>NC_065446.1:63625132-66025132 GCF_917563875.1 Diabrotica virgifera virgifera | reverse complement strand
CTGAAAGATACCGTCAAGAAATTTTAACTCCATTTATAAATCAGTTGATGGATGATGAATTAACAGAAGGATATTTTCAGCAAGACGGAGCTCGAATTCATACAACGCTGCAAAATTTGAATTATATTATGGACTTTTTCGACAATAGGGTCATTAGTTTAAATACACCTATTATATTCCCCCCTCGATCCTGTGATTTGACTCCCTGTGATTTCTTTCTGTGGCCATATTTAAAAAATTTGATTTTTAAAACTCCTGTAGCGGATTTGGAAGATCTTAAACAAAGAATAACTAATCATATTGAAGAATTAAATAATACTCCGTCAATCTTAAACAATGTAATAGAATCAATGACAAGGAGAGTTACTTTATGTAGAGATGTTGGAGGTGGACATATACAACATCTTCTTTGATTTTGTTTATTATTTTGTATATTAACCCGACATCGGAATTGGAGACACTACGGTGTGTCAGTGAGGTTATGTTCATGTTACAAGGTAGCTTGCGAAGTCTACACGGCTATTGCTAAAATGTAATTGTTTGTATCTGTTTTATAATTACGTTTGTCACTCTGTGCCTTATTAAATACACAACATATTAGGCAACGAGCCACAGAAAGAATCTACACAAAAGTCAAAAAATGTTAATTGGGGCCATCGAGCATTTCGATCCTGCTAAAAGTGATATCACATCTTACGTGGAGAGACTTGAGTAGTTGTTTTTATGTAATGTAGTGGAGAAAGACAAGGAAGTTCCATTATTGATTACTTTAATTGGTGGAGAAGTTTACAGTGTTTTAAAAGACTTATTTGCACCAGAACTATCAAGTTCAAAAACATTTTTGAAAAGTTAAAAAGCGTTCGGTCTGAACATTATAGTCCAAAGAGGTTAGTTATTGCTGAAAGGTATAAATTTTACAACATAAGTCAAGAACCTACAGAGGATATTAAAAGTTTTTTGTCAAAACTAAAAAGTGTAGCTCAATATTGTAAAGGGCCTAGCTGGGTAAGATGATGAAAAGTGCCCCCAACTCGATACGAATTGCATAGGGTAGGTGGGGGTAAAAGTACGCACGGGGCAAAGGTACGCACTTACATTTTTCAGTAACTTCTTATATGTTGGCGACAACATCTTGTGGCATATGTTCGTACTACTCAGTAGCATTGGATGAGAAACTTTGGCGCAATCAGGGCGAACACAACAACAAAAATGAGGTAAAAATTATTTTTGTACCTCTTGATCTAATTTTTCTTAAAAATTGATTGATTCTAATTCTTAATCTTTCAAACTCAGATTATTATTGGTTAGGCATGTTGAAAGTTTATTGTTAGAAGTCTTCTTCTACATGACAGTTTGAAGTTCATATGTGCATAGTTTCATATTGAGGTTAGATATATTATTGGTTGCCGGATGGGGCAAAAGTACTCACACAAATGGGGCAAAGGTACGCACTGCTAACGTAGGAATGGGGCAAACGTTCGCAGTGCGTACCTTTGCCCCCAGTGAGGTATACTTGGCAAATGCATGTTTCAAGTCAATCTTCAAAGTGAATATCAAGTTGAGCTTGATATTCTATCAGCTAATTTTGTCTCAATTGCAAAATGTCTCAAATCGGCAAAAGTACGCATGTGCATACTTTTGCCCCATTGGGTGGGGCAAAGGTACGCATTTACATTTTTTTTTCAAAAAGTTATCAACACTACAAAAATAATGAAGAATTTCCATTTGCCTAATATGATTACAAAATGTATCAATTTCACTTTCATCTATACTCTGTGCCAATTCAAGCATTAGGAGATTCACTAGAGATGAAAATATAGAAAATGCGTACATTTGCCCCCACCTACCCTATAGGTCAACGTTTGGCACATATAGAGAAACTCACTTTCTGAAATTTTTAGCCCCTTAGGTGGTCACGTCACTCACCTAGAGCCTAATTCTTTAGGCTTTTTATGTTTTTATTTTTTATCTCAGCCGCATTGAAAACTAGAGAAAAACTGTAAATAAAAAAGTTCTGTCCGAATTTTTTTTTTATTTTTGACGGGAAATTCAAATTTTAGGACGATTTTAAAATTTTAAATAAGTATAAAAAAATAACTAAGACATTTGTTCTCAGGAAAAAAATTTATAACGTGTATTTTTGCATAATGTTTCACCCTGAATTTTTTCAGATTTTTAAAATTGGTGAAACGTACTTTTATAAATAAAAAACCGCATTTCTTCGCTTTTTGATACAATTTTATACAGCGTGTTTAAAAAAGGTAACACCGTCACTAGGATAGGTAAAAAACTGAAAAATAATTGGGGTTTGCCTAATAAAAAATTTTTGTAATGTCATCCATTTTCAAGATACAGGGTTGAAGAACACAAAATTTTACGATTTTGCCGAAACTACTGGCAACATTGTAATAAAATTTGGCAGGTTTTAAGAAGTAGTTATTGTTCATTTTTTCACATACAATTAAGAATTTTATATTCATCATTGGCGCGCATACAGGTAATGGTCTGAACTTTTTAAAGAAAAAAAGATAGTACGCCACTGACATATTTCAAGTTAACAGTCATTTTTAAATTCCTCGTTCAATTTGTGACAAAAAATCTATCTTCCCATTTTTTCATATGACGCGCCATTTTTATGCAAAAATAAAATATTTTAATCCTTACAATACAAAGTATTCGAATTTCTATGTAAGTTTCTATACATCTACATTACACTCATATGGGCCATTCCACGAACATACGCCTGTTTTGGATTACTTCGACAACGAATATTTTACTGTGCAACATAAAAAGTATGAAAGTAAATGGCGCTAATAATTATTCCAATAAACAACAATGTAATTTGCAATTTACTTTCGTTCTTCTTATTTTGCACAGTAAAATATTCGTTGTCGAAGTAATCCAAAACAGGCGTATGTTCGTGGAATAGGGTATATTATGAACATCCATAGAAAAACTTAATTCCAATACTTTGGAAGCGTTAAAATATTTTATTGTTTGCATGAAAACGGCGCGTCCTATGAAAAAAAAGGGTAGAAAGCTTTTTTTGTCCGAAATTGGACGAGGAATTCAAAAATTATTATTAATTTTAAATATGTCAGTGGCATACTATCTTTTTTCTTTAAAAAGTTCAGACATTCCTCGTCTGCGCGCCAAAGATGAATATAAAATTCTTAATTGTATGTCAAAAAATGAACAATAACTACCTCTTAAAACCTGCCAAATTTTATTACAATGTTGCCAGTAGTTTCGGCAAAATCGTAAAAAATGTGTAAAATTTTGTGTTCTTCAACGCCCTGTATCTTGAAAATGGATGACATTACAAAAATGTTTTATTAGGCAAACCCCAATTATTTTTCAGTTTTTACCTATCCTAGTGACGGTGTTACCTTTTTTAAACACTCTGTATAAAATTGTATCAAAAAGCAAAAAAATGCGGTTTTTTATTTTTAAAAGTATGTTTCACCAATTTTAAAAATATGAAAAAATTCAAGGTGAAACATTATGCAAAAATTCACGTTATAATTTTTTTTCGTGAGAACGAATGCCTTAGTTATTTTTTTATGCTGATTTAAAATTTTAAAATCGTCCTAAAATTTTAATTTCCCGCCAAAAATTAAAAAAAAAAAATTTTTGGACAGAACTTTTTGACACTTACAACATTTTTATTTAAAGTTTTTCGCTAGCTCTCGATGCGGATGAGATAAAAAATAAAAACATAAAAAGCCTAATTAGGCTCTAGGTGGGTCACGTGAAAACCTAAGGGGCTAAAAATTTCAGAAAGTGAGTTTCTCTATATGTGCTAAACGTTGACCAATATGCAATTCGAATCCACTTTTCATCATCTTACCCGGCTAGGCCCTTTACAATATTGAGCTACACTTTTTAGTTTTGACAAAAAACTTTTAATATCCTCTGTAGGTTCTTGACTTATGTTGTAAAATTTATACCTTTCAGCAATAACTATCCTCTTTGGACTATAATGTTCAGACCGAACGCTTTTTAACTTTTCAAAAATGTTTTTGAACTTGATAGTTCTGGTGCAAATAAGTCTTTTAAAACACTGTAAACTTCTCCACCAATTAAAGTAATCAATAATGGAACTTCCTTGTCTTTCTCCACTACATTACATAAAAACAACTACTCAAGTCTCTCCACGTAAGATGTGATATCACTTTTAGCAGGATCGAAATGCTCGATGACCCCAATTAACAACATTTTTTGACTTCCCAATTAACAACATTCAGAATTATATCCGTATTTTTCAATTTATTAATTTCCATATATTCTAAAAAAGATAACTTAAGGCCTTTATTTTGAATATGCAGAATTTGAAACTCTTCATTGAAAGAATGATTATGATCTAGAAGGTGAAGTGCGTATGTAGAAGTGTCTGTTTTTCTATTGTTGAAAGCCCTTTTGTGTTCTGCTATCCGTTTGTCAAAGGTTCTGCCAGTTTGACCGATGTAAGTTTTCGGACAGTCACCACACATTAGTTTGTACACACCACTCTGTAGTTGCTTTTTCTTTCGGCTTTTATTGTTCTTAATATGAAGAAATTCCCATGACAAAAAATAACTTCGAGATAGAACTAAACATCATTAAACAAATAGCAGTAAACAATGGCTATAACGAACAAACAGTTAACAAAATTTTAAACCAAAAACTCCATAAGAAAGCCCTGAAATTAGTGTATCCACCACCACAGAAAGAACCCAGTACCTTCTGCTCTCTCACATACACTGGCAAGATAACAATAAAAATAGCCAGATACTCGTACATAAAAAAGAAAGGAGTAACACCAGCTTTCAGAACTAATAACAACTTAGCAAATATATTAAGAACAATAAAAGCCGAAAGAGAAAGCAACTACAGAGTGGTGTGTACAAAATAACGTGTGGTGACTGTCCGAAAACTTACATCGGTCAAACTGGCAGAACCTTTGACAAACGGATAGCAGAACACAAAAGGGCTTTCAACAATAGAAAAACAGACACTTCTACATACGCACTTCACCTTCTAGATCATAATCATTATTTCAATGAAGAGTTTAAAATTCTGCATATTCAAAATAAAGGCCTTAAGCTATCTTTTTTAGAATCTATGGAAATTAATAAATTGAAAAATACGGATATAATTCTGAATGACCAACTCGAGACAAACAGCTCCCCACTCCTCAACCTCTTCAGTTAAAGACTTAAAAAGGCAAACACATTGTAAACTACACCACTTGAAATTCCGGTGTCAGACACCGGAGGAACAAGACGTGCCAGCAGCGGAGCGGAAAACAGCGACAACAGCCAACGAAGTAGGAGTGGCTTGACTGTGAACTTTTCAGTTCAGTCTTGAATGCAAGCAAGACAGCAGTGGAGCGCTTCTCACTCTCTGAGGCGAGAAGGAGAGGCAAAGGCCGATTGACTGGATGTGGTGAAACTTAGGGAATTTGATTTTATTGAATTCTCTGAGACGCCGCAGCTAGACATCGGTTAGCGGAAAAAGCAATAACGGGCTCGACGTGAGCCCGTTACGGGATGTCTACTGTGCCTCCGTTAGGGTATCGACACTGCAAGGTGTAGTTCTTTGGAATCTACATCGGGCAGCCCCGGCCCCTAGGTCAGTAGAACGAGAACATCAAGAGAATCCCGTACCTAGTTCTGTCTGGGTACGAGAACTACCGCGATAGATGCAGGGAAACCAACCCTGAAGCCGAGCTGGCGTCGGGCCAGGCGGCGAAAAAAAAAGGTTCGTCCAAATTAGGACTTCCTCCCTCAGACGATTGATCGAGCTAGGTCTCGATCACCCCCCCCCCCTATGGCCACTCCGCCAACACATGAGGATCCACGCAAAGTGGATCTTACCCTTACAGGAACATCAAACAGAGGAAAGTGAAGAGGAAACCGAGATGAAATCCGAGGAAGACTCCGAAGAAGACACCGACACCGAGGACACGGAAAATGAAACCCCCTGCGAGGCAGAGAGAGGAAGAACGAAAATGGCTAGGAGGACTTAACTGCCCGTACATGAGGCATGTTAATGAGATGTCCAAGCAACTTCAAGTTCAACTGCTTGAAAAAGAGGCAACCCGGCATAGAACCGAAAACGAGCAACTAAGGGCCGAAATCGAGAGACAAAAAAGAGATGACTAAGATGTCAAACCAGATGGACGACCTGCTGAAAGAGTTACAAGAAACTCGGAAACTGATAGAGAAGCAACACCAACAGGAGAAGCTGACAAAACCCGAACCGAAAAAGAACCCAGCGATCAAAAAGCCACCGCCGGCTGAAGAACCGAAGCCAAAAAAGAAGAAAGAAAATTTCCCACCACTGTCACGAGGACCAGCAGACCCAAAAAGCCAGACCCCATCCCAGAGCAAAACACAGATGGTGAGACGTCTGCCTTGAGGCGATCTGGCGATTCGGAGTCTGAGGACATGGAAACAAACGAAGAAACCACCGTGCTGCCTGAACAACAGGCAACACCTCACAGAAAGCCGCCTGTAATTAAATTACCAGTAGAAGTGGATATAAAACCCAAAGTGGTTTTAAGAGGATTTCCCTCAAACACCACCAAGGAGGAAATCCAAGAAGAGATGGAAGCGCAACACCAAATAGTCTGCCAAGCAGCTAAGAATATGACCACAAGAGCCGGCCCCAAAAGGAAACTACCGATGTTCGTACTGACTCTGAATCGCGAGGACGTAGAAAAGGCTAAGCTGATCACCAATCTGTGCCACATGAAGGTAGTGGTAGAAGACCTACGAAAAGCGACAGGGCCAACGCAGTGCTTCAACTGTCAGGGCTTCCACCATGCACAGAACGCGTGCCACAAAGATCCCAAATGTGTGAAATGCGGAGAAGATCACCCCACGAAGCTGTGCAAAAGACCCAGAGACACAAAGGCAACCTGCGCTAACTGCAAAGGAAGTCACCCCGCAAGCTACAGAGGATGCCCAAGATGTCCAACCTGGAGCAGACCACCACAACAGACGACAACAGGCAACCGGAGTCTCCTATGCCAAAGCCACACAAGGCAACAACCAACAAGCCACCACAGCGATCCTCCCAGACGAAGACTACCTGGTCAGACTAGTGACCAAGGTAGTCCAAGAAGTCATCCAAGATACCAGACAGACGATCAGGTAAAACCAGTATACAAACCAAAAAAATCATAAAAAGGCGTAAGCCACCAAAAAAAACAAAAAAATCTTGAGCGCCAAGCCATTGGACTGAGCCCAATTGGGCCTGGTACAATGGCTTGGAGCCCAAGCAAGAAAGCAATTTTAGTTCCGCGGATAAGTAATTAAGAAGATAAAAGGCTTAGAGCGCATCACGCTGGCCTAGTTTTTTGCATTCGATTAGGGTACCACATGGAATCTTATTACCCAGGATTCCATAGTGAAGAGCATTTGGCTACGATAGTTGTGCCCTCATCGCGCATCAGCGTGCTATGGGGGGGAAAGGGATGGCCTGGGGCATTGGAGCGAGGTGGGGTGATCCCTGTTTTTTACCCGGGTCAAAACACCTCGCCCCAATGAATTGTTACACCCGAATGTACATTTTCGAAAGGGTGAACATCTCCCACAGGTCGGGTTAAATCAAATGGCTTGCTTGCTTGCTACTACATCACTTGAGAAAGGCACTCTGCCGAAACAGCTGTAGTCACTTAGTTGTAATAAATTTTGTGGAAGTATAGAAAACTAACGTTTTCAGTGTTTTATTGTTAGACTTTGTTTCGCTGATGACCAAATTCTGATCGCTCAGGATCATGACGACTTGCGTTACATGACGTGGAAGCTAATAGAAGAATATAACAAATTAGGCCTCGCAGTCAACATTAAGAAAACTGAAGCCATGTGTATTGGAGGGACAAAACAGTCCATTACATTAGATGATGGGGTAGAAATTAAATATTGTGATGAATACAAGTATCTGGGCATGAAGATAACTCAAGATGAGATACTCGATGCTACTATAAATGACAGAAACATACAGGGTAGAAAAGCCATATCCATGATGAACGGCATTCTGTGGGACCAAACAATATCTAAAGCGAACAAACAGATCATATACCGGGTGTCCATCTATATTTTCCCCCATTTTAACTGCCTATAACTTCTAAACGGCTTAAGATAGAAATATGCGGTTTTCGATGAAATGTTTTATTTTAGTAAAAGTTTTGTCTGAATGGATTGAATTTTTTATATCGATTTCAAATACGAAAAGACAAATAGCGGATTTTTGAAAAAAACGTTGTTGACTTTTTTTTAATGGAACACCCAGTATATTTTTTTGTAAATTGAAAGAAAGGTCATTCACCTATCTAGCGATATAAAGTTTTTTAAAATCGGTTGTCAAATCACTGAGTAATTAATTTTTAAAATGAGCGGTGCAACGTGGATATCACATACCTAAATAACATAACTAAGCAAAATTATATGATTTCCACATTGCATCTTTCATTTTAAAAATTATTTGCTCAGTCATTTGACAACCGATTTAAAAAATTTCTTATCGCTGGATAGGTAGATGACCGTTTTTCCAAGATACACAAAAATATACTGGGTGTTTCAATAAAAAAAGTCAATAACGTTTTTTTTTTCAAAAATCCGCCATTTTTTATTTAAAAGCGACATAAAAAATGATCATTTACCTAAAAACCTGAAAAAACGGTCATTTACCTATCCAACGATATAAATTTTTTTAAAATCGGTGGTCAAATGACAGAAATTAATTTTTAAAATGAGAGATGCAATGTGGAAATCACATAACATAACATCAATTTGCTTAGTTATGTTATTTAGGTATGTGATATCCACGTTGCACCTCTCATTTTAAAAATTAATTACTCAGTGATTTGACAACCGATTTTGAAAAAAATTATATCACTGGATAGGTGAATGACCTTTCTTTCAATTTACAAAAAATATACTGGGTGTTCCATTAAAAAAAAGTCAACAACGTTTTTTCAAAAATCCGCCATTTTTCTTTTCGTATTTGAAAGCGATATAAAAAATTCAGTCCATTCAGACAAAACTTTTACTAAAATAAAACATTTCAGCGAAAACCGCATATTTCTATCTTGAGCCGTTTAGAAGTTATAAGCAGTTAAAATGGGGGAAAATATAAATGGACACCCGGTACAATACCATACTTAAAAGTGTAAACAAGTCTCCACAAGATGGAGACCTTACGAAAATGGTACGGCCATATACAGCAAATGCCAGATGACAAGATCCATAAACAGATTTTGGCGTGGACACCACAAGGGAGAAGGGAAAGAGGAAGGTCGAGAAGAAGCTGGAGGGAGAGAATTGAAAAAGAACTAGAGGAAAGTCCAGGTCTGTGATTAAACAGAGAAGAATGGCGGTTAGGAGTCGGAAGGCGTAGGAGGGCTCTGTAGTAGTAGTTTATTATTCTGTAGCAGTAGTTGAAAAATTACCCACACTTTTCAAAAAATTTGTTTCGAGTCTCCAGAGAGTACCAAAGAGTGTAACGGAAAGGGATAGGTACCTACTGGGAAACTGAAGCTATGTTTTTGTGGCATCTTAATAAGTTTATTCCAAAGTAAACTTAATATAACGAGCAAAATGAACTAAAGCACAGGATATCAAAAGGTAACTGAAAGGTCGACAGTTTAAAAAAATTATTAAAGTCAAAGTACCTATCGAGAAAGACGAAAACCAGAATATACAAAACCGTAATAAGAGCAACAGTCACCTACGGATGTGAGACATGGGTGCTAAACAAAACAAGAAGAACTGATAGAGAGGTGGGAACGAAAGGTACGAAGAGCTATTTTCGGGGGAAAATACAGAAGACGGTTGGCAAAGAAGAACCAATCAAGAATTAAAGATGCCTTACAACGAACCAAGTATAACAAGACACACAAAGAATCAGGTGGGCAGGTCATGTCGAGAGAATGGATAGAGCAAGATTGCCAAAGAAGGTACTGCTAAGTAGACCAGTTGGGACAAGAAGACGAGGTAGCCCAAGAAAAAGATGACGAGAAAAGTTTCAGGACGATATAGGATCGATGGAAATTACAGACTGGAAAGAGAAGGCGAAAAATAGGATACAGTGGAGAACCATAGTGCAGCAATTTTTACATAGAAATTAAATATAAGACATTAGTATATACCTACTATCATGTGTATTATGTAAAATTGTAAAACCCTAGGCCTACAAGGCCTGTAGTGCACATTAAATAAATAAATGAAACTCAATATAACTTAAAAAATTTACAAGTAATATTCAATGCATTACGATTTCAAAAAAGTTTAGGAGCGGGGGGGGGTGGTCGGGTGCCTTAGTTCAGAGATTAGGTTGGCGCCTTTTTAATGAGCCAGTCCGGCCCTGCAGTTACAGAAGGTGAAATTAGAAGAATGGAACCAGAAAATTTAGCAGCAGTCGAAGAAAAATTAGATAAAGTAATGTTCAAAAAGAATGAAGCTACAATTAAGAAAGATGGTAGTCATGAAGCTGGTAGAAGTTATGTCCAACATAAGTCATGCTTTAGATGTGGTAGAATACATATGATTCATCAAAATGTCCAGCCAAAGCATGGCAATGTTTCAGTGGTAAGAAAGTGGCTCATACAAGTACCGTCTGTGGTTCGAAAGTTAGTTTATTAGAAGAAGGTGATATACAAGGTGAAGTGAAGGAGGAAGAATAATTATTTCTGGGATCTTTGTCTTCATTGGAACTAGAAAATTCAGCTCCAGAGAAAATAGTATTAAAAGAGGAACTCAATTTTATTTGACATTGATACTGGTGCCTGTTGCACAGTAATTCATATACAGGATTTCAAAAAGTTTTTGTCAGCTTTAAATATTTATTCTGTTAATAAATGAAGTAGTACTAAAAAATAATAAAAAATAAAGTAGTACTAAATACAAAACATGATTATTACCATCAAATTCAGGGAAACTTGTATTTAACGCAAAGGAATGTGTCACTTAGTGATTTGGACACGCTTGGAATCAGCCTTCTATGATATCCCTATTGAAAAAGGCTGGGAAGAAAATATAAATTGATTAAAAGATTTTTACTTAATTAAATATATGTATACCATTTTTATTTGTGAATAAAACACTTCAAAACAATATTTTTCTGTTTATTTTGTATATCTATACATATTGCAAATAGCAAAAAGAGAACATTATTGTCTTTATTTACCAGATTACATGCATAGAAAGAGTTTTAATTTTAAAATGTTACATAAAGCTAGTTAACTAGATCATTGAATTAGTTCATTCACTTTTTTTCAACAATATTTTTATTTCAGTAATAACTATATTGTAACATTAATAAATTGTGTTACAAAATTAATTACAATATATTCAAACACTTACAAATTATATATAATTAATTGCTAATGCAGTGCACAGATTCTAAAGGAGCCGTTGGGGGATAGAGTATATGCACATTATTATAGTCGCTGTATGAGAAAGTATTCGAAATAATATTTTATTTCATTATTTCAAATACTTTTCTCTCTCAACACCGACTATAATACTGCGCATAGACACCATCCCCCACCAGCACCTTTAGAATCTGTGCACTGTACCTAATTTTACAACGTAAAAGTATAACAAAGTACAAAACCAACTATGGTATTGTGACATAACAAAAGTGAATCAGTAAATTACTTGATTGAAATTAAGGAACAATACACCAAATGTTGTAGACAGGTGAGCCGCAATACAACATAACTATTTGTTGTGTAAAATATTGAGAATTTTCATTTATAATATAACTATAATGTTTACGCAGAAAAAATTGAAGAAGTTCAAAATAAATTCCTTGGGTTTTTGGGATTTAAAATTAGAGTTATTAATGGGAGTAACAGGTTTTGCAGTTATGAAGAAATTAGAACATAATATATAAATATCAATACCCTGGAAGAACGTCGTTATCACCATTATTTGAAAATTCTGTGTACTTTATTAAATAGTACAGCAAATAGTAATTATTTATTGTCTAAGCTTGATTTTAAAGTCCCTTCATACAGTACTCGAAATGCAGTTGAAAACACTTTTCATGTACCATTTCATCGATGTAATTATGGTCTCAATGAACCTATAACTAGAATGTTACGTCTAGCAAATCAAAATCTCGTCTCAATTACGTCTCTTAATTGTTTTGTTTTGTCCACCATTACCAGTCTGTTTCTAATTTGTTCTATATGTAATTTATTTCTTTTAACTATTATATTTTATGTGTTACATATATGATTTTTTGCATATTTATTAGTATCCCAAAATTTGTAAAAAATTGTAACTGTATTGGGCTTGTCCTGTGGTAATAAAAAAAAACAAAATATTTTTTAGTTTTTTAAATTTGATATTTTTTTATCTCATTTATGTTTCACAGTAAAATGTTACTCGAAACTAATTAGCTAGCTCATTGAATTAATTCATTCACTCATTAATTTGACAATATTTATTTCAAGAATATTAAAATAAGATAACATCAACTAAGTTAAACATTGTCTTATAAAAATAATTACAATATGAGGATTTTCGTGCAATAAGGGCGAACTCCAATGGCGAGTGCGCCCTTGTTGCACACAGAGTCTCATATATTGAAACACTCATATATACTGCTAATATCTGTATGTATTTACTAGGATATTCTCTAAATTTATATTTTGATTTTATTTATTTACGGGGTACCACTCAATTATATAATATATTGGGTGGTACCCCGTAAATAAATAAATAAAATAAAAATATAAATAAATTTAGAGAACCTCCTAGTAATATACATAACATATTACAAATATATCAAGTGATACATTAAATATAAAAATGGAGTAAATACGACAAAAGTCAACCAAGCAGTCCTATAGAATAAAACAAATATTAAAATAAGATAAAATACATAACAAACAGAAATCACCTAAGTTATAAAAGTTTTTTTATATGTTGTCTACAAACATCATCAGAAGTGCACAGTAACAAATCAAAGTATTTCCATTTAGAATCATTCCATTCAATAGAGAATGCCTACCAAAATAGCAGCTATGAAATTTAATTACAAAATTTTGAGATAATCTAATGACTCTAGAGGGAACATTAAAATCAATTAGATACAACAGCAGATCATTGCAATTTATTCTGGAATTCAGTAGTTTATGTAGAAACAAAATATCAGCGTAAATCTGTCTGGAAGATAACTTAGGTAGGTTTAATGTGTTTCCAATTACGGAGTAATTACTTAAAGGTTTAACAGTAAGGTAAAGGTACTTAATAATCGCTTAACGGTTTGTGCAGTTCAAAACTTCAATACCTAATGAAGTTATTTTGAACTTTTTCAAGCTTGACAATTTGGACTTCATAAGTGGGTGACCAAACTGAGCAATACTCAAAAACAGATCTAACTAGGGAAATGTAAATCAGTCTAATGGAATTAATGTTGTGCAAACATCTAGAAGTTCTGATAATGAAGCCTAACATTTGAAATGCCTGGTTATTCACATCATCACAATGTGCATAAAAATTTAGTGTAGAATCTAATTGAACACATAGATCTCTCGCAGTTGATACAGCTTTCAGTGGTTCTTTATAAAGTGAAAGTTTAAAAAAGTACAAAACCAACTAAGTATGACAATATCTTATGCAATTTTCAAATGAAGTGAATTATTCAACTAAGGAACACTAAATCAAATGTTAGAGCCATGCACAGGGAGGCTCAATACAACATAACTGTTTTCCATGTAAAATAGTGAGGATTTTAGTTTTTTAAATTTACAAGCAAGGTAATTTACATATTTTTGATTTATATTAATTTGGCTATATGAAACTCTTAAAACGATATTTGTGAGACTACCCTTTCCGTGATTATGTGCAACGTAGAATTGATTACTAGAAAATATCAGTTATCTTCTTTCTTATATAAATCTTGGACTTCCCGAATTAGAGGATATTGAAAATTTGTTAATGCTGCACAGCTTGGAATACAAATGAAGAATGTGGTACTAGACTAGCAGGTACAAGACTTAAAATTTTATAGCTTTTAATGCACCTTATAGTACTTTCTACATGTATTCTTGCTTTAGCAATTGTTCTGGTTTGAATTACCTGTTGTGGTGTAAATTGAGCAGTTGTTAAAAAAGGTGGTATATTTAAACATACACCTGGAGGAAGCAAATCAGAAATTAAAAATCATTTATCAGCAATTATTAAGTCACCTGGTACCATCTGCTCTAACACACCACAATGCTTTAATTTTTTTTTACCAGGTACTGAACCTGGATATAATTTGCTAGCATAAGTAACTACTCCATTCGGAGCCACTCCAGTTAGACATTTTTAAGTATTTTTGTGTACATATGAGCTATATGTTGCTTTCTGTGTTTCCATATTTTTCGGCTGGTTACAGTAGATTTCTGTTAAGTCTAAAATTGTTCTGCAATTTGTAGAATTGTTAAAACATGTAGCCATACATAATTTATTTTTATTCCTGCTGGGAATTTCTTTAATAATATTTTTAAATATTTTGTTTTGCTTGAAATGAATTCTCTAATGCCTAAATCTTTATTCACAAGATTTAACTTTAATTTCATCAATTTAAGTAGTAATTGATCAATTTTAGGTACATTTACAACAGCCCAATATTGATAATCATTTAATTGAAATGAGTCCATTAACTCATATAAACACATAAATACATCTCTACATGGTAAACCAGTATAGAGCAAAATTTTTTCATCGCTACCTTCAATATACCTAAGTGAAAAAGACGCAGACAACCTCTTTGCACTATCCAGTGCTTCCTGATGTTCTTTTTTTTTAAAGTAATTTTCTGCTTCCTACATTGCAACCGAAGGAAATGGAGAAGCTTCATTGGCAGCGCTGCGTTTATTTTCTTTTTTCCTTCTTACTGCACATGCAGGTGGAGAGGTACTGGGTTCTGAACATCCTATACATTGAAATACATAGGGTTTTAAAACTGTTGACTTGTGGTATGTTAAGTTAAATGTTATGTTTATATGGTATTAGCTCCAGTTAGTAATGACAATTATATATTTTCCCTAAAAATACTTGACATTTCAATTTCCACTAGAAAATCGTTATCAAAAAAAAATTAAAAGAAATTTGTTGAAAAGGTGTGTACAAGCGTTAATTGTTGTTATTGAGAAACCTCAATAACAACTAATACTGTGGCTAATCCCATATAAACATAACATTTGCAAGATGTAAAACATATCGTGGGCGTACTGGGAAAATCCACTAACTATATTTTTCAATTTTGACATTTTACTACCATTAAATCCACAAACATCAATATGTTAACAGGAAAAACCCTATCAGGAATATCTCCAAATTCGTCATCCACCGTGCTTAAATCGGCACATTCAATGACAAAGAAAATCAACTAACTCCACCTTTTTTCAAGTTTTCATGAACAAAATAATGTTTTTCCAAATATTTTTATGTACATGTATGTGCACCACACCTGTGGTTAACATCCTTCAAAATCATATCCAGGTACCAAAAGTTGAATTCGCGGTGTGCAAGTACTTGGAAAGGGAAACGAGAAACGACCGTGCGCGAGTCGCGGAGAAATATTGCAACTATCTTAAATAATTCATATTGTCAATTGAAATTGTCAAATTGACGTATATTTCATACCTTCTGTCATTGACGCAGAAAAATTATATATTGCTCCACAATATTGATATGATATGCAATTATTATATAAAGGTAAATTTAATTAATTGTATTTTGCTTGCAGTACTGCATTTTAATAACTGATTTTATTTACTACATACAATTGTTTACGTTTGCTAAACATAACCTGCACCTTATTTTTTCTTCTTATTATTTTTTTGGACTATGGTCTTGACAATTATCCAGCAACCAGGACTAATATAATTGGCCAATATAATTAAAAGTGCGAATAAAAGTACAGAGCGTAGAAATAGAGGTCGCTTTGCCGAACTTGCACGGTCCCAATAGCCAGTATACCCAATTTTTAAGAGGTAATCCATAAGGTATTCTTCTTCTTAAAGTTCCCTCTCCTATCGGAGGTTGGATATCATAATGGCTATGGTCACTTTGTTGGCTGCTGCTCTGAACAGTTGTAATGAACTACAGTTAAACCATTCTCTAAGGTTCCTCAGCCAGGAGATGCGTCTTCTTCCTTGGATCCTTCCTTGCATAATAATTCTCAGCAACTCATATTTTTCTCCTCTGGTAATGTGACCCAAATATTCCAGTTTTCTAGTTTTTATACTCTTCATAATTTCTAACTCCTTATTTAAACGTCGTAGCACTTCAACATTGGTAATCCTTTGAACCCACTTAATTTTCAATATTCTTCTGTAACACCACATTTCGAACGCTTCTATTCTTCTTATGTGTTGTCTCTTCAATGTCCTAGTTTCCATTCCGTATAACAATATAGAAAATATGTAGCATCGTAGAGCCCTCAATCTGAGAGGCAACTGAAGGTCTTTGTTTGTAAGCAGTGTCTTCATTTTTATAAATGCTTGCCTTGCAGTTTCAATTCGGACTTTAATTTCTTGGCTTTGGTCATTTTTGTCATCAACCCAGGTTCCCAAATATTTGTATGTCTTCACTTTTTCTATTTGGGTTTGCTCTATCATTAACCTTTCATTTCCATGTTCTGTTTTTGAGACAATCATAAATTTCGTTTTTTTCTTGTTTATTTTTAGTCCGTAATGAATGCAATAATCGTTAATTCTATTTAGCAATTCTGACAATGCAGCAAAAGGAGGCAGCGCACTAATAATAAAAAATAACATTGAACATTATGAGGAGCTAAAATATGAAACAGAACACATACAAGCAACTACGGTATGTGTCAAACTCAAAACTAATTGCGAAGTTAATGTAAGCTCAATTTATAGCCCCCCTAGGCATTCCATTAAAAAAGAACAGTATGTAGAATATTTGAAAAGTTTGCAAAAAAGATATATCATTGGAGGTGACTTTAATGCAAAGCACACAATGGGGATCAAGATTAACAACAACTAAAGGAAAAGAGTTACTGGCAGCCATAAAAGAACAGAAATGTGAAGTAATATCAACAGGTAGACCGACTTATTGGCCAACAGATACAAACAAAATACCGGACTTAATTGATTTATTTATTATAAAAAATATTTCATATAACTATGTAGATATTAATGAAGGTTGGGATATGAATTCAGATCATTCACCCATAATACTCACTGTGAGTGACACGATTATCAGAAAGGATTGTAACCAATACTAACAAATAAACTAACAGACTGGGTAAGTTTTAGATCAATCCTTGAAGATAGAATTGAATTAGCAGTACCATTAAAAAAACCTGAACAACTAGATGAGGAAGTTGAGTTGCTTGTACAAAATATACAAAAATCAGCATGGGAAAGTACTACTATAAGATCAAACGTCAAAGGAAACAACTATCCGAAACAAATTAAAAAGTTAATTAAAGAGAAAAGAAAACTTAGACAGAAGTGGCAAGAAACCAGAGCACCCCAAGATAAAACAAATTTAAACAATGCTAGTCAAAAACTTAAAAGAGAGATTCAAAATTTAAAAAATGAGTCAATCAGTTATTACCTGAGAGTGTTAACGGATGATAGTAGCACGGAGTACTCTCTATGGAAAGCAACAAAAAGGCTAAAAAGACCAGTAACCCATTCTCCACCCATTAAACTAGAAGACGGTAGCTGGTAATGAGCAAAAGGCAGAGAGATTTGCCACATATTTATAAAATACATTAAAACCGCATGATGACCAAAATAATGATCAAATATCGATATAGGCTAATCCGACAGAGGAGAGAATCAGACCAACATCCCCGAAGGAAGTAGCTGGTAAAATAAAAGACAATATAAATCCTAAGAAGGCACTTTTTTTCTCAAAATTTTACTTTTGTGAGTTAGTGGATTTTCCCAGTACGCCCACAATATTCAGTTGTGAGATAAAAATAAATGAAACTAGTAGAGGTAAGAAATTTAGCGATAAAAACCTCTAAATTTACATTTTATTTATCGTTTTCCATCTTTAGACGTATCAGAGAAGTATGTTGACTAAAATTGTGACTGCCACAGTGAGAGTGACAAGGAGAAGCTGCAGAGTAACAAGGAGATATAGAATAAATAACATAGAGATAAAGAGAAGAATGGGAGTGAACTCAGACATAATAGACTACATTGAACAAAAGAGATTAACCTGGTACGGACATGTCAGAAGAGCAGACCAAAATCGTGGGATAAACCGAATAACATAGTGAAGAGAATCAGACCCCGAAGATCCTTCAGAGATTAAGTGGACGAAGCAATGGAGAGAAGAAATCTACAGGAAGGGAACTGGTAAGACAGAAAGAGCTGGAGAGAACAGTTGAGTGAAGGAATACAGTGGAGACTGTGGAAATCCTTAGTATATATATAGTGACAGTTGTCAAACTGGTCCGATGTGTCTAAAGGTGGGAAATAATGAATATAATGTAAATTTATAAGTCTTTAATACAAGTAAAACTACTTACTTTGCTGTTTTTCCTTTATATGTAAGGGTTGATCCATGAGAGGTACTGAGTTCCACAAGAGTTGACCCACAAGAGGTACTGGGTCCTGGTAAAGGCTACTGGAAACTGCTGACTGTCCACGTTTTGAATTTGATTTCTGCAAAATTTAAATACATTGAAATAGATAGGGTTTTAAAACTGTTGACTTGTGGCATGTTTTTAAATGTTATGTTTATATGGGATTAGCCCCAGTTGGTAATGACAATTACATATTTTTCCTAAAAATACTTAACATTTTAATTTCCACTCTGAAAATTGTTATCAAAAGAAGATTCAAAGAAATTTGTTGAAAAGGTGTGTACAACCATCAGTTGTTATTGAGAAACCTCGATAACAACTGTGGCTAATCCCATATAAACATAACATTTAATTGTAAGATGTAAAACATATTCAGTTGTCAGATAAAAAGAAATGAAACTAGTAGAGGTGAGAAATTTAGTGATAAAAACCTATAAATTTACATTTTATTTATCGTTTCCCATCTTTAAACGTATCCGAGAAGTATGTCACCTAAAATTGTCACTATCACAGTGACAGTGACAAGGAGATGCTGCACAGTAATAAGGAGAGATAGAATAAATAACATAGAGATGCCTAAAGAGAATGAGAGTGAAGTCGGACATAATAGACTACATCGAACCGAAGAGATTAACCTGGTATGGACATGTCAGAAGAGCAGACCAAAATCGTTGGATAAACCGAATAACAGAGTGGAGACCGATAGGAAAAAGGAAGAGAGTCAGACCCTGAAGATCCTTCAGAGATGAAGTGAACAAAGCAATGGAGAGAAGAAATCTATAGGAAGGGGACTGGTAAGAGAGAAAGAGATGGAGAGAACAGTTGAGTGAAGAAATACAGTGAAAACTGTGGACATCCTTAGTATATATACTGTGACAGTTGCCAAACTTGTCCGATGCGTATAAAGGTGGGAAATAATAAAGATAATGTAAATTTATAAGTTTTTAACACAAGTAAAACTACTTACTTTGCTTTCTTTCCTTTATTGATAAGGGTTGATTCTTCACAAGAAGTACTGGGTCCTGGTAAAAGCTTCTGGAAAGTACTAACTGTGTCCCATTTTGAACTTGATTTCTACCAAATTTAAATACATTGAAATAGATCTCTCAACACATGTAAAACTACTTACTTTGCTCTTTTTCGTTTAGATGTTATGTTGTACCTCAAGAAACTGTTTGGATTTGTTATGCTCAAAAATTTCTCGGTCAGAATTGACATTGGCAAGAGCAAACCAAAGAATGGACAGATTCTTTCTGTGAATTAAATAATAATGGGATAAAATCAATTCTTTTTTTTTTCACTATATTTTCTTACCTTAGTAATAAAATCCACCTTTTCTTTTCAGCCGGATCCTTTGGAAACACAAAGTATCTACATCTACCATTTTCACTATATTGTTTACAGTCCGGGGTAAAGCACATTACCATTTTTATTTTACAAAATACTTGGTCACAAGTTTCTAGCCGATGCTTGGGAATATCGCTAAAAAACTATATTTCACAGAAATATAAGACCCAATTATGATAGATAATTTTAGAAAACACTATATTTAAACATAAAAAGTAGCAGAGGAAGCAAAATTTAAACTTTATACGAATTAAAAGGTCTTTAGCTTGAGTAACTTTGTTGAAAGAGATTATTAGAGATCATAACAACACTGAAGATAGCTGCAGTTGGCGTTGCGTCACACTCCGGCGGTCTTTCGGATTAAAACACGACATACGTAATTTTTTGCACAGATAGCTGCGATCCCAATAATTTTGGATCACTCGTTATTATGTTCCTTCATGCATGGGTATTCTTTCATTTTTCCGACTGTATATATTGTAAGTATGTATATTTATACATATTTATGTATATTTCGGCATGAGTTCTAAAGTAGTAATAAAATTAATACTATGGAATTAACAGGATAGTGATAAATGCAGGAGGGGGTTCATTTTAATAAAAATAATATTAAAATGTAATTTCTCAAATAATTTCAGTACCATATATCTACTATTTTTAGCTTAGTTATAATACGTGTTTCCGTGGTGTAGTGGTTATCACATCCGCCTAACACGCGGAAGGTCCCCGGTTCGATCCCGGGCGGAAACATCTTTTTTTGTTTTGAAGGATGAATAAAATAATTATTCTATGCAACAAAATACATATTTAGGGAGCCACTATAGTATGCTGTCTGCCCCGAGGATGCGGTCTACCTGAGCATATTTCTAATAATGTGCAGTCTACCGATCGCAATCGCAATCTGAAAATTCCTGAAGGATTTGCGCAATACATATTGGTAGTAATACTCGGGGAAATTAGAAAAAACAAGGAAAAAAAACAAAAAAAAAGTTATTTACCTACCAGCAATTTTATTGCTGGAATCGAATCTTATGATTTTATATATTAATAATGTAGGTATGCAAAGTCTGCAGATATATAGTGTATGTACTATTTTTTTTATAAACAAATTAGTGCTCCGAAATCGTGTTTTTTTCAATTATTGCTTTGTAACTCCGATGATTTTAACTTTACACACCAAAAATACCCAGATAAAAATTCTTCAAATCCAAAGTCTCCGAATGTCACAGTGGCCCATCCGCCCATTCGTTCCCAAACAGTATCCAGAGCAGTTGAGACGATAGGCTGCCATCATGGCTTCGTGCTCTACAATGAGATGTAGTGGAGGTAAATCCAGCAGAACTTCAAGAGCTGCTGTGGGAGTGGTCCCCATGGCTCCTGAGATGCCAAAGCATGCCAGCCACTGTAGGTGAGCGAACTGGACCTTGAATGAAGACAATCTAACCCGGGGCCAACACACGATGGCCGCATATGGTATATCCAATGTAGAATTTTCGACTGCAGACCCCATTTGGCTCAAAAAGCTCTTCTGCACGCCCAGTTAGCTGCAGAGGCCTTCTTGAACTTGGCGTCCAGATGTTCCTTCCATGTCAGTTTAGAATCCAGGATCACTTCTAGGTACTTTACTGACTTGGAAATCGATAGTGCTTTGCCATAGAGACTAAGCCCTGTAGTAGATCCGATGATCCTTCTTCGAGTAAACAGAACCACAGAAGTCTTCTCAGGATTAATCCCGAGTGACTGCCCTCGGCACCATTCTTCAACGAGCCCCAGAGCCACCTGAGAAAGCTCGTGTACTGTTCCCGGAAAGAGCCCCTCAATCAGTAAAACTACGTCATCGGCATAGGCTTGAACATATACCTTATTTGGACATTCGCTGACCACCAGGCACCGCAGCAGGGGGATAGAATTCCTCCCTGAGGGCAACCACGAGATGCCGACACCCGAACGCAACAACCGTTCCGGTACGCAGCTATCTGTCTCTGAGAAAACAGGGCCCGGGTCCACCTGACCAAGTTTTGGCCAACCTCATGTTTTTCAGCAGCATCACACATGTATAACGGTCAGAAAGTCGGTATAATTTTGCTCTATCCTGTATACTAAATCCGTTTCAGAAATTGTGTTTGTCGCGTGGAAATGTGTGATTATTTTTCATTTCTCATGAATCTGTGGTATTACGTAATTAATTCTTGATTCTCATGCGTATTCGTATCTCTGTTTTTATCTGAAGTTGAATTTTTGCCGTCAAAGAAATGAGACTCGTAAATATTTTTGCTAATGTGTTTTTGGCGACGAAAATTTGATGCTTTGGGCTGATTTGTTCACATAGTGCTCTGAGTATGTTTATATAATCCGAGTTCACACATGTAATATGGCGTACGTTGCAAAAAAAGCCTGGGAGAATGTGAGCCGAAACACAAATCATCAGAATTTCGTAGATTGAATCCTATTTGCGGAAGAATAAGTTATTGCCTTTGAAGGCGTGGTTGAAGTTTGCTTAAACCTTTTCTATTCGTTTTGAGATAAGAGTGGGAATTGGCGAATTTTTTTGATTGATAAAACCGGTAGTAGGATAGAAGAATGGGGAGATAAAGTGAGTTTTGGGTGTTAGAGGAGTTGGAAGTATAATGGAAGAGATCAGTTCGAAGTAGTCGAGAAGAGCGATCAGTACTAGAGAGCTAGAATAAGAAGTTTGTGCCTTTCCGTCAGCAGGCTCTTTGCCTTGCTGACGGAGAAAATTGTTGAAAATAGTTCAATAGAGAAAATTAGTTGTTTGTATTTAGTAGTTTCTTTAAGTTTTTGTTCCAGAGCCGAAGTAGGCTTAAGTGGCTGCTGTGGTCGTGGAGAGTGTAAATTCTCGACCGTATTTTATGTTCCTAGTGATGGATTAAACACATCCTTTAGTTTTCTTTTGTCGAAAAGTTCTTCGTTTATTTCAATTAAGTTTAATTAATAACAATAATAATAATATATTGTCCTTTTCATGATCATTTTTCAGTGCGTAACAAATGATAGGAAAAAGGGTAAGTCCGTTGGTAATACACATTTATGACATTTATTCTAACATGACATTTTAGTTAAATCTGACAGTTGTCACATTTTATTTTCAATTTGGAATAAAAACAAATCAAATGTGTTTCTTGCATTTATAAAATGGCATTTTCTTTGATTTGTATAGTCTTATAAATTATACAGATTATATTTGTAATATTATTATCTAATTAAAAAAAATATTTTTTTATTATGGCGCCATCTATCGACAACTAGAATAACTAGAATAAATGTTATAAAAATGTCACCGACGAAATGTAATCACCGACGTGCCTTTTTTTCTGTCACATACAATTTAATGCGTTAGAAAGAAATCGAAAAACTGTGACGCACTGAAAGATGATCATGAGAAATACTGTAGTATACCAGTGTTGCATACAATAAACGAACATCTCTAATATAATTAATACCTGTACTTTGTCTGTAAAATTGAGTGTCGTTATTTGCGTGACAAATGTGTTGTAACATCAGGACAATGTTTAACACCGTAACTGCCGTATATATGGACTATGGATAAAGAACACATCAAGGTACTTGCGCTATTTTTTTTATTGTTGAACTCTTACGTTTTCTCGCGAATTGATGAAACTTTATTTTTTTTTTGATAACAACCTTGCTGAATTTTTATTTGTTTCAATAAAGTAAGAATAATGTTTAATTACCAGATTTTCTTTACCAATCTCTATCCTTATAAAGTAATCACGCATGAAAATAGCCTGCGGTAAGTACAGATATTTCAAATAACCGGCATTCTTAGTTTAATATTTTTTTTTAAGTAAACATATAATATGATATTTTCTTTTTTTAATTGAGCAATTGAGTTTCAAGTTTATTTAACATCTATTAAGAATCCACACCCCTAGGTCTATGAAGACTTAGAGCTTCCGAGGTATATCAAAAGTTAAGTAGCACCAAGTATATTTTTATATTTTGTTAAATTTGTCATGTTACATATTTTTTGCCTTTGTTATACATAGGCGTGCTACATTTAAAATGTCGCTCACCGTGTTTGGGGCATAGTTAGTGTCACACATGGAATCAAAAGTAGCGCAGCTAAAGGCGTCCTCAATATCCATAAAGATATCCAAGCTGTATTGCTTCCAATCTAGCACCCGCTCCACCCTGTAGACAAGGCGATGCAGGCCGTCTCACAAGACTTCCCAGCCTGGTAGGCGTATTGACGTGCATGCAAAGAGTTGCCCCTAAGTGTTCTATCACGTATGAACCGGTCCACTAGTCTCTTTAGAGCCTTTAGAAGAAAAGATGAAATACTGATTCGCCGGAACGATTTAGCAAGGTAAAATCAGCTTTACCCGGTTTAGGAATAAATACGACCCTAGTCCCCCTCCAGGGTAAAGGAATATAAATATCCTGACCAGTGTGGGAGCAATAAGGTCCAAACCCTGATGAAGTAGAGCCGGTATAATTCCGTCCTCACCTGGTGATTTGAAGGGAGCGAAACCCCTAGCAGCTCAGCACACCTTCGTATACGATACTGATTCCTTCGCCATCCGAAAGTCGTCCATTCGTGGAAGCCTAACCGTGGTGAGGACAGTATCATCGTCCAAAAACTTCGGAAAGTGAGCATCCAAGAGAGTCCTGAGGGTCTCCTCGTCAGTTGAAGATAGGCTTCCACTAGGCATACAGACCTGACCTACCCTCGGAGTTGGATACAGTAGGCTCTTCAAGAGCTCCTCTTTGACCTCTTGATCAGAGACTTGTATTCCCCCTGAGCCTTCTTAAAGGAGTCCCAGTGAGCAGGCTTCCAGTCCTCTTGGCCCTACTGAAGAGGGCCCGAGTCAGTTTACGTTGTCTCTGTACCTGAGGTGTCCACCAGGGAATAGCGGAACCCGCCGTCCTCTGTATAAGAGGGCAGCTAGCTCTATATGCCGAGGTATCCTGATAAGTGATCCAGAGAGATCTCTATCTCCTCAGCTCCGCCTCGACAGGAGGAGAGTAGACCCACGAGATTATGGCTTAGCTCCTCTTGGATTATGAAGAATTCCCAGTCTGTAGCTCTTGGATTCCTATATATGAAATATTCTGGAGCTTAAGAGCCTCCAGCTTAATGAGAATGTGTCTGTGATCTGAAAGTGAGACTTCCTCGGATACGACCCACTCCGAGACCAGTCCCACTACCGCTCTAGAGCATAAAGTGAAGTCGATAACCTGACTTCTTCTAGACGTCATAAACGTAGGGACCGAGCCCCGATTTAGAATTTCTAAGTCGGTTCCCGAGAGATACTGCAACAGAGCCGCACCCCTGGGATTGATATCTGTACTCCCCCACACTATGTGGTGGAATCGCACACCACTAGGAGCGGAACTCGCAGGTCCTCGCAGTATCTGAATAACCCCGCCATTTCCGTTGTTGGAGGGGGTTCTGGTGAATCATAAGGAAAATAGGCAGAACAGACCACCATCTCCTTCCACGTCTCACCGACTTGAAACTGTACCTTTACCGCCACAAGGTCTCACTTGGATCTACAGACCGAGCGCGTCTCGTAAATTCCACGGCTTCGCGCAATCGTACTTGAGACACGTCAGGTGTTTAAAAATTTGAATAGCTGACATTATCATTATATGTGATGTGAATTTTAAAAACTTTAAGTATGGTTTTTGACCGTTGTGAGAAATTATTTATTTAGTTTTTTAAACTCTTGTTTTATTTTTAAAGTGTTCTTTTTGTTGTAAGTAGAAAATGAAACGTTGTCGTTGTACTAAGTGTAACATAAACTTTTAGAAAACTAACTTGACGGCACAACATGTAAAAAGAAAACATTCAAGTAATATATTTTATACAGAGTGTTTGGTAAAGAATGGGCCATAACTTAACCGTAGATTTCTGAGCTTAAAATATGTGGATTTAAGCTAACTTACCTTAGTACAAAAGTTGATAATAACCGAAATACAGGGTGTCAAAATCAGTGGCGTAACTAGTCTGACCTGCGCCCCAATGCAAGTATTCCTCGTGCGCCCCTATTTCCAGATTTATTCTCCACCCCCCCCCCCCCAACCTCCAACGAAACTAGCAACGACATTTCTCCAGAGTAATTTTAAACAGTAAAGTTCTAACAGTAAAGTAATTTTAAAGTTCTAACAGTAATTTTAAAGTTAATTACTAAAAAGTTATTATTCAAAAAATTAATTGAAAGTAAAATTAAGGGGCTATCTTAGTGTAAAAGTACGAAATTCACATACTTTTTTTTAATTTCTAAAATAAAAAGAACTGTACCAATTGTTTTGACAATTTGCATGAGCATTGCACCGTGAAAATAAAAACAGCTCCACTGCTGCAGTGATTGGGACTAATAGAGACCCTGAATTGAAGGGCTTAAGTATTTTACCCTACTATCTTCGTTTTCCAGGTGATTCTTTAAAATAGGATCGTATCTAGAAAGGAGATCAATAATATTCACAAAATTTCCTGACTAACTTTGAACATTTTTTATGCTTTCAGACCGATGCCCTCTGAAAGCTAGATTACAGGTTGATATTGTTATGATAACATCAAAAATCCTCTTTATTACTTTAACCAGTTTTTCTTCTTTGTCATAAAAAAGCATTTTGATATC
Organism: Diabrotica virgifera virgifera; assembly: GCF_917563875.1. Lineage (NCBI taxonomy): Eukaryota > Metazoa > Arthropoda > Insecta > Coleoptera > Chrysomelidae > Diabrotica > Diabrotica virgifera. The sequence continues at coordinate 65,998,595 of NC_065446.1, read as the reverse complement.
TCTGTTATTTTTTCTCATTCCATAAGCGATACATGCATTAATATGGCACTTAATCAATTCGTGGTCTTTAATTTTTGTGGACAGATTTCTCCAATTATTGATTTTCCCCGTAGTCCATGCATTGTTAAAGTTTTTATCAAGTCTGTTAGCATAAATGGTTCACAATACACTCCATTTAAAGACGGAGAGTAGCAAAGCCAAAAAAGCTCAATTTTTTGACCAGTTTTTGTTTCGAAAAAATAATAGTCTTTTGAAAAAGATCTATTTGTTTAAATGTCTTTAGGGAATGCCCTTGAGGTCTACATGGTTCGGAGTTCAAAATACGAGATTTCAGTTCATCTCTACTCATATCTTCTGAGAAAAAAACTATGTCTGTCTTCTCTACATTGCAGATTATACCTATGTCATCAGTATTTTCTTGTACTGTACTACTTGCCAGTTGCCAGTTGCTGATGTAGAAGGAGCTATATATGTAATATTTAAATCAGCAGACTTACTCACGTTTTGGTGGACTTCTGAATTTTGGTTATCGGCAAGAAAATGCAATGCGACGATCTCTTCTATCGTGGATATTTTGTCCCCACGCTCACATTCACTCTCACCAACACCATCGTCACCTGATTGACTTTTAGAAGTATCAGCAAAATCCTGTTTTTTTTTTAAACATGTCAATCTTTGGTAGTTTTTTCACTTTTCATCTTCTTGTTTTTTCCTTTTTCGGAACTCAGCACCACTTCGGAACTCAGTTTTGTATTTTTATGTAACAAATAAAGCTACTGAAGCGTACGATCCTACAACAAGATCTGACACATGACAGGGACACGTTGTCCTAGTTACTAAAATAATACTAAAATATTTTACCTGAATATCTTTGTAGCTAACAACGATAAATAAACAAAAGCAGTTGTGATGAGAAAGCCATAAACACAGATGTGCATCGTCGCGCCGAGGAGATAAGATAACGATAATAGTAAACAAAAGAGTCACCAACATTCTGTTGTGACTGAACGGAAGTGAGTGAACGGAATAAAATACCACGAATATTTTTTTTTATATTTTTTATTTTCGGGAAGCTACAGGGAGTTTTGCTTCAACATAATTTTTTTCTAAAATTTTTCCAGAATATCAGTTTCTTGCGCCCCCCTAAGGCCTGCGCCCCAATGCACCGCATTGGTTGCATTGGCGTTAGTTACGCCACTGGTCAAAATTAAACTTTTATTTTATTTATTCTTGAATATTTCCCGAAAGGCATAGGATCATCATCATCGGTGACCGCTGACAGCCCATGGAGGGCCATGGTCGCCCGTTGGGGTTTCTAGGCTCTAAAGTTTTACATGGTGTGGAGGCCAGCCACACGCATAACTCCTCAAAAGTTCTAAACGATATTTATCTAAAATATTACTTTCTTGTTTCTTTTTTTGAGGAGGTCTTTTCGGCGTTATGTGTGCTTTGCTTGTTTGACTATAGCTGCCCATGTTTTTCTTTCCTTTGCTTGTTTTTCCCATTCTCGTATTCCTAGGTCTTTCAAATCCTGGTTAATACCATCAATCCATCTCTTTCTAGGCCTACCTCTCGGTCTTTTCCCATTTAATTCTTTTCTAAGTACTTTTTTTGTATTTCTCTTATCATCCATCCTTTCTACGTGTCCTAACCAACTCAGTCGTTTACTTCGTATTTCTTTTGTGATAGTAGGTCTGTTAAACACTCTGTTTATTTCGTGGTTCATTCTTATACGCCATTCTCCATTCTCCTGTATAGGTCCATATATTTTCCTTAAGATTTTTCTTTCCCATCTAAGAAGTTGTTCCTCTTGTTCACTAGTCAAGGCCCATGTTTCTGATGCATACATTACTACAGGTCTCATTATTGTTGTGTATATTTTTACTTTTGAATTAATCGATACTGATTTTGACTTTATGATATTTTGTAGGCTGTAGAAGCATTTGTTTCCAAGCGAAATTCTTGCTGTTACCTCATCACTGTTTTTATTTCCTTCTGTTATTGTTGATCCTAAATATTTGAAACGGTCCACTCTTTCAAATATTTGCCCGCTCAGAGATATGTTGCCTTTCGTTTGTACTTTTTCCCGAGTTGTTATCATGTACTTTGTCTTTGAGACATTAACTTCTAGACCCATAGTCTGTGCCGCTTCTTTAAAATATGTATACATTTTTTCTAGGTCTTTTAATGTCCAGCTGATTATGTCTATATCATCTGCGTAGGCAACGATCTGATTGAGCTTTGTAAATATTGTACCATCCCTATCTATAGGAGTTTTCCTGATTACTTGTTCCAACGCAAGATTAAAAAGTGTGGTTGACAGTGCATCCCCTTGTGTTAGACCTTCATTAATGTTAAATTCATCGGACAGTTGATTTTGGATCCTTAATTTTGCTTTGGTGTTGGTTAGGCATAGTTTTACCAATCTGATTAGTTTTTTTGGTACATTTAACTCTTGCATTGCACTATATAATTCCTTTCTAATTATTGAGTCATACGCTTGTTTGAAATCTACAAATAGATGATGTAGTTCGGTATTCCGCTCGTAGAATTTTTCCAGCGTTTGCCTTACTGTAAATATTTGGTCTATAGTTGACCTGCCTTTCCTGAAACCTCCTTGATAATCCCCTGTTGTTTGTTCCATTATATTATTTAGTCTTAATTCCAATATTTTGCTAAATATTTTGTATCCAACATTTAGTAGTGATATTCCTCGGTGATTATTGCAATCTAACTTATCTCCCTTCTTATGTATAGGGCATATCACTGCAATTTTCCATTGTTCCGGCATTATTTCTGTGGTCCATATTTCTAGTATTAACTTTGATATTTCACTCTGTATTCTATGTCCTCCATATTTTAACATTTCTACAGTTATTGTGTCGCATCCTGGGGCTTTGTTATTTTTCATTTTTTTTATTACCTCTTTTATTTCTGCTTCTGTTGGTGCATATTGGGTCTACTTCAATCTCTCCTACTAATCTTAGCTCTTCTGTTTCGTAACGTTGATTTGGTTTATTCAACAGTTCATTAAAATGTTCTCTCCACCGTTTTAGCACTCCTTTTTCGTCTGCTATTAAGTCCCCATTTTTATCTTTACATAATTTTGTTCTTGGTTGGAAACCTTTTTTTTCAAGATTTATTTCCTTATAAAATAGTATTATTTCACGTTTTTGTTCATATTCTTCTAGCCTTTCAATCTTATCTTTATTGTGTTTCCTCTTTTTAAATCTTAGATGTTTTTTTAATTGTCGTCTTCTTGTAGTATATTCCTCTTTGGTTTCTTCCGTACTGTTGTTCAGCATTTTAAGCCTAGCTTGGTTTTTTTGTTCCATTAGTCTCTGGCAGTCTTTGTCATACCATCTTTTTTGGCTAGGTTCTTTGCTTTCCCCCACTACTTCTTTTGCAGCTGTTATCACTGCTTCTTTTAAGACCCTCCATTTATCTTCGATATTTCTGACCTGATTTTCATTTACTTGATCATACTGTTCAATTATGTTCTCTATTTTCGTTTCATATCTTGCTCTGTTTTCCTCATTAGAGGCCAATATATCTGAGGCGTATTTGATCTTTTTTTCACCTTCTTCTGTTTCTTTGGCGGTAATTTTTTGTTTATATTTAATTAGCACAAGGTGGTGATCGGAGCTGCTGTTTGCCCCTCTATGACTTCTCACATCTAAAATGTCTGAAGCATGTCTTGCTCCTATTAAGACGTGGTCGATCTGGTTTCTTGTTTTCATATCGGGAGAAACTCATGTTTCTTTGTGGATATTTTTATGTGGAAATTTTGTACTGCTTATCACCATTTTTTTGTCTGTTGCAAAATCTATGATTCTTTGCCCGTTGTCATTACTTATTTCGTGCAGGCTATGTGCACCTATTGTTCCCTGATATAATTCCTCTCTTCCTATTTTTGCGTTTAAATCTCCTAAAAGTATTTTAACGCTATAATTGTTTATATTTGACACTTCTTGGTCTAATCTGGCATAGAAATTTTCTTTTTCTTCTGCTTCTTTGTCCTCTGTAGGTGCGTGCACATTAATGAAATTAATATCAAAGAACTTGCCTTTCATTTTCAGAATAGCTATCCTTTCGTTTATATTAGTAAAGCTTTTTACCGCATGTTTGTATCTTTCACTTATTATGAAGCCCATCCCACCTTGTCCACCTTTTGAATTACCATGACATATTAGATATTTTCCATATTCCCAGATATCTTCGTTCTTCCATCTCATTTCCTGCAACGCTAAAATATCTATTTTGTAGATTTTTATTTGTTCAATAAGGTTTTGTAGTTCTCCTATTTCTCCTAATGTTCTTATATTCCAAGTTCCAATTAAAATTTTTCCACTTTTCTTATTTTTCTTTTTCCTGTTGTACTTATTCACCTTTTTGTTTGTTTTATCCTGTTTTCTAGTCTCTTCCGTACATTCAGTCTCTATGTCGCCATCGAGGCCACTTTTTATTTCAGCATTACTTGTATTTTGATTTTTTGCGTTAATTTGACTAGAGCTGGGAAAATCCCCCGATGTGACCCCAGCGGTCAACCTATGATGACGGTCCTTTCCAATACTCTTTGCTCTATTATTGCCCTGACTTTCCCTAACATTACAAGTATGAGGAGTTATGTCTTGGTAAATTATTGCAGTTTGCTCGTTTTTCTGACCTACCTTTACAATTTTGTTATCTTTACCCCTATTCTTAAAATGAGAGTCTACGTCACTATTAAAAACAAAATCAAAATTATCAAATGTTCTCATAAAAAAATCATCATTTCTCTTATTGTACCTATAACTATTACTATTTTCACCCTCAATGCGGACGCCGTCGCCATAATAATAATTAATCACCTTAACATTACTGTTACTATTAAGTACGCTGCAGGCGTCCGCACCGACAGTGAGTATTTCTTTCTCTCTTCGGTTTTCGGTAGTGTCTTCTTCCATTGCTGTTTTCGTACTATTTTCTTTTTTCTTTGTCTCCGTCCAACTTGCTTTAGTTACTTGTTTTTTGAGTACGCTGTTTTCGTTATTTTCGTTGATCTTTCTGTAGTAGAGCCCATTGATAACTCTTCCTCCGAGAGGGATCTATCACCATATTTTCTAGCTCTATTCGTCTTCTGGTCTTCTATTACTATAGCTTCATTTTCTTGTGATAAGGTTTGCAATTGACTCAAAGTGAATAATTCGCCATTTAGAAGCAATTTGTTATAACGGATACCTGCATTTTGACCTTTCTCTCTTGCTTCTTTTTGATATTTGCGAAGTTCATTTCTTTGAATTTGTATGTGTTTTGGATAGTCTTCATTTATGAATATGTCTGTATCTTTTAATTTCTTTGTTTCTTTAAGGACCTCGTTTTTTTTACTCCAATTTTTGAATTCTATGAGGATCGGTCTTTTCTTATTAACAGTTTTGATACCAAGTCTTCGTATCTCTATAATAAAGGCATAGGATAACAACACGAAATTTGATAAGCGGGGGTTTTTTGGGATGAGAAATCTAAATTCGCCACCAAAACTGATGTATTACCCAGAGGGCGCTACATACGTCTTTCAGCGCTCATTTAATACGTTCAACTTTTTATCCCCTACTCTATATACTTTTTGAATAAAAACTTTTGTTCTCTCAAAATTTTTACTTAAAAAAGGTATACTACATTCATCTAACTAATAAACTCAACTACTGTTTTCGAGATAAACGCATTTTAAATCTGCGATACAACATAATTTTTGCATAATATCATTGTAGCTAGACCCGAAAAATAAACATGAAACCATAATAATTGTACCAGTTCTCATATTTATGTCATTGCACCGCAAATTCCATTAGAAGAAATTTGCGATACATTTTTGTAAATTTTTATGATTTTAAGTTATTTTTCGGGTGTAACTACAATTATATTACTTATGCAAAAAATTATGTTGTCTCTCAGATTTAAAATGCGTTTATCTCGATAACGGTTGAGTCTAGCGAGATGAATGAAAGTATACCTTTTTTACAGATGGCGTAGCTACTTTTGCTATAACTACTCAACGCTTAGCTACTCTACCTACTACATACAATTTGTATTATTTTATCAAAAAAACAAGCATTTACTCTGCAAATTGTATATTTTGCTTTGCATTTTCATATGAAAATACCACGGTATTTATCTTTTACTTTTTTTGAACTAGGTGCAATACTTGGGTAATATTATTATTAATAAAAAAAAATTATATTAAAATACAATGTTAAAAACTTTAATAATATTAGCAATATTAAAAACTTTAATATATTATACTATAGTATATTATGAATCAGTAGAAACGATTATATTAGGTTTGTTCGTAGTACGATCCAATCGATCAGCAACCGTTGCCAACCATCAGACGCATGCGCAGTGAACAGTTAGCGTTGCGCAGTTAACAGTTAGCGTTCGTAGACTACGAACGCGCATGCGTCTGATGGTTGGCAACGGTTGCTGATCGTTCTCTGAACAAACCTATTTAAATTTGGTAAATTATAACTCCGCACGACCACACAACTCGAAACACAAGTACGCAAATACGGTTGCGTGAAGCGTGGCTCGAAGCCGTGGAATTTACGAGACTCGCTCGGTCTGTAGATCCTTGTCAAGGTCTCGCGAACAGGAGTCCTGTAGCAGGCAGCTGAATAAATTATTGGTTAGGACAGCGGCTCTCTTTGTCTCTACATAGTATGATAGAATTGATCCAAAAGATGGCATAGCCCAGACATCCAAAGTGAAAGTTATCCTCCAACACCAAATTGTTCTATATGGTCCACATAATGTTCAGAAAAAAGTCATACCATTTTGAGCGTCGGGTTTGGGGGGGAGAGGGGGGAGAAATCGGTAAATTCTTAGTTTTTTATGTTTTCCGTCAATATTTCTAAAACTGTGCGGTTTAGCATGAACAACCCTCTATACAAAAATGTTCTACATTAAATTTAAAATAAAAAAGGTCCCATGCATAATCTTTCTAAAATGAACGGTTCCAAAGTTATGGAGGTAGTATAGTATAATTGGTCCAAAAAAGGCCTAACCCAGACATCCAAAATAAAAGTTTTTCTCCTACACCAAATTGTTCTATATGGTCCACATATGGTTCAGTAAAAAGTTACACCATTTTGAGCGTCCGGTTTGGGGGGAGATGGGGGAGAAGTCGGTAAATTAGTAGTTTTTTTTTACGTTTTTCGTCAATATTTCTAAAACTATACTTTAGCGTAAACAATGTTCTATACAAAAATGTTCTACATAAAATTTAAAACAAAAAAGGTCCTATACATAATTGTTATAAAATCAACGGTTCCAGAGTTACGGAGGGTGAAAAGTGGAGATTTTCGATACTTTTTATATTTTTTGGGCAATTGACGATTTTGGGTGGTGAGGTTGACGTTTCTTTAAGGGCTTATCACTAACATACCATCGGCCACTGAAATAGCAAATTTGATTTATAAAACACAATCCTGTTAAAGAAAATCAGTAGGAAATTGCCCAAAGAATATAAAAAGTATTTTTACTTTTTTGTTTGAAATTTTATGTAGAACATTTTTGGATAGAACATTAATTACGCTAAAGTATAGTTTTAGAAATATTGACGAAAAACGTAAAAAAACTACTAATTTACCGACTTCTCCCCCATCTCCCCCCCCAAACCGAACGCTCAAAATGGTGTAACTTTTTACTGAACAATATGTGGACCATATAGAACAATTTTGTGTTGAAGAAAAACTTTTACTTTGGATGTTTAGGTTAGGCCTTTTTTGTGGACCAATTATACTATACTACCTCAGTAACTTTGAAACCGTTCATTTTAGAAGGATTATGTACTGGGCCTTTTTTATTTCAAATTTAATGTAGAACATTTTTGTATAGAAGGTTGTTTATGCTAAATCGTATAGTTTTAGAAATATTTACGAAAAACGTAAAAAACTACGAATTTACCGATTTCTCCCCCTCTCCCCCCAAACCCGACGCTCAAAATGGTGTGACTTTTTTCTGAACATTATGTGGACCATATAAAACAATTTGGTGTTGGAGGATAACTTTCACTTTGGATGTCTGGGTTTGGGTCTAGTTATACCTATACCATACTAACAGTGGAGCACCAGAACAGTTGACCACCACGGTTCCGGCCCCAGTCCACATATTTTACCTCTATACACCCACAGTTCCTGAATGAGGGCTGTTCTTGCTGACAGTTCTGACAGTTTTCTCAGGAGGACACCTGAGGCTGCCTTACCGTGTTGCAAGTTGGCTTGGATGATATAAACCATTGTGGTTGTTGAAATCATTATCCAGAGGAGGAAGAGGGATCCCGGTCACCCGATCCCGCATTCTCTCCCCCGGAGTGTTCCGGGCCAGAGGAGCCCTGTCCGTCACCGACGAGCGAGCTCTCTCTATTCCGTACTGACTAGACTAGAGCAAATTTTTACGCCGCGCTCTGCTCGTTCAGCTCGTTCTGATAAAAATGCTCAAGTCCGTACGCACCTTTAGACGAGCGTTTTACTCATATAAAAACTCAAAAAAAATTTAAGTGTATTTTGGGACTAGTTTTACTTTTTAAACATTAATTATTCAACAATCAACTATGTTGACGTATTTACATAATCAAAATTGTCAACAAGGGTCAAGGTAAAAAATCATCATAAAGTGTTTTATTTCACTTTTGGGGTGTTTTATTACGTGCATATATAAACACACTCAGTTTTGGTATTTCATAACGAGCAACCATCAGGATAAAAGAGGTCATCACCATTTTCGCGCCGAGCGAAGGCTTGCTTTTGCAATAGCTATCCACGGCCCGCCATGTCTTTGATCAACAAATTGTTTAGCAACGGAGAGCGGTCAGTGTGAGTGTAGCGCTGTCGTTGTAAAAGCAACGACTTTTCTTGGCAATCATTTTGCTCTCGCATTATTGTAAGTTCTTACTTTCGATATCGTTTTTGTTCAAAGCGAATTTAGTGTCTTAGAAAGTTAATTTAATAACGACTGCGTTCATTTTTTACGGTACAGTAAGTCATTTCTTAAGACCATTATTTACTATATTCGTGAAACTGGATTTCTGTTGAAATTTGCAGGAATTACAATTATCAGAGGTAAGTTGACGTATTTTATTAAAATACTTTACATACATTTTTATGGTAGGGGAGCCTAAGCGGGGATTTTTGCAGTTACTCGAGCGATTCAGATTATTACATGGGGAGAAACCTTGTACCCTGAAAATGTACCTCTAATTGGCTCTTAATGCAGGGGAGTTCGTTAAGGTGATACAGTAGCGATAAACAGGTAGCCAAAACGCGTTCCAAGATTGCGGCTGTAATTTTGAATATTTTTTCGAGATATTTGGCACACTTATTCGTAATATAATAAAGAATGGCGGTACAGAGCCCAATTTGAAAAATATATTAATATGTGGAAATTACTCTGTAATTAAATACAATATTAAAAAAACGAGCCTGTACCGCCATTAAGAAGAACAAAAAAATGCACTTTCTTCAAATAAACTTTTTTATGCGATGCCTAGATTTTGTGTCATTTTGGAACTACTAAAATTTTTTATTTCATTAGCAAAACATAACAGCGACTAGCAATACGAGTATGAACAAACAATGTCGGGAAATATGAGTGTAAACAAATATAATTTGAAAAGTCTAAAGAATGAATCTTACCAATTTTTGTACAAAATCAGATTGGCTACAAAACTACAAAATATTAGTAAAAGAAAACAAGATGGTGAAAGAACTAAACTGTCAAATAAAAGACTAGCATAAGAGGCCGTAGGGTATAAGGAAAATAATAATAAATAATAATAAAGTCCTGAGGAGTTCTCTGAAATGAATATGGCTCTGGAAAAATGTTTATACAGAGAGAGTCTGTAATTTGGAATAAATTCAATATCTCAAATACTAATTGTTTTTTTGAAAATTGCTCAGACCCGTCGATTAGTATTTCAAATTTTCCTTTTTTACATGTGATAATAATGTATACAGGGTGTCCCAATTTAGAGATATGACGTCATCGTTGATTTTATTAAATGGCAACACTGTCATTTTGATAGCTATTTTGATAGGGTGTGTAAAGTTATACATCACTGCAAAATATCAAATTTTTATTCTCTACCATTTACAAGATAATAAAAAATAACAAAGTTATGTCTGTAATTTGGAATAAATTCAATAATTCAAATAGTAACTGTTTTTTTGAAAAATGCTCAGACCCGTCGATTAGTATTTCAAATTGTCATTTTTGACATAAAATAATAATGTATACAGGGTGTTCCAATTTAGAGATATGACGGCATCGTTGATTCTTTTAAATGGCAACACTATCATTTTGATAGCTACATTGACAGGGTGTGTAAAGTTATACATAACTGCAAAATTTCAAAAATTTTATTCTCTACCATTTATAAGATAATAAAAAATAACAGTTATGAAAAACAAGTAATCAAATAATAATGAAATTTAATTATTTCAATTAAGCAAATGCTCATAATATTGCCCACTGACCATTTGACAATACTTGAGGGCAACATTATGAGCATTTGCTTAATTGAAATAATTAAATTCAATTATTATTTGATTACTTATTTTTTATTACTTTGTTATTTTTATTATCTTGTATATGGTAGGGAATAAAAATTTGAAATTTTGCAGTTATGAATAACTTTACACACCCTATCAAAATAGCTATCAAAATAACAGTGTTGCGATCAAAAAGAAAAGAAAATCAACGATGACGTCAAATCTCTAAATTGGGACACCCTGTATACATTATTATTATATGTCAAACATGACAAATTGAAATACAAATCGACGGGTCTAAGCATTTTTCAAAAAAACAAATAGTATTTGAATTATTGAATTTATTCCAAATTACAGACATAACTTTGTTATTTTCTATTATCTTCTATATGGTAGGGAATAAAAATTTGAAATTTTGCAGTTATAAATAACTTTACACACCCAATCAAAATGGCTATCAAAATGACAGTGTTGCCATTTAAGAAAATCAACGATGACGTCATATCTCTAAATTGGAACACCCTGTATACATTATTATTATATGTCAAAAAGGACAATTTGAAATAGGTACTAATCGACTGGTCTGAGCAATTTTCAAAAAAACAATTAATATTTGAGATATTGAATTTATTCCAAATTACAGACTCTCTCTGTATATGTTCAATGATATATGGTCCTGTCTGGCAGCTTTGGGGGAGGGGACTTCTAATGAAACACCAAAAGACATAAAAAAGATAAACCCAACGACAATAATAACTTAACCCTTAATTTTCCTAACTAGTTTGTTTATTAGATACGTGTAATATTTATTACGACTATAGTAGTACGTGTAAACAAACAGCTGTCAGAGGAAATTGAAATCAATTCCTCCACGGAAGACATCTTGAAAAAAGGTCTTGAGGGTGAAACAGATGGAATAAAGGTAAATGGAGTTCCCTTTGACAACATTAGATATGTGGATAACACTGTCATTTTAGCCGAAAATATTGGGGATCTCCAGAGTCTGGTGACCAGAATAGCCGAGTTTGGACAAAAATACGGTTTAATAATGAACGCCAAAAAGACGTTGAGAATACCGAAAACTCAAAGAAATAACGAGAATATCTTCATAAACGGAACCAATGTCGAACGAGTAGACCAATATGCATATCTTAGAACGATGATCAACTCCACAGGTTATTAGGTACTTGCAGGAAATCAAAATTAGAACAAAAAAGGCTAGAGCTAATTTTAACAAAATGAGAAAAGTGCTCTGCACAATAGAGATGTTGCAAAAGTATCTATTCGTTACAAAGTACTCGTTACTTACGATTACCGAAAGTAACGATTACTATACAGAGAGGCAAATCGTTACTTTGATTACCCTGATTACTTCGTACCAATCATATCAGAGCGAGTAACGACAACTGTATCTACAACCAGTACACTTGATTACTTTCTACGAATCGTATCCCAGCGAGTAACGGACGGGACCGGTATTTTATGAGTGTTATCGAGTATCGTTATCAGTATGAAGCGTTTTAAGGGTGTGAGCCTCAGAGCCTCACACTGTGAGGGTGAGGAGAAGATAGAAGATGAAACAGAATAAGGTATAATGGAGGTAAAATATGTATTGTATGTCATTAACAAAGATCGAATGCGAGAACCCTATATTTTTATCTAGATCTATATCTATACCTATACAAAATACAAAATACCTACCTACTGAGAAACACGATTCTCGATATGATTACCGGTACTCAAATACAAAAGTAATCATAGTAATCAAATCATTTTTATCCCTTAAACAGGTCGGTGAAGGTTGTTGTTATATCGGAACACCTATACAAAATACCTACCTACTGAGAAATACGATTCTCGATATGATTACCGCTACTCAAATACAAAAGTAATCATAGTAATCAAAGTAACGAATACTGTAAATGATTACTTTATACAAAAGTAACGATTTGTAACGAATACTCGAAAGTAACTATAATCAACATCACTACTGCACAAGAGATTTGAAGTTGGAGCTAAGAGTTAGGTTGGCTAGGTGCTACGTTTTCTCGACTTTGATTTATGGAATGGAAGCTTGGACCTTGAGTGCGACATCAATGAAAAAACTAGAATCATTCGAGCTGTGGGTGTACCGAAGAATTTTGAATGTATGAAAATATCGTGGAAAGAACACGTCACAAATAAAGAGGTTCTGAGAAAGATGAATAAAGAAATGGAAGTTTTAAATACAATCAAGACCAGAATATTGGAATATCTCGGACATATTACACGTGTAGAGAGATACAATTTGCTCCAATTGGTTATGAAGGGGAAGATTCAAGGAAAAAGAGTATAGGGAGACGCATAATATCGTGGCTACGCAACCTGAGAGAATGGTATTATACGGATATACACCAAATGAACTTTTCAGAGCAGCCGTCCCTAAAGTCCGAATAGGTATGATGATTGCCGACCTCCGTCGCGGAGATGGCACTTGAAGAAGTTTGTTTATTGGGTTGAATTTGTCTGTCTGTGGTTTAAGTTTCATCTCAACTAATATATTTTTATAATTCAACAATTTTTTCTTTAATTTTGGACCTTATTGGGAGGGGGGGAGGTGAAATTTCCCAATTTTCCCTCACCGTAGATCCGCCACTGCTGTCTGGTGAGTTGCACTGGCATACTTATTACTAAAGCTCGGATTATAGGCAAAATGCCTTTTTTTGCCTATTTTGCCTATTATAATTGTTTTTTGCACTTTTTACCTTTTTTCGTAAATTCCGCCTATTTGTGCCTTTTTTAAAATTTCATGGTACTACCCATGATATTATTCTATTACTAAACCATTCTATAATAAAATTTTGGGTCAATAATAAAATATCAATGGTTTGTTTATATAACAGATTTCTGGGAAAATGTACCTGATCGAGACTTGAGGGTTAACTATTTGGAAATCCCTAAGCTGTATTAGTTTATTATCAGTTGTACAGTCGGTTACTGTATCAGAGTTTAGTCACAAATTGCTATATCCTAGTTTAGTTTTGTTGCGTATACCGAAAAGCAAAGAACACGTTTTAAAACGTTTTAGATATTTGTGTGAAAAGATGACATCTAAATTAAGGCTATGGATCGCACCTTATTCGGAACTTTCTCTAGAAGGAGATGGAGCATTTTGTAAACCATGCGGCAAATCGGTAAGTTTTATTTTTTCTCTTTTTTTCTCGTCCCACAACATAACTAAATTCTAAAGCGGTTTTAGAATTCTAATTAATTTTTTTTAAATTCTCGGATTTCAAGTAGAAAAAAGTACTTTATTTACCAGCATTGTGGAACCCCACTTCATAAACGTAATTTGGAAAAATTAAATTCCTCTAAGTTAGCCCAAATATCTCTGCTGGATAGTTTAAGCAGTTCAAAAAAAAGGAGGAAGACGCATTTAAATTTGATTTATGCCAGATTATGATTGCATCCAACATTCCTCTATATAAAGTTAATAACCCTAGTTTTAAATGCTTTTTCGAAAAATATCTTAATAAATCCTTACCGGACGAGAGTACATTGAGAAAACATACTGTGGAAAAATGTTATGTGGAATGTATTTCAAAAATTAAGCGGGAGTTACAGGGCAATTTTTTGTATATTATCGTGGATGAAACGACAGATGTATGCGGCAGGTATATAGCTAATTTAATGATTGGAATTTTGAACGAAAACTTTGCGAGAAAACCTTATTTAGTTGCCGTTAAAGAATTGGAAAAAACAAACAATTTAACAATTAGTCGATTTATACAAGATAGTTTAACAAACCTCTTTTTACCCAACCCTATACCAGTGAATAAAATAGTTTTAATGCTTTCAGATGCTGCGGCATATATGTTAAAAGCTGCTGTTAATTTAAAGATTTTTTATCCTAATTTAATTCATTGCACTTGTGTAGCCCACGGGGTAAATATAATTGCTGAAGAAATAAGAAATCTGTTTCCGTTGGTAAATAATTTTATAAATTTTATGAAAAAAGTTTTTGTAAAGGCTCTGTTGAGGGTGCAAATATATAAAGAAAGACTTCCCGGTGTCCCTTTGCCACCTAAACCAGTAATTACAAGGTGGGGAACCTAGCTCGAAGCAGTTTTTTTTACTTTGAACACTGCAATGAAATAGAATCAGTTATGTCAGAATTTGATGATGATATTTCCAAAGCCACTCGAGAAGCAAAAAAAAATATTAAAAAATCCCAAATTGAAACAGGAACTCGCTTATATCAATGACAATTATAAATTAATAGTTACCACAATTACCTTATTAGAAAAACAAGAGATAAATTTATGTAAGTCAGTAAAATTAATAGATAATTTAAAGACGAAAATTAAATCGGCACCTGGAAGTAACGGTCAATTAATTTAAAAAAAAATGAAATATGTTTTCGACAAGAATGAAGGTTTTTCGTTTTTATCTAATATTGCTAAAGTTTTGAATGGGACATTTTCCGAGGAATTACAAATTATGCCAGATTTATTATCCGCTCTGAAATATGCTCCAATTACATCTGTCGATGTCGAACGTTCGTTTTCAATGTACAAATTAATTTTAAGTGATCGAAGACATAGTTTTAAGACCGAAAATATTGAAAAAATTTAGTTGTTTCTATTAATGATAAAATTTTAAGTGGTTACAATGTTTAATTATTAATTAACAGTTATTTAGTTACTAGTTTATTTATACTAATGATTATGATGTGTAAATATACCTGCCTTAAGTTAATATTACGTTAATTCACTTTGTACAATAAATAATAAGTTATATTCCTTTATTGCCTAAATGTTAATATTCCTGCCTTTTTTAATAAAAATCTTTGCTTATATAGGCGCCTTTTTCTTCAATTTTTTTTGCCTATAAATCCGAGCTTTACTTATTACACTTTGACCACTATTAACAAAACTCATAAGTACCTACAAGCTAAATAATAGTTATTTATGTACCAGGTCAGTAAAGTTACTTCTTATGGAACGAGTCTGATATTATGAGCAGAGCGAGCGTTAGCGAGCGAGGCGAATAACAGACGAGTTCGATAAAGAGTCTTTACTGACGTGGTGCATACAAAAATTTATCGCCAAAAATTTGGTATTGGTTTTAACACTTACTTACAATTTATAATTTAAGAAATTTTTAAATCTTAGACGTAATAAAAATTTCATGACAGTAATAGATGACCTTTGCATGATGGCCGCTTTCGATTTTTAATCGATAGTTATCAATATTGAATAATTACTAAATCGGTAAAGTTTTTAATTTATTTTATATGAATATAATTACAAAATACTACAGAATTTCACTTTTTGACATAAATTTAATTAACAATGTCGTAAATTTTGTACAATATTTTTAATAATTAAGTAAATAAATTGTAAGTTAACTCAAAAAAATAATCGATTACTGTCATCGACCGCACTTACATTCAATCCCGATTAATCGCGGCAGGTATAGTAAAATTCTTCTTTTAGTACAATAAAGTGCTACTTTACTGCCGCAAATGAGGGCAAATGAGTACAATAATGAATGACTTTAGTGACGGTTGACGATAATAGTTATTTATGTACCAAGTCAGTAAAGTGACTCTTTATCGAACGAGCCTGATATTATGAGCCGAGCGAGCGTAGCGAGCAAGGCGAATAACAGACGAGTTCGATCAAGAGTCTTTACTGACGTGGTGCATACAAAATTTTATCGCCAATCATAAAAAACATTATAACTTACTTAACACTTATTTAATTACATCCTTCTAATGAAAAAAGAGTGTGTGTAATTTGTACGCACGAAAGAAGTTATTATACTTCTATTATCATGATTTCAACGAAATAAATATGTTTTAAACAATTTTATCGTATTTATATTTAAATAATATACTAATTTTAATACTTAAAGTAAAATACCAAAAATTAAAAATACCGTTAATAGTTACGTCATTGTTTATGAAGTGTAGTGTAGCCTGCCGCAGCAAAGTTGATTTGCCGTGATAAATAGTAGACAATCTAAATAAATATATTTGCTAACAAATTATCAGTACCTACATATCTATCACCGTCCTATATATAATAGAATTAACAAAAACACCATTTCATACTATATTCGCATTAATACGAAAGTTAAAAGATTTAAGAATTCTTTTACTTTTACACAAAATAAAAATTTCGTATGACAGTAATGACAGAAGGCTCTTGCTTGCATGATGGGCGATTTCGATTTTTAATCGATAGTTGTTAGGTATCAATATTGAATACCTAATTACTAAATCTGTAAAGTTGTGATTTATGTTTTATAAATATAATTGCAAAATACTACAGAATTTCATTTTCTGACATAAATTTAATTAATAATAACGTAAATTTTGTACAATATTTTTAATAATTAAGGTAAATAAATTTTAAGGTCACTCAAATAAATAATCGATTACTGCCATCGACCACTTACATTCAATCTCAGTTGATTTGATTAATCGCGGCAGGTAAAGTAAAATTCTTCTTTCAGTACAATAAAGTGTTACTTTACTGCCGCAAATGAGGACAAATGAGTACAATAATCAATGACTTTAGTGACGGTTCACGATAAAAAATATTACTAAATATATTTTGTTGATATAAAGGTTATTATTACGAAAACCACTAAAGATGGCACTCATTAAACAATCTGATTTCCTAATGTGTTCGGTTTCCTAGAAATTTTAATAATTGCGATGTATCCTCTATTAACATTATTATATAACTTTCACTTATAAATTTTAAATTTCTATTCGTTTATTGTTTGTTCAGTGGTATGGCGACCGGTCAATGGAAGTGATAAATTTTATTGATTTCATGGGAATCGTAAAAGATGGCAAAAATCGCGAAACGTTTATTTGTTTAACAGCTTTATAGAAATTAACTTCATATGAGGCAAAATGGAAAAACTGTATACTAGCTGCATTCTTCACATTTAAAACGCATTTTGATTTTTGTCGATAGGACATGCTGATTAAAAGATGTCGAATTTTTACCGTCGTGTCGAGTTGATAACAATTTTTAAATCGATAAATCGATTTTTAAATTGATAAAAAAAATCGAGAGAATGGGAAAGAATTAACCACCAATGGGTTAAAACCATAGTTAAAACGTCAAAAAGGTTTCCAAACAAAGCAAACGTTTGACGTTTGTCAATTGTTTATACACGCGGTTTGTGTAATCATTTTTAATTTAATTTTTAAAATCATCTGCACATTTTTTCTAAAGACACAATCCTTGTTAGTCATATTGCTTTTATCAATCATATTGCTTTTAATTTTATAAATGTCCCTACACAAAATCAAGGATTTACACACTACATAGTACCGTTGAATAGTACTTCGTTTCTTCAGGTTCTTAACCAGTCCTATTTGGAAATATGTATATTGGGAATGGGAAATATACTATGTAGTCCAGGGCGCATCTGTTTTGAGATGGACGTTGAGAGGTGACTAATATTTTTTTGCAGAAGTTGCTTGGAATTGACTCATATAATAATAATTGAGTTATCCTCCCACTCAAAAAGGTCCGGGACATTGTTTAAATAATCAAAATGTAAAAAAATTAAGGAAAAAATCGATTTTTCTTCGTTTTTTAATTATAACTTTAAAAGTATTCACTTCCGTGAAAAGTTGCAATGACATAAAAGTTGCGTAATTAAATTTCCTACAATACAGGATTACAGATAAATAAATTGTTTACAAATTGTCACTCTTGTTGCAAGATAGCAATAATTGCGAAAAAAAAAAAACATAAAAAACAAGTATTCGCATTTTACGTTCTTCAACCATTTATGCCAAACTTAGGAGCTTTATATTTTACGCAGAAAAACTTTATGATATAATAAAACAATACTGTAAATTTCATTAAGACCGGTTTAATAGATTTTGCAAAATAAATTTTTCAATCCAGCTTTCGCAAAAAAAATCATTTTTTCAAAATGTTGCAGGACTGAAGATAAAGCAGATAGCAAGTTGAATTTTTTTTTACATATGGAAGAATACTGTACCTTTCATTTGCTATTTGCAAAATTAAAATCGGTTAACTACCACGGCGTCAGGAATTTTTTTAAATAAACATTAATTTTTAGTGTTACGCGCAGGACAGCGGTATTCGATTCACACAAATTGATTTCCACCAAAATTTCTTCGAATCTTTATCTAATATATTATTTTCTTACTCTATATTTTGCTGTATTTTATTATTTTAATTCCACAAAAATCCAACTAATTTGATTATTGTCTGAAATATTGCTATAATATATGTTTAAAAATAATAAACTTTCATTTTCTAAGTTAAAATATATGAACAAAGATAGTTTTTTCTAAAAAAAGTGTTATTTCAAAGGACACGGTATATGTTTTTATTTTGTAATAAACAAATTTATTTATTTATATTGAAATATACTTAAAATTTTAATTTATCAATTATTATTAAAGGTCATTGGAATGCCCAATCAGAGCAAATGTATCCGCTGTCCTGAGCGTAGCACCAAAATTAATGTTTACTTAAAAAAATTTCTCACGCCGTGGTAGTTAACCGATTTTAATTTGCAAAATGCAAATGAAAGGTACAGTATTCTTCCATATCTAAAAAAAATCAACTTGCTGTCAGCTTTATTTTCAGTTTTGCAATATTTTGAAAAAAAAAAAGAATGTGTGTGTACTTTGTACGCACGTAAGGAGTTATACTTCTATTATATGATTTAAACGAAATTAATATACTTTTTATTTATATTTTGTTTAAATATTAAACTAATTTATACTTACTACTTCTCAAACATTTTTATTAGAACAGTGCCAACAATTAAAATAATAAAAGAATAAAACACACACAAACACATTAAACAAGCCACAAATGATGTCTGAACATTAATTGTCGAAAATTTTTTTAATACGTATTTTCTGAAAATACGATTATATAATAAATATACTTACAATCATAAAATGTATTAAAAAAAAACAAAAAAGAAAGTTTCTATTGGGACTCGAACCAGCGCTGATAAGAGCGGTTGGTATTGGAATTCATTCGCCTTCTCCGCTTAGCCACGGACACTATGTGTCATTATTTACGAAGATCGACTAACTAAACGGATTAAACTTGTGATATTTTGATATTTTGAAAATTGATCAAATTATTTTAATTTTGAATTGAAATGATTTAGAATTGAAAAAATACAACAAAACATAGAGTAAAAAAACAATATATTAGGTGAATATTGATAGAAATTTTGATGGTAATCAAATTATATTAATAAAAGTATTACATACTATGTATTTTGGCAGATCAAATAGGTAGGTTTATACCCATGATACATTAACAATAATTACGTACCTGTTGCTTTTAAAAACTATTTAAAAGTCACTACAATATTATAAACTTTTTTGTTTCTGTCCTCACAACAATAAAACTAATATATTATACATTTGTTTACCTTTACCTTTACCTCCAAACCACAGCTGCCATATCGGATAATTTTTGACATGTCATTTGAACATCCAATCAGAACAAAGTTATAATGCGCATGCGCCGGGCTGATAGGTTTTAACATATAAAAAAATCACCCTCTATCGCCGGTAAAGAAGTATAACTTCAATAATTTTTTTTGCAAAAGCTGGATTGCAAAATTTATTTTGCAAAATCTATTAAACCGATCTTAATGAAATTTACAGTATTGCTTTATTATATCCTTTAGTTTTTCTGCGTAAAATATGAAGGTCCTAAGTGTAGCATAAATGGTTGAAAAACTTAAAATGCGAATACTTGTTTTTTTAAGTTTTTTTCGCAAATATTGCTATTTTTCAACAAGGGTGACAATGTTTAAAATTTTTAGCTGATCCTATATTATAGAAAATATAATTACGCAACTTTTATGTTAGTGCTACTTTTCTCGGAAATGAATACTTTTAAAGTTATAATCAAAAAACGAAGAAAAAAGTCGAATTTTTCCTTCATTTTTTGACATTTTGTTTATTTAAACAATGTTCCGAAACTTTTTGAGTGGAAGGATAACTCAAATATTATTATATGAGTTATTTTCAAGTAATTTCTGCAAAAAAATATGAGTCACCTCTCAACATCCAAATTTACTAATATTTTTATAGATGCGCCCTGGTCTAATGCGCATTGATAACAACCGCGGGTACCCAACACATTACCATTTTGTAAAAATTAAATATTCTACAAGCAATATATTCCAATTATAAAAACGAAAATAAACACCACGTGTGAATTTTTGACAGATTTTTGTTTTGTTTGGAAACCTTTCCAGAGTAGCCAACATTGATTTGATGTCACGACTATCACGGTACATAACATTATTGTTCAAAAAATTATCTCAGCTACATTTTTTGTTTGAAACATATTTTTCTGCGTTGTACAGATTCTTGGCAAATCGATATTTTCCATTTTCCTCTCCTACGAGGGGGCTTTTAGGGGAATGCCCGGGGATAGGAGTGCCAAACTTTTTTCCATCTATTTTGGGTTACCAAAATTTACATTCTCCGCAAAATTGAGCTTGTTTGTATGATTTTTAGAGGGGCAGTGGCATTTTCGTCTGACGACTGGAGTAGTTTTGAAATACATAATACGATAGTAGTAGAGATGGTAGATAAATAACATAGGTACTTTTAGCATTATTTAATCTTCAAGATTTATTATTAAGTCATGTTTTATAATATTGAAATTCAGGAAGACCTTCTTTTATTGAATCAAATTTAATTGTATACCGTTATACCGGTGATGTTGGTAATAATAAAGACAATCTTTCTTTGACATCTCTTTTGTTTATTTTGTATTGTTTTTATTTAGATTACTCTATAATATTTGTACAAAAGTACAGCTACTATTTGAATATTATATTCGCTAATTAATGTAGGTACCCAAATAGAATTATATTCAACCTAATTAATATTCTTATCGAGTAATGGTAATGGCCAAGGTTACAATGTAATTTACTTGCGCAAGAAGAATTTTAAGTATTTTGCAAAAAAATGTGAATTTTTTGAAACGAAACAATAGAAAATATTTACGGTTGTCAAATTTCTATGCTAAACTTACTGATTAACATAACATACTTTAGTACTATTTTTTTTTCAAACAATAAGTATTAAAAACGACAGGAGCGCAGAAATAACTGAAACAGTAAAAGACGGCCATAGCGAATATTGTATAATGATGATAGACCCGAAGAACTGGAGACTTTAGATGAAGGTGAAGGACCAGAAATATGTACTACATGCTATAAAATTGACAAAAAACAAGAAAGCCGTTGGTCCTGACAACATACCTACAGAAATGTTAAAAGCTCATAAATGAGGAAAACATTGGAATACTAGTCAAACTTTTCAATGATGTTTATTCGACTGGTGATATCCCTCAAGATTGGTTAAAGTCCGAATTCATAACCCTACCAAAAAAAAAACGTCCGAAAAACTGTAGCGATTATAGAATGATAAGCCTTATGAGCCACACTTTGAAAATCTTTCTACGTATCATCCACAGTAGAATCAGAGATAAATGTGAAGAAGACCAGGATGAAACACAATTTGGCTTCAGAAATGGACTGCAGAAATGCCGAGATCAAAGGAAAGACGTCTTTGCTGTATTTATTGAGAAGGCCTTTGATCGAGTACAACATCACAAATTAATTAAAATATTAAAGGATAAAGGAGTTGATAGTCAAGATGTACGAATCATAGAAAAATTATACTGGTGTCAAACACGACAGCTTGCATAAATGGAAAATCAACAGAAATATGCAAAATACAAAGAGGTGTCAGACAGGGTTGTATACTGTCCCCACTGTTATTCAATTTATATTCAGATAGAATATTTAAGGAAGCGCTGCATAATTTGGAATGGGGTGTGAAAGTTAATGGAATTCTAATAAATACAATCAGATATGCAGACGATACAGTTATTTTAAGTGATAATATGAATGGATTACAAGACCTTTTAAATGCCATTGACACAGTGGGAAGAGAGTTTGGCCTAAACATAAACTGTTCAAAAACAAAATACATGGTGTTTAGCCGTTTGGCCCATCAAGATTCATGGTTATATGTTGATGGTCATATAATTCAAAGAGTACTCAGTTTTAAATATCTTGGTTGCCATATTACTGAACAACTAGATCCAGATAAATAGATAAAATGTACAATCCAGATAGCCCGCACGACATTTTTAAAAATGAGGTCATTCTTCTGTAATGATAACTTGCAACTTCAACTTCGAAAGCGCATGATTAAATGTTACATTTGGTCAGTCCTAATGTTGGTAGGGGAGCAAAGTATGCTAAATGTGCAGTCACTCGAGCGTTATGGGGACCTATTGGGTTGTGAAGAGTAGGTCATAAAACCAAAAAAAGTTAAGTAAAATTTTCCATTTTAGTGGGCGCTTGCCATTTTTTAATTTAATTTTCCATTTCCAATAATCGTTTTTTGCGATTATAACGCCATCTATCCATAGTTCGAAAAAATGTTTCGAATAAAAGTTACTTATTTTTACGTAAAAAATCCAAATCTGCAATAAAAAATGGGGGTTCCTATTTAAGATTTTAAAGTAACCCCCCACCCCACCTCCGTGGGGGGTCGTGTTTGATGCCATTCGATAGATTTTTCAAAAGTACTGAATAAGTGTATTTTACAGTTTTTCGATCTGATGTTCATTTCGCGAAATATCGCGGATTCGTGTTTAAAATATTAAATTTACCCCCCACCCCTCTCCATGGGAAGTCGTGTTTAGTATCATTCGATAGATTTTTAAAAAATATTGAGCACATATTTTTTAGTTCTTCGATCTGTCATTCATTTCGCGAAATATTCGCTTTTTTCTTGTGAAATTTTGGGATTCTCCCATTTCCTTACGCCCTGCTCAAATCGTCAGATTTTTGAAATATACACCCCTTTGCATGTACTTAACTTACCTTATCTTAATCTGACAATTTCGAGTATTTTTAAGGATAGATTTTTTTTTTCGGGCCCCCCTTAACGAACTCCCCTGTATTAAGAGCCAATATATGGTAGAGATACATCTGCAGGGTACCAGGTTTCTCCCCATATGCTAATCTGACGCGCTCGAGTAACTGCAAAAATCCCCGCTTGGGCTCCCCTACCATGTATGGTGTCGAAGCATTGATATTAAAAATATCCACCATTAATCGTTTGGAGGCTTTTGAAATGTGGCTGCACAGACGTACACTGAAAATACCATGGACGGCTATGCTGACAAATGTGGCAGTCCTTAAGAGAGCAAATGCTGCCCGCGAGCTGCTTGATAACATCAAATACATATAGAAAGATGGCCTATTTTGGACACGTAGTAAGGGGAGACCGGTATAATATTCTTCAACTTATTATGATGGGTAAAATCGAAGGACGCAGAGGAATTGGTAGAAAGCAGGCTTCTTGGTTCATGGTTAAAGAATATCCGTGAGTGGACAGGAATAAAGAAAGCAGAACAACTATTTAGAATAGCTCGAGACAGAGACAGTTTCGCCATGTTAATCGCCAACGTTAAGGGGACTTGATAGGGCACGTTAAGAAGAAGAGAATATTGGAAATATGTACCAAAACCTACTAAAAGACAGACATTAGTAAAAACACCAAAATAAAAATATACAAAACAGCAATCAGACCTGTCATAACCTACGCAGCAGAGACAATCAGGGACGCGCCGTGGGGTCTTTGGCGGCAATGGCCACCGAAGGATGTTTTATGTAGAATGAAAAATTTATTTTGAAGTTAACTAAATAATCCCTAAAGAAATGTTAATTTTTAGTTATAATTCGTGAAAGTGAAGTAGCTTAGTGTTGTCTGATATAATTATTGTAGTAAAATTATGGCAATTTATCTTCATTAAGGAAGAATTATTTTCGAGCATGGTTGCTAATGTGTTTGTTCTTAGTTAAATGGAATAATGGATATTTGAAGAAAAGTTATATATATTATTTGTAAGGATAAAAACGTAGGTTGTGCATTGCTTCGAGCAAGACTCGCATAACCTACATACATGTACTGGGTAAATGATAGCGTATTGCATAATCGAAACCCATAAAAAAAGGAAGAAGAAGAAGGGAAGAAGAAGGGACGCGCCAAGTAACTTCGGCGCCGTCCTGCAAAATATTGATAAGCGCCTTTATCAAAATTACCAGGGTAGAAATATTATAATCAATCACTCCTTCACGTTTTAACGTGAAAAAGTATGAAATTTTTTCTACATCTAGCTAGATTTTTTTGAAGGAAACAATCAGTACACAGTACACTTATAAAAAATAATATATGTTTCTTCTTCCTTCTTGGATGTAGGCTTTAAAGCTTGTTTCTACTTCAATATTAGCCTCCTAAATTGTTTAAATTATCGTACCATCTTTGTCTTGGTCTGCGAATACTACTTCGTCCATTTGGTGACTTATCTCGTGATATTCGTACTATCCTATCCTCTGCCATTCTACTAATCTGTTCGTTCCACTCCTATTTCCGTTTTGTCACCCATCCATTTATATCTATATCTTCTACGTTGAATGCTCTCCTTATGTTTTCGCTTCTCTCCCTATCCAACAGACTTTTTCCTGATATTATTCGAAGTATTTTCATCTCTGTTGTTTCTAGTAGTCTAGTAATTATTAAAAATAATATATAAAACACTGTATTGCACAATAAAACAGAACAGAATAAAAACTATGTTAAAATTATAAAACATTGCTTAAAATTATTAAAAAACTGAAGATCAAAAAATAAAACATATTTAGGTATGTATATTGCAATTTTTTTTAAATACACTTATTATGATGAAAACCAACGGATATTTCTTATAGAAATTGAACTTTTCTTGCTTTACCTTTGACAAATTCATTAATTCGATTTTCAATATTCTGGTCATTTAAAAACTCAGATTCTGTAGAAATAATAGCAAGATTTTCTACCCGGTCCTGATCCATTCTAGATCCTAACATTCTTAATTAGTTTTAGTTTAGAAAATGATCTATCGGCTGCAGCTACAGAAATCGGTATAGTTAATAATATACGTAACGCAATAGTAATGTTTGGGAATGAGTGGACTAAGTTATTTTTTGCAATGTTTTTTTGTTTCAAAAAATATTTAGTTTTGAATTGGATGTTTATTTAACTTTGCCGAGTCAAAGGGCGCCTTTAATGCCTTGGTGTCGTCGTGCCGTCGTGCGCCGCACGACCTTTGCCCATATGGAGGCGCGGCGCGTCCCTGGAGACAATGTACCTAACTAATAAAGACGAAGAGAAGCTTAGAATGATACAAAGTTAGATCCTCACAAGAATTCTTGGACCAAAAAAAATCCAAGATGGAGAGTTTAGACGATCTTTTAACAACAAAATAAGTAACCAGACAAACGAAGAAGATATAGTCAGACATATAAAGGCTCAACAGCTGAACTAATAGAAAATATTTTACTGGAAACCTACAAATACAAGATCTAGAGGGAGGCCCAAGTGCAGATGAGAAGATCAGATCAGAGAAGATATCAACAGAATGAAGATAGCTAACGGGAGAACAAAAATACAAAATAAAAAGGAATGGGACTTCTGGAACAGGAGAAATCACACAACATCCTGTGAAACAAGAGACAGAGAACAAGAAAATAAAGAAATTGTTTTCATTTTTACGAAAGCTGGTCTTGCCTTCTCGATCCTTATCTTAATTTCCGTCCACTGCTCGTTTGTTCCCACTGCGCGTCTACAGACAAGCGTCTGTAGATCTTTCCAGACTATCTGCAAAAATGACCGTGTTTATATTAGTTAGCGCTAGGTTCGTAATTTACTCTGAATATATATTGAATAATAATGGGGACAATTCAAGAACAATGAAGCTACCCAATGACTCAACTATCATGGACGACCGTTCGAGATGGAAGTGGGTTGTGCAGATAGCCGAGACTCACCCTGGTGCTACGACAAAAAGAACGAGAAGAGTGGGCACAGTATGGCCCATGACACAGTGGGCCCTGTAGCATACTTCTTTTTATCTTTATGTCGTCTGTTAAATAATTCCTAATTCTAACAGCTGCATTTTGTTCGTAATAGATGTTGTTTATTACATCGCTGTGTTTGCTGTCTAGACCAAATAATGAATTCAATATTTCCATCAATTCGTCATGTTAAAGTCCTTATACACTACGATATTATCTTCGTATTCTTTGTAACATTGTCGGTAAAGTCTTTAAGAGAATACTTGGAGATACTCGTAGAATTTTTCATCGGAAAACAATATCAATCCCACCTTCTACTGCGTTGACTGAAATCTTCATAAACATCACCCAAAATCTTAATGACAAACAATTCGATGTAGGCATTATTGTTGACGTTTATAAATTTTTCAAATAAGTCTGGTATACTGGTCTACTCAAGAAACTACTAAACGCCGGACTGTCCATCGCATTTGCCAAATTTATCCACTTACATCTCTCAGATAGGAGCATCGAATTCAACACTTCTCAACCCCTTTCATTCCCACTGCATCTGCAGTAATACCTCATAGTTCCATTTTTGTTCTATCGTAACACTTATTACAACAGCGACCTCCCTTACCCTAGAGACGCACTAACGCACTGTTACTACTTACGCAGATGCCACTTCTTTCGTAACATTATGAGACATATATATCATAGGAAGATACGGTCAAACTCACCTGAACCATGTCGATAGGTGCTGCAGGAGATGGATAGTGATACCTAATTCAAATAAAATACAAAACACTATATATATAATATCGGTTTACAACGTTCTTCGACGTCTTCCGATTTCCAATCTCCATCTCGTTCTGTCATTCCATAGATCGTCCTCGAGTTCTCTGTCCCTGATTTCTCTATCAACTCCTTCTCTCCAACTTCTTCTAGGTCTTCCTGGTCTGCGCCTTCCTCTTGGTTGCCATTCGAGGATTTGTCTTGGTATTCTATTCTCCGGCATTCTCCTTACGTGTCCGTACCAGCTGAGTTGTTTCGTCCTGATGTCGTCAACAATAGTATGTGTAACCCCCATGATTTCTCGGACTCTCTCGTTTGTTATTCTGTCGCGTCTAGATATTCCCGCTGAACGGCGCCAGAAGTCCATTTCTGTTGTTCTAAGCATTTTCTCTGTTCTGTCTTTTATGGGCCACACTTCGCATCCATATGTTGTGATGCTTTTTATTATAGTGTTATATATTCTTTTTTTATTCTCCTTAGAAATATTTTTATCCCACAGTACGCTGTTTAGTAAGGATATGCCTTTCCTACCCTGTATATTTCGTTCCTTAATAGCTGCATCTAATTTTCCGTCTTGAGTGATCTTTACTCCCAGGTATTTGTAGTCTTCACATAATTTTATTTCTTGATTTTCCTCTACTCGGAGGCTATGTTGGTCTCCTCCGATACTCATGTATTCAGTTTTTCCATATTCACTTCTAGGCCCCACTCTGTAAACTCTTCTAATAGTTTTCGCATCATGTAACTAAGATCTTCAGAGTCCTGTGCGATGATCACCTGGTCATCCGCAAAGCACAGCGTGTACAAAGTTGAGTCCGTTAGTGGTATGCCCATATTCGTACATTTTTTCTTCCATTTGTTGAGTGCTGCTTCGAGGTATATTTTGAATAGTGTTGGTGAGATACAGCATCCTTGCCTTAGTCCTTTAGTTACTGTGAATCCAGGTGTTATGAGATTTCCCGTTTTAATTCTTGTTGTTTGTTGGTAGTACAACGTTTTTACGGCTTCAACCAATTCTATATTTACATTTGTTTTCTCCAGTGCCTCCCATAATTTAACCAGCGGGACACTATCATACGCTTTTCTAAGGTCTACAAACATCAGATGGACTTCTTGGCCACGAGCAACTTTCTTTTCAATTATCTGAGTAATGGAGAAAACATGATCTATTGTAGATCGACCTGCGCGAGAACCAGCCTGTTCTTCGGCTTCCATATTTTGGTATTCTTCTTCTATTCGATTTTTAATAAGTTTTCCATATATTCTGCTGATACTACTAGTGACTGCAATTCCTCTATAGTTTTCAGGTTTTGATTTATCTCCCTTTTTGTGGATAGTGCTCAGATGTGACTCTTTCCATTCTTTAGGTATTTCATGGTTATTCAAGCATTGCTGGAAAAGTTGTCTTAGCCGCTTAATTAAAACTTTAGGTCCATATTTGATGAGTTCCGGAGCTATATTTCCTGGGCCCGGTGATTTGCCATTCTTCAACTGTTTACATATGGTTTCGACTTCTCTCTCATTTACTCTGATTGGTGATCCTATCAACCTGACGCTTTGTATATCGTTGGATTGTATCTGTTTGAAGGGCTCTCTTGTCTCTGTTAGTAAATCTTCAAAGTATCTTTCCCAAGTTTGTGGTGATATGGACTGAATAATGTCTTTTTTTCTGTCGTTTCTTAAATTTTTTAATAGTTTCCAACTTTCTGAACTTTGGTTTCCACCTATGTATGTATTTAGCATGGTACACTTTTTTGTCCAGAGTTCGTTTTTCCGTTGACATATTTTTCTCCTGACCCTCGCTTAAACCTCCTGACCCTACAAAACACTGTCTTTTAATATCCAAAATTCAGCGTCTATCATACACAATAAGCGCAGCGGTAGAAAAATTGAACCTCGGGATATGGAGAGACCGACTTTATTTCAGCGGTGAGATCAAGTAGGTATCTCAGTACTTTGTGCAGCAGAATACTGTACTTGAATCTGATCTGAAACTAACCCTGGACAGGATAAGGAAAAGGGTTGGTCTCTTCAAGGTTGGTATTCATTACGTTGGTGCTCCATGCTCCGTGTAACTGCTAAACATAGTGGATACGTTGGTGCTCCCGCTCGGCGCTCACCATCGGCGATCCCTTCGGTGGCGGTTTATATGTAGAGGAGCGCATGCCGTATCCATTGGAGCAGTTACACGGATATGTGCCTTTATGTTCACCAATAGAACTTTTAGTTAAACTGTCAATTATTAATCAGAACAATCAAGAGTATAGCGATTTGGTGAAATAATCAAGGATTTAATTTTGATTTTTTAATATGGATTTTATTTTTGAGAATTTATGTACATATTTCCTAAAAATTTTTTTATTGTTTTATAAATATTTATTTTATTATATAATTATTAAATATTGTTCTCGACTTTGAGTAGCTATGTATTTATAATTCAAGTTGGAAAGTTTTAATGAATAGATAATAATTAAAGAACAGAGTCGCTGTAGATATTTTTTAACATTATTTAGATTCAACCTAAGAATCTCCCTCACTCTGTTTCTTCCTTTTTAAGAATTTTTAATTAATCAAATAAGTCTCTAATACAGTAAAAAAAGAGATAGTGATGAAAAAAAAAACTGTAACAAACATTTACGTTTACTACAGGGCTTCTTAAACTTTTTAATTCCCCCATTTATGATTGTGAGTTTCCTGGTGGCCCCATATAAATATAATATAAATATAAAAGAAAGATAAATAAAATCTCTAGAGACAACAGAATTTTGCTAGGCGACCCCATTTGGGGTCGCGACCGCGACCCAGAGTTTAAGGCCTGGTTTACTACAAATAGAAGCAGATGATAAAGCAAGACATACCATTTTTATTTTAGTCCATGAAAATGTTACATTTTTTAGGCCGTACCTTGCATTTCTTAAAGAAGTCAATTTTATTTCTTTAATGTGTAGGGGAGATCAGTAAAAGCTTAAGTTCAAGTTTTTGGGGTCGCCATCCTTGTCCCCCGGTCGCCATCTTGGAAATGGGGTGCAAAGGGGTTTCGCGCTATATCTCGTAAAGTACCAACCCTACGGAAAATCTAATTAAACATAAAATGTAGAAAATTAAATTTTCCACAATTTTGTTTCTATTACTTTTTATCGTCAAGTGACCAACAAAAAAGATATAACCAAAAATATGTAAATTTTTTTTAACAAGTTTCCTTTTGGATCTTGTAACTTTTTTTCAGTTCATTTTAAAATAAAATAACATTTTAGCAATTTTGTAGAGGGTTTTTTCAGCGAACAATTTCCACTATAAAGTTGTGTAATTATATTTATTTATATAGGTTTTACAGCGCTCCAAACTTGACCAGATTCTCGACTGCTCATAGGGATACAATAAAAACAAAAGTTAGGCTTACTTTTCTATCTATATATATTTTTTATTCATACAATTTATTATGATTTTAACATTTCTATGCTATTATTAATCTGTTTTTGACCTTTCTTCCCACTATAAAACTTATAACTCTAAGCATATATAGAAAAGGCCCAAGAAGTTGTTTGAGGACAAATTCGCCGCTTCAAAAGAAGAATGACGCAACCGCAAAATGCAAAATTCTTAAGCAGAGCAAAAAAAAAACGATTTTTGATATCAAAATCATAAAGTATGATAAAAATTAGCCATTCACCACACCGTGGTAAGGATCTCGAAATATAAGTGTTGTTTGGGGTGTGTGTATTGTGTATTGGGTATATGAAGTAACATAACTTTTTTCCTATTATATATTTTGACTTAAAATTTCTTCTTCATGAACTATATTTTATTGTTGTGTTGGTTAAAATTATAAACTAAAAAGTTTGTTACTCAACTTTTTTAATTAAACATGAAACTAACGAAATATGATGACAAAATGTTAATAAATTAACAACTCCTTTTTTAATCTTTTTAAACATTTTGGACAAATTTCATTGTTATCTACGTACTTCAAAGATGACACAGTAAAATTTTTAAAAGGAAATATTTACAGCGACCAAAGATACAGCGAGGTAAATTTGAAAAATTATCAAAATTCATTTTTGGCATTTTTGTATAAAATTTATTTTTTTAACATGTTCCACCAACTCTAGATAAAAATAAACTTCATATTCGGATTCAGCGACCTCTAAAACATAAAATAGACCAAAATTGATCATTCACCTTAAATTTGATTTTCGTGGCTGGCATAACGGAATGCCGCTCGTAGATAGAAAAGCATTATTTTTCTACGAGAATTCGAGAATCTGGTCAAGTTTGGAGCGCTGTAAAACCTAGATAATAAATAAAATTAAACAACTTTATAGTGAAAATTGTTTATTGGAAAATCCTCTACAAAATCGCTATGATGTTATTCTATTGTAAAATGAACGTAAAAAAAGTTATAACTTCCAAAAGTAAATTTCTTACAAAATTTTCTCTTATTTTTGTTTATAACTTTTTTGTTGGTCACTTTACGATATAAAGTAATAGATATAAAATTGTAGAAAATTTAATTTGCTTCATTTTATGTGAAATTAAATTTTCTGTAGGGTAGCTAGTTTACGAGATACAGCGCGAAAGCCCTTTGCACCTCTTTTTCCAAGATGGCGGCCGGGGGACAAGGGCCTCAACCCCAAAAACTTGAACTTAAGCTTCTACTGAACCCCTACACATTAAAAAAATAAAATTGACTCCTCTAAGAAATGCACACTAAATGTAACATTTCAACGGACTATTTATATTTTGATTAACGTAGTTTTTCTTTTTTGATTAAACACGCAGCTTAATTTTGAGCTCAAAACAAACAATTTTTTAATAAGTCGCTTATTTTTATTCTAATTTCCTGTTAATGAACACATTAAGTGTTTAAACATAAATCACAAACAAATTAAAAGTAGCAAGGTCTCGATACAAAAAATATTTTAAATAAAATAATATTTAATTTACTGAAAGGAATAACAGTTCTATACTAAAATCGCAAAAAAAATGATGCACTAGAAATAAACAAACCAAGACACGTTGAATGTTACGAGGAGCACTCCCAAATTATAATTTACAATGTATAGAAGATATACATACATAACATTGTAAATCCCAAATCATGATTTACAAAATTATTACATTATATTATTATACGTGTTTCCATTGTACATTCTTTCACGGCTTTTGCTGTAAATTTTAAAGAACAGCTTGGATTGAAAAAAGTGATATGGTGCCGATGTGTGCTTTTGCCCTGGGGGTGAGTTTCACCCCATCTCGGGGGTGAAAAAATATATGTCCAAGATAAGTCCCGAAATGTTTTCATTTCAGGAGTTTTTTCACCAAATCAATACTTTTCGAGTTATTTGCGTGTGAATATGTTCATTTTTCAACAAAATAACCACGTTTTTAGACGGTTTTTCGCAAATAACTCAAAACGTAAGCATTTTGTCGAAAAAAATATTCTTAGCAAAACTATAGCCTATAAAAAAGTGAAAAAAAACAGTGTATATATTAGGTCTCTATACCTACCAAAAGCAGAGTTATAGCTAATGAAAAATAGGTTCATATTCGAAAAATTCCAAATAGAATAATTCAATGTGAAATATTCAAATAATAAAGCATTCTTGGGGAACACACAACTTTTTTAAAGTGTTTATAAAAAGCTTTATTTCTGTTTTTATAAAAAAATTTCTAGTTTCAAATGTAAGCAAGTTACGCTCAAAATAAAGTTGGTCCCTTTTGTTTTGACAAAAAAAAAATGAGGAAGATCACCCCCCAATTAGCAACTTAAATGAAATTAATCGTTACCGCTTCACACGTTACTTTACTTATGTTGTGTTTATATGATCTATAAGTTTCATCGATTCAAAGTGTTTATTTTTGAAAAAATTTGGTTTTAAAGTAAAATTTTTAAAAATTTTAATTTTGAAAAAAAGTATTTTTTTTCAAAATAACTTAAAAATTGTTAGAGATACCAAAAATATTATACAATAAAAAAGTCGGCTTTACTTTTTTGAATATTTTTTTTTGTTTTTCTGTAAGACAAAAATTAGTTAAGATTCGGTGTTTCTAAATTTGCATACACTCGTGATAAGTAAATCGTTCAAGCCCTTTTAACTACAGCTCTTTCAAAAATAAAGACTTTGAACCGATGAAACTTACAGATCATATGATAAATACATACGCGAGTAAAAAACTTGTGAAGTGGTAACGATTAAGTTCATTTGAAATGCTAATTAGGGGGCGATTTTCCCGATTTCTTACCAAAAAAAGGGACCAGCTTTATTTTGAGCGTAACTTGTTTACTTTTGATGCTAAATTTTTTTTTAAAAAAACAAAAATAAGCATTTTTTAAACACTTTGAAAAAGTTAAAATGATTTTTTCCCAAAAAAATGCTTTGTTTTTTGGTTATGGCACGTTCAAATATTCGATTTGGAATTTGACGAATATGAACCTATTTTTCATTAGCTACAACTCTGCTTCTACCAGGTATAGTGCTATATTTATATAAGTACTTCTACCACTTTTTTACGTGCTATATTTTTGATAAGATTTTTTTTTCTACCAAATATTTACTTTTTGTATTATTTGCGAAAAACCGTCCGAAAACGTGGTAATTTTGTAGAAAAATTAACATATTCAGTCGCAAATAACTCGAAAAATATTAACTTTGTGAAAAAACTTTATAGAACAAAAGTTGCTTAGAATTAGTCATTTTATCCATTTCCGGACTTATTTCGAACATATATTTTTCACCCACAAAAGGGGGTGAAACTCACCCCTAGAGCAAAAAGCACACATCGGCACAATATCACTTTTTTTCTTTGACTTGTTAGCTATGTGTATGCCAAATTTCATGTCAATCTAAGCGGTTCTTTAAAATTTAGAGGTTTTGCAATATTTTACCTTTAAAGAACCTAATTGGGAAAGTAAATCAGAAGAGCTCAACAAATATATAGAGTCAACAAGATCAAGAGAAGCATGGAAAACGATAAAAAATCTGAGAATAAACAGAAAAGAAACTAGTAGAATAGATTTAATAGAAGAAAGATCTTGGATCGAACATTACTCGCAACGTTTGACTGAAACAAGACCGCAATTCACGAACATCAGTACAACAACATATGAAGTAGAACACGATGAAGTACATATATGAATAACAGTACAGGAAGTCGAGAATGCAATACGAACTCTAAAAAATCATGCGGACCACAATAGTCCTGTCGCCAGTGGGGGTACAACGGCCTCCTTAATTCAGATGGACTTACCCAAGTTTTTTTTATGTATTTTGACCCGTAAAACACGAATTTTTTGGGTAACAGTCGATCCGAATGTCGATAAGATTGTTAAAAACAAAGAACTTTAGGAATCACATAACAGCGATTTCTCGCGAAACAAAACATTGTTTTGTATTTTTTGGGCCATTCTAAGCAAAAAATGTTTTTACAAGTTTTTTCGTAGGATGCATAGTTTTCGACATAGACGCAGTTGAACTTTCAAAAATCGAAAAATTGCAATTTTTGAACCCGAATAACTTTTGACTGAAAAATAAAATAGCAATTCTGCTTACCGCATTTGAAAGCTCAAGTCAAATTCTATCGGATTTGATTACATTCATTGCTAAAAATTAATTTTTTTATTGCTAAACAAAGCTATAAACACATAGTGATTGAATGATGTCTTCAATGCATTTCCCATTTGAAATCGAAGGAGTACGCGCGCATACATACAATTTCTACGTAGATTACGTACATTAAAACGCATGCATTGGGCACGGGAAAAACTATGTGTTTATGGCTTTGTTTAACAAATAAAAACTTAATTTTTAGCAATGCAAATAATCAAAACCGATAGAATTTGACTTGAACTTTCAAATGCAGTAAGCAGAATTGCTATTTTATTTTTTAGTCAAAAGTTATTCGGGTTCAAAAATTGCACTTTTTCGATTTTTTGAAAGTTCAACCGCGTTTATCTCTAAAACTATGCATCCTACGAAAAAACTTGTAAGATGATTTTTTGCTGAGATTCACCCAAAAATACAAAAAAATATTTTGTTTCGCGAAAAATCGCTGTTATGTAATTCCTCAAGTTCTTTGTTTATAACAAACTTATCGACATTCGGATCAACTGTTACCCAAAAAATTCGTGCTCTACGGGTCAAAATACATAAAAAAACTTGGGTAAGTCCATCTGAATTTAGGAGGCCGTTGTACCCCTCCTGGCGACAGGACTACAAGGAATACCGAACGAATTACTAAAACACAGCCCACAAGTATTACGAGAATTACTTGAGTATGTTTACACCTTATTCTATAAAGGTCATGATTTACCACCTGAGTGGACAAAAGCACATATTAACAATATATACAAAAAAGGAGATAGAAAAAATTGTTCAAACTACAGGGGGCTTAGGGTCATAAACTCACTCTCAAGACTCTATGGAAAAATAATAAAAAATAAAATTGAAAAAGAGATGACAGATGTAGAAGAACAAAATGGCTTTCGTGCAGGCAGATCCTGTATGGACAGCATATTTTCTCTAAAGCAGGTTATTGAGAAAAGATTAGCCCACAATCTTTCCACCCATATAGTTTTTATTGATCTGACAAAGGCATACGATAGTGTACCACTTTCAATGCTCTGGATAGCAATGGAAAAACAAGGAATAAGCAAAAAAATATACAAGCAGTACAACAGCTTCACAATAATATGACGGTAAACATTAAAACTGGAAACAAATTAACGAGAGAAATTCCTATTAGTAAGGGCCTAAAGCAAGGCTGCTGCATAGCACCTACACTCTTTAAAATATATTTAAATGAGGCACTCTCACTGTGGAGAAGAAAGTGCTGCAATATGGGCATCCCAATCGATGACGATAGATTGTACACAATACACTTCGCTGACGACCAAGCCATTCTAGCTGAAGACGAGAGTGATATAGACTATATGCTCAGAAAACTGGAAGAGGAGTACACTAAGTGGGGCCTTACAATTAATATACAAAAAACCGAGTACTTAGTTGTAGGAGAAACACCAGAACGCCTACAAATTGAAATGGGAACTATAAACCCAACAGAAGTCTTCAAATACTTAGGAGTCCAAATAACTTCAAAAGCAGGGAGTAACGACGAAATACATTCCAGGATTGGCCAAACAAGATCAGCCACCAGACAGCTAGAGGGACTATTGTGGAGTAATAAAATAACAAAAGAAAATAAAAGAAGAATGTATAAAACAATAATAGAAAGTATTGGGTTGTAGGACGCTGAACTCTGGGAAATCAACCAAAGAAACAAGTCAAAAATTAAGGCGATGGAAATGAACTATTGGAGACGATGTTGCCGACTCACTAGACTTGATAGGGTGAGAAACGAAGATATTAGGAGACAAATGGAAATTGATCTAGATATAATAGACACAATCGAAGCCAAAAGACTTAACTGGTATGGACACCTTCAGAGAATGCCTGAAAATAGATGGCCGAAAAAAATAGAAAAATGGATTCCACCCACTAGAAGAAAACGAGGTAGACCAAGACGATCCTGGAGAGAAGATGCAATGACCGCCAGAGACCTAAAAACTGAAGATTGCTTCGATAGAAAACGCTGGAAATTAGGATGCGAGAAGTGGCGACAGCTGTAGAAGACTCGCTTATTATTATTATTATTATTATTATTAAGAACCTCCACCATCATCAGCATAATATTTGTTTTACGTTGAATAGCTGGGCAACAGTAGACCGTCCTGGTCTGAATACGGCCTGGTATTCTCCTATGATCATTATTAACACTATATTTAAAATTTTATACTCGTGTACACATTTTTCATCATCATCATCTTCTTCTTCTTCTTCAGATGCAAATCCACTAATGGATGTTAGCGATCACATTTTCCATGTTTCTTGCAATGTGTATGAGGTACTGTATGTCCATTGCCTTATGTTTCCGAGCCAGGACATTTTCTTGCGTCCTATTCCTCTCTTGCCTTAAATTTTACCCTCGATTATAAGTTGAAGGAACTGGTATTTTTCGATTCGCATGATGTGACCAGATACGCCGTTTTCCTTTTCTTGATGGCTTCGAAAAGTTGGCGTTCTTGGTTGATTCTTTTAAGGACATCTACATTTGCCACTTTTGCCGTCCATGGTATCTTTAGGATATGGCGATAAAGCCACAAGCCACGTTTCGAAGGGTTCTAGTCTGTTTATATCCCTCGTTTTGAGTGTCTCAGTTGAAAATCGAACTCTGAACAGGTATGAATTTTACGAAAGCTTGTCGAGCTTGCTCAATGCGACATTTTACTTCCCTGTCCGATGCCCAATCTTTAAAAATCCACGTTCCCAGGTATATAAATTTGCTCACTCTTGCAATGGACTATTCAGTGTTATGTTCTAAATATTTCCTCGCTATTCAGTGTTATGTTATGGTGGAGTTTTCAAGTGCATCCAAGTTTCTGGAGATGATCATGAATTAGGTCTTTTTGGTATTAATCTCTAATTCCATTAGCTTACTGTATTCTCCGATTATAGTGACAAGTTAAAGATCGACTATATTTTCACAAATTAAGACACCATCATCAGCATATCGTATGTTGTTGATCAATACTCCATTCACTTTGATTCCCAACTCTGCATCTTCCAAAAACTCCTGAAATATGGCTTTCGAATAAATGTAAATAAAAGAGGGGAAAGCACACATCCCTGTCAAACACCCCTTCTTATATGTATGGGTTTGTATATAGAATTGTCTATTTTTAATTGTGCTGTTTGATACCAGTACAAGTTTTCAATGCATCTTATGTCTTTTTGGTTTATATCAAGTTTCTTGAGGATTTGCATTAACTTGTGGTGTTGGACGCGATCAAACGCTTGACATTTTTCATCACCCTGTAGTAAATAGTAAAATTTAGCAATATTGAAAGAAATTTATCCTAAGAGAAACTTGTTGGATTGTTCACCTTAGTTTTTGTTTCAGAATATGACTGTTACATTGGCGGCCAAACATGAAGTAGCCATTGACGATAATGACAATGAAACATGTTGTACGAATACTAAGGTTAGTGAACTTTATGTTAAATAGAAGTATGTGGTTAGGAATATTGCTTTTACTTTCTCTTTTTTGTACCGCAACAAGTCAGTGTAGTAGATCAATTTAGGGAAAAAGCCATTTCTTTAATTACTTTCAATTTTTGTTAATCATGGAGGGAATAATAAAAAAGAGTAAGAAAAAATGATGGGAAAATGGGAGAAATACAACTTAAAATAATCTGCTATGTAGATAATATAATACTAATCTCTCAATGTGAAGTGATTTTCATGTATGATGCACCACTTTAATATAACCGTCAGAAAAAACATGATTGTTTTTTCAAAAAAAAACCCATTGCATGTTTATAACAGCAAATCTATTAAGGCGTATAAGCCTGGATCCCGCGTACCAAAAAAAAGTTTATTAATAGCAAGCTGAAAAATATAGTGAAAGAAGCAAAAGCACGAAGAATAAGGTGGTATGGACATATAAGTAGAAAAAGTGAAGATGATCCCATTAAAGTTATTACCAACTGGATAACCCCTGAGACAAGAGCACGAGGCAGACCAAAAGCAAGATGGAAACAGCAAGTCGAAAACGACTTAAGAGTTATGGGAATTCGGAACTGAAAAAAAAAAGACTGAGAACCGAAATGAGTGGAGAAAAGTAGTGACGGAAACGAAGACACACCAGAAGCTTTAAGGAGACAGATTAGAAGAAAAGTGGACTGATCCCCCATGTCTTAACGGATCATTAAAGTGAAAAACGGCTATAACTTCCACGGGAGTGTACAGCTTATATACATACAATAGCAAGCTGAAAATTTGTTAATAACTTAACTGTGTCTAGACGGACAAACTTTAATGTACGGAAACACTGGAGCAGGGGAAGTTTTAATTGTGGAACAGGTTTCGAACGTCAGACTACGAAAACGTCCCATGTATTTTGTCGGACAGAACTTCCAATTGATTTTTTACCTTTCATTAAACTCTCATGCAAAAATCAGACTGCTATATACCACCAATATAATTCCTGTAATTTGACATGTTTTACGTGTCGGACTTATTAAAATGCCCAACATATTTGTCAGACAAACGTTTTTTCATATATTATATAAAGTTTGCTATTGAATAAACTTAAAAACAACCTGTTAGTTTTCACAACCATAAACTTGTCAGGATGTAACGTTCTACAAATAAAATCACGTTACACAATTAAAACTTCCCCTGTCCCAGTGTTCCCATATATCTAAGTTTGCCCGACTATTAGACACCGTTACGCTACTAACAAATTTTCACTTGCTATTAATCAACTTTTTTTTGTACGCGGGATCCAGGCCTATTAAATTAGAGCTGAAGGGTCAGATACAGTAATAGAAAAGTCATGGAGTTTAAATATCTAGACCAGAGGTCGGCAACATTTTTAATGTAAAGAGTGAAAAACTAAATTAAAAATTCATGGCGGGCGCCAACTATTTTTTGACCTAACAAATATATTAATATAAACGTATAAAAAATATACGTTTTAAATTTCTTGTCTAAATTAACAATAGTTTAACGTAGTACCGGTCATATGCGTCGGTTTTGGGTAGGTCAACGGTTATTTTATCGCATAACTTTTTTGTCTTTAATTTTTAATTTAATTTAATTTTTTTCACACTAGATTATTAAATTATGACGTATTCTAGTGGTAAAATTTACTCTTGCTTTAAGTTGGTAAAATACACCATTCTTTTTGAAATTTTTTTCAATTTTTTTTCAAATTCAAGAGACGAAAAATTTTCAAATCGATTTTTATAGAAAACGGTGTGTTCTACCGACTTTTGTCAAGACTTTTTTTGTGTGCAAGAGTACCTTTTAGTACTGGAATACCTCAGAATTTAATAATGTACACTCAAAAATGTTTAAAAATTAAAGACAAAAAAGTTATGCGATAAAATAACCGTTTCCCTACCCAAAACGGACGCCTATGACCGGTACTAAAAATTCGCAATAGATGGAATCGATTTATCTCTGGAAGATAAATCTGTGTACCAATTCTTGTTAACTAATTATGTACAAGACGCCATTTTCAAAGAGCTCTATAGCTCTTTTAGGAAGCATTTTCAGACTAGATAAATTTCGTTAAATTGTCTTAAAATTACCTGCAAAAGATGCAAAATATGCAAAGAGATGAAAATATATTCATTTAATAGATCATCCCTCAAAACCCCTTTATTCCAATTTTCATGATTCTGTTGCCTTTAGTTCTCGAGATATTTCTAATAGGCCAGTTATTTGCCTCACCCTATATACTACAAAATGCAATAATAATATACAGGGTGTTCCATTAAAAAAATTAGAAAATTTTGTATTTGCAAATAGTGATCACACTGTATATTTTATGGCTATTAGTAAAAGATATTAAATTATTTAAAAATGATACTATATTATAAAAACTTTGACCTACCACCTAAATTTTTATTACCTTGGAAACATAATCCACAGCCCTACAAATATTACCATTTTCTCAATAAAAATGTAAATATTTCGAAAATTATTAACTTTAGGCCTAAAAGACCTTAAACAAATTTTTCATATTTTTAAAAAATATATTCAAAAATCATTTAATATATAAGGTGTTCCATTAAAAAAAATAGAACTTTGGTTTATACCGTCGTTGTGACTCACCCTGGATAATCAAAAATAATCTTCTTCAAAAAAAAAAAAAAAATTAGCGGCCGTGGAGTAACGGCATAATCGCTGGCCTCATACGCCAGTGCACGTGGGTTCGAGCCCTGCCAAAGACAAACCATTTTCATTTCCAATAATGACAAGAGCCTTATCACCGTGCCTCGGAGAGCACGTTAAGCCGTCGGTCCCCCTGGGCTAGTGTACATCGGCACTAGTTACTTAAAACAGGGTTAAAGATGTAAATGGCGCCGGAACTGTCCGAAAGGATCTCCCCGGCAAAAATGCCATACGATATTATTATTATTATTATTATGAAAAATAATTTTAAATTATAGACGGTTTTGATATACATTAGCTTTGTTAAAAACATTTTTTTGTATATCCCATAGTTTAGCTGTAATCAAAGAAAACCAGAGGTTTGGCGCACCCTGTATACCCCATATTACCAAACCGGTAGTTATTAATATTCGACATAGGTTTTGACGGTATTCCGTTTACTTTTAGAAAAAATGTTCTATGTATGTCAGTATAATAATTACTTATCTTCTCCTTCTAGGTGCCCCATGCAGTGCATTACATCTTGTTGCGAAGATTTAATAATTGACACACTTATAGTTTATAATCCTAAAATAACTTGTTTGGAATTAATGCCCTTTTTGAACTTTCAATTTAAATAATGACACAATGATAAAAGTTTTTGTTATACAATTCTATAAATAAAGACAAAAATATTAGTCAATGGAGTGCAGCGATAAACTGTTGAATTCTATTGAGTTATTATGAGAGATATGTCTATTGACAATTTCTGCATAATAGAAACTACATGTCATGTATAAATGGAATTTATAAAGGGTGTCCAGAAACTCTACCGACAAACGAAGACAGGGAGATTCCTCAGATAATTTTAAGACAATTTAACCAAATTCACCTAACCCGAAAATGCTTCGTAAGGGAGCAAGAGCTCTTTGAAGATAGCGTCTTATAATTAGTTTTTCTTAAATACCTCCTGAACGCTTCTAGTTAGAAAAACGAAAATTGATACAGATATTTATCTTCCAGAGATAAATCGATTCTATCTATTGTGAATTTCTAGTACCAGTCATAGGCGTCCGTTTTAGGTGAGGCAACGGTTATTTTATCGCATAGCTTTTTTGTCTTTACCTTTTAAGCATATTTGATACTGGATTATTAAATTGTGAGGTATTCTAGTACTAAAAGGGACTCTTGCTTTAAGTCGGTAGGACACACTGTTTTCCAGAAAAATTGATTTGAAAATTTTTCGTTTCCTGAATTGAAAAAAAAATTGAAAATTGTTTTCAAAAAAAACACGGTGTATTTTACCAGCTTAAAGCAAGAACTTTTAGTACTAGAATACCTCATAATTTTATAGTCTAGTATCAAAAATTCTTAAACATTAAAGACAAAAAGTTATGCGCTAAAATAACCGTTAACCTATCCAAAACGGACACAATATGACCTGTACTAGAAATTTGCAATTAATGAAATTGATTAATCTTTGGAATATAAATAAACGTACCAGTTTTCGTTTCTCTAAATAGTTTTTTTTTTAATTTTTTTTGATATTCAAAGAACGAAAAATTTTCAAATCGATTTTTCTAGAAAACTGTGTATCCTATCGACTTAAATAAGAGTAGCTTTTAGTACTATAATACCTTACATTTTAATAATCCAGACTCAAAAATGCTTAAAAGTTAGAAACAAAAAAGTTATGCGATAATATAACTGTTGCCCTACCCAAAACGGACGCCTATGACCGGTACTAGAAATTTGCAATGATGGAATCGATTTACCTCTGGAAGGTAAATACGTGTACCAATTTTAGTTTTTATAAATAGAAGCGTTCTGGAGATATTTAAGAAAAACTAATTACAAGACGCCATTTTCAAATAGCTCTAGCTCCTTTAGGAAACATT
Organism: Diabrotica virgifera virgifera; assembly: GCF_917563875.1. Taxonomy (NCBI): domain Eukaryota; kingdom Metazoa; phylum Arthropoda; class Insecta; order Coleoptera; family Chrysomelidae; genus Diabrotica; species Diabrotica virgifera. The sequence continues at coordinate 65,955,728 of NC_065446.1, read as the reverse complement.
TTCGAACCAAGGGCGGATCCAGGACCGATTTTCGGGAGGGGCCATGAACTTTTTGGGGAGGGGTACCAGGGGGTCTGGGGGTAATTTTTAAAAATTAGGGTTACAAGGGTGAATTTGAAGGTACTTTTCACACACTTTTGACTGCCATAAAGACATTCAAACCTTATCGTTATTAAGTCAATGCCGATTCCTACACATTTCTTCGGATCAAAGGGCAGTTCTTTCAACAAGTTTAATACTATTTTCCCAATGCTTCTCCTGTCCGGCATTGTTTCCCTCTGTCTTGATTTTCACTAATTATTGTGTGATTATGTTCTCATAAGCGTCACACTCCTTGTGGTATGATGTTTTTTCATGGGTTTGTATGGCTCCGTCATTGCCCATGAGTATGGCGAAAAGGTTTCGTAATAAGGCTTTGGGCTGTTATTTATCCCTTTATTGTGACCATATTTTTCATTAGAAAAATAAAACGCAATACTTGCAAAACAATCTCTTTTGAATGTGCGAAAGTACCAACCAACTTTGTTCTAAGTGCTGGTGACCCAAGTATAACCCTTTATTTCTTTTTTATTCTTTATATGTACAGAATATGCAAATTCATACGATTTTGGCTGCCAAGGTCATTCTAACAATTGGAACTTTGTAAAATTATCAACATTTTGATTTACAAAACATCCTATGTCCTTCTAGAAGCTTCCGTTAATGCTTTTGTTCAATTCTAGTTCAGAAGACATATTTATCCCCTGTTTTTTTACATATATGTGTTTGAAACTAAAAACATTTGAACTGCAAATATTTAAATTTCTATTTTTTATATTCTCGGAGGGGGCCATGGCGTCCTCCCTGGATCCGCCCTTGTTTCGAACTAGATGAATTGGGTTAAATTGTCTTAAAATTATCTGAGGAATCTCCTGTATTCGTTTGTCGGTAGAGTTTCTGGACACCCTGTATAATATACCAGGGATCACCAATTATGTTCCCTGGGTGTCCGTTTCGAGAACCTATGACACATCCGGGGTCCGGATTTAATTCTGCCTATTTCTGGTTATTTTCTCTTTTGCAATTATAGTGTTCAACAATTTTATGGAACATATTTGAAAAATAATGCATTTAAATTTTGAATTTATTACTAGCTTACGTTATAAGGTTGAAAATTTTGAAATTTTCGATTTTTTTATTACTTTTTTTATTTTTTTATTTAAATTTTATTTAGTGAAAGTACATAACTTCAGTAAGTACTAGGCTTTGCGCAAGAGAACAACTTGAGAATTATGAGTACTTACTTCGACCACAAGAAAATCCACAAAGAAACATGGATCGCTCCAGACGGCAGAACACGCAACCAAATCGACCACGTCCTAGTGGAGAGTAAGCATGCGAAATTAATAACAGATATTAGAACTTACCGAGGAGCAGACGCAGATTCCGATCACATACTAACGATTACGAAATTAAGAGAAACTATCCCAAAGGTCAGAGAAGAGAGAACAACAAATAAAAAATATGACGTTGCCAAACTAAAGAAAAAAGAAACCGCCGAAAACTTCCAGACAGACGTGACAGCAAAACTACTTCAGAGCGAAGAGCAAGGTGACATTGAAACGGAGTGGGGAATAATAGAAGACGCTATGAAGGAAGCAGCTGAAAAGCAGTTGGGTCAAGTTAAAAAGGGGAGCGACCAAGAATGGTTTGAAACCGATTGCAAGAAAAGTCTTAACAGACGGAATGAGGCAAGACTAAAATATATGGATAAACCAAGTGAAGAAACAAGGAATGAATATGAAGCGGCGAGAAGAAACGCGAAAAAAGTGTGTAGGAGTAAGAAACGGAAGCATATGGATAAAAAGCTTCAAGAGATTGAAGAGCATTATATTAATAAAAATGTAAGAAACTTCTACCAGGAGGCGAAAAGGAGCAGTGACCAATGTGCAAGAAAACATAACTACTACAAGAGCAAGGAAGGGCACCTAATAGGAGATAAGCAGGGGAAGCTAAGTAGATGGGAGGAGCATTTTAGAGAGCTACTTAATGAAGAACCTGATGGAAGTGATGAGGACCAAGAGGAAATGGTAGAGGAAGTCAGAGGCCCGGCGGAAACAGTAGAGACTCCAACCGGGGAAGAAATAAGAGAAATTATACATAGTATGAAAAACAACAAAAGTGCAGGCAGCAATGGTATTACTGCAGAATTAATCAAGCATGGGGGAGAAGCACTGATAACGCCAATATGTAGCCTGTTGACGAAAATCTGGGAGCGAGAGGAAATGCCGGAAGTATGGAGAGAGGCCATAGTATGTCCCATTCATAAGAAGGAAGATAGAGCAGTGTGTGAAAACTATAGGGGTATCACTCTCCTAGACGTAACATATACGGTACTCGCCAGAGTCGTAAGAAGCAGACTGGAAAGGCACTTAAACGAGCAGGTTGGTGAATACCAGGGAGGATTCAAAAAGGGCAGATCCACCATAGATCAAATATTCGTATTGAAAATGATTCAGAGCAGTACATACGAGCAACAGTTAAAGTTAAACCTCCTCTTTATAGATTTCAAACAAGCTTACAATTCTGTGATAAGAAGGCGTTTGTACCAGGCCCTAAGAGTACTTGGAATTCCGGAAAAGATGATCAGACTCGTAAAAATGACCTTAGTGAAGACCGACAACAGAGTAAGGATAGAAGAAAGCCTATCAGGAAAATTTGAAGTTAAAAGGGGATTAAAGTACTTTTCAATTTCTTGTTGGAGGCGATATTGAGAGAGAGTGGAATACGAACGAAAGGTATGATCTTTGACAACAGAAACCAGGTTCTGGCCTTTGCGGACGATGTAGTGCTAATGGCAAGAACGGAAAGGGAACTGCTGAGGATTTTCAAACTCTTTGAAGTAAAGGCTAAGCAGTATGAACTGAGAATTAATGAGCAAAAAACAAAGTATATGGCAATGGGACAGACCTCACATGAAGACACACAACTGAAAACTACCACAAACAACGAGAATAAAGAGTATTGCTTCAAAAAGGTGACGGAATTTGAGTATCTAGGAGTAACGCTAACAAGTAAAGGGGAAGAAAGCTAGGAAATTGAAAAAAGAATCTCGAGAGGAAGAAAGACAGTCGAAGCCCTACACAAACTACTAAGAGCCAAAAACATCTCCAGAGAGGCAAAATTAAGACTCTATAGAACAGTGATGCAGCCCACAGTTCTTTACGGGAGCGAAACATGGGTCATGAACAAAAACCAAGAAAATATGCTGAACATCTGGGAGCGGAGTGTCCTAAGGAAGATATTCGGGGGATTAAAAAACGATGAAGACGTTTGGAGGAGACGAACAAATGCAGAGATCAGAGAGCTGTACCGGTAACCAGAAATAAGCCAGATGGTCAGAACAAAGAGACTAAGTTGGTTAGGTCATCTTGCGAGAATGGCTGACGGAAGGTGGGCAAAGGACTCGCTGCTGAGAGTGGAAGGAAAGAGGAGAAGAGGACGACCCAGGAAAAAGTGGCTAGAAGCATGTAAGGAAGACCTGCAAACAATCGGGATATCAAATTGGAGAACTGCGGCCATGGACAGAAGAAAATGGAGAAAAACCGTGGAGAAATTCCAAGCCATGGGCCTTTAAGGCTTGTTGAGCTATACTATACATATACATAACTTCAAGAATACTCTCTGAAAATTTCAGATTGATTGATTGAAAATTACCGGAAATATAGCATGATAACAATATCATTCGTGCCAGCGTGCTTGATCGTAGTGAGAAACGTGTTCCCATTCTCTTTTGAAAATTACTCCACGATTCACAAACATATTCGGGTATGCACCACTTTACGATTTGACAAACAAAAAAGAGTTTGAAAATTGAAAATAAAAGTTGTCAATAAACTCGTTATTCTCAAAACTGCTTTTTCAAAGGGGTGGCATTGTAAGCAAACTATTTAACCGATCCTAACATTTTGCATATATTCTCTTTAGACATTTCATGAAGTAACTCTGTCGAGATGTTCTTTTTCACTCTTTTTTCACTCTTTTTTACGAACAATTTCTTTATTTTGAGTGATACCAAAAACTCAAAAATCGTTAAAACTAAAAAAGCTCGACAGCGTTACCTCAAGAAACTTCTAAGTTAATAAAATCTTTTTGAATTTTTTGTTTCACATGGTCCAACGACGAGTTCTGACGTCCACTTTGCTACTGTTGCCTTTTTTTAATATGTATCTTGCCTTGAAATTTTTTTTTATATTCTTTGAATTGTACTTAGGTACTGAATATGATTATTTAATTTAAAAATAAAATAATTCTACCACTGTTTCAAAAAAAAAATCACAAAAATGTTCTTGAAATGTTGATTTCAAACCAAACACCACATTCTGAATTTAATGACGGTCCGCACAAAACTAGCCTACGGTCCGGATGCGGACCGCGGTCCGCTATTTGGTGACACCTCTAATATACAATAAGCGAGTCTTCTACAGCTGGCGCCGCTTCTCCGCATCCTAATTTTCAGCGTTTTCTGTGGAAGCAATCTTCAGTTTTGAGATCTCTGGTGCTCATTGTATCTTTAACATTGCTCCAGGATCGTCTTGGTCTACCTCGTTTTTTTTAGTGGGCAACGTCCATTTTTCTATTTTTTTGTCCATCTATTTTCAGGCATTCTTTGAAGGTGTCCATATCAGTCAAGTCTTTTGGCATTGATTGTATCTATTATGTCTAGGTCAATATCCATTTCTTTCCTAACATCGTTTCTCACCCTGTCAAGTCTAGTGAGCCGGAAATATCGTCTTCAATGGTTCATTTCCATGGCCTTAATTTTTGATTTGTTTCTTTGGTTTATTTCCCAGAGTCCAATACTTTCTATTATTGTTTCATGTATTCTTCTTTTATTTTCTTTTGTTGTTTTATTATTCCACATTAGTCCTTGTAGCTGTCTGGTGGCTGATCTTGCTTGGCCAATCCTGGAATGCATTTCTTCGTTATTCCCTGCTTTTGATGATATTTGGACTCCCATGTATTTGAAGGTTTCTCTTAGTTTTATAGTTCCCATTTCAAATTAGAATTATAGTTCAGAGAAATAAGGACAAAAATATCCTGTTGGTGACACAACCCCCTCCAGGCCGAAACCAAATTTTTTGAGTAGTATGGACATCTATATTAATAATATATATGTTTCCTGCAGCCGATTTTGGTGATATACATAGTTATAAACAAATGAAGATCAAAAACGGTAAATTTTAGCTTTTTTCGTCTATAACCAAAACGTTAAGTATTTTAAACGAATTTGAGAGTGAGAAACTCATACATCGTATAAAAAACTTCAATATGGCGTTCTCTTAATATGTCTATCCTTATTGGTGGCTTAGAAAATTGCAAAATAAATCATAAATTTTGAGTTTTTATAAATATTCATAACTTATGTAAAAATTAACTTAGAACGTTCATATTACACGGAATGCTGATACTTCTCGTGCTTAAATCATATCCTAAATTTCAAAGCAATTGGTCAAATAGTTTAAAAGGTATTTAATTTGTTTATCCCAAATTATTTTTTTTTGCAACGCTATAAGTCAGAAAATGATGAAGTTACACTAATACTTTGGATAGTTTATGAAAGAAGAAAATTTATACTATTAATTTATTTAAAAAAAAATGACAAAAAATAATTCTAAATACTGCAACATTATTTTGCAAAAACATGTGAATTAAAAAAAGGGGGGGCTAACTTCGCCCCTAATTGTCCTAGGACAATTGTTTTGCTTTCTAAATGTGTATAAAAATTCAGTCTTTCCAAATATGAAAAAATAATTTTTCTACGGGTAACGGTTAAAAAGTTATTCTAATTGTTTATAAGTAAGCAAAAAATCTACGTGTTTTTGCAAAACAATTTTACACTGTTTAGAATTACTTTTTGTCATTTTTTTAATTAAGTCAATAGTATAAATGTTTTTCTTTCATAAACTGTCAGAAGTCTTACTGTAACCTCATAATTTTCTGACTTATAGTGTTGCAAAAAAAATTAATTTGGGATAAACAAATTAAATAACTTTTAAACTATTTGATCAATTGTTTTGAAATTTAAAGTATAATTTAAGCACCAGAAGTCTCAGCAATTCCTGTAATAAGAAGGTTCTAAGTTAATTTTTACATAAGTTATGAATATTTATAAAAACTCCAAATTTATTATTTATTTTGCAATTTTCTAAGCAACCAATAAGGATAGATATATTCGGCGAACGCCATATTGAATTTTTTTAGACGATTTATGAGTTTCTTACTCTCAAATTTGTTTAAAATGCTTAACTTTTTGGTTATAGACGAAAAAAGCGAAAATTTACCGTTTTTTGATCTTCATTTGTTTATAACTATGTATATCATAAAAATCGGCTGCAGGAAACATAAAGGTTATTAATATAGATGTCCATACTACTCAAAAAATTTGGTTTCGGCCTGGAGAGGGATGTGTCACGAGAAAAATCTTATTTCTCTGGACTATTATTATTTATTAGAATTTTTATTAATTGTTTATTAGAATTGTTTATAATTTGTAGATTTCAGAATTAGTAGTAGATTAGGACTATTGTTAATTAGTCAAAAAGAAATTTTTTAAAGTAATAATTATTAAATAAGCTACTGTAATCCCATTAAGAAACGACCTGGATTAGTCACAAAAGGCCAGGTCATTTGTATAGTACTATAAATAAATAAATAAATAAAAGTTCCCATTTAAATCTGTAGGCTTTCTCATAAGCGTAACTAGGATGATCCTAAGGGGGGTTACAACTACTGGAAAGGGGGGGTTACAACTACTGGAAGGTCTCTGAGGGGTATGGTGTTAAGCGTAAAGAGCTCTAAGTCCATCCCAATGGGGGGTTATAACCCCCAAACCCCCCCTGGTTACGCCTATGGGCTTTCTGGTTTTTCTCCTACAACTAAGTACCTACTAGGTTTTTTGGATATTAATTGTGAGGCCTTACTTGGTGTACTCCTCTTCCAGTTTTATAAGCATATAATCTATATCATTCTCGTCTTCAGCGACATGACAACAACATTTAAAATTTAAAACAACCAACACACTCAGATCTTTCCTGTCCAAAATCAAATTCAACAACACACAGGATAGGCCAAAGAACTGCATCTACAAAATACCCTGTGACAGCAACAATTTCTATGTGAATTGCAAGATCACTAAGCGTCATAATTAAAGAATATGGAACATACTTCAAAAACAGGGATTTCGACAAATCACAGATATACAAACATGCCTGGGACAATGAACACAGACCACAGCGGAAATAGTCCAGGAACCGAAGCTTTTCACCTCGGAATTTTTACAGAATGGATCGATTTGCTTGAAAATTTGAGAATAAGTAGTGGATAGTCCAAGGATCAAAATCTATATGATGCCGAAAGGCGCTTTTACCAAGGGGGTGGTTGCCTCTCCATCTCGGGGGTGGAAACTTTTTATTATATTTTGACCACAAAAGTTAATAAAAACATTCATTCTAAGCTAAAAATGTTCTATACATTTTTTTCATAATAATAATAGTTTTCGATTTATTCGCTATCGAAAGTATTAGTTTTATATCGAAAAAATCAATGTTTTTCGATAATACTCATTTACGATTCACTCAATTTTTGCATTAGAAAAAATTTTTTCAAACCAAGTTCTTGGAAATTAAATAACCTATAATTTCATATTTAAACATTTTTTTGTATCTCTGATGCTAATCTTTCTATTCTGAAGAAAATGGCATTTTTTACCAAACTACAAAAATTCGTTATTCGCTTTTAACTCCAGTTTTTTAACAACTAATCATTCTAGAATCTATTAATAATACATAAATAAAGAAGACTGAATAAGGCCAATGACTCAAAACACCGCTAACTTACATTATTATGCTTCCAATGTGATTTCTCCTTTTTTTTTTCAAAAAAAATATATTGATTTTTTAACCGTAACTTTTTTATTTTTTATCTTAGAAAGTTTAGTAAAAATTAATTTTGTAGGTGTTTATAAGGTCTATAAGAGTATTGATATTAAATTCTTTTAAAATCCTCAGTCGCAAAAAGAGGTGACTTTGAAAGGATTGGTAAAGATAGTTTTTTCATGTTATTACAAGTTTTAATTGTCAATAGCTCACTCAATTTTTGCCGTAGAAAACAATTTTGCAAACCACGTTCTTGGGAATTAAATAAGCTTCAATTTCACATTTAAACATTTTTTCGTATTGCTGATGATAATCTTTCTATTCTGAAGAAAAAGCCATTTTTTTCAAACTAATAAAATTCGTTATTCGCTTCTAACTCCATTTTTTTAAAAACTAATTATTCTAAGCCGGTCAAACTTCTACAACCTATTAATAATACATAAATAAAGAAGACCAAATAAGGTCAATGACTAATTTTAATTAGGATGGTGATTAGGAGGTTGGTTCCGATCACTTTTTCTCTGAAAAAAAAATACGGACTGACATTCTTTTCTTATAAGTCACTTAATTTTTGAGCTAGAGACATTTTTTGTATTTCTGGAGATAGATATTTTTAAATACTTTAAATTAGTTTGAAGAAGTTATCCTCGAAAAATGCATAGTTTTCCCGTCTTTTGACTTTGAAACTACAATATTTAGCATTTGACGAAGAAGAGCTAACATATAATAAAGTACAGCTTGATTACTATTGGTCTTAAAGAAAACAATTTTTGTTAAGTAATGTTGTTTTGATAAAATGAAAACTTTTGGAGTTATTCTCAGAAAACTTATTAAAAACATTGATTTTTTCGATATAAAACTAACACTTTCGATAGCGATTAAATCGAAAATTATTAATTTTATCAAAAAAAAAACGTATAGAGCGTTTTTTGCTTAGAATGAATGTTTTTACCAACTATTGCGGTCAAAATATGTATAATAAAAAATTTCCACCCCCGAGATGGAATGGCAACCACCCCCATAATGGTAAATGCACCTTTTGGCATCATATAGATTTTGATCTTTGGACTATCCCCTACTTATTCTCAAATTTTCAAGCAAATCGATCCATTCTGTAAAAATTGCGACGTTTTGTCCTATTTTAAGCTTCATTATTTGGACTAAAAGATGCATCAATAATCATGAAGGAAACAGACATGAAAACGGTAAAAATCAAAGAAGGCGCCCTCATCCTACTAAATAAAGAAAAATGTCTAGCAAATCCATTAGCAGAATGCAGCGGACTTTGGTTACCAATACTTAAAGAAGATGCGAACAACAAAAACATACCAATAATAGTGGATCGGGAAACGTGAAGCACATATCTCTATCATACTTTACACATATGCAAAACACAATACATAAGACTTAACTTACAAATTTTTTACCCCAAAAACTCATTATTACGAACACTCTCAAACATAGAATCACATAACACACAGAATTATTGCACAAATACACAGAATAATCAGAGTTTGATGTATCACAGAGCATAAAACCATCCATTCTAATACCTTTCCAGCAATAGCTGGCTGTTGCCTACAACCATCATAGGCAAAGTACAATATTTGTTGACGAGGATGTGACAACCTCAATAATAACAACAATAATTGGCGGTTGTACACACCTTATCAACAAGTTGTTCTTAATTTCTTTGATAACGAATTTGGGAGTGGAAATCGAAACTTTAAGTGTTTTTAGGTACCTAAAGGTAAAGGTAGCTATGGCTAATGCCATATAAACATAACATTTATATCAACGATATGCAAAAGTTTTATAATTTTTATCCAGCTTGGAACCGCGCTTATGACTTCTACTATAAACATATAGTTTTCCCTCAAAATTTTTATAATGATTAAGCAAAAGTGATAGTCAAGAGATGTACACAACAATCAAAACTTAAAATTTCATTGGATTTGACCCAGATGTAATCCAAACGGAACTTGTTTTCAACAACTTTCTTCTTCGATGAAACCGTCTGTATTCTTAAGTATTTGAAGATATAATATGTATGCATATGGCTATTTTTATTTTACTTTAGAAAATGATGATACAATCAATTATTTTTCAGAAAAAAATTTAAATCACTTTTAAAGAAAGAAAATAGAAAACATGATGTTTTTTAAACACAAACAGATATTGAAAGACAGGGAGAAGCGTACTTTTGAAGTGTGTAAAATATATAAATTCTAGCTGAGCGCTTTCGGCTTATAAAGCCATCTTCAGAGCTATGCTACAATAAAAAGGTCTCTAATGAATATGATCTTAGAATTCAAAAGATTTAACTTACGTCAAATATTTCAAAATACCACTATGAAGAGAGAGGGATCCCATGTAAGAAGAATGGACGAAATACACGAGTTGGTCCGTTCCCCTCTTCAGATCGTTAGCGATAGAATGAAGGAACGGTACGATACCAAAGCTAAAAAGAGATGTTTTAAGAAGAACGGCAAAGTCTGGCTCCTAATCTAAAGAAGCAAATGGGCTATTTTCCCAAGTGGCAGAAGTTCTGGGAAGGTTCGTACTTTATTAAGGAAAAGATTAACGATGTCATTTACCGAATAAGCAAGATTCTGAGATACGCCGTTTTCCTTTTCTTGATGGTTTCGAAGTGTTGGCGTTCTTGGTTGATTCTTTTAAGGACATCTACATTTGTGACTTTCACCGTTCATGGTATCTTTAGGATACGGCGATAAAGCCACATTTCGAAGGCTTCTAATCTGTTTATGTCCCTCGTTTTGAGTGTCCAGCCCTCTAGGCTATATAGCAGCACCGACCATACGTAGCACTTAGTAAACCTTAGTCTTAGTTGAAGATCGAACTCTGAACAGGTCAGTACCTTCCTGAATTTTACGAAATTTTGCCGAGCTTGCTCAATGCGACATTTTACTTCCCTGTCCGATGCCCAGTCTTCAAAAAGCCACGTTTTCAGGTATTTAAATTTACTCACTCTTTCAATGGACTTGGTATTCAATGTTACGGTGGAGTTTTCAAGTGGATCCCAGTTTCGGGAGATGATCATGAATTTGGTATGTGGTCACAAATTAAGGCACCATCATCAGCATATCGTATGGTGTTGTTGCTGGAGTCAAACATGCAAAAATTGTTCAACATGAAAATGCTGCAAATTGGATTGGAGGTAGAGAGATTGGAGGGGAAAAGAAAAAAAGATTCACTTTTATTTTAATGATGAAAATCAGTAGTTCATATATCAGGAAAAATCTATATCAGAGCTCTTGACCAGTAATTGTTTTTTATATCGTTAACAATAATAACGAATAGCAGTAAAAATATATCTCCATTGTTTAAATAAACAGGCTAATTTAAACTGAAAGTATATGATATAAACAATGACATATAAAGTTAATGATGATTATAATTTCTTTTGAAAGAAATATTAATGAATGCATATCAGAGTTTGTCTCTCTGTTTTTCTATTAATTTGAAATCACTTTATGATTATTTTGTAATAGACCAGGGCATTTAGCACAAAATAAATAATTTTTTAAATACAGCACCTAGAGACTTGCAGTTTTTTGCATTATGTTCAGGATGACGTCAGGGAAAAAGTCTACTATTCACAAATGGGTGGAAATGCATAACTGCACTGTAAAGTGCATAAAATGCATCCAAAATTGCATAAATATAAAAATAAAGTGAAAATCAGTATACTAAGAAACAAATTTATTATTAGGGGGGTTTTTGGGGTCACTGAATACGATTACGCCATCAGAACTGACCTCCTGATCACCTGGTGCCCAAGGTCACGGCAAGAGACGTCATCTTCTGGAGTTTCGATGGTTTTCGGCATTAAATCAATGCAAACAAATTACTCGCGAGTTTTAGGGGTCCCTAAATACGAATATGCCATCAGAATTGACCTCCGCAGTACCTGGTGCCCAGGGTCGTTACTAAGGCACATCATCTTCTGGAGTTTCGAGGGAATTTGGCACTAAATTGATGCAACTGGACTATTCGGGGGGTTTTTGAGGTGGTTAATAAACACGAATACGAATATGCCATCAGAAGAGACTTCTGGATCACCTGGTGCCCAAGGTCACTGCAAGAGACGTCATCTTTTTCGAGGGATTTCGGTATCAAATTGATGCAAACGGATTACTTACGGGTTTTTGAGGTCGCTAAACACAAATATGCCATCAGAATTGGCCTCCGGGGTACCTGGTGCCCAGGGTCGCTAATAAGTCACGTCATCTTCTGGGGTTTCGAGGGTTTTCGGCATTTAATTGATGCAAATGGATTATTCACGGGTTTTTGGTGTCGCTAAACACGAATATATCATCAGAATTGACCTTCATAGTACCTGGTGCCTAGGACGACGAAAACAGATTACTTACGGGATTTTGAGGTCACTAAACACAAATATGCTATCGAAACCGACTCCCTGTGCACCTGGAGCCCAAGCTCACAGCAAGGGGCGTCCTGTTCTGGAGTTTGAGAAATTTCAGCATTAAATTGATAAAAGTGGATTACTCGGGGGTTTTTAAGTCGTTAAACACGAATATGCCATCAGAATAGACCACCGGATCACCTGCTGCCCAAGGTCACTGCAAGGGACGTCATCTTCTGGAGTTTTTAGGGCTTTCGGTATTAAATTGATGCAAACGGATTACGGTGCAAAGGTCTGTCATGATGGCGTCTTCGTGTTTAACCACCTCAAAAACCCCCCGAGTAGTCCAGTTACACCAATTTAGTGCCGAAATCCCTCGAAACTCCAGAAGATGACGTGCCTTTGTAGCGACCCTGGGCACCAGGTACTACGAAGGTCAATCCTGATGACATATTCGTGTTTAGCGACACCAAAAACCCGTGAGTAATCCATTTGCATCAATTAAATGCCGAAAACCCTCGAAACCCCAGAAGATGACGTGACTTATTAGCGACCCTGGGCACCAGGTACCCCAGAGGCCAATTCTGATGGCATATTCGTGTTTACCGACCTCAAAAACCCGTAAGTAATCCGTTTGCATCAATTTGATACCGAAATCCCTCGAAATCCCAGAAGATGACGTCTCTTGCAGTGACCTTGGGCACCAGGTTATCCAAAGTCTGTTCTGATGGCATATTCGTGTTTAACCACCTCAAAAACCCCCCGAATAGTCCAGTTGCATCAATTTAGTGCCGAAATCCCTCGAAACTCCAGAAGATAATGTGCCTTAGTAACGACCCTGGGCACCAGGTACTGAGGAGGTCAATTCTGATGGCATATTTGTATTTAGGGACTCCTTAAACCAGCGAGTAATCCATTTGCATCGATTTAATGCCGAAAACCATCCAAACTCCAGACGATGACGTCTCTTGCCGTGACCTTGGGCACCAGGTGTTCCGGAGGTCAGTTCTGATGGCGTAATCGTATTCAGTGACCCCAAAAACCCCCAAACAATAAATTTTGGTCCTTAGTATACTGATTTGGACTTTATTTTTATATTTATGCAATTTTGGATGCATTTTATGCACTTTACAGTGCAATTATGCATTTCCACCCATTTTTGAATAGTAGACTTTTTTCCTGGCGTCATCCTGAACATAATGCAAAAAACTGCAAGTCTCTAGGTGCTGTATTTAAAAAAAATTATTTATTCGGGTGTTTTTAGTGCTAAATGCCTTGGTCTATAATTGAGTAAACTTCCTGTTATTATACTAAAATTATGCAATGAGCACGTAAAGGTTGGAATAAATTCATTTTTTCGTGAATGGGTGAGAGATTTTCGAAAGAAATCCCGAAACAGGTCGATTTATATTTTTAAATTAAGTATGACTTTTTGCATACCTATATATCATACTAGTGACGTCATCCATCTGGGCGTGATGACGTAATTGATGATTTTTTTAAATGAGAATAGGGGTTGTGTGATAGCCCATTTGAAAGGTTATTTAATTATCTATTCAGTGATATAAATATTAACATAATTATTTATACAGGGTGTCAAAAAAATTTTTTTTTTTTAATTAAATTAGTCGAGACAAAAAGAAGAATATATTATGTAATTTATTTAATTCAAAATACATTGTACTGCTGTCAGAAAACAGGAAACAAATGTTTATTTGACAAAGAAATTTTGTTTTTCGCTTAAATTAAATGTTAAAGCTGCCACCCACCTACATCATGGCAGCTTGAACATTTAATTTAAGCGAAAAGCAATATTTATTTTTCAAAACAATATATTTTTCTGTTTTCCGATAGCAGTAGAATGTATTTTGAATTAAATAAATTACATACATTCTTCTTTTAATGTCAATTAATTTAATTAAAAAAAATTGTTTTTGGACACCCTGTATAAATAATTATGATAACGTTTTTTTTTTTGAGTGAATTTGATGGCCTTGGCCGAGCCAATTAGCCAGACATTTTGTTATTTTAAAAACAAACAAATTTGATTTTTCAATCAGAGGAATTTTTTTCTGTATTTCTAACTCTAAATACATAACAAACTAACATTATTATCTACAATTATTATCTAAATAATACTCTGTTTTGGTTGTTCATTTTTTTTTGTAAATTTTTATTTTCTTTTTGTATTTTTTTTTTGCATTTTTTTTTATATTGTTAATTTGTTTTTTTTTTATTAATTTTTTTATTGTTATTTTTTTATAAATTGTTTTTTTTACTACGCTAAGACGTAAACCCGATTCATCCTCGCGGAGGTTTACATCTTCTTAGTTTTTTTTTTGCATTTTTTATTTTTTTTGTTTTTTTTTGCATTTTTTATTTTTTTTTTGTTTTTTTTTCTTTTCTTTTTCTCTTTTTTTTTGTTCTTTTCTTTTTTCAATTATAATATACAATAATTACTTAAATCTACAGGATTTAAAACAAAATAACAACAAAACAAACATGTTTGTTTTGTTTTAACAAACATGCCTGCTTTGTTTTAACAAAATTTCTTAAATACAGGGTAAATTTTATTGCTACAATCTATATTTACAATTTTTGATATGTTCGTAAATTGTTTTTAATATATTAATCTCTTCAGAAAAAATCAAATTGTTCAGGTAGACGGGAAGTGGAATTTTTAATATATTAAGATTATCATAAAATTTGTTTATATTTACTGATTGATGTGAACATTCGAGGAGAATATGTAGTAGATTACCTTCTTTTCCACACTCACAGTTAGGTGACTCTGTGAGACCCAGACTGTACATATGAAGGGGGGTAAGAGCATGATTACATCTCAATCTATTTATAACTCTTATGAAATGGCGATTTGATACAGAATGAAACCATCTTTTAATGGGAATTTCAGGTCGCATTTGTTTGTAATTACTACCAGTTCTCGTGTTTCGATAATACCTTTGCCAATTTTCTTTTTGGTGTCGTCTACTAATAATATCAATATCCGAAATGGGTAGTAAGTTCATGGGAAGTTCTTCGCCTATTTCTAGGGCGGATTTGGCTAGCCTGTCTACTATTTCGTTACCCCTAATGCCTGCGTGTCCCTTTATCCATGATATAATGATGTTTTTTCCTAAATTTGCAATTTTATTATAAAGAGTCATAATTTCCAGTTCTATATGATTGAGTTGTTGGTACTTATGTACGTTAGTTAGTCTATCAACGACACTCTTACTGTCTGTAAATATTATGCAGCTATAGGGCAGAGGCGGCTCTAGCCCATGTAGCGTCCGTGTGCAGTCTATGCTCTGGCGCCCTTTGGTAGACGCGCAATAAAAATGGAATAGTCGAATAGGTACCTACCTATTCCTAGTCGTGACCCGTCAAAATACCCCGGTGTAAACAACCCCGTCAAAAAAGCCCCGTCAAAATAGCCCGGACACAAAATAGCCTCGATAAAATAGCCAGCAACCAAAATAGCCCCGACAAAATAGATCGCACACAAAATAACCCCGGTCAAAACAGCCCCGGCTAAAATAGCCCCGGCTAAAATCCTCTTAGAAAACACCTCCAAAAAAAGTTTTACCTTTTAACGGAGTACCATTTATTTTAAATTACTATTCTAATTGGGAAATAAGCCACAATTTACTTAAAAAAATATTTTATTAACGTTTCAACTTCCACTTCGGACGTCGTTGTCAAAATACAAAATATTAATAAATTAAACAAAAATGTTGTTGCTCAGTAAAAAAATTCTTCTAATAATTTAATTTAAACTGACTCATTCATATCGGCAATTCAGACGCAGCTACAGTATGGTGCAAATGGAAGGAATAAATTCGTTATTTCGTAAGCCCGCGACGCTGAGGAAAAATCCTGAAATAGATCGATTTTTATTTTTAAATTACGATATTCTGTTATATATGTCATACTAGTGACGTCATCCATCTTTGCGTGATGACGTAATCCATGATTTTTTTTTAAATGAGAATAGGGGTGGTGTGCTAGCTCATTTGAAAGGTTATTTAATTCTCTTTAGTAATATAAACAATTATATAATTATTTATACAAGGTGGCCAAAAACTTTTTTTAATTTAAATTATTTGACAAAAAAAGAACAATGAATGTAATTGATTTAATTTAAAATGCATTTTACTGTTGCCCGAAAACAGAAAAAAAATTATATCACAAATAAACATTGATTTTCGCTTAAATTAAATGTTCAAACTTCCAAGAGGCAGAGAAGACTGGACTCGAGTTCTCTGAAAAGACCATTTTTATTTAATGTGGTTAAGATAAACATCTGAATAGAGGATAATTACCATTTCCGAAAAAATGTATTTTTAAGGGTTTACTTCATGATGAATTCTGAAGGGAGCTATTTTGTCGGGGCTATTTTGTCGGGGCTATTTTGTTGGCGGGCTATTATTCCGCGGCTATTTTGTCTACAGGCTATTTTGTCGGAGATATTTTTTTTTTATTAACATCCAACGTTTATTGCAATCTGTCTGATCACAAACAATAAGCAATACATAATATTATTGAAAAATAACATAGATGGAAGCCGCCCAGTGGCGAGCACCCAGTAAGACATATAACATAATTTTAAAATAAGACATAACAATTACTTGGAACATAATACATAGATAGATAAAATTTAGTATAGTGGACAGTTCAGACAATAAAAATATGATTATTAAAAGTCTAAGGAACATGAATAAAAATACGAAAGAAGTTTAAAAATCACTAAAACTAAAACATGATTATTTCACTGCACTATGACACCGGAGATATTTTGTGTGCGGGATATTATGTCGGGGCTATTTTGTCGGAGCTTTTTTGACGGGGCTATTTTGACGGGGTACCATTCCTAGTAATAGTACATAGGGTATTAGAGGGTATTAGGTACACTTATATTGTAAACAAAATTCCAGATGTAAATAGTCCAATATTAAATGATGTCGGGAGCCAATAGGTAGTCACGGCGTCAGAACAACCTACCCAAAAGAGCCCCCGCAGACTGCAGACTTTTTATCGGCAGTTAGTTTGCCTTCAAACTAATTTTTGGGCCAAATATCGGCCGACAGTTTAATCAGTGTGAGCTAACTAGGACTTGCGCACACACGACGATTGTTTATCGGTCGATAGTTCAATTCTCTCCTAGTTTTGGTATCCAATACTTGTGCCGCATGAATATTTTTTAACATTTTGCGAAAAAAATGGCATCGTCTAATTCACAATCGTTAATTGTAAAAACCTGCATGGCCCAATTAGCATGACTAGTTCATTGATGAAGGTGACTAAGATCATCCGATAAAAGACGAAAAACTTTTGGGTAATCAAGTAATTTAGAATACATTGTGTAGAAGTTTCCACTTAATAATCTGTCACTGAGAATTCATCATCAGCATCATCAACAGCTATTCCATCCATCGCCAGAAGAAAGCCTTCCTTAGGTGTATCCATTCATTTTAGTTTGTTGTTTTTTGCATCCATTCGTGACCAGCCATTCACTTTCGTGACAAGCTAAGAATTTGCTTCGTCCAACGGTTGTTTTCCATTCTTCCTATGTGTCCTGCCAGTTCCATTTTAACATGACAATCTTCTGGATCACGTCTGTTACTTTTAACCGTCGCGTTGTCTTATTTCTTTCACTGTAAATTGGATGCACTCAATACTCTCGGAATCTCTTCTTGGATTTTCTCCTCCATTATATGAGAGCGATAATAACATTTCTGGAAAATTTTTTCATTGTGCGACTACTAACTTCAACAGTCAAATAAGAACTTTAGTACTAAATCGTTCGAGAGAAGTCGGTTGGATGTTGATAGCGTGCGCCCTCTTTACCAACCCGACTGTTTAGTTGGCTCGGTATGCGCACTAACAGCCCATCCCGACTAAACTATCGGCCGATAAAAAGTCTGCGCACTATGCGGGGCTCCGCTTACTGCAGTGTTTTATCCTTTAAGTGTTTTAATTTTTGAAGGAACGAAAAAGTGTCATTATTTTGCTTTAAAAGTTCGAAGCGTTCGTCAAATTTAGTAGTTGCGGTATCTAATAGGTAATAGTAAAAGTTTACTTTAAAATGTATTTTCGCGTCAGTTACTGATTTATCTTCCGCCTCCTATTAAAAAAAATCATATTTTATGTTGAAACAAAGTAAAGGACCCGCTCTTTGGTGCTCGGCGCCCCTAACATCCCGGCGCCCGTGTGCACCGCACACCCTGCACAATAGGTAGAACCGCCTCTGCTATAGGGTTCGTTACTAAATATGTGTCTTAAAGCAAAAAGTATCGCTATCATTTCAGCGGTGTATATCGATGATTCACAAGGCAATTTGAATAATTTTTTAAATCCACTTTGAATATTGATTATTGCACATCCTACTTTGTTTTGTACTTTGGATCCATCTGTATAGTAAAACTGATAATGTGGCCATTTATGAAGTATAAATGATTGAAAAACGGCTGGATTTAAATTAATATCCATAAAAAAAGTATTAATTTGTTTTGAGAAAATTTCTTCTAATACATGGGAATACATAGGTGAAACTTGATTTTCATAAGTATAGAAAGTACTTATTGGTATTGAGATATTTTCAAGTAACTATCTACAAGAAGGGAACATTTTTTCTTTGTCCAATATTTATGAGTTAGATCTAAAATTGATAACTTATGTATATCCTGCAGATAGTTTGTATTTTTTCCTATAGCTCTAGTAATAAATTTATCACTTAAAAACTGTCGTCGAAATTCCAGGGGTGGTTCTATCGCCTCAACTTCCATTATATTAACGGGTGTAGACTTCAAATATCCAAGACAAAGTCGAAGACATTTATTTTTTTGTATTTCTAATTTATTCAAATGTGTGTTTGCAGCAGTTCCATACAGATGACAACTGTAATCGAAAATAGGACGAATCATAGTACGGTAAAATAAAAGTGCTATATTTGGATCGGCACCCCAATTAGTTCTACAAAAGGCTCGTAGAATATTCATTGCATTTTCAGACTTTTTTATGATATGATGCATGTGATCCTTCCATAGAAGTTTTCTATCCAAATAAGTACCGAGATATTTTATACAATTTTTAATAGGATATTGAATTTGACCTACTGCCAAATGACCTTGTGGAATTTGACGATTTCTGGAGAAAATGCAAATTTCTGTTTTAGATTCTGATATTGCTAAACCAATATTTTGATAGTGATTAAGAACAGCCTTAATTGAGACATTAAAATTATTTTTACATATTTCCAATGATTTGTGGGATGTGTAAACTACTACATCATCAGCATATTGAATAATCTTTGTTGTGCTATTAATACAATTTTCTAAATCAATATTATATAAAATATATAACATTGGACTTAATATGCTACCCTGTGGTAGTCCTATATTTGTAAGACGTGGAGTGGAGATGGAATTGTTGATTTTTAAAACCGTCCATCTATTAGTGTACAGTGTCCTCAGAAATCTAGCTAAGTTGATGGGAAAACCAATGTCTACTAGTTTTTTATACATAATGTCCAAATTAACGGTATCGAATGCAGAAGAGACATCTAGAAAAGCAGCCATAGTATACGCATTATTAGTAAAGTTTATTAGTATAGATGAGACTAAGGAAGTTATCGCATCTTGAGTTGATTTTGATTTTCGAAATCCATATTGAGATTTTGGGAAAATATCTTCTTGCTCTAACCAGTGTTCAATTCTATTTTTTATTAATCTTTCTAACGTCTTTAGGAAGCAAGAAGCTAGGGATATTGGTCTATATGAACTATAAGAATTTTCTGGTTTTCCAGGTTTTTTAATAGGTATTAGAATATATTCCTTCCAACTCTCTGGAATTTGTGACGTGTCATTCCAAATTTCATTAAAAATATGTAATAATGATATTTTATATTGAAGTGGTATATGGTATATCATGGAATATGAAATATTGTCTTTACCTGGAGCACTGCTATTTTGTTGACTAAGTACTCGATCTAACTCCCACAATTTAAATGGTTGTTCTAAGCCAAACTTATCCCTTGAAACTGTTTCGCTGTATTCTGGAAAATATTGGGAAGGTACCCACTGAGGAGATATTTTATTATGAAATTCATCTAGCCAGCTTGAATTTGGATTTATTGGAAACTTGTTGGACTGTTTGCGGTTTTTAAAGGCGTTTACTTTCTTCCATACTTCACTGATTTTTGTTTTGGAGTTAAGGCTTTCGCAGTACTCTATCCAATTCTGTTTTTTCTTTTGCTTGAAGAGTTTTTTTGCGACAGCATCAAGTCTCTTAAATTCAAATAAATTATTCCTTGTAGGGTTTTGTTTATATTTTCCGTATGCAATTTTACGGTTATCAGCAGCAGTTTTACAACTTTCGCACCACCATTGGTTTGAGATTTGTCTCTTATGTATGACGTTAGATGAAAACTTCGGTATTGCTAAATTGGCTGCTTTATTGATGTTTGCTATTAACTGTTGATAATTACCGGGAGAATTTTCAGCTTCTAGTACAGAGGTGTATAAGTCCCAATCGGCCTTGTTAAGATTCCAGATCTTATGAAAGTTTTCAGTTGGAGATGAAGTTGTATTATCTGTTTCCATGTTTATGATAATCGGAAGATGATTGGATCCATAAGGATCTTGTAAGACACTCCATGTTAAAAAATTTGAAAGATCTTGAGTACAAAATGTTAAGTCAATAGCAGATGGACTGTTACTAGTTGCTAATGTGGGCGACCCATCATTCAGACATATCAAATTACAATGATCAATACTGTCTAAAAGTTTTTTACCATAATTGTCTTCAATTTCACAGCCCCATGCGATACTGTGGGCATTAAAATCGCCACCAATAATAAAAGGCTTAGGAATATCTGTAAAGAATTCCAACCATTGTCTTTCAGATATCTGGGTTTTTGGTTCAATGTATACTGAGACAATAGTAATAGGATCTTTGTTTCGAAAAATTTGAACTGAAATACATTTATGAGTGAAAGGATGTCTATTTTTAAGATTTATTTCTTCACATCTTATGTTTGATTTTAATAAAATGGCAGTTCCACCATACCCGTCTGCACGATCTGATCTAAAGCAATTATAACCTTTAAAATTATAATAGTATTTTGATTTAAACCAGGTTTCTGAGAGTAATGCTATGGAAATTTGATTTTGATATAGCAGATATTCTAAATTTACTTTATTAGCTACTGCTGAACGACAATTCCATTGCAGCATATTCATATTTGTGATGTCTGCGAATTTGAAGACAAGGGTTGGTTTACATGATTACTAATTAATTGAACTATTTCTGACTCTGATACATTAAAATTGTTTGTTTGTTTTATATTATTTATAATATTGAGAACTACTTCTAAAACTAAACTTATTGTTGAATTTAATTCCTCTGATTGTGATTTTACTCCAACTGAGTTTTTTAAATAATGTTGACTATTAAAAATTCCTCCCGAGACAAAAGATGAGTTTGGTTGAGAAAGAATTTCTTGTCTTGAAATTTCAATGGGATTAGGGCTAATTGGCCTGTGCCTTTTGTTTGGGCTTGAAGATGTAGGAGAAGAAAACATGTAATTAGTAAAATTATTTTTATACGATTTGGGTTGTAAATTCTGGGTCTGCGAGAATTGTGGTTGAGAAGAATGAGACTGTATTATGCTAGATGGGGTAAGTCCAGATTGAATCCGTTGGGGATAATTTGTCGAGGAAATTACACTATTTTCCATGGCAGAGGTATTAAGAGCGACTATGTTGGCGTATGTATTTTTTGGGATCTGTTTATTTGCATCAAAGAAATTAACATTGGAAGAGCTCATGGTTTCCTTCACAATTTTTTGCCTTTTAAATTCTGGACAAGAAGATAAATTAGTTGTAAGGTGATTTCCTTGACAGCTAAAGCAACGTGGTAGGTAGTCAGTACTAGTACAATCTTTTGTGGTGTGGGATTCCTGACATTTACTACATCTCGGTCTACTTCTACACTGACTACCTAGGTGGCCGAAACGGAGGCAGTTATAACATAATAGTACCTTTTGTTTGTAGGGTTCTACTTCCTTAATAACCTTATTAATAGAAATATATTTTGGCAAAATTTGAGATTTAAAAGTAACAATGCAAGACTTAGTAGCAACATATTCTATTGACTTACCTTCATCTGTAATTTTTTCTACTTTACGGTTTATTCTTTTAACGTTAGAAACTTCAAAATTGCAATGTTGATCAAATGGTTTTATTTTACCTTTTATATACTCATCCGAAAAGTCTTGTTCAATATCTCTAATGACGCCCTGTCTATGGAGAATAAATTTTGGAATGTACAATACAAAGTTATTTTTAACAAAAATGTTATCGTTTTTATGAGTTATTAGAAAATTCGCTGATTTATAATCTTTTAACTTGATTCTAATCCTATTCCGACCTATAGAATCAATACTAATAATTTTGTTATCTATTTGCGGGAAGTTAGAGAGAATTATATCTCCAATTTTGAGATCATTTAATTTGCCTTTGAATTCAGCTGTATTATTTTCAACATAAATATGGTATGGCCCTAAATCAGTACTTACATACACAAATTCCTCTCTTTCTTTTGACATAATATTGTCGATTTTATCATTTGTTGACGAATTTTGATTAATTAATAAATTATTATCAGTACTTACCGGATTATTTTCATTACAAATGTTATTTTTATTAAGGGTTGTCACCTGTCCGACTGGATAAATATCCATACTTACATCTTTAATTAAACTTATCTTTTTTTGAGGTATATCTGGGGGTACAGGGTCAGGGGGTTTCCCCCCGACTTGCAGGTCCATTTAATTGGTTTTGAACACTCTATCCAAACTTCCTTATATACCACCAAATTTGAACAACTATTTTAAGACACAATTTTAATCGGATATTGTTTAATTTGGTTTTTCTCTTGCCGATAAACACGTCTGAATCGTAGGTGAACTACAGTAGAACTTTAATGAAAAAAAAAACGCTAAAGACTAATATTTTCTTCGGAGAAATTTAAAATATTGGTTTTCACTTTTGACGTTTTTTTGACATTGATAACGTTTATATTACTGAATAGAGAATTGATTAACCTTTCAAATTAGCTATCATATGACCGCTATTCTCATTTAAAAAATATCATCGATTATAATATATATGCCAACGATTATAATGACGTCACAAGTATAATATATATGCCAACTAATCGAAATTTAAAAATAAATATCGATCTGTCTCGGGACTCGGGATTTATTTGCTAAATCTCCCATTTACGAAAAAATGAATTTATTCCAACCTTTACGTGATCACTGTATAATACAATAAATACTAAACCGGGAACTAAATTGTACCTACTTTAAAATTTCATTTTGCGTGCGTGCTTAATTTTGTTAATCAATTTTTAAATTTATTAAGATGTGTAGCTGAACCCCTGTATATCTGATATCGTATATCGTTAAAAAATTGCAGAAGCCGTATTTATCTTAGAACAGCGCGTGTAAGACAAGGGCGGTGGAAAAATAGACGGCGCACTAACCAAACTAACCAATGTCTTTCATATCACATGATTCTTCAATGTGTCCCGCATGACAGCCGTGCCATCCACGTCTCGTCCTAAGATAAATCAGATCTTTTTTTATAAAGTGGTCTGAAAATTCACCAACAGTTCAAAAAGAGAGAATTGTAAGAAACCAAATAGACTGTCAAGAATGCATTAGTTAGACAAATATACAGAAACGCAGTGATATCAGTAAAAACATATCCGAGATCCGATACTCAGATCACAATCCAGTAATGACCAAAATTAGGCTCAAAATTAATTAATAACGTGCCCCAGCTATGCCGTTTTTCTCGGTTTAATTGTGCATAGCAGTTGTCGCTCTGTACCAATTCTTCTCAGGATTTCTTCATTTGTTATTCGTGCGGTCCAGGGAACTTTAAGGATTCGTCGATAAATCCACATCTCAAATGCCTCTAGCTTATTCATTGCGTTTATTTTTAAAGTCCATCCTTTCATGCTAAATAGGAGCACCGACCATATATTATAGCATTTCGTGAATCTTAGCCTTCGGTTAAGATCAAAGTAAGAGCTCGTAAAGACGTTTCTGAATTTTATGAATGCGCTTCTGGCCCTCTCTATCCGACATTTAATTTCCATATTCGACATTCAGTCTTCACATAGCCAGGTTCCCAAGCACTTAAATTTTCTTACGCGCTTTACATGTTGAAATGTTATTAGCCCAGTTGGGATAGCATTTGACCTTGCTTTAGGAGCTGCCCCAAATTTTATTTTTCTAATATTTAGGGAGGGTCAATATTAATATAAATTTAAAATCTCGACTGAATTCCACCGTTGCGTTAGCCGCCATCTTGATTTTAAACGAGAACCGTTTTTGCTCAATATCTCCGCCATTTTCAATTTTTTGACAAAAAGTGTAGAAACTGAAATTGTTGAAAATGAATTTTCTATAATTTTATTTATTATAATTTTTTCCGTGCGGTCGATATTTTCCGAGTTATGAGGGGAAAATAGTGACAGTTGTAGCATAATTATTGAATTATTGAATTATCTCGTTTATTATTAGTTTTACAACAAATATTTACCTATACAAAAATGAAGAGAATTAAATTTTGTACAATTTTTATGCCGTTCATTTTTTTGATAAAATCAATATTTAAGATAGTACGTATGTGGTAAAGGTGCGAGCGTAAGACCTGATTGATTTTATAGCAATTGTTTTTGTTCAATATCTCCGCCATTTTCAACTTTTTGACAAAAAGTGTAAGAACTGAAATTGTTGCAATTACGATTTACTACAATTTTTCGAGAGAACCAGTGGCGGGTCTACAAGGGGGGAAATGGGAAAATTCCCCCCAACAGGGTCCAAAATTATTGTTGGAACATCACGATATATTAGCTGACATAAAACTTAAACTATCGACAGAAAATTCAACCAATAAAACCCGCTAGTTAATAAAATTAAGTGAACTTAAGGTATATAATGTCTTTTTATGTCTTTTATATACTTAGTTTGGTTGATGTTTCATTGGAAGTTTCAAAAATTGTATAAAATATAATTCTCTTTATTTTTGTTTATGTACAATTATGTCGTAAAGTTAATAATAAATTAGACAATTCAATAATTATGCTTCCCCTCCGCTTCCATTATTTTCCCCCTTAACTCGGAGAATATTGATCGTATAAAAAAATTGTGCCAAAGAAATTGTAGGAAATTGCATTTCCAACAATTTTCTTTTCCACCATTTATGTCGAGAAGTTGAAAATGGCGGAGATATTAAGCAACAACAGTTCTCATTTAAAATCAATATGGCGGCTAATGCAACCGCCGAATTCAGTCGAGATTTTAAATTTACACTACTATTGATCTCTCCTAAAGGATATAATTATAAAATTTGGGGCAGCTCGGATACAAAATTCAATTCAATAATTATGCTCCCCCCACCACTTTTTAATATTTTCACATGTAACTCGGAAAATATCAACCGCATGAAAAAAATTGTTAAAAAGAAATTGTATTGAACAAAAACAATTGCTATAAAATCAATCCGGTCTTACGCTCGCGCCATTACCGCATACGTACTACCTTAAATATTAATTTTAGCAAAAAAATGAAAGAGATCAAAATTGTGTAGAATTTAATTCTCTTCATTTTTGTACAGGTACATATTTGTTGTAAAACTAATAATAAACGAGATAATTCAATAATTCAATAATTATACTCCAACTGTCACTATTTTCTCCTCATAACTCGGAAAATATCGACCGCACGAAAAAAATTATAATAAATTAAATTATAGAAAATCGTATTTTCAACAATTTCAGTTTCTACACTTTTTGTCAAAAAATTGAAAATGGCGGAGATATTGAGCAGAAACGGTTCTCGTTTAAAATCAAGATGGCGGCTAACGCAACGGTGGAATTCAGTCGAGATTTTAAATTTATACTAATATTGAACCTCCCTAAAGATTAGAAAAATAAAATTTGG
Organism: Diabrotica virgifera virgifera; assembly: GCF_917563875.1. Taxonomy (NCBI): domain Eukaryota; kingdom Metazoa; phylum Arthropoda; class Insecta; order Coleoptera; family Chrysomelidae; genus Diabrotica; species Diabrotica virgifera. The sequence goes on along the minus strand of NC_065446.1, from coordinate 65,929,405 downwards.
GGCAGCTCCTAATGCAAGGTTAGGCCTGTTATTCGTCTAAAACCCGACTGGACTATATATGCTAGTCTTGTCTTGCATTTTGATGTTGACATAATTGACGGCTGATTATAAGGAACTTCGTCGATGCTAAGTCCCATGTTCTTGCTGTGTGCTCCAATTTTATTAAGAAGGTTTTGGAGGTCTTCTATATTGTCCGTTGCCCGCTAATAAGACCGAGTCATCCGCATATCGTATATTATTGACCCAGCTTTCACATTCCTCAAGAGCTTCCTGGAAGATACTTTCAGAATATAAATTGAACAGTAGTGAGGAGAGAATGCACCTCTGTCTTACACCTCTGAGAATTTTTTGAGCTTGCGTTGTTTCGTTATCCACGTTATCCACCTCGTTATCCACCTTGACGACAGTTGTTTAATTCCAGTAAAGAGCTTCTATGCAACGAATGTCTTTTTGATCTATGTCGAGTTGTTTTAGTATATGTACGAATTTATGATGTTATACTCTAGCGAACGCTTTTTCATAATCTATAAATCACATCATTACATGTTTCCTTTGATCGTAGCAGTTCTGGGCTAGCACCTGGGGTGCAACTAGTGCTTTCCTCGTATCCAGGCCTTTTCTAAATCCAAATTGTGAGCAACCAATAACCTTATCGCATTTTGTGGAGATTTTGTAGTGAAGAATTTTGAGGAATAATTTTAAGGAATGGCTTATCAGACTTATCAGTCGGTGGTCTTTACACTTTGTTGCGTTGTTCTTTTTTGACAAAGGGATAAAGGTAGATACAAGCCATTGGACAGGAAATTTTCCGTTTTTATAGATCTGGTTGAAAAATCTTTGGAGTATCGTAATTCCTTCTTCATTGAACAATCTGAGTACTCAACAGGAATTTGATCAGGTCCAAATGCCAAAGTATTGTGATATTGTTGCAATGCCGCACCTCCATTTTTATCAATGTAATGATATATAATTTACGTAGATATTGATCAAAGCTTGTGTAACATGTTTAATTCGTTTATGTAAAGTGTCATTTATATGCAACAAAATGGCTAAAACCTAGCTAATAAAAAGATTGCAAGTCATAAAAGATATTAAAGTAATAATTAGACAGTATACCACATCGGTTAAGGTAAAAGTGTTAAGTAATATAGTTTCTGGTAGTATTTAACATGCAGAGCAGAGGTGTTTGGCTTCGTTAATTTCTTTGCTCAAAAACGAACGGTCAATGTCAAGCAAACGCATAAATGCACACTGATTCCATATTGATTAGGTATTGTCTTTATCTACCTTAGCTTTAAAACTACGGATGAATTAAAATATAATTTGTATTCTATAGACTGTTGATTCGGGGGCTATGACCAAGCCATTTGTGGATTTACCATTAAAAGAAGTATTGCTTTTGGGTTTTGGTGTTAATGCCATATTGTGCAACAGAGTGATAATATAAGGTCGTAATTGATTTTCATTCAAGGACATTAGTCGATATATTTATAGGAACAGACGTTTTTTTATATTACCTGCATTTTATATTGGATATTGGTTTTTCTTTTAAACTATCATTTATTTCTTCTTACTTATTTGATCATAATCTAGAATTAGCGTGTATATAAAAATTCAAGATTATGAGTTGTTATATATATGTTACGGTAAATGATGTAAATTGGACATTGACGTTAATGGCCGGGCATTGTCGGGAATGTCCATTTTCCTTGGTTATTAACGACAATGCCCGGCCATTAACGACAATAACCTTAAATATTGGCCAATGTTGTAAAAACTTAACGTAAAATTAGATTTTTCATCAATACCGGTCAATAACGACAGTGGCCAGAAGCAAATGGCCAATGTTGATAAATAAATAAAGTTATCCATGATGTATTATTTTTTATTTAAAACAACTTTTAAAGACTAATCATTTTTATTTTGACAAGATAGTGAACCATGGCATTTTGAATTACAAATTTTATTGTTTGCACGACATGCACACTTCTTATTTCAGCACGAAGACAATTCACAATTTACACACATGAAGTAAACAATAGTATATCTACACATAACCTATCTTTTAGTCAAAATTTCAACATTGACCTATTAACAACGGGCATTGTCGACATTGGCCGGGCAATGATAGAAATGTTATCAAGAATTTAAAACTATCATCAATGTCTAGTTTCTATGGACAATAACGTTAATATCCGGCCATTGTCACAATGACCAATTCAACCGGGCATTGTCGATATTGGCCGGCCAATAACGTTATTGGCAGGATTTACGTCATTGACCGTAACATATAGGTACAATACAATATAATTTAACGATTCAACTTTATATGCATTCGAAAGAAACTACGTCTTCTTTGTCTTTCCCTTTTTCTTATCATATCCTTGTAGGTATATATTTTAGGTATATATTTACTTTAGCGTCTAACTATATCTCCCCCCCCCCCCATAGCGCTACAGCTCTTGGTCTCTCCAAGCACCCGCCTTGAAATATCTCTGTGCCTGGAGCTCTTCTCCAGTTATCCGCTTTCAATATCTCTTTAGTATCGGTTCTCACATCGTCTATACACCTTTTCTTAGTGTTCCTACTGGTGGACGTCCCACCATAGTTCCGCTAAGCGTTCTACAGTACTAGGTGTTCTGTCATTATCCATTCTTATAAGGCGACCTGCCCAGCGCAATCAACCTAACTTAACCATATCTACGAAACGGATAATAGACTCTCTGGACGTCTAGATCTCTTGGACTGAACGTAGCTGTAGGATATACAGGGTGAGGCAGATAAAGGGCCTATTAGAAATATCTCGAGAACTAAAGCTAAGAGAATCTTGAAAATTGGAATACAGGGGTTTTGAGGTATGAACTATTTAATGAAAATATTTTCTTCTCTTTGCTACTTCCGGTTATACCGGAAGTTGATTGTAACTTCGTTTTTTTAAATAGGACACCCTGTATATTTTTACACTTTTTTATTCTCCTCGATTTCTTCTTTCTTAAAATATAAGGTTTTGTAATATTATACAGGGTAGGTTAAAAGATAATTACGTTTTCTTATTAATTTCGTAGCAACATTAACACCCTGTAGGATTGTAGTAGATTGGTATAATAAACTCTATTAATGTTCAAATGATTTTTAATATAGTCTACTATTGTCAAGAGTTATTGGTATAGTTAAACTTTTCATTTTAGTATACAGGGTTGGTCGAAACTCGGAATAAGTATTTTCTGAGTTTTCTTAAATGGAACACCCTGTATTTTAGTATTGTAATGAAATGTTATTTTATGGTACTTTTTAATTTCTAAAGCATTCCCTATACTTAACTTCTTTAATTTGTGAGTTATTGGTGATTAAAACCAAACATTAATTGCAACACAAAATAGGTGAAATTGTATTAGGTTGGCCGTGAAAATATTCAGTCACAAATAATTTTTGGAAATAAATACATATTAATCAATACTGATACTTAAAATTGCCAATAGTGGTTGAGGTATCAAAATACCATCGAAGTTAAGATTGTTGGTGCGATTAACAATTAAGCACAAACTAAAGCAGTTAGGTATAGGGAATGCTTAAGAAGTAAAAAGTACCATGAAATATCATTTCATTACAATACTAAAATATAGGGTGTTCCATTTAAAAAAACTCAGAAAATACTCATTCCGAGTTTCGACCCACCCTGTATACTAAAATTAAAAATTTAGCTACACTAATAATTAAAAAACTCTAACAAGAAGTAAAACCACTTCTATGTAAATTGGTATATTTATTAAAACTTAAAAATCCCAATGGATTGAATAAAAATGTCCAATTCAGAACGTTTTCAGACCTATCGGTCCATCATCAGTGAATGTGCATACTTGCTAAATAGCCCCAGAACCAAACAATGGTTGAATTTAAAATTCAATTTACATTATTTAAAAATAATATTAAACAGGCTAAACGCCGATGTTACAGGATATTGCCTATGGGAACATGGTGAAACCCTACCAAAACCTCAATCAACCATCTTAGGCCAACTTTGACTATAAAGTGACACTAATGTCTAAGGAACTGTTTGAAGTCGACTGTTTGAAGTAGACTTCAAACAGTTCCTTAGACATTAGTGTCACTTTATAGTCAAAGTTGGCCTAAGATGGTTGATTGAGGTTTTGGTAGGGTTTCACCATGTTCCCATAGGCAATATCCTGTAACATCGGCGTTTAGCCTGTTTAATATTATTTTTAAATAATGTAAATTGAATTTTAAATTCAACCATTGTTTGGTTCTGGGGCTATTTAGCAAGTATGCACATTCACTGATGATGGACCGATAGGTCTGAAAACGTTCTGAATTGGACATTTTTATTCAATCCATTGGGATTTTTAAGTTTTAATAAATATACCAATTTACATAGAAGTGGTTTTACTTCTTGTTAGAGTTTTTTAACTATATGGTATACAGCCAACCTAGGGAACCTCCCTTTTAGTTTACACTAATAATTGTTAACAATAGTAGACTATATTAAAAATCATTTGAACATAAATAGAGTTTATTATGTCAAACTACTACAATCCTACAGGGTGGCAATATTGCTACGAAATTAATAAGAAACCGTAATTATCTTTTAACCTACCCTATATATTATTACAAAACCTTATATTTTAAGAAAGAAGAAATCAAGGAGAATCCAAAAATGTAAAAATATACAGGGTGTTCCATTTAAAAAAAACGAAGTTATCAGCAACTTCCGGTATAACCGGAAGTACCAAATAGATGAAAATATTTTCATTAAATAGATCAGTCTTCAAAACCCCCTTATTCCAATTTTCATAATTCAATTGTCTTTAGTTCTCGAGATATTTCTAATAGGCCCTTTATCTGCCTCACCCTATATACAAAAGATCTTTCAGATTACAGTTCGGAAAAGTATAAAATGTCGAATGACCCTTTTGAAATCTACAAATCCACATTATAGCTTCTAATCATATTTTTACTTGCTATCTTTCAGTAAACGTTTTATCCATTTTTTTTATTCTATTCTCTAATCCAATGTATTATCTTCTTTGGCATGTTGTTTTAGTCTCTATCATATTCTTCAGTAATCTACTTGCACCTATACGTACATATGATGTTTCCAAACTCTAACTTGTTTTATTTCTGTTTACTTTTTTGTTCAGTCATTATTTCAATATATTCATTTTTCTGTCTCTCACTTGTGTTTCCTGCAATATATCTTAGTAATTTTATCTCTATTGTTTTTCACATATTTCACATCGAAGCCATCGGAGGTCTACGAACCGACACATAATCCTGGAGTCCATTAATAGCCAGAATAACTATAACAAAATGGGTTAACGAACCCAGGAGATTGTACAAAAACCACATCGAGGATAGTAGAAAAATACCGACGTACAAATATACGTAAACCTTCCTACAAAGAAGATTTCAAATATTGGAGATGTTGCAATCAGAAAGGAAATAGGAAAGTCAAGGATGAATCTTAAGGAAACCAAGAATGCAGTGTATAATATGCAACGGAGAACAAAGTGTAGCGTAGCAAAATGCAGGGACTTTTTGGACCTCAGTACAAGAGACAGAAACAAAATAATAAAAAAAATGGTGCACAAATTGCTAATCGCATAAGAAGGAATCACAATGGTTTTCCCAACAGAGATGTGAACAATGTAGTGGAGAACACCATACATTGATACATTTAGAAACAGGATATTTGGGCAATAGAAGAAACCAAAATGAGAGAAGAAAATAAAATATCTCTGAAAGAAACGGGAGAGATTTCGTAGTTCCGGGTAATGGAAGAGATGGTAAGTGTGATAATCTGTGTCAGGGCAATGAATGATAAGTTAAGGGTTACATTGTTCCCAGTAATCATTTTTTTATTACCTACACGATCTAATGTAGGGATGTGGTTAAATTTTTTTTTCGCATTTTTCGTTCATAACTTGCATTGGACCAAAATTCTAGAATGCTTTTTAAGCAAACGTTTCTTTCGACTCTTTTGAGTCTTGTACTAATTGACTTTTCAAAAATCTTGTTTTTCCATAAACAACATTTTTTGTTATTCCTTCTGAACGTTTTTACAAAATACCCTTTTTTAACAATAATTGTAATATTATAATAATTATATTTGATAATAAACCATACGTATATTACGATTACTGTCTGTATAATTTTTTCTGTAAGAGTTGTCAAACAACTGCCTATGTCGAAGTCGACTTCTTTAATACATTCAATTTTCTTCTTGATTCAAAGACTTGGCAACAATGCTCTACGTCTAAAACTGCTGCAAAATTATTGAATTCCATTCCCCCGGCGTTGCAGGAATAAAAAATGTGACCACATGGATCCACCCTTATTATGTTTTCCTGATGAAGAAGTTAAGTTGCCGATGGTGACGCCACAAGACTGACAAGCAAAGACTTCAGATGTCTGCAACTAATTTTCAATTCACTTATAGTGCAAAAGGGTAAATCCGTCCTTTAATTTGATGTATTTCTTTTGGTTTGTCTTTTCATGTATTTCTGAAAATCTCAACAATGTAAAAAATAAAAATAACCTACTTTCCACCAAAATGACGAAATATTTCAGGTCTGGCCTGGCACAAAAAGCATAATATGGAATTTCTACAACTGTAGGTGTGATGTTAGTTATATAAATGTGATCGATACAAAAACAATACGGTCTGAAGCTATTTTCTTAAAGAATATTAATACAATTGACTATTTTTACTGTTTTACTCTATTTTTAGTTTAATTTGACGTTTCGATTTCCACTTCGGAAATCGTTCTCAATCAAATTCGTCAAGCATTTATAAGTGCGTTGACCAAAGAATCAAGCCAGGATTTTCCTATTTCTTTGCCTTCATCCAGTATTGTCATTTTTTAAGTTTTCTTAGGTCTGACTACTTTTCGTCGGCCTTGAGGAATCCAATATATAGCGCTGTCCTAACAATGCCACCTGGTGGTTTACGTAGTGTGTTTTCCCGCCATCTTCATTTTTCGCCTTATTTGCTTTATGACTTTTCTTGGTTGGTTTGATTCCATAAATTTTAATTTGAGGTTCGATTAGGCCAAATTCGATTTCCATGTTATTAAGCATATTGCAGTCATTACTAACCTTTTTAGGAGTCATTATGAGCCCTAATTCTTTCCCTAAATTCCCTACTTTTTGTTGTTAATCGTTAGTTTCTGCTGTCTTCTTCATATGATCATCCCCCACAACAACATCTATTTTTTAAGTAGTTCCAATATTAGGATTGTTCAGTATTAAAATTGATGCAACACAAAACTATTTCAACAGAATCTCTTACTATATAAAATTCCTAAAGGCCATTCTTTACAAAGTTTAAAGTTTGATGAATAATTTACAAATACGATATCAAATTTTTATCATCGTCATTCTTGTTGCCTTTACCCTTATGCGAGGTCGGTTTCCCCAATTACATTTTTCCATAAGTTTCCATCTTGGGTCCTTTTCCTTTCTTTATTTTTTGAAGTGATAAACCCACTCTTTCGTTTGTTATTTTCGTGACTATTACTGTTACTGTCCCCCGTTAACTAAATTGGTTTTCTATAAAATTCTTCATTAATTAAACTGTTCAAAGTACTTTTCTATTTTCTTTTGTCATCCTTTTCTTGAATTAGTATTTTATTATTTTCATCTCGAATACATCATACAATCTGATTAAAATCGTTTGCTTTCTTTACTCTATGCCTGGTTATTTTATAGGTACCTATATTTTTGTTTCTCCATCTCTGGTATCAAATTGATCGTACATATTTGTATACGCTTCAGCTTTTCCTATTGATACTTTTGTTTACTTTTTGGCGACCTTATAGTTTTGAAGATCTGCCAACGTTTATATAAGTTTCTCCTTTCTTTTACTTTTTCTTGAACTTCGTTTGACCCCACCAGTCTCTTAGCTTAAACTTCTTTACTGGCGTTTTTCCAAATATGTATTTCAATAGCAGTATCTGTAATGGTACTAGTCATCTTCTTTAAAATTGTATTAGAAGTTCCTTTCACGTTCCAAGACATTTTTTCTAATATTCTTTCCCTGAATAGACTTGCTTTCTCATCATCTTGCAGTCGTTTCATTAATGTATATCTTCTTTTTTGTCAAGAAATAATCTATTTGGGAGTGATTTTGTTCAAACTTTTTTACGTAATTAATTGAGTTTCTCTCTTTTGCAAGAATGTGTTAACAATCGCAATATATCTGGTGTTATTTATTGCTAATTCAAGTATATCTACCCCAGCTTCATTTATAATTCCTAAGCCCATTTCTCAACATACTGGTTCATATGCTGTCTTGGATTTACTCATATGTGCATTAAAATCACCTCCTATTATAATTTTCTCTTCTGATGGAATATCACTCAGTATGTCTCCTAATTGCTCATAGAAAACTTTTCTTTCATTCTCAACCACCCCTGCTTGAGGGGAATACACAACATTTAATACTTCTTTCTTCTTCTTGTAGTGCCTATCCATTTCGCATGTTAGCGACCATCATGGCAATCTGTACTTTTTTCCACTGCAGCTACGAAATGATTTCTGGTTGTTGTGTTGAACCACGCACGTAGATTTTTCGGCCAGGAAATCCTTCGCCTTCGTGGCCCACGTTTTACCTCTACTTTTGCCTGTAAGATTAGTTGCAGCTGCTCTTTTCCTTTCTGAATTCTCAATAAAACATCCTGATTAGTAACGTGATCGGTATAAGATATCTTTAGAATTCGATGATAAAGCCACATCTCGAAAGCCTCAATTTTCTTGAAGGTGGCATCTGTGAGAGTCCACGACTCAGTTCCGTACAACAATACTTCTTTATCAAGTAGGTACCAAGTTCACTACATTTATATCCTTCACCTAGTCCTTTCGCTCTTTGTCCTTTCTTCTTAATCTCTTGAATGCTTGTACTCTCCTTCTATTAAGCACATCTTCTAACTCCACACTTTTACCTGTAAGACTTTCAAGATTTCAAGACCCTACCCTAATTTTTCTAAAATTTATGTAGGATGTAAAATTTTTATGTTGGTACTATGAAAAAACTAAAATATTCACCAACATTTTTACAAAAAGATATTCATTAAACGCTTTTCTTTTCATAATCATGATAGGTTTTATACCATAATCATACTTTTCACATATTATGTTGTGAATCAGGATTTTTTGATGTTTGATGATGCTTTCGCTCTTGAGTATGATGATGTTAATGGTACTTGGTATGGTAGTTTGCGTGATAATGAAAATGATGGTATTTTTCTTAATCTTGCTGATGCTTTCCTTTCACTGTTCTCTTTGCTGCAGATCGTGGAGGTGCTCTACTCACGTATGTTAGTTATAATATACTTATTATTTATTATTATAGAATAATTATAAAAAAGTAATATTTTATTTAATATAAAATTTGTCTTTAATATGATGAAATGATGTCATTTTTTTAGTCGAAACTATTCAAAATAAAATTAATTTAGTAGTAGTGTAGTAAATTTTTTCATCTTCCCAATAGTTATTTTCTTAAATTACGGATTTCGTCCTTACGTCTGGCAACAGTGGCTGTTCCTGCATGCGCTCACGTTGCTTCTTTACTTGCGGTGTCGCGGTTACACTACCTGCTCGCTGCTCTGATATCCTGCTAACAGAAAACACCACAACAACGTGGCATTAACAAATGTAAACAAAATCTGACCAATCAAACGGCAGCAACCAACTGTGATCAAGCGTGATGATCAACGTGGAAAACTGCAGTAATAAGAAATTAAGTTATTATCAAATAGGTGCATAAAACAAGAAGTGTAGTTAGGAGTGCATTGAAAAACTCTTATGTATAATGAATATTTTTCACTGAAAGGATATATGTATATAATAATATTATTGTTATTTAAAAAATAGACTTTAAAACAGTGGCGACACGTGGGTGGGTCGGGTCGGATTTCAAATTAAAAGGGGGCATACTATGGAGAGATTTTCACAGTTGTTAGTCGTTCAGGTATTTTGGGATGCGAAATTATTAATAACTGTTTTATTAAAGTCTGCAATGTTTTTCCTTTTTCTTTTTAAAAACAAATTTTACATAAATTGGGTTGTTGCACGTTGCACTTCATTCAGGGACGGTTTTAGTGTTTTGAGTGCCTCGGTCATAACAAAATTTTGACGCCCTTTCATCCAAAAACATATTTTACTGCAAATTAAAAAGTATATAATATAATAGTAAAAAAGGACAAAACATCAAAATTACATAATAAAGAACTGTGTAAAAATGTGTTAATTTTAAAAATGATATAATATAATATATACTTAATAGTTACTTATAAGTGATGAGCAATGTGGAATAGCATGACGAGCGCGGCATATGAAGTTCGAGCGACGAAGGAGCGAGGAAAATAAGTCAGAAATTTCGTTTTTTTTATAAATGTTAATATATATATAATCAGGAGCCACTTATACCATCTAATGGTGTGTGGCAGTCAGTATACCATTACTGGTATACAAATTTTCGCCATTCTTTTTTGTTTCTTGCCATTCTTCTTGCTTCATTCCAAGTGGTTCCTCTTCTTACCAGCAGTTCCCCAACTGTTTTGTCCCAGGTCTTTTTAGGTCTTCCTCTCTTTGCCTTCTTCCATGTTTTGGCTTCCCATACTCTTCTAACCTGTCGTTGTTCTTCCATACGTTGCAGATGTCCCCACCAACTTAGCTGTTTCTGTTCGATAAATGAGATCAAGGGTTGGATGTTTAGCTCTTCCCGTATTACATTATTTCTAATTTTGTCTCTTCTCGTGACTCCTCTCACTCTTCTCAAGTATTTCATTTCGTTAGCCTGTAATTTACTTTTCTGTCTATTTGTTAATACCCACGATTCGCAACCGAAAGTGAGGATTGGTCTGAATATCGTTTTGTATACATTCATCTTGGTTCTCCGTGCAATTTCTCTTTTTCCTATTAAACCCCTGTTCATTAGATAGTATGTTTTCGTAGCTTTTTCTATTCTTGAGTTGACTTCCATTTCGTCATCTCCTGAATCCTCTATCTTAGTGCCCAAATACTCAAACATGTCGACTTGTTCTAATTTTCTTCCCTCAATTGAAATGCTCATTTTTTGATTGTCCCCTATCCTCATTACTTTGGTTTTCTCTTTATTTAAAATCATTCCATATCTTTTTAGTGCTTCATTCCAGATTTCCATATTACTTTGGAGGTCTTGTTCACTTTCTGCAACTACCATCACATCATCCGCGAATGCTCCTTCGGAAATCCTCACCATTTGTAAATTTTTGTACCCTACTTTTAATTTCTTCGCTTTGTTTGAACAGGCTCTGATGATTTCGTCCATAAATATATTGAATAATAGTGGGCTCAGCCCTCCTCCTTGCTTCAGTCCTTCACTGGTTACAAAGATATCCGAGATGTTGTTTCTCCAAATGACACTATTCTTGTTGTTCTTATATAAGCTCTTAATCACATTCAATGTTTTGTCCTCTACACCTTTTTTCTTCAGTATTTCCCACGACACGTGGCGACACGTGGGTGGGTCGGGTCGGATTTCAAATTAAAAGGGGGCATACTATGGAGAGATTTTCACAGTTGTTGTCGTTCAGGTATTTTGGGATGCGAAATTATTAATAACTGTTTTATTAAAGTCTGCAATGTTTTTCCTTTTTCTTTTTAAAAACAAATTTTACATAAATTGGGTTGTTGCACGTTGCACTTCATTCAGGGACGGTTTTAGTGTTTTGAGTGCCTCGGTCATAACAAAATTTTGACGCCTTTTCATCCAAAAACATATTTCACTGCAAATTAAAAAGTATATAATATAATAGTAAAAAAGGACAAAACATCAAAATTACATAATAAAGAACTGTGTAAAAATGTGTTAATTTTAAAAATAATATAATATAATATATACTTAATAGTTACTTATAAGTGATGAGCAATGTGGAATATCATGACGAGCGCGGCATATGAAGTTCGAGCGACGAAGGAACGAGGAAAATAAGTCAGAAATTTCGTTTTTTTTTTTATAAATGTTAATAACTTTTTTAAAATAAACTTAGAACCTTCATATTACATGGAGTTTTGGGACTTGTAGTGCTTAGGCTAAAAATTTCAAAGCAATCACGTACATAGTTTAAAAGTTTGTAGGATTGCCTGGGAAATAAACGTGCAAACAGTTTATTCTAGGTTTTATATATTTGTGTGAGACGTGTTGATTTGTGTCTAACAAGTATTGTAAAGGTAACAAGTAATATTTAAAAAAACAGTCTAGGCGTGACCAAGCATCTTCATAACCTCTCTCCCCGAAGTTAGCTGCAGAACTCGAACTGTCACTAATTCAGTTAACGTACGTCTACACCTATTAGGTAAAGGCACGCGCACACTTATTCTTCTTGCTACATACTCCCCCTTTGGATCACAAAACCGACCCGGGTGTGATACAACAAAACCAGCAAGAAGGAGTTACACGTCCAAAAAGTGACGTTTTGGACAGGGCACTCGCGAAGAACGACGCACTTCCGAAACTGGTGTATCAGACGCACTATCGTTAGTCTTCGGGACATCTGGACAGGGCACTCTCGAAAGATGTCGCACTTCCGGAACTGGTGTACCAGACGCACTATGACGCACTTCCGAAACTGGTGTACCAGACGCACTATGACGCCCCTCCGAAACTGGTGTACCGGATGCACTATCGTGAGTCTTCGGGACACCTGGATTCGAAACGGGCGTTGCAGGAACCTGTCTGGGACGTCCACGACGTCGAATGGGATGCTCCGCTCTTGGAAGAGGCGCATCAGGATCACTGGCAATGTATCTGGTTAAAGCAGACACATGGTAAATACCTAAAGGTACGGACAGACTATCTGGATTCACAATTTCATATGAAGTAGGACTTATAACTCTGAAGATCATATAAGGTCCATCTCTGCGAGGTGCAAACTTAGAAGTTATACCAGCTTTAGCTTTACTTAATGCATGGGTCTTCACCAATACTAAATCTGATACTTGGAATGTCTTATCTAGACGTTTACCATCAGCATCTTTCTTCCTAACATATTGTTGTCTCACATGAGTTTCCCTTGCTTGACTTAAGGTATCAGAAAGTAAACGTAGGTAAGGCGTAATCTGAGGTACGAAGTTATCACTTTTAATTATTGCTCGAAAATCTCGCTGAACATCATCTGGGGTACGCAGTTCCCGTCCGAATGTAAGATAAGCAGGTGTGAAACCAGTAGACTGACAAACAGTAGTATCCATAGCAAAACGAACACAGGGTAGCTTTTCTTTCCAGCTAGTATGGTCAGTTGAAGTCATTATAGCCAATTGAGTTTTCTGGTCACGGTTCTTGCGTTCAACAGGATTTGCAGCAGGGTGATAAACAGGAATTAGACTCTTACTAAATCCTAAAGCTTCAGCTACATGTTGCATGACATCACTGACGAACTGTACTCCATTATCGCTGATAACTTTCCTGGGAGTTCCAAATCGTAATATAATCTCATCAATGAGGCATCAGGCGCAGGATTCAGCAGTCACATCCTTAAGTGGAAACATTTCCGTCCATCTAGTGGAGGTGTCTTCAACAATAAAAATCCATCTTTCTCCAGTTGGTGTCTCTGGTAATGGACCAAAAAGGTCAATAGCAATAGTTTCAAAGCGCTGACTTTGAATTGGGGTTTGAAGTAATCCAGCAGGTTTCAGATTAGTTGCTTTGTATCTTTGGCACTCGATACATTTTGACACATAATCAGTTACATCTTTGCGCATACCTATCCAAAAGTAGCGTGGTTTAAGTTTCTGTAAGGTGCGCTCTACACCGTAATGGCCGGCGAGAGGTGAATCGTGATTTTCTTGTAATACTTCTTTGATGTAACATGATGGCACAACTTGCTGAGCTTCCTCTCCATCATGGTCAGGCGAATAACGATATAGGATACCATTCATCATAACATATTCTCTCTCACTCCATCTTTTTATTTCAACAGCACTACTCTCAGGAGTCTCAAAAGACTTGATGATAGAGGCCACATCTGTGTCAGATAACAGTTTTTCTCTAATTTCTCCAGCTTCAGCTGTAGGCAAGTTAACAGTTACAAAACAAATATTACATGAATCCTCCTTGTCAATTTCATGACAAATAGGCCGAGATAGAGTATCTGCTAAGGAATTTTGTTTTCCTGGTACATATTAAATTTCTAAATCATATGCTTGTAATGAAAAAGCCCATCTAGCAAGTCTTCCTGATGGGGACTGTAATGACATAAGCCAGCGTAAAGGCTGGTGATCACTCTTAACAATGATAGGGGATGACTATATGTTTCCACGAAATTTCGAAAAAGCCCATACCACTGCTAGAGCCTCACGCTCTGTGGTATGATAATTCTTCTGTGCATCAGTGAGCAAACAACTTGCATATTCTATTGGTCTTTCTTCAGGACCCTCCCCTGGAGTAAAGCTGCTCCTAAGGCATATGAACTAGCATCAGTTCTAATGATAAATGGTTTAGTATGGTCAGCCTGACACAGTATAGGGGAGTGAGTCAATAGCCGTTTTAATTTGGTGAAGGCATTTTCTTGGGAGGGACCCCATTCCCAAGTAGATCTCTTGCGAGTAAGTTGGCTTAAAGGTCTGGAAATTTTTGCAAAATTTGGCACAAATCTTCGGAACCAAGAGCAGGTCTGTAGAAAGCTAAGGACCTGTTTTATATTTTGTGGAACACGCATGTCCTTAATAGCAGCTATCTTGTCTGGGCAGGGGGTGAAACCATCCTGATTAACAATATGTCCACGATATTTTACCTTATCAGCATCGGTGCTGAAAACACATTTGGCACGATTAACGTGAAGTTTAAAAATTTTTAGTCTTCTAAGAACCTCATCCAAATCTTTGAGATGCCTTTCAATTATGAGGTCATCCAAATAAGCAAGCATAGAGATATGCGGTAAGCCTGATTTGAAACGTTCCATAAGACGCTGAAATGTAGCTGGTGCTGTCCTTAATCTAAAGGGCATAGCATTATACCTATATGTACCAAAAGGAGTGATAAATGATGTTTTATCTCTGTCTTCCTTCTTCATTGGTATCTGGTGATATCCACTTCTTAAATCTTACGTGGTAATGAAAACGGCCTTGGCAGTAGAATGAAGTAAATCATCAATTCTAGGTAATGGGTATTGAATAGGTACAGTAATATTGTTCAAACGCCTATAATCAACACAAAGTCTCATTTTTCCACCAGGTTTTGAAATTAAAACCACTGGGAATGTATAAGGTGACTCACATTCTTCGATGATTCCATCTTGTAGGAGTTCGTCTAGTAAAGAACACAGAATTTCCTTCTGAGCAGGTGCAAGACGATAAGGCGGTTGGAAAATCGGATTATCATCTGTCAACTGGATACTATGTTCAGCATATGGGGTTTGTTCTTTACTCTTTTCAAAAACTGAAGAATGTGTTTGAATTAACTGCTCCAATTGAAATCTTTCATTGGGATTTAAATTTTTACTATCGGTAGGCTCAAGTTGTAGTTCTGTCTGAGAAATTGCACGAGGTATCTTGGATCTGCTCCTTAAAAAAAACAAAAGTTTGTAAGGGATCATGCTCAAAGAACCACTGCCATTTAGGTATATTTAATACCATTTGAACATCTGAAATAAAATCTATACCAAAGACTTTTTTATTATTTTCATGCTCAGGTATTGCAAGGAAAGTAGTGGGAATTTTCCTACCTCGTAGATCTACAATAGCATTATAAATTCTAGCCTGTACTTGGCGTACATGTCCGTCTGCTAAAGTCATATTTAGTTTGGTCTCTTCGTAGGGTAAATTTATTGAACAAAAATGTTTAAATAAAAGTTTACCTGCAATTGTATTTCTAGCGCCAGAATCGATATATTATAGGTACTAACCCATGTCTTCCAACAATACTAACTTCGATCAACGGTCTAGACATGAGGGATACTGCACATACATTCTGTGTAAAGCACATCTAGACTTGAAGTGTGAGTGGTAGTAGCTGAATTTGGAGAGGTGGGCTGATTGCTCGAACTGCGACAAGTACGACATTGGGACCTTATATAACCAGGTGCTCTGCATCCATAGCATATAACTCTAGATCCATTTGAAACTTGAGAAGTGCTGGATTGACTTCTTTGTTGAGTTGCAGCAAATTTACGACAATTTTCTTGCACATGCCCAAAATTATTACAAAACTGACATTTTGGTCTTGATCTGGTAGATTTGCTGTCATTATTTCCAGAGGGTTTGTTTCCAACCAGTATATACCTTTATCTTTAGGCTTTTCTTCAAAACTATCTTTAATCGCTCTTGATTTTTCAATAAGATCAGTAAAAGATTTAATTTGATCTCTCGGAAGTCTATTTCTAATTCTACGATTGAGTAAAGCATATACCATGTCAATTTGATGAGTTATGTGTAGCTCAGGTACTTGTGATAGTTGAGTGAAGAATTTTGAAAATTTATTTTGTTATTGCAATAAAAAATTTTTTGCTGATCTTTCCGAGCTCTATTAAAATGCGGGCCCAAGGCATGTGCCTCACGAGCCTAGTGGTAAAATAGGCCCTGCTATCATGCGTTACATGATCGAATGCATATTTGTGAACAATAAAGCCCAAACTCATCAGATTCTTCTTATTGTGTAGATATGACTCTATCTGTTTTTAAATGTGCCTCTGGTAAGTTGTCGTTCCATTGTTTTGATGATCTGCCCACTGATCGTCTTCCTATTGGGGAACAGTCTCTCGCCGTCCTTACTACTCTATTTGTTGTCATTCGGCATATACAGTGCGGTGGGGGTATTCCCATCTCGGCTCACTATAATCCTTTAGTCCTTTATGATACCCCAGGTACATTTTAAAAACCCCCAAGTCGGCTCGAAGTTTAACAGGTAGGTATTAGTACCCCATTAGTAGGTATAATAATAATTTTATCTTGGAATTATAGATTAGGAAAAATTTCTTATTAACATAGAAAAACAACCCTACCCTCGATACCCTTTCCTTCAATAGTGTACAGAAATTTTGGGTTCTTTGCAAATTTAAGAAACAGTTTCTCTTGGTTGGAAATGTTGGCCGTGGAATCGATTTCGCTACGGATACATAGGATGAAGCTTGGTTAGATGTTTGAGACATATTGACTGAGTATCTGCTACGCCACTGCTCATGCAGTCAAAAGCAATTACGTTTTTATATTGAAATTATACCTAATTTAGCTTCATCATCTTTAAAGCCCAGTATAAGTGAAATGTTTAGTCAAAGAGGAAAATTGTTATTAGTTTGTGAACGTTATAAATTTAAAGAACAAAAACGATAATTAGCTTCAGGTGAAATAAAGTGGAGATGTGTAAAGGATATATAATTGCAAAGCTTTCATCAAAACGATTGAAGAGAATAAGAATCGAATTACAACTGGTATAAACAATAATCATAATCATGATACAGAATCAGAAAACCTATTAGAAGCCAATATCTATATCTATTTCCTATAACTTGTAGAGTTATATATCTATTTAATAAAGGTATTCTATAAATGTACTTTTTTCCATCGATATTTAAAATTATTTGATCGTACCAATTCATATTCCATGAGCCGAGCTGGTATATTTTATATCGGGCAGTTTTAATCTTTACGCCGACTTGGGACATTTTTAAAAGATCTACCTGTGTCTTGGGCCGAGATAGGCACTGCCCGTGCGGTGGAATAAGTGTTGCCCCCCCCCTATTAACTTGTTTATTTTAAGAATATAAATAAAATGCTCGGACAGGTCGATTTTTAAACTAACCATAGTATATTATAGCATCAACGTTTCGAACTTTACGCGATTCCTCTTCAGGTGGAAGGCATAACTTTGATTTTTTTAAATAGGAAAGTACATCATGTGACACCCCATTTAAAAGCTCTTAAGATACTGATTTCAAAAATGTATAATACTTTAATCCTGTTTGAGAGCGTAGGCGCAAAATTTCGGTCGAATTCTTTCTAAATGCAATCATTTTTTTCGAATCCTGAAAAAACTAATAAATATTTTTGAAAAATTTAAACGCAGAATGAAATATTACAGTATTCTCGATGGTCCAAAGTCCCTGAGAACTCCTATAATGTTTATTTTAATAAGTCACAGTGGTGAAAAAAAGAGAACATTTAGTGTGATTTTTAATTTCAAATATATCATTCAAAATAAATAAACATTATTTTGTATTTTGACAACGACACCCGACTTGGGCGTCGAAACGTTAATAAAATCATTTTTAGGTAAAATTGTGGCTTATTTCCCATTTGAATATACTTGATTATAAAAATGCCACAAGAAAATAGCTTCAGAACAACATTCAAAAGAAACTTTTTGTTTATTCTAAGGGACTGTCAGCCCTCGGCAATAATCTAGTCTTTGATTCTGCGTTTAAATTTTTCAAAAATACTTAATAGTTTTCTCAGAATTCGAAAAAAATAAATGCGTTTAAAAAGAGTTCCACCGAAATTTTGCGCCTACGCTCTCAAACAGGATTAAAGTATTATACATTTTTGAAATCAGTATTTTAAGAGCTTTTAAATGAGGTGCCACATGATGTATTTTCCCATTTAAAAAAATCAAACTTATGCCTGTCAACTGAAGAGGGATCGCGTAAAGTTCGAAACGTTGATGCTATAATATACTATGGTTAGTTTAAAAATCGACCTCTCCGAGCGTTTTGCTTATATTCTTAAAATAAACAAGTTAATAGGGGGGGGGCAACACTTATTCCACCGCACTGTATGATCGTTCCATTCTACTTTTCTATTTCTTACCTAGTCCTTGTTGTTCTCAACCTTGCATCTCCGTCGTATATCTGTAAGTACCTCTACCGCTGTCCCATTGTATCTTACCATCGATTTTTCTAAGAGTTTTCATCTCTTCTGTTTCTACTTAGTATTCATTTTGTCCTCTTTGTGGCAGGTCGTGTTTCTGCAGCGTTTGTCATTATTATTGGTCTGATAACTGTTTTGTTTTGCACTGGAGTTTGTCTCCTTTTTTATAGATCGGGCATACTATACTTTTCTTCCAGTCGTTGGGTATTTTCTCTTCTTGTCATATGTCTTTGATGAGCGCGTGGATGTGACTTGCTAGGTGGTCGCCACCTACCTTATACAGTTGTGGTCACCTACCTTATACAGATCTCTCTACTATGTACAGCATATAAAGTCCTCACGTATATTATAAACCAGCAGCTCCAACCACTAGCAGAAAATATTATTGGAGAGTATCAGACGGGCTTCCGACGGGGAAGATCGACACTGGATCAAATATTTACAGTCAAATAGATCTTAAGCAAATCATGGGAACACGATATTGATGTTCACAACGTATTTGTAGACTGTAAACGGGCATACGACTCTGCCAAAAGGAACAAACTATACTATATATTGGCTGAATTGGCAATATCACACAAGCTAATAAGACTCATTAAAGCCACAATGGATAAAACTCAGGCATGTGAACGAATACAAAACCACCGACAGACATTTTCAAAATTTCGCAGGGACTAAAGCAGGGAGATGGGCTGGCCCCAACATTGTTTAACCTGGCACTGGAGTATGCGGTTAGGCAAATGCAAACTGGACGAGGAAACCTACTGACCAACCGAACGGTTCGCTTATGCCGATAATATTAATATTATGAGTAGAACATCAACAGGAGCACAGGAAACATACACAGATTTAAAAACACAAACAAAATTGCTAGGTCTGGAAATGAACACAGAAAAAACAAAAATAATACTCAGACGAGAAGAAATATAGTCCCACAAAAACATTATACATGAACATGACATTGAAATGGTTGGAAAGTTTACATACCGGGGAGTAGAAATATATGAAGACGGATCAGAAGATGGAGAAATACGGAAGAGAATAACGCAGGCAAACAGAGCTTATTTTACCCTCTCCCATATATTTCGGTTTAAACGTGTCCACCGAAATACAAAGATGAGAATCTATAAAACTTTAATTCGACCAATAACATGCTATGGCAGTGAAGCCTGGGTCCTGAAAGAAACATCCAAAAACAAACTCGACACATTCGAAAGGAAAGTACTGAGGATAATACTAGGACCTGTGAGGGAAAACGGAATCTTCAGAAGTGGATACAACAACGAACTTTATCAACTTTATAAGGAAGCACCCCTGTCAGACTTCATTAAAATACAAAGATTGCAATGGGCCGGACATGTGATAAGAATGGGAGAGGATAGGCTACCAAAAGAGCACTGAATGCTAGAATGCAGGGAAAGAGACCAGTTGGAAAGCCAAGAAAGCGCTGGGAAGACACAGTAAACAGCGACGCACAAGCCCTTTTAGGAGTCCGTGTATGGAGAAGAGCAGCCACAGACAAGCAAGGGTGGAGGCAAAAAATAAAGGAGGCCAAGGCTCAATTTGGGCTGTAGTGCCGTAGAAGAAGAACTGTTTTGTAAATTCTGCCTTTCATTTCTTTTCCGATATTTTTATTTCTACCTGTTGTTTTATTCAGGTTACACGTGCATCTGTTCGCTCTATTCCACTTCTGTTTCGAGCTTTCCGTACCAAGATAGTGTGATGCTTAGGTATTTAAACTTCATCAATTATTTTATTATCTGAACCATCAGCTTTAATTTTTATCTTGATAGATTTGCTGTTATAACAATGCTATGTCTTTTGTGGGAAGATTAACAGTTAAATTTTGTGACGGTTATATTAAATTGGTGGAGCATACGTTGTACTAAATCATATTCACTTTGAATTACTATTGCGTCGTCTGCATCGCAGATTATTTTAAGTTGTTTTTCACCCATTTGGTATCCTTTTTTAGTTACTTACTTTTTTATTATTTCATCCATGATCTGGTTAAACAATAGATGATTCAGGGAATCCACCTGTCTTATCCCATTCAATTATTTCAATTAGGTTAGTTAGTTCTTCCTCTGCTTTTACTTTTATTGTGTTTTCCTGATAGATATTTTTGATCGTTTTGATTACTCCTAGAAGTATCTCCCTTGCGTACAATAAGTGGATAATGTCCTTTAATTTATCCTGTCAAATGCATTCTTAAGGTCCACGAAACATAAATATGCCGGTTTGTTGTATTCTAATAATTTCTTTTGCACTTTCCTCATTATAAAGGTAGCGTCGGTACATGATCTTCCAGACCTAAAACTTTGTTTCTTCTACTAGTACTTAGTTTATCTTAATTTGATTTAGGGCTGGTACTTTATGTCTCGATTAAACCTCGGTTAGTTAATCGGGGTTAATCGGGACCTCTTTAGGGTCTCTTGCGTTGTAATAAATGCAATTACAATCCAGATTTAGCCATACGGCTCACACTCCCTCTAAGGGGAAAATTGACTCATCCCAGATACCTACGGTATCAAAAGGATTGCACTGGTGGGACTCTTTCCGTGTTATCGAGCCTTAGGTGACTTGGTATGTAGGTGTATCTCCCAAAAATTTTCGTACACTTCTGGCCGTCGCGAGTAGTACAGCTTTCTGCATGGTCTTATAAAGATGTTCATTAAGACCCAGCTTTTTTATGCTTTCGAGGAGGGTCTTCGGAATGACTCCAGTAGTAGACATAATAATCGGTATCGTCTGGGTACTTTGCATTCTCCATTGTCTTCGTATTTGAATTTCCACAATTACAATTATTATTATAATTATAAATAAGTATAATAATAATTATAATTGCATTTATTACAACGCAAGAGACCCTAAAGAGGTCCCGATTTAATCGAGACATAAAGTACCGGTCCTTAGTATGTTTGTTATCAATTTGATTGTTAATAGTGCTGTGTTTAATGCCTGGAGTAATTGTGGGGTGGATCGAGTAGCTGTGTGATTAGCACAGCTGGTAAGCGGGGATAAAGTATCGAGGGTGATTTTCAAGGTTAGCAACCTACAAATTGTAATAGTAATTTACGTTCCGAACAACGTTCGGAACGTACAAGTTCCGAAAGTGACATTTTACGAGACGAGTAGGAAGTTTCCAGGGCGAGCCGTAGGCGAGCGGCGCACATGGGTTCGCTCCCAACCCCTATAAAACCACTTTTATTGTACACGAGTTCGCTCCGAAACTCATACCCGAAAGTTAAGTTATGACCGAAGGGGTAGGTCTTCCTACCTGAAGCCGGGAGCGAATCCATGTGCAGCCTAGGCGAGTCCTGGAATCCTACGAGTTCTGCGAAACAAAAATGTTGTTGCTTAGTAAAAAATTCTTCTAATAATTTTTTAATCTGACTCATTTATATCGGCAATTCAGGCATGTATTATGCATTTTAAAGTAGAAGACTTTAAAATGATATTGCCAATATTGATGAGTTGCGTTCCTGGGACGACTTTACTAAAAGATAGTTCATTCGATTACATGAAATCAACCCCAACTCAAGAATATCCGCCACAAAAAATCATAGCATGTGATCTGTCTTTAAAAAGACAACCAAATGCAACGATGGCAGTAAAATTCTCGCGCTAGAGATTCAATAGTAAATCACGAGGGAAAACCAGGAAAAAACCTCGTGATACTATCCCGACATCGTAAGTATTTGGGCTTACATTTAGTTTACTCTCAAAACTAATACCAAATTCTGACTTTATTGTAGGTATATATGCTTTTTTAAATTATAAATAATATTAATAATACATAGATATTATATAAATAATACTAAAATATAAAATATGTACTAACTCGATACGTTAATGACTTACTAATCGTGGCATTTTCTTTCTATTGACTTCCTCTTTTAGTATGGGTAACCACATCCTACTGCATTCTACCGAGGAATTTGCGACACAATTGTTTTCATTTAGCATAATTAGAGCCGCTTCTTTTATTTTTATCTTTTTACTATCTGTTTCTTTCAGGACTACACTTGAATCTCTCCACTGAACTCTATGTTCATTATCCCATGCGTGTTGACATATTTGAGATCTATCAAATTCTCTATTTTTAATATAAGACTGATCTTCACTTATTCTAACGTCTAATGGTATTGATGTTTCACCTAAATAAAATTGTTCGCATTCACAAGGTATTTTATAAATACAATTCTTTGTTCTTTCTTGTTCATTGTTAGGTTTAGTTTTAGATAGATCTCAATGTGTGTGTTGTTTTGAATTTGGGATCCCATAACATCCACAAGAAATAATACGAGGAAATTATCAATACCATATATAAAAGGACTATCCGAGAAACTTAAAACAATAGGAAATAAATTCAACATTTCAACAACATTCAAAACAACAAACACATTGAGATCTATTCTATCTAAAACTAAACCTAACAATGAACAAGAAAGCACAAAGAATTGTATTTATAAAATACCTTGTGAATGCGAACAATTTTATTTAGGTGAAACATCAAGACCATTAGACGTTAGAATAAGTGAACATCAGTCTTATATTAAAAATAGAGAATTTGATAGATCTCAAATATGTCAACACGCATGGGATAATGAACATAGAGTTCAGTGGAGAGATTCAAGTATAGTCCTGAAAGAAACAGATAGTAAAAAGAGAAAAATAAAAGAAGCGGCTCTAATTATGCTAAATGAAAACAATTGTGTCGCAAATTCCTCGGTAGAATGCAGTAGGATGTGGTTACCCATACTAAAAGAGGAAGTCAATAGAAAGAAAATGCCACGATTAGTACGTCATTAACGTATCGAGTTAGTACCTATTTTATATTTCAGTATTATTTATATAATATCTATGTATTATTAATATTATTTATAATTTAAAATAGCATATATACATTAAAGTCAGAATTTGGTATTAGTTTTGAGAGTAAACTAAATGTAAGCTCAAATACTTACGATGTCGGGATAGTATCACGAGGTTTTTTCCTGGTTTTCCTTCGTGATTTACTATGGAATCTCTAGCGCAAGAATTTTACTGCCATCGTTGCATTTGGTTGTCAGATATAAATGAGTCAGATTAAATAAATTATTAGAAGAATTTTTTACTAAGCAACAACATTTTTGTTTATTTAGTATTATTTTGTATTTTGACAACGACACCCGACTTGGGCGTCGAAACGTTAATAAATTCATTTTTTTGGTAAAATTGTGGCTTATTTCCCATTTAAAATAGTACATTATAAGTAGGGAATAGATCAGGAAACAAAGTCTACCCCATGCCGACGTGTGCTTTTATCTTGGGGGTGGTTCCCACCGCTTCTCGGGCGTGGGAATTTTTTTTGTTAAAATAACCACGGAAGTGTCTTGAGAACCTAATTATTAGCAAAAACTGTTCTATAATTTTTTTTTTAAAACTCAATACATTTTGAGTTATTTGTGGTTGAAAATTGGCCATTTTCATTGAAAAACGACACCTTTTCGGACGATTTTTTACGAATACCTTAAAAACTATGCATCTAACGAAAAAAACTGTATAAAATATTTTTGTAGCTTATAAAAAAACAAAGAGACTCGTTCCTTCACAAATTTTCTAGTTATAACACAAAAAGAGATAGGGTAGGTGAGAATTTGTTTTTGGTGCATGCTCAAATCGGTGTATTCAAATTGAAATAACAGAGAAACGGTCGACTTTAGGTGTATAATGCTACCAATACCTTTTGTAATGATTGAAAAGACCTTTAAAGTAAACAATATTAAATGTCGATTACATTCAACTTAAGCGAGATATGCTGCGAAATATTGATGATTAATGTATTTTAAGAAAAAATGGGAAGTTTTCTTTCTACAATACTTTTTATTATAGTGTTATTTCTATGTTCAAAAAGTTGGACGGGTTTAAAATGTAAGTAAAATGTAAAAAGTAAGATCAAATTATAGAGCGCATTTTTGAATTTTCTTAAAAATCTTCGTTTTCTTCATGTAATTCGAAGATAATAGGAGATACGAAAAAAAGATATGGAACAACAATGTAGGGCTTTTTAGGTAAAAATTTTGTTTTTGTTTTTCATTACTGTATCTCTTATTGTTTTCAAGTTACATGGAGAAAAAGAAAGATTTTTAAGAAAATTTAAAAATGCGCTATATAATTTGAACTTATTTTTTTCAAAAACCATTCATTTTAAACCCGTCCAACTTTTTGAACATAGAAGAAGAATGAGGAATAGAAGAAAAATGATTCATTTAAATTCTGGTTGATGAGGGGTTAAATATACTTCTCATTTTTTCTTAAAATACATTAGTCGTCAATTTTCTTGCAGCATATCTCGCTTAGTTTGAATGTAATCGACATTTAATATTGTTTACTTTAAAGGTCTTTTCAAGCATTACAA
Source organism: Diabrotica virgifera virgifera (assembly GCF_917563875.1). Taxonomy (NCBI): domain Eukaryota; kingdom Metazoa; phylum Arthropoda; class Insecta; order Coleoptera; family Chrysomelidae; genus Diabrotica; species Diabrotica virgifera. The sequence goes on along the minus strand of NC_065446.1, from coordinate 65,904,144 downwards.
AAGGTATTGGTAGCATTATACACCTAAAGTCGACCGTTTCTTTGTTATTTCAAGTTGAATACACCGATTTGAGCATGCACAAAAAAAAGAAACTCTTCTCACCTACCAATCTCTTTTTGTATTACAACTAGAAGATTTATGAAGGGACAAATCTCTTTGTTTTCTTATAAGCTACAAAAATGTTGTATATAGTTTTTTTTAGTGAGATGCATAGTTTTTAAGGTATTCGCAAAAAACCGTCCGAAAAGGTGTCATTTGTTAATGAAAATGGCCAATTTTCAACCACGAATGACTCATAAAGTATTGAGTTTTTGAATAAATATATAAAAGGGTTTTTGCTTATAATTAGGTTCTATAGCTACTTCCGTGGTTATTTTAACCGAATAATTTTCCACCCCGGAGAAGGGTGGGAACCACCTCCAAGATAAAAGCGCACATCGGCATATGGTAATACTTTGAATTAGGAGATAAGTAGAGGCTATGAAAAAAATTTCATTAAAATCCATGCAGTAGGATAGAATTCGGAGGTAATATCCTATTCTTGCTTCCATTGCCTGGCGTATACGGAAAGTGAAAAAATTAGTCCCGAAAGTAACTACTTTCGGTACGAGTTGTGTAAAATGTTACTTTCGATTTAATAAATCATACCGAAAGTTTTATCTTCGGGACGGCTGCAGAAAAAAACGAATATTGCTCAAAGAAATAAAACACTGTCAAACACCAGATTAATCTCTAGAAATTTAAAAAAATAAATAATATTTTTTAATTTATGAATATGATATTATATTAACCGGTTAATCAAAAGAACACATTAAAATCAGCCCACACGTTTATCAAAAATTAATTATTGATACAATATCCGTTGCTACTTTTAAAAACATGATAAGCGAAATATATTTTAATTTACTTTGTATTGTAGAATTGATGAATTAATAGGTGAATAGTAACGGAACGATGTTGATCGTAGTAGTTGAATCTCATTGTATAGAACAATCCCATTGTATACATTTAACGTTCCATTGTGTTTGTCACAACTAAAAAAACATTTATATTTACCATATTTTTTAAACAAAAACAGGAACAAACGTTTAGATATGAACACATTGTTTTTAGAGTATTATCCACTCAAATTTACTGATATATTTCAGAATGGCATACACGATCACACGCAATCCTTATTAGAAGACCTACCCACCTCTGAAGAAAAAGAAGAGAGCAAAAAGATTGTTGATGATTCCGACAGCGATGATGAATACGATGAAATTTACTACCAGAAAGCAAGACAGCTCTTACCCTACGAAGAGGCCCCCGAATATTTACGACATAATCCGTATATATTGACAGGATATAGAAGGAATCTTAAAACAAATTTATGTATATCTAGGTTAGTATATAACTATTCTCTATTATACTTTATTTATGAGTAGGTAATCATTATTATGTTATATATATCTACGGGGGTCCTACAGCCTCTGCCGCATCCCTCATTTCGATCTCCACCTTTTTCGGTCGGTCCATTCTTCCTCATTTATGGCTCTATCTCTCTGATTCCTTCTCTCCATTCCAGTGCTGGTCTTTCTCTTCTTCTTTTATTCTATGGAACATAGTTTAAAACCTGTTTTGGCCATCGTTCATCATCCATTCGCATTACATGCCCGTACCATAAAATCTGTTTGGATTCTATTGTATCTACGGTATTGTAGATTCTTCCTGTCCTTCTCTTATTTCTTCATTTGGGATGTGATCAAGTCTAGATATCCGACACACTCTTCTCAGATAGTCCATTTCAACTACTTCCAGTTTTTTCTTTTCATTCATTGTCATTTGCCAACATTCAGATCTGTACGTCAAAATTGGTTCTACAACCAACTTGAAGATTGTCATTTTGGTTTGTAAACTAATTTTAGGAGACCAAAGTAACGAGTTTAGTGTTTGTACCACATTTCGACCCTGTTGTATTTTCTGCTGGATGTCCCGTTTCGATGTTCCTCCCTTCACTATGACTGTCCCTAAGTATTTAAATTCTTCGCATTGTTTTATATCTCTAATCGAGAGTTCTGGGTCTCTTTCTTCGTCTTTTATTCTAAGGTATTCTGTTTTGTTTACATTGATTTTAAGTCCCCAATTTAATTTTCGTATTCTTCGGTTAACTTTCGAATCATATAATCCATGTCTTCCTCATCATTTGCCATAATCACTTGATCGTCTGCGAAGAAAATATTTGTTAGGTACTTGTTTCCAAGTTCTATTCCCATTCCTGTGCATTTTCTCCTCCAGTTGTTTAATGCTTCCTGAATATAGATTTTAAATAGGGTTGGGGACAAAGAACATCCGTGTCTTAAGCCTTTTATTACAGGAAACGAGTCTGAAATTTTATTTTCCATTTTAACGGCACTTTTTGCATTTATGTACATGTTCGCTATGGCGTTCATGTATGCCTTACTTAGGCCTACCTTCGTCAATACTTCAAATAATCTTTTTAAAGGGTACTGTATCATAGGTCTTCTCTAAGTCAACGAACACTAAATGAGTCGGTAAATTTCTGGCTGTTCGTTTCTCTATAATTTGCTAAAGTACAAATATATTATCAACACAAGATCTGCCAGCACGGAATCCACTTTGATCTTCTATTTCCTCATATTAATTTTCGATTCGTTCTTTTATCAATCGACCGTATAACCTCCCCAACGAGCTAATAACGCTTATACCTCTGTAATTTTTACATTTCTTCTTGTCTCATTTTTTTGTGGATAGAGCTTATGCACGCCAAACTCCAATCTTCTGGAATATTATCTTGTTTGATTAGACATTTATTAAAGATCTCTGCTAAAAATTCTATTAGTATTGACGGTCCACATTTTATTAACTCAATGGGGATGTTTCCAGGTCCAGAGGCTTTCCCGTTTTTCATGTCCGTTAAGGATCGTCTTATCTCATCCACACTGATTGGCTGTACTTCGTTTTCGTCTATTGGATCTGTTCTTAAGTCTCTGTAATTTATTTCGCAATGTGGTCTTGCATCTGTCAATAGGGATTTGTAATATTCTTCCTTTCTGACATACTTATGGGGTTTAATCTCCCTGTTCCTTTTTGATTTTTTCTAAGATTTCCTATAAACTTCCATGATTCAGATACTCAAGTTCCACCCATATATCTGTTCATTTCTTCACATTTTTTGTCCCATGTGTCGTTCTTTCTTTTGGACACAGTTTTCTTAACTTCCCCTATTCCAGTAAGTGTATGTTCTCCAGTCTTCTGGATTTTTTGTTTGTAGCCAGATTCGATAGGCTTTCTTTTTGGTATCTACCCACTCATTTCTTGTGGCCACCACCCCGGATCTTGGTCTCGCACATTTTCCTTATACCCTATGGCCTCTTGTGCTGCATGGATACAGTCTAGAATTTGACCATATAGTTCTTCCACCGTCTTGTGTTCTTTATTATTATTATGTTATCATGAAATATAATACTTCTTTCTTCTTCTTCCTCTTTATAAACAATTCTGCTTGTTCCTTGGCGCATCGGATTGATACCTTCATGGATGGTTGTCATTCCATCTTTTGCTCGGTCGGCCGATACTTCTTCTACCGATTGGTGATTTATCTCTTACTATTTTGACCACATGTGTCTCCTCCATTCTGTCTATGTGGTCATTCCATTCTTTTTTCTATTTAGTGCCCATTCGTTTATACACTGTACGTTAATTTTCTTCTGTATTCACTCATTTTTCATTCTCTCAGCCAGCGTATTCCTATTCTCTTTCCTTTCAGTACTCTCATCTCTGCCTTTTTAGTAGTCTTTGTGTTGTGGCTGTATCGGGTCTTGTTTCTAATACATAAATATGTCAGTCATTATTAGTCTTACACTGGATTTATAAATTCTTGACTTCATTTCAGTGTTAATAAGTCGGTTTCGCCTTATAAGGCATCCTGCTAATCTATTTTCTTTTTTTACTTGATTTTTCACTTCTTTGTCCAGGTCTCCGTAGATGGACAATATAATTCCAAGGTATTTTATTTCCATTACTTGTTCAATACTGATGCCTTCAGTTTCTATTTTACATCTGATTGATTCTTTACTGATTAGTGTTGTTTTATTTTTCTGAGGTGAAATTGTCATACTGAATTCTTTTGCCCTTATGTTAAATCTGTGGACTAATCTTTGCAGATTATCTTCATCTTGGGCTATCAATATTGCGTCGTCTGCCTAAGAGTATTTTTTCTTCTATGTTTTCCATCCTGTATCCATTGATGATTTCATCCATGATTAAATTGGAGAGCATAGGGCTCAATGAGTCTCCCTGTCTTATTTCGCTGCCTAGGTTCTGCAAGTTGTCCATCTATCCTGACTTCCATTTTATTGTTTTTGTGATATCTAGGGAAACTTATCTATTATACCGAAGATGGATTACATCTTTGAGTCTTACACTGTCAAATGCTTTCTTTAAGCCACTCAGACATAGAAATGCTGGTGTATTTTACTCTAGTGATTTCTTAGTAATTTGCTATATGACGAATACTGGATCTGTACACCATCTTCCTGTACGTAACCCTTTTTCCATCTACTAAACTTAACCTCTGATTCATTAGTTCTTGTTAGAATTTTAGTTGTAAGTTTTAGGGTAGTACATATTTAACAAGTGGTACCCTCTCTAGTTTTCTGGCTGCTTTTTATCTCCTTTTTTTAAATAATAGAATTAGTTTGCTCGTTCTCCATCCTTCCGGTATTTTATTGTGTTTTATAATTTTGTTAGTTAATGTTGTTAATTATTCTGTCATTGCTGCTCCACAATATTTCAGTAATTGGTTTTGTATTCCGTCTTTACCTGCAGCTTTTCTGTTCTTCAGCTTTAAAAATTCTTTAAACCTAGAGTATATAACCATAATCCTAGTGGGTATTTATCATCTTCATCAACAGCTATTCCATTCATCTACTCATTTTTGTTCGTTGTTTTCTGTATAGATTCGTGACTGGCCAATCACTTGATTTCATCAGTCCATCTAGTCTGAGGTCTGCCTCTACGTCTTCTTATTTCTTCAATGAATATGTGATCGCTGAGCTTAATGTTAAGCATGCTTCGTTTCATAACTCTCTGAGTTATTGGAGTTTGTGTACCTATGTATTACGTTGTTGTTAAAAGCCCATGTTTCAGTTCTATATGTCAGACTTGGGGGTATTTATAAATATATATCTATTTAGTCTATTTTACCGTAAGAGAAAAATGGCTTGGAAGCAGGTTCGTTAGAAACAGATTTTTATTTTTTTTACCGTGATGTATTAATTTTGTTATATTTATACCTGTTTCATTTAAATACCAATATTTATTTCTTTCAAATATTTAATTTAGTCCAGGAACCGAAGCTTTCACCTCGCAATTTTTACAGAATGGATCGATTTGCTTGAAAATTTAAGAGTATGTAGTGAATAGTCCAAGGATCAAAATATATATGATGCTGAAAGGCGCTTTTACCATGAGGGTGGTTGCCACCCCATCTCGGGGTGGAAATTTTTTATTATATTTCGACCGCAAAACTTGATAAAATCATTTATTCTAAGCAAAAAAATCTTCTATACATTTTTTTAATAAAATTATTAGTTTTCGATTTATTCGCTATCGAAAGTGTTAGTTTTATATCGAAAAAATCAATGTTTTTCGATATATACTCATTTACTATTCACTAAATTTTTACCATAAAAAATTTTTTTAGCACCAAGCTTTTGGGAATTAAATAACCTACAATTTTATTTAAACATTTTTTAGTATATCTGATGTAATCTTTCTATTCTGAAGAAAATGGCATCTTTTACCGAACTACAAAAATTCGTTATTCGCTTTTAACTCCAATGTTTTTTAAAAACTAATCATTCTAAGCCAGTCAAACTTCTAGAATCTATTACTAATACATAAATAAAGAAGACTGAATAAGGTCAATGACTAAAAACACCGCTAACTTACATTATTATGATTCCAATTTGATTTCTCCTTTTTTTTTTCAAAAAAACTATATTGATTTTTTAACCGTAACTTTTTTATTTTTTATCTTAGAAAGTTTAGTAAAAATTAATTTTATAGGTGTTTATAAGGTTTATAAGACTATTGATATTAAATCCTTTTAAAATCCTCAGTCGCAAAAATTGGTGACTTTGAAAGGGTTGGTAAAGGTGGTTTTTGCATGTTATTACAAGTTTTAATTGTCAATAGCTCACTCAATTTTTGCCGTAGAAAAAATTGTTGCAAACCAAGTTTTTAAGAATTAAATAAGCTACAATTTAATATTAAAACATTTTTTCGTATCTCTGATTTTAACTCCATTTTTTTAAAACTAATCATTATAAGCCGGTCAAACTTCTAGAACCTGTTAATAATACATAAATAAAGAATTGGAAAAGACTGCAAGACTTGTACACACTTCTAAATAGGTCAAAACGGCAAACATGTGTATGTTTTCAAAAAAACTTTTGATAGTGTGTAAAAAATATTTTTTCTTCAAACGTCAAATAATGATGACATTACGTATCTAACTTGATCGTGTCAAAGTTTGATGTCTCCGCCGGCAGCAGTTTTTTTTCCCATTTCTTTACGGCGGAGGGAAAAATGTTGTCATGGCAACAATATGAAACATGTCACAAAGCAACAATACAAATGTCATTAACAACAATTAAACATCATTTTTATTTATAGTAATATTAAAAGTACAATTATTTAATAAGGCATTTTCAAAATTGAAACCGTGCAAAAATGTTCCCGACTCTTGATACGCATTGGTAATTGTTGATGATACTGATGGTCGAGCACAACTTTCAGCAATCATTCCCGATGTTGGCGAATCATGAGGGTTTATCCCACCGACGACTTAATTATTTTAATTTCTAACATCTAGACGACTGGGGTGTAAAGCTAGTTCGCGTCCGTAGTAGAATACTACACGTGCACCCTGGGTAATGCTAAATGAACTAGCACAATAGGCAGCCAGACAATCTAGAATCTCTAGATCTCCTGGCAAGGAACACATTAAAATAATTAAAATAATAAGATATGCCTCCAACCAACAACTTAAAGGGACCTTCTCAGGACCAAGCAACAAAACGACTCGGACCAAGCGTCCGAATATGCCATTTAAATATAGAAGGTATTAGTAGAAGTAAATGTGAGTACCTTCAAAAGGTACTCATTGAAAATAATATCGACGTAGTCGCAATTCAGGAAACCCATGTAGAAAACGAGGAACAAATTCTCGCTAGAGGAAGAATTCATGGTTACGATTTACTGGGTGCAACTTACCATCCAGCTTATGGAGTAGCAACCTATGTACGAAACAAAATAGAAAATGCACACATATGTTCTACATCAGACATAAATAACATTCATACGGTTACCATACAAATTGGCGAAATTACTGTCAGCAATATTTATAAACCACCGGCAGTCCTGTGGCCTCCGCATGTTATTCACGCCCACCCACACCCCTCAGTGTATGTTGGAGATTTTAACAGCCATCACGAACTCTGGAAGTATAGACAAAGTGATCAAAACGGCGAGGCTTTGATAAATTGGAGCGAAGGGGCTGGCACGTATTTAGTCTTTGACGCTAAAGATAGGGGAACTTTTCGATCTGCAGCCTGGAGGCGAGAATACAACCCAGACCTATCCTTTGTCTCCACAAACGAAAACAATCAACCCCTGGCAGCTTCACGTACAGTGCTCCCAGATTTTCCACATAACCAACATAGACCAGTTGTAATAGAAGTTGGCATCAAAATACCAATAATAACATCTTTCCCTCGACCTAGGTGGAACTTTAAAAAAGCAGACTGGGCGACTTTTACTGCGAGATTGGACAAATGTCTCGGATGGATAACCCCAACACGTACAAACTATATGAGGTTTGTTGGCGCAGTTATATCTACAGCGAAGAAAACTATACCCAGAGGATATCGTAGAGATTATGTCCCAGGATGGGATGAAAAATGCGAAAAATTGTATCAAGAATACAACGAAAGCCAAGACCGAGAAATTGCGGACGAACTGCTGCACAGTTTGGATGCAGCCAGACGGCAAAAATGGATGGAAACTGTGGAAAAACTAGACTTTAGTAAATCAAGCAGAAAAGCGTGGTCCTTACTTAGAAAACTTGGTAGTAGCAGACACTCAACTAGAGACAAAGTACCAATAGTTCCCAACAGAGTGGCCTCCCACATTGTAGCAAACTCAAGGGCACCTAGAGATCGTGACCACACCACCAAAGTAAAACAAGACCTAAAAATATTAAAGTCTGCATGCCCGCCTACATCTGAATACTCTGACGAGTTTACTCCAGAAGAAATTACCTCAGCAATATCAGAAATTAAATCTGGAAAGGCACCCGGCTCCGATAAAATACATCCAGAATTTTTACTCCATTGTGGCAAATATGCTAGGAAATGGCTGGCTGATTTCTACACAGATATATTAAAATCAGGAGAAATCCCCCATTTCCTTAAAAAGGCCTCCATTATAGCCATATTGAAACCAGGAAAAGCAAATGATCAACCCCAAAACTACCGACCGATTGCACTGCTGAGCTGTGTCTATAAACTGTTGGAACGCTTAATCCACAACAGAATTAGTAACACCATATTGGGGGTGATACCTATTGAGCAAGCAGGGTTCAGACCTAACCGCAGCTGCACAGATCAGATCCTATCCCTAACAACACATATCGAAGCAGGTTTTCAAAGAAAGCAAAAAACATCCGTTGCTTTCATTGACCTATCAGCTGCATACGACACCGTCTGGAGACAAGGACTAATCTGCAAACTGATCCGTGCCATACCGTGCCAAAAGGTAACCAAACTCATTGATAGCATGCTCACCGACAGACCTTTTCACGTCACAATGGGCAACTTAAGAAGTGTCCAAATGAAGCTCAGCAATGGACTGCCACAGGGATCTGTTTTGGCACCCTTACTCTTTAATTTATACATCGCGGACCTACCTAGGACAACTTCGCAGAAATTTGGGTACGCTGACGATTGGGCCATTGCAGCAAGACATAATAACATGAATGTTACAGAGACAATACTGACGGATGACCTTGCTGTTATGGGTGAATATTTTCGCAAATGGAGGCTACGGCCCAATGCAACGAAAACTGAAGTGTGCTGTTTCCATCTTAATAATGCCCAAGCCAACAAAAAACTCTCCGTTCACTTTGAAAACAGACTACTCGCTCATAACTCAACACCAAAATATCTTGGAGTGACTCTTGACAGAACCTTAAGTTTTAAGGAACACCTACAAAGAACGGCAGAAAAACTGAAGACGCGAAATAATATAATCCAAAAGCTATGTGGCACCACATGGGGGTCCTCAGCCTCCGTACTCAGATCATCCGCTCTCGGACTCGTATACTCGGCGGCTGAATATGCTTCGCCGGTATGGCTCAATAGCAAACACACGAAGATCATTGACACCCAATTAAACCAGACAATGCGAATGATCTCAGGTACAATTCGACCAACACCGAACTATTGGCTTCCCATTCTGAGTCACATTCCACCGCCTAAACTAAGAAGAAGTCATTCTCTTCTCAGAGAATATCGAAAAATCGAGGCTAACCATCAACTACCCATCCACCATGATAAGCTTGATATCGAAATGAAAAGACTGCGCTCCAGATATCCCCCATTGTTAAGGGCCACCTCCCTACATCAGGAACATTTCGACCTCACCAACGCTTGGAGAAGACAATGGGAGAGCGACTCACCACAGGAATCACACCAAATGGCCTGTATCGATCAGAAACCGCCAGGCTTTGAACTGCCCCGCAATACATGGACGGCGCTGAACAGAATAAGGACAGGGACCGGTAGATGTGCTGACAGCTTGCATAGATGGGGAAAGGCCCTTACTCCTGAGTGTGATTGTGGTGCGCAACGGCAGACCATCCGCCACATTATTGAGGAATGCCCCCGAAGGCGATACCCTGGAGTTTTCGATGAGTTCCTGAATGCGACCGAAAATGTTTTACAGTATATTAATACATTAGATGTTCGTTTGTGATACTTCATGTAGTGTTTTATATACTTTTTTTTAAAATTATGTGTTCTTGTTGTATCTATGCCATACGATAAATAAATAAATAAATCTAGACGACTTTGATAGTTGTCACAGTTAATTTCGAGTAAAAATAGCGTATGAATTGTACTATTTATGGTTGAAAATTGCTACGTTTGAAGAAAAAATAGTATACTTTATTCGGCAAAGAAGCGACTTTTCTTGACTTGCCCTCTATTACGCGCCTCACTTCGTTCGGCGCGTAATATCGGGCGCGTCAAGAAAAGTCATGCTTCTCCGCCTCATAAAGTAATATACTATTATTATCAGCTAAGTACTTTCGACACATAACGTGTCATCATCAGAGCTTCCTAAAAGGACATATTTAAGATAAGATTTTTTAATATAAAAAATAAGTGAAAAACTTACGTCCTCTTATAAAACCTTCATAGAAGAGCAATTGCTAAACAACACAATAAAAAACATGAATACTGGGCAAAAGCCACAGATATAGGGTATAATAACCCTTTAAAGTGAATAAAATCACATCTAAATTCTTTTATTAATTAGTAAGACAACATGGCTGAGTCAAACCATTTTGAGCCCACGTGAACAGCAGATTAGCTGAGGAAGACTGTCATTTATTAAAATGATAAAGAAGGAACTACAATCTTATGCGACCTCTATGTTCATAAATATTAATTAAAAATTGAAAATGACTAAAAAGCCATGTATAAGTTAAATGAAATTAAAGTTAAGATACTAAATTTTAAAGTTAAATTTTCAAAAAAAATTTCTATTATTATTATTGAAGTGAAATGTTAACGTGTATATTAAAAGTTATCAAAATTCTTCCAAAAAACAAAACTGTTATAGTTTGACCTAGTGTAGAAGATTTCATCTAACTTCTTCTATGATTTCATCTAACTTCTTCTACACTTGGTGAAACTATAACAGTTTTGTTTTTTGGAAGAATTTTGATAACTTTTAATATACACGTTAACATTTCACTTCAATCGTAATAATAGAAAAAAATTTTTTGAAAATTTAACTTAAAATTTAACCTATACATGGCTTTTTAGTCATTTTCAATTTTTAATTAATATTTATGAACATAGAGGTCGCATAAGATTGCAGTTCCTTCTTTATCATTTTAATAAATGACAGTCTTCCTCAGCTGATCTGCTGTTCACGTGGGCTCAAAATGGTTTGACTCAGCCATGTTGTCTTACTAATTAATAAAAGAATTTAGATGTGATTTTATTCACTTTAAAGGGTTATTATACCCTATATCTGTGGCTTTTGCCCAGTATTCATGTTTTTTATTGTGTTGTTTAGCAATTGCTCTTCTATGAAGGTTTTATAAGAGGACGTAAGTTTTATTTATTTTTTATATTAAAAAATCTTATCTTAAATATGTCCTTCTGATGATGACACGTTATGTGTCGAAAGTACTTAGCTGATAATAAAATATTTTTTACACACTATCAAAAGTTTTTTTGAAAACATACACCTGTTTGCCGTTTTGACCCATAAATAAAGAAGACCAAATAAGATCAATGACTAATATTAATTAGGGTGGTGATTAGGGGGTTGCTTCCGATCACTTTTCATTGAAAAAAATAGAGACTGACATTCTTTTCATTATACGTCACTTAATTTTTGAGCTAGACTTTTTTTTATTTTTGGTGAAAGATATTTGTAAATACTTTTAAATTAGTTTGAACAAGTTATCCTCGAAAAATGCATAGTTTTCCCGTCTTTTGACTTTGAAACTACAATTTTTAGCATTTGACGAAGAAGAGCTAACATAAAATAAAGTATAGCTCGATTACTATTGGTCTTAAAGAAAATGAAAAAAAAACGGTTTTGTTTATTTTTTGAAAAGGTACATTTTTGTTAAGCAAAGTTGTTTCGATAAAACGAAAACTTTTTGAGTTATTAGCAAAAAACTGATTAAAAACATTGATTTTTTCGATTTAAAACTAACACTTTCGATAGCGAACAAGTCGGAAATTATTAATCTTATCAAATTGAAGAGTCTCAGATGCAGAATCCACCAATTTAATAAAATTAAAATGGTAAATAGTTATTTAAATCTGAGACTTTTCGTGTTGAAAGTTCTTTCTGGTACATCCTTAATGTGCGACTTTTACAATTTATAAGACCGCAGACGACGAATATAGAAAACGAAAAGGACTCCTTGCAATCACATTCCGTTTTCATTCGTCTAGGAAAAGGACAGAAAGAAACTTCCTAGTACTCAAATCTGAGTAAAGATAGAAAAGTAAAAGATGGTTTTGCTTGTTTTCGATTCAGAGGGATGCACAATCGCTGGACAGCTGTTTCCACCATTTCAGGCTTTATCAACAGCGCTAGCGTGCACTCCTCTGAATCGAAAAACAGCTCAACCATCAATTTAAGGGGAATTTGAATGATTTTTCATTGGGACGCAATCCAGCGACATCTCTAAACAAATTGAAGAGTCTCAGATGCAGAATCCACCACTTTAATATAATTAAAATGGTAAATAGTTATTTAAATCTGAGACTTTTCGTGTTGAAAGTTCTTTCTGGTATATCCTTAATGTGCGACTTTTACAATTTATAAGACCGCAGACGACGAATATAGAAAACGAAAAGGACTCCTTGCAATCACATTCCGTTTTCATTCGTCTAGGAAAAGCACAGAAAGAAACTTCCTAGTACTCAAATCTGAGTAAAGATAGAAAAGTAAAAGATGGTTTTGCTTGTTTTCGATTCAGAGGGATGCACAATCGCTGGACAGCTGTTTCCACCATTTCAGGCTTTATCAACAGCGCTAGCGTGCACTCCTCTGAATCGAAAAACAGCTCAACCATCAATTTAAGGGGAATTTGAATGATTTTTCATTGGGACGCAATCCAGCGACATCTCTAAACAAATTGAAGAGTCTCAGATGCAGAATCCACCACTTTAATATAATTAAAATGGTAAATAGTTATTTAAATCTGAGACTTTTCGTGTTGAAAGTTCTTTCTGGTATATCCTTAATGTGCGACTTTTACAATTTATAAGACCGCAGACGACGAATATAGAAAACGAAAAGGACTCCTTGCAATCACATTCCGTTTTCATTCGTCTAGGAAAAGCACAGAAAGAAACTTCCTAGTACTCAAATCTGAGTAAAGATAGAAAAGTAAAATATGGTTTTGCTTGTTTTTGATTCAGAGGGATGCACAATCGCTGGACAGCTGTTTCCACCATTTCGGGCTTTATCAACAGCGCTAGCGTGCACTCCTCTGAATCGAAAAACAGCTCAACCATCAATTTAAGGGGAATTTGAATGATTTTTCATTGGGACGCAATCCAGCGACATCTCTAAACAAATTGAAGAGTCTCAGATGCAGAATCCACCACTTTAATATAATTAAAATGGTAAATAGTTATTTAAATCTGAGACTTTTCGTGTTGAAAGTTCTTTCTGGTATATCCTTAATCGACTTTTACAATTTATAAGACCGCAGACGACGAATATAGAAAACGAAAAGGACTCCTTGCAATCACATTCCGTTTTCATTCGTCTAGGAAAAGCACAGAAAGAAACTTCCTAGTACTCAAATCTGAGTAAAGATAGAAAAGTAAAAGATGGTTTTGCTTGTTTTCGATTCAGAGGGATGCACAATCGCTGGACAGCTGTTTCCACCATTTCAGGCTTTATCAACAGCGCTAGCGTGCACTCCTCTGAATCGAAAAACAGCTCAACCATCAATTAATTTTATCAAAAAATGTATAGAACGTTTTTTGCTTAGAATGAATGTTTTTATCAACTTTTATTGTCAAAATATAATAAACAATTTCCACCCCCGAAGTGGGGTGACAACCACCCAAATGGTAAAAGCGCCTTTCGGCATCATATAGATTTTGATCCTTGGACTATCTACTACTTATTCTCAAATTTTCAAGCAAATCGATCCATTCTGTAAAAATTGCGAGGTTTTGTCCTATTTTAAGCTTCATTACTTGGACTAATTGGAAAGTTAATTATTTCCATTTCATGTAAACTTAGTAAATGCTCTATTATATTAATTACGAAAATACACGTGTGCTTAATGTAGACTGCAATTTAATAGTTGTTCTATAATGTATAGGTATATTATACTTACAATATAATTATAATACAATATAGGAATAGGTACAATGTATAAAATTCTCTTCGTGAATTTTGCATTCCAAGAAAATATGATTCAAATCTCTAATAAAAACATTATCACAAAAGTAAACTGGGAAATACTTACTGGAGTCAGACAGGGATGAATGCTTTCTCCCCGTTTCTTTTTAACAGAGCTGTAGACTACGTTCTCTCCAAACTAGATTCCGACACAATAGGTATACAATGGACGCTAACCACACTTCTAAGCGACCCAGAACACGTAGATGATATCTGCCTATTAGGACAAAGGCTCTAAGATATAGCTGATCAATTGGAAACACTTTCTGCTGAAGCTAATAAAATAGGTTTGAAAATCAATATTAATAAAACCAAACCCATGAGAATAAATTCAAGAAACAACATCATATTTACTGTTAACAACATGCAGATTACAAATGTGGAAAATTTTACGTATCTTGGAAGTGTCTTAACAGAAAGCGGAGATACAGAATACAGAAGACTATATTCGTATTAAGATAAGAAAAAGCTGAACAAGAATTCAGCATGCTCAACCCTGCTTGAAGGTCTGGCCAATATACGACAAAGACAAAGATCTAAATATTCTAGTCAAATGTTATGTCTGTGCTACTCTATGAATGTGAAACCTGGAAAATAACAAAAACCCTTACAGGCAAACTGTAGATCTTTTTTAACAAATTCCTACGAAAAATTGTTTGTATTTTATGGCTTAAAATCATCAGAAACGAAGATCTGCTACACCTGACCGAACAAAAGAGGTAGAAGAAGAACTTGATATACTTGAAAATGAAGTAAGACTCGCGATCATTAAGCTCAAATATAATAAAGCACCAGGTCCAGATATGATAAGAGCAGAAATGCTAAAAGCCACAGAAGAAACTGGCGTAAAATTACTTCATCTACTCTGTAACCAAATATGGCATTCTAAACAATGGCCTGAAGACTGGACAAAATCTACAATAACAACAATTCATAAAAAAAGGCAGCTTCCATAAATGCGACAATTATAGAACTATTTCTCTTATATCACATGCCAGTAAAATAATGCTACATATAATCAATGAGAGACTAAAAACATTCCTTCAAAGAGAAATTCCACAAGAGCAAACTGGATTTACCAAAGGTAGATGTACTCGAGAATACCTGTTGAATATAAGACAGATAATCGAAAAATCTACGGAATTCAATATTCCACTGTGCATATGCTTTATAGATTATCGTAAGGCGTTCGACAGGGTCAAGTGGAGACACTTATGGCGAATACTGAAAGAGGTAGGCGTACCCCAACACCTTATTTCGCTTATAACTGAACAATACGAACACACTACTGGATCAGTTAAAGTGCTTGACACACTTTCAAACGAATTTCATCTAGAATGAGATGTCAGACAGGGATATTATATCTCCACAATTATTCAATATATATGGAGAGCATATTATGAGAAGAGCACTTGAAGGATGGGAAAAAGGGATCTCAATAAATGGTCATAAAATAAACAACCTACGTTTCGCAGATGACACAGCCCTCCTTGTAAATAGTCAAGCAGAGCTGATTGATCTTATACGACTGGTTGAAAACGAAAGTCAAATATTTGGTCTGCAATTAAACATATCAAAGACAAAGATCATGATAGTGGATAGACAATCATCCACACATAACCACAATTGATCGGTTTGAGGTTGTGAGCTCATACTTATATCTGGGATCATTAATCACAAACACGGGGTCACTACAAGAAGAAATAAAACGTAGATGTGATCTAGCAAAAGTCGCCACAGCAAAAATGACCACAATATGGAAGGACTGTCAAATTTCAAGAGCGTTAAAGATGAGGTTGATCAACTGCTTAATATTTCCAATACTGACCTACGGATGTGAATCTTGGACCCTGAGAAATTCGGAAAGAAGAGAAATAGACGCCACTGAAATGTTCTGTTGGAGACGACTGCTACGAATTCCTTGGACCGACCATAGAACAAATAATTCAATTTTAAGAGAGCTACAAGTTAGCCAACGACTCTCCAGTAAAGTCCATCTCCAACAATTAAAATACTTTGGACACGTTATGAGAGCAAATACAGAAAACATGGAAAGACTCATTATACAAGGAAAGGTGGAAGGCCGAAGATCACGAGGAAGATCCCCAACAAGATGGATCGATCAAATTACGGGAATATGCAAAAGACCTATGCATGAGTTAAGAGAAATGGCCAGAGACAGAGATCTTTGGAGACGGACAATACACGACATCACGTCGACCACTACACTCCCTCCGGGGGGTCAGGATTGATGAGAGAAAGCGGGGTATTCATATAACCCCTGGTAATTCCCCTGCATATTTTTGCAGACATTATTTTAATTCTTTCTTTTCTTTTTTAGTGTATTTTGGTGGACCAATGAAACGATAAATATTTGGTCTCATATATTTGGGTTATTCCTTTTTGTGGCATTAACAGTGTACGATTTTATGATTTTACACGTGCAAGCAACTCTATCGGACAAAATTATAGTTTCTTTATTTCTAGGATGTTTTATGGTAAGTACTTTTTAAATACTTGGTATTTTGGTTTTCTCTAGTGTATGCAAGTACCAAAGATACTATAAAGATTCAGGAAGATAAGCAAAACAACGACTTACTTTATTACTTTTACCGTTGATTGATGTATTGGCTGTGAGTTTCGACGGTAGCGCTCTCTCTCGGTTTGAAACTTGTACTGTTCTGATAAAATTGGTGTAAGTGAAATATACAAAACGAGAGAAATAGATATTTATCTAGAAAAACTCAAATTATGAACTGAAATATTATTGTAACCTGATTACTGAACGAATACACAGAATTAGTAGTAAAAGTAATTATGTTTTTTATTTTATTCATTATTATAATTTTAATATTTAATATATAAATTCGTGCGACTGAATGACTGCTCACGCAAGAGGCCATTGAGAAAAAGAAGAAGTTTATGTGAAATTTAGCTGTTCCCTCTCTCTGTATTTATTGGCTGTGAGTTTCGTCGGTAGCGCTCTCTCGCGGTTTGAAACTTGTACTTTTCTGATAAAATTGTTCAAATTCAATGCACGAAACTGCCACTAACAGCGCTGGCGAAAACTGTCAAATCCCCTCTACTCATCGGCTCACAGCGAATTGACCATTCCAAATCACGTGATATAATATGGCCGGCAGTGGGCAAAAATTTAATAATATAGGGTTTACATCAGTTTTTGTAAATAATATCCTGTTTGGTTTTGTTTTTTATTGTTAATTGTGCACCGAAATTGTGATAGCAAATAAATATAAACTAGTTTATCGCCTACAGAACTGAATTATCCCATAGTAGTTATTGACACAAACTGGTAACTAATATGGGATAATCCAGTTCTGTAGGCGATAAACCACTTCATATTTAATTTGTTATCACAATTTCGCAGATTTCCCTACACAATTAACATAAAAAACAACCAAACAGGATTTTCTTTACAAATTAATGTCGATGTAAGGTTAGATTTTGCCCACAACCGGCCATGTTTGACGTTTCATTGGAATGCCTAATTGGGACCCATATTAATTATTTCAACCAACGCTTTTACTGTATCGTGTCCGGACATGTCATATGTCATTCATAAAATTTCGGCCCAGTACGTCGGTTCCGTCTTTGTTGACGAGCCACAAATCTTCGAGGGTACACCGATGATGAGAGTTTCTGCATATAAGAAGATGTTCCATATTCTGCGTTTCTTCACAGTCACAGTTCACATCATCTTGGTCTATTTTCCTCCATTTTACCATGTTTGATTTTACTGGAGCGACCACCGTTCTTATCCTATTCATAGTTTTCCATATTTTAAAGTCTAGATATTGACCAGTCCATTGAGCTTGTGGAAGAGAAAAATACTCAGGCGGTTCATTCCGCACTATTCCAAGGAAGCTTTTCCTGGATTTAGTCGCCTTCGTGGTGTTCGACTGTTCGAGCTTTGTATAGGGCATGTCACTCGTCCGCAATCTGTTTAATTTTCTCTATGTGTTCTGCAACGCCTCTGTGTATCGAGGGTTCTACAAAAGGGGCTGTCCATTAATCACGTGAGGCCCGAAAGGGGGGATAAAAAAGGGTTCCATAAAAAATCACGAAACATCACAAAGGGGAGGGGGGTCTAGTAATAATATCACGTGAATTTATTTTTTAAGGAAAATGCCCGAAACTCAACTGAAAAGTGGCGTTACATGTATTTATTTTTTCGTCAAATGCACACAAAAAGCGAAAGTGGCATTGGTGTGACTGATAAAAAAATTGTTTCTCATTCTAATATTATATAAACCATCAACACATTAATTTTCTTTGGTTCCACCCAAATTTCTGTAGCGACACGGGATGCTTTACTTGGTAATTATTTTAAGTGCCTTAAGATAAGAAAGGACTCTTACGAATTCTTTTGTTTTGAATGCACCACCAGATGTTTCCACTTAGGAATACTGGTCAGGACTCTGCCCTGCCGTCTTCGATATGGGCTTTTAGTCTTAACATATACCTACTATCTGATAAATTGGTAAAGTGGTGGGAGTTATTCCGTTGTTTTGGCACTGAATCTATGTAAGAATCGGAGGCACATTTCTTCTTGGATCTTAACAATAGAGTATTTGACATATTCAAACATGTGTTTATTGTTACAAAATTTTGTACAGGGTGATCAAAATATTATACTATTCTATTAACAAACTCAATATTTCAGCTCATGTATCAATACTTCAAAAGTATTGCCCATGCCCTACACAATTTTGTCAAGCATGATCCAGAGTCTAGAGCAATAAGTATTTATCTTTACAAATGCACCTGGTATAAGGTATAAGCGCGTTCAATCGCGTTAAGAGAAGAATGGCGCCTTTCGGCCGGGAATTATCTGGACTTACACTTTCGCATGATTCTTATGGAACCAATTTGGATGAACAAGAAAGAACAAAAGGTCATGGCCTTGAAAAAAAGAACTTTCAGAAGACTGGTGAAGTTCTCTCAGAAGTATGGAGTAATATGGTTATTGGCGGCCATGGCGTCGTAGCAGAGTATGTCAAGCCAGATAACATGGTTGAAAGTTTTATTCCAGATCTGTCTTCCCAGCAGTGGTATAGCGAGCATGTGTGAGAAAGTCTATTAGATTTTATATATTTAATTTAAGAAAGAACTAGAGATTTGACTTTTCATAAAAACTGCTTTTTATTTATTCAACAACTACTTCATTTTTTTTATCAACAACAACCTACTTATTTTTTTTATAAACATTTTAAATAACAACCTAAAGGGTGGTTTATATGAACATTACAAAAACATATTCCAATACTCCCACCTTTTTGTTAAGTTGCTCAAACCATAAACAAACCTTTTAAATAAAAAAATATAACAAATGTCCACCACAAAAAAAATAAATAAAAGTATTGAAGCCACACCAGTTCTTTTGTTGCTTGTGATGCAGCTACAAACTCAGATTCGGCTGTTAGATACCGAGGTCTGTCTCTTGCTTATCCGGTGTCCAAAACGTAGCGAGTGGTGAAACGACGAGTTTCTTTATCACCTGCATCATCTGCGTCACTGTATCCATGTATGTTAACTTTAATATATTTGTCATAACAAATGCCATAATTTATTATGCCTTTTAAGTACCTGATGATCCTTATGATAGCATTCCAATGTGCTGTATAGCGGCTGACTACTCCCACCGCATGTGCAGTGTCTGGTCTTGACACTATGGCTAAAAACATTAATGAATCTATTCCCTGTCTACATGGCATTTCATTTTCTAACGTCCTCTTATTTGACTCACCTGTTAAGTCAGCACTTATATCTTCTGGTGTACTTACAGGATTTACATTTTGTTGACCATTATTGATCTATTATTAGTTTTGTATAACTTGCCTGACTTAACATTGTACCAGTCTCTAAGTTTCTTGTAATTTCTAGTCCGACGAAATAGTTCCCAACCGTCACGGTCACTTTAAAAGAGTCTTTTAACGTGCACAAAACTGTCTCTATTGCTAACTTTTTCTCAGAAAATAACAATGATTTTTGAAAACCGTAGTTAGCCAAGAACGAGTAGAATTTTCGATTCCAACACCGTGGTGATTGTTTTAAACCGTACAACGACTTATCTAACTTGCACACTAGTCTGAGTTCACACTTCAGCTCCTGAGGTGGTGACATAAAAATGTCATCGTCAAGATGTCCATATACAAATGCTGTTTGTATATCGAAATGCATGTCTTGCTTCTTAACCATAGTCCATGTTTCATTTTTCAATAGTACATCAAACTCTTCATTTATGGCAATTTTCCATTTTTCTTTGTCACTACTTGACACTGCTTCTTCATATGTCTGTGGTATATCAACTTCAGTAAAATTTACCTCAAAATCATTTAATCTGGCTGGTAAACGTCTATTTCGTTGTGGTCTCAAGTTGATATTATCATCATGTTGTAAAACTTCTGTTTCATTATTAACGTTTATTTGTTCTTCTTCTTGTCTCTCTTCAAGTTCATTTTCTTGTATTTCAAAAATTGTCACATCATCTTCTGCTGCTACCTTGATCATATTGTCTTTCTTTGCACTGTACATTTTCTCATTGAAAAACACATTTCTAGATATCACTATTTTTCTGTGTTGTTGGGTTGAATAATCTATAATTTGTGGAGTTTTTGTCATATCCAACAAATATAACCTTCTGACTCTTTGCCTCTAGTTTCCTTCTTTTCTGGTCAGGAATATGTACATATGCATCACACCCAAACGCTTTCATGTGGTCAAATACAGGTTTCTGCCCTGTCCACTGTTCATAAGCTGTAGAACCTGGTGTCTGTTTGCTTGTAATTCTGTTGCAAATGTAGATGGCAGTATTAACTGCCTCTGCCCATAGCCTCTTATCTACTCCAGATTGGTATAGCATACATCGAACCATTTCTACAATCAATCTGTTATCTCGCTCAGATCTGCCATTTTGCTCTGGAGTGTATGGTGATGTGGTTTCTGACTCTATACCTTCTTGTTCTAAATACAATTTGAAAGCATTATTTGTATACTCAGTACCATTATCTGTATGCAGTTTTTCAACAGAATAGCCATACTTTGCCTTAATTTTGCTATTATACACTTTGAAACAATCTAGTACATCTGCTTTATGTCTAATAAAATATGCTACTCTATACCCTGTGTACTCATCTTTGAATGTTACAAAGTAACGTGCTCCTCGTACAGATTCAGTTTGCATAGGTCCACAAACATCACTGAATATTCTTTTTCCAGGAGGTAACTTAGTGTGTGGTCTCTCTTTAAAAGTCTTCTTATGTTGCTTTCCCATCAAACAACCTTCACACACAAAATCTTGTTTCTTTTCTGTAACACCTTTGATTAAGTTCATTTTTACCATTTCTTCTAAATATTTCTTATTAACATGTCCCAGTCTTTCATGCCATATCTTTAAATCATCTACTGAAGTCACACATGCATTATATATTATTGTGCGAAACATCATTTTATATGTGTTGTTTCTATCCTTTATACCAACTGCTGCTAGATTCTCATTTTCATATACTTTGGCTTCATTGTTAATCTTAATTACACTCATACCTTTGTTTGTCAAAACACCTTCTGAAAATAAATTCTTTCTCAACTGTGGGATATATAGCACATCATTTATAGTGGATTTAAACCATTGTCCATTGATTAACTTCTCTATTTTAATAGTTCCCTTACCTTGTACTGGTAGTGTTTGATTATTGCCAAGTGATACCTGTGATGTAAAATTTCTGTCAATATTAAAAAAATATTCTTCCCTGTAACACATACGTGCTGATGCACCACTGTCCATAATCCAATCATCACTTGTATCCACTTTTTCTAGCTGTTTTTCTTCTATGTTGAATGCACGCTCATTATTAACATTATAATATGCGCTACTCGAAGAAACACCATGCTGATTTTCTGTAGAGTTGCCAGCTTGTGCTCTGTCATTATTTTTGTAACCTTTTCTGGAGTTACTAAAGCCACCTCTGCCTCGATTATGACTTCTATATGACCTGCTACTACTGTTTTCTTGTTCGTTCTTTCTCTCTCTGCAAAATTTGACAATGTGCCCTCGGTTTCTACATCCAAAACATATTACACCCCTTTCTTGACCTTTCTGATCATATTTTCCTTTGAATGACATTGTTGCCAGTGCTTGTTCTGTCTCTTCATATGCAGTTAAGTTCATTTCTTCATCTAACAGTCTTGCGGTGAGGTTACCTATAGTTTGTTTAGCACTGTCTACGGACAACCATGCCTGTCTAACATTTCTGTACTTTTGGGGCAATGTACTCAGTATTTTTGTCATAATAGCAATATCACTGACATCATCACCTGCTTCTTTAATTTGCTTAGCAAGATTCTGCACTTTTGCTATGTGTTGAGCGATAGTATCTAGGCTACTCATCTTATATTGATGAAACCGTTCATGCAACATCATTTTATTTGATTCTGATTTCTGCTCATAAATAGACTCAAGGGTCTCCATAATTTCTTTAGCAGTATTACAACTTTCAATTAAAGTAATCTGATTTAAACTCACTGCAGATGTTAAAGTGAACATAGCCTGGGCATCCTTTTTAAACCATGCTTGTAATTCGTCTCCTGCTACTTCTGGTTTGATTAACGAGCCATCAATAACTCCATATATACCTTTGGCCCTTAAGGCACATTTCAGTTGGAACTTCCACTGTTGAAAGTTAACTCCATCAAATTTACCAACTGTGGATATATCTATTTTATCACCCATTATTTTTTTTTTGCTTCAAATTTCCGGCGACACACGCCACTCTAGTTCTTTCTTTCACTGGGTCTAGTTCTTTCTTTCAAACTCTTATACTTCGGACACACCGGCAAAGTCTTTAAATATACTTTCTTGCTTTATCGGACACACCGATACTTTAAACTAAATATACGCAGTAGTTAAGTATGATCTGGGGCCACATAACCTATTAGATTTTATATATTTAATTTAAGAAAGAACTAGAGATTTGACTTTTCATAAAAACTGCTTTTTATTTATTCAACAACTACTTCATTTTTTTTTATCAACAACAACCTACTTATTTTTTTTATAAACATTTTAAATAACAACCTAAAGGGTGGTTTATATGAACATTACAAAAACATATTCCAATAAAGTCAATATTTGCTTTAGAGGTATATTTTATAATATGCGGAGTTCTATACGATTCATTCTTTCGGAACGCTTCGTTATACCTCCTTACCCGATTTTGCAGTCGTCTGGTGGCCTATATATTCCACAGCCTCAAGAGCATGATGACAAGATCCATTATGCTCCATTTCTTTTGCGACGGTCTCTCGAAATTACTCCAACGTATGAAGGCTTCGGCAAATTGATTTATGACCTGCATTGCCCTAGCCTGCAGAAGGATCGTCAGATACTTTGAAAGGACATGTCAGCGGTGTGCACTGGACTTCTGTATAAAGAGAAAAGCTAAAGCGCATGTGAATATTTGTCACAAGCAACTGAATCTGAGCAATAACACTCTAGAGATGCACAATGTTGCTTCCTGCATCCTCACGCGACGATCGAACGGTAGATCGAGAGAGATTCTCTGCGTAGTGCGCGAAAATAATGACACCCAGTGGCTTGATGAAGCTGATGTTGATCTTCAACAAAGCACTGTGCCAAAAACTGACTTGCTAGATGCTTATCCAGTTATTGGTGTTGAAAGAAAGTCTTGCTCATTAGTGATTCGAGGATACCGTACATAAATAATATTTATGTATAATACATTTAAATAGTATTTAATACTAATTTAGTACAAAAATGTTTTTGGCATTTTTTTCATTATTTTTGTCAGTCAAAAACAACCTGCAACCTTTCTGTCTACCTCTAAACGTTATTATTGTAGTCTTTAATTATTTATAAAAAAATTAGATGATACTTATCTACCTACTATACGTGTATTTTGTAGATATTAAAGAAATAGATTTTTTGTAGATCCTAAAAATACACGTGATATAGGGGGTAGGGGGGGGGTAAGTCTTAAACCTCACCATGTATCACCAATGGGGAGGGGGGTTAAAAAATGCCAAAAAAAAAACATCACGTGATTAATGGGCGGCCCCAAATCCGCTGCTTTATATAGATTTGAGAGTGGAGTTGGTTTCATGCACCCCGTTACTATCCTGCATGCCTCATTTAGCGCAGTAACTTCTTTGGTGTGGGCATATCTGCCCCAAAAAGGGGCGCGCATATTCAGCAGTTGAAAAACACAGTGCCTGTGCCGTTGTTCTTAAGACGCCAGGACATGTATGTACCCTATTTATTTCTGTTAGCTTTCTCAGTATGCTGTTCCTAGTTGTAGTTGTTACTTTCCCTTTCGTTTTTATGCAATGTTGTCTGTAAGTGAGGGACCGGTCCAGAGTTACTCCAAGAAATATGCGTTGGTCTGTGTGTTCTAACGTATTGTTATGAATCACCTTAGTATATTTAAGTAAGTTAGTAAGTCAGACTACTAAAGGATCTGACAGTTAAGTATATTTGTCAATTTTAGAAATTTTGTTATTAGTCTTGTCACGTTTTACTTTTGGAAGATTTATTTTTTGTACTTTAGTTTATTAGGAACTTTAATAAACTTGTTAAAACAGAGTAACAATTCTCTTAATCCCTGAACCCATCTAGAAATACAACAGTATTAAAATTCCACCCAATTTGGAGTTTCCGATTGGCTTCCTTTGCGCAAAGATGGAAAGTGCAGACTTGGGTTTTAGAACGATTGGGTCTCAGAGAATTCTGTAGGTAATACGCTGTCATTGTTTTTAAGGAAGTTTCGAGTTTATTCTCCACTTCTTCAAAACTTTTTCCTTGGTCACATATTGCGAGATATTCAGCATAGAGGAAGTGCTTGGTTTAAATCGGCGTGGGTTGGTCGTTTGTATATATTATATTGAAAAGCATTGGTGCTAAAACACTATCCTGTGAGAGGCCGTTCTTGTGAACTCTCCACCTACTTACTTTGCCATCCAGCATGACCCAGAAACCTCTGTTTTGCAGTATGAATATACAACTTTATCTAGATGGTGGTCATTGAAAGTGTCATACAACTTGTGGAGCAATGTTTTGTGCCTTACATTACAGCATCCTTACAGCAAAACAACAAACTGCGTCCGCAGATTAAAACTAAAAAGACACCGCACACGTCTTATGGAAAATATAATTTCACTCAAATGAAATAACATTTACATGAATAGATGCGTCCTGAAATTTCAATAATTTGATACCATGGCGCCAACTTTGTATTTTGATTAACAAGAGCGTAAATTGATATAAATAAATTTAAAATGGGAATGTACGTGAGTCAAAGAGAGGAAAAAGATTTTGTAAATCGGCAGTTCATAAATCTTTCTTCGGGAATTATAAGGCATAGGCTTACTCTTACCTTTAGTGTAGGAAACAGAGGTTGGTACTCGTATATTTGGGTTAAAGTCCGGTTTTATTTTTTTTTTCTGGTATATCAAGGGGTGCTTATTATGAGACTAACTTTTTCTTAAAAAATTTCGCCCCGGAACCCCCTTTTTCATCCCTTTAAAGGGGGTAATTTGTGGTTTTTGCGAAACGTAGCCCCACATCTACGTTTTGCAAAAAATTTCCTTAATAGTAAAATGAAGAGGACTATATTTCCTGCTATTTATTTCCCAACAGCATATGTCTATCACCCAGAGTTTAGCGGGAGTGGCGCCCCAAATTTGCCCCAAATTCATTTAACGGCAATTGCCCATTTTTTAATTACAGAGTTTTATATTTTAAAAAATCCCTTTTTATACCATCTGAACCGCTTATGCTAGAGTAAAAAAACTTTCAACGATTTTTATATAATGCATCTTATCAAATTTGTATAATGCGTCCCCATATTTTCCCCGGAACCACCCCAAAAAAGGAGAATTAATAAAGAAAATAATCAAAAATTGATTTTGGGCCACCACTGTGGCTTTAGGGCGCAAAGAAAGTAAAATATTTATAGGTCATAATGTGTAGCAGACAGTGTGTTCTTTTATTTTCCATAAGTACCTTATCAATAAAATGAATAGGTGACGAAAAAGAAAAAACTGGAGCCCGCCAAAGCATTTCTGAGGTTTACGGTACCACTGTGCCGTAACGGTTGCTTATACGAAAAAAATGCGTAGGACCTTATTTGTAGAGAAAATAGTGGTCTTTAATTCTATATAAGTTTTGTTTAAAAACTGCATATGAGAAAATCGTAAAAACATGCTCGCCAAGGGATAGGGGTAGTTTCTGCAGTTTATTTTCAAGGATAGGGGTTGTTTGAAATAACCATATATATTTATGAAAAACCCTATTGATGGAGCATATACCCATATTGGTCAAAAAAACAAAAAAAAATTTAACTCCCCATTTTATTTATTTTTTTTTGGCTACAGGGGTTGCATCAAGAAATCGCTTTTGGTGTCTGTGCATGGGTAATAAGAACGTGCACAAAATTATATACGAAGCATTTTAATAAAGGGATTGGTGTGTGAAGGATTCCAAGAAAATCACTTTCTTTATTAATTCTTTATTAATAAATTTGTAAAAATAATACTAGTACCTGGATAAACGCTGAAAGTTTTTTTACTCTAGCATAAGCGGTTCAGATGGTATAAAAAGGGGATTTTTAAAATGTAACACCCTGCAATTAAAAAATGGGCAATGGCAATTGCCCTTAAATGAAACCCATATAAAAAATCAGCCATTTATTTGTTATTAATTGCCGCAGGGTTCCTTCTTCTTGATTTCCATTACAGTTACGGAAAAATAATTTTTTTTAAACAACTTTTTTAAGCAACAAGCGCCCCTCCCCTGCTAAACTGTGGGTGATAGTCATATGCTGTCCGGAAATAAATAGTAGGAAATATAGTCCCCTTTATTTTGCTATTTAGTAAATTTTTTGCAAAACGTACAGGAAGGGCTACGTTTCCCAAAAACCACAAACTACCCCCTTTAAAGGCACCTACCCCCTAGAAACATAGAGGTATTTAAAGGGATGAAAAGGGAGGTTCGGGGTGAAATTTTTTAAGAAAAAGTTAGTTCGTAATAAACACCCCTTGATATACCAGAAAAAAAATTAAACCGGACTTGTGTCCATTTTGCGAGGTTCAACCTCTGTTTCCTAACTACACTGTTGTAATAAAATAGGTCTAATTTGGTCAGTCGTACAAAATTATATAGTTCCTCTAATCGGCTTAACTTACGCTGGGAACCTGTTTTCAATAGCCACTAGACTAATAGTATTTAAGAATGACAGTTTTATGAATTTCAATAATGTTATTTTAATAAACTTTAATTACAATTTACACCGTCATTATACAAAATTCAGAGTTGTCGCACAGATATGAAATGATTGTAATTTCGAGACGAATCTATCCATTTAAATTTTATCGCATTAGAATTAGAATGGACTGTAGTATTTATTATTGACACATAAATAACTATTATAAATAAGTATTTTCTATTTTTTAGACATGTATGGCATTTTCTGCATTATACCACACATTTTCATGCAGATCAGAAAAGGATTGTGAAAAATATTTATCATATGATCTTTTTGGTATAGCGTTGTCTTTGCTAGCTATTTATACATCTGGAATATATTATGCCTTCTGGTGTGATACAGTAAGTAAAAATTAATATATAATATACTTTTTAGAAATTAATATAAACTGATATAGGTAGGTATATTCCACAAAGATCCCCACAAATTACACCCAACATACAAATAAATAGTATCACTCTTCAGAGTTTTCAAAGCTTCATATACCTACCTGGGCAGAGAGATAAATACAACTAGACCACTCAAAAGAAATTACAAGACTCATTGAAATAGCAAGGTCTGCTTTCATGGACATGCGTAAAATGCTCTGTAACCCCAAGCTATCAGTCACAATAAGATTGAGAACACTAAAGTTCTTCTTCTTCTTTTTGTATAGACATGACTCTGTCTGTTTTTTCAATGTACCTCTAGTAAGTTGTCGTTCCATCGTTTTCGTGGTCTTCCCAATGATCGTCTTCCTATTGGGGAACCGTCTCTCGCTGTCCTGACTACCCTATTTGTTGTCATTCGGCTTATGTGGTCATTCTATTCTATTCTTCTGTTTCTTACCCAGTTATTATGTTATTAATGTTATCCACCTTGCGTCTCCGTCGTATATCTGTACTTCTAGCTCTGTCCCATAGAGTCTTACCATCGATTTTTCGAAGGGTTTCATCTCCGCTGTTTCGAGCAATCTTTTTGTCCTCTCTGTATCGGGTCGTGTTTCTGCCGCGTATGTCATTATTGGTCTGATGACTGTTTTTTAAATTCTACCTTTCATTTCTTTTCCGATATTTTTATTACTCCATATTGTGTCATTCAGGGAACCTGCGGCTCTGTTTGCTCTATTC
This sequence comes from Diabrotica virgifera virgifera, assembly GCF_917563875.1. Lineage (NCBI taxonomy): Eukaryota > Metazoa > Arthropoda > Insecta > Coleoptera > Chrysomelidae > Diabrotica > Diabrotica virgifera. The sequence continues at coordinate 65,875,493 of NC_065446.1, read as the reverse complement.
ACTTGATCTTCCACTTCTGTTTCGAGCCTTCCGTAGCTAGATTGTGTGATGCCTAGGTATTTAAACTCCATCACTTGTTCTATTATCTAACCTTCCAGCTCCAATTTACATCTTATTCGATCTGCTGTTATAACCATGCATTTTGTCTTTTTTGAGGAAATTAACACGTTAAATTTTCTGGCGATTATGTTGAATTGGTGCAGCATACGTTGTAAATCAGCTTCACTTTGAGTGATTAGTATTGCATCGTCCGCATAGCAGATTATTTTAAGTTGTTTTTCTCCCATTTGGTATCCTTTTTTAGTTCTTACTTTTTTTATTATTTCGTCCATGATCAGGTTGAACAATAAAGGACTCAAGAATCCCCCTGTCTTATCCCATTGCCGGCTTCAATTGGGTCAGTTAGTTCATCTTCCACTTTTACTTTATTGTGTTGTTCTGGTAGATGTTTTCTATCGTTTTAATTATTCCCAGAGGTAGCTCTGTCGAGTATAACAAGTGGATAACGTCCTTTAATGTGACCCTGTCAAATGCGTTCTTAAGGTCCACGAAACATAAATATGCTGGTTTGTTGTATTCCAACGATTTCTCTTGAACTTGCCTCATTATAAATATAGCGTCAGTGCATGACCTTCCCGACCTAAAACCTTGTTGTTCTTCTGCTAATGTTATAATTTCATTCAATTTGTTTGTTATCACTTGTGTTGTTTATTTTATTGTTGTGTTTAATAAGTTAATCCCTCTGTAATTCTCCGGGTCTGATTATTTGTCTCCTTTTTGAAGAGAGGTATTAGGATGCTTGATTTCCATTCTTGTGGTATTATGTTTTGTTCTATTATTTTTTGTATTAGTTTTAATAGTTGTTTAGTTAGATCTTGTCCTCCTTACTTTAGGAGTTCGTTCGACTAAAGGAGTTCGTAACACTAAAGTTATGTGTGGTATTATATGGCTGTGAGACCTGAACATTGAAACAGTATGATGTCAACAAATTGAATTCAATCGAAATGTGGATGTACCGCCGAATGTTAAGAATAAGCTGGACCAGCAGAACTACAAATGAAGAAGTACCTACTGAAAAGAATGAATACACGTCCTCACCTGGTCAAAATTATCAAAATTAGAAAGACGTCATATCTAGGACACATAATGCGCCATAGCAGCATAGCCATAGCCACAGCATGAGCAACTCTAGGTAATATTAGAAGGTAAGATCGAAGGTAAAAGGATTTCCGACTAACAAGGTTAGTGAAATGTCTCCCCCAGAATAGACGCTTCTACGTAACGCTCCAGTCCAAGAACAGTCGGTGGAGGGACCAAAAAAATGGGCTACCGATTCTATACAACATATACACCAACGACCAACCTATACACCAACAAACAAGGCAATTTATTTACGCTGATGATACAGCTGTGGCAGCTCAGGGAAGAACCTTTAATGAAGTCGAAGTGAAACTGACAGATGCCCTGGGAGACTTAGCTCTATACTACGATAAAAACCATCTGAAACCCAATCCCACAAAAACAACCCAGGTATGTGCTTTCCACCTTAGAAACAAGCATGCCCGAAGGCCGCTGGAGGTAGAATGGCGTGGTCAGATGCTGGAACACAACGAGACGCCAAAATACCTTGGCGTCCGGCTGGATAGAACTCTGTCTTACCGATACCACTGTCAAGATGTCAAGAAGAAAGTAAGTGCCAGAAATAATATCATCCGCAAGCTAACTAATACAAAATGGGGAGCAAAACCACACACTCTCCGCATTTCTGCCTTAGCATTAGGTTTTTCGGCCGCGGAGTTTAAACACCAGTATGGGCAAACTCTACTCACGCAAATAACGTCGACATGGCTCTAAATGAAACGGTTCGTATAATATCGGGTTGCCTGTATCGAAGAGGTATACCCCATAGCTGGGATTGCTCCACCACCTATCAGGAGGAAGGTCACGTCAGAGGTAGAACGAAAAAAGCAGGAGACGGACCGAAGACACCCCTTATATGACCACCAAACTCAGCCAAGCAGACTAAGATCTCGGAAAAGCTTCCTGAAAACATCAAGATCCATCCCCGAAGCGCCAGAGATGCCGAATACACCTATGTCAAGCGTCAGCTACCGCGACACATTTTCCTCCCTCAGAGGAAATGGCTGCTGGACACAATTTACCGTATCCGACTTGGAAAGCACTAAAGAGACTAAGAACCGGCGTTTTACGTTGTGCTAGTATCCTGAAAAAATGGGGATACCTGGAGGACGATACCTGCGACTGTGGCGCGGTTCAGACCAGCCGGCATCTACTTTCATGCACAGAGATGAGGGAGACCTGCACAGAAAAAGACTTAATTATAGCAAATGACAGGGCCATCTAGTCGCCAACAATTGGAAATACAGAATTTAAAGTTGTTGGTGTTCTGGACACGAAAAGTAAGTAAGTAAGGTATTGTAGTTTTCGTATCTTTATTTCATTAAGTTCCGTTTCTTTTAAAAGGCTTCGCAGGACTTCTTTATTCGTGACTCTGTCTATGTAAGATATTCCCTGGATTCTTCTATACAGCCATATCTCGAAAATTTCCACTTTTTTAATCATCGACTTCTGTTACGTTGGGTGTCCACGAGTTACTTTACGCAAAGATCCCTAGGTTCGAAGTTAAATTATAGAAAATAACTTTCGATTACAGAAAATTACCCCTATTAAAAATACGCAAGTGTAGGTTAAAACAAAGTTTTTATTTGGATGTTATCCGATGAATGTTACAAACTCGACTAACTTTAAAAACATATACAATATCTACACATTCCTTAAAACTGCAATACATTCTTATCAAAGGTTTCAATCTCAAGTGGGCTAGCAAGCCCAACATCCCTTCACCTTAAAACAACGAAAAACAAAAACGAAAAAAAAAATTACTCTTGGTCTTCTCTTCCGGTGACCTGGAGGAATCAGCTCTAATTGACCTGGGGACTTGGTGACCTGGGGATTGTCAATGTTCATTATTTTAATGTATCTGCATCAAATTAGTTGACGTCTTTCAACTTATTTTTACTTCTTCGTTTATTTTTTTTATATACGTGAAATTCCTGCCGACCTTCTTAGCACATCCATCTAGATTCCTTCCAGTTTATATACCTTCCAGGCACTCTTATTCTTAAAAATCTTCGATAGTCCAGGGTCCTCTTGAAATATTGGAGTAAAGTTGTAGATATACCAGACAAGACCACAAAATTCACCTGATCTTTTGTTGAGCTCGTTTTAGCGTAACAGTAGTGATGTAACTTCTTTTTATAAAATAAGTCTATCTTGTAGAAGGATCTTGTAGAAGGATTTATGGTGTTTTTTCCAGAATATTGAATCTACAAAACCTAGTTAAAAATATCTAGGTACATTTTCTTGTTGTTACATTTGATATAGTAAGTATCTACTATCTACTTGGTATTAACTGAACCACTTTTTAGGACTGGCAACTATTCTATACCATAACAGTGACTGTGATATTTGCTGTAGCAATGGCATTACATATTCCCGAATTTAATGTGGATCCTAATGTCAAGACAATAGTGTTTGTAGCCTGGGGTCTCTACGGTGTCATTCCAACTATTCATTGGACCATTAAAAACGGCGGATTGGACAATCCTTTGGTAGCTGTAAGTGTACTTTTTATTAGACAATTTTTTGTATTATAAATCTATGAGAATTTATAGAAGAGAAAATTGAAGTTAAAAAACTGCTCATTCTGCTATTTTTCTATACAGGGTGGTTCATTAAGAATTTCCAATATTTGAATTGTAGATTCTAGACCTCAAAATATTAAGATTTGACCCAAATCAAAATAAAATGTGGCTCCTTACTGAGTTACACGATGTTTTATTTAAAAATTTAAAAACTATTTGTACCCAGTATTTTAAAACGATTCGACATATCCTTATCATACGTAGTAGAAAGTGTAGGTACTGTACACCCTACTAAATTATAATAAATAGTCGTTTCTGGCTACTACCAGAGGCGTACGACAGGGGATAGTAAATGGTTGACCCTTCCCAAATTCTACGCCCATGGGGGAATTACTATTTTAGTGCCATTTTTCGATTCTCCAATACTTTCTATGTAAATAATCTACTTTTCATTGGTAACGATAAAGTCATTAGTTTTCGAGATATTTGAAGTTAAAAATGAAACGGCACAGTTATTTTGTATTGTATCGCGTCATTTTTAACTTAAAAAATTCATTTAAAAACTATTTGTACCTAGTACTTTAAAACTATTTGACTTATCCTTATCATACTTGGGAGAAAGTGTACTGTACACTCCACTAAATTATGTTAAATAAACGCTTCTGAATACTGCAAGATGCATACGACCGGAGAAAGTGAATGGTTAACCCTCCCAAAATTCTACGTCACTGACGGAATGACTATTTTAGTGCAATTTTTATATTCTCCAATACTTTCTTAGTAAATTATATACGTTCATTCGTAACGATAAAATTATTTTTTTTCCGAGATATTTTAAGTTAAAAATGAAGCGACATTAATTAAAATAATTGTGCCGTTTCGTTTTAACTTCAAATATCTCGAAAACTAATGACTTTATCGCTACCAATGAACAGTATATTATTTGATATAATATGTTTGATTATAATATTAAAAGTAAAACTTTCATTCACCTCTAGCAGATGAAGCCACGAACCGATACCGGCAGCCCGAATTTTAGTGGTTCAGAGAGAATCCAATAAGCACTCTCTGATGAGACCCTAAGAAGGGTTGAAACTAGTTAGGGTGCTTTTGGCGATCTCTGAACTAACTAAAATAAGACGGCTCTTGTTTCCCTTCATAACGAAATGATTATTAAAAAGTTTTTACCAAAAAAAGTGGAATAATAGCGGTGTTCCTTAGACTTTTTTGATGTGTTTGTTATATATACATAAACGAAATAATTATTTATTAACATAATTTTGTTAACCGATTTGTGGACATGTCTTAGTATTTCTCCTGTTGTTGTTTGAACGCAACTTATATGTTCTTTTTTTTATTTTTTTTTAGATCTTACTGCCAAGAGTAATAGGAATGTACATGATTAGCGGTTTTGCATTCATCATCTACATAACCAAGATTCCGGAACGATTTTTGGCTGGAAGATTCGACTATATTGGACACTCACATCAATGGTGGCACATTTTTGTTGTTTTGGCTCTCTACTATTGGCACAACAGTGGTTTAATCTATATAGAATATAGATTAAATCATGCTTGCCCGAATAAAATGAAATTTCCTTGATTTATATCATCTTTATTGTTAATTATCTTTATTGCTTTAGTTAGTTTTGTGGTACCTTTGTAAATAAACTGTGATAAAGTTTATTAAACGCTTTTCTTTAGTTCAATCGTTTGGGTTAAATCTTTAGACGTTAATGGGACTGTCTTTTCTTCAATGCAAATGAATGAAAATTTGCAAACATATGCATTCACGTGAACAATTCACGAATTGTCAATAAAAAATGTTTTGTTTGTTGTTTTAATAAAAAAAAAAGATTTTGATGGAAAATGCTTAAATTCTCTTGTTTCTTACAATGTAGAAACTTGCAACTTTTACAGATTGTAGCTAATTATATGAACTATACATAATTTCACTTTTTACGTTAATTGTTTAGGCCCGAAACAATTAACTTGGGCCCGAAAGTGTTTGCGGAGAAGAGCGGAAGGACAGGCTTACGTTGCATTGAGTCGAGTGCGATCATTAGATGGCTTACGCATCGAAGAACTGCATTGCGAGGAATTAACAGGGTCTACACCGTGCAATAGTAAAGCATTAGAAGAGATGGAAAAACTGCGAAAACTGTAATAGGCGTAAATAATGATTTTGATTTAAGAAATGTATGAAGAAACTATAGAAAAAGTACAATATATGTATGTATCAGATGTTGAAATAAAAAATGCAAAAAATGTGTTTATCATATACATCCTTTTTTTTAAACATTACGATATTATTTAATGTGTGAAAAGTGTAAGACTAAAAAGTAAAAAATAAAAAAATATGAAAAATTTTTTTTAAGAAACGCTTTTCTTTAGTTACGAGTGAAAACTGTTTGGTGCAAATTTCACATATTCAAATGGGTTTTCACCAGTTTTTAAAACTTCCTTCTTTGAAAACTGAATGGCTCCTTCCAGTAACGTTCCAAGCGCCAGTTTAAAAAATTTTCAGGTAGTAAAAAAATATATTGTCCTTTTCATGAGCATTTTTCAGTGCGTAACAAATGATAGGAAAAAGGGTAAGTCCGTGATAATACACATTTATGACATTTATTCTAACATGACATTTTAGTTAAATCTGACAGTTGTCACATTTTATTTTCAATTTGGAATAAAAACAAATCAAATGTGTTTCTTGCATTTATAAAATAGTATTTTCTTTGATTTGTATAGTCTTATAAATTATACAGATTATATTTGTAATATTATTATCTAATTAAAAAATATATTTTTTTTATTATGGCGCCACCTATCGACAACTAGAATAAATTTTGTAAATGTCTGTAATCACGGACGTGCCTTTTTTTCTGTCACATACAATTTAATGCGTTAGAAAGAAATCGAAAAACTGTGACTCACTGAAAGATGATCATGAGAAAAAGAATAACAATATTAGTAAGTTACACCAAGTATTACTGATAAAGTTATAACCAAAATAGTAAATTTTTAATTGCAACAACGTTCTAATCGAAGTCCATTAGAACGTTGTTGTGTTGTAACTTTTTGCGGGAATAATGACGGTTGAAACATTATTGCATGAAATAATCAACACGTTTACATGTTAAAAAGTAACTTTATTTTACAGACAAAATCGTATAACCAGTACCTGTCAAAATTATGAAAATAATACAATTTGAAAAGTTGAAATAAAACAAAATATATCAATACTAAAACAGCTTGCTTTTAAGTACTTTGTGACTTTAGTTTAGTCTATTCTGCGTTCCGCAGTCACTTTGCAGTGTGGGCAGCATACCCCAATATAAAACTTATGGAACCTTGCAGCTCAGTGTTGCCGCTTTTAAGCAGACGAAATAGAATATTCCAGAAGTCCAAAACATTTGAAAATCTGTGGATTTTATTATTTTTAAATAATTCATAGATAGGTATGTACTATGAAAGATATTTATACGATATTAAAGATATATCATTTGAATATTAATTATAATTAGCCTGTGATTCAATATTATATTTAATAGTTATTTATTATATAAGTGTTAAAAGTACAATTTTAAGGCACACATGTGAAAGTTTGCAGAATGAGCGAAGCGAAAGTTTGCGTACTTTGTACGCACGTAAGAAGTTATACTTCTATTATATGATTTCAACGAAATAAATATGCTTTCAACAGGTTATTTGTATTTAAAGATTAAACTAATTTTTACTTACTACTTTCCAAAAATTTCCCTTTGCTTTGACAGCTTACAAGATTTTCTCATACATACTGACAAATTTAATAGACCAAGTGAGGTATAAAAATACTTTAAACTTTATTTAATATAAATATTAATATCTCTTGGCAACACTGTTCTTCATAAGAATCTGTACTGAAAGGTGACCGTGGAAACGCAGTATAGTCCTGGTCATAAACAAATATATTTTCATAAAATTCCCTAAATTCATCAGGCACATAAGGCATCATTGACATGAGATCCTTCTCCTTTTTTATTCGAAGTTGTCATTCATAACGTCTGCGAAATGTTGCGACTACTGGAGGGGGATTGACGTTCCTTCTTGCTGCTTTCTTTGTAGGGCAGTGAGTATTCCATGGCTAAAGGATGTTGTGGGAGAATCTAGCTTGCAATGAAGTTGGATCATCATGTGTCAGTTTGAACCACACAAAATGAGTTATTCGAAAATTTACTGTTCTCAGAGAATTTTTAATAACGCTAAAATCTCTTAAAAACAGTTACTGTTTAGTGCATATTTCATTCAAATGGTTTTTAAAACTTCTTTCTTTGAAAACTGTTTGGTGCAAATTTCACATTCAAATTATTTTTCACCAGTATAAGTAGTCTATTCCACGAATATAGGTACGACTATTTTGGACTATCGCAACAACGAATATTTTAGTGTGCAACATATGAAGTACGAAAGTAAATGACTCTAATAATATAATTATTCCAATAAACGACAATCTAATTTGTAATTTACTTTCGTTCTTCATATTTTGCACAGTAAAATATTCGTTGTCGCGATAATTCAAAACAGCCGTATATTCGTGGAATAGGATATATGCACTTATGTGCGATTTTAAAACTTGTTTGTTTGAAACCTGTTTGGTGCAAATTTCACATTGAAATGGTGGCTTTTCACCATTATGCACTCTCATGTGCGATTTTAAATATACATATCTTGAAAACTGTTTGGTGCAAACTTCACATCTAAATGTTTTTTCATCAGTTAGGGAAGTCAATAGAGATTTTGACTTCGGAAAAAATCAAACAAGATAGATCTTTTTGTAATTTGATTAAGAAATGTTTAATAAACAACATATCAAAAAGTTCTACTCCAGAAGTGGGTGTTTCATTTTTTATTAAACAAATGAACTGCGAAATTAGTTGTTTTTTTTAAATAACTCCAAAAATATAAATCTTAGAAAAAAACTGACTTGATCATTGAAAAATTAAGAAAATTTTACAAAAAAAAACCTTATATAAAGATTTTTATAAAATTAAATCTATAGCTTCGATAATTTTTTATTTGTAACGCTAAAGTCACCCTTCTCACAAACATTGACGCACTGTAAACAACCGTTCGGCGAAGTGTACGGTTGAGTTATTTTAATATAATTCTAAAAGAGTTACTAGAAATGTTTAACTAACACAATTTTACCTATAAAACTCTCAAACTTGCACAATTTACCTTTCAAATATCTTACTAAACTATGTTTTATTCAAAAAAATCTCAAAAATTTGATTCAAATGATACGACGTCTCAAAAAATGTAATTTTTGAAAATTTCTGTAAAATTGATGTAATCTTAAAAATGCACTAAATTATTTTACTTTAGAAACGAAATAAACAATTTCTTTTTGAGAAAATTTAGAAAGATAAGAAAATGTCATATAAAAACAGAAAATTATCAGCTAAAAAAAGTTTATACAAAGTGATCAAAACTTTTTTCTGTAAAACTTACCTAAAATACATTTAAAAATAAGCTTCAGCAATAATAAATGTTTAACAAAAAAATTTTTTTTGAGCTCTTATACAGCAAGTCTGCGTAACTTGGAACCTATTGATAACTTTTTTATTATCAGTTTTACGAAAAAAGTTATTATTTATAAAATACTCTGCATCGTATAGAATCTAAGATACAATCATCAGATATCAAATTTTATCGAATTTCACTCAAGAGAAAAGTACCTCCATATTTCACAATATCAAAAATTGATATTAAGAAAAGTTGTTCGGAATAATTAAAAACTATGTTTCAATGTTTAATTACATCCTTCTAATTAAAATATTGTAAACTATAAAGGCACTTCACTGTTAAGCGAAATTTATATTTTTACATAGGTACCTCGTATGAAATTGATAAAATTTGATATCTGATGGTTGAGTTTTAGATTTTAGACTATGCAGAGCATTTTACGAAGAATAAATCTTTTTTTGCAAAATTGATAATAAAAAAGATTTTCATATGGTTCCTAGCTACTCAGACATACTGTAGGTATAAGAGCTTCTGTATAAGAATTTTCAAATTGTAATGTCATATTCGGATTCAGCATAATCAAAAACAAAATAGAGACATATGTGATCAAAGTAAAATGATGAATTCAACGATATTTTTAAAATTATTTATAGAAAACAATTAATGTTATTGTATAAACAATAAACAATTAGCGGCAAAATCTGTGAGTATAACTTTTTACTTTAACATGTATATAAACTAACAAAATAAGTTTTAGAAAAATATAAGTTTGTTTGAATTTTTCCGAAACAATGCATGTTTTCTTTCTATATTGACTCCCCTAAGTCACTAATGCACTGTCATATGCCTTTTTAAGATTTGTTTCTTTGAAAATTTTTTTGTGCAAATTTTACATTCAAATGGTTTTTCACCTGTATGCACTCTCATATGCAATTTTAAAGCTTCTTTCGTTGAAAACTGCTTGGTGCAAGTTTCACATTGATATGGTTTTTCACCAGTATGCACCCTCATGTGCGTTTTTAAAACTTGTTTGTTTGAAAACTGTTTGGCGCAAATTTCACAATGAAATGGTTTTTCACCAGTGTGTACTCTTATGTGCGATTTTAAAACCATTTTCTTTGAAAACTGTTTGGTGCAAATTGGACATTGAAATGGTTTTTCACCAGTATGCACTCTGATATGCCATTGTAAAGCTTGTTTTGATGAACACTTTTTGGTGCAAATTTCACATTCAAATAGTTTTTCACCAGTATGCACTCTCATATGCGTTTTTAAATATATTTTTATTAGGAACTGTTTATTGCAAATTTCACATTGAAATGGTTTTTTACCAGTATGCAATTTCATATGTTTCGTTAAACTACCCTTTGCTGAAAACTGTTTGGTGCAAATTTCACATCCAAATGGTTTTTCACCAGTATGCACTCTCAGGTGCTCTTTTAAATGGTGTTTCGATGAAAAGGGTCTAGTGCAAATTTCACATTCAAATGGTTTTTCACTACGATGCCATCTCATATGCTTGTTTAAAACTTGTTTCGTTGAAAACTGTTTGTTACAAATTTTACATCCAAATGGTTTTTCATCAGTATGCACTGTCATATTATGATTTTTCAAATATATCTTCGTTGAAAATTTTTTGGTGCAAATTTCACATTCAAATGGTTTTTCATCAGTATGCACTATCATATGCGATTTTAAATATTGTTTCGATGAAAAGGGTCTAGTGCAAATTTCACATTCAAATGGTTTTTCATCAGTGTGCACTCTCACATGCGATTTTAATTTGTGTTTCGATGAAAAGGGTCTAGTGCAAATTTCACATTCAAATGGTTTTTCATCATTATGCACTATCATATGTTTTTTTTAAATAAGCCTTTGTTGAAAACTGTTTATTACAAATTGAACACGCAAAAGGTTTCTCCCCAGTGTGTAGTCGCATATGTAGTTTTAAATGGTAATTGTTTGAACATGATTTCTTGCAAATGATACATATTAAACTTTGTCCTCCAGTATTCACATTGGTAGAGGAAGTTATATATTGGTTCAAATTACTGTCACTTCTATCATAATTCGTTAATAGGCTACTGGCATCGGTTTTCATGTCTTCCCAAGAGAAACCTAAAATTATAATCCTTTGTTAACTCAATAAAATGCAACAAAATTGGAGATAATGTATAATTGGAGAAATCAAAGCTAGGTTGGGTGAATATGTTCTTTTAGGTCGGGGAAATCGTAATAAAAAAAATTAGGCATTCGTGTGTACTATTCGCTCCGTGCGTGACCATGGTGGGGATACACGAAACGATGCCAGCGTTCGTAGCAGCGAAATATGACAATTTCAGCGATTCCTTGTAATATCGGTGTCAATGTTTGTATAACAAATTTTATCAAAAATGGTAAATAAATGTAGCGTAAGTACACACACCGGCAAAACTAGCCGAACACCTTAAAAACGGGACATGTTTGATGTCTCGAATTTCCTAAACCAGTGGTCTGATTTTAGTGATTCTTTTAGTATGTTATAGCCTCATTATTTAAGAATATCTTTGTGATAATATTGTTGCTAGACAGGTAAATATTATTTTATACCGGGTGTACCAATCATACTGGGTTTTTTTCTTAAAATTTGGAACACCCTGTGGAATATTCTAGCATATGTAAAATATTAAAATTAAAAGTTGATTGTAGAGTTAGGCTTTCTTAACATTTTCCTTTTCCATTCATTTACTTATATGGGATAATAAAAAAGTTATGTGCGTTAACAGCTATCCACGTTTTTCATCAATATATCCTCATAGTAGGGGAGGAAATTATGCTAAATTTGCAGTTACTCGAGCTTTAGGGGGACCTATTGGATTGTGAAAAGTACGTGCTAAAACCAGAAAAAGGTTAAGTTAAGCTTTACACATGGTGGGGAACTTTTCATTTTTTAATTTAATTTTCCATTTGAAACAATTAATAACTTTTTTCCGATTATAGCGCGATTTATCCATAATTCGAAAAAATGTGTCGAATAAAAGTTGCTTATTTTTACGTAAAGAATCCAAATCTGCAATAAAAATTGGGGGCTCCTATTAAGGATTTTAAATTAAATCCCCCACCCTCACCTCCGTCGGGGCTCGTGTTTGGTGCCATTCGATAGATTTTTCAAAAATATTGAATACGTGTATTTTGCAGTTTTTCAATATGACGTTCATTTTTCGTTGATGTTGTATATAAAATTTGTCAAAAAACATGCAAAAATAAATACTGAATATTACAATGCATATGCGCTCAGCGTTTGACATTAAAACCTTTCTTCACAGTGGCAGCATTTAAAGAAAATATATGCTTTTCGAAAATCTTACGTGAGTAGATAGACAACCTGCGTTCTGGCGCATCCCCTAAATCGCAACCCTTAAATATTAATAAATGCCAAACGGCTTAACGTAGGATGACGTGTGACGTATCGTTGGAAAGGGGATGAAAAGGGGGGTTGAACGCAGTATGTGGCGTGCGCATCGGAATATGCCAAAAGGGCATTACGTCATATCTTCTTTTCTATTGGTCCGATTTTGACGTAAGAGGGCTCGTCGGAACGGGGAGGGGGGTAACGAATAAGTTGAGACAAAAAACAAAGATGGCGCCAGTGCCAAAAGGGCATTACGTCATATCTTCTTTTCTATTGGTCCGATTTTGACGTAAGAGGGCTCGTCGGAACGTGGAGGGGGTAACGAATAAGTTGAGACAAAAAACAAAGATGGCGGCAGTGCCAAAACGGCATTACAGCATATATTTGTTGCTATTGGTCCGATTTTGACGTAAGAGGGCTCGTCGGAACGGGGAGGGGGTAAAGAACACACAAAAAACAAAGATGGCGCCAGTGCCAAAAGGGCATTACGTCATATCTTCTTTTCTATTGGTCTGATTTTGACGTAAGAGGGCTCGTTGGAACGTGGAGGGGGTAACGAATAAGTTGAGACAAAAAACAAAGATGGCGGCAGTGCCAAAACGGCATTACAGCATATCTTTGTTGCTATTGGTCCGATTTTGACGTATGGGGTGTCAAATAAAAGCGGTGACGACACAGAAGCCAACTGTCAATTCTTCTTCTTCTTTTCGTTTGTCAATTCTTCTTCTTTTCCGTATAGTGCCTAACAGAACGTGACATTCGACATCTTTGTTGTCATTGGTCCGATTTTGACGTATGGGGTGTCAAATGAAAGCGGTAACGACACAGAAGCCAACTGTCAATTCTTCTTCTGTCAACGTTCAATATTAACTGTCAATTCTTTTTCTTTTCCGTATAGTGCCTAACAGAACGTGACATTTGACGTATGACGTGACATTTATATGACATTGTTCAGTTTTCCGTCCGACATTTGACGCAGAACGTGACATTTGACGTAGGACGTGAATGACGTGACGTGAATGACGTGACATTTGACGTAGGACGTGTCGGTTGACGAAGGACGTGACATTTGACGTGAAACATTAAACGTGACCTATTATCGGTTCGATTGTGACGTATGAGGTGTCAAATACGCAAGCCCAACATCAACTGCTCGTCACCAGCCTACTTATTATTGTTCTTTCAAATAAACTAGTCAAATGTCCACTATTATACAGAAGTCTTCCATTCTTTCGTCTATAAGTAATTTTTGATCAACACGGTATATACAAGTACTAATATTTTCACACACTAGAGTAATTCCAACGAAAATTTCTAATCTGGACTTTTAAAATTTCCTTATTTTATAACTTCTATTTCACGAGTAAATTCGTGAGCCACCCCGTATATACAAATACTAATATTTTTCATACATTACAATTAAAATAGGTAAATAAATGCACAAGAAATGTCGTTAAAGAAGGAAACTGTATATGTGAATCATTTCCAATAACAAAGTAGTTTAAACAAGGATGTTGTCTGCCTCCGACTTTATTCAAAATATATTCAATCATAGCTAGAGCAGTGGAGGAAACAATTATCCGGAATGGGAATAGACAGAGGCGGTGGTAAATATCTAGCAACCTTGTTTTTCGCAGATGATCAGGTAGTCGTAGCGAATGATGAAGAAGACAGACTACATGTTTAGAAGAATACATAAAGAATATGAATTATTAGTCACACAAAACGATGAGGAATCCTTTAGCGGTCATTAATGACTTAATTTGTTGTTAATTACGTGGGGGTAATGGCCTATAATAGTAGTTGTGTATTTCGAAATAAAATAAAAAAAAAACGGTTAGTGGTTTCTGATAAATTAATATCGACATTATTTAACGCATGTTGGGCAAAATCCGATACAGTAGAATACAGCAAAAGTAGACATGAAAAATGATAGTAATACATACAAATTCAATATCAATATTCGCACACCAAGCAGTCCTTGCTTATTATAGATATTATATCGACGCTTGAAAGGTAAAACTGCTAATACGCAAACTACGAATTTTACAGGAGAACCCTTTAAAGTTTGAAATATTATAAAAAAAAATTATAATTTTTGTTGTACGCTTACTATCTTGATAAATCTTAGGAATATAAATGTTTCATAATAGAATGCTTTCATGGTATAAATTTCTAAAGGAAATATTATCTAGTTTTAAAATTAATGGCACATTATACAAAGTGATTCTTGAATGCAATCAGGAGAAATGTATTATAAGCATAATGCGTTATATAACCAGGTAACTGAAAACGGTTAATTTACCATTTATGAGTAATTTTATGAGAAGGTGAAATGTTTTATAATATATTTATCTTATGAGTGCAAGCTACTAGAAATGTCTTTTGAAATTACAAGAATATAAGTCATTCTCGGTTTAAATTCTACTATTTTATTATATTTATTGCATAATTATTAGATATTCTAGACATTCCACATTAAAAACAAAAAGAAATAGTTTAAGTTATTAGAAAATACTTTATTTCTACGAAAAAAAAGTGAGGTTCATGGCAAAAACAATAAAAAACACATCAGCAATATATTAAAGTTGAACTCAATCTTCTTCGTCAGTATCTATAAGGACATCATTTACACTATTACCTCTAGGTAATTTATATGTAAGGGTATATATTCTAGGTGGTTGGCAACGTTGCTTGGCTAGATAAACAAGTTCGGAAATTTACTGTGAATAAATCGCGAAAATTCTTAAAACTGAGGTGAAAATAAAATTTAAACACCACACCAATTCGTATCTAAGGACAACAGCGAAGTGTACAAATAAAATTCGGAGTGAAACAAACATTTTTAAGTAAATAAAACCTGCAGAGCCAGTGCTGGTCAAAAAAACAAGGTTAGCTATAAATAAATAAAACAATCAATTATTGCATTCCATAAGAAGGTAACTGCTAAACAATTTTTGGCGGTGTTGCCAAATCTGAAAAAAGCACTGAGAAATAGGGAAGAAAGAAATAAATACCCTTTTAAATAGGCCAGTCTAAGAAGGGCAAAAATCTCCGCGAGGTTGAATCGGATTTTTGCACTTACCGCAGACAGCCAAATTATACGTGTGTAAAAAATATATTTAGTATATCAAATAGTAACAATCAAATAGTAACAATCGAATAGTAACAACATGGAAGAATTCATAAAAGATTTGCGAGAAAAATTGGACAGAATGGAAACAAGGGATACGAGGATAGAGCAAAAATTGGATGGAATCCAAGAAGAGCTTAAAGAATTAAGAAATCAAAACCAGGAGCTGAAAAGAGAAAATATGCTACTAAAGCAAGAAATGAGTGAAATAAGAGCAGAAAATAAACAAATGAAAGCTGAAATTAAAGAAGTGCGAGAAGAAATGGAAACGCTAAGCAAACTAAAATTTAATGAGGCAGTGCCAAAAAGACTAAGCGACCTAGAGGATAGAACGGAAAGAGAGGAGAAAAAGAAAATTGAGAAAAACGTAATAGTCAGGGGAATTAAAATAGGAGAAGAAAATGTAAAAGAAGATCTAGAAAATTTACTAAAAATAAAACTCAACGTTGAAGCTAAAATAGAACAAACAGAGATAATTAGACCAAGAAATTCACAGCCGTTCATAATAGCAAAATTGAAAAATATACAAGATAAAAAGAAAATAATGGAACAAAAGAAAATCCTCAAAGGTACAAAAATATTTATCGACGAACAAAGAACCTATGAAGAACGAAGAATACACAGGCAAGTAAAGAAAAGAGCAGAGGTGGAAAAGGAAGCAGGGAAGAAAGTGAAGATGGGCTTCAAAAAATTATGGATAGACGATCAACTTTGGGAATGGAATAACATTATAAAAGACTTAAAGCTGAAGTGTACTGGAAACAACAGAGAAAATCCAAAAAACTGAAAGAATCAAACCGAAGGATAGTGGAAACAGACCCGGCTAAGGAAATGGATAATGATAATAATAAAATAATGTACAAGAAAAAGAGGAATAAAATTAACATGAATAAAAGAGCTAAACCCATTAAAATTGGATCATGGAATATCCAGACAATGCTAAAAGTAGGGAAAATGCAGGAAATTGCTTTAGAAATGGAAAAATACGAACTAGAAATACTAGCACTACAGGAGATCCGATGGAAAAATGAAGGAAAAGTTAAGAAGAAAAACTTTACTATGTATTACTCAGGAGAAGACAAACAGGGGAAAAATGGAACAGCTTTTATGGTGAGCAAAAGAATGAGAGAAAAAGTTATACATTTCAAAGCTATTAATGGAAGAATCTCCTACATCAGAATCGAAAATAAACAAGCCAATATATCTTTAGTTAACTGCTACGCACCTACCGAGGAAGCAGACCAACAAGATAAAATGGAATTCTATGAACTTTTAGAAGAAACCTGCGAAAATATTCCTAGGAACGATATCTTAATAATACTGGGAGATTTTAACGCGCAAGTGGGAAAAGAGAGCTACAACCAAAATGTAGCAGGTAAAGAAACGATCCACAATGTCACAAACGATAACGGGGCAAAAGTTTGCAATCTGGCAGCAGCAACAAATACCTACATCGTCAGTACGAAATTTATTCATAAAAGGGAACACAAGATAACCTGGATGTTACCAGGGAGATCAGATGGCAACCAAATAGATCATGTTTTGATTTCGAAAAAATGGACAAAGATAATACAGGATGTGAGATCCTTTAGAGGAGCAAACGCTGACACTGACCACATACTCTTAATAGCCAAAATGAAGATGAAAATCATCAAAGCTAATAATAAAGTAGGAAAAAGAAGGAAGTGGAACTTAACCAAATTAAAAGTGCAACAAACAAAACAAGAGTATTCAGAGGAATTAGTACAAAAACTAAAGAGGTACAATGGCACGAACGTAGAAGAGGAATGGAAAAATATAAAAATGAGCATCATAGAGGCTGCGGAGCAAACCATAGGACCTCAAGAAAATAAAAAAACTAAAGAATGGTTTGACGAAGAATGTCGATACCAAAGTCAACTGAAAACGCTGGCACGAAACAAATGGCTTGAAAATAGCGGACAAGAGGAAAGAGAACAATACCAGAAAGAAAAGAGAGAAGCGGCCAAACTTTATAAAAGAAAGAAAGAGACATGGATCTCAGATCAGATGCAAGAGATTGAAACAAATAATAGAGACAACAAAAAATTGTTTGAATATATAAAACAACAATATAATGGTAACAAAGTGACCAGCAAAATAAGCAAAAAAGATTGGGAAAATCACTTTAAAGATATAAATACAAGCAACCAAGCAATCGACACAGAAGAAGAAGATATAACAGATAACCGAGATGAAGAAGAAGATGCACCTACCTACCAAGAATTTATAGAAGTAGTAAAACAACTAAAATCTGACAAAACTCCAGGACCAGATGAGATTAACAATGAACTTATTGCAAATGGAGGAGATGACCTTCTAAACCGTATATATAAATTAATGGTCAGTATATGGGAAAAGGAATACATGCCTGAAGAATGGAAGAAAGGACTCATTATACCAGTTTTTAAAAAAGGAGACCCAACGCTTTGCAGCAATTATAGAGCAATTACGCTATTAAATACAACATATAAGATCATGACAACAATTATAAGAAATCGGCTAACCAGATACACAGAAAAAAACTTAGGACCATATCAACAGGGATTTAGAAAAGGGAGATCAACAATTGATGCAATCCACGTTTTAACGCAAACAATCGAAAAAAGTTACGAACATGGCATAGAATTGCACATATTGTTTATTGATTTCCAGCAGGCTTTCGACAGCATCTACAGAAAACAGCTATTAAAAGAAATGAAAAATATGAATATACCTGCAAAATTAATAAGATTGACCAGAATGACAATGATGGACACAACAGCAAAGGTCAAAACAGTGGATGGTGAAACGAAGAATATCAACATAGAACACGGGGTAAGACAAGGTGACAGCCTATCGACAACGCTCTTTAATATAGCCTTGGAGGGAGTAATTAGAAACACAGGACTAACAAAAAAGACAATAATCCAAAGTTCTACACAAATAATAGGGTATGCAGACGACCTAGGGTTGATAGCCCGTGACAAGAGAAGTCTAGAAGATGCACTGCTAACATTGACAAGAGAGGCAAAAATCAGGGGGTTAATAATTAATCAGAAAAAAACAAAATACTTAATAAGTACGAGAAATCAAGACCAAGTAAATAGAATAAAAGAGATAAGAATAAGTGATAATGTATTCCAAAGGGTTGACTGCTTTAAATACTTAGGAGTGATAGTAGATGGTCAAAACAGAAGAAGCATAGAGATAAATGAAAGAGTTAAAGCAGGGAATAGGGCATTCTGGAAATACCACAAGTTACTTAAAGATAAAAACCTAAGCAAGAAAACAAAGACAAAGATATATAGAGCGGCAATTAGACCAGTCATCACTTATGGAGCAGAAGCAATGTGCCTTACAAAAAAAAGATGAAGAAAAATTGAGAATAATAGAAAGAAAAATTATTAGAAGAATACATGGCCCAATCAAAACAGATCAAGGAGAAATACGAATTCTGATGAATCACGAAATAAGAAATCTAATGGAAGGAGAAGATATAGTGAGATTCATTAAAGCACAAAGGTTAAAATGGTTTTGCCACATCCAACGAAGAGAAGCAGATGCACTAATTAGGCAGATAACAAATTGGACGCCAGTAATAAACAGACCTAGAGGAAGACCGAAAATAAGATGGGAAGACCAACTGCGAGAGGATATATCCAATATGGAAATTACAGGCTGGAGAGAAAAAATACAGAATAGGAAAGAATGGAAACAGATTACAGAAAAAGCAAAAAAACACGAAAATCTATAAAGGATAATGAAGAGGAATTATGCGGACCAATCCACCGCATGAAATGGATTAAAAGAGCTCATGAACCTGAGCGACCTATACTCTATACTAGAGTGACCGGTCTATATATATATATATATATATATATATATATATATATATATATAACGGAATTCTGAGGTTATTGGGATATGCAGCGGTGAAATAAGTGTACTCTTTTAACTAAGTTTCAAGCTTTCGAAAATGTTTATTTTCATCATCAGGAATAACTGAAATAAAGTGCTACTGTTAGTACAGCATCCTCGAAAACATATAGTACAAGGTGTAAAGGTTTAAAAACTTACGTTATTGAGATTTGCTTTCCGTGGATGTTATACTCACAGGTGACAAATTCACGCACCACTCATTGATTGAGTCAAATATTAAAAAATACATGGTGTAAAAGACCAAATTGACAAATTATTTTCTACACTAACACATAAGAAAAAGACAATTAAAAAGATTTACATGCCACGTGTGCCGGCAAGTGTGAAATGTGAGGTTAGAAGTCAATGTCAACCTCACATTTCACACTTGCCGGCACACGTGGCATGTAAATCTTTTTAATTGTCTTTTTCTTATGTGTTAGTGTAGAAAATAATTTGTCAATTTGGTCTTTTACACCATGTATTTTTTAATATTTGACTCAATCAATGAGTGGTGCGTGAATTTGTCACCTGTGAGTATAACATCCACGGAAAGCAAATCTCAATAACGTAAGTTTTTAAACCTTTACACCTTGTACTATATGTTTTCGAGGATGCTGTACTAACAGTAGCACTTTATTTCAGTTATTCCTGATGATGAAAATAAACATTTTCGAAAGCTTGAAACTTAGTTAAAAGAGTACACTTATTTCACCGCTGCATATCCCAATAACCTCAGAATTCCGTTTTCTACGTTGTCAGCAAAGACTTCTTTTCCTTATATATATATATATATATATATATATATATATATATATATATATATATATATTCTAGGTAAGGGTATGACATTCGATTGGCACAATTTATTCAGATCGCTATATTTTTCTTTGGAAATTAACAAAGGGGTTGGATATAAGTTACAATTTTCTGAATTCTTTACTTTACCGCTCATTTGTATGATCTCTTCTTGAGCATCTGAGGCCATCGAAAACTCAGGATATGATTTTGTTCATGGAAAAAGCCATAAGAGGCGGAAAAAGTCGAAAAAAAAATATGTCGACTAATGTGTATATAACCTTAAGAAAGATGAAAGAGACTTGAAGACCCACCCAACATATTTGACGAAAAGAACGATAAGAAAAAAAGAAAGAAGAAGGATAAACATGTGAATCTTCTTATTCAAGATAAATAATATGATGTGCAAGTTTTGATTAGATACCACTATGTATGGATAAACAATCTATACAGCTCCCTTTCCACACAATTAAATAAATTTAAGGGAACAAAGTATTTCGGCGATAGTTGTTGTACATTATTTTCTTACTATGGAAAAGCTAAATGTTCAAAAGGAATGTTGTTAGGGGAAATAAAATCTTATTACTGATATATGTATGCACCCGTTTTCATCGTCTACTCAGCTAGAACCACACACGGGACATCCGTGGCAAATAAGCATGTGTAGTAATAAGTGTACAAATTCAGCAAACGTGTTGCAATATTTTATCAAATTTCCTGATGCAGTAAAACGAAGCTTTATATTCATATAGGTAAAAAATGGGGGTTACTATACTTTCGACTACCGTGTTTCAACTACCATTCCAAGGTCACAAGCTAACGTAGGTAAGCATGCGCTAATATTTTAAATTGGTGTTCATGGTTAGGAGAGGAAAGAAAAAACAAAACTTTCTGATCTAAATAATATATTTTTAATAAAGAAATAAAGACTTAACATTATTTTTAATATAAATACAAAGTTCTAAACACAAAATACAGCTCGTTCTTTATTTTTACTCGGCGTTGTTCTGATTTTGTCTAGTTTTAGTTTAATCCTATAATGTAGACTTATGTGTAAATCGTTTATTTCTTTCTCCAACCAGTAGTTGGATACATATAAATCACTTGAATTTTCTAACGACAAAATGTATCTTATTTTATTTCTAAATTTAATTTCTCTTATTCCTCTTATAATATGCTCCGTTCCCTCCTCCAGTTCCTCCAACCGTCGACACTGTGCAATTTTTATTTTGGCGTCAATCTCTTCCATTGTAACCTTTTTGAGATTGTTTATATCGTCCTGGTTATAACTGTCTTCTACAGCAAAATTCTGCCAAACCGGTGTATAAAATTTTAGATTTTCGATCTTTGCAAATGAATTTCCATTAAATGTACATAGTCCGTTTGTATTAAATTCAGCGAAATTATCTTCCGACGGTAAGTAAACGATGTCCAAGTTTTTACAAGGTAAACTAAGATAACCATATTCTTTAAGCTGTTGCCTGTTTTCGAATGCCTTTACAAAGACGGATTTTGCGTATCCTTTTAAAAAGTATACATTTTTATGTCCATCGTTTTCTAATAATACTCCAACATGGGGATATTTGCCCCTATTGTTTACCGTAAAAGCAGAAACTTTATAAAATCCGGATGTTTCCATATTCTTCCAATTTTTAAAATAATTACAAAATTTCTCTTGGGCCGCAATTATTTTCTCTTCTTTTTGGAGTAAAGATTTGTATTCGTCCTTAATTGCAATAGTTTTTTCGGTAAATTCAACTTTCCTCTTTTTAATTTCTATTTCTTCCAGCTCCAATTTCCGTTTGCTGGCACTTATTACGAGAACCGTCGAAAGAGGAGTAATTTCTTTAAAAGGGTATGGAAACAGTTTACTATTCTTGTTCGTTCGTGTTCGTAGAACCTGCAGTATAACATTATTTGTCTTTACCAACCCCAAATCGAAAATATTAATTTCTTTTGGAATTGCGGAAAATAGTGTCTTAGATCGAGTAAACAAAGTTTCTCCAGCCTTAATATAACATTTGTGCGTAACAGTCACATTATTTTCGTATTCACATTCGTTTATCTCCAAATAGTTTACAGGTAAACAATTAAAACTGAATGCAGATAACACATAATTGATTAATTTTTTACGACCATCCTCGTTCTCTGGTAGTTCAATTTGTATTCCAGATAATTTTCTCGTGCATCGATTTCCCCAGTAAACATACTGCAGAAGATTATTAAACACAAGACAACAGCTATTTTGTAAGCAATCTGTTAACTTAGTCCACATTTTAGATAGCGGAACCGAGTATAACGGTGCATTTTGTAAAAATTGTTTATTCATTTCCAAGATGTCTAGGCAATCTTCTATTGGATCAAAATGGTTACAAAGTCTGTGGTTATATATTGTTGCCTCCAATCTGGTAATTCCATGCTCTTTTGCCAAGGAAGATGCAAATGTTTGCTTAAGTCGTTCATCTGGACAATTTATAAAATCTATAACATGTGTTCCAAGTTGTTGGTTGACACCAGGACTGGTAATTTGACAAACAAATTTGTTGTATATTTTAATTCTACAATTGGAGTTCAACCATGTTAAGCAGTCGATTCCAACTGTATTATCGTTATCCACAATTACATTAGAATTTTCGTCGTATTCGCCTTGGTAGCAAAAGTTAAAAGTATTTGTCAAATAATCGCACATCTCGGTCTTGTTAAAAATTCCAGCAAAATCTTGCGTAATGTCCAAATCCAAAAGATAGAAATTATCTGCTTGGAGTTGGTTTAGTAACATCGGTAATTTTTCCAGCAAAATTTGCACTTTAACATCTGCCAATTCAATTTTGTATGGTATTGCAACAGGATTTCCATATTTTTCTTTAATTTTCTCCATTTCCTCTTGTCCAATTTGTTGTTCTATTTTTTTGCTCCTTTTATCACAGGCATCCAAGAGAAATGGCAGCTTTGCTTTGACTCCGTGTCTAGCAGAGACGAAGTCGGAAAATTTTCCACGTAAATAACTGTTAAACGATCCGCACATTTCCTTCTTCAAAAAAACTTTGTTACCTTTCTGCAATATTTGCTGCTCACAGTCACCTCGGTCACATATTTTAATAACCATAATATTATCGCAAAATGGTTCTGTAATAGGCAGGAGTTCTTTATGCTTAAAGCGTGTCTCATTTTCCGTGTACTTTATACTGCCCACATCAGTAATGAGATTGTTATTTTCCAGGTTTTCGAAAAGAAGCCACAACCCGAAACGTTCATTTGTAGGTTTTACTCTATTTCCCAAGAGCTGCGTAACACTATACACTTTGGAGAGAGACATGTTAACAGTTTCAACTACTTGCGAGTTATGAGAATTGATTGTTCTGACTTCACTTTTATATATTTCGATAGTAGTTCGAGTATGCCCGAACTTTCCCGATTTTCAATATTAGCGCATGCGTAGCTGTGTGCAGTAGAGCGTAGCAGAGCACAGCAGCGGTTAGCAGAGGCTAAAAACTATATCCCAATATTAGCGCATGCGTAGCTGTGTGTAGTAGAGCGTAGCAGAGGTTAGCAGAGTGTAGCAGAGGATAGCACGTCGGACGTCACGTCAATGTCGTCCTACGTCGAATGTCACATTCGTGCTAACGTCTGCTACGCTCTGCTAACCTCTGCTACGCTCTACTACACACAGCTACGCACGCGCTGATATTTGGATATAGTTTTTAGCCTCTGCTAACCGCTGCTGTGCTCTGCTACGCTCTACTGCACACAGCTACGCATGCGCTAATATTGAAAATCGGGAAAGTTCGGGCATACTCGAACTACTATCGAAATATATAAAAGTGCAGTCAGAACAATCAATTCTCATAACTCGCAAGTAGTTGAAACTGTTAACATGTCTCTCTCCAAAGTGTATAGTGTTACGCAGCTCTTGGGAAATAGAGTAAAACCTACAAATGAACGTTTCGGGTTGTGGCTTCTTTTCGAAAACCTGGAAAATAACAATCTCATTACTGATGTGGGCAGTATAAAGTACACGGAAAATGAGACACGCTTTAAGCATAAAGAACTCCTGCCTATTACAGAACCATTTTGCGATAATATTATGGTTATTAAAATATGTGACCGAGGTGACTGTGAGCAGCAAATATTGCAGAAAGGTAACAAAGTTTTTTTGAAGAAGGAAATGTGCGGATCGTTTAACAGTTATTTACGTGGAAAATTTTCCGACTTCGTCTCTGCTAGACACGGAGTCAAAGCAAAGCTGCCATTTCTCTTGGATGCCTGTGATAAAAGGAGCAAAAAAATAGAACAACAAATTGGACAAGAGGAAATGGAGAAAATTAAAGAAAAATATGGAAATCCTGTTGCAATACCATACAAAATTGAATTGGCAGATGTTAAAGTGCAAATTTTGCTGGAAAAATTACCGATGTTACTAAACCAACTCCAAGCAGATAATTTCTATCTTTTGGATTTGGACATTACGCAAGATTTTGCTGGAATTTTTAACAAGACCGAGATGTGCGATTATTTGACAAATACTTTTAACTTTTGCTACCAAGGCGAATACGACGAAAATTCTAATGTAATTGTGGATAACGATAATACAGTTGGAATCGACTGCTTAACATGGTTGAACTCCAATTGTAGAATTAAAATATACAACAAATTTGTTTGTCAAATTACCAGTCCTGGTGTCAACCAACAACTTGGAACACATGTTATAGATTTTATAAATTGTCCAGATGAACGACTTAAGCAAACATTTGCATCTTCCTTGGCAAAAGAGCATGGAATTACCAGATTGGAGGCAACAATATATAACCACAGACTTTGTAACCATTTTGATCCAATAGAAGATTGCCTAGACATCTTGGAAATGAATAAACAATTTTTACAAAATGCACCGTTATACTCGGTTCCGCTATCTAAAATGTGGACTAAGTTAACAGATTGCTTACAAAATAGCTGTTGTCTTGTGTTTAATAATCTTCTGCAGTATGTTTACTGGGGAAATCGATGCACGAGAAAATTATCTGGAATACAAATTGAACTACCAGAGAACGAGGATGGTCGTAAAAAATTAATCAATTATGTGTTATCTGCATTCAGTTTTAATTGTTTACCTGTAAACTATTTGGAGATAAACGAATGTGAATACGAAAATAATGTGACTGTTACGCACAAATGTTATATTAAGGCTGGAGAAACTTTGTTTACTCGATCTAAGACACTATTTTCCGCAATTCCAAAAGAAATTAATATTTTCGATTTGGGGTTGGTAAAGACAAATAATGTTATACCGCAGGTTCTACGAACACGAACGAACAAGAATAGTAAACTGTTTCCATACCCTTTTAAAGAAATTACTCCTCTTTCGACGGTTCTCGTAATAAGTGCCAGCAAACGGAAATTGGAGCTGGAAGAAATAGAAATTAAAAAGAGGAAAGTTGAATTTACCGAAAAAACTATTGCAATTAAGGACGAATACAAATCTTTACTCCAAAAAGAAGAGAAAATAATTGCGGCCCAAGAGAAATTTTGTAATTATTTTAAAAATTGGAAGAATATGGAAACATCCGGATTTTATAAAGTTTCTGCTTTTACGGTAAACAATAGGGGCAAATATCCCCATGTTGGAGTATTATTAGAAAACGATGGACATAAAAATGTATACTTTTTAAAAGGATACGCAAAATCCGTCTTTGTAAAGGCATTCGAAAACAGGCAACAGCTTAAAGAATATGGTTATCTTAGTTTACCTTGTAAAAACTTGGACATCGTTTACTTACCGTCGGAAGATAATTTCGCTGAATTTAATACAAACGGACTATGTACATTTAATGGAAATTCATTTGCAAAGATCGAAAATCTAAAATTTTATACACCGGTTTGGCAGAATTTTGCTGTAGAAGACAGTTATAACCAGGACGATATAAACAATCTCAAAAAGGTTACAATGGAAGAGATTGACGCCAAAATAAAAATTGCACAGTGTCGACGGTTGGAGGAACTGGAGGAGGGAACGGAGCATATTATAAGAGGAATAAGAGAAATTAAATTTAGAAATAAAATAAGATACATTTTGTCGTTAGAAAATTCAAGTGATTTATATGTATCCAACTACTGGTTGGAGAAAGAAATAAACGATTTACACATAAGTCTACATTATAGGATTAAACTAAAACTAGACAAAATCAGAACAACGCCGAGTAAAAATAAAGAACGAGCTGTATTTTGTGTTTAGAACTTTGTATTTATATTAAAAATAATGTTAAGTCTTTATTTCTTTATTAAAAATATATTATTTAGATCAGAAAGTTTTGTTTTTTCTTTCCTCTCCTAACCATGAACACCAATTTAAAATATTAGCGCATGCTTACCTACGTTAGCTTGTGACCTTGGAATGGTAGTTGAAACACGGTAGTCGAAAGTATAGTAACCCCCATTTTTTACCTATATGATGCTGTCAATTCTTCTTCTTTATTTCGTTTGTCACGTCATACGTCAAATGTCACGTTCTGTTAGGCACTATACGGAAAAGAAGAAGAATTGACAGTTAATATTGAACGTTGACAGAAGAAGAATTGACAGTTGGCTTCTGTGTCACCGCCGCTTTCATTTGACACTCCATACGTCACAATCGGACCAATAGCAACAAAGATATGCTGTAATGCCGTTTTGGCACTGCCGCCATCTTTGTTTTTTGTCTCAACTTATTCGTTACCCCCTCCACGTTCCGACGAGCCCTCTTACGTCAAAATCGGACCAATAGAAAAGAAGATATGACGTAATGCCCTTTTGACACTGGCGCCATCTTTGTTTTTTGTCTCAACTTATTCGTTACCCCCCTCCCCGTTCCGACGAGCCCTCTTACGTCAAAATCGGACCAATAGAAAAGAAGATATGACGTAATGCCCTTTTGGCATATTCCGATGCGCACACCACATACTGCGTTCAACCCCCCTTTTCATCCCCTTTCCAACGATACGTCACACGTCATCCTACGTTAAGCCGTTTGGCATTTATTAATATTTAAGGGTTGCGATTTAGGGGATGCGCCAGAACGCAGGTTGTCTATCTACTTACGTGGGCCACAACAAATAGCCTCGCAGGCCGGATGCGGCCCGCGGGCCGCCAGTTGGACAACCCTGTTCTAGATCTTAATCATTCTTTTAATGAACAGTTTCAAATTCTTCGTATTCAAAATAAAGGCCTTAAGCTATCTATATTAGAATCTATGGAAATTAACAAAATAAAAAATACAGATATAATTCTAAATGACCAACTTCCCAGATAGCATGTAAACTTGTGGCAAGTTTGATTCTTCTTTGATTTTATTTGCTACGTCAAATATGACGAGGCAAGTTTGTGTCAAGTTTGCTGCAATATTGTTATGACAAAGATGATGATTCAAGTTTGTAGTAACTTTGCTGCAAGCTTACAGTTGCAAAGCCACGTCACTCGTGCCATCTATTTGGTTCACAAAGGGCTACAAACATAGAAACAAAACGTTTTCGCCCTGTAAATCAATTTTCATTATTAATAGATTTGTCAAAATATTCAAAAACTACAAATAAAATCAAAACAGCCATTCCCATCTGTATTTGCCGATAATATTTGTGATTTTTTTATCGTATATATTTTCCATACATTTGTAGGATGCATCTTGAATTTATTATTGCTTTTAAAATCATAGATAAACGAACAAAACTACTCAAAAACACATAAAACTAAATGCAAAATACAATATTGTACGTCCACTCTAACAAAATACAATACGGTATCGCAAATTTAAGCCGCTTCTACATAGAATTGACAATAAGTTAAACAGAGATAAACAATATAAAAAAATACTAAGTTTTCAATCTAATGGCATATAAAACATGTTACTCTACATCCCACCAGACTGAAAACAATGGGAACCTTCTCTGGTTACACCTCCAAGGCTTCTACAAATTGCAAGCCATAACGGATGCTGAGGGAATTTTACAATTTATAATTCACGTCCCATCTGCTCAGCGCGGTAAAGTTCCAACGAGAATGGTTCCCTTCATACTCCAATCAGAGTAAACATGTAAATCAAAAATGAATAACCATTTTAAATTTCCTTGCAAAACGAAAATACAGCCGTATCATATTCTAGTATAATCAGAGAGTGCAGCAAGCACCTCTACCGGTATCGAAACATATTAGTCTCTCATCAGGAGGCACAGGATCAGAGAGAGCAGCATATGTGCCTCCTGATTAGAGACTAATAAGTTTCGAAACTGGTAGAGGTGCTTGGTGCCCTCTCTGATTGGACTAGAATATGATGCGGCTGTATTTTCGTTTTGCAACGAAATTGAAAATGGTTACTCATTTTTGATTAACATGTTTACTCTGATTGGAGTATGAAGTGAACCATTCTCGTTGGAACTTTACCGCGCTGAGCAGATGGGACGTGAATTATAAATTGTAAAATTCCCTCATCTTCCTTAGTCTCAGCATACGTTATGGCTTGCAAATTGTAGAAGCCTCGGAGGTGTAACCAGAGAAGGTTCCCATTGCTTTCAGTCTGGTGGGATGTAGAGTAACATTATGTTGTTTTATATGCCATTTGATTGAAAACTTAGTCTTTTGCTAGCAGTTGCCGCTAGGGCATCTATGCCATTTCGTTCGTTGCAATCCGTGACTGCACGTCGGGGTTTGTTTTGGTTGGATCATAGAGAGCAGCATATGTGCGTCTTGATGAGAGACTAATAAGTTTCGAAACCGGTAGAGGTGCTTGCTTCACTCTCTGATTGGACTAGAATATGATGCGGCTGTATTTTCGTTTTGCAACGAAATTTAAAATGGTTATTCATTTTTGATAAACAATATAGTATGTCGCTGATATCTTGTTTACTAATAATTTTGACGTTTATGATTTTAAATGACAGTGATAGCGCATTTGTTGGTTATTATTTGAATTTATTGTTTACTTTTAGTTTTTCAAATTATTTAACTTTTAGTTTAGTAAAATTGTATATTTTCAAACATAATTATTAGAACTACTAACAACTCGAGTGTCTTAATTTGATTAGGTACTTTCGGCAAGTACCTATTTACTTTTTTACGAAAAAGATGACAAGTAATATTTATGAGTTTTATTTGTTTGGGTTTATATGACTGCGCACACTAATATTTATGAGTGTGGCTATAGTTCTATCGAACGGAAACTTATATGTATATTTGCGAGATTACTTGAAGCGTTTATTTGAAAAACAACACTTATCCAAAAATTTAAATTTTATTAGATTAAGAAATACTGCCCTTATTAAATTAATATTGAAAAACTTATTTCAAATCTTATTTTTACTAAGTTATTTATTGGAAGGAATGTGGATATCAGAAAAAACTGTAAAGTGGTCGCATACTTTTATTGATATTTTAAGCAAAAATAGGTACAAACTTACCAAATATATTGGAAAATATAGAGGTATTGTGTTAAACAGTTTTCGCCATGCTGAACTGTTTCTATAAAAATTCACTCTCAACATTTTTCTCAATCGCGCCTAAAGAATTATAACTTCAAAAAGATTATTCAATAAAATACGTTCACGGAATAATAGCCATTTACTAATTGTTACCACTGTCACTCTGACAGTTCGTACGTATAGGGCTTTTCATCGACTGTCAATTGCTTCGAGCTTCTGTCATGTGTCACATAATATTAATATATCTACGTCGTACGTCTTTGGTTTGTATTATTGTAGATACCAATAACGTATGACGTAGATATATTAATATTATGTGGCACATGACAGAAGCTCGAAACAAATGACTGTGAATGAAAAGCCCTATAGAGCTTTTCATTCACAGTCATTTGTTTCGAGCTTCTGTCATATGTTGTATAATCCGTGTATATTTTTATTATACACGGATTATACGACATTTGACGGAAGCTCGAAACAAATGACAATCGATAAAGGCCCCGTCTCACCATCAAATAATTGACAGTTATTTGATCAAACTTGACTAGTGACACAAACTATACATACTAACTGTCACTTTGTGTCACTAACTGTCAAGTTTGATCAAATAACTGTCAATTATTTGATGGTGAGACGGGGCCTTAACAGCCCTATACGACCTACACACATAGATATAATAACAAGTAGATTAAGCCAGTTCCGAAAAATAGCGTAACGCGGAGCAGTTCGGGTCGGTGGCCTATCTATCTCTCTCTACCGGCGCTTGGCTTTCTCTATCTAGCATATGATGTCCGGCGCCTCTGTGTTTGTGTCATTCCATTACTCCCACCTCTGGGTAGATACGCTCACACTCGCACGACAAAGATAGCTAGACCACCGTACTTGATATTTGCGTTTCACCCCGATGCATTGAGTGGCATATAACTAGCCTGGTCTATTGTTAACATGTCTCTGCGTACACATCGACGTACGTTTCAATCAATTTTTTGATTCAACTTGTTTGAAAATGAATCGTGACGCATGGGAAAAGTTATACGCTCTGAGCTTCGCTAGTGTCGCTCCTAGCGGTTATTAATTCAACTTTTACCGGTAATTTTTAAATTTATTATTTAATTGTTATCGCTTAATATTTACAACGCAAAAAAGTAATTAAATTGTAATCGATTTTTTTAAGATTTTGCTAATCATTTTGACGTTCTATTGATAAAATATGAATTTTTTACTTCGGATACTTTCACAATTATCGTGTAGATGGCGCTAAGATTAATTTATAATTACATATTACGGAACATTAAAAAAACGGAAATTCAGTATTTAAGACGTAAGTATATTTAAGGTAAAAATATACACCAAAGCTTTGACCAACTAATATTTTTTATAATTAATGTTTTTAATTTTAATTTTAAATTAATCACTTTGACATTTCTGTCAAATTTCCGGTAAACGTTTACAGACGCTGTGAGCTCGTACGTAGAGGGGATATTTACAAATTCGCGAACGCCAGTAGTGACAAGTTTGTAAACGTTTACTGGAAATTTGACATAAATGTCAAAGTGATTAATTTAAAATTAAAAACATTAATTATAAACAATATTAGTTGGTCAAAGCTGTGGTATATATTTTTAACTTAAATATACTTACGTTTTAAATACTGAATTTAAGTTTTTTTGATGTTCCGTAATATCTAATTATAAATAATCTATTATAATCTTAGCGCCATCTACACGATTATTGTCAAAGTATCCGAAGTAAGAAATTGATATTTTATCAATAGAACGTCAAAATGATTAGAAAAATCTTAAAAAAAATCGATTACAATTTAATTACTTTTTTGCGTTGTAAATATTAAGCGATAACAATTAAATAATAAATTTAAAAATTACCGGTAAAAGTTGAATTAGTAACCGCTAGGAGCGACACCAGCGAAGCTCAGAGCGTATAGTGGAAGAACAATATGTAAACAATTAGGCATTCCAATGAACTGTCAGAATGGCCGACGGAGGGCAAATTTCATATCGTATCTAATCTTTACATTGACATTAATTTGTAAAGAATATCCTGTTTGGTTGTATTTTGGTTAATTGTGTAGCGAAATAGTCATAGCAAATTAAATATGAAGTGATTTATTGCCTACAGAACTGAATTATCCCATAGTAGTTACCATTTTGTGTCAATAACCAGTACCGGTGTTAGGATATAAGGTGCCCGCCTGCAAAACTAGCATACTCGCCCTTCGGTTTTTTAAAATTAGTATTTTGTATAACACCAGCAGAAAAAAGCTCGTTATGGCGCCCCCTAAACAACCGCGCCCGCCTTCAGCGCATTCCTTGCAGGCCCGTTATCGCCAGCCCAGTCAATAACTACTAGGATGGGATAATTCAGTTCTGTAGGCGATAAACTACTTTATATTTAATTTGCTATCACAATTTCCTGTACAATTAACAATAACAAACAAAACCAAACAGAATATTCTTTACAAAAACTGTGTAAACATTATATTATGACATTTTTGCCCTCCCCCAGCCATATTATATAAAGTGATTTGGAATGATCTATTATAATGGCTCTTAGCTCGGTTCAATTTGCTACAGCATTGGCGCTGCAATCTTAATCCGAATTGTCAATTTTGGTAGCAGTTTCTCAGTAGAAGAATAATACATCAAACCATTCTTATGTGTTTAGATTACTACAAGATCGGCACAACATTCAATGGTGATTTATTATCAGTATGCATTGTCATATGTACTTTTAAATAATTCTTTGTTGAAAATTGTTTGGTGCAAATGTCACATTCAAATGGTTTTTCACCAGTATGCACCCTCGTATGCACTTTTAAAGCTCCTTCCCTTGAAAACTGCTTGGTGCAAATTTTACATTCAAATGGTTTTTCACCAGTATGCTCTCTGATATGCCATTTTAAAGCTTCTTTCGAAGCAAATTGTTTGGCGCAAATTTCGCATTGAAATGGTTTTTCACCAGTATGCACTCTCATATGCCTTTTTAAAACTTGTTTAGTTGGAAAGTGTTTGGTGCAAATTTCACATTCAAATGGTTTTTCCCCAGTATGCACTCTCATGTGCGATTTTAAAATTCCTTTATTTGAAAACTGTTTGGTGCAAATTTCACATTGAAATGGTTTTTCACCAGTGTGCAATATTATATGTTGCGTAAAATTTCTCTTTTCTGAAAACCGTTTGCTGCAAATTTCACATTTAAAAGATTTCTCACCAGTATGCAATCTCATATGCGATTTTAAATTATGTTTCAATGAAAAGGATCTAGTGCAAATTTCACATTCAAATGGTTTTTCACCTGTATGCACTGCCATATGCCTTCTTAAAACTTCTTTCGCTGAAAACCGTTTGGTGCAAATTTCACATTGAAATTTTTTTTTACCAATATGCACTCTCATGTGCGATTTTAAATAAGCGTATGTTGAAAACTGTTTGGTGCAAACTTCACATCTAAATGGTTTTTCATCAGTATGCACTGTCGTATGCCTTTTTAAAGATTGTTTCGCTGTGAACTGTTTGGTGCAAATTTCACATGCAAATGATTTTTCTCCAATGTGTTGTTGGCCTCCAGTGTTCACATTGGTAGTGAAAGTTATATATTGGTTCAAATGGCTGTCACTTCTATCATGATTACTTGTTAATAGGCTACTAGCATCAGTGTTCATGTTTTCACAAGATAAGCCTAAAATTAAAATCCTCTGTTAAATCAATAAAATGCAACAAAATGAGAGATGAGGCCTATAGAATCAAAACCTGCTAGATTCATTTTTTGAAATTTTTCAAGAGACTAAAACAACATTAAAAATGTAAACTTCCCATTTCTTAATCAAAGTGGCATCAATAAATGTCATAAAATGGCACACTAATTTGACATTGCCAATTTTCTGCATACCCCTTGGGCGACCTTTACACCATCAATATTATTGAAGCAATATCGATATTCCTCAATATATTGAACGTGTATTTAAGGAGTACATTGGAGACCACGCGAACACAGTCGTAGTAGAGGAAGACCACAAAAACGATGGCTAGACGACATCAAAGCCAAAGTAGGGAGAAACTGGCATCAAATAACACAAAACAGAAAAGAGTGGAGAGCTCCCCATGGGGAGACCTTTGTCCAGGAATGGATGCAAACAGGCTGACGAAGAAGAAGAAGGAGTATATTGAAACAATAATATTCATGGCAATAATATTGAAAAAAATCAAAAGTTTGATTTTTATTGAAGTCCCATCAATATATTGAGGCGCCCGCTGTCAGCATTATTGACCGTGTGAGGGGTATACGAGATATTGAACAATAAAACGTCAGTTGTGGTGAAACGAGTGCAACTACTTAGGTGTTGAAACAGTTGTTTATCCATTCTTAAAAAGTGTTGACTACCGTTTTTATCTTTATTGATCATCAATATTATTGAGTCGTGTGAGCGCTACCGTTTTTATTACCATTTATTCGTCAATAATATTGCTTCAATTATATCGACCGTATAAAGGTCTTACATCTTCAGAAATTTACAGCCCACATAATATTGCTCATTCTAACCTGCTTTCAACCGCGATTATTGCACTAAAAGTAGGTATTGAACCATTTTCTGAGGAAAACATACAAAATATACAAAAAAAAAAAGTATTTTATTGTTCATAAAACTATGGGCATAGCAGGGTTTGCTTCTACGTTAACATTGCCGTGGTATTTTGAAGAGTATTTAGAAGGTTTTGAGCCGAAACTATTATGCCTGTAGATTAACATATATTTGACAATCCCGACAGGTTTGATAAGTTTCTTTTTAACATATAATTACATTTATTTCTTGTTTTTTGTTTATGGCCATCTGTTTTTTATTTTTTGTTACTAAACAAAAGTGTTTTGTATTAAAACTATTAAACAAAAGTCGGAATTTTTACTTATGCGAGGATTGTTGCATGTCCGGATCCCGCGTATGAAAAAAAAGTTGATTAATAGCAAGTTGAAAATTTGTTAATAGCTTAAGGGTGTCTAGTCGGATAATCTTTGATATATGGGAACACTGTAACAGGCGCAGTTTTAATTGTGGAATAGGTTAAAAATTTGGAACGGTCAGACCACGAAAACGGCACATTTATTTTGTCCGACAGAACATACTTAAATTCTCCGAACAGAGATTAAACTCTCATGCAAAAATCAGACTGCTATTTATCACCTGTCATAATTCCTGTCATTTGACATATTCTACATGTTCCACTCATTAAAACGCCCATTTGGTGATAAATAGCAGTCTGATTTTTGCATGAGAGTTTAATCTCTGTTCGGAGAGTTTAAGTATCTTGTGTCGGACAAAACACATGTGCCGTTTTCGTGGTCTGACCGTTCCAAATTTTTAACCTGTTCCACAATTAAAACTTCCTCTGTTCCAGTGTTCCCATATATCAAAGTTTCCGACTAGACACCCTTAAGCTATTAACAAATTTTCAGCTTGCTATTAATCAACTTTTTTCTCATGCGCGGGATTCAGACCTAATACTTATTTATTAATTTTCAACAATGAATAGAAGTAACAAAACTAGTAATTCATCATCGATGATAAGTTCTAAATTGATGGTACAAAAATCAAGTTATTGAAACAGTATGCAGTGTCTGCTAAATGCTTCAACTAATCTTTTTTTAATAATATACAAGGCTTACTAAATATATCACAAGGAAAAATTCCTGTAAGGAATACAAGATAAGGTATATAAGGAATACAATACAAGATAAGGTTTTTATTTTTTGCTTACTAAATATTTTGGACAAGAGACAGTATTTTTTATGTTCTGCAGAACTGCAAAGCAGTCTGAAAGAATTAACGTTTTTTTAATATAAGAGTTTTTAATATATTTCAATACGTTGAGTATGACCATTGATTCCGCCGAGAAAATTGAAAACTCATTGGAAAGCTTGTATTTGAATTGGGAACCCCCTGAGAGTAAAAAATAAGCAAAGCTTTTATCGATTTAGATACGTCTGTGTATATAACTGAGGCATCACTGTAGCAGTTCATATTGTTGGTGATTTTATTGTTTTCACTGTATATCGATATATTTACTTCAAGTTCATGGAAGATAGTTTTATTGATCTTTTTCTGCATGTAAGAAGATGTTGTTCTGAAGCTATTTCCTTGTGGCATTTTTATAATTAAGTATTTTCTATGGGAAATAAGCCACAATTTTACTAAAAAATGAATTTATTAACGTTTCGAAGCCCAAATCGGGTTTCGTTGTCAAAATACAAAATACTATTAAAATAAACAAAAATGTTGTTGCTAAGTAAAAAAAAATTCTTCTAATAATTTATTTAATCTGACTCATTTATATTGGCAATTCAGACGTATATTATACATTTTAAAGTAGAAGACTTTAAAATGATATCGCCAATATTTATGAGTTGCGTTCCTGGGACGACTTTATTAAAAGATAGTTCATTCGATTACATGAAATCAATCCCAACTCAAGAATATCCGTCGCAAAAAAATCATAGCATGTGATCTGTCTTTAAAAAGACAACCAAATGCAACGATGACAGTAAAATTCTCGCGTTAGAGATTCCATAGTAAATCACGTGGGAAAACAAGAAAAAAACCTCGTGATACTATCCCGACATCGTAAGTAAGTCTTACATTTAATTTACCTTCAAAAAACTAATACTAAATTCTGACTTTAATATGTTTAAATTATAAATAATAATAATACATAGATATACAATAAGTAATACTAAAATATAAAATTTGTACTCGATATGTTATATTATATGCAAATTCCTCGGTAGAATGTGGTTACCCATACTGAAAGAAGAAGTCAATAGAAAGAAAATACCACGATTAGTAAGTCAATTACATATCGATAATTTAAACATATTAAAGTCAGAATTTGGTATTAGTTTTTTGAAGGTAAATTAAATGTAAGACCAAATACTTACGATGTCGGGATAGTATCACGAGGTTTTTTCCTGGTTTTCCCTCGTGATTTACTATGGAATCTCTAACGCAAGAATTCTACTGTCATCGTTGCATTTGGTTATCTTTTTAAAGACAGATCACATGCTATGATTTTTTTGCGACGGATATTCTTGAGTTGGGATTGATTTCATGTAATCGAATGAACTATCTTTTAGTAAAGTCGTCCCAGGAACGCAACTCATAAATATTGGCGATATCATTTTAAAGTCTTCTACTTTAAAATGTATAATATACGTCTGAATTGCCAATATAAATGAGTCAGATTAAATAAATTATTAGAAGAATTTTTTTTACTTAGCAACAACATTTTTGTTTATTTTAATAGTATTTTGTATTTTGACAAAGAAACCCGATTTGAGCTTCGAAACGTTAATAAATTAATTTTTTAGTAAAATTGTGGCTTATTTCCCATAGAAAATACTTAATGTAAGAAGATGTTCCATATTCTGTATTTCTACAGAGTCACAGTTCACATCATCTTGGTCTATTTCCCCCCATTTTACCATGTCTGATTTTACTGAAGCGACCCCCGTTCTTATGCTATTCATAGTTTTCAAGGAGGCTTTTTCTGGAATTTAGCAGCTTTTGCGGTGTGCGAGCTTTGTATAAGAGATGCCGCTCGTCCGCGATCTGTTTAATTTTCTCTATGTGCCCTTCAATACCTCTGCGTATTGAGAGTTCTGCAAAACCCTCTGCTTTATATAGATTTGAGAGTGACGTCGGTTTTATGCACTCCGTTACTATCCTGCATGTCTCATTTAGAGCAGTATCAACTTGTTTCCTTGTTTGGTGTGGGCAGATCTGACCCAAACGGGGCACTCATAAAATATAACAGCGTAGCAGCTTAGACTTCCATCTTGAAATTATTGAATTAAAAAACGCGTTTTCTGCTGACTACGCGCTAAAATAAGTGTGGCCAGTCACTTTAACGCGCAGTTTATTCCATCATTTTTGGTGTGTTAATTAATACGAAAATGGACGTTAGACGTTAACGTTACTGTGGCCCCAGCATTACAAATTGGCGATCGGGCGCCAATTAGGAGTAATCAGGAATTGTATTCTCATTGTAAATAAAATAGTTATAATAAACTGTTGGACATTTTGTTTATTTATAGTACTATACAAATGACCTGGAATCTTGTGACTAATCCAGGTCGTTTCCTGATGGGATTACACAGGGCCCCCGTAACCGGGCGTGCAACGCGTGCGGCGCACGCGGGCGTTGCCCCAAAGGGGCGCCAAACCGAAGGTTTGGTGAATAAGAAATATTTATTTTAAATCAGATAATAAATTTTTATTTACAATTTTAATTATTTCATGAACAGCTAGAGAAATCTCAAAAATCAAATATTGTGTTATTACTGAAAAAATATTATTCCCATCCTGAAATGTTAAACTTACTCCGTGAAAAATATATTACATTTTGTTGTTCCTTCCTAATTTTTTCTTTGAAGTATATTGAATTACGCTTGGCATACCATCCAATCAATTTTATGTTGTAAACGAAAGCGACACTCAAAATAGTCAAATAAACATCAAATCACACTCCTTGACGAGTAGAAACATAAATTAACACCCATAAAACGCAACTTAGCAGTTTTACTCCAACAAAAACACTACTTGCTGGATCAAGCAGTTTTATTCGTATAATCTTTAAAAAGTGAATCTTTGACTCGAATTTATGATAATTACCCTTAAGTAAACAAATACTCGATGAATTATGATTATGTATTTGACTTAAGTATCTTTTCCCTTCTCGTCTATGCGTTTATTAGCCACACACATTATTCACTGTTACTGCTGAACGGGTGGTTTTCTGCAGTGAAAGGTTTAAAATTTTATTTTATATTGGTGTTAGTAATTACCTACGACTATTATTGCAATATCCGT
Organism: Diabrotica virgifera virgifera; assembly: GCF_917563875.1. Classification (NCBI taxonomy): domain Eukaryota; kingdom Metazoa; phylum Arthropoda; class Insecta; order Coleoptera; family Chrysomelidae; genus Diabrotica; species Diabrotica virgifera. The sequence goes on along the minus strand of NC_065446.1, from coordinate 65,836,772 downwards.
TGGGTTTGTTCTGCCCTGATTTTAAACTTTTGTTTTCGTGTAAAAAATATTGGACAATCTTTTTTATTTTAAGTAGTGTGGAAATTAAATTAATTGTGAAAATGGTAAGTATCATAATCATTGCATAGAATAATAATAATCTATTTTAAATAGTTATAATCGGGTTTCCTCTAATAAAATCCACAATTTACAATTTATTTTGAAAAAAAAAAGAAAATAATTATTAAGACATTGTGTCTGCGTAACTTGGAACCATATGAGAAACTTTTTTATTATTAATTTTAAGGAAAAAATTTATTCATAAAATGCTTTGCATAGTCTAAAAACTAAAATGCAACTAAATATAAAATTATGTTAATATCGAAAATTATTATTATGAAAAGTTGTTTGGAATTAATTAAAAACTATGTTTTAATATGCAATTACAGCAGAACGTCGATAATGCGGACGTCAAAAATCCGGACCGTTAATAATCCGGATTTGTATCTAGCAAAAATATCTGATTCTTTTAAAATAAATTAAGAACTTAACTGCGAAAAACGAACCTCTAGCGCAGTTCAAAAATATTTTACACATTTTTTTAAAAGCCCGAATAGTGTCTGATGTTTTTACTGTACACATGGTGCTATTATAAATTAATTACAATACAGTGTTTAAACATAAAAAAATGTTTTGATTAATTTCACCTCTAGACACTTTACTGTACAAGAGAAAACATAAAATTTTAAAATGTTTGTTGTACTTTAATGTGTATACTGGCCTTTTTTTTTGAGGTAATTTCGATAATCCGGATGGGGTCCGGTCCCAATTAATCCGGATTATTGACGTTCTACTGTACATCCCTTTATTTGAAATTTTTTTTTCTCAAATTACAGATACCCAACGCCCTCTTCATTTATTACGAATAATGCGATAACTCTTTTATTGTTATTGATTAATTAATTAATAATAATAAAAGAGTTATCACATTATTTGTAATAACTGAAAAGGGCTAATTATTAATAATAAAAGACTTATCATATTATTATTATTTCTAATAAATGAACAGGGCGTTGTTGAAAAGTACAATTAATGTACGATAAAAAGTTCTTTCTAAAAAGCTTTGCATGGTCTAAAATCTAAGATGCAACCATCAAATCCTATCAAATTTTTTCAATTTTATATGAGATATATGTAAAAAAATATGAGTTTCGATCAAAAGTAAATTAGAATATATTTCAATTAGAAGGATGTAATTGCATACAGAAACATAGTTTTTAATGCTGAACAATTTTTCGTAATAACTTTTCAATATTCTGAAAACTAAACGTACTTTGCTCTTGACCGAAATCCATATTTTTTGACATACCTCATATAAGATTCATAAAATTTGATATTTGATGGTTGCATTCTGAGTTCTAGACAATGTAGAACTTTTTATGAAGAATAACTTTTTCTCGTAAAATTAATAATAAAACAGTTTCCCATATGGTTCCTAGTTATATAGACACCCTGTATAAATTTGTTTGAAAACTTTGAAATGACAAAATATTATTGTTTATTTACTTAAATGTATATTTTTAATTTAATATGCAGGGTGCTTCATTAATGTTGCAAAAAATTTAAGGGGAAAGGCGAAAAATGTTGTCTGTCAAAATTTTCAATGTGTTTTAAATGTATTTATTTTTTTCCAATCCTGAAAAAACTGATAAGTATTTTTAAAAAATTTAAACGCAGAATGAAAGATAACGTTATTGCGGAGGGCCGACGCGACAGTCCCTTAAAATAAATAAAAAGTTTCTTTTGAATTAAATATTTGCAATTATTAAAAATCACACAAAATCTTCTGTTTTATTTTCACCCCTGCAACTTATTAAAATAAACATAGAAGTTTTCAGGGACTTTCGGTATAATGTAGTCTTTCATTCTGAGTTTAAATTTTTCAAAAATATTTATTAGTTTTGTACATATAGTAGATTTAAAGGGCGCTAAAATATGTTCCGCACGCGGGCGCCAATCAGCCTTGCGGGGGCCCTGGGATTACAGTAGGTAACTTTTAAATAATTTTTATTTTAACAATTTTCTATTTATTTAACTAATTAACAATGTCCTTAATCTATTACTAATTCTGAAAATTATAAATAATTCTAATGAACAATTCTAATAAACAAAATATAATTTTAATTTTTTTTGTGAAATTATAATTTTTATAAACGTGGTTCCAGTTCTCATTCTCAGATGAGAAATGCCAGCACTATTCATCTAAAAATATTTAAGATGAAAGGGTTTTCACCAGTATGCACTCTCACATGCAATTTTAAAAGTTTAAACGTGAAAAGTTGTTTTTTCATTAGTATGCACTCCCATATGCAATTTTAAAACTTCTCTCGTTGAAAACTGTTTGGTACAAATTTCACATTGAAATTTTCAACAGTATGCACTGTCAGATTATTGTTATTTAAATATTGTACAACCTCTGAACCGAAACATCGTTTAACCCGAACGGCCGAGAGTTTCAATAATTTCGTCAATAAAAAGTAAATTTTTGTTGCAAAACGGAAGTACAGTAGAGCGTCGATAATCCGAACTAATTGGAACAGGGGTAGTTCAGATTATCAAATTGTTCGGATTATCGAACATATGTTCAAAATACATACAAAGCTCATAAACATAGTACATATGTACATACGTTTTAGTTACAAGGAATAAAAAACCTGCATAATAAACAACTATATTGTATGTATTTCTGCACAAACAAAACAAAAATCCGCGGTCATATTTTGCCCATATTTTCATATTAAATCCAAAAATTCGGTCCGCGATCATATTTTTTAATTTTATAATTTTTTTTGCATTCGGATTAGCGAACTTTTGGATTACCAGGGTTCGGATTATCGACGCTCTACTGTAATTCTATGTTAATTTGCCAACATTGTCAACACTGTTTTCATACAACTAAAGAACGCAATTAAATATACAACACATTACGGAATAACCTCATAGTATTTTCTAATACCAACTTTGACCAAGAATACTATGTGATTTTATACAGGAAGAATACAAAAAGCAATGTTATTTTTAACAGAAATTCTTGTTATCCGAAATTGCCTCACCCCCCAAACGGAGGTTTTACTGTATACAGGGTGAGGCAAATAAAGGGCCTATTAGAAATATCTCGAGAACTAAAGGCAACTAAATCATAAAAATTGGAATAAAGGGGTTTTGAAGACTGATCTATTTAAAGAAAATATTTTCATTTATTTGGTACTTCCGGTTATACCGGAAGTTGCTTATATCTTCGTTTTTTTTTAGATGGAACACCCTACATTTTTGGATTCTCCTCGATTTCTTCTTTCTTAAAATATAAGGTTTTGTAATAACAGGGTAGTTTAAAAGATAATTACGTTTTCTTATTAATTTCCTATCAACATCCACACCCTGTAGAATTGTAGTAGTTTGACATAATAAACTCTATTTATGTTCAAATGATTTTTAATATAGTCTACTATTGTTAAGAATTATTGGTATAGTTAAATTTTTCATTTTAGTAAACAGGTTTGGTCTAAACTCGGAATGAGTATTTTCTGAGTTTTCTTAAATGGAACACCCTGTATTTTAGTATTGTAATGAAATGTTATTTTATGGTACATGTTAATTTCTTAAGCATTCCCTATACCTAACTGTTTTAATTTGTGAGTTATTGGTGATTCAAGCCAAACATTAATTACAACACAAAATACATGAAATTTTATTAGGTTCGCCGTGAAAATATTCAATCACAAATAATTTTTCGCAAATAAATACATATTAATCTAGACTGCTACTTAAAATTGACAATAATGGTTGAGCTATCAAAATACCTACGTAGTTAAGATTGTTGGTGCGATTAACAATTAAGCACTAATTAAAGCAGTTAGTTATAGGGAATGCTGAAAAAGCAAAAAGTACCATAAAATATCATTTCATTACAATACTAAAATATAGGGTGTTCCATTTAAGAAAACTCAGAAAATACTCATTCCGAGTTTCGACCAACTCTGTAACTAAAATGAAAAATTTAGCTATACTAATAATTCTTAACAATAGTAGACTATATTAAAAATCATTTGAACATAAATAGAGATTTTTATGCCAAACTACTACAATTTTACAGTGTGTGAAAGTTGCTACGAAGTGAATAAACAAACCGAGTTATCTTTTAAACTACAGAGTATAATATTACAAAACCTCATATTTTAAGAAAAATGAAATCAAGGATAATCCGAATATGTAAAAATATTCAGGGTCTCCCATTAAAAAAAACAAGTTATAAGCAACTTCCGGTATAACCGTAAGTACCAAATAGATGAAAATATTTTCATTAAATAGATCAGCCTTCAAAACCCCTTCATTCCAATTTTCATGATTCAATTGCCTTTAGTTCTTGAGATATTACTAATAGGCCCTTTATCTGCCTCATGCTATATATTTATTACACATTTCACATTCGAATGGTTTTTTTCCTCTCTGCACTCTCATATGCGATTTTAAATTGGGTTTCAGTGAAAAGGATCTAGTGCAAATTTCACATTCAAAGATTATTTATTATCAGTATGCATTGTCATATGCACTTTTAAATTACTCTTCAATGAAAATTGTTTGGTGCAAATTTCACATTCAAATGGTTTTTCACCAGTATGCACCCTCATATGCACTTTTAAAGCTTCTTTCGTTTGAAACTGCTTGGTGCAAATTTCACATTCAAATGGTTTTTCACCAGTATGCTCTCTGATATGCCATTTTAAAGCCTCCTTCGTTGAAAACTGTTTGGCGCAAATTTCACATTGCAATGGTTTTTCACCAGTATGCACTCTCATGTGCGATTTTAAAATTATTTTCTTTGAAAACTGTTTGGTGCAAATTTCACATTCAAATGGTTTTTCACCTGTATGCACTCTCATATGCAATTTTAAAGCTTCTTTCGTTGAAAATTGTTTGGTGCAAATTTCACATTGAAATGGTTTTTCACCAGTATGCACTCTTATGTGTGATTTTAAAACTTGTTTCGTTGAAAACTTTTTGGTGCAAATTTCGCATTCAAATGGTTTTTCACCAGTATGCACTCTCATATGCGATTTTAAATATATTTTCATTGGGAACTGTTTGGTGCAAATTTCGCATTGAAATGGTTTTTCACCAGTATGCACTCTTATGTGTGATTTTAAAACTTGTTTCGTTGAAAACTTTTTGGTGCAAATTTCGCATTCAAATAGTTTTTCACCAGTATGCACTCTCATATGCGATTTTAAATATATTTTCATTGGGAACTGTTTGGTGCAAATTTCACATTGAAATGGTTTTTCACCAGTATGCACTCTTATGTGTGATTTTAAAACTTGTTTCGTTGAAAACTTTTTGGTGCAAATTTCGCATTCAAATAGTTTTTCACCAGTATGCACTCTCATATGCGATTTTAAATATATTTTCATTGGGAACTGTTTGGTGCAAATTTCGCATTGAAATGGTTTTTCACCAGTATGCAATTTCATATGTTGCGTTAAATAACTCTTTACTGAAAACCGTTTGGTGCAAATTTCACATTCAATTGGATTTTCACCAGTGTGCACTCTCATATGCAATTTCAAATATGCATATGTTGCAAACTGTTTGGTGCAAACTTCACAACTAATTGGTTTTTCATCAGTATGCACTGCCATATGCTTTCTTAAAACTTCTTTCGATGAAAACTGTTTGGTGCAAATTTCACATTCAAATGGTTTTTCACCAGTATGCACTCTCATATGCGCTTTTAAATGGTATTGCGATGGAAAGGGTCTAGTGCAAATGTCACATTTAAATGGCTTTTCACCAGTATGTACTGGCATATGTATTTTTAAAGAATTCTTTTGTGAAAATTGTTTGTTGCAAATTTCACATTCAAATAATTTTTTACCAGTATGCAATTTCATATGTATTGTTAAACTACCCTTTGCTGAAAACTGTTTGGTGCAAATTTCACATTCAAATGGTTTTTCACCAGTATGCACTCTCATATGTGCTTTTAAATGGTGTTTCGATGAAAAGGGTCTAGTGCAAATTTCACATTCAAATGGTTTTTCACTAGGATGCCATCTCATATGCCTTTTTAAAACTTGTTTCGTTGGAAAGTGTTTGGTGCAAATTTCACATCCAAATGGTTTTTCATCAATATGTACTGTCATGTTATGGTTTTTTAAATATATCTTTGTTGAAAATTGTTTGTTGCAAATGTTACATTCAAATGCTTTTTCATCAGTATGCACTCTCATATGAGATTTTAAAAGTGGTTTCGTTGAAAACTGTTTGTTGCAAATTTCACATCTAAATGGTTTTTTATCAGTATGCACTATCATATGATTTTTTAAAATGCATTTCGTTGAAAATTGTTTGGTGCACAGTTCACATTTAAATGGTCTTTCACCCGTATGCACTCTCATATGCGATTTTAAATTATGTTTCGATGAAAAGGGTCTAGTGCAAATTTCACATTCAAATGATTTTTCGTCAGTATGCACTATCATATGTTTTTTTAAATAACCCTTTGTTGAAAATTGTTTGGTGCAAATTTCACATTCAAATGGTTTTTCATCACTATGCACTATCATATGTTTTTTTAAATAACCTTTTGTTGAAAACTGTTTGGTGCAAATTTCACATTTAAATGGTTTTTCCCCAGTGTGTTGTTGGCCTCCAGTGTTCACATTGGTAGTGGAAGTTATATATTGGTTCAAATGACTGTCACTTCTATCATGATTCGTTAATAGGCTACTGACATCAGTTTTCTTGTCTTCACAAGAGAAACCTAAAATTATAATCGTCCGTTAAATCAATAAAATGCGACAAAATGACAGATAATATATACAGTCGAAAAAATTAAAAGATTGCCCATGAACGATCACATCAATCACTTATTTTGTATTTGCTGTCTTTTTCTATAACAATTTATAGAAAAAGACAGCAAACAAAAAATAAGTGATTGAAATGATCGTTCATGGGTAATCTTTCATTTTTCCGACTGTAATTGGCATTTCGTCCCAAGCATTACGCCCTCTAGTGGCTATTGCAGTAACCGAGCTAAAAGCCATTATTTATTTTCTTTCACGTTGAAGGTATACTGTTTTTGTGTTTTCGAGTTTTTTAGTACTTTATTTTAGCTTTAAAAATAAATTACTATTGTTGTGTTCCCGTTGTAATTCTTGACTTAAAAGGAACCCAGAATTAAGTTATCTCTTCCCAAAACCAAAGAAAACGAATCAGACTGAAAATCAGTTGGTTTTGACATGCTTATTTATAATAATTACAAATGCTGAATATGCTGTTCCATTACGTCGCAATTAGTATTGCAAGAGTCAAGAATGTTCAATGCTGACGGGCGGTAATCTCTTATTGAATTTTTTGAGTGATAGAATATACTAGAATATAGCTGTCATTGTACCGTAACTCATGTGTGGCAAATGTACAGTTGTACATTTATGCTTTGTTAGTAGCAGAAACTATTTTGTGGAGTTTCACTAGAGACATAAGGAGTTTTCTATTTTCTACTGTTTTATTCAATGTTAGTAAGAAATAAAATTTGTAAGTACAGTAAGTACTGTGTTTCATTTAGTTTCGAAATTTGGCAATGTATCTATCAATACAGAGGCGTTTTTGTTCCATAAACTAGCAGAGTGCACTCACTCAATACATATTCATACATGTAAATATAAAAGTTACATTTCGTATTTTTACCAAATTCATATGTTCGAGCATTGTTGCTTACACACAGACCAAATAAATTGCAAAATATTTTTTTAATAACCTAACTTTGTTTTGACAAATTTAGGGTTAAAAACGTTTAAAGTGTATTCATAACTTTACAATTTATTATTCTTTATAAACTTTAAAAATAACATGTAAGAGAGAGAATTAGATTTTATTGGAATGTTTCCAACGGGCTATCTATCGAAGTCTTTAATATGTAAGTAGGTATGTATTTTACTGTAAACATACAGTAGAACTATTAAATAAATAAATAAAAATACTAACATGCCTTTTATTCTTTACAAAGGTAGTGTACGTAAAAATAATTATATTTTATTTTTAACAACATATTGAAGCAAAATTCAAAATCAATTTCCATTATTAATAGATTTGTCAAAAGATGCAAAAACTAAAAATAAAATCAAAACGGCCATTCCCATCTGTATTTGCCCATAATGTTTGTAATTTTTTTATTGTATATTTTCCATACAATTGTAGGGATGCATCTTGAATTTTTTGTTGCTTCCAAAATCATAGATCAACGAACAAAACTACTCAAAAACACATAAAACTAAATGCAAAATACAAGATGTAAACAATTATTATAGGTTTGTTTCAACTCCATACAAAACCATTCTTGAATTGTTACGCGCATGCACAATAACGAATAATTGCGCACAGTAACACATTTTTCGTTACTGCGCATACTCGTAACCGTTTAAGGACGGTTTTGTATCGCGTTGGAACAAACCTTATAATGACTCTTAGCTCGGTTCAATTTGCTACCGCATTGGCGCTGCAATATTAATCCGAATCGTCAATTAGTGAAGTAAAATCTAGGATGACTTGCCGAGTCATGACAATGGCACTAACAAGTTTTTGCTGTTGAATGTTTATCTTTATCAGTACCTAATTTTGTTTCAGTTCCTTAATGATAAATCGATATTAAGTCAGTTTAAGGTTTTTTTGTGCGTTTAGGAATTATTTTGCTTAAAGTGTTAAGATCCAATGAGAATCCAGAAATCTAACACATGAATAGTGTGCTCAGGCGGTGGTATTCTATGAATAAGGTTGGAATTATCGCTGAATAGTGAAATATTCAGTGTGTTCTAGACATCAGTATCGCAATGCCTTTGACCGAGACAGGGTAACTGACTAGACCTAAGACAACGATTTGTAAAAAACTCAGTTGCTATCTGAGTTTCAAAATACAATTATAAAATATACAACTCCCTGTTAAGTTAGGCAAAATTATTATAATTATTACCAGATTTAAATTTTTTCACTTTTTTACATTCTATGTGATTAAAAAATAAGACTCGGTTTAATTTTAACCCTCCACCCACCACCGAACACATTTTTTCGTTTTTTGTTTTTTTTTGGTAGTATATATTTATACAATTTTATTTAGTGGAGGCTCGCTTTTGGCGTGGAAAGACATGTCATGAACAGTACGCATGGATATAAGGATTTGGTATTAAATAATGGCAATCTTAATGCTGAAAGTTGCATATTAGATGAATTTGCGTTTTGACTTACCCTGAGTTGTATCGTTTCATTTTCCTAATAAAAACGGCCCTTAAAATTTTGATTGTATGGGTGTATGGGCTGTTTGAGTGGGTGGTTCGATAAGTATTTAGCCTCTCTGCCTGATGGCTCTACTATCACAAGAGAAATATACTGTTATGTAATACATTCTTGTAGACGGCCTATGTCAAAATCTCAGCCGAATCGGACTAGTAGTTTTGTATTAACCGCATGTATAAGCCGGCGTGTCTGAGGATTTTAGAAAAATGAAACAAGAGCAACTGTCGGTGATTCGATTCTTGTTTTTGGAAGGGAAATAACGCAGCGAAATCAAATAAAGGTGCGCGAGATATTTGAGACAGTTTGCATCTCAAAAAACTGCGTGGGTCATATCCTGCATGAAATTTAGGGCATAAGGGCGCGATGGGTGCCGCATTTGCTCACTGTAACGCTATGAGACGTTACGGAATCAGTTTTGAACTCTTTAATTATTTTTATAATTATTTTCTCTTAATCTATTAATTAATTTCTCTAATTTTCGCGTAATTAACTATTTATAATTATTATCTTTTATAGTTAAAAATTTCTCGTAACGATGCCACATCTAATTATGTGTGGTATCACTGTTTGATTTGTAATATGACGCCACACCTCAACACACTAAAAACTACCTGTTAGTTTCGTGGGTTGGTAGCGGTGAATATTACTACGTGTTCTGAAAATTTGACAAGGCGGTCGTGCTTTACTTGGCTCACAGATCACCTATCTCCTCTAGATGTTTCACGATAACGCTTTGGTTAAATATGAAAAACAGCGCTCCATGCCGCTTGTATCGGAACTAATGCAAGCGGGAATTTCAAAATGTAATTTTGGTGGGAAGAAAATGTTAGGTTAAAATATTATAATTTGGTTTTAAAATATGCAAATTATTTTTAATTTCAAATATACAAAATACCATTTGGGGAAAATAAGACATGACAACGTATTTTTATTTATTTATTTAATACCAGCAAAACCACTTTGTATATACTTTTTTACAAATCGTATCTTTACAAATGAAATTATTAACAGTTATCTTCCAAATACTTCTACAAAAGGGTATCTCAAATGATTGAAACATGTGTGCATCTCTACTTGTTGAAGGATTTTCAACTAAAACAAAAAATTAATAAAATTGATTTGATAATAACCATATTCATTTCACGTAAAATAATTTGTATTAATTATATATTTTCTGTAGGGGTTACTTACTTGGTGTTACATTCGTTTGCTTCCCTACACCACTAACTGTGTTACTTGTTCTCTAATAACAAATACTTGTTGAACTCACCATGCAAATGTAAGCTAGGAATTTGATCTTCCTAGGGATCTTCAAATCACATTCGTTTTGTTTCAAAAACTGTATTTGAATCCATTTTATCTAAATCAGGATTTTTTATTATTGCTAACAATCAGATAAACATTTTTACTGACATAAATATAAAAGATAAAGGCATACTGACAATGATGACAATTGACAAATTATAATGACACTCAGACTCAGTGATATAGAAGAAATCTTCACTCCAGGTGCTTGGCGACATCTCAAAGAACGTATCATTACTAAAAATGACATTTAGTTTAGTATGACCTTGAGATACCTGCGTGAAACATATAAAGAGAGTTAAGTGATCTGTAACTTGGCTGTGAAGTACGCTGGAAGTAGGTCGATGAACTTTTGGTTCCATAATGACGGAAGGTTTCATTTATTAAGTCAGTTTATTTGGAAAATACAGTTTCACTGAAGTGAAAATGGTATCCCGTGGTTTTCCCAGAATCCATCCAGTGTTTCTATAGGGACAATAGTAATGAAAACCTGAAAGATCCGGTAAATATTTTTTTGGCATATAAAGGTTAGGTTGGATCTTACATTATTTTTTTTATTATTTAAAATATTAGTCGGAGAGATAGAAGCGGATTTTGTGCGTGATAAGTAATATGGAAAAACTATACGGGGATATGTTGAATTAGTTGTGTACATGACTTTCACCAACGGCCGGAAACCAGAGTTGGGGCCGAGGGTAGTTATAAGGGGTCAAAGTCGCGGATTTTATTATTTTTTTTATGACGCTCATGATCGAGATAGTGCACCAAAATTTGGGAATAAGTAGGTCATGACGTAACTAAGTAAAATCTCTAGGGGCGTAACGCTGCGTGGCCGACAAAGGGGTGGGGGTAGGGGTGAATATAAAAATTATAAAGGGTTTTTTGCGACGTTCGTGATTGAGATAGTGGACCAAAATTTGGGAATAAGTAGATCATGACATTACTAAGTAAAATCCCCAGAGCCGGAAACCAGAGTTGGGGATTAGGGTAGTTATAAGGGGTCAAAGTCGCCGTTTTTATTATTTTTTTTGTGACGCTCATGATCGAGAGAGTGCACCAAAATTTGGGAATAAGTAGGTCATGACGTAACTAAAATCTCCAGGGGTAGCACGCTGCGTGGTCGACAAAGGGGTGGGGCAGGGGTGAATACAAAAAATATAAGGGGTTTTTTTGCGACGTTCGTGACTGAGAGAGTACACCAAAATTTGGGAATAAGTAGACCATGACATAACTAAGTAAAATTATCAGAGCCGGAAACCAGAGTTGGGCATGAGGGTAGTTATAAGGGGTCAAAATCGCCGTTTTTATTATTTTTTTTGTGACGCTCATGATCGAGATAGTGCACCAAAATTTGGGAATAAGTAGGTCATGAGGTAACTAAGTACAATCGCCAGGGGTGGAACGCTGCGTGGCCGGCAAAGGGGTGGGGGTAGGTGTGAATATAAAAAATATAATGGGTTTTTTGCGACCTGCTAGATTGAGATAGTGTACCAAAATTTGGGAATAAGTAGACCATGACTTAGCTAAGTAAAATCCCCAGAGCCGGAAACCAGAGTTGGGGATGAGGGTAGTTTTAAGGGGCCAAAGTCGCAGTGTGTATTATTTTTTTGTGACTCGGCACAACATTTGTTTCCCACGCAGCGTTCCGTCCCTGGAGATTTTACTTAGTAATGTCATGATCTACTTATTCCCAAATTTTGGTGCACTATCTCGATCGCGAACGGCAAAAAAAAACCCCATATATTTTTATACTCACCCCTGCCTACCTGTTTGTACCCCAAGCAGCGTTCCGCCCCTGAAGATTTTACTTAGTTACATCATAACCTACTTACTCCCAAATTTTGGTGCACTATCTCCACCATGAGCGCCACAAAAAAAATAATAAAAACCGCGATTTTACCCCTTATAACTACCCTCGTCCGCCACTCTGGTTTCCGCCTCTGGGGATATTACTTAGTTATGTCATGGTCTACTTATTCCCAAATTTTGGTGCACTATCCTAATCACGAACGTCGCAAAAAACCCCTTACATTTTTTTATATTCACCCCTGCCCCACCCCTTTGTCGGCCACGCAGCGTTCCACTCCTGGAGATTTTACTTAGTTACGTCATGACCTACTTATTCCCAAATTTTGGCGCGCTATCTCGATCATGAGCGTCACAAAAAAAATAAAGAACGGAACTTTGACCCCTTATAACTAACTACCTTCCTTCCCCATTCTGGTTTCCGGCTCTGGGGATTTTAATTATTTATGTCACGGTCTACTTATACCCAAATTTTGTTGCACTATCTCAATCACGAACGTCGCAAAAAACCCCTTATATTTTTTATATTCACCCCTACCCCCACCCCTTTGTCGGCCACGCAGCGTTGAGCCACTAGAGACTTTACTTAGTTACGTCATGACGAGACTTTACTTATTCCCAAATTTTGGCGCGCTATCTCGATCATGAGCGTCACAAAAAAAATAATAAAGAACGGAACTTTGACCCCTTATAACTACCTTCCTTTCCCATTCTGGTTTCCGGCTCTGGGGATTTTAATTGTTTATGTCATGGTCTACTTATACCCAAATTTTGGTGCACTATCTCTATCACGAACGTCGCAAAAAACCCTTTATATTTTTTATATTCACCCCTACCCCCACCCCTTTGTCGGCCACGCAGCGTTGAGCCCCTACAGATTTTACTTAGGTACGTCATGACCTACTTGTTCCCAAATTTTGGTGCACTATCTCGATCATGAGCGTCATAAAAAAAATAATAAATTCCGCGACTTTGACCTCTTATAACTACCCTCGGCCCCTACTTTGGTTTCCGGCCGTTGGTGAAAGTCATGTACACAACTAATTCAACATATCCCCGTATAGTTTTTCCATATTACTTATCACGCACAAAATCCGCTCCCAGCTCTTAGACTATATTCTTTCGAGTTCAATTTTCCCAGTAAATTTGTTAATTATCGAATTTAGTTTCTTAATCTTTACACCGTGTTCAATATTTGTTCGGAGAAAGTTCTAATAGTCTTAATTTTTGGTTAATAAAGTTTGAAGTCTGTCCACACCCAATATTTGATAAATTGTGAATAAAAAATCTAATGCTATGCTCATATCACACTGGTAATATAATTATCCTATAATATTTTATTCTAAATATCATATTCTGTATCCAAATTCTGCCTCAAGGTCAAACTCGTACCTTCTTACATTTGATTCTTCTTCTTTAAGTTCCATCTTCTATCGAAGGTTGGAAATCATCATAGCAATGCGGACCCTGTTGACTGCCGCTCTAAATAGCTCTGCACTACTACATTCGAACCATTCCGGTAAGTTCTTAAGCCAGGATGTTCTTCGTCTTCCCACATTTCGCTTTCCTCGGATTTTGCCTTGCTAACAAGTTGTAATAATGAGTATTTTTGCCCTCTCATCACATGTCCCAAGTACTCAAGTTTTCGTCTTTTGATAGTATTATTTCCGGTTGATTTCCTATCCTTCTAGTTACTTCCACGTTCGACATTCTTTGAATCCATGATATTCGTAGGATTCTTCCGTAACACCAAAATTCAAAGGCGGCCAACTTATTCAAATGGACTTGTTTCAACGTCCACGCTTCCAAGCCGTAAAGAAGAGTAGAGAACACGTAACATCGAAGCATCCTTAGACGTAGTTCTAACCTTATATCCCGACAACAAAGAAACTTTTTAAGTTTAATGAATGATGCACGTGCTATTTCAATACGTGTCTTAATTTCTTTGGTTTGGTCTACATTTGATGTTATCCATGTTCCTAAGTATTTGTAGTTATCCACACTCTCAATCACAGTATCTTCAATAGTTAATTGGATGTTTACTTGTGCTGATTTAGTTATGATCATGCATTTAGTTTTCTTTAAATTCATCTTCAGTCTGTACTCATGACAGCGTTCATTAAGGCGTTGCATAACGTTTTGTAAATCACTGTTGTTATCTGTTATTATTACTGTATCGTCTGCAAAACGTAAGTTGTTCAAAACTTCTCCATTGATAGATATACCTTCTATTGAATTTGAGAGCGCTTCTTGAAATACCGCTTCACTGTAGACATTGAAAAGTAGTGGAGACAACACGCAACCCTGACGGACTCCTCTCTGTATTTTGATATCTTGGGTGTCCTGGTTGTTAACTCTTACCTTGGCAGTTTGATTCCAATATAATTAGATATAATTTTCATGTCACGACTGTCAATATTTTTGCTTTTTAATATATCTACAAGCTTTTTATGTTGAACTTTATCAAATGCCTTTTCAAAGTCTACAAAACATAAGTACATATCCTGATTCATGTCCATACATCTCTGGGCCAGCACATTCAAGCCGAACAAAGCATCTTGCGTGCTCATACCATTTCTAAAGCCAAATTGTGTGTCACTGATTTCATATTCGAGAGTTTTAACAATTCTACTGTGTATTATTTTCAAAAATGTTTTAAGTGTGTGACTCATTAAAGATATTGTTCTGTGATCCGAGCAGGTTGTTGCACTTGACTTTTTGGGAATTGCTACAAAGGTCGATTGCAGCCATTGTTTGGGGATTGTGGCAGTCTGATATATTAGATTAAAGAGTTCAACCATTACATCAATACCATCTTCATCAATAAGTTTTAATAATTCGATGGGCACATCATCTGGTCCAGTAGCTTTACCCTCTTTCGTGTTTTTAATGGCATAGATGACTTCGTCTCTTAATATTGGTGGTCCGGTATCCTCTGTGATTTCTAATGACAGTTCTCCTCTTTCATCATTAAAGAGTTGTTGGATGTAATTGGTCCATTGACACAATCTCTCCTTCACGTCAGTAATAATATCCCCTTTATCATTTTTAAGGGTATTCGTTCTTGTGCTTTTTCTAAAACCTGTCATTTCTTTGATTTTTTTGTGTAAATTAAAGCTGTCATACTTTTTATCCAGGTCTTCTATTTCTTTGCATCTGTCGCTTCTCATCGCTTTGACGAAAAAATTTTTGTACATATATAGGTATATTATGTGTTTTGTATATATAAATTGTATAGAAGTATTTAAATTTAAAATAAATGTAAAACTTATTTTAGGATAGGGAAAAAGGATTTATTTCGCGACCGTCATCTCTTCGGCGAAATAAATTTTGTACGTACTATATTATGTGTATGTATATATAAATTGTATAGAAGTATTTAAATTTAAAATAAATGTGAAACTTATTTTTGGATGGGGAAAAAGGATTTATTTCGCGACCGTCATCTCTTCGGCGAAATATATTTTGTACGTATATTTATTATGTGTATGTATATATAAATTGTGTAGCAGTATTTAAATTTAAAATAAATGTAAAATCTATTTTGGGATGGGGAAAAGGGATTGATTTCGCGACCGTCATTGCTCCGACGAAATACATTATTGAAATGAACACTTCTTTAAGGACGTTGTGCAGTTTTTAGATGGGGAAAAAGTATTGAATTAGCGACCGTCATCGCTTCGGCGAAATAAATTTTTGAAGTGAAAACTTCTGAAGAAACGTTTTGACCTTTTTAGATGGGGAAAAAGTATTGAATTAGCGACCGCCATCCCGACCGTCATTGCTTCGACGAAATAAATTTTTGAAGTGAAAACTTCTTTAGGGACGTTCTGCACTTTGTAGATAAGGAAAAAGTATTGAATTAGCGACCGTCATTGCTTCGACGAAATAATTTTTAAAGTGAAAACTTCTTGAGGGACTTTGTGCCCTTTTTAGATGGGGAAAAAGTATTAAATTAGCGACCCCCAAAGCTTCGACGAAATAAATTGTTGAAATGAAAACCGCTTTAGGGACGTTGTGCACTTTTTAGATGGAGAAAAAGTATTGAATTAGCGACCGTCATCGCTTCGGCGAGATACATTTTTGAAGTGAAAACTTCTTTAGGGACGATGCCCTTTTTAGATGTAGAAAAAGTATTGAATTAGCGACTGTCATCGCTTCGGCGAAATAAATTTTTGAAATGAAAACTCATTTGAAGTGAAAACTTCTTTAGGGACTTTGTGCACTTTTTGGATGGGGAAGAAGTATTTAATTAGCGACAGTCATTGCTTCGACGAAATAAATTTTTTAAGTGAAAACTTCTTTAGGGACGTTGTGCACTTTTTAGATGGGGAAAAATATTGAGTTTGTGACCGTCGCCACGTTGCCGAACTAAATTTCGTACGATATTATGTGTATGTATACATAAATAGCATAGAACGTGCGCAACGCGTATATAATATAGGTATAGTACTTCTTTTTGGATGGGGAAAAACGTTGAGCTCGTAATTGATATACTATAAGAAGTTTTCACTTCGGTCGGCACTCCCATGAGTGCTTTAAATTTTTTCTGACACATGTTCGATTGGAAATTGAAACTAAGACTGGGAAATGTTTGTTTTTAGCCATTTGGGAAAAATATTAAACCCTACCATGTAGACCCTTCGACCACCTGGAAGGAGCCGATTCCAGCCACGGCCACAGTCAAGTCATTTGGGACCAAGCTTATGGGAGATTCCAGCTCCTGATTTCCTGTACACCTGGACCTACAGGAGGTACAGATTTGCACCACGATGGTGCTCATTTTCCGGTATACGGCAGCAACCTTTTCATAAGTCAGTTGGGTTTGTTTGGGAACCATCAGTTTTGTGACTTTGAGTAACTATTGTGGTTTAATTTGCAGACATTTGGTTGATGTATTATGTTAATAATTTTTTTTTCAGATTTAGCTTGCATTTATTTGTTTTTTATATACATAAAAGTTAAGTACGTTCCCATTAACATTAAGTTAATTTTAGTTGTACGTAGCAAGCGTACTATAACCAATTGGTAAAGAAGTCTCATGTGAGTTGTACCCTATGTATAAGTAAGAGGTTTATAATTTTGTAAGATACATATAACAGGACTGTTGGTTTATTGTATAATATCCTGTAAAAACATAACTTTTGTCATTTTAGAGTCACATAATATTAAATTTGGTTTAACTCAGAGATTGTGCAAATCTAGGTAGTTATTTTTAATAAATATTTACTTATTTTGTATATAATTTATTTTTATTATTCCTTTATGTTCACATTTACTGATTTATTTTATTTAATATTTGACAGCAGTTACAGCAGTTTAAGATACCTGGGAGAGTGATCAAAGATCATGTTCTTGGCGCCCATGATTTGTTAGGTTTATTTAATTTGTTCTTCTTTTGCAATTACTCATCTTTATTCCTCTCAAAACATTATTCTTATCTTAGTATTTTCCTTTCTTAGTCATCATCCCTATCTACTTAGAGCTACCGTCTTCGACCGGCATGCAAAATTGGCCGTATCCATCCTTGAGTGTCAAGTTGTTCTCTTGCATCTCTTGCTAGCCAACTCCATTCAGTTTTGCGTCTGTCTATTCATACTTTTATTATCAGTACATCTATTTCTACATGTCATCATTTTCCCCATACATAATACTACTGCAAAAGTAGTATTTTTATTACTTCAGCCTCTCCAGCGCGAAGCTCTCTTCATTTTTGTCCCATTAGATAACATCTAAGTTATTCCTCTTTTCCCTTACTTCTGTTGGAGTTTATGGCTCTTGACTTTCACTCCAACAGAAGTACCTCAATTTTGTTTCATCACTCCGGAAAAATAAGCACAACCATGAGACCACTTCGGAGCAGTATCTTAGGCTGTTTAAGCGTCATCCAAAATAGTTTATACGTTGTTTCATAACCGCCGACGAAACATTGTTCCACTGGTATACACCAGAGACCAAAGAACAGTCGATACAGTGGACGTCACCCCGCTAACGTACTCCGAAGAGGGCGAAGACTGTCCAATTGGCCGGAAAGCTAATAGCCACCATTTTCTGGGACTCACAAAATGGGATAAACTTCCAATAAAAGGACAAGACGGTCAGAGGGCTTTACTGTGCCGCAATAATGAGCGCATTCGACACCGAACTTCACAAAAAACAGCCCATTTGGGGAAGAAACCAAACTCTTACACCATGATAACGCACCGGCTCATACCTTCGCGTCGCCATGGCCAAATTGGGCTACGAACTGCTATCTCATCTACCGCATACTCCAGATTTGGCTCTGTACGACTTCTTTTTGTTTCCAAACTTGAAAAATTGACTCACCGGACAGAAATTTAAGTCAAATGAGGTTCATCGCCGACACGGAAGCCTACTTTTAGGTTTAGGGCAGTCAATGAGGGTATTTGGCTCCGAATTCCATCCTACTACATCGATTTACTTGATATTTTCACAGTAAGTAGGGAATAGCTCAAGAAACAAAGTCTACCCTATATACTATGGCGCTTTTTATGTTGGAGGCGGTCCCCACCCCATCAATGGGTGGAAATTTACTTGGTCAAAATAACCCCGGAAGTGGCTAGAGAACCTAATTCTGAGCAAAAACTGTTCTATAATTTTTTTTGAAAACTTTTTTTGATAACTGATTTTAGGTGTATAGTGCTGCCAATACTTTTTGTAGTACTTGAAAAGTCCTTTAAAATGAGCAATATTAGATGTCGATTACATTTAAAATAAGCGAGATATGCAGCAAAAAAATTGATGACTAATGTATTTTAAGAAAAAATGAGATGTATATTTAACCCCTCATCCACCACAATTTAAATGCCTGGATTTCCTTCTACAATACTTTTTATTATAGTGTTATTTCTATGTTCAAAAAGTTGGACGGGGTTAAAACGAATGGATTTTGAAAAAAAAACAAGAGCAAATTCTAGAGCGCATTTTTAAATTTTTTTAAAAATCTTCCTTTTTCTCCATGTAACTCGAAAATGATAAGAGATACGAAAAAAGATACCGCACAAAAATGTAGGATTTTTTTAGAAGAAAATTTTGTTTTTTTTCATTACTGTATCCCTTACCAGTTTCAAGTTAGATGGAGAAACAGAAAATTTTTAAGAATATTTAAAAATGCATTCTATAATTTGATCTCATTTTTTTTCAAAAACCATTAGGTTAAACCCGTCTAACTTTTTGAATATAGAAATAACACTATAATAAAAAGTATTTTAGAAGGAAAACGATGCATTTAAGTTCTGGTGGATGAGGGGTTAAATATAATTCTCATTTTTTCTTAAAATACATTAGTTATCAATTTTTTTGCAGCATACCTCGCTTAGTTTGAATGTAATCGATATTTAATATTGCTCATTTTAAAGGTCTTTTCAAGAACTACAAAAGGTATTAATGGTGTATAAAAGGTAGCATTATACACCTAAAATCGACGGTTTCTCTGTTATTTCAAGTTGAATACACCGATTTGAGCATGCACCAAAAAAAAAAGGCAAACTCTTTTCACCTATCATATCTCTTTTTGTATTATAACTAAAGATTTATCAACGAACGAATCTCTTTTTTTTTATTTATAAGCTACAAAAATGTTTTAGAGTTTTTTTTAGTTAGATGCATAGTTTTTAAGGTATTCGCAAAAAACCGTTCGAAAAGATATTGTTTCAATAAAAATGGCCAATTTTCAACCACGAATAACTCAAGAAGTATTCAGTTTTCAAAAAAAAATTATAGAGCAGTTTTAGCTTAGAATTAGGTTCTCTAACCACTTCCGTGGTTATTTTGACCAAAAAATGTTCCACCCTCGAGGAGGGGTAGGAACCACCTCCAAAATAAAAGCGCACATCGGCACAGGGTAGACTTTGAATTAGGACATAAGTAGAGGCTATTACCAAAATTCCATTAAAACCCATGCAGTAGGATAGAATTCGGAGGTAATATCCTGTTCTTGCTCTCATTGACTGGCGTATAGGGATTGCAATCAAGCAGCATTTTCAATCCAGCTGGATTTTTGCAAGATTGGCCTGAATCCAGCTGGACCCAGCAAAATGTGGAATCAAAATAAAAACACGATTTTAATGTTTTTTTTGTCTGTATTCTAAATTTCTAAACAACACAAACATGAATTATTTAGTTTTTTGGAAGTGAGACCTTAAAAACATATTTTATCTATCGTCTTATCGGTTAACCTACTTCACACAGAACTGCACATATAGCCGGTTGCGGAGAAAGCCCTTTCGGTGTCTATGCTGGTCGGCTTTAAGGTCATCAAATAGTCATAGACCATGGACAAATGATCGCCTTTCACTCCATCGGTCTCATAAACGGTCATTTCCTTTTCCAAAATCTTTTCGTAATCTTTCTGAGAACCATTTTTTTTTGGTTATAAATGTTCTCTCTTTCTGTTCAATTCAATCTAAAGTTCTTGTTCGAAAGTAAAATTCACGGGCTTCGGATTAGTTGGCCCATCTTCTTCCATAATGTCCTCTTGCATTGGTTCCTTAATCACTTGTTTATTTATACGCCTCAATAAATTTGTCTCTTGTCGCATTGCATTGTTTTTTCGGCATGGGGAAATAACCAGGATTGTTTAGTCCTTCGTCATACTTTTTTGGATTTTGTACGTACCTACACTAATGTACCTCTAATTTCATAGAGGTGCCGTTCTGCGATTCTGTTGCATAGTGCTTCCGATAGATCGGCACTAAGCTAGAGTCCTGGCTATTTAATTTGTCTAACACAAATTTCACGGTTGTGTCGGTTGTTATCAAAGTGGACTCTCTTCTGAAAAGAGCTTCTACGGCCAGTTTCACCGGTTAAAGAGATCAACCCATTGATTATTGGCCACTCGCGCTGAATTTTATCGCAGAATCAATGTCTATCAACGCTTTATCGATGCAAACTTTTAGGCTGTAGGAACTTTCCAGCATACTGAGCTATTGCTAGCGCGATAGAATGGCAACTTGTCGACTCACGGCTTTGAATAAAGAGGCTAATGAACACATTAAGTAACTTATTTCGAATTTGACGTTTGCGGATCCGTGCTGCTGGATGCAGCACGGTTTGCTGGATGCAGCATGTAAAAAAGCGCTGAATCCGGATGCTGGATCAAGCAATTCCTATCTCTATTGGTTACTTTCCTCTAGTTTTATTGAAATATATTTCGTGCAAATTTCACATTCAAATGTTCTTTCTTTCACCAGTATGCACTCTCATATGTGCTTTTAAATAACCCTTTATTGGATATTGTTTGGTGCAAATTTCACATATAAATGGTTTTTCATCAGTATGGATTGCCATATGCCCTTTTAAATTTTCTTTCGATGAAAGCTGTTTGGTGCAAATTTCACATTGAAATGGTTTTTGACCACTATGCACTCTCATATGCGCTTTTAAAAGATGTTTCAATTTAAAGCGTCTAGTGCACATTTCACATTCAAATGGATTTTCACTGGAATGCCAAATCATATGCTTTTTTAAAAGTGCTTTCGTTGAAAAATGTTTGGTGCAAATTTCACATCCAAATGGTTTTTCACCAATATGCACTGACATATGTTCTTTTAAATATATTTTCATTTTGAACTGTTGGGTGCAAATTTCACATTCAAATGGTTTTTCATCAGTATGCACTCTCATATTATGAGATTTTAAAAGGCGTTTCGTTGAAAACTGTTTGGTGCAAATTTCACACTCAAATGATTTTTCACCAGTGTGCAATATCATATGTTGCGTTAAATTACTCTTTGCTGCAAACCGTTTAGTGCAAACTTCACATGTAAAAGGTTTTTCCCCAGTATGCACTCTCATATGCGATTTTAAATTTTGTTTCGATGAAAAGGGCCTAGTGCAAACTTCACATTCAAATGGTTTTTCACCAGTATGCACTCTCATGTGCGATTTTAAATATTCTTTCGTTGAAAACTGTTTGGTACAAATTAAACACGCAAAAGGTTTCTCCCCAATGTGTATTCGCATATGTAGTTCTAAAAGATAATTGTTTGAACATGATGTCTTACAAATGATACATATAAAACGTCCTCCAGTGTTCACATTGGTAGTGGAAGTTATATATTGGTTCAAATTACTATCACTTCTATCATAATTCGTTAATAGGCTACTGGCATCAGTTTTCATATCTTCCCAAGAGAAACCTAAAATTATAATCCTCTGTTTAATCAATAAAATGCAACAAAATGACAGATAATGTATAATTCGTGAAGTAAAATCTAGGCTGAAAAATTTAAATGAAGTGTACAGTATCTTACTATATTCTGATTTATCTTTCTGATCTTTCTGATTGTCCATCTTCAACATGTACCTGGCATAGAAGTACCGGCAATCAATTTTTATCTGTTTGCCCTTTGTCTAGTGTATGTTATATGTTAAGTTAATTTTGCCACCAAAAATCAGACAAATGCTTATGACATTCAAGGATTCCTGTTTTGATGAAATGCCCCTGAAGATGCTCTAGGAGCGAAAATATACTTAAGCAAGATTTAATAAACTCGGTGCTCGATATCTGCCTTTTACTCCCGTAAATTTAAGGTACTAGTACACTTTAGAAGGCCAAAAATAAGCATTTTTTCAAGATTTTTTTTCTCCGAACCTTTATTAAAAATGAAAATAAAACTTTTTACATATTAATATCTAACTCTTAGAGAATACAAAAATATATCTTTTTTCATTAATGCACGTACACTAATATTGTCCAGGGCACCAAAGTGGAGGCCTCGAAAAAAAGTGGTTTCAATGGCGGACAGTTAATCTCAGGATTGGGATCTCTGAAACAAAAAAATCGTACGGCACTTGAAAAAGGAAGGTTTCTTACGTGACAATTTACCACCGTTAGTGAAAAATTCCGCAAAAAAAGATATTACGGAAATTTAAAAAAAATTGTGAAAAAATCGCCCGTTTTCCTTCAGTTTTTCATGGTTAAAAAATATTTATTTTTTATGTTTTGGTCAAATTGTGGTAAATTGTCACGTAAGAAACCTTCCTTTTTCAAATACAGTACGATTTTTTTGTTTCAGATATCCCAATCCTGAGATTAACTGTCCGCCATCATTTTTCGAGGCCTCGACTTTTGCGCTCTCTGGAATATTAGTGTACGTTCATAAATGAAAATAGATATATTTTTTGTACTCTCTAAGAGTTTTAGATAAAGGTTCTGAGAAAAAAATTCTTGAAAAAATAAATATTTTGGTCTTCTAAAGTGTACTAGTACCTTTATTTCTTTTGCTGACTCATGACAATGGCACCAACAAGTTTTCGCTGTTGAATGTTTAACTTTATCAGTAATTTTGTTTCAGTTCCTTTAATGATAAATCAATTTTAAGTCAGTTTAAGGTTTGATTTTTACGCGTTTCGGAATTATTTTGCTTAAAGTGCTAAGATGCAATGAGAATTCAGAAATCTAACAAATGAGTAATGTGCTCAGGTGGTGGTATTCTACGAAGAAGGTAGGAATTTTGGCTGAATAGTAAAATACTCAGTGTGTTCCATACATCAGTATTGCAATGTGGTTGAGTGATATAGGGTAACTTGCTAAGAACTAACACAACGATTTGTTAAAACCCGTCGTTGCAATCTGAGCTTCAAACACAACTGTAAAGGGTAGGTACCCCCCCGTTAAGACAGGCAACATTGTTATTATTATTGGTTACCTACCGTCCGCTATGTGAGGACGCAGTGTAACGGTACGAAGGTATTTTTGAACTCTGTAATTATTTTTATAATTATTTTCTCTTGATCTCTGAATTAATTTCTCTGATTTTCTCGTAATTAATTATTTATTAGACGAAGCAAGTTTTCAAACCTAATAGTAAATTAATAATATTGAAAAATATTAAAAATCACTAAAAGATTTTTAAATTGAAAACTTATTGGTACATTTTCATGGTAACACCTCCAAGACTTCTATAATTTGCAAGTCATATGGATGCTGCAGTGAAGACGAAAGGGAAGGAATTCTACACCTTGCAATTCACATCCCCCGTCTGCAGCCGGCAAAGTTCCAACTGAAAAATGCACCTGGTTACTCTACGGAGTAATACGAAAAATAAAATAAAAATGTGTACCATTTTTATTCGGTTGCGATGCGAAGGCAGACCAATCTTACTTTTTAATTAGAATACGGAGTGCAGTCCAGTTCCTTTAACCGCGATTTTCTGCTCTTATTGGAGCTTCATCAGAAGGAACGTAGGCACTGTTCTCCATACTCCAACTAAATTGCATCGAGAGGTTTTCCCACACATCGCAACCAAAGTGATGATAATAGGTGGCAAGCGCCATCTGGCAATTGAAAGACGAAGCAAGTTTTCAATCCTAATAGTAAATTAATAATATTGAAAAATATTAAAAATCACTAAAAGATTTTTAAATAGATATTTCAAAATCTTTTAGTGATTTTTAATATTTTTCAATATTATTAATTTACTATTAGGATTGAAAATTTGCTTCGTCTTTCAATTGCCAGATGGCGCTTGCCACCTATTATCATAAATATCTATTTAAAAATCTTTTAGTGATTTTTTCAATATTATTAATTTACTATTAGGATTGAAAACTTGCTTCGTCTTTCAATTGCCAGATGGCGCTTGATACCTATTATCATCACTTTGGTTGCGATGTGTGGGAAAACCTCTCGATGCAATTTAGTTGGAGTATGGAGAACAGTGCCTACGTTCCTTCTGATGAAGCTCCAATAAGAGCAGAAAATCGCGGTTAAAGGAACTGGACTGCACTCCGTATTCTAATTAAAAAGTAAGATTGGTCTGCCTTCGCATCGCAACCGAATAAAAATGGTACACATTTTTATTTTATTTTTCGTATTACTCCGTAGAGTAACCAGGTGCATTTTTCAGTTGGAACTTTGCCGGCTGCAGACGGGGGATGTGAATTGCAAGGTGTAGAATTCCTTCCCTTTCGTCTTCACTGCAGCATCCATATGACTTGCAAATTATAGAAGTCTTGGAGGTGTTACCATGAAAATGTACCAATAAGTTTTCAATTTAAAAATCTTTTAGTGATTTTTAATATTTTTCAATATTATTAATTTACTATTAGGATTGAAAACTTGCTTCGTCTTTCAATTGCCAGATGGCGCTTGCCACCTATTATCATCACTTTGGTTGCGATGTGTGGGAAAACCTCTCGATGCAATTTAGTGGGAGTATGGAGAACAGTGCCTACGTTCCTTCTGATGAAGCTCCAATAAGAGCAGAAAATCGCGGTTAAAGGAACTGGACTGCACTCCGTATTCTAATTAAAAAGTAAGATTGGTCTGCCTTCGCATCGCAACCGAATAAAAATGGTACACATTTTTATTTTAATTATTTATTCTTTTATATTTAAAATTTCTTGCAACGATGCCACACCTAATTATGTTGTGGTATCACTGATGGGTTTGTAATATACGCCACCTAGTGGTGAATATGACTTCGTTTTCCAAGTCTTAATTTTGGGGGACAGAGAAATTTCTCGTCACTTTTGGTTTGGAGGGTCAACGAGTGGCATGTGACAAAATTAGCTCAAATTTAAAGGTTAAGACTTCGTTTTATGGTTAAATTGTTGAATTTCGAAATGTGGATCAATAAAATGTATTCAGGAGTGTTTAGAAGAAGTCAACAAATAGATCTATCTAGTTTTCCGGCATAGAATTTCCGTCACATGGTAACTACATCTTTTTATATTATTTTTTTATGTTGTTACCTACTGTTGTTACCAACCTGTTGTTACTCCGTTTCATTGTAACATATAATCTTTCCAATTAAATCTTATGTGTAAATTTATTCCGTGAATTTAGTATCTTTTAATCATTCCAATATTTATAGGTAAGTAATATTTATTCAGAGAAAATCCCAACCTTATTTTTTCCATATAAAAGTCAAAATTTCTTTTGAATTATTCCAACATCATTAATAAGTATCCGATAATTATTTTAAAGAAATAATATCTATTCTGTATTTAAATTCCAAATTCACGTGTCTGTAATTTGAAATTGTCACATACATCCATTTTGTCAAGGCCATTCAGTAATGAGAGTTTTTGTGTGATTAATGCCCTTTTTTACATTACTATCTATACTAAAAACACTTTCCTAGTTTTTCTTTTTCTTTCCTTTGATTCTTTCGCACACTTAAGAAATTGAAGTAAACGGTAATTATGTTTTTTAGTCACTAATGTGAAAACTTAAAAACACTGAGAGGCCAATTTCCAACCACCAGTCACTTGGGAGAACAAGCTTGTGGAGCGTTCCAGCTCCATTTTCGTCTTTGCACCTGGGCGTACAGGAGGCCATCCTGGTGCTCATTTTCGGAGATCCAGCAGCAACCTTTTTAGGAGTCGTTTGGGAACAATGAGTTTTTGAGATAGTAACTTTCTGTATATGGTGTTTCATATCACAGACATTTTGGTTTAATGCACTATGTTCAGTAATTATTATTTTTAAGATTTAGTATTATTTATTTATTTGTTTTTTTAATATACATATAAGTTTAGTAAGTTCCCAAACTCATGTATAATCCTGCTCTACTGTACGTTGAGCTCGGCGTATCTGCCAGAAAGGTATTGTTGTATTTTGTTGTTAATTTGGTTGATTTCATTTCATTATGTAAATTTAGTTCGTATTGTTAATTGCTTGTTTCCCATGTATTTCATTATTTATTCGCTTTACCTCATTTATTCGGTCATTTTAAGTCGTCTGTATAGGTATTTATCTTAACTTCAAGTTTTGTAACGTTCATTCATTAACTTTGCTTAATTCATTTTGTTGTATTTCCCTTAGTCCGGCTTGTGCCTGCTTATTTATATTATTATTAATATTTGTCGGTTTTTAATTTAGTTGTGCGTAGCAAGCGTACTATAACCATTTGGTAAAGTTAGTCTCATATGAGTTGTAAGTAAGAGGTATCTTAATTTTGTAACATGTAACATTATTGTTACATTACAGTACATTGTTTAGTATTGTAACCAAATAACTTTTGTCATGTTGGAGTCACATAATATTCACTATGTGTAACTCAGAGATTGTGAAAATCTAAGTAGTTATATTTAATAAATTTTGTTTATTTGGTATATCATTTATTGTTATTCCTTCATTCACATTTACTGATTTAATATAGTTTTGGTAGCAGTGTAAGATACCTGGGAAAGTGATCTAAGATCATTTCCTGGCGCCCATGATTTGTTTGTTTTTATCAAATTTGTTCTTCTTTAGCAATTATTTATTTTACTCATTTTCAGTACATCATTCTTATCTTAATATTTCCATTCTTAGTCATCATCACTATCTACTTTGAGCTGCAGTCTTCGACAGGCATGCAAAATTGGCCATATCCATCCTTGAGTGTCAAGTTGTCGTTCTCTTTCATATCTTGCTAGCCTAACTCCATTCAGTTTGCATCTGTCTATTCATACTTTTATGATCAGTTCATCCCACTTTCTTCATATTATCATTTTGCTTCTACAAATACTACTGCAAAAGTAGTATTTTGTAACCTCGGCTTCTTCAACGTAGAAGCCACCCTCTTTTTTTGTTAAACTTATAGTCCGTTCTTTAACGGTAAAATATTGCGAAACCTCTAAATTTTAAAGAACCGCTTGGATTGACATGAAATTTGGCATACGTATAGCTTACATGTCAAAGAAAAAAAGTGATATTGTGCCGATGTGTGCTTTTTCCCTGGGGGTGACTTTCACCTCCTTTTGGGGGTGAAAAAATATATGTCCAAAATAAGTCCGGAAATGGGTAAACTGACTAATTTTAAGTAACTTTTGATCTATAGAGCTTTTTCGCCAAGTCAACACTTGTCGAGTTATTTGCAAGTGAATATGTTCATTTTTCAACAAAATAACCACATTTTTAGACGGTTTTTCGCAAATAACTCAAAAAGTAAGTATTTTGTCGAAAAAAACGTTCTTAGAAAAAATATAGCCTATAAAAAAGTTAAAAAATGGTGTACGCGTTAGGTCTCTGGATCTCGTAGAACCAGAGTTATAGCCAATGAAAAATAGATTCATATTCACCAAATTTCAAATAGAATATTTTGACGTGAAATATCCAAAAAATTAACCACTTTTTGGGGAAAACTCATTTTAACTTTTTTAAAGTGTTTAAAAAAGCTTTATTTCTGTTTTTACAAAAAGTTTCTAGCATTAAATTTAAGCAAGTTACACTCAAAATAAAGTTGGACCCTTTTGTTTTTGCAAAAAAAAATCGGCAAGACCACCCTCTAATTAGCAACTTAAATGAAATTAATCGTTACCGCTCCACAAATTATTTTACTTATGTTGTGTTTATAAAGGGTGTCCCGAAAAGATTGGTCATAAATTATACCACACATTCTGGGGTCAAAAATAGTTTGATTGAACCTAACTTACCTTAGTACAAATGTGCTCACAAAAAAAGTTACAGCCCTTTGAACCTCTAAATTTTAAAGAACCGCTTGGATTGACATGAAATTTGGCATACACATAGCTAACAAGTCAAAGAAAAAAAGTGATATTGTGCCGATATGTGCTTTTGCCCCGGGGATGGTTTTCACCCCCTCTTGGGGGTGAAAAAATATTCGTCCAAAAAAAGTCAGGGAATGGATAAACTGGCTAATTTTAAGTAACTTTTGTTCTATAGAGTTTTTTCACAAGTCAATACTTTTCGAGTTATTTGGCAGTGAATATGCTCATTTTTTCAACAAAATAACCACGCTTTTAGACGGTTTTTCGCAAATAACTCAAATAGTAAGTATTTTGTCGAAAAAACATTCTTAGCAAAAATATAGCCTGTAGAACATTTGAAAAAATGGTGTATATATCACGTCTCTGCACTTAGTAGAAACAGAGTTATTGCTAATGAAAAATAGGTTCATATTCGTCAAATTCCAAATGGAATACTTTAACGTGAAATAACCAAATATGAAGCACATTTCGGGGAAAACTCATTACAACTTATTTAAAGTGTTTAAATAAAGCTTCATTTTTGTTTTATAAAAAAAATTTCTAGCATCAAAATTAAACAAGTTACGCTCAAAATAAAGTTAGTCCCTTTTGTTTTTGGTAAAAAAATCGAGAAAATCACCCCCTAATTAGTATCTTAAATGAACTTAATCGTTACGACTTCACAAGTTTCTTGACTCGTGTATATATTGTTTATATGATCTGTAAGTTTCATCGGCTCAAAGTCCTTATTATTGAAAGGGCTGTAGTTAAAAGGGGTTGAACGAGTCACTGATCACGAATGTATGCAAATTTAGAAACACCAAATCTTAATCAATTTTTGTCCAACAGAAAAACAAAAAAAATACATGATATTCAGAAAAGCAAATCTGACTTTTTTTGTTCTTCGAGATTTTTGGTATCTCCAACAATTTTTAAGTTATTTTGAAAAAAAGCATATTTTTCAAAATTTAAATTTTTAAAAATTTTACTTTGAAACCAAATTTTTTCAAAAATGAGCACTTTAAACCGATGAAACTTACAGATCATACAGGGTGTCCCGAAAAGATTGGTCATAAATTATACCACATATTCTGGGGTCAAAAATAGGTTGATTGAACCTCACTTACCTATATACAATAGTGCACACAAAAAAAGTTACAGCCCTTTGAAGTTACAAAATGAAAATCGATTTTTTTTCATCTATCGAAAACTCATGTTTTAGACATGTGGCATTTTTACGGCAGCAACATCTTAAAAAAAATTTAAGTAAAATTTGTGCACCCCATAAAAATTTTATGGGGGTTTTGTTCCCTTAAACCCCCCAAACTTTTGTGTACGTTCCAATTAAAACTTTTTTGCCTCTTATTACTTTTTCGATAAGCCAGTGTTTATCGAGATATTTTAAATAATTGTCGAATCCACCACATATTTGTGGTTAAGTACGGTTCTAATAGAGACCTGTTATTAATCTGAAAATTTATTTATAATTTACATTTTTAGGTATATTTTGAAAAAGAAGCTACATCTCGATAAAAGGTGACTTATGAAAAAAAGACTAAGAGGCAAAAGTTTTAAAAACACTGTGGTTAACTAATGGTACCACAATAATAGTTTAATTGGAACGTGCACAATCATTTGGGGGGTTTAAAGGAACAAAACCCCCATAAAATTTTTACGTAAATATATTGAAAAAGAAGCCGCATCTCAATAAAAACTGGCTTATCGAAAAAATACTAAGAGGCAAAAAAGTTTTAAAAACGTTGTCTTTAACTAATGGTACCACAACAATGAATTCATTGGAACGTACACAAAAGTTTGGGGGGGTTTAAGGGAACAAAATCCCCATAAATTTTTTATGGGGTGGACAAATTTCACTATAATTTTGTTTTAAGATGTTCCTGTCATAAGAATGATACATGTCCATTTTCAATAAAAAATCTCTAATAGTTTTCGATATATTGAAAAAAATCGATTTTCATTTTGTAACTTCAAAGGGCTGTAACTTTTTTTGTGAGCACATTTGTACTAGGGTAAGTTAGGTTCAATCAAACTATTTTTGACCCCAGAATGTGTGGTATAATTTATGACCAATCTTTTCGGGACACCCTGTATAAACACAACATAAGTAAAATAATTTGTGGAGCGGTAACGATTAATTTCATTTAAGTTGCTAATTAGAGGGTGGTCTTGCCGATTTTTTTTTTGCAAAAACAAAAGGGACCAACTTTATTTTGAGTGTAACTTGTTTAAATTTAATGCTAGAAACTTTTTGTAAAAACAGAAATAAAGCTTTTTTTAAACACTTTAAAAAAGTTAAAATGAGTTTTCCCCAAAAAGTGGTTAATTTTTTGGATATTTCACGTCAAAATATTCTATTTGAAATTTGGTGAATATGAATCTATTTTTCATTGGCTATAACTGTGGTTCTACGAGATACAGAGACCTAACGCGTACACCATTTTTTTAACTTTTTTATAGGCTATATTTTTTCTAAGAAGATTTTTTTCGACAAAATACTTACTATTTGAGTTATTTGCGAAAAACCGTCTAAAAATGTGGTTATTTTGTTGAAAAATGAACATATTCACTCGCAAATAACTCGACAAGTGTTGACTTGGCGAAAAAGCTCTATAGATCAAAAGTAACTTAAAATTAGTCAGTTTGTAGCACGGTTAATTTTATGAAACAGCCCCACGCATGGAAGCCGTTTTATGTAACACGACAAAGAATGGAAGTCATATGGGGCCATTTTAATGTAAGACAAAAGATAGCCCCTGTTGTTTTATGAAACATGACTAATTAAGAATTGGACAAAATTCGTGCTACATAAATTATTAAGTACCTCGGTTGCTACTGTCTCAGAGATTTTAGGGAGTGGATTCTTTAATAGATGTTATGATATACTCTTATTAGCTTAGAAAAATTAGAAAGATAGAAAAATCGGATTAAGGATGTGAAATAAAAAATAAAGAAAAATACAAAAAATAAAATATTGGGCGCCATTGGTTACCTAAGGGAAACCAAACTTTATACAAAAAAAAATAGAAATAAAACAAAGAAAGATAAATTAAAATAAAACAAAGAAACATAGTCAAATAAAATGATATATAATATACAAAATGTTATAATGTAACTTACCTCCTTTACTTTATTTATTTATTAAGCGCAACAGGCCTTGTAGGCCTAGGGCTAAAATGTTTACATTTCTGATTACATAAATAATATAGTAAATAACTTAATATAACTTACATAACTTATAAATTTTATTTAAATACACTTCAGTCTTTTTATACACTCCTTCACAACCTCTCTCCATCTCCTTCTGTCCAATGCTAGTTCTTTCCATCTCTCAATGTTACTTTTCTTCAAATCTTCATATACACTGTCCTTCCATCTTTTCCTTGGCCTGCCTTTCCTCCTCTTTTGTATTGGTCTTCGTGAAAGTACCATTTTTGGCATTCGTTTACTTCCCATTCTCTCTATGTGCCCCAAGTATCGTATTCTCTGTGCTTTGATCGTCGTCGTAATCGTTGGCTCTTGATATAGTTCTTCCAATTCTTTATTGGTTCTTCTTCTCCACTGACCTTCTATTTTCACACCTCCATATATTGCTCTTTGCATTTTTCTCTCCCATCTTTCTAACAGCTCTGTTTCTGACTTTTTGAGCACCCATGTTTCGCTTGCGTATGTTACTGTAGGTCTGATAACAGTCTTATAAATTCTTATTTTTGTTTTTCTTGATACGTATTTGGATTTCAATAATGTGCGTAATGCTCCATATTTTTTATTTCCTTTAGCTATTCTTGCCTTTATCTCCCCTTCTTCATGACCATTTTCATCTATTTTGGTTCCCAGGTAAATAATTTCTTTGGCTCTTTTAAACGAGTATGTTTTTTCTCCATCTATTTGTACTATGATGTTATTCTCTTTTTCTTTTTGGATCTCTCCCATTATCATATACTTTGTCTTTTCTTCATTGATTTTAAGTCCGAATTTTTTGGCTTCTGTTATTATGTTTTTCATTAACTTTTGTAGTTCTTTTTTGCTTGTTGCTAATAGCGTCAGATCATCTGCAAATGCTATGCATTGGTGGCCGTTTTTAAATATCGTTTCTTGCATGTTTATTCTGCTTTTCCTGATTATTCCTTCCAATGTTAGATTGAATGCCATTGTTGATAGTGGGTCTCCTTGTCGTAATCCTTCCTTGGTTTCAAACTTTTTGGATGTATACCCTTTCCACGCTATTTCGTTTGTTGTGTTTTCCATCGTCATCTTTAGCATCCTGACAATTTTACTTGGTATCCCCAATTCTTTCATCAGTTCGTACATCTGCTGTCTATTTACTGTGTCGTAAGCCTGCTTAAAGTCTATGAACAAAGCATATAGTACTGTTTTATGTTCGTAACAGGTAGTCTGTATTTCTTTTAAGGCAAATATTTGGTCAGTCGTTGATCTGTTGTTTCTAAAACCTGCCTGGTATTCCCCCAGTATTTTTTCCGAATAATGACTTAGCCTTTTACTTATACTTTGTGCCAAGATTTTGTAAATTATTTCTAATAGTGCGATGCCTCTGTAGTTTTCGCATAGCATTCTATCACCTTTTTTATGTATAGGGCATATTCTTGCTATGGTCCACTCTTCTGGCATTTTTTCTACTTCCCATATTCTTTTTATCAGATCATATATCTCTTTCTGTAGTCTTTTCCCTCCTGATTTTATCATTTCGGCCGATATTTCTGTTATTCCTGGGCTTTTGTTATTTTTCAAGCTCTTTATTTCGTTCTTTATTTCTTGTTCTGTGGGTATTTCTATTGCTATCTGATCATCTTCAATTTCAAGGTTTGTTTCCTTTTGTACTTCGCTCTTATTTAGCAGTTCTGTGAAATAGTTTTGCCAGTTTTCCATTATTTTTTCAGGCTCATTTAGCAACATCCCTTTATCATCTCTCATATATGGGTTGTTTTTTTGATATCCTCTTTCCATTTTTTTTGCTTCCTGGTAGAATGATCTTATTTCTTTTTTTTGAAATTTTTCTTCTATTTCTTTCAGTTTGTTCTCGTTGTATTTTCTCTTTTTGCTTCTACATTTTCTTTTCATGATTTTTCTCAATTCTCTGTATTCTTCTCTAGTGCTTTCTTCGTCATTTGTGAGATTTTTGAGTCTTACTTTTCTTATTGCTTCTGCTATTTCTTGACATTCTTCATCATACCAATCTTTTGTTTTGTGTTTTCTTTTGGTTTTCGCTAGGATTGCTTTACTTGTGTCCAAGATTGCTTCTTTGATATTTTGCCATTGTTTGTCTGGGCTTGACGTTTCTTGTTCCCTGATTAGTCTGTTGGTTATTCCCTGTTCATACTTCTTCTGTGTGTTGTTATCTTTTAGTAGTCCTATGTTAAATTGTTTTCCAATTTTTTCTGTTGTTTTATTGTTTCGCTTTATGTTATGCTCGATTTTATATTCTGCTCTCACCAGGTAGTGGTCAGAGTTACAGTCCGCTCCTCTCATACTCTTTACATTTATTACATTGTTTGCATGCTTCTTCTCTATTAAAATATGGTCTATCTGATTTACTGTCTTCTTATCAGGGGAAATCCACGTTCCTTTATATATATCTTTTCGGCGTAATTGTGTGCTTCGTATCACCATTTGCCTTTCTGTTGCAAAGCCTATTATTCTTTGGCCATTATCGTTCGACACCTCATGCTTACTATATTTCCCTATTATGTGTTCGTATATATTCTCTCTTCCTACTTTAGCGTTGCAGTCTCCCATTATTATTTTGATGTCAAACCCTGGTAATTTATCATATTCTCTTTCCAATTGCTCGTAGA
The DNA here is from genome assembly GCF_917563875.1 of Diabrotica virgifera virgifera. Classification (NCBI taxonomy): domain Eukaryota; kingdom Metazoa; phylum Arthropoda; class Insecta; order Coleoptera; family Chrysomelidae; genus Diabrotica; species Diabrotica virgifera. The sequence goes on along the minus strand of NC_065446.1, from coordinate 65,802,063 downwards.
ATTCATCTTTTTCTTCTTCTGTGGCATCTTCAATCGGTGCGTGTACATTTATTATACTTATGTTTCGTTTGTCGCCTTTTAATCTTATTGTGCATAGTCTATCTGATATTGGTTGGAATGCCATTACTCTTTCCTTCCATTTTCTCTGTATTATAAAACCTGTTCCTAACCTTCTGGTTTCTCCCCCGCTTTTAAAAAATACCACGTCTTCTATTTCTACTATTTCTGTTTCCAATTGTTTTGTCTCTTGTAAAGCTATTATTTCTACATTATATCTTTTAATTTCTCTAATTAATTCTTTGAGTTTTCCTGTTTCGTATGTGCCTCTTACATTCCATGTACCCAAGTTGACTTTAGTTTTCTTTTTGTTATCTTTACTTATTGCCTTGTCCATTGCCTGCGTCGTTTCCTTCTTATTTATCCCTGTTGCAAACTGTATCTTGTCATTTTTCGGCTTTTCTTTTTTATTGCTGTCTTGATTTGTTTTCTTTCCATAGTTCGTAATCCTATTCTTTGCATTTTTCGTCGTCATTTGTTTCCTTTCATTGCTATTGCTTAGTTTTTTGCTTTGGTCTCTACCACCAACGTTTGGTTCATTCCATCCCAGCGCCATATTTCATGATCGGCATATATTTTCTTATACCCTACTTTCACTTTTCTCCCTTCCTTTCTTAGTTCTTGCGCTTTTTGTCTGACATGTTTCTGTACAATTCTGTCGTTCTTTGATAGGTCATCGTTGATATAAACTAGACCTTCTTCTCGATTTCTCAATTTGGTTTTGTTTCGCATGATTTTTCTTTTATCTTCTTCCTTTTCAAGCTCAACCAGACAAACTTTTTCTCCTAACTTCAGAGCCTTCTCTATTTGTACATCTACTTTTAATTCTGTCTGCATAAAATTTTTCATTGCATGTTTTAGGATATCTGGCCCATTTGTATCTATGTTCAATCCTTGTATAATTATATTTTTCCGCCTTTTTTGATTTTCTAAACTTTCAAGCCGTTCTTCTATTTGATAAACTGCCTGTTTTAGTTTCGTGTTTTCTTCTCTTAATGTTACATTCTCCTGGCGTAGCTCTCTTATTTCATCTCTATATTCTTTCTGCTCTCTACGCATCTCGCTAAGTTCTCTTGATTGTTCCTCGATTTTTAGACTTACTCCTGCCATCATTTCCATAATTTTTTGTATATTCTCCTCCATTTTCTCCTTTCTGTAGGAGGGAGATCTGCTTATTTTTCGACTTTTGTTAAAAGCCCGTTCCAATTCTTCCTCTTTTCTCTTCTTGTCGTTTTCGTCTGTCGTGGTACCGTCACTTTCTGTTCGAAATAATAGCTCTTCGTATTTTTTATCTTCTCTGCTCATTTCAACTGGTTCGTTTTACTGCGATAAAGGTCTCGTTCGGACTATCTCCGCGGAAACTTAACCTTTCTCAGTGTAGCGTCTTACTTTTTTTTTTTTTTTGATAAAATTATATTGAGCAGTATATACTATTTCGCTCCTCCCTACTTACAGGACTTCCCTGTCGACTTGGCAACACCGCGTTCCAATCAAACAATAATCCACTTCGAATATCGTAATATCGATGACGTTTTATTTGTTTGTGTGTTACGCTTACCTTGGATTTTTGCCAATTTGGAGCACAATTTCAATATTTAGTTTATTATTTTTCGTTCAGCGCGAAGATTACTCACTTAGCTTCACACTTTAGCGTTTGCTGTAATTGATTTACTCTGCATTTCGCGAAAAACGGGTTTAATGCAGGAGCAAAATACAATTAATATTTACACACTCAGCGCAACGTTGCCAATCCCCCTTTACTTTACACTCAAAATTATATACTCAGTCAATGTTTTATCGTTCTTACGATTCAAGAGAGAAGGAAAGAAAATAAATTATATGTTGAAAATCAAACATTATTTATTAAAAACAAAAAAATTAATCTCTGATCTCTCTGTTATAATTAGAGACCAGATTACCAATTAATCAAAGATGAAACGAACAGTTTTACAAATATAAAAAATTATACCTTAACAATTAGTGTCCTGGCTTCTTCCTCGTAGCTTGATTCGAAAGTCCAAGGCGCTATTGCACTCGCGAAACACTTACTTCACTGTCGTTAATTACAGCAAACAGCAAACAGTACATTGTTTATAAAATGCGTATTATTTCAAGGAACGGATAAAGAAATAAAATTCGTAATGTTGTGGGAACGAACAAAATAACAAACTCACATCAATGCGGAAAAGCGATTTGAAACTGCGTTTCTCCGACTCAATATACAGGGTGTAGCGAAAGTGTACAACTGTAAACTGGGTCGAAATTTCAAATATTTAAACGGAGGACTTTCAGCGTGTTTCAAGTTTACCCATTTCCGGACTTATTTTGGACATATATTTTTTCACCCCCAAAAGGGGGTGAAAGTCACCCCCAGGGCAAAAGCACACATCGGCACAATATCACTTTTTTTCTTTGACATGTAAGCTATACGTATGCCAAATTTCATGTCAATCCAAGCGGTTCTTTAAAATATAGAGCAAAAACCGTGAAAGAATGGACTATTAGCTATTTTTTAAATTTTTCTACTTCTGTTGGAGTTTATCATTCTTTTTACTTTCACTCCAACAGAAGTTTTCTTTTTTGTTACAGCAGAACCTCAGGATGTGTTCAAACCACGTGGGGAGTCAGATGGTGCCTAGTGCTAAATCTAGGATAATTTCAAACATCAATGTTATAGTCGGTTCGCTAAACTCAAACACAATTGGCTAGTGATTTTAGTAAGTAATTTTGCCAATTTCGTAAAATTGGCAAAAAAATAATTGCTAAATAGTTAATAATTACTAAATAGTTGGTAATTTTGCCAATTTTGGCAAAATTGGCCAAAAACAAAAAAATTACCTACTAAAATCACTAGCCAGTTGAGTTTAGCGAACCGACTATATTTAATATTTACAATGTAAATTTTCCCATTATACAACATTTTAAAACGTTTTTACCCTCATATTTTTAATTTTGGTGGCTTAGCATGTTAACATCCTGTTCAGCACTGATGATGATCTGTAATATATCGAAAATGTTCTGCATTTGTGATGTAGCCCTTTAAGGGACTTTTAATAATAAATTATATATAGTAGACACGGAACTTTGTCAGAATGCTCAAAACTTGCCCTATCAATGTTCGGTATAAATGTTTAAGTAATTCAATACGGCCGCTTTGAAGAGCTTGCTGATATTTTAACATCACATTAATCATAAAAATTAGTCATTAGTAGTCGACTTGCGTATTAGTACAGTTAACACATTCACAAACACGACTGCATATGAAGTCACTTACTCCATAAGAAGATGTGCAATGGCGACTCGTGGTAATTTAAGGAGGGTATTCAATTAAAGAATGTAATTATACAAACGGTGAATAAGCGCCGCAGGCGAAAAATTTTTGGGGCCTCGCCAAAAGATGTTCTGTAAAATGAAACCTATCTTTGACCCGATTAGTCAGGATGTCACACACTTTTTTTGTTTTGTGCAGAATATGATACCTACTGAATGATGGCGCTTCTTCGGTGGTGAAGGTGGACGCAGAAGTTACGAATATTGAAATGGCTTTGTCAAAACTGTATCACACCCGCATAATCACGAAGTTTTTCTATATTGTTCAACTTTAAAACAATGTTTAAACTTTTTGTTTCTTATTGCACATTCTTGTACCAAGTTTATCTCCGGCCAAGTTAGTCCATTCTTTTTATAAGAAGTCGATTTTCAAAACTATTTACATTTTCTTTTATAAACTTCACTGAATAAGGCTCCATCCTAAAAAAAAACTACCTACCAATATTGTATTTAATAAATTCCCACAATAGAAAATGCCAAACTGTGAATCGAAACGCTCCGCCCCGGTCTCTGTGTGCAGTGCACAAATCCTCAATGTTTTAAGATAGAAGAATCGCTGGTTCACGGATTTAAGAGCTCTCGTTCTTCTATAGCAGGGGTCACCAATTAGTTTCCCTGACGGTCCGTTTCGAAAACCTATGACACTTCCGCGGTCCGGATTTAACGCTACCTGTGTCTGGTTATTCTCTGATTCGGTTCCTGGGCGGATTCTTGTTTAAAAATATCCCCTATAAACAAATCAGAAGGGTTCCAGGCGAAATTTTTGGGCAGAAATTGTTTACCAATTTTTTTTTGTCATAGGTTCAAAACATCACCTTTTCCCCCGAAAATATGTTTTTAGCATTTTGGGGTCATCTTAAACAACAAAAATCTTCTATCATTTTCTCAAAACTTGATAGATTTCGAGTTTTAAACGATTTAAAATCTGAAAAATGCGAAAATGAACATTTTCGAAGCTTGAACACGTAAATTATTATTTTTGTGGTTGTGCCTAAATTGAAGTTTAAACATTAAATTTGAAGATTCTGACGAGTAATCGGGGCTTGTTTTAATATAAACATTTGTTTTTAATTGTTAATTATGCGCGTCCTTTCGACCCTTAAGTCGCCCCGGCGGCGCGTTGCACTATACTTATGGTGCGTATAGCACTATATGATTGAAGTATTTAAATAGCACATTGGCAATAATTAATTGAATAAATAAATAAATTATTTAAAAAAACTATGGTTATAATAAATTATAAGATTTTAATAAATGTCAAGTATTTGTTGGCAAGTTTTTGCATAAGTACGTATACGTATGATATGTATAAGTGCGACAGAGACGCACCTTAAAGTGCGACGCGCTGTGATTTAGAAGTCGAGTGGAGGCGTATAATTAACAATTAAAAACAACGATCTATTGAAATCAGTCCCGATTACTCGATGAAATCTTGAAACTAAATGTATAAACTTCAATTCAGGTACTTGACCACCTGAAAATTAATCAGTTACATAAATATATAAGTTTTCAAGCATAAAAAATGCATGTTTTTGCATTTTCAGATTTTAAATCGCTTCTAACTCGAAAGCTTTTAACCTTTCAGAAATATATCAAGAGCCATTTTTTGTTAACAATTACCCAAGAAACCTAAAAATATATTTTTCGGGCCAAAAAGGTAATTTTAAATTTGTTTAAAAATATAGTTTTCGTTAAAAAAAACTATTTACAAAATTAAATTAATAGTGAGAAAAATGAAATTTTTTATTATGTATAACCTGTCTGAAGTTTGGAGTGAGTTTAGTGCAACTTATTCTCATTAGAAAGTTGAGATATTCATATATGTTAGCTGAGATCTATAGGTAGCGATTTTTAATGAAGTTCATTCTTGATAAAGCGACTTCCCACAAATAAGTTGAGCCAAATGTAGTACACAGTTTCATGGCCAAACATTTCCAAAATTGCCAAACATTATATTCTGAATTTAATGGAGGTCCGGACAAAACTAGCCCACGGTCCGGATGCGGACAGCGGTCCGCTAATTGGTGACCCCTGTTCTATAGGGTTACTGTATGTATAGTGGCTGGGTTCAATTTGAATTCTGCACTTACCACGTGCATCTAGCGTAGCGGTGTTGTGCAAATAAATTATGTGATTAATAAATACAGTTATATTTTAATGATACTATGATATTTATGAGATTTAAGAAAAAATATTTTAATGATATTTATGAGATTTTTAAAAACATGTATTTTAATGAAATTTGATTGGGTGTTCACTGCACAAGTGAACCAATGGAGAAACCGCCCCTGAAGATGTGGCTATATGTGAAGCGTGTCCGTGAATGTATTAAGCTTATTAGAGGATAAAATATTAAGCAAGAATAATTAGACTTTTTTCTACTTTTAACACGTTGACGGACAGTGCGTCAAATGTATAAGCAAGTGTTGTGACACTATAATATGTATTTTGCAAAGTAGAATAGGGATATTCTTTTAGCGCTTATGTTTATGAAAACATGAATTTTTTGAGATTTTTTGTAAATATATGGACGACGACCATGGACATCGTGTCACATCTAATATGCATCGTAGATGTAATGTGACATTTTTTGACACCAATTTTTTGTCACAACTCGTTATTTTACAAATGTCGTCTATAGACGTTGTGTCACACTACATCAATGGAAATTAGATGTCTATAGACGTTCTGTCCGTCAACGTGTTAAGGACAAAAAAAGCAATTTCATCGACGTAACCAAATTCAGAATTATTCTGCACATTTTTTTGGTGGACATATTCTCATATACAGCGGTGTACCGAATGAAAAAAGAGCAGCAGCGGGAGTGGGATGTATAATAAAAAAAGATAGAATAAAACACATACAAAAATGGGAAAGTTGGACAGAAAGAATACTTACAGTAGAGATGAAGGATGAATGGGAAGAAAACCTAACCATAATCACGGTGTATTTATGTCCCAGATGAAAATGATAAAAAGGAAATAAAGGACAAATTTTGGGAAGACCTCAACATAGCCGTAGAAAACAGTAAAGGAAATATTTTTTTCATTGGAGATTTTAATGGTAGAGTAGGAACCAAGGATATATCAACATCTGATGTAATTGGAAAATATGGCGAGGAGGAGAGGACTAACAATGGAAAAAGATTAATAGAATTTTGTGAATTAAATAGTAACTAACACACACTACGAACATAAAAATATACATAAATTCGCAAGACAAGGACCAAGAGAAAATGAAAAATCAATAATTGACTACATTCTGATGGAACGCAATAATAGAAGGGCACTCCAAGACGTAAGAGTTAGAAAAGGACGTGAAATAAGCAGCGACCACTATTTATTGGAAGCCAAGATAAAAAATAGGACAGAACCCCAAACGAGAGCAATAGAAAATAGAAAAAAGATTGAGTTCGAAACAATTAAAAACTGAGCAATAGAAAATAGAAAAAAGACTGAGTTCGAAACAATTAAAAACTACAAGCTTAGAGACAAACAAGTAGCTCAAAAATATGGAGAACGGACAAACTTAAAAATAACAAACTTGATGAGACCAATACAGGAAAGCAATCTGGAACAAAAATGGCAACAACTTAAAAATAAATATTAACTGAATCGGCAAAAGAAACGTGCGGTGTATACAGGAAAAATAACAAAACTAAACAAACTGGCTGGTGGAATGAAGAAATCAAAAACCATGTAAAAATTAAGATGAAACTGTGGAAAAATTATTTAGGGAACAAAACCGAGGAAAATTACGATAAATTACAAATGGAATACAGTAGTAAAAAAAAGCAGAAACTTTTCTACGGCACTATGAAAAATATAGGAATAGACAAACCAACAGGAGATACAAGAATAAAAGACATCGATGGAAAAATAATAACAGACGATCTACAAATAATGGAACGATGGAAGCAACACTTTCAAGAGCTACTTAGTAGTAATGAAGTAAACAGAGAAGAAAACAACGGAGAAAATGAAGAAAGAACAGAAGAGAAAGAAAACACAGAAGAAATAACAAACGACGATATAGAAACAGCAATCAAGAGACTTAAGAATGGGAAATCTCCTTGACATGATAGAATAACACCAGAAATGCTAAAGTATATGAGACTGGAAGGAAGGAAACTACTCAGAGAAATATGCAATGAGGCATGGAATAAAAAAGAAATACCGTCCGACTGGGAGATGGGAGTATACTGCCCGTACATAAGAAAGGAGATACCAAAGAATGTAACAATTATAGAGGAATTAAACTACTATGTACGGCGCTGAAAGTATACGAAACAGTATTAAAACAAAAGTTGAAGAATATAATAGAAACGACACTAGAAGGAAGCTCAGAGTGGTTTCCGGAAAGGACGAATAGTGTCCACATATTCACAGTGAAGCAAATAACAGAAAAAACACTACTGACTAAAACTAAAGCGTACATGGCCTTCATCGACCTAGAAAAAGCATTCGACAGAGCTAAAAGACAAACAATATGGAACAGTCTAATTAGAAGAGGAGTAGATAGAAAACTAATAAAAGTCATCAAAAGTTTATATAGAAAAAACACGAATTATATAATGCATAAAAATATGAAATCGCAACAATTTGAAACATCTGAAGGCTTAAGACAAGGAGGGGTGATGAGTCCTACACTGTTCAACATTTTCATGGACGAAATAATGAAAGAATGCATACCACAATTCAAAAAACTGCATGTATGCTACCGAAACCTAGAAAGAGTCAGAATAACAGAATGTGCATTTGCTGACGATGTAGTTGTTATGGCGGATAAATAGGAAGATCTGAGAAATAATTTACAAACATGGAATGAGGTACTAAATAGACATGGGATGAAAATAAACACACGCAATACAAAGATTATGGTAATATAGTGGAGTCACTGAAGGTTTTCACCTCCGATTTCGTTGAACCTTCATCGATTTTCATGAAAATAGGTGAGTAGTTAGAAGATACTTCAATGAACAAAGGTGACATGATGCCAATTATATAATGCATAAAAATATGAAATCGCAACAATTTGAAACATCTGAAGGCTTAAGACAAGGAGGGGTGATGAGTCCTACACTGTTCAACATTTTCATGGACGAAATAATGAAAGAATGCATACCACAATTCAAAAAACTGCATGTATGCTACCGAAACCTAGAAAGAGTCAGAATAACAGAATGTGCATTTGCTGACGATGTAGTTGTTATGGCGGATAAATAGGAAGATCTGAGAAATAATTTACAAACATGGAATGAGGTACTAAATAGACATGGGATGAAAATAAACACACGCAATACAAAGATTATGGTAATATAGTGGAGTCACTGAAGGTTTTCACCTCCGATTTCGTTGAACCTTCATCGATTTTCATGAAAATAGGTGAGTAGTTAGAAGATACTTCAATGAACAAAGGTGACATGATGCCAACTTGTGCTTTTACCCTGGGGGTGGATGCCACCCCTTCTCGGGAGTTAATTTTTTTTTAAATAATACCAGAAATTGATAGAGGGGCAACTTCTAAACAAAATTTGTTATATAAAGTTATTAACATAAATCAATACTTTTTGAGTTATTAAATATCAAAGATTTTATTTTTTCTTAAAAAAATGCATGTTTTAAAGCTGTTTTTCACGTATTACTCAAAAACTATAACCTTTTGTAAAAAAGCTATTATTACCAAAATTAAAGATAATAAAAAATTTAATACACTCCCCACTTAAAAAAACTAAACCAATGTTAATTCAAAGTGAGTTATGGGTAATTGAATGTATATTTTTTTCGACGAGTACTCAAATCTAAGTATTCAAGCTTACATAACGGGAAAACGATGCATTTTATATAATATACTTGTTAAGCACTTGTCAAAGTACTTCGAAATACCTATTAAATAAGCTCCAGTAGAAGTTAATAGCATCAAAATTAAGCAAGTTATGATGAAAATAAGAGAACACTTTCGATTTTTTTTAGGAAAAAGTGAAAAATAAAACATACGCAATTTCCACAAAAATTAAAATTTGTAGTAATCCTCACGAGAATTTCTTTACGTTAACATAGTTAATGATTTCAACAATTTAGACCGGTTTAGAATGCATATTTTTGAAAAAAAGATATAATTTAAAAAAAATCAGAATTTTTAAAATGATGGTACTTTTCATTTTCTTTTATGACGCCTATGACCGGTTTTAGAAATTCGCAATCGATGGAATCGATTTATCTTTAGAAGATAAATAGGCGTACGAGTTTTCGTTTCTCTAAATAGAAGCGTTCTGGAGCTATTTAAAAAACACTATTTACAAAACGCCATCTTTAAAGGGCTCTAGCTCCCTTAGGAAGCATTTTTGGACTAGGTGAATGGGGTTAAATTATCTTCAAATTATCTGAGGAATCTCCTGTCTTCGTTTGTCGGGAGGGTTTCTGGACACCTTGTATATATATACAGTAGAGCGTCGATTATCCGAACTAATTGGGGGACATGGGTGTTCGGAAAACCGATTTGTTCGGATAATCGAACTATATTGAGATTGTCATACAATCCACAAGTGAATAAAAACCATATTTGTAGAACCCCGCAAATCCGAACCCCGCTAATCCGAACGTTCGGCAAATCCGAACCAACAGAAAGTAAAAAAAAATTAAAAATTCAAGACAAAATTAAAAACATTTTTATTATAGAGTAAAACCAGAAAAAACATGTAAAAACATGTTTATGTCAAACCATTTACGCATAAATATTCCATCGACCGGTAACGCAGCAGAGTTCTGCTCCACGTAACGTAGAGCCACACCCAGAGCTTTAGTGGCATCTGCGTGTGACAGTAGATATGGCAGGGAAACTTCTTCCTCGCTTTCTTCATATTCGTTAGTGTTGCCTTGAGGTTGAACCAAGTGTACAATGTCTTCACCTGTAAATTCTTTATGCCCATTGTCGTCAGCTTCAATTTATTCTATAATTGCACTTTCTTCTTCGTTTTCTTATCCTGTGTTGTACGACTTTTAGTTCATCTTGTAATGGAGCGTGGAAAAATGGAGCTTCTTCAAATTGTAAATCTAGCCAGCTAGTTAGCGACTAAACACAAACAATGACACTGGCTCTTCATCAGTGACATCAATCTGAGATATGTGGAAGAGGGAGAGAGTGAGACAGGTGCAGCGACTTAAAATCAACGACAACGAAAGCTTTGAATTATTAGTTAGGCTAACTTTCGGATAATCCGAACTTTTCGGAATCCGAACAGACTGTCCCCCCAATTAGTTCGGATTTGCGGGGTTATACTGTAACTGTATATTTGTTTATACCTTGATAAAGACAAATAGCAATTAAACAAAAAAGTGCAGTCTTTGCAGCAACATATTTTTGGATACACAATGGAAGAAAATTGAAGATATTTTAAGCGTTAATTACTAACGCTTGCTCAGTTCTCAAGTGCGGGGCGCGGGAGTCAGCAGTTCGGATAACCGGTCGTTCGGTTGATCGACGTTCGGATAATCGACGCTCTACTGTATTTTTAAAACGCTATTTGTTTAAAATATCTCATTTTTGTTGGAAAAAAAATATATTAATTCGTCTGAACTAAATTACGGTTCTATTGAACTTGATACTCACACAATGTTGCCAAACTGAATTTTGTAATATTCAGTTTTAAATTTTCCAATTGATTTCCGAGGCGACTATACCTTTTATAAAGAGTTTCTTTTATTAATAAATTATATACCTTTTATAAATGGTTTTTACACATAAAATTTTTGTGATATATGGTATAGGTACAGCCAGCTACAGGAAATCATTCTCCTTGTGGATTTAAAAATTATTATAATCATTACCAGATTTTTTTTCATTTCTCTGCGTTCTATGTGATTAAAAAATAAAACTCAGTTCAATTTTAACCCTCCATCCTCTTACCCTTGTCTAACCACCAAAAATGTCATTTTTTTCGTTTTTATTTTTTTTTGGTGGAATGCAATACTTACATTCCACCTAAAATTCTAATTGCAATGATTAATTTGTCACCTTTTACCTAGTGAATGTTCATTTTTCAACAAAAAAAAAAACAGGTTTTTAAACCAATTTTCGAAAATACATAACTCAAAAAATAAGTATTTTATCAAAAAAATATTCTTAGCAAAAAATATAGCTTATAAAAAAGTGAAAATGGTGGATGCAGGATGCATGAAGTCTGTGGACCCAGTAGAAGCAGAGTTGTACAGTGGCGAACTTAAATGTGTTAATACATATTGTGAGCTATCTTGCAAGAACATTTAGGAAAGTGTAAGGATGGGATGATTATAAATGGTGAAATCCTTAATAATATAAGATATGCCAATGAGAAGATCATATCGATGGCTTAAAGCAGTGATTCCCAAAGTGGTCTATATCGACCCCCAGGGGTCGATAAAAACATGCAAGAAAATGGGGGTTAATGTCAAGAACCGCAATGGATTATCATTCAATATGGTGACATTGAAGAAACAGATGTTACATTACAAGAGAAATTCATTGGAATGGGCACCAACGAAGAACTTAAGGTAGAGTTTAAAAACGGATATCAACAATTCTACTTTAAAATTAATTGAAAAATAATTGTTTTTCCATCTTCATACCTAGTAGCAAGGGGTCCCTGCGCAGTTATAAATCTCATTCCAAAAAAATAACAAACTGGACATCATTAACTGAGGAGATTTGAGATTGTAACAAGCTAAATATATGCCAATGCCAAATGTTGATAATTTATTATTAAACCATCAAGTGTACCCCTCCCATTAAATGAATTTAGCTTTTGCTTAGTTTTTTTCATTTAATAGTTACTATATTTTTATTTAAATTTAAATAACAAATGTGTAAAAATGTGTTGTTTTTTTTTTACTTTTTCACATTAATTAAGTACTTTAGTACTGTTAGAAATTTTAATCTTTTAAAGTGAATAGCAGGGGGGTCGATCTAAAATTGGAAAACATGGCAAGGGGTCTACGAGAGAAAAAAGTTAGGGAAACTCTGGGTTAAAGCATACTTATTGTATGTCCGTGCATGTACTTTTTGAGAAAATCGAGTTTGAATGTTTAAGCTCTTGTAGTACAGTACTATAGCGCACAGTTTTGAAATGTCATTTATACCACACAAAACACGTTAGGAAATGTCATGTCTGTGCAGGATCATGGACTGTTAGGAGGTCATCAAGGTACAGTGCATAACTCAATAATAGAAAAAAATGGACATACAATAAGTGTGCTTTAAGCCATCGATACTCGCTTCAACACTACAAAGTGACAAACGTACTGAAACAGCTGAACAAAAAGTTTACCATATATGGTACTAAAATGAACTTAACATATTCACGGACATGACTGCATATACAGTCACTTTCTCCATAAGAAGACGTGTCTACATCTAAAGCGTGTCCGCAAATGTGTTAAAGAAAACAAGATTCATGGTCATTACAAAATATCCATAAGATAATGAGACACTTCATATTTATAATATCCAGATAGAAAGGGTAGATAAATACAAATATCTAGGAACATTGGTTAGTCAAACAACAGAACAAACACAAGAGATTACAAGCCATATAGAAATAGCAAGGGCAACATTTGTGAAAATGAAACATCTATTACGTAGTAAAGACCTAAGAATAGATCTAAGGATAAGGTTATTGCGGTGCCACGTTTATACAACTTTGCTCTACGGATCTGAGGCCTGGACAATGAAGCAATCAGAGATTAAGAAATTGGAAGCTTTCGAGCTTTGGTGTTAGCGAAGAATGCTACGAATATCATAGGTAGACAAAATTAGCAATATTGAAGTCCTTGATAGGGTTAATAAAAGGGAAGAAATTATACAGACAATTAAGAGGCAGAAGATTAAATATTTTGATCATACAGTAAGAGGTCCTCATTATAGTCTACTACGTTTGATTATAAAGGGCCAAATAAAAGGTAAAAGAGATGTAAAAAGAAGACGAACCTCCTGGTTAAGAAATCTAAGGGAGGAAATGGTTTAGTCTTAGCTCTAACCAACTATTTAGAGCTAAAGATAAAAAGGAATAAGGCACAACCTGCCACATTCGGACCTGTCATATCCGGACAGTTCTGCTGTCCGCATCTACCGAAATCTACCAAGAAATGCAGTCCTGCTGTTGGACAATGCACCCTCTCATCCCTAATGATGTAAAAAGAGAATATTCTCAAGAGAATATTCTCGAGAACAAGAATATTCTCGTTCTCGAGAATATTCTCTTGACAGTTGCTGCGTCCTTAATCGTGCTAAGATGATACATAAAAAAGAAAAATGTAAAATGTGGATACAGCTTTTCTAAGTAAACGCGAAACAATGAGTAATTTAACTATGGAAATAATGCTTAGACAATTGTTTGTTTAAGAATTTTACGAGAATGTCAAAAAGTCATTTCGAATTATTAATAAATATTTATTTATTTATTTACGGGCAAGCCCAATTCAGAAAATATTACAAAAAAAAAATATTACAAAGACAAAAGCAAAACCATAGACAGTGTCAACACAAAGAACAAACATTATAATATGTATCGGATAACAAAGCTAATAAGTTAAAGGAAAAAAAAGAACATTACGATATAAAAAACAAACAAAGTTTAAGCTTAAAAAATTGTTGATAGAAATTATAAATTATATCACTAACATTGTATGTTCAACAAATGGTTTTTAAATCTATCCAAGGAATTGCAGAATATATTTAAGTCATTTAGAGAATTCGCAAGTCTAAGTGTTCGTGGTAAAAAATTGTTGTAAGTATAGTTATATCTATGAAAGCTTATGTGAAAAGTTTGAGTTTGTCTTGTTGGCCGAGTAGGTACAAAAATACCAATTTTTGACAGAAGATCGGGACAGCTACTATTACCATTAATAATGTTGAATAAGATTGTTAGATCTTTTCTTTTTCTGCGGGTTTCTAATGAAGTAATATTCAATAATAATTCAATATCTGTGTAGCTACGATATATATGTTGTTTAAAAGCTACATATCTGAGAAAGGTATGCTGAACTCTATCAAGTTTATTTTTATGAACTAGATAATATGGAGACCACACAGAGGAACAAAAATCAAGATGAGCTTTAACAAGTGAGCAATATAAAATTTTCATTGAATTTATATCTGCGAAATCACAAGATGTTCTTTTAATGAAACCAAGCATTTTCATAGACTTTTGGCCAACGGTACTAATGTGGTGTTTAAAGCTGAGTGAAGAGTCTAATATTATGCCTAGATCTCTGATTTGTGTGCATGATTGCAATGCCTGATCGTTAATAGTATAGTCATGTGTTAGTAAATGGTGATTCCTACAGAAACGCATAATATAACACTTACTATGTATTCAGTGATTGTAATAATTTATTTGTACAATAAAGACTAATACTCAATCGAGAAAAGAGGAAAAGTGTTAAAGTGATTTTTTAATAATATATTGTTATGGAACGCTTACAATTTTGAACATCTTTAACAACAAGATACTTGGATCACAGAATATATTATCCTGATTGTTCTCTGCTTGGATCTTCCACAAATAATACACAATAAATAACTTTTTATTAAGTTCACGTCTTAAATCAATTATTTATCAAATACACTATATATCAATAATATTTAATCAATAACTCAACATATTTCCGATGCAATGTCAAATATTTAAAATTGTCACTGATTGTCAGTGTCTGACTGACAATATATGCTGACAATATTATATTCGGCTGAGTGTGTTGTAAGACAAAGATAGATTTGGAAAATATTACCACGGCATTGTGTTTATTTTTTTCGAATCCTGAAAAAACCAATAAAAATTTTTGAAAAATTTAAACGCAGAATGAAAGACTAAATTATTACCGAGGGCCGAAAGTCCCTTAGAATAAATAAAAAGTTTATTTTGAATGATATATTTGAAATTAAAAATCACACTAAATTTTCTCTTAGTTTTTTACCCCTGTAACTTATTAAAATAAACATTATAGAAGTTCTCAGGGACTTTCGGCCCTCGCTAATAACGTAATCTTTCATTCTCCGTTTAAATTTTTCAAAAATACTTATTAGTTTTCTCAGGATTCGAAAAAAATGAATCCCCATTTGAATAACATTGCAGCCGAAAATACGTACCGATCCTCTTAAGAGAGCACCACTGGGATAATTTATTAATATCTGATTGTAGTCCAAGAATATCATCATGAGATCTTATTATTGTAAAGCACTTAAGGTCATCAGCGAAAAGGAGAGCTTTTGTATGGGAAAAACAAGTGGTAATATCATTAATGAATAGATTAAATAGTAGCGGTCCCAGGTGTGAACCTTGAGGAACATCTGAAGTTACAGGAAAAATGTTAGAATAACAGTGATTTACTCTAACCATTTGAGTTCTGTTTTCTAAATAATTACATAACCAGCTAAATACCAGACCATCAATACCATAAGAACGTAATTTATGTAATAGAAGGTCATGGTTTATCTTATCAAAGGCTTTAGAGAAATCAGTGTACAATGAATCAACCTGCAAGCCTTCCTCCAGGGCTTCAGATAGGTAGTCAGTATAACTGAGTAGACTTAGCTCAGCAGATTTACCGCAAGAAAACCCAAACTGTGAGTTAGTAAGAACACTAGAGCAGTCGTAAGTAAGAAATTCAGTTATAATCCTTTCAAATACTTTAGGGCTACTGGGGCGATAGTTCTTAATATCAGATTTAACACCTGATTTATAAATAGGAATTACATAAGATGGTTTCCAGAAGTCGGGGAATTCACCAGAATCGAGAGAGGCATTGAAAATATGATAAAGTGGTCTAGATAGTATAAAGCTGCATTCTTTTAGAATAATAGGAGGAATTCCATCGGGTCCAGGTCCCTTATTAATATTCCGTTGTGACAATCTCTCATATATTTTTGATATTTGAATGTGGTAGGAAGATACACTAACGTTAAAGTGGATTTGGTTATGGTAATAATTTAGCCTTTGGTTAGTATACACAGATGAAAAATGATTGGCAAATAAATTGGATATATCATTTCCATGAGAGGCAATAGAATCGTTTAGTTTCATTGTGTCAGGTATTATGTTGTTTTCTCTTTTGCTATTAACGAATTTCCAAAATGACTTAACGTTAAGTTTAATGCAGTTTTCAGTTTCATTAATATAATTAGTATAGCAATCCCTTGTTAAAAGTTTACATTGGGCTCTAAGTCTACTAAATTCTACATAGCTTTCTGGTGATCTGGTAGCTTTAAACATTTTATGAGCAATTTCTTTGTTATGTATTAATTCTTTAAGATTAGGTGTAAACCAGCAAGGAAATTTTTTAGAACTTACTTTTTTTAGTGGAACATACAGGTTAATAATATAGTACAGAGTCATACAATATAGAAATCATTTCATTGAGTTGTTTATTATGTAAAAGATTGTCCCAGTCAATAGATTCAAAACTTTGGCGAATGGCTGTGTAATTTGCACTGCCAAAATAGGTATGATAGGCCAAGAATAGAGAAGAAAGATCAAACATAAGAAACGCAATACCAATCTCAACAAGATTAGCAATTGTTATTTATATATACTAAAAGTTTTAGTTTAATGTATTTATTCAGGGTGCACTACTCTTCCATTTGTCTCATAGTTCCAGAAGTATGCCAAGTTCCACAACTCTGGACGTACTGCATTGATAAACCTTATTGTGATTTCATTTGACCATGTATTCATCTTTTCTTTGTATGTTTTGAGAAAACCAAATTAAATTTCAACAAAGTACAGGAAATAAAGAAGAAATACAGAGCAACATGCAAAATTTTCCACAGCAGTTCGACTTTATCCGCAAAGAATCAGGCACTGCAATAGTGTTCAAATACCAGTAAGATTTCGGCCACATCGCTCACCCAAACGGCGATATGTTCATTAGATGGCTGTAATGTTGCCAGAAACATACCAAATATGTCTGAGCTGGCGACTCGTGAAAAATAAAATCCCACACCTTCTTATCAGTACATTGAAATGCAGAATGTATGTAGATGACCAGGATGAGCTAATGATAGAAATAAATTCTGAACCCGAGGCCTCATGTTTTTCTGATTAAATCATCACATCCATTATTTGCATTAATTTGTTGTTAAGAGGAAACTTTCATTTTTTTATCAAATAAATTTTGTGTTCTCTGTTGTTTTTGTATTTTGTTTATATATAAAGAACACTGTTGTTTAGTCTCATAATTTTGAATATAATTTCATAATTTTTAATACCCTATTTCATCTTCAACAATGTCCCTAAGTGCGTCATAGGGTTCATTCTCAGAAAATTCTCCATATCGAGAATATTCCTGAGAATATGCTCCGATTTTTCATTCTCGAGAATTTTCCAACACTACTCATCCCGACCCAAAAGAACTAAAAGATGGCGAAATAAAGTGTCATTTTTGCCCTCAAATGTGACATCCCTGTCAGCCTATGGATCAAGGTATTATAGAATCTATAAAATGTGTCTATCAACGAAAGTTATTGATGGCGTTGATTACTGGGATGTATGAAGGAGCAAACGTTTCAGAGACTACAAAAGAAGTGTTCTTGATATATGGACTTTTTCATATCCGGATCGGTCTGTCGCCACATTGATCCGGATATGGCAGGTTTTACTGTATGTATTTTTAATAGTCAGTTAGATAATAGGGAGCTTTAACTACTCTTACTCTTAAAATAAATAAACTACTCTTTATTTTGACTTACCATCATCTTGATCTAGTTCAGCTTTTATAGGATATGTCTTAACGTCTACATAATTAAATGTATCATAATTTGTACTTTCACTGGCAGGTTCCTCCTTCACTTCAATTTTAAAGGACTCCTGTAGAACTTCATCTATTTCTGTTTTGCAGGTCATTTCATCAACTTCTTGCTTTACTTCAGTTTCATTTTTAGTAAACATGATTTTATATGTTGCAGACAGTTGCAGTAATATCAAGTAATAATACGTTTTCCTTGTATTTTGATTATAAAAAATATTTTTAATATACAACAATAAAAAATAAAAATAAACAATGATGAAGATGATGGACTATGGATGATTGAAACAGAAAAAAGTGTTGTGTGATTTGCAAATTCCATCTTCCATCATGGAATGACGATGCAGGGTTGCCAGATGAAATTTCAGAATATCCCTAGACGGGAGCTTCAATTTCCCCTAGAAATCCCTAAATCGTATTAATTTGACCTAAAAAAGAAGAAATTGACAGATGACAGCTGTCAATTTAATTTATAACCTATTAAACACTATGTTTAATCCACTTTAATCATTGATTAGGTAATGTTTTAATGTTTACTTAGGAATATTTATGTCAGGGAACAATAAATAATGACAATAATAATAATATTTGAACAAAAAGATATTTAATAACAACAAAAAATGGCGCCAGCACAGTTTAATAAATCCCTAGATTTCAAAAAAAATCCCTCCAGCGCTCCAAAAGCTTCAAAAAATCCCTAGATTCGGGGAAAATCCCTAGACATGGTAACCCTGTGACGATGTATGACTTATGTCGCAACTATGGGTCGCAACAAAAGAACAATAAATGTCAAACGGCGGGAAGGGTGGATGTGAAAGTTAAACAAAAAGAAGAAGAACGAGAACGAAGAATCTTACCGACAGCTAATGAAACTTTGTATATTTGTAAACAAAGGAAAATGTGGATATTGTTATTATAATTTTTAAACAAAATAAATAATTCAATATGAGCTTAACTAAAAGTCACCACGAGCAATTGGAATTATGTACTACCAGGCCGGCATACAGACAAGGACGAAAATTAACTGCAGTCAAGGTGAATAAAACAGTTTTCCATTCCTTTAAAATCATGGCTTTCTTGAGCTTTTATGGTACTCACGTGGACAGAATCTGTTGCGACTTCGAATTATAGTCAATTTACCATTATATTGATATTCTTCTTCTGGTTACTATCCGTTTCGTATGTTGGAAATCATATTGGTAATCAGAACCTTGCTCACTGCGGCTCAAAACAGTTCCCTTGATGTTTTCTTAAACCATGTTGTCAAATTCCTCAGCCATGATATTCTGCTTCTACTGGGTCCTCGTATTTGTTAAATAAACATTTTTTTCTGTTTTCTGACAGCAGTAAAATTAATTTTGAATTGAATAAATTACCTACAGCTGGTTCCTAAAAAAACTGATAGGACTCTTATGCCTGGTTGCACCAACAGATCTTAAACTCCAGCTTAGCTTAGCTCTACTTATATATAGGGTCTTCTTGAGTATTACTTACGTTGCACAATAATTTTAGATTCTTACTTATTATGGTATTCTTATTGTAATATATTATATTATATTAATTCTTGATATTCTCGACTTAAACTTAAGATCTGTTGGTGCAACCGGGCATTAGTAAGATTATAAATACCAGACCAGAGAAAAGACCAGACAAATAATAAAATAAACAAAGAACTGATTACATTTATGTTAATTCATAAATTGTCATAATTATTAAGGTCTAAATTTTGATATTCTTTGGAATTCCTGCATTTTATAAAGAGTATATAAATGATAGTTTTTACATAAAATAGGGTTGTTGTCAACCTGGTTTTATGTTGGTTTATCATAAAATAGGGTTGTTGTTATTATTTTTATTATTATTAAGGAACAAAACAAACAACTTAACTCAACAGTATATTAAAGCAAGAATATTTCAACAAAGAAAATACTAAATATATTGAAATGTGTCTTCCAGAACCTTGCTTTCTTTCGAGTTTCTTGTTCTCTCCATCTTTTATTAATATTAAAAACTGTTGTTCTGCTTACGTTAAAATGGTTCGCTACGGCAAAACGTGACCAGCCATCTTCTAATTTCGTTACAATTCTTGCTTTTAGTTCTTTGTTAGCATTTGGAGCCATCTTTTTAGGCTGAATAGTATAACTTATCTGACAAATTTTAAGATTTGGCAGTGACAGTGTATAAATAATAAGTATTTATTCTTTAAAATACACTGCTCAATTTTCTACAAAACACGCTTTAAGAGTCGTATCAGTTTTTTTAGGTACAAGCTGTACATTCTTCTTTTTGTGTCAATTAATTTAATTCAATACAATTTTATTTGGACACCCTGTAAAAATAATTATGTTAATGTTTATATTAGTGAATAGAGAATTGAATAACCTTTCAAATGAGCTAGCACACGACCCCTATTCTCATTTAAAAATATCGATTAAGTCACCACACCCAGATGGATGTTGTAACTAGTTTGATATGTATGTCAAAAAATCATAATTTAAAAATAAAAATCGACCTGTTTCAGGATTTTTCTTTAAAGTCACCGACTTATTAAATAACGAAATTATTCCTTTCATTTGCACCATACTGTATAGCTCCCCATGCATGACCAGCTTTATTGGAACAATTAATAGGTGGCAATACATTACATTATCGTTAATTAAATTAAATATCATTTTAGGTTTACACAATTAATCAGGAATCCCAACATCTCTACATCTATGGTGTACCTTCACTCAAATTACATCATGAGCTAAAAACTAAATGTCTTAGGTATGGAAAAGTGGCATCTATAGCTGTAGTAGAAGACGCAAACAATGTTCCCTTTACTGAATGTTACCATATCGAGTATAGCAGAATACAGTCAGCAAGGATAGCTAAACGGTTATTAGATGCTATATCCTTTTATGGTGGGATTCTACATGTGTGTTACGCTCCGGAGTGTGAAACAGTTTCACAAACAAAAGCTAAATTGTTACAGAGGAAAAAGGATGTCCTATTGAGGTTACCAAAAAGTGAGAATGAGACAACTTGATTAGAACCTTTTCTACTGCAGAGCTAGTTTTCTATCAAGCATTTACAGATTTAGCATAAAGGTATAAAAAAGAGTGTGTGTAACGTAAGAAGTTATACATCTATTATTATGATTTCAACGAAATAAATATAATTTAAACAGTTTAATTGTATTTTTATTTCAATATTAAACTAATTTTAACCCATTAGCGCACACGAAATCTAATTTGAAGAATTAATATATTTTTCATTAAGTATTTATTAGTTAAATGTGGCATATAATACAGACATGAAACTCTCATCAGGAGTACCACAAGGGTCCGTTTTGGGACCTACTCTATGGAATGTACTGTACAACGGGGTATTGGAAATAGACTATGGGCAAGACACCTATGCCATAGCATATGCAGATGACCTTGCAATCCTAATAGAGTCTAACATAAACGGGGATATTGAAGAAAAGGTGACAAGTTGTTACAGAAAAGTCAACAGGTGGATGACAGAGAATGACCTAGAGTGGGCAAGTAGTAAAACAGACATAGTAATATTAAAGGGACCAAGACAGAGACCAACTTTGAGCTTTGATTTAAATGGTAGCATTATAGAACCGAGTAACTGTGCTAAATATCTGGGCATACACCTTGATTCAGGTTTGAGATACACGAAACACCTTATAAATACAGTTCAGAAAGCTGAACAGAGAATTGCTGCTATGACAAAGATTATGCCAAATATAGGCGGACCTAGCAACTATAAAAGAAAATTGTATCTCCAGGTAGTACAATCCACCCTCCTATATGGGGCACCTGTATGGCTTGAAGCGTTGAGATACAAAAAATATGAGGAAATATTAACTAGAAGTCAAAGAAAACCCCTCCTGAAGGTAGTAAGTGCATACCGAACTACATCGACGATAGCCCTACAGGTGATCGCGGGTACGCTCCCCATTCACCTCCTAGCAAAAGAGCGTAAGGTTATATACGAAAATGATAACGGTCACCTAATAGGAGTGAAAGCCGAGGTAAGAGAGCAAATGCTAAACGAATGGCAACAAGAATGGGAGCAACACATAGAAAAAGCACAATGGACGAAAACACTAATTCCAGATGTGAAAGAGTGGTACCAATGTAGGTTTAAAAGAACAAATTACTTTTTTACTCAATTCCTGACCGGGCACGGCTCATTCAGGTCTTACACATATCGTATAAGGAAAACTGAAGATGACATGTATAGAATGTGGAGTGCGTGACGACGCAGAGCACTGTGTATTCCATTGCAACGTTTTCCACGATAAACAACAAGACATGAGAAGAAAACTAGGTGAGATAACACCAGAGACTATAATGAATGTAGCCATGCAAAGCAAAGAAAATTTCAACGTGGTAGTAGACCTAATAACAGAGATAATAAAGAAAACGGAAACGCGAGAGAGAGCGAGACAAGATGGGAGATAAGAGAGTGACAGAAGACATCGTCAAGGATATTTTATCATTTATTTTACTTATACACCTTTATCTATACACTTTTATCTTTACAATGTTTTATGAATACTTATTTTATCTTACTTTATTTTATTTCAGTTGTGTACACTTCGTTTTATTTTAACTTTTTCCATATACTCTTCTTTTTGTACACAGTACTCAATGTTTTATTTCTAGAACAAATAAAAGAATAACTACTCCTCACAGTCGGCTCCACCGACATGGAGTAGAGATAGGGTCAGCAGCGGGGCATCTGAAGTAACGTTTGTTAAAAATACGTACCGGGTGTCCACGGCTGGAATGAGGGGGTTTTAGTGGGTAGGCAGTTGCGTTTTCACGATTGATTCGCTCGGCTTCACGGGTGTCTGAATCGGGCAAGCGGACTGAATCCCACACACCAGGGTAGAGGGCAGAACACTAATTTCTTGGGGTGCTGCCGTCTACCCTGACGGTCTTATGAAGATTTCCTCCTTCCCAAAAAAAGGTATTTATTAGTAATATTGTTTGTAACAAAACTTCAAAAAAAAATATTTGAAAAAAAAATAGAATTACTTAGATATAGATATGTACCCAAATGAGTACACTGGGCACTACAGCGTCTTAATAAATAATGTAGCAGAAAAAATTAATTTAAATGAAGTTTTTTTAAACGGTCACTATCAATACAAAGAGTTATATTACACTTTTCACCAACTCCATCTGGCTTGGCTCTTTGATGACACTGATAGTTGTGACACAATTGTTTCATAAGTTTTTTTGGAAAGTGCCGTCCTTCATGTTTCTTAACGGTAGGCAGAATATCTCCGGAAGGTCTACATTTCATAAACATTGATTTGGCATTACAACCTAAATAAACGTCATTAATCTCACTCCACCAATTTGTATAAGTTTTTGTCCATTGCGGGCCTAAACACTTTTGTTCTCGTAATCTTTTTAACCGCAGTGCCGAAGGTACATTTTCTAAGTCTGCATACGAACGAAGAGTAATGAACCTCAATTTCTACTACGTCTTCAGGTAGTGTCAAACTGCCTTCATAAGGTTATGCCTCAATGTCTTCCTCATCAGTTAGCATCTCTAGAAGTATTTTAATACCAATATCCACCTCAGACCGCGAATTAGAAGCACGAATATCTTTTAATGCTAAAATATCTTTTAAGGTAAACCTTCGTATTTCTTTTCATAGAAATTTCCAACACTAATACTCTCAAAATCATCTACAGATGACATATCTGTAGCAAAATTGTAAAATATCAAAAATACTCCCATATGCGCCCATTGTACTCAAATGAGTACCTACACCAAAAATTAATCACTTAAGCCCTTTCCTAAACTTACTATAAGCTAACGTAAACCATTTGATGACAAAAGAAGTAAACGAGAGAAGAGAGAAACATAATATATTGTAAATTTACAAAGTTGATGTCGAAAAAATAAGAAACGCACGTGTTGACTTCATAAGGCTTTGGCTTCACGGGCAGTTTTTACGGCCGCCGTAAGAGCAGTAAAAATCAGCGCGAAATGGGTTCCACGGTGAGAATAGTAGATGGCAAGACTGAGCTGTAAAATATCGCGTGGCCATCTACTATTTTCACCGTGGGACCCATTCTCGCGCTGATTTTTACTGCTCTTACGGCGGCAGTAAAAAACTGCCCGTGTGGCCAAAGCCTAAACAATAAAATCAAAACTATCAAACCAGCTGAATCATTCAACGAAATCTGTTAAGGTTGTCGTCTTAGGCCGCTATTATATTAGGCAACTGGTGACGCCACCAAGTTGCTCCACCAGTGACTCATGACGTCACGGGGCATTTAAGTAAATGAGACCTATTAGACTACGGCAACTGGTTGCGCCACCAGAAATTGTTGTCGATCTGGTGGCCGAACCAGTCCACCAGCCGGGTAACCGGGTCTGGTGGCGCCACCAAGCCGGGGCATTATGTTATATGGACCCTATTAGACTGAGCAACTGGTGTCGGCCACCACTAGTTCATTTGTATTGTAATCGAGTGCTTCGTATTTCTTTTCTATTAACTTCTATATTTTCTATTAACAAGCGTATATTTTTCTAAAATCTTTTTGTTGATTGATAAATATGCTATATTAAAAAGTTCTTCTCGCAGATTTAGCCGTTAATTGTTTATTCATTGTTTAAACAATAAAAGCTCTTTTTATATTTTAGAAATATCGGTGAATTCATCACTTTACCTTGATCAAAAAGGTTTCTATTTTGTTTTTAATTATGCTGAATCCGAATGTGACGTTAATTGGAAAATTTAAAGAAATTGAGCTTTTATATACAGTGTGTCAATTTTCAAATTTACAATGGCTATATCTCACGAACAAAAGCTGAAAACGAAAAATGCTTGAAACCGTTTCTAGGATAGTAAGGGGGAACTAAAATGACATAAGAGAGAACTCACCCCCATCAACCCCCTAGGACCCACCCACCACAACCAAAAAAGTTTAAATTGCAAACCCCTGCTTGTGATACATCATTGAAAAGGTTATAAAAAATGCTATCCAATGGTATAAATAATAATTATACAGGGTGAAGCAATAATTGTGAAACTTTGGCTTAAATGAAAAATTTAATGAGGTTTTGTTGAACTACAAATTTGATAAAAATGTCAATTAAGTAAATGTTCAAAGTGGGTTCCGTTGTTTTGTAAACAATAATACAGTCTATTTTCAAATTCTGCACGAAATTTGACAAATGTTTTTCTAGTAATAGGGCGACATGCTTGAGTAATTATTTCTCCCAATTTCCCAAGTGACGCAAGTTAAGTTTTATAAACAACTGATTTAAGTCAAAAATGGCAAATTAAGTTTTAATTAACAAAAAAAAGTACGAGCGGACACCTACCATTTAAAATAATAGTCCGGGAGATAGCATTACAAATACAAAGGTCATAGTAAGCCAGCTGAAATTAACACCCTGTATAATTATTATTTATACCAATGGATAGTACTTTTTATAGTAGGATAGTATATTACTTTTTTCTATGGGGTTACCCTTAATCAGTTGTTTATAAAACTCAACTTGCTTCACTTAAGGAATTGCAAGAAAGAATTACTCAAGCATGTCGCCCTATTACTAGAACATTTGCTAAATTTCGTGCAGAATTTGAAAATAGGCTGTATTATTGTTTACCAAACAACGGAATTCACATTAAGTATTTACTTAATTGACATTTTTAATAAATTTGTAATTCAACAAAACCTTATTAAATTTTTCATTTAAGCCAAAGTTTCACATTTATTGCTTCACCCTGTATAATTATTATTTATACTATTGAATAGCATTTTTTATAGCCTTTTCAATGATGTATCACAAGTAGGGGTTTGCAATTTAAACTTTTTTGGTTGCGATGGGTGGGGCCTAGGGGGTTGATGGGGGTGAGTTCTCCTTCATGTCATTTTAGTTCCCCCTTACTATCCTAGAAACGGTTTCAAGCATTTTTCGATATCAGCTTTTGTTCGTGAGATATAGCCATTGTAAGTTTTAAAATTGACACACTGTATAGGTACAGTATGTCTGCGTAACTTGGAACCATATGGGAAACTTTTTTCTTATCAATTTTACGAAAAAAAAAATTCTTTATAAAATGCTCTGCATAGTCTATGTTATACGAGGTATGTCAAAAAAATTGTATGTAATGTACCTTTAGATTTCACAACATCGAAAATTGTTATTATGAAAAGTTGTTAAGAAATAAAAAAACTATGTTTTGGGACGCATTAATTTTATTACATCATTCTAATTGAAAAAAAAATGCAATTTTTTTTAAATTATGGATACCCAACATCATTTGATTACAAATATCTATAAGTATTTTATTATTAATTTTACGAAAAAAGTTATTTTTTACAAAAAGCTTTATATGGTCTAAAATCTGAGATGCAATCATAATATAGTCCGTCTAGAAAGTATCCGGAATTTTATATTTTTCCTACTTTTAATAGATTTCCTTTTTGTAGCATTTTAAGACAAATTTAATGCATCAAGTAGGTTGTGCCGATAGTAGGTTATGAACAAAATCGCATGACAACACCATCTGTCAAATATTGTTGTTTGTAAACAGACTTAAGATTTGTGAAATAATGTCGCAAGTAGAAAAAAGAAAAGTGGTGGAATATTTGTATAGAAAGAGTGTCCGAAACGTTAAAAAATTAGTGCAATTGACTGAACTCGGAAAAAGTGCAGTGTATGAGACAATAAAGAGGATAAAAATGGCATAGATATGCGAGACATAGAACAGTTTCGGGTAGTCACTGTAAGATTCGCGGAAACAATTTAAATGCTTTAGTGGCTTAGGACGACAAAATCCGCGCCTAGGGTTTCGAAAATTAGCGAACAGATTTGGAAATCAACGAAGACTGAAAGTGTGCCCAGAAACTGTCTGCATGTCACTAAAAAAGCAAGGCTACATATCACGGAGTCCAAAAAAAAACCCCTACAATGACACCTCTGCAAAGGCAACGAAGAATAGATTTTTGTCAACGTTTTCGAAAAGATACTTTTAATATTGTCTTTATATCTGATGAAAGTTGTTTCCAGCTTGGTGCAAATCATCTAAAAGTCCTATCAATAGAAAATGTTACCGTTCAAATTTCCAAATTTCCCACTAAAATAATGGTTTGGGGAGCAATATCTCAGCGTGGTGCTACACCTCTCCGTATAGTTAATGGTACTGTTGATAGTGCGAAATAATATTGTGACATCCTAAATGGTTTTCTTCTTGAAACGGCTCATGTTTTATATCCAGAGGGGTGACGTTTTCAGCAAGATAATGCAAGATGCCATACTTCTGCTTATACTCAAGCTTGGATGCAAGAACACGAATTGTCAACAATTCCGTGGCCAGCAGCATCTCCAGATCTTAGCCTCATTGAAAACATATGGGGACTGATGAAGATTGAAGTGGAACGAGCAGCGCCACGATATAAAGAAGGTTTGATTCGGTCAATTTTACAGGCCTGGAACACCATTACCGAAAATTATGGCCTTGACCTAGTTTCGGGTGTACCTGGAGGTTTAGTTAAGAGTTTAGATTTAAATGGAGATTGTATAAGTAAATGAGATAAATTATTTGTTGACATTTTATATTTCAAGTGATAGAAATAAATATCGTAAACTTATAATTCTGCTTTCTTTTTTCCGGATACTTTCTAGACGGACTATATATAAACTTTTATCAATTCTATACGAGGTATGTTAAAAAATATGAATTTCGTCCAAGAGTAAAGTACCTTTACAGTTCACAATATTTCAATTAGAAGAATGTAATTGCATATTCAAACATAGCTTTTAATTCCGAACAACTTTTTATAAAATATTTTTTGATATTGTTTAATATAAGGATATTTTACTCTTGAGCGAAATTCATCTTTTTTGGCATACCTCGTATAAAATTCACAAAATTTGAATCTGATGGTTGCATCTTATATTTTATACTAGAGCATTTTATGAAGAATAACTTTTTTTCGTAAAATTGATAACAAACAAGTTTCCAATTGCATTTGATTATTTTTCCAATTCCAATTCATTTTATTATTTTTGCTGGTGGCTATTCTCGGCCACCAGTTGCCCGTGCTCACAATTTGGTGGGCCCACTAGTTGCGCCACCAGTTACCTAGACTAATAGAGCCCTTAGGGGTATTTAGTTTCCTGTAATTACGAAGAATTGCAACTATTTTATTGTATAATGGCACTATGTCAAAATAGCAGCTATACTTAAATGAATACAGTGGGCTCTAATGGGTTATTAATACTTAAAATAACACCAAAAATTAAAAATAACGTTAATACATCAGTTTTTATGAACTGTAGCCTCCCCCGCAATTACTTTTCAAGTGAATGTATCATAGTCAATCTAGAAAACAACGGTTTTGTACACAAATTTTTAATTGTCTTTTCATCAAATTTTAATATCAATTATCCTATTCCCAATGAAGACAAATTCAAAGAAGTAGGTACAACAATTTACAATAAAAATATTTACTAAAAAACGCCAATAATATATTTTTTCACACTTTATTATTTGCATTGATAAATATGCAACTTGAAAGCTTTAACAACTACTTCATATTGTCGATATGCGCGTACTTCATACTGTCGCTTTTATAAAAATTCACTAACAATTGTTTCCCAATCGCGCCTAAAGAAGTAAGTATATACTTATAACTTCAAAAAAAACTGGTGCCGACAGAAGTGAAAACTTTCATGAACCATGTGCTTCAGGCAATTAAAAACCCATCCAAAAAGTGCACAACGTTGCTAAAGAAGTTTTTACTTCAAAAATTACACGTTCAGTCGGGTGAGGATCATTGGCGATATATTTCAAGTTTAGTGTATCTTTTTTTTTTTTCAAAACTTCATGCATTGAAACTTATGACACCTCGTAAGCTAACCTACACATACAACTTGTAGTCAAGGTAGTTGGTATGTATTACAACATAAATGAAATATAACGTTGACTACACATTCGCAGCTGACTTTTTTCGAGAGTTGTTATCCAGGAGCGGCAAAAATATCATCATCATCATTGGCTCGACAGCCCTCTCTGGGTCTTAGCCTGTTCCAGGATTCTTCTCCACTCTGATCTGTTTCGTGCTTTTTTCTCCAGTTTTTTATTTTTAAGGTTTTTATATCATTTTCTATTTGTTCTAAATATCTCAGCTTCGGTCTTCCTCTTGTTCTTTTTCCTACTGGCATCTGTTTGAATATTTTGTTTGGTATTTCGCCTTCTTCCATTCTTTCTACATGTCCCATCCAACGCAGCCGTCCTATTTTAATGAATGTTCCCATATAGCACACAACGTCCGATGGACGCGGACGTCCATATAACGTACATTTTAAGTCCAAACGTCCATGGACCAAAACTGGACGTACTATGTACGTCCATTACGCGACGTCCATTGGACGTTTGATTTCAACGTACATTGGACATCCATTTGTGGTCCATGGAGATTTTACAAAAAATGCGACTATTATTATGAGTTATTATATATAGCTTCTTGTTTTAATCAAAGCAATATTATTAGTAGAATACAAGAAGCTTCTAATAAATGTAGTCACATATTTTTTCATCATCGAATTAAAACACTGAACCACTAAAATTATTTTAATTAAACCTGTATAATATTAGATGATGATAAAACGATGGTAAACTTTTTCAGAATAACGGAGCTACATCGCGTATCGGTAATTATAGAACTTACAATAATAATTAGACACTACCAATTTAAATCTTAAATGTGCATTTTGTGTGTAACTCTTAAATTTCCCCCCAAACTAAATGAGAATCTTCTTGACAACGTTGTCGCTCTTCACGCTATCGGTCGTAAAAGGTAGTACTTGGCAGGTACTTTATCGGGATTATCGCTGTTAATTGTTGTGGAATACTGAAGAAAGATTTATTTATGATAATTCACAGAATGGCAAACTCGCTTGCAATATACAACCGTACTGACTCTCAAGTTCTAAGAAAATGTTTGGAAGGAACAGAACAGAAATAAACCTCTTTTAATGTGCATGCATTATAGGACGCCATTATCTGAATTTTGTCTTTATTAAGTTATTACATACAATATAATACTGTTTATCTTTGTACTGTGTATACATACTGTGATATCTTTGTGTTTGCTGTTTATCGTGCAAGTGCAGTCGTGCATTAATGAAGTTCCTATAATAAAGTATACATAATAAAGTTATAATAAAGAGAAATAAAAAAGGTATTTTGTGTAATACTTTACAGTATAAGTTTAGTATTATAGGAACTATTTCCTATACCTAACGGCTTTTTGCTATGTATGTATTCAAAAAATTATGGACACTAGATTGCTTTCTGAAAAGTGCCCTACAAAAATGTCCATAAGACGTACATTGAATGTACATAAAATGTACACTGAAAGCTTCAACAACGTACACTGTACGTTTGTAGCGGACGTTCTATGGACGTCCAATTTTGTGAACTCTGGACGTTCGTTGGACGTCCATCGGATGTCCATTGTACCTTAGCGGGACGTCCATTGGACGTTCCAATGTACACAGATGTACGTCCATTGGATGTCCATAAAACGTACTTGTGCTATCTGGGTTATGATATCTGGATCCTGGTATATTTCGTATAGTTCAAAGTTGTGCGGCAAAAATATACCGTATTGAAAATCAACGGGCCACTGTCCCCGATCGGAGTTATACCCATCTAGCACAGTGGCGGCCGGTCAGGGTCGGCAGTGCCTACCCACACATTTATATAGATTTTTTTAATATTTAATTTAATCAGAGTTGATGTCATCTTTATCTGTGAAATAAAAAAAATCTGTCAGATAATACAGACTGAATTTTATTCATGGTTTTTAAAAGGATTCGCCCAATCCGAGCGTTAAGTGATCCCTGCGCATAAGATACTTTTCAAAAAATGAATGATCCGAACCATTCATCTGACTGTTTTCGGCAAGCCGACCCCAGCTCATCTTGAGCTTGACGATTTACACGTAAAACTCACCAAAATACGAGTCGAATAGCAACCAAACGTATATTTCTCTCCGTAGGCATTAGGCGGCAGGTACGGCACATTTAAATCTGTCGATGCATTTGGAAGCATCGGCAGAAATTGTAAAACATAATCACACCGTTTTACGTCGTTTAATTGATATTGTAATTTATATAAGTTGTCAGGAATTATCATTCACGGGACATGATGAATCGGAGCATTCGTTAAATCATAGTAATTATAGAGAACTAATAAAATTGTTTAAGAAATGCGATTTGAAATTTTTCAATTTTTTTTTTCTGATTCCAAGATATTTAGCGGCGTGTTTAAAACAGCACAGAATGAACTAATATAATCAATTAGTTACATTTTGAATAATGTTATTAAATCTGAGATTCTGAAAACCATTTGCTTTTCGCTAGAAGTAGATGAAACTTCTGATTATCATGTCAATCACAACTATCAATTGTTGTTCGATAGGCGTTACGTGGTAATATTTATGAGAGGTTTTTAGGTTAAAGGACAGATTAAAATTTTTGGATATCAAAAATAAATTGGTAAGACAAATTTACGACGGCGCTGCCGTGATGTCTGGTGAATTGAATGGTTTCCAGGCAAAAGTTAAAACTATTGCACCACAAGCTTTATTTACTCACTGTCATGCGCATAGAATTAATATAGTTTTGCAGGATACGTGTTAAAGAATGAAAGAATATCGTCTTTTCTTGCAATTTTAGCTCGCCTAAACGGACTACAGTTTTAGGACAATTTGTTTCGAAAAAAATGCAAACAGTTTGTCGGAGGCGATGAAATTTTAAATCTCGGTTAGTTTTTACTGTAGCAGATTTTCGTGAACAGTTTTTTGGAAGTTTTTTATTTTATTATCGAAGGCGACGATTTTGAAAGCGGTGATATCTCGATCCGTGAAGCAATCGGTTTGAGAATTTTATTAAATACTCTTTATTATATTACTCTTGTAATATTCTTTTAAATATTTTTAAGAAAGTGTTTGCCCAAACCCATTTGATATTCATTGTTGTTCAAAATCAGTAAATTATCATTATTTATTCCAAAAATAGAATAAGAAAGCTGGTGCAAAATCTCAGAGATTTTCGTAATGATAGAAGTTTCCAATATATACGCAGGGACGTTTTGGATTCGCTTAATATTTTCGAACCACCCCAAAAAAAGACAAAGGCATGATACATATCTCGAAAAACGAGTATATTTTGAAATTTTGGATACCTGCTATTATGCAAATAGATACTCGTTTTTCGAATTTTGAAGATTTGCAAATTTTTGACCTCTTTGATAATTCAAAATTTAAAAATTACCTTCGCCAAAAAATTTCCATTATATTTATTTACAAGTTACTTAAAAATTATGCTGATCCAAATATTTTCGGAAAGTGGGATAAGTTACAAATATGTATAATTTTATATAGCATTCAATACAACAAACTGTTCATAAATTCTCTTATTACCTACCACTAACTTCTGCCTCAAATGAACCGGATTTCTCTTATGACAAAAAAATCTCCTATGATGATTTAAGCCTTTTTATTAGATGGTATACCTACATGAGGAGACAAAACAATCTTGCATCTAAAGCAATGAGCCGCCACTGATCTACCTTTTTATTAGATGGTATACCTACATGAGGAGACAAAACAATCTTGCATCTAAAGCAATGAGCCGCCACTGATCTACCAAATGACCACTTTTACTCCGATCGGAGTAATGCGCAGCGAATGTGTTAAGGAAAATTTAACAAAAATGAAACATAAGTATTAAGATTTATAAATATTTATTAAAAACCAATATTAACAACGTAAATTTTTAATATTATATAATACAAAACATAAATGATTATTATAAATAAACTTGTGATATTCGATCATTTTGAACAAAATGAACGCTTGATTCTTTTATTTATTAAATTTATGTGACACTGACTGTATAGCTGAAGAAATATACAAATCAGTGATGTGGGTGGGGATCTCCCTCCCACATCACTGATATAAATACATGTAAATATCCTTTAACTCATAAAAATATATAACCTACAATTATTATAATTTATAAAACTTTTGAACAAAAACAGTGTGGACTAGCCGACTCTTTGACATATACTTGTATTTAAGGTAATGTTATAGTTTCATATATTATATACCCAAGCTAGTGTTAATATCTTTTGATATAAAAATTACAGCATTCCTATTAATTAAAAAGCTTATTTACCTAAAATAATATTATTAAATTTTTTTAAAGAAACTAAAACTTACAAGAAATAGGTAGGGATATTTTATTTATACATAAGTTGAATACAGTTACGTGTTATGTACAATGATTCCACATAGTATGTGTAGCTTTTTAGGCTCCTGTAACCACAGTAAAACAACGCATACTGTTGCTACCAGCAATATCGTATTGTTTAACGAGAAATATTCGACCTGATTTAGATGACATTGAATCATAATTAAAGTCCGGATTATAAGCATTTTGCTTTTTTTTTGCTTATAATTAGGTTTTTTAATAAAAATGCTTATTTTAAAGATATGTTGCTGATCTTTGTTTATTTTACTTCTTATGATAAACTATAAAAACTGTAATAATTCAATAAACTATAAGAATTTTAATCTCTTCGGCTTAGGAGATAAACGGGAAAACCCATCGTTATACCTGTCTATGTAATAAACTACTATTTTTGTCTTCAGACAGCCCAAATTTATTATATTGTTGTAAAATAGTATACGTACATTTGTCTAAATTTAAATACGCACCAATCACATCTGCAGATGTTGAAAGAACTTTTTCTACATATAAATATATGTATACAGATAGAGGACATAGATTTTTACAAGAATATTTTGAAAAGCATATTATTGTTAATTGGTCATGAATAAAAAATATATTAATATGTTAATTATTTTTCGATCTTTTTTTATTATATTATAGCTTAACACTTTTGTAATTTTTTATTTATTGTTAATAATACGATAATTAAAAATACATGTAATTTAATGTTAATGTCCTTTATTCATATTTATATCATTATATCCATGTTTACTTACACGTTTTTTTTCTTGAACCTTGTTTATTTCATAAAAACTTTGCAGTGTATATTTTGACCTTTCTGTCATGCTTATAATCCGGACTTTAATCATAATCAATATTGATTAAGAAAGAAATTTGTTAATGTAAAATTATATTCCATCTCTGAGAGATGGGATATAGAACATATTGGGAAGCTGTTTGAAGACGAAAGAACAGAAACTCAATATCGACCTGATGAAAGGTAATCTTTGACGAGATGGAAATGGTTATCAAACTAGTAAAGGATATGAAAGCAACCAGACCGACCATACAAAATTCCTAACGAAGTAGTTAAATTGATGATGCCGTGGATATAGTGATTTAATGAGTCATGTATTGAACATTTTCTTAAGAATACTGCACTCTAATAGAATTTACAATAGTTTGATTTAAAAAAATTTGCCACCAAATAAGTATTTCAGTTTCTAGATCATGGAGCTCATGTAGAGATATAGTATCTTCGTGTGTTTTATCGACTTCAATAAGGCCTTTGTCTGGGTCAATAACGGCAAAATAATGTATGTCTGGCAACAGATTCCTACCAGTTAAAGAAAAATCTCTGACTGTCAGGCTAAAATTAGAACATTTATAATCCAGAAGTCGTGTGCGTCGATATGACGAACATGTCAGTTAATAGACCAGGGCGCATCTGTAAAAATATTAGTACATTTGGATGTTGAGAGGTGACTTATATTTTTTTGCAGAAATTGCTTGAAAATATCTCATATAATAATATTTCAGTTATCCTCCCACTCAAAAGGGTCCGGAACATTGTTTAAATAATCAAAATGTCAAAAAATTAAAGAAAAATTGGATTTTTTTCTTGGTTTTTTGATTATAACTTTAAAAGTATTCATTTTCGAGAAAAGTTGCATCGACATAAAAGTTGGGTAATTAAATTTTCTACAATATAGGATTAACTAAAAATTTTAAAAGTTGTCACCCTTGTTGCAAAATAGCAATAACTAAAAAAACCATAAAAAAACAAGTATTCGCATTTTACGTTTATCAACCATTTATGCTACACTTAGGACCTTCATATTTTACCCAGAAAAACTTTATGATATAATAAAACGATATGTACTGTAAATTTCATTAAGATCGGTATAATAGATTTTGCAAAATAAATTTTGCAATCCAGCTTTCGCAAAAAAAAATCATTTTTTCAAAATGTTGCAGCACTGAAAATAAAGCAGACAAGTTGATTTTTTTTTACGTATAAAAGAATACTGTACCTTTCATTTGCAATTTGCAAAATTAAAATCGGGTAACTACCACAGCGTCAGGATTTTTTTTAAATAAACATAAATTTTTGGTGCTACGCCCAGGACAGCGGATACGCGATTGGGCATTCCAATGACATTTGGTAATGATTGATAAATTTAAATTTTTAGTACATTTCGAAATAAATAAAAAAAATTGTTTATTGCAAAATAAAACACATACTCTGTCCTTTGAAATAACACTTTTTTTAGCAAAAACTTTCTTTGTTCATATATTTTTACTTAGAAAATAAAAGTTTATTATTTTTAAACAGATGCAATTGTTTAAACAATATTTCACAAACAATAATCAAATTAGTTTGATTTTTGTGGAATTAAAATATTAAAATACAACAAAATATAGAGTAAGAAAATAATATATTAGATAAACATTGGAAGAAATTTTGGCGGAAATCAACTTGTGTGAATCGAACACCGCTGTCCTGCGCGTAGCACCAAAAATTAATGTTTATTTAAAAAAATTCCTGACGTCGTGGTAGTTAACCGATTTTAATTTTGCAAATTTCAAATGAAAGTTAACAGTATTCTTCTATTTGTAAAAAAAAATTAACTTGCGATCTGCTTTATTTTCAGTCCTGCAACATTTAAAAAAAATGATTTTTTTTTGCGAAAGCTGGATTGCAAAATTTATTTTGCAAAATCTATTGAACCGATCTTAACTAAATTTACAGTACTGTTTTATCATATCATAAAGTTATTCGGGGTGAAATATAAAGGTCCTAAGTGTAGCAGAAATGGTTGAAAAACGTAAAATGCGAATACTTGTTTTTTATGTCTTTTTCGCAATTATTGCTATTTTGCAAGAAGGGTAACAATTTAAAAAAATTATAACCAATCTTATATTGTAGGGAATTTAATTACGCAACTTTTATTTTAGTGCCACTTTTCTCGGAAGTGAATACTTTTAAAGTTATAATCAAAAAAATCGAATAAAAAAAATCGAATTTTTTCCTTAATTTTTTGACATTTTGATTATTTAAACAATGTTCCGGACCTTTTTGAGTGGGAGGATAACTCAATTATTATTATATGGGTTAATTCCAAGCAATTTCTGCAAAAAAAATTAGAGTCACCTCTCAACGTCCATCTCAAAACAGATCCGCCCTGGACTATAAAGGGTTAATAAAGAGACTATTAAGACTGTGTGTTCCTTAAGACATTCATGCGGTATATTCGCTGTTGGTATACAAATTTATATAAATCATAAATTGCTACAGACAAAATTTCAATAATAGAGAAAAGGATAGAAGTACATGTATGCAATTCCATATAAATTGACGAAGCATAGAATATTTGAGAATATCAACTACTACCCAAGAAAATTTATGACAATGCGTAATTGTGATTATTATATGATTATATCATTTTTTCTTGGTTTTCTTTCCTTTCTTGTAATTTTCAGGATAAAAATTTACCACACCTATATTTATATGCACCAAGGCCTACCTACATTTATAAGTTTTAAATATCTTTATGTTAAATTTTTTCTACTCTAACCGACACTATTAGACTAAAGTACAATAGCTAGTGCAACCTGATGAATTTGTTTTCTCTTGGTTGTTCAGGTGAATGTTATTTAGTGCATAGGATTCCCACAAGCTCGGTGTTTGGATTATCTGAAAAAAAGAGGTTTTAATGTTAAACTATTTAAAGTTTACAACAATATCTTGTATTTAAAAACATCACTGGAGGAAAATAAGTTACAATTAATTAGACAAAACATAATGAGACTTATAACATTGTAAAGAAACTTGAAACTATCTATGTTAATTTAAAAACAAGGCACATCAAGTTCAAGTTACAGAGTATCTTCTTCCTTCTTCAGTGCTGTACGCTTAGCGATTGGTAGTCTCTATGGCAATTAGTTTCTTGATCATGTGCACATAATAATTTATCTACAGATAGATCAGTTCATTGACGAAGGTTTTGGGGCCACAAGTATTTTTCCTATCAATTCCCCTTTCCTTAAATATATTCAATATTAACTGTATCATTGAGTATCTACTATCTCTCATTATGTTGTTCTGAAGCTATTTCCTTGTGGCATTTTTATGATTAACTATTTATATGGGAAATAAGCCACAATTAAATTGAAAAAATAATTTTATTAACGTTTCGACGCCCAAATCGGGTGCCGTTGTCAAAATACAAAATACTACTAAATTAAACAAAAATGTTGTTGCTAAGTAGAAAATTCTTCTAATAATTTATTTAATCTGACTCATTTATATTGGCAATTCAGACGTATATTATACATTTTAAAGTAGAAAACTTTAAAATGATATCGCCAATATTTATGAGTTGCGTTCCTGGGACGACTTTACTAAAAGATAGTTCATTCGATTACATGAAATCAACCCCAACTCAAGAATATCCGTCACAAAAAATCATAGCATGTGATCTGTCTTTAAAAAGACAACCAAATGCAACGATAACAGTAAAATTCTCGCGTTAGAGATTCCATGGTAAATCACGAAGGAAAACCAGGAAAAAACCTCGTGATACTATCCTGACATCGTAAGTATTTGGTCTTACATTTAATTTACTTTCAAAAACTAATACCAAATTCTGACCTTAATATGTTTAAATTATAAATAATATTAATAATACATAAATATACAATAAGTAATACTAAAATATAAAATATGTACTAACTCGATTTTCTTTCTATTCACTTTCTCTTCCAGTATGGGTAATCACATCCTACTGCATTCTACCGAGCAATTTGCGACACAATTGGTTTCATTTAGCATAAATAGAGCCGCTTCTTTGATTTTTCTCTTTTTACTATCTGATTCTTTCAGCACTATACTTGAATCTCTCCACTGAACTCCATGTTCATTATCCCATGCGTGTTGACATATTTAAGATCTATCAAATTATCTATTTTTAATATAAGACTGATGTTCACTTATTCTATCGTTTAATGGTCTTGACGGTTCACCTAAATAAAATTGTTCGCATTCACAAGGTATTTTATAAATGCAATCTTTGTTCCTTCTTGTTCATTGTTAGGTTTAGTTTTAGATATAATAGATCTCAATGTGTTTGTTGTTTTGAATGTTGTTGAAATGTTGAATTTATTTCCTATTGTTTTAAGTTTCTCGGGTAGTCCTTTTATATATAGTATTGATATTTTCCTCGTATTATTTCTTGTGAATGTTGTAGGATCCCGTTCTAAGTTGTTCTGTTCCATTCGATCCAATCTTGACAATTCCTTATTTATAAACGATAAAGGATAATCATTTTTTAGTAAAACAGATGTTAACAATTGTTTTTTTTCTAAAAATGAATTTTCTAACGAAAATCGTTTACAAATAAGGAATTGTTAAGATTGATTCGAATGGAACAGAACAACTTAGAACGGGAACCTACAAAATTCACAAGAAATAATACGAGGAAAATATCAATACCATATTATAAAAGGACTATCCGAGAAACTTAAAACAATAGGAAATAAATTCAACATTTCAACAACATTCAAAACAACAAACACATTGAGATCTATTCTATCTAAAACTAAACCTAACAATGAACAAGAAGGAACACAGAATTGCATTTATGTTGTATTGCTTGTGAATGCGAACAATTTTATTTAGGTGAAACATTAAGACCATTAAACGTTAGAATAAGTGAACATCAGTCTTATATTAAAAATAGAGAATTTGATAGATCTCAAATATGTCAACACGCATGGGATTATGAACATAGAGTTCAGTGGAGAGATTCAAGTATAGTCCTGAAAGAAACAGATAGTAAAAAGAGAAAAATCAAAGAAGCAGCTCTAATTATGCTAAATGAAACCAATTGTGTCGCAAATTTCTCGGTAGAATGCAGTAGGATGTGGTTACCCATTCTGAAAGAAGAAGTCAATAGAAAGAAATTACCACGATTAGTAAGTCAATAAAATATCGAGTTAGTACATATTTTATATTTTAGTATTACTTATTATATATCTATGTATGTATTATTAATATTATTTATAATTTAAACATATTAAAGTCAGAGTTTGGTATTAGTTTTTGAAAATAAATTAAATGTAAGACCAAATACTTACGATGTCGGGATAGTATCACGAGGTTTTTTCCTGGTTTTCCCTCGTGATTTACTATGGAATCTCTAACGCGAGAATTTTACTGTCATCGTTGCATTTGGTTGCCTTTTTAAAGACAGATCACATGCTATGATTTTTTTGTGACGGATATTCTTGAGTTGGGATTGATTTCATGTAATCGAATGAACTATCTTTTAGTAAAGTGGTCCCAGGAACGCAACTCATAAATATTGGCGATATCATTTTAAAGTCTTCTACTTTAAAATGTATAATATACGTCTGAATTGCCAATATAAATGAGTCAGATTAAATAAATTATTAGAAGAATTTTTTTACTTAGCAACAACATTTTTGTTTATTTTAGTAGTATTTTGTATTTTGACAACGAAACCCGACTTGGGCTTCGAAACGTTAATAAAATTATTTTTTCAATTTAATTGTGGCTTATTTCCCATCTAAATAGTTAATTATAACTTCTTACGTGCGTACAAAGTACACACACATCCTTTTTTATCATTTCCTTCAATTAACCTACTTATTCTATTTATTACTTCTATGTTTTAAATGTGTTGAATTAATGATATTTTGAGCATTCTATGATAAGGCCACATCTCGAAGGCTTGTAACTTGTACACAATATTAACTTTCATGATCTAGGTTTCAAATCCTGATAGTAATATAGAATACACATAAAATTTTAGGAAATTACTTAATTTTCAGTTGTAGGCTCAGCTTTGAATTGTAGAGAATAATATATTGTTTCTCCATTATCCTGAGTAGACATCCTGTTGACAATTAGTTGAATAGGTCTTGTTTACTAGGGTCAAGTGGCTTTATCTCTGATGTATTTTTACTGGATCTGTTATTGCGGCATTGTCTCGAGGCATTTTCTAAAAGGAGTTGAAGATATTTGAATCTTTAAGCCATTATTATTGTGTCATCTCAATATCTAATATTGTTAATGTTATCTCCTGCAGGTCAAACAAATCATGTTTTTTTTGTTAAAAATTGTTTTTGAGATGGGGAGTACATGATGAATAAAATTTGGAGACAACACACACCATTGTCATATTCTTCTTTTGAATGAAAATTTGGTTAGTCTCGTCTACCAAAATAGAGGCTTTTTATTGGGACTTATCTTTTCCCTGGCCAGTGTTGTCAGGTTTGGGTATAAAAGCTACCCTTACAAGTTACCCTACTTTTGGATTATCAGTTTGTATTAGAACAGCTTCTAATCGTGCCTTTTCCCCTGCATGATATTTAGAATACCCAATAGGGAACTTGCATAAAATTTTAAATTCGAAAAAAATGTTATAAATCACAACAGAACATAATTTAAAACATGTATCAAAGATAAAAAAGTTGTTTTTGTGTTCCGTTTGACCCCTAAAGACGTTTCTAAATTCAAATTATAGCAGCTAGTCCAAAACACGTCGTTACGTCATATGGTTGTATGTTTACAATGTTTACATTCTGCACCAACAAAGTAAACAAAATTGTATATCATTTTAAATTAGACATTATAAACGTCAGTAGAAAATACAACTATCTGACGTCGCAAGTGTTTTTGATCGCTTGAACTATTTTAAATACATAGAAAATTTGTACTTTTACAAAATGGCACTAAACAACACTTATAGTGTTTCATTTTATTTTCCATAGTAAACCTTCTTTCCCTTCCTTCAAAAACTGTATCAAACTCCAATCTTAACAAACTGGTATAAATTATTACAATGACATACGATAAATGTCATTAGAATATAAATATTTTTCCCTTATTCCGCGTTAAATTTGTACTTCTAAGTTATTATGAGTTTTTGAAGCGTGAAATTTTGGAAATCTAATTTTTAAACAAAACTGAACATTATTATGAAATAAAAAAATGTGCAAGTTCCCTATTGATTGCTGTTTGGGGCCATAACTGTCAAAGATGCTTAGATTCGATAAACAAATAAAAAATAATTGACACGAATTGAAATCAATTAATCTTATAAATTATAACTTATATAGTCCTTTTCATGAGCATTTTTCAGTGCATCACAAATGATAGAAAAAAAGGCAAGTCCGTGATAATACACATTTATAACAATTATTC
Organism: Diabrotica virgifera virgifera; assembly: GCF_917563875.1. Classification (NCBI taxonomy): domain Eukaryota; kingdom Metazoa; phylum Arthropoda; class Insecta; order Coleoptera; family Chrysomelidae; genus Diabrotica; species Diabrotica virgifera. Next base: position 65,760,387 of record NC_065446.1, on the reverse strand, counting down.
TAACATGACATTTTAGATAAATCTGACAGTTGTCACGTTTTATTTGCAATTTGGCATAAAAATGAATCAACTGTGTTTATTGCATTTATAAAATGGTATTTTCATTGATTTGTATAGTCTTATAAATTGTACAAATTATATTCGTAGATATATTATATAATTTGTAATTAACTTTTTTCGATTATAGCACAATCTATCGACAACTAGAATAAATGTTATAAATGTCTGTAATCACCGACGTGCTTTTTTTCTGTCACATACAATTTAATGCGTTAGAAAGAAATCGAAAAACTGTGACGCACTGAAAGATGCTGATGAGAAAAAGAATACCACCAAAATAACTGAAGTGTCAGTTTTTACATTAAATTGAGTACCTATCAAGGTTGCCAGGTCTGGTGAAAATTCACCAGATTTGGTGATTTTCTAACTCATTTGGTGATATGGTGAAAACTTTTTTAAAAAGCTTAATATCTGGTGATTTTTTGACCTTATCTATATTATATTTTTTTATTTAAAAAGTACGATTATATGTTTTTTATTCGTTATTAAGAATTGCCTAATATTCATATAATACAAAAAGTCTAATTTTGTATAATAAAATGATCCGCCTCTGTGGTGCTCAACCGGGGATTTCCCGAAGTTTACGCTACTCTTCCAAGTGTTCATGCGTCATGCACTTCCAATAATTTATGTCTTGGTTTTATAAACAAACCAGTTCAGTTAATATCAACATATCAATTTAGCAGTTTTATCTTTCTTGTGTCAGCTGTAGAGTTTTAAGTGATTACTGTTCTTCATATTTTGTAGTTTTGTCACGTTTTGTGTTAGTTTGATCATCTACTAAACTAAAATCTCAAAGGTTCTTAGGAACTATTTTTTCAATTTTAATTTGTATTAAAAATTTATTGGCATGAGCAAAAATTACTAGGTTTCCAACAAAACAATTTTGTATAACACCCCGCTCGACGAGGGTCGTCTGTCAGGCCAAGTTTAAGACATAAAACGTTAAGTTTTAAATAATATACATTGTCGGGATTATCAGTACCTTTTATAAAAATGAACACCTACATTTTACATTATATTTTACCAAAAAAAAATCGTTTCATTTGTATTCTAATTATTGTTTTATTAGGTTTGTTCCAACCCTTCACATTACCGTTCTCGAATGGTTACGCGTATGCGCATGCGCAATATTATGTGCAGCAACACATTTTCGTTACTGCGCATACTCATAACAATCTGGTGATTTTTAGCAAAATCTGGCAACTTTTAAAGCAATTGTCTGGTGATTTTTAGTTTTTTGACCTGGCAACCTTGGTACCTATGTCAACATTAAATTTAAATCAAAAATTGTATATATGAATACTAACTGTGTAGGACAGAACATAATATACCAGAAATAAAATTCGTAGGAGTGAACACTACAATTTTCCAAATTATGGCGAACAGATGAATGGTGTAGTAATGTATAAAGGACACACACAGACAGACATATTTTTGTTTTTATATATACAGAAGAAGATGAAATACAGTGTGATATGTTTCTTTTTATATAGGTTCTTTAAAACTAAAGTTTATCTTTATTGTCTGGATTATTAGATACTTATTAAAATTATAAAGTGGGATTTTCTTAATTTTTGCAAAATAAAAAAATAGTTTTAGTGTAGGTTTTAACTCTATAAATGATCAGAATGGTGATTTATTGTTTAAGTATTTTTTAATTGGTTATAATAAAAAGAGTAAACAAATCTACCTGATGAACTAGTTCTTCAAATGCTGCCTGTACTCCATCTTTTGTCTTGGCACTGGCCTCAATATACAATGTTTGATGTCTTCTAGCAAACCTCATAGCTTCTTCCCTAGATACTTCACGTTTATCCTTAAAAATATATATATTTGTATTACTGAGATTTATATATTATTGTGTTTCAATTTATCAATCAAAGATAGAATAAATTTTTTTTTAATATAACGCGGGCACATAAATTTGATACACCTTGTATATTGATTTGTAAATATTTATTAGAAGTTAGCTTTCACGCAAGGTGGTTTCTACTTAATGAGTTTTTCCATGAAATATTAAAAACATTTTTGTAAATAAAAAGTGAAACGAACATTTATTTAGGATTATAATTTTAAAAAGATTGTTTACGGGAAAAGGTAAAACCACAGGTAGATGTAATTATTAGTTTTTAGAAAAATAGAGGTAAAGAGAATTGGAATTTTAAATATGTTTGTTTAATGATAGGAATATTTAGATAATTTCCGAAAAGTCATAAGTTTGGAGTAGAAGTATTGTTTGATAGAATGACTGGTTTTTTCGAATGAAACAGAGGAAGGTGGAGAGAGAAATGTTTCTGATTGGTTTGGCAATTTGGAATGGGGAAAGTTTTGTTTGAATGTTGAGACAGTTTGGAAAAGAAAAGATTATTGTGTTACCGGCAGCCGAGAGGAGCAGTCAAAAGTTTTCGTGAGTAGTTCAGAAGTAAGTACTAGTGGTTGTGTTTGATAGTGAGAGTAGCTGAAAAGTGGAACGGGAGACAAATCAAATCGAGAAGAAATACCTCTTTGATTCTGTAAAGTCCAAGAGAGTAAGTTACAAGAATTATCGTTATTAAAATTATTTGTGACACCAAGTAAAAAAGATAATTGGGTCTCAGGAGATTATTGTTGAGAGAAAGAGAGGAGAGAGATTTGGAGTTTATTGAACGAGTCCTGGTCAAAGGAAGCCTGGCTTGTGTTTTGGAGAAATAGTTGCTGGTATCCTGCTGGATTGTTTGCTGAGAACGGAGAGGGCTTTGATTGGTAGCCTAACATAATCAACAAGGAGGAGCTGTTTGGGTCAAGAGGAGACATCATTGTGTGTGAATCAAAAAGGTCAGTCAATAACCTATGTGATAGATTTTTTATAATCAGAAGTTAATTTTTTTTTACGTAAAAGCATATGAATTTAAGATTCCAACATTTCAAAAATTTAATAGGAAGTATAAGTAATTTTGCGAATACCCAATTTGTTTGTTTAGTTGGTTTTATTAATGGTATCAAAAACAAAGCGATAAATATTTTTTTTATTAGATTAATTTATATGATAAAGGTTTCATTTGGACAATTATGCCCACAGAATTTAATTGATAAATTTACAGAGCATTGCTATTCGAGGTGTGCAAGTACTTGGAAGGGGAAACGAGAAACGACCCTGCGCGAGTCGCGGAGAAATATTGCAACTATCTTAAATAATTCATATTGTCAATTGAAATTGTCAAATTGACGTATATTTCATACCTTCTGTCAATGAAGCAGAAAAATTATATATTGCTCCACAATACTGATATGATATGCAATTATTATATAAAGGTAAAATTAATTTATTTTATTTTGCTTGCAGTACTGCATTTTAATAACTAATTTTATTTACTTCATACAATTGTTGACGGTTTCATAACATAACCTGAATTTTATTTTTCCTTCTTATTATTTTTTTGGACTATGGCCTTGACAATTATCCAGTAACCAGGACTAATATAATTGGCCAACATAATTAAAAGTGCGAATTTTAGTATAGAGCGTAGAAATAGGGGTCGCTTTGCCGAACTTGCACGGTCCCAATTGATAATAAAGGTATTTGTATGTGTTTATTTATGATATTTCTATTTATTTCCTTTTCCTATTTTTATCCCGATAAGGATCAACTAAGAGATACTGAAACCACGAGAGAAGATAACTATAACATAAGATAATTTAGACATTTTTTTATATTATAAAAAGGCACCCTGAGATTCTTTCTTAATTTTTATGTATGATTTGCGTTAATTAAATAATTGATCAGATAAATAATAATTAATATAAAAGTAATAGAAAGCAGATCATAACAATATGTTAAAACAAGTTAAAAGTAAAATAAAAAAAAAGTGGTGGTGGTGGAGTATTAATTGCAGTTAAGAACTCAATTCCTTCTTATCAAATTCAGTCTGATCCTTCGATTGAACAGTTGTTTGTTCTCTTTAATAACAAATCTATAATCGGTACAGTATACTTTCCACCTAAATCTATAGCTACTTTATACCAATCATACTTTGAACAGCTTATCACTATAAGCGAGCAATATGATAGAGCAAACCTTTTTCTATTGGGTGATTTTAATCTTCCATCTGCAGTTTGGGATGTCGATGATTATTGTTCCGTTGCTTCTCCTCAGCCTACAGCTACACAATCCGAAGCTGATTCTATTGAAACTATATCCAATATCTGTGCTTTTTTCAATCTCTTCCAGACCAACGAAATAACCAACGATAGAGGAGTTACGCTTGATCTCATTTTATCTCCATTGGGTATTGATGTATTGAAGGCTATCGACATTTTAATTCCAGTGGACACACATCATCCTCCGCTTGAATGCAGTTTGCCACTCAAAATCACAAATGATCATTCATCTGGTGAAGAGTATTATTATGACTTTGTTCATGCTGACTATGCAGCAATTCGCTCTTCCCTTGAAGCAATTAATTGGGATGGTGCACTTCAGGGAAAAGAGCTCTGTGACATGATTTCTGTATTTTACGACATTTTTTATTCCATCATTGATCGTTTTGTTCCGCTAAAAAAAATCTGTGATAAGAATAAATATCCATGCTGGTACTCCGCTGAGCTGAAGAAGTTGCTTCACAAGAAGAAATCAGCGCACAAGATATATAAGAGCACTAGGTGTCCAGAAAGTTATGCAGCATTTAGTAACTTAAGAACTAGATGTAAATTTTTATCAAGACAGTGTTATGCTGATTACATTCAACGTACCGAACATTCTATTGTTAATAACGTTAAATCCTTTTGGAAGTTTGTAAGTAGTAAAAGAGAAAATAACGCTATACCTAATACAATGACTCTTGGAGATCGTACTGCCTTCAATGGAACTGATATTGCTAATCTTTTTGCTAACCAATTCTCTTCCGTCTATACTAACCAATCCTTACATCCGCATGTAACCCAGATTTCACCTTTGGTTAATGTGTCTAATTATCACATTGAAATTTCAAAAATCTACGAAAAACTGTCTGAACTCAATACCAACAAAGGTCCTGGTCCTGATGGAATTCCCCCTACTTCCTTAAAACATTCAGCTTCATTCTATCGCGCCCACTTTTTTTTTTATATATTTAATAAGTCTCTATTAACAGGGGAATTTCCAGACTACTGGAAAAACTCTTATGTCACTCCAATATATATATAAATCAGGTCGAAAATCGGATATAGGTAACTATCGTCCCATTTGTATTCTTAGTGCTATTCCTAAAGTTTCTGAGAGCATTATTTCCGATTATTTAAGTTATGACTTCTCGCCAATTATAGAGGCCCAACAATTTGGATTTACATACAAAAAATCAGCAGAATTGGGTCTCATAACATATGTTGATTTTTTGACAGATGATCTTGAGAGGGGTTTACAAGTTGACTGTGTATACTGACTTTTCCAAAGCTTTTGACAAAGTTAATCATGAGCTCTTGATTCATAAACTTTATTTATATGGAGTTGATGACCTTATATTGAAGTGGCTCAAGAGCTATCTTACGCAAAGATCGCAAATTGTTAGGGTTAATCATCACTATTCTCATACCATCTCTGTTACCTCAGGTGTACCACAAGGATCACACTTGGGACCTCTGTTGTTTAATATATTTATCAATGATCTAATACCCTGTTTCCAAGTAAGTAAAACTTTGTTATTCGCTGATGATTTAAAATGTTTTAAAATAATCACATGTGAGGCTGATTCACTTAGTCTACAAGGTGATATTGATCGCCTATCTAACTGGTGTATGCAAAATGGTATGTGTTTGAATGCATCCAAATGCCATATTCTTCGTTTCCATCGAACTCATCATCCAATCATCTTCGAATATAGTATAAATAATCTGACCTTACATTCTGCCTCTGAAACTAGGGATCTAGGTGTGATCCTTGACTCCGCCCTTAGCTATAAATCACACATTTCCAGTACAATACAGAAGTCTATGAAGATGCTTGGCTTTATAAAAAGAACCACCAGAGACTTTACAAACATCTCAGCTATTAAATCACTTTATTTCTCCCTGGTTAGATCTCATTTCGATTACTGTTCCACAATCTGGTCCCCCTATTATTTTACTCATAAACTGAAACTTGAAGCTGTTCAACACAATTTTCTGAGATATACTGCTACTAAGATGCATGTATACTATGACTATTCTGTATTAGAGCGCATACTGAACTTACCTCCTCTTGAGGTACGCAGAAAACAAAGAGACTTAATAATTTTATTTAAAATTATCAACGGGCTGTGTAACTGCCCCGAGCTTCTCTCCAAAATATCTCTATTTGTCCCCAGTCGTTCGACTAGGCAGGTGCAAACCTTTTATGTCTCTTTTCATAGATTCAATTATTCTTACAACACATTTATTCCTAGAGCTCTTCGATTAGCTAACTCATTAAATAACCTCGAAATTTTTAATATATCAGTTTCCCGCTTCAAAAACCATATTTCTTCCCTAACTTTTTAATATTTTCGGTCAGAGCTTTTGTATTGTGGTTGGTGTTACATGACATGTATGTATTAGATAACTCAAAACCGTTATACCTTGGAACATTTCTGAATTGATTTAGGTGATATCTTTTGTTTGTAATTGTACTGACCTATATGTTATCTTATTCTTTTTTTTTCTTTTTCTTTTTTGTAACTGTACCACTCATAGAATTATTTTCTCTCAAACCACTTTGCTATGTTATATTATGATAATTTATGTTATATAATTGGTTAACATTAATGTTATATAATTGTATAATTATGTTATATAATTTAGAATACTGTAACATTTATATCTGAATAGGGCTTGCCCGTGAATAAATAAATAAATAAATTAAATAAAAAAACTATTTTGACACTAAAACTGTATAAGGTGAGACTTTCGTCCTAACGCCGTAATTCTTTCAATGTTTTTGTACTAATTTTGCAATATTTCCGGTTTTAATTACAGTCAACTCCCGTTTATCCATGGGGTTGGGTGGCATGGTTGTCGCGAGTCGCGGATAACGAAAATCACGTATAAGCCACAAATGGAGATCAAATACATAAATGCAAAAAATAAAAATCCGAAGTCACCCGCATTTGTTGGTTACTTTACACTGCAACAATAGAACATTATATTTCTGTTTATAATAATAAATTCATACCTAAATTGCGATAGATATTTATCAGGAATAAACTACAATTTTCATTAAAATCATATATTTTTGTATGTTGTGGATAAATGGGAGTTGACTGTAGTGGATCAAGGTTTACCAAACATCATTTTGTAGGTTCTTTAAAGGAGCAAATTACATTGATGATTTATTTATCAACAGACAATCCCCCAATTAAAATACAGTATATATTATCCCCAATTAAAAACATTAATCACAAGAGATTTTTAGCCTAATCTACATTAAATTTAAAAATTTTAATCATACAAACTAGGAACATTAAATAACAAACATTAATAAAAAATGTACAAAACACAAGGACATCAAGCTATCACACACAGTTTTTAAGCTGAGCTTTAAATTCTTTTGGAAAACTATAACAATCTAAACTTTGTGAATATTGGTTAGCAAACATTGGTGTTCTAGACATGAAGGAGTTATGCTTATGCCCGTAATTTGTTCGATGAGGCCTAACGTAAAAGGGTTGATTTAGCCTCGTTTGTCTACTGGGAACATGGAGGCTAATTTTCTCCAATAGTTGAGGACCAAAATTATTGGAGTGTAGAATATTGTAAAACATTGTGAGATCCTTATGCATGCGTCGGATTTGGAAAGAAGTTATGTTGAGAGACTTTTCCATATTTGAATAGCTAATTTCATCAACCTTCTGATTTTGTTTAAATGCAACAAATCTTAAGAACTTGTGTTGAACTCTCTCAATAGCTTGAATATGGGTGTTATAATGTGGAGACCAAACACATGAACAGTAATCTAGGTGAACAGTAATCTCACAAGTGAACAATACAATATTTTTATGGATGGGATATTTAGAAAGTCTTTAGCACAACGTTTGATAAACCCTAAAAATTGAAGTGATTTTGAGACAATAGATGAGATATGAGGGATGTAGGATAAGCTGGAATCAAGCACAACACCTAGGTCTTTTATCTGATATACAGAGTCTAAAGGACAATCCTTAACTTAATAGTATAGATATGATTTGTAGGAGTTCTATTTCGACCAAAAACCATTAAGTGACACTTTTTAACATTAAGTTCCATTCCGTTATTATCACACCAATAGCTCAACTGATCCAAGTTAGATTGTAATTTTTGATAGTCACCATCATTCTCGATTTTCAAATATAATTTTAAATCGTCAGCAAACATTAGGAAAAAAGCAAAGTGGAAACAGGAGACAATATCATTAACATATATCGCACCTTGAAAACCGTATGGCAATATCTGCAATTTTTTCATAAAATGACTTTTGAATGCAGTCTAATAGGAAAAAAAAATCTATTTTTTAATGCTATATCTGCAACAAAATTTAATTTCGGCACTAGAAAGATAAGTCCCTATGGCTTTTGTAAAAAATCGATTCTTCTTTTTATACCATTAGGCATTATCTGCAGATGGTGCACAATGGTTCTAAATAGGAACAAAAACTCAGATCTATATGGCAATATGTGCAAAATGCGACCAACGCTCGTAAAATAAAAGCAAGATATACCGAAGAAAAATGCTTTGAATGCAAAAAAACATAGTGTGTAAGTACAATTTAATTGCAACACTGGAAATAAGCGACAAGACTATAACAAATTAATATACAATGTACTGTAGATGGGTTTATTCTAAAAGAAAAGCAAAGAACTCATAAGAATGGAAAAAGAATCAACGAAGTCATGAAACAAAACATAATGATTTACATCGAGTCCATTCCTTGACTGGAATCTCACTATCTAAGGAAACAAACTACCAGATAATTCGTCAGCGGTGACAAAACTATTGCTGATATTGATTGCGATTATATAAAATTTTGCAAAGAAAAAGGTTCAGTGTTCAGAAATTACGCTACGTTGATGACCATATTTCTATGGTCATCTATGCTATTATATTGATTAAAGAGGAAAAAAAATGACTTAAAATCTGCAAAATCCAACACTAGAATGACTGTTTGTTTTGATTTACAATCATTACTACCGACGCCTTAAGCAAAGTCTTCTTATTTTATTACAAAAGGAGATTTTCAACATTTAATTTCACAATTTTTTACCTGACCCCAAATGTAGGACACTGCTCTCTTTGGTTCGAGCGAATTTCTAATTGTAATTCAAATGAAATAGCGTCGTCTCTGTTACAAATTCTGAGGAACCATGCCAGGGGAAAAGATAATATTATACTCAGATAACTGCAGTGGACAAAATAAGAACAAGTAATATTGTCTGTCTTTATCAATATGCCGTACAGAAATTTAACATACCTAAAATTAGGTACCCACAAAATTTTTATAACGGGTCGCTTCCCAAATGAGGTAGATAACGTGCATTCTTTGAGAAACAAAAAATGTCGACATCATATTGGACTTTAAAAAACGATGTGGAGGAAATGTGGAACAATAACATTGACGAAGAAGGAAATCAGGTAGTCTGGAATGACATCAAAATGAGCAAGGTGGAGAAGACACTTAAAAATAAGTTTCAGGTTAAGGTAAGCTTATACAGAGTTCAGAACCATTAATATAAGGTGAAGACAACGAAGTATCGTGGCTAATATGGAACTAAGTAAAGCATATTCTCATCCACCAGGAATATGCAACCTCAGAAAACAAATGTAGAATCTCACTATGTAAGGTTAATGTTATTCAACAGCGCTATCATATAGGTTTTATGCAAATTTGCACGTGACCAATGCAACAGTGGAAACCGAACAGACACATTATAATATGCAAGACTTTGATTAATAGGCCTGGATCCCACGAACCAAATAAAAGTTTATCATCAGACAAACTTTGATGTATGGTGTTGTTCTGAAGCTATTTTCTTGTGGCATTTTTATAATCAAGTATATTCAAATGGGAAATAAGCCACAATTTTACCTAAAAATGATTTTATTAACGTTTCGACGCCCAAGTCGGGTGTCATTGTCAAAATACAAAATAATACTAAATAAACAAAAATGTTGTTGCTTAGTAAAAAATTCTTCTAATAATTTATTTAATCTGACTCATTTATATCGGCAATTCAGACACGTATTATACATTTTAAAGTAGGCGACTTTAAAATGATATTGCCAATATTGATGAGTTGCGTTCCTGGGACGACTTTACTAAAAGATAGTTCATTCGATTACATGAAATCAATCCCAACTCAAGAATATCCGCCACAAAAAATCATAGCATGTGATCTGTCTTTAAAAAGACAACCAAATGCAACGGTGGTACTGAAATTCTCGCGTTAGAGATTCCATAGTAAATCACGAGGGAAAACCAGGAAAAACCTCGTGATACTATCCCGACATCGTAAGTATTTGGGTTTACATTTAGTTTACTCTCAAAAACTAATACCAAATTCTGACTTGATATTTTAAATTTTAAATAATACTAAAATACTAAATATGTACTAACTCGATATGTTACTGATTTACTAGTTGTGGTATTTTCTTTCTATTGACTTCCTCCTTTAATATGGGTAACCACATCCTACTGCATTCTACCGAGGAATTTGCGACACAATTGGTTTCATTTAGCATAATTAGAGCCGCTTCTTTGATTTTTCTCTTTTTACTATCTGCTTCTTTTAGGACTATACTTGAATCTCTCCACTGAACTCTATGTTCATTATCCCATGCGTGTTGACATATTTGAGATCTATCAAATTCTCTATTTTTTATATAAGACTGATGTTCATTTACTCTAACGTCTAATGGTCTTGACGTTTCACCTATATAAAATTGTTCGCATTCACAAGGTATTTTATAAATACAATTCTTTGTTCTTTCTTGTTCACTGTTAGGTTTAGTTTTAGATAGAATAGATCTCAATGTGTTTGTTGTTTTGAATGTTGTTGATATGTTGAATTTATTTCCTATTGTTTTAAGTTTCTCGGATAGTCCTTTTACATATCGCTACTTCAATACAAAAGGGCCACAAATCAAAATCACAGTTTTTACAGAGGAGCTACTCAAAGTTTTGACATTTATTTTTGGTTCATTTTTCTTTTTTTTTTTATCATTTATATGCAAGTAATATATTGTTAGAAAGGTAAAATTAAACTATATTTGATATTGTATTTAGATACAGCGTAAGTATTTTCCTGAAAGAGATATTAGCAGATATGGCCCTTTTGTATAAAAAATATTTCTTATGTCATGATAGGAATTGGAAATAAACGGACACATACCAAAAAAACAAACATTTTAATCAATGTTTTTGTCACTAATTAATGTAGATTTTGAGTAAAATTATTACAAAAAAGTTTTATCTAATCAAAAAAAAAAAAATTACAATGTCAGTCTACAAAAATAACAAAAGTTAATTCCAAAACTACTTAAAACTAATTCTTTACTTAAAACTAGTAAAATTAATTTCCCTATTATCTGTTATATTCCCTATTATAGCTGTTAGTGATAGTTATATTTTTTTGAGATAAAAATGTGATTACACTTCACTATGATATTAAGAAACCTAAACAAAATTAAAATAAAAATACAATCAATCCCATTAAAAATAACTTCATACGGGAAATGACTCAAAGAACATTTTTCGTTTACCTACTGTAAATTTAATTAATTTTTCATTGAGTAAAAAACCCTACTTCTTATGAACTATAACTACTTTGCAGAGTAGCAATATACAGATTTAGATAAGGCATGTCCAAATTAGTCAAAATAAAATGCGGTAGGCGGCACGCTCTCAATTAAAATTGGCAATAAACACATTGTGTAATATTATGATATTCAAACTTTGGAATTACCTATATTAAAATAAGACGATTGAAAACAATATACAGTGGACTGGACTCTCCCTATAACGAACACGGATATTACGAGGTTTCGTTTATAACGAGGTACATTAGGTGTCCCATGAAATTCCTATTGAACTAGAATCCTCTATAACGAGGCATATTTGGTTATAACAAGGAAAATAATCTATATTGAATCTCTATACATATAAATAGTTCTAAGCATAAAATAGTTCTAAGAATAAAAAAACACCTTCACACTGCTATTGTCAATGGTTCCGGACTGCAAGTTATTAGAAAATAAATCTCATTTTACAATGTCTTAACACTCGCTGGATAATAAAAAAAGGTATCAATGTTTTACAACTGTTTTGTGTCTCCAATAAAAACAGTTTTTAACAATTCAACAAAATTCAATGTATCAATTTATGTCAAGGGTTCCTAAGGCAAGTTATTAGATATAATAAATAAATCTGGGCCTCCCAGGTAAACTTCATAGTTACTGTTCAGCAATGTATTTTTACCAGATTTATTTATGACTATCAGATGTAGTAAACCTTACTCAACAATAATAACCCATAGAGAGACAAAAAAAAGTGCCGAAATGAAATTTTTATTATTAAATGTGTAAGAGGTCAAAAAATTTGACCAATGTTTATAATTTTTTTACTGAATGGGTGTTTGTAATAATCAAACAAAATGTATTAATCAGTTTACTACATTACAAAATATACAGGGTATATTTTTTCTTACAATTTAAGCAAAAATGTTAATGGTTGAAAAAAATTAAACTTTTAGTATCCCATAAATAGGTCTAATGGGTTAATGGTCGCTCGTGTCAGAGTCAAGCATGTACAAAATTGCCAATAAGGCACGCTCTCATATCAGAGCAGAGCGTGTACATTAAGGGGTTAATAAACTACATAAGAGGCAACAAAACAATTTCAATATTATTGTTGTCTGATATAACGAGATCCGCTTATAACGAGGGTCTTGGTCCGTCATTTCAGTTCTCGTTATAAAGAGAGTCTACTGTACAAGTAAATAAAAACAACGGCATTTTACTTTATAATAATAACATTTGACTGTCATAAAAAAATGCAAAATAGTCATGTCCCAATATATGGCCCTTTTTTATTTTAAATGATATTTATACTAATTACGAGAATATAAGCAAAATGAACGTATTCTGTAATACATCCTTTTTGATTGAGAAATAAAAATATATATTATGCGAATATTTTGTATAAAATGTTTCTGTTTGCTAAAATGCTTTTGTTTAAGAACTAATAATGTACTTACGTGAATCTTCTGTGCAAAACGGACGTATTTCGGAATGTGGCACTTTTGTTTATAAAAACGGTAACAACGACTAGGGTTTTTTGAAATGTGGCTGTTTAGCACAAAAGAAACGTGCGTTCACTTCGACTGCCAGGACACAACTAACAAAGTGGCGGTTTTGTCCATATTTTTTCTTTCAAACACAAAAATGCAAAAAGGCCGCAAGTGTCATTTCGATATTAAAAAACGAAAAATACATGGGGGTTTCAGTGGTATATAAAAATATGACTGCTTAAGGTTAGATTTTTTGAATAAACAAGATTTTCGTATTTTTTGAATTGTGGCCCTTTTTTACTGAAGTAGCGATATGGTATTGATATTTTCCTCGTATTATTTCTTGTGAATGTTGTAGGATCCCTTTCTAAGTTGTTCTGTTCCATTCGATCCAATCTTGACAATTCCTTATTTATAAACGATATGGGATAATCATTTTTTAATAAAACAGATGTTAACAATTGTTTTTCTTCTAAAAATGAATTTTCGTTAGAACAAGTAATTTTGGCTCTATCATATAAGGATTTAATGATTCCCTTTTTAACGTTGATGTTATGATTTGATTTGTAATTGAGATATCTGTTGGTGTGTGTTGGTTTTCTATACACTTTAGTCTCATATCCAGTATCCTTCTTTGAGACCAAAACATCGAGGAAAGGTAGGGTGTTATTGTATTCCTTTTCCATTGTAAACTTTATTGTCTCTTCTTGATCGTTTATAATATTCAGGAACGTAGCCAACAATTCCGATCTATGAGGCCATATGGAAAACACATCATCTACATATCTCCACCATACTGTGGGTTTTAAATTTTGTTTAGAAATGATATTAGTTTCGAAATCCTCCATAAATATATTAGCCAATAATGGAGATAAAGAAGAGCCCATTGCGAGACCAAAATTTTGTTTATGGAATTCATTATTTAGTTGAAAATAGGTCAATTTCTCGTCCAATTTCTCTTTTGCCAATTCTTTCCAAAGTGTTTGAGAGAATCCTAAAGAAGCAGATCAATGACTACTTTGAATCTAATCGGCTTTTTGCAGTGCAGCAATTTGGATTTAGAAAAAACAAAACAACAACACTTGCTATCGATCATTTTACAGGCAGTATTTTGGAAGGATTTGAAAACTTTCTTGATACCCTTGCCTCGTTCCTTGATCTTACTAAAGCTTTTGATTGTGTCACTCATAGTATTCTTCTTAAAAAATTACATGCCTATAATTTTCATCCTATGTCTATTCAATTGATTGAGTCTTATCTATCAGATAGATTTCAATATGTGTTTTTTAACCAGCTTAAATCTGATAAAAAATCTTTGATGTATGGAGTGCCTCAAGGGTCAGTTCTAGGTCCAATATTATTTCTCATTTATATAAATGACTTGGGATTTTCACAAGAGGGCCCGGTAAGCACAGTCCTATTTGCTGATGATACTACATGCTATCAAAGTTACCACCCTTCCCAAATCAGTGATATTGATCTTGAGACCACAGAGAGCAATTTGTTCCAATGGTTTTTGGCAAATCGTCTCTCTCTCAATAACTCAAAATCACAAACAGTGAACTTTACCCTAAGACATAACACCATTACACATCCCATTTTAACAGATTGTTCACAGGAAGCTAAATTTCTTGGTGTTTATCTTGATCAGGGACTCACTTGGGAACGGCACATACTGAAACTTTCCCAAAAGCTCTCAAGCCAACTCTTTTTATTTAGAAACCTATCTAAGGTTACCTCCCTTCAAACCCTTCTTACATCATATCACAGCAACTTTCACTCACGACTAACTTACGCAATCCTTTCCTGGGGACACTCTTGCCATATAGATAAGGTGTTTGGTCAGCAGAGAAAGTGTATTCGCATAATCACAGGTCAGGGTTATCGGGACGATTGTAGGCAGTCTTTCAGAAACCTGAGGATTCTCACACTACCTTCTGTGTACATTATGCAGTGCCTGTTGTATGTTCATCAAAATGTAGATCTGTATAAAACACAACAGCATACTTATCAGACTAGAAATCATGATGCCCTTGTACCAGACTTCAGTCGACTTGAGAGGACCAGAAATGGAACCAGATACCTAGCATTGAAATTTTATAACTGTATACCAATATCTATTAAAAGTCTTGATTTTAACCAATTTAAGAGACAAATTAAAAATTATCTTCTGATGGGTGCTTTCTACTCATTTGAGGAGTACTTCAGATCTAAATTTTGTTTTGTCCTGTAATTTAATTAGTGTTTAGTTTTTAAATTTTAGTAATAGGTTTTTTTTACTGAAGTACTGTCAACTTTTAATGTAATTTTAGACAATTTTAATTATTGCTGACCTGTAAAAGTACATTTGTACATTATTACCAATAAATACTCTACTCTACTCTATTATTAGTACATAATGTCAATAACTCCATTATAGGTGATACATTTAGTCTTGTCCTAGTTGTTAATGTATTATCATTTTCTAATTTCGTTTTGATTATGTTTAAAGTTTTATCTAATGGTACATTTGTAAATAAACTGTTTATGTCAAAACTTACTAAAATATTATTTGGATTAAATTCTATATTTGATAATTTGTTTAAAAAATGTTGTGTATTTTTTATAAATGTGTCATTATTATTTGCAAATGGTTTTATAATATTTAATAAAAATTTTGATGGTATTACAAATAGGTCTAAGTGGAATATTTGCTTTGTGAATTTTCGGTACTCCATAAAAATGTGGTGTCTTACTGTAATGAGGTGTCATTAATTTTCTTTGATAGTATGTTAGGTCATTTTTAAATTTGAACAAAGTTCTATAGATTTTGTTTTCCAGTGTCTTCGTTGGATCCTTCGTTAATTTGGTATAAGGTCCATTTGTAATTAGATCTGTAATTTTGTCCTCATATTGTACTTTATCCATTATTACAGTTGCATTTCCTTTATCCACTGGTAGGATTGTTATGGAGTCATCATTTTTTAAAGTTTTTAAAGCTTTCATTTCCTCTTTGCTGATGTTCTGTTCAATTTTATTAGATTTTTCCAATTCAAGTTTGCATAGTACCCTATATTGTTCTTTTTCATGAGTTGGTAAACACTGGGATATTTTTTCCACTGCACTAATTATGTATTATACTTTAAAATGTATAATACGTGTCTGAATTGCCGATATAAATGAGTCAGATTAAATAAATTATTAGAAGAATTTTTTACGAAGCAACAACATTTTTGTTTATTTAGTATTATTTTGTATTTTGACAACGACACCCGACTTGGGCGTCGAAACGTTAATAAAATCATTTTTAGGTAAAATTGTGGCTTATTTCCCATTTGAATATACTTGATTTGATGTATGGGAACACTGGAACAGGGGAAGTTTTAATTGTGGAACAGATTAAAATTTTGGAACGTCAGATTACGAAAACGTCCCATGTATTTTGTCAGACAGGACTTCCGATTGATTTGTTACACTTTCATTAAACTCTCATGCATTAAGTGACTAGACACTAGACACTTCTATTAACAAATTTTCAGCTTGCAATTAATAAACTTTTTTTTGGTACGCGGGATCCAGGGCTAGAATTAGGGGAAATGTGAATATTATACTTTATACTCAATAAGAAATAAAACAGCTAGTGACAAATAAAAGAGTCAAAAAATATTGCATCATAGAAAAAAATATGTAATACACCACAAATAGAAATCAAAGAAAGATATCTTCAAGACACTAGATCTGAAAATAGATTATAAGTAAAAAGGAAACATACACAGGAAAGCAAGAAAGGAATCTTTCCTATCCTAATTAACAGTGTAGAAATGTAATCTTACCACATCTATTTTGTTTCCAACAATCATTTTCACAATATTACTTTTTGTGGAATATGTCTCCAGTTCACTCAACCACATTTCTAGTTTTGAGAAGGAGGCATAACTACTAACATCAAACACTAAAATTGCACCCTGAGCATCCCTATAATACGAAGGAGTCAAAGTTCGAAATCTCTCCTGACCAGCAGTATCCCATATAGCTAGTTTGACTGTGTTGCCATCAATTGTAAGTCTCTTGGTTTTAAAATCTACACCGATAGTCAATGTTTGTTCTGGATCAAAATTATCCTCTGTGAATCTAAGAAGAAGGCTTGATTTCCCAACACCACTCTCGCCTATAATTAGAAGTTTTAAAGTTGTAAGTATATCTTCCTCCATTGTTATTTAATTTAACAAAAATCACTGTTCTCGAAAACTTTCAAACAAACTTTCACTTGAGACGAATTTCTTGTAGAATTGCCTCCAAGTATATGCCTTCTAACCAAATTGTCGAATTTAATTAACTATTTAATAAATTGGTATTTTCACCTGTGACGCAGATATATTTTTAAAAACAAAATATTAAGACGTCAAAATATGACATGACGTGACATGACCATGAAATCAAAGGTTGTTTAGTTCTTCAGAATAACCAACATACTAATCTTAAATATCAGAATCCTATGTCTATCACTCTTTCAACCCTTATACTAAAAAGAGTTAAAATATAACAATATGTCAAATGTCTACTATCATTATTTGTGACATTTGTCAAAGTGACATTTTATATTTACATTATTGAATAAGTCAAACAATTTAGTTAAATATCTAATGTAATAATATTATTGTATTATATTATATGAATAATTAATATGGATAAAGTAAAACAAGGAAATTTTGTTACTTTATACAAATGTCGTGTATGTTTAGATGACGTTGAAAGATTGTATCCTTTGGAAGGGCCAATTGCAAATTGTGATGTAGATATTGCTACTATGATTACTTACTGCACTTCTATAGAGGTAAGGAATTTAGAAGTAATTTTGGAATTGTAGAATATGATATAATTCTTTCATTGTTTGTGTCAATGCAAAATATGCAGTTCTGTACATAAAAAATGCAATGTAACTGGTCATATCAATTCATGGTATTGATGGCTTGAGTTGCATACATGCACTTTTACACTAACTTTTACAAATTTGAACAAATTCATTGTGTGTGTCATGGAAAACATGCACTTAAGAGACAATAACTTTTTGAACAAATCTATGGATTTTACATTGGTAGTTTTGTCTGACTTTTATTCTACATTCATGGTCTTTGTAGAGGCATTTGTTGACTGCATTTATGTAGGTGTTATTTATTCCGTGATGTTCCATTGCTTTTCACATGTTGTTGACTGGGACACTAGCATTTCGGAGGTCCACGAAGACAATGTGCAATTCAGCATTGAATGCAGGACCGCATTTAGGTCAATTGCCGCCCTAGGCAGTTCTATAGTAGCTGCCCTTCAAAATGTACCATTTTTGTGTATTTTTGCTTTTGCCTTTGCTCTCATAATTTGCCGCCCTAGGCAACTGCCTATATTGCCTAATGCAGCGTTTCTCAACCTTTTACCCTTTGCGACCCAATCTTCCATAATTATTTTCGCCGCGCCCCCCCTCGTTCAATAATTTTGACAAAAAACAGTAAAATCTTACTTTTTAGTATTGAGTGCTCTTTATGATTATAACTCCTATTCAGTGTTCATGTGTATTTTATTTTTTATTTTGTCAGAGTTTTGTTTTGCTTCGATTTTAGTAAATTAGTTAATGATGTTAGTGTATTTTTTTATATGCTAACGCCCCCCCATTACTAAAAGCGCGCCCCCCTAGGGGGGCGCGCCCCACAGGTTGAGAAACGCTGGCCTAATGGATAAAGCGGTCCTGATTGAATGCTATTGTTTTTTCTATGAGCTGTTTTATAAAACATTATCAGTACATGAGCATCCAAGACACAAATCACTCTGTTCTTCTGAAGTTCCCAGTTGTTCTTCTATCCTTTCTTTAATAATTTTCCCCTACAACCTAACCACAGATGGTGTAACGCATATTCCCCTATAATTATTTGGGTATTTTTAATTTCCTTTTTTACATATGGAGTTTAAGTAGCCCATTTTCTATTCCCTCAGTATTTTTCCATCATATTTAATTCTTGTAATAAAGTCGAAGGAGTATGTTTTAGCAGTTCTGAAGGTATGTCTCCAGGGCAGTTGTGTTGTTATTTTTTATCCTTTTTAGTGAATTTCTTATTTCATTTTCAAATATATCTGCAACCTGTGTATTGGACTGTCCTTTGTTTCGTAAGTTGTCCATGTGTATTAGACATTTGTCCATGTGTATTAGATGTACCCTTCAGACGGAATACCCTTTCAGGGGTATTCTGTTTGAAGTTTTTTTTGACAAAATTGTGTTTGTCTGCTCTTTATTATTAATAGAGAACTTGAATTAAGTCGACATTCATTTCACTTATTCCCCCCATTAGAGGGTGTTCTAATGTTACTACGGTATAAGTAAATAGTTTTATTTTGTACCTAGAACTACAGACATTTTGGTGTAAATTTGTCTTCTTGCATAGCCTCCTTGACAACAGGTAGACCTAGAAATAGCGCTATCAGGGGATAGCAGGAGACAGATTTAAATCAAAACAAAACCATATATTTTCTATTTTTACTAATGCCATACTCTGTATTAGAGTACAAAGACTCGTTTTGTATGGGTTCTCTGAATCGCATGTTGGAATGTTTTCCTAGAGGTGCCTTTTGATATAATCTGGGTTAACAGAGAACTTGAATCGAGTCGACATTCATTTCACTCATTTTCCCTGTTAGAGGGTGTTCTAACCTTACTACGGTATAAATAGTTTTACTTTGTACCGAAAACTACGGACGTTTTGGTGTAAATTTGTCTTATTGCATAGCCTCCTTGACAACAGGTAGGCCTAGAAATAGCGCTATCTATCAGGGGATGGCAGGAGACAGATTTAAATCAAAACGAAACCATATATTTTCTATTTTTTCTTTATTTTTGTTTGTTTTATAAGTCTGCCTTCTGTATTGACTTCTGTCTTCTTGATCCCCTGTGGTCAGCCACTTTTGGTAAGATTTCACCTTCTTTTTTTATTCGGTTTTTTACCTTTATTGTCCACCAATAGTAAAAACATACACCTACCTTAGTACAAATGTCAATGAAAATTGGAACCATTCTCTAGAAATCAAATATAGGATAGAGAAAGTAAGACATGCATTTCAAAAAATAATGTCATGATTTATCAATACCCATAAAAATCAGGTTACTGTGATGTTAAATCTTTCCTATACTGTTCTATGGAGTTGAGTCATGGACTCTCACAGACCCCACCTGCAAGAAAATTGAGGCTTTCGAAATATGGCTTCATCGTCGAATCCTAAAGATATCTTATACCAATCACGTTACTAATCAGGATGTTTTGTTGAGAATGCAAAAAGAAAAAGCTGCTAATCACAATAAAAACAACCAAAATTGATTACCTCAGCCACATCATGAGGAACAGCGAAATATATGGACTGCTGCAACTAATCTGACAGTAGAGTAGAGTAGAATAAATTTTTATCTGCATAAATTTTTAACATAATTGAGCAAATAACGCCACATTATTAATCACATATTAAAAAAAAATATATTAACATCACAGATTAAAATATAAACAATACAAATTACATGTGCTGATCAAGGCTGATAGGCCAGGTACTCCACCGTAATCTTACTGGGAAAAGTGGAAGGAAAACAAGAACCAGGAAGGTGAAGTATTTCCTGGCTGAAAAATCTACGTATGTGGTCCAACAAAACAACCAAAAATCTTTTCAGAGTAACAGTGTGCAAAGTACAAATTGCCATGATGGTTGCCAACATCCAAAACAGATAGGCACTACAAGAAGAAGAAGTCCACCAATATGGTTTTTTTGTCTTTATAATGTGTCTGGTGAATTTCCCTTCTACTGGATTCTTCTGCTTCTAGGATTCAAAGATTCAAAAATTTATTGACTACTCGTATATTTACAAAAAAAAAAAAAAATTGAATTGTAGCAAGTCAATTTGATATAATATATAAAATATATAAGATAATGTGTATATACAAATAACATATATAGAAATACAGTGGAACCTCGATTATCCGTCTCTCCATTAACCGTCACCTCTGTTAACCGTCAGGGTACATACAGACGTTGTATTGACTACATAAGCAAAAAGTTTAAGGTAAAAAAATAAAAAAAAAGTTAATTTGATTTGTGATGAGGACACAAACAGCTATCCATTGCTGACAGATAAAGAAATCGTTGAAATGGCAACAACGGCGGATCAAACAGATTCAGAAGCTGACACAGACTTGGAATTTGACTGTAGATAATATGTTGATGAACTTACTGTAACTGACAAAGATTTGCGTAAATAATCTAGATAAGCTGCATCGCACATGCAATAATTCATCGAGTGGTATTCTCAACAACAAGAAGCCAATAGAGTGCATGATCTTATGCCGATTAAGAAACTCAGCCGTCGCAAAATGTGAAGCAACAGTAAAACAGAGATTTCAGAATATTTTAAATTGATTCGATTGTACGAACACAAATCCCTCTTTGTCAAACAAAACATACAAATGAAATTTGAGAGTTGTACTATGAATTTTTTTTTAATATTCTGTTAACCGTCTTTTCGATTATCCGTCATACCCTTGGTCCGGTGCCCTGACGGATAATCGAGGTTCTACTGTATAAATACATTCACGCACATTCACAAAATGAGACATCGGAAAACATAGTGAGTAATATTCATGTCCTTGACACTGCTTTAAAATGATCAAAATATTCACTAACAGAGTAAAAAGCAAATCTCAGAAGATTTTTTTTCAAAATGACTTCAAATTTATTGATTGTAAGGTTTTTAAAATCCTTAGGTAGGACATTATACCTATATGTTAAACTCAATAGAGTTTTTTTTTGATTTACTCAAACGATATTTGACTGTTCTGATATTATTAAATTAAATTAATATTTATTGACGGAAAACTCCATTTTACAATTAAAATTAAAAGTCAAAATTAAACATTGAACACAAGTTAACTTACATTACTTACAATTAAACTAACGACATCAAAAAATTAAAATCAAATTAAAATAATTCACGTGAAATAGTCCTTTTAAAAGCATTTAGTGTGACTCCCATAAAGTCTATATTTGGAAACTCATTTACACTAGAAACAATTCTATTTAAAGGCATATTTTCTGCATGACGTGTATTGCACGATCTAGCGGATAGCAAGGGACATCTCAAATTCCTACCTGGAACATAAAAATCTATTCGACCCAGAATGCTAGGTGCAACAATAATACCATTTAACACCTTAAATACGAAATTAAGGTCAAAGTATCGCCTGCGATCCTCTAGACGGTGCAAATGAAACATCTGCATGACCTGACTGGAATTCAATTGCATTCCTCTAGTACCTAATCTATACCGCAGATATCTAACGAATTTATTTTGAATCGATTAAATTCGATATTTGTGATTCTCATAACTTGGACTCCAAATCACTGAACAATACTCTAGTAATGAACGAACATAACTCAAAAACAATCTCACAATTACAAACAAATTATTAAAATCATATGACATTCTGATGATTAACCCTAATGTCCGATTAGCGCGCGCAATAATGGCATCATAATGGTCCACGAAACTTAGCTTACTATCCAGTAACACACCTAAATCCTTAATTACCTGAACCCTAGATAAATCCACATCTCCTATCTTGTATTTAAAATCACTGGTGGTCTTATTACGTGAAAAAATAATATATGAGCATTTCGAAGCATTCAATCTAAAATTATTTTTCTGGCACCAATGTACTAAAGAATCCAAGTCTCTCTGTAAACCCTCATAATCAGATTCTGACCTAATGCATTTAAATATCTTTAAGTCGTCTGCAATTATTGGCACCTCTTGTGCTGTAATTATGCAAGTCAGACTGTTTAACTAAAGTATCTGCAGGTTTGTGTGATTCTTGGAGAACATTGTATAGCCATAGTGTTGGCAAGGGCATTATTTTATATTTAATAAATAATGGTTTGCAAGATTCCAAGTAACCAACTTTTGCTTCTTTTTGCAATTTAAATATTGTTAGTGCATTGCAAGAATTTTCCAACAAAATAACGCTATAGCCTTAAAAACGAATGGAAAAGCGAAAATTAAATTGTTCTTAAGGTATCAACACTTGTGTAACAAGTTTTAGTTGACTAAATAAAAATAAAGTACTTGAAAGTTTACCTTTGAGATGGTCAATATGGTTATACCAAGTCAGTGTCTTGTCAATTGTCATGCCCAGCAATTTTACTGTATTTTTTTCCACACAAGCATCAAATGGATTAGATGAAATGAATAAATTTTGAGTTTTGTTGTCATTTAGTCTAAGTTTATTTGCTGCGAACCATGATTGAGCATTTGAATTTACATTCATAGAAGTGGTTTCTAAAAGAGAACGATTTCTGTCAGAAAAAATAAAAGTAGTGTCGTATGCAAATAATACTGTTTTACATGCAGCCATAAAATTGGGCAAGTCATTAACATATATAATAAATAATAGAGGGCCCAAAACAGAACCTTGTGGAACGTATCTATCACTTAGATACGATTTAATTAGTTCCAGAGGAGTACCTCTGATACGTAAAAGTGCAGTTTTTTTAGTAAGATATCATGAGAAACACAGTTGAAGGCCTTTGAATACTAGGTGTATTTTATTTTTCATGTTTTGGATCCACAGGTGGCTCCTTCATATACTCTCGTTTCTTCTACCTTGATTTTTGAATAAGAAATACTTTGTTGTATGTATATTTATGTATCTCTAAAGAAACCGTTACATATTTGTAACAAATACTGGTTACATAATTACAGTAGAACGTCAATAATCCGGATTAATTGGGACCAGACCCCATCCGGATTATCAAATTATCCGGATTATCGAAATTACCCCAAAAAAAGGCCAGTATACACATTAAAGTACAACAAACGTTTTAAAATTTTATGTTTTCTCTTGTACAGTAAAGTGTCTAGAGGTGAAATTAATCAAAGCATTTTTTTTATGTTTAAACATTGTATTGTAATTAATTTATAATAGCAGCATGTGTACAATAAAAACATCAGACTATTTGGGCTTTTAAAAAAATGTGTAAAATATTTTTGAACTGCGGTAGAAGTTCGTTTTTCGCAGCTAAGTTCTTTATTTATTTTAAAAGAATCAGATATTTTTGCTAGATACAAATCCGGATTATTGACGGTCCGGATTTTTGACGTCCGGATTATCGACGTTCTACTGTAAGAATATAGATTGTGTATTAGTTGAATTAAATAATAACATCTTTTTTAGATTGATTTAAATGATGATTTACCTCATGGAGTTTGTGTACCATGCTTCAGAACAATAAGGATAGCATACAACTTTATTATTCAATTTAGAGAAAATAATCTTCAGTTACTTAAAGAAAAATCATCCTTAGAATCAGTAAATGAAGATGAATATGACTATGAGGAAAATGATTATGAAACTCAAGTGGTTGATGCTGAAGATAATACAGATGAAATTGAATTATATTGTGAAGCACTTGATAGTGATGATGGCTCGAAATCCTTTCTTGAACCAACTGAGATCCATTTAGAAGCCATTAAATATAATGTTTCTGGAGACCAGGAATTAGCAGAACAGAATTTAGTAGAATATGATCAACAGGATGTTGAAATAGAAAATATGAATTTTTTAGTGGATAGTTTAGAAACAATTCCAGATACATCTGCAGATATCCAAAATACCACCACTATTAAGACAATTAAGACTTCTCTACCTCCTGATATTAAGCAACCTCAAACGGCCACTAGAAGGAAAATCAAAGTCCAGTTTGCTTGTCCTATATGTCCCAAAGCATATTTTGTAAATTTCGAAACTGGATTTGTTTCTCACATGTCTTTACATACTGGACAATTTCCTTGTAACATTTGTACTGAGAGCGAAACGTTATATACCTCGGATTCTTTTCTTAATCATTTTATGCAGTTTCACAGATACCAATGTCCGTACTGTAGGAAAAGTTACAATAAGGCAGGGACTTTGGGGGCCCATATTAAGTTACATTATAAAATAAGGTAAGCGTTTCCAGATGAAAGTTAAATATACATAGTTCTCTTTCATCAAGTACCTGGTCGTTTAGTACATTATTTAATACATTGCTGATTTAAAAAATTGTACCTACAAGCATATAAATATTTAAATCTAATAAAATAAATAAACAAACAAGTCACACAAACAAGTACACATATAAACACACACAAAGGGCAAATCACAGAGCGCTGTCAAACTCTGGGTGATGATAGCCTTAGCATGATAAAGGCTCACTGCCATGCCTGACAATATTTCGTCTCAACTTGTGAAAACAGTATATACAACGAGACAAAAAACAAAATAGAAATAAGAGCTCAGGAGAAAAGTCAGAACTGAATAACCCTTTGAGCTTATAATTATAAACGCAACAGCAATTATGAGAGGAACAACATCAGCCACAGACTCATTATTTGCCCTAAATACTGAGCTAGAGGGTGCTCATTGACAGATTCAGAGTAAAAAACATACACCACAAAAATTCCCACCTCAAGCTATTAACAGCTTAAATAAACTTTTTCATTAAAAAAAGAAGACTTATTGGAAATAGTTAGAGTGTATACTAAACTCATACAATTTTGTGGAATTTATTTCTCCAAAATATTTTTTTTCTACAATAAATAATTTTCTCATTTGTTATCAATACATTATTGTAAATAAATAATTAAATCGTTTATTTCAGAAACCCGCCAACTGACATTTACACTGACCGGAACGAAAAACGGGCACCCCACAAAATAGGTCATTTTTGATGCCTCGATTTTTCTAAATCTGTTGTCCGAAAGTGATTTTTTTAATATTTTTAATATGTTATAGCCTTATTCTTTAACAATATCGCTGTAATAATATTGTTGCTAGACAGGTAAATTGTCATTTTATACCGGGTGTACCAATCAAACTGTGTTTTTTCTCAAAGTTCACCACTATGGGATATTCTGGAATTTATAAAATAATGAAATTAAAACCCAACTATAGTCTCAGGTTTTCTTAATATTCTGTTTTTGAAATAATTCGCTTATGTTGGATAATAAAAAAAGTTAGGTCCTACTTTAACAACTAGTCATGTTCTTCATCAATACAATAGGATGTTTCTAAATAAGTGCGACAAACTTTAACAAGTAATTTTTCATGAGAAAATAATGATCGTTTGCTTATAAACATATACAGAGTGTCCCAAAAGTAGCGGAACGGTCGAATATCCCGCGAACTAAACATCAGATCAAAAAGCTGATAAACACATTTTCAATATTCTTTAAAAATCTATCCAACGACATCAAACACGATCCACCACTCCACCCCCTTGAGGTGGGGGGTAACTTTAAAATCTTAAATAGCAACCTCCATTTTGTATTACAGATTTGGATTCGTCATGAAAAATTAAGCAACATTTATTCGAAACATTTTTTAGAATTATTGATAGATGGCGCTATAATTGTAAAAAGACGATTTATTAGCGCCATCTATCAACAATTCTAAAAAATGTTTCGAATGCATGTTGCTTAGTTTTTCACGACAAATCCAAATCTGCAATAAAAAAATGTGGTTGCTATTTGAGATTTTAGAGTTACCCCCCACCCCACCTCCAGGGTGTGAAGTGGGGGGTCGTGTTTGGTGTAATTCGATAGGTTTTTGAAAAATATTAAACACATATTTTGTGGTATTTCATTTGGAAGTGTATTTCTCGAGATATTAGACCGTTTCTATAATTTACCTATGGTGTCAGGATAAATGGTTTCTTCCGATTATAGCACCATCTATGTACAGTTCAAAAAATGTCTCGAATAAAAGTTGCTTACTTTTTTGTAAGAAATCCAAATCTGAAATAAAAACTGGGGGGTTTCTATTTCAGATTTCAAAGCTACCCCCCACCCCACCTCAAGGGCGTGGAGTGGGGGCTCGTGTTTGGTGTCATTCGATAGATTTTTGAAAATTATTGAACACGTATTTTTCAGTCTTTCGATATGATGTTCATTTCGGGAAATATTTGACCGTTCCGCTACTTTTGGGACACCCTATATGTCCGCAAATGCTTCGTTTCTGAGATACGGGATGTTGAATTTTTTCTTACAAACTGACGATTTATTTATTGCTCCAAAACCGGTTGAGGTATGCAAATGAAATTTGGTAGGTTTTAAGAGGAAGTTATTGCGCATTTTTTGACATACAATTACAGTAGAGCGTCGATTATCCGAACGTCGATCAACCGAACGACCGGTTATCCGAACTCCCGCGCCCCGCACTCGAGTACTGAGTAAGCGTTAGTAATTAACGCTTAAAATAGCTTCAATTTTCTTCAATTGTGTATCCAAAAATATGTTGTTGCAAAGACTGCACTTTTTTGTTTAATTGCTATTTGTCATTATCAAGGTATAAACAAATATACAGTTATATAAATATGGTTTTTATTCACTTGTGGATAAATATGTATGGCAATCTCAATATAGTTCGATTATCCGAACAAATCGGTTTTCCGAACGCCCATGTCCCCCAATTAGTTCGGATAATCGACGCTCTACTGTAATAATTTTATATTCACCATTGGCGTGCACACGGGTAATATGACGGGTAATGCACGCTAATGGTGAATATAAAATTCTTAATTGTATGTCAAAAAATGCGCAATAACTTACCTCTCAAAACCTACCAAATTTCATTTCCATATCTCAACCGGATTTATAGCAACAAATAAATGGTCAGTTTGTAAGAAAAAATTCATCATCCCTTATCTCGAAAACGAAGCATTTGCGGACATATGTTTATAAAGCAAACGGTCATTATTCTTTCATGCAGAATTATCCCTTAAAGTTTGTCGGAACTTATTTAGAAACATCCTATATTGATGAAGAACATGGCTAGTTGTTAAAGTACCTAACATTTTTATTATCCAACATAAGCGAATGAATCAAAAAACAGAATATTAAGAAAACCTGAGGCTATAGTTGGGTTTTAATTTAAGTATTTTATAAATGCTAGAATATTCCACAGGGTGTGGTGAACTTTGAGAAAAAACTCAGTTTGATTGGTACACCCTGTATACAATGACAATTTACCTTTCTAGCAATATTATTATTAGAGCGATATTGGTAGGGTTACCATACGTCCGGACAGTCCGGATTTGAAAGACATGTCTGGATTGGCGTCCGGATATGAGAAATCTCCGGATTTTTTCTTTTCTAAAAAAAAAAAATAGAAAACACTTGGCCCAACGGTGGGAAATTTTATTCTGCGCTAAATCAAATGGTTAAGGCTACAAGATGATCCTACCTGGCAAGAGATGGAAGAGAGCGCTTTAACTTTAGTCAGCGTTGTACCGAATTCTGTCGATGGGGATAAATTATTTGATGAGCACTCGTCTCTTCTCCAAGTTCTAAAAAAGCTGAAACCTAAATGGACTTTACTACCTAAAGAAGAAACCCCAAAAACTCATGACAAATGGCAAGAAATATTTGAAGCATTTTCTAAAAGCAACGTTTCCTTTACGAATATTTTTAAAATAGGAGAATTCATTTTTTGTCTGCCTGGTACTTCGGCTCCTACTGAACGTATCTTTTCGATGATGAATTTTATATGGACGGCTGAAAGAGGAAGATTATCTCTGCGTTCCGAATTCCATGACAAAATAAAAAATGACAAGCCACTTTTGAGAAAAATTATGTCTTCTGAAAATTACGAAAGAAGAACAGATGAAGAACATCCTATCCCTGGGCCCAGTACAAACTAAGCATTTCGCATATATGTAGGTACAATGTATGTAGAGGTAGCAACACAGTCAAATTCACATTTTACATTTTCTACAACCCCTTGGACTACCCCTGTCCGGATTTCGCCTTAATAAATTATGGTAACCCTAGATATTGGTAAAGAGTAAGGCTATAACATATCATAAAAATCACTTCAATCGGACAACGGGTTTAGGAAATTCGAGACATCAAAAATGACCCATTTTGTGGGGTGCCCGTTTTTTGTGCCGGTCAGTGTATATTATACAATTGCACTTGACGGGTTTCTGAAATAAACGATTCAATTACTGATTGGCATAAAATTTATGTAATTTATGTTTGTTTGTTTATGCCCGTTTAATATAATAACATGCTGATTATTCACTATTTTTGAATAGATTACCCATTACTTTACCAGTGAGTAATAGTTCGTTACTCACTTTATTCACAGGTTTACGTTTAGTTTAAGTGGTGACATATGTGACGGATATTAAGGTCCAAATAAGCTGTAAATAAAATTACTTAAACTTGTTTATTTAATATAATAATTATTGCAATTTATAGCAATAATCAACTTCGAAAAAATTTTAAAAGATTTTTAACTGTAACATTCGATATGTTTTAGGTTTAAATTTCATCATTTGAACATTTAAGATTGAGGTTATTAAAAGGCAAACATAAACAATGTTTACATAAATGTCAATATGCACTGTTTATCATAAACGTAAACATTTAAGATTCTATGCATTCATATCCACAGTGAGATACAATGAATTAAATTCACTTTACTAATTACACGTCACATCTATATTTTGGAGCAATATAAAGAATGTAAAATTTAGGTTATGATACTTACTTCTGCTTTATTATGATAGAGTTCCACTTTCCTCTTTGCATTGATTTGTGCTTATAATTTTTCGGAAACGAGTAGAACTTGAATTGACTATTTCTTGTTGTATTTTTACAATACATAAGACAGCATTTGCGAAGTTCCATTTTCGTCAATGATAGTCCTTATGAAATGTGCTAAGAATACTAAATAATGCAAAATTTCGCCACTTCACGCACACAATCGTTTCTCGTATCCCCTCGAAGTACTTGCACACAGCGAATATGCTTAAGTAGACAACCAATTATTCAGCCGCGTACTATTGATAAACAACCATGAATATAAGACAGTGGAGGAGAAGGGCCCAAGAGAGATCTGAATGGAAGGACATAGCCAGACAGGCAAAGACCCATCCAGGGTTATGATGCCAAAAGAAGAAGAAGACTATTGATAAACAACATTTATTTTTGTAAATTATAATTTTAATCGAGAGTAGTTGATAATTATATTTTTCTACTAACTAAAATAAAAAGGTCATATAAAAAGTATAATAATCTACTCGCATGTAATGGATATTACTCACTCTGAGGAATTACTATACTCGCCTTCAGCTCGTGTCAAAAAGGTGGTTTTTTTCTTCTGGAAGCCTTCCGTGCATGCACCCCGGTCGCACTGCAGCTTTTAAGCTTATTGTGTTTTCTTCCATTTGTTCTCATGACACCCAATCCAATATAGTAGTGCCCTTCACTAGCCTGTAAAAGTCCATTGGGTTAGTACTATACACTTTTCGGACTTGGTCTGCAGTCTCCATGTATTGCTTGTCTCTTGCTGTCTAGAGTCTCGCAATCGCACAATAAATGTCTGACTGTCTCCGTCTCTCTATTGCATAGTCTGCAACTAAGATCTCCATTATATAGTCCTATCGAGTGTAGGTGTCCTTTTACTGGAAAGTGTCCAGTTAGGAAACCTGTAGTGATTTTGACCTGATTTCTGTTCATCTTGAACAGTTCTTCAGCTCTTTTTACACATGTCTGAGGTATAAATCTCTTCGCATGCTTTTGCGTGGGAATTTTTTCCGAGTATTCTTTGTGCTGTCTTCGTATCCAGCCTCTTAATCGGTCTCTGATTGTGCTTTTGGGCACTCCCAGTGTCGGTTCTGGACCGAAGTATCTTGTTGCTGATCCTTGTCTAGCAAGCTCGTCAGTTTTCTCATTGCCAGCGATCCCTTGATGTCCAGGCACCCAGATGAGTTTTACCTCATTATATTCCGCTAGGGTGTCAAGTTCTTCGGGGATTCCCATACAAACTTTGAGTTATCCTTGGGTTCTTTAAAGCCCTCAACGTCGCTTGGCTGTGTGAACAGATATTGATTCTTTTATTAGTATAAGTCCTCAATATGTTTATCCGTGCACAGTGCAGGATTGCATATACCTCTACCTGAAATACAGAGGTATATTCTCCTAGTGGAATGGAATCGTTGTAGGTCCTATCTTCACTATATACTCCTGATCCCGAACCATCTTCTGTCTTGGACCCATCTGTATACCAGGTGTGGCCCTCATACTTCAGATGTCTGCCAGGATCTTCCCATACCTCTCTGGAGTGTATTTCCACCTAGAAAGGTATTTCCATGTTATATTTAGGGATAGAATGGTCTGTTATCATCTCCCATATCGGATCTCCGCATATATCCTTGATGCTGCAGTGTCCTTTGCCCACTGCAGTTTTGCTTTGATTTCCCTGCAGTCTATGTAACCCCATCCTTGCCTCGCCCTTCACTCTGATGTCTAAGAGAGGAAGGTCTAGTAAGGCTTCCATTGCTGCAGTTGGTGTGCCTCTCATTGTACCTGTTATCCTGAGACAGACAAGCCTTGTATCTTGCCTAACTTCTCTATAGCATTTCTCTGTTGCACCTTTGGCCACAAGACCAATGCTGCATACGTTATTGTGGGCTTTACCATCATGTTGTACAGTAGACTCGCGATTATCCGAGGTATCTGGGACCGTGACTACCTCGGATAAAGAAAAACTCGGTTAACACTGAGATTGGTTATGTTGATAGAAAAACACGTAAATAACCATAACTGTGGATATTTTAGTCACAAAACTAATAACTTTTACTGTCTATAAAAGATAAAAACATTTACCTTATCAATATATCTGTTTAAACAAATTTTTGATTGATTTTTGCGTAAGCTTCATTCCTGTTTTTGAGGCGGCGGTGTTGCGCCAAGGTTGAAAGTTGTAACTCACCAGTTATGACTTTTGCCTCGGTTAACCGAGGGGCTCGGATAACCGAGACTCGGATAAACGCGAGTCTACTGTATATCCAATACATCATGTCCGGTTTAAGTCCCCATGTTCTGACATGTGTGGGTCTGCTCACCATTAAAGTGGTCATCGCTCTTTTGGTTATTCGCCCAGGTAAGCCTTGAGTCTATTATGACTCCGAGATATTTTACCTCCTTCTCCACCTTTAGGGAAATCCCTATGAGATTTCCTCTAACTTTCTCCTTCTGGTGAAGGCTACTATTTTGGATTTGTGAGGGCTTACGGACAATCCTACCTCACTTTTCCATTTTGATACTACGTTCAGGGCTTGCATATTATCCCTGACCGTTGTATTGAACTTGCCCCGTGCCAGAATGACAAAATCATCTGCATAGCCCAGGACATTATATCTTTTCCTGTTGAGCGTTCCAATCAGTCCGTTCATAACCAGATTCCACACTAACGGAGATAAATGCACCTCCCTGGGGGCATCATCTGGCAACCCGTGTTGACATGGTATCGCCCATCAGTGTTGAATATACCACACGGTTTATAAGCATGCATTCTATCCACCTGCAGCTTATTTCATCCACTCCTTTCAGACGGATGACCTTTGTGATTGCATCGAATGAGGTGTGGTTGAAGTGAGGTTGAGGTGTTGTGTTGGCTCCCTCTATGTCGAGAAAGGCTCCCAACATCACCTCTTTGTTTTCCACAACATACTCCATCCTCTGTACTAGATGGTGCAGTGCTGTTTCTATTGATACACCTGGCCTTTATGCATATTGGTCTTGTTCTATTGGTCTTTCAACCAATATTCCATCTCTAATATAGACATATATCTCTACCAGCTTTTCCAATGTCTTTAGTAAAAAGGACATCAGACTTATTGGTCTGATACAGAGGTATATGAAGGGACTTTGCAATCATATGTCCACCCTTACCAGGCTTTGGTATGAATGCTACCCTTGTCGACCTCCAAGCAACTGATACATACCCCAGCGCAATACTTGCACGAAGTATTGTACACATTTGCTTGTACATTGCTTCCGTACCTTTTTGGAAAAGTACAGGATACATCCCGTCCGTTCCCGATGATTTATATGGTTTAAATGAACTTACTGCCCATTTTATTTTGTCTG
The DNA here is from genome assembly GCF_917563875.1 of Diabrotica virgifera virgifera. Lineage (NCBI taxonomy): Eukaryota > Metazoa > Arthropoda > Insecta > Coleoptera > Chrysomelidae > Diabrotica > Diabrotica virgifera. The sequence continues at coordinate 65,727,129 of NC_065446.1, read as the reverse complement.
GTGTCACCATCTCTTTTGCAGCTCTCCAGCTTCCCTTATTTCCATATTTCATGGTAACTGGTCCTTCTTGCTGTAGAACTTCTGGTGTCATCATTCTGGTTACTGACCCAGGGAAGTGAACATTGAAGAGTTCCCTCAGCATCTCTTCACTAGTCTGTGTGTAGTCGCCCGACTTCATCTAGAGCGTGGCGATATTGCTCTTAGGTTCTTTCGAGAGAACCTTTTGGAGTCTAGCCACTTCTGCAGTCTGTTCTATCTTCTCGCGGTGCCTCCTCCATGATTCTCTTTTGGCTTTCCTTAGAGCTTTGTTATATTCAGTCAGAGCTTTGCGATATTCGCTCCACTTGCCTGATCTTTTTGCAGAATTGAATTCTTTTCTCGCATCTCTCCTTCTTTTAGCAAGTTCATTGTTCCACCAGGGCACTTTCCTGTTGTAGCTCCTTGCTGTTACCAGATAGTTATCTTTATATGTTTCTATGACTATATCCTGAAATTGTTTAGTAGCCATATATAGCTCTATTGTGTTCCTTGTCCTCTTTATAGCCCCACGAAAACTATGTCAGGTCTCCTTGATACGCTTCCCAATCAGTTTTCCTGGGGTTTCGATAAGTCTCTGTTTCGTGCTCATTACTGCTCATAGCCCGTTGTTTCAAACTTTATGTGTCTGTGGTCTGAGAAACTTTCTTCATCAGACATGCCAGTTCCTAACGATGCTGCTTGCAAATGCAGTCGCCATCGTTATATCGATAACCTCCTTCCTATTTGCAGTCACAACGGTAGGTCTGTTGCCTACATTGAGTATGTCTAAATTATATTCCGTAATAAATTATAGTAAGTGCTCACCTCTTTCGTTGTTTCCGGTGCTCCCCCAGCTAATGTGATGCGAGTTGGAGTCATAACCGATGATTATCTGTGATCCTTTGCCTGTGCAGTCTCTCATCAGCTCCTCCAATTCCCTTGGTGGTAGTGGGTTAGGATTATCATAGGGCAGGTAGGCTGATCCGAGTATTATCTCATTCATTCCAAAAAGGTCGTATAAAAACTATAATATTCTACTCACATCTAATGGATATTACTCACTCTGAGGAATTACGACACTCGCCTTCGGCTCGTTTCACAAACTTCATCTTCGTGAGTAATAGCCATCCTTACATGCTCTTTGAATAATATACTATTACTCAACATATTGACTATGAGTACGTGTGCTTGGTTGTATAGTAATTTCCAGTCATGTCTAGTCTGTCAAAATGTAACTAACTTCGCAAAAAATAATTACTAAAATTACTAGACAGCTGTGTCTGAAATTAACGAAACGACTATAGCTATGTCTACTTTTTTAAATAGGTACCTATAACTTTTGCTATACTAAACGCCACAGTTAGAATACAGTGCAGGTAGCATAGAGCAATGTATTTCTTACGGGAGAACGGCCGACCACGTTGCCGGTTTACCCCGAGCGGCGCATCAGGACCGGTGATTTTTCAGTCTATCGGCAAACTACCACGCACCTACCACTGTGCCGACATGAGCGGCATCGCTGCGCGTCGTAAGACCAACACTGCATTCTAACTGTGGCTTCTACTTTAGCTACCACTAATTTTTGGTTTTATTGTTTCAGATATCATTGTAGTCATAACGGTTGTAACAAATCCTTTCCCACTCAATGGGGTCTTAAAAAACACGTAGCTGTGCATTCAGATTCTTGTGCGTATTCATGTGCCGAATGTAATAAGCAGTTTAAAACGTATGACACTTATATGTACCACCAAAAGAAACATGGCGGCAGAAAGTTTCTTTGCATGTGCTGTGGTAGAACGTTCCTCCAATCGGTACATTTGAAATATCACATGCAACAGCACACTGGGATTAAACAGTTTAAATGTAATTTATGTGTTAAGAGTTACACGTCTACATCTCAACTTAAGAAACATAAAAGACGACATCATCCGGATCAAATTGAGACAAGCGAGATGAAGCCATACATTGTAGATCTTTTGTAGATTTTGACTTGTGAATTTTATTTTAAGATTAATTATAAAACTAATTTATTTTTTGTACAACTTTTTCTTTGTTTTTAGATTTCAATTAAATCATTCTTATTGTGCAGAATTTGGTATTGACGATAAATTTGCTTAATCACTGGACATCAAATAATATGTACTAGCGTAGTTAAAATACCATTAACATCTTTTGGTAAACTTTACCATTTAATTGTATATCTTGATAAATGTCTAATTACTATGAGACAATTACTTATCTGTCAAGTACTACATACACAATAGATACAAAAGTGGGAAAACAATCAGCATTTATTTTGGAAATCTATAATCATGAAAGAGAAGACTCTGCAGTCTTCTGAAGAGAACAGTACATGCATGTACATACTATATGAATCTATAAGGTGTGTAATACTATAAGGAACCACATATAGCAAACGTAGTAAAGATAGACTGCATAGGATGGGTTGCCACGTGTTAAGAATGAAACCTTACTAGAATGTCTATGTCAAAACCATTAGGGAGTAAAACTACTATGTCGGTTAATAAGTTCCGGGCCTCACAATGAGATTGTGACTTTAATGAATTTTCCATTTGATATTCCGGTAGTCCTAATCTTCAAAAGCATACTGTCAAAAAACTGTTCAAACTCTTCAAAAGCATACTATTCATGTTATTCGGATTCTTATTTATCGAGTTACCGTGCTTGAAGTGAGGCTACTTTTGTAATTTTTATAAACAATGGAGTCAAAGCAATTCCGTGTCTTGATTTATCACTGTTATTTGATGGGAAAAATACCGCCCAAACTAAGCAATGGCTCAAGATAACCATAAAGACTGGGACAAATTCATACCAGAATTCTGCTATGTCATAAATTCGTCAAGACATGATTCAACAGGATTTTCACCAGCGCTTCTTAATTTTGGAAGAGAATTAGACACAACAGATGCGATAAACCACCAAGGTATACAGGGGTACGGGGAAAACTTGAACAAGTTAGAAGCGTTAAGAGAATTGGCGAAAGTGCACATGGAATACGCTTTCGAGGACCAAAAGAAACATTACGATCCAAGACGAACGAGACTGGGAGTCACATCCAGGAGACCGGGTCATGAAAAAAGAATGCTAGAAACAGCAGAGATTTGATAAAAACCCTTCGAAAAAATCTATGGTAAAACAGTGTGGGACAGAGTTAGATATACAGAATATTAATAACTAGTTAAGAAACAGAAGAGTAGAATGAAACTACCACATAAGCCAAATGATAACAAATATATAGTAAGGACTGCACTGCGAGAGATGTTTCTCCAATAGAAAGACGATCAGTGGGAAGATGGAACGACAACTTACTGGTGGCACATTAAAAAAAACAGAGTTATGTCTACACACAAAGAAGAAGAAGAGATAAAATAAATATAAAACTGGTACTGAAATACAAAATATCAGACAACCGATGTAATTATTTATTTAAAATGTTATATAATTTATTAATATAAATCATTATCATCATCATCATTCTCTTTGCCTTATCCCTATGCGGGGCCGGCTTCCCTAATTGCATTTCTCCACACAATTCTATCTTGGGTCATATCAATGTTAATCACCTTTACCAACATGTCCTGCCTTATCGTCTCCCCCCAGGTCTTCTTTGGTCTTCCTCTCGTACTCCTTCCAGGAATCTGCACTTCAGCTATTCTTCGTATTGGGTGATTAACGTCTCGACACACCTAGGCTTCCCCTAATATACTCATTTATAATTTTATCCTTCTTTGGCACTTCCTCACCCAACTAAGCATTCTCATTTCCGCCACATGCATTCGTTGTTCCTCTTTCTTTTTCACTGCCCAACATTCAGTTCCGTACATCATAGCCGGTCTTATGGCTGTTTTATAGAATTTTCCCTTCAGCTTCATTGGAATTTTTCTGTCACACAACACACCACTCGCTTCGCTTTCCACTTCATCCATCCAGCCCTAATTCTACTGCATGCATCTCCATCTATTTCTCCATTACTCTGTAATACCGATCCTAGGTACTTAAAACTATTGCTTTTCACAATCATTTTACCATCCAAAGATACCATTTTATTTGTAGTAACTCCATCTTTAAATGAACATTCCAAATACTCTGTTTTTGTCCTACTAAGTTTTAAACCTTTTTCCTCCAGAGCTTGTCTCCACTGTTCCAGTTTTTGTTCTAAGTCTCTTTCACTATTTCCTACTAACACTACATTATCAGCATACATTAGGCACCATGGAATGCTACCCTGTATAGGGCTTACAATACCGAACTAAAATCTGAATACCGGTATTTGATATTTGAAATTTGAAATATCGGGATACCGGTATTAAAACCGGCATTCTAAATACTTAGGTTTGTTAACTGCTCAGACTTTGAAAATACTCTTTCGGAAGGTACTGATGTGGCAGGTATTGACAAATAATATTTTATAGCCAAATAATAAAGGTCAAGGAAAGTGGATTTCTATTTTTTCCAAAAATCCATCGGGTTAACTTTTCTTGCAAAATGTGGCATTTCGAAAGAAAATGTGGCATTGGGTAGTAGACGTAAAACATAAACAATCGCTTTATATTGCCGACACCGCCGCTTCTCGATGGTGCCATACTTGGCTCGGTATATGCGTGTAATAAATATGCCTGATATAGATTTTAATACAACGAAATTGATTCTTCATCTTCAAAAAAAAATTTTTTGTAATTAATTAGTATTATTTTAAATTAGATCTATATTGTGCATAAATTCAATTTTTATCAACTAATGCAATACCAAAATACCGGTATTTTTAGATAAATACCGGTTTTTAATACCGGACAAAAATCGTCCGGGATTCCGGTATTCGGGATCCCGGAATCCCGGTATTGTAAGCCCTAACCCTGTAGTTTCGCTGTTATCTGGTCCAAAACTAATGAGAATAAATAAATAAGGACTATATAATCACCGAGCCTTGGTGCAATCCTACTTTCACCTGAAATTTATCAGTCTCTCCCACACCTGTCCTAACACTAGCCGTTACTCCCTCATATATATCTCTCACAATCTTTACATATTCGCCAGGGACTCCTTTCTTATTGAGTGCCCACCACAGAATCTCTCGAGAAACTCTATCATATGCTTTCTCAAGACCAATGAATACCATATGAGCGTTGGTCTCTTTATTCCTGTATTTTTCCATCAGTTGCCTTACAATGAAAATTGCATCTGTTGTTGATCTGCCCTGCATAAAGCCAAATTGATTATCGGATAATTCGGTTTCTTCACGTATCCGTCTATCAATTACTCTCTCGCATATTTTCATGGTGTGGCTAAGTAGTTTTATAGCCCTGTTTTGTACATTGTTGTATGTCTCCCTTGTTTTTCTAGTCAGGTATTAATATACTGCTTCTCCATTCGTCTGGCATTTGTCCAACTTCCATAATTCTATTAAATAGACCTGCTAGCCAACTTATTCCTGTCTCTCCCAATGCTCTCCATACTTCCCCAGGAATATCATCTGGCCCGACTGCTTTTCCTTTCTTTATTTTTTGAAGCGCTTGAGCCACTTTCTCGTTTGTTATTCTGGTAACCATTGCTGTTACTGTCTCCGTTAACTCCACAGGCTGTCTGTCAAATTCTTCATTTAATATGATTTAATATAAATCGTTATATTATGATTCTTAATAAAAAATTAAGAATTTTTTAAGTATTCAGGCTTCATTTCAATAATAAATTATAACATTTTATTAAGAGAATTATATTTATACATCCCGTTAAAAAAATTAAAAGCACAAAGAAAATAGGCATAAATTTCAACAATCCATCCATCATCTAATGTAAATTTCATTATGCACCAGTTAGAACCACCGTGTAAGGTACCTCTAAAGATGCTCCGCAGTTCTGCATTATGATGGGAAACCTACCTTATAGATGGGAAAAACCTACCGGCTATAACCTAACACCTGTTTTACTCCACATTAATCGTTTTTCTGGTTGTTTTTTGCCTTGCTTATACCGTTTTTCCATTTAAAGTAATAACCGGGTAAAAACAGAATCAGTTATCTCTGGAATAAATAAAAATTTTAGAGAAAGAATGGGGTAATCTTTCGACACAGTGCGCGCGAAAAGACATTTTAAGTTGACCGAAACCGAATCCGATTTGACAACACTGATGACTGATCGATTATATATTTTCGATCCCAATTGGCTAGTTCCAACTTCCAGTTCCCCCTTCTCTAACCCACTACCGATCACTCACGGTACTGGGGTACTGCGGTGTCGTTCGACAAAATCGTCGATGATATCAATTCTGTAGTACAGCAGCAGACCGGCCAGTCTCTGTGGTTAAATTGTATCGATTTTGTTGGATGCACGGTCGCACATGATCAAAATTTTTGTCAATACGGCTTTTCATTCACAGTCTTTTGTTTCGAGCTTCTGTCATAATATGTCTATGTATAAAAGCAAACATTGTATAATATCAAAGTTTTTAAGAAATATTAAATATAAATCAGCATATATCATAAAATATATATCATATAGGTACATACCTATGTATTTATAAAAACTCAAGCTAATTTATAGTCCATTTACTCAGAACTTTTGCTGTAATTTAAAAAAAACCGCTTGGATTGACATGAAATTTGGCGTAGGGGAGAGTTAAACAAAACCGGGCAGGTTGATAAAACCGGGTACCCCTTAATTCTTCTAACTGTCTGCTGCTATCTATATTAGACAATGTTAAAATTAGTGTCCCTTTACCACCAACAGTCGTGTGTATTCATTTCTACCTCATTTGAGTAATCTGTGCCGGAGCACTAAGACCTCACCTGTTTTTTGATGCAGGAAACTCGATTTTTAAGGTAAGTTGATAGCTGTTTTCTCCTCTAATGAATAACTAATGGCCATTTCAAAATTAAATACATGTAACCTAGTATATTACCTTTAATTTGGCCAAAAATTTTGAATATTATATCATAATTTAAAAATTTAAATAACATTTAATGTCTTGTTTACGAGTTTGACAAAACCGGGTAGTCCGAAAATCGACAAAACCGGGCACCCGATTTTATCAGACCTCTTGTTACTTCCAGTTTCTACAGTGGTTTTTTTGCTTTTAGTTAACTACAACGTGTGGCTTCTTCTGTTGAAGAAGCTAGTAAGAAAGCTAGTAGGAAAAATTAAAAAAAATCTCCAGTCGTAAAAAAATTAAAACTAAATGAACTGGACAAAAAAAAAAGAAAAAACGTGGTAAAAAGGGCTGTACCAAAAACAAAATTTTGGAGAGTTTGAAAGAAGAAGATAATAATGACGATGCATGTCTATCATATATTACAATTAACTATTTTCAAATTATAATGCGAAGGAAGGCTGGATAAAATGTGTGTTGTCCTAAATGGGCTTATGACGCCTGTAGTACCTATGATGTAAATGAAGTTTTTATTTGTGACATCTGTTCATATATTTTCGATTTTTGTTCACATACTTTTAATAAATATTTTATTTTCTGCCCATTAGTATTTTTTTTACATGGTAATTAAGTTACTACCCGGTTTTGTCATACCGGTTGGACAAAACCGGGTATTTTGCAATATTTTCATAAAAATAAAAAATATTAAAAATCTAAGAATATTCTTAAAAATTGGCATTGGCATATCAAACTTGTCATTTGAGAATATTTCAATCTGCAGCAAACATTTGCTACTCTCACATAGCAAAAGATACAGACGGTTTTTGGAGTGGTACCCGGTTTTGTCCAACTCTCCCCTACACATAGCTAATATGTCAAAGAAAATAAGTGATATTGTGCCGATCGGTACTTTTGCCCCCTGGGGATGAGCTTCACCTCTTCTGGGGGGTGAAAAAACATACGTTTAAGATAAGTCCGGAATTGAATAAACTGACTGATAATTCTAAGCAACTTTAGTTCTGTAGTGTTTTTTCACTATAAGTCAATACTTTTTGAGTTATTTGCGGGTGAATATGGTTATTTTTCAACAAAAAAAACACGTTTTAGACTGTTTTCTCAAATAAATCAATAAGTAAGTATTTTATCGAAAAAAATGTCTTAGTAGAAATATAGCTTAGAAAAAAGAAAAAATGGTGTATACAGGGTGTCCAGACACCCGTTGCTCTACCCAAAACGGACGCCTATGACCGGTACTAGAAATTTGCAATGGATGGAATCGATTCATCTCTGAAAAGGTAATATGCATACCAATTTTTGTTTTTCTAACTAGAAGCGTTCTGGAGGTATTTAAGAAAAACTAATTACAAGACGCCATCTTCAAAGAGCTCTAGCTCCCTTCGGAAGCATTTTCGGACTAAGTGAATTAGGTTAAATTATCTTAAAATTATCTGAAGAATCTCCTGTCTTCGTTTGTCGGTAGAGTTTCTGGACACCCTGTATATACGAAGTATGTAGACCCAGTGGGAGCAGAGTTGTAGGTAATAAAAAGTAGGTTCTTATTCGTCAAATTTCAAATCGAATATTTCAACTTGAAATAACCAAAAAATGAAGCACTTTTAGGGAAAAACTCATCGCAACTTTCTTAAAGCGTTTAAAAAAGATTTATTTTTGTTTTTTTTTCTGTTTATGAAAGCTTCTAGCATCAAAACTAAGTATGTAGCGCTCAAAATAAATTTGGTCTCTTGTAAGTTATTGGTGATACCAAAAATCTCAAGTAGTAAAAAATAATATTATTTAAATAATTATAATATAGGTTTTGCTATTGCGTTTTGGATTTTTTATTTTCCTGAAGACAAAAATTGGTTTAGATATGGCTGTTCAAAATTTGCATACACTCGTGATTAGTGACTCGTTTAAGCCCAGTCAACTGCAGCCTTTTCAAAAATAAGCACTTTGAACTAATGAATCTTACAAATGTTATAAACAATAAAAATAAAGTAATTTCTGAAGCAGTAACGATTAATTTAATTTTGGATGCTAATTGGGAGTGATTTTCCCGATTTTTTTTTACCAACAAAAAAATGGACCAGCATTCTTTTGATCGTAACTTACTTACTTTTGATGTTAGAAATTTTTTAAAAAACAAAAATAAAGCTTTTTCAAATACTTTAAAGAATTTTGGTTTTTAAAAAATTTAAATTTAAAATTAAAATTAAAATTTAAAAAATTTTCGGGGAGTTTTCCCCGAAAAGTGCTTGATTTTTTGGTTATTTCACGTTGAAATATTCGATTTGGAATTTGACTAGTATAAGAACTCACTTTTCATTAGCTACAACTGTGCTTCTATTGGGTCTACAGACCTTATATATACACCATTTTTTTTCACTTTTTTATAACATTGTGTTTATTTTTTTCGAATCCTGAAAAAAACAATAAATATTTTTGAAAAATTTAAACACACAATGAAAGACTAAATTATTACCGAGGGCCGAAAGTCGCTTAGAATAAATTAAAAGTTTATTTTGAATGACGATATTTGAAATTAAAAATCACACTAAATTTTCTCCTAGTTTTTCACCCCTGTAACTTATTAAAATAAACATTATAGAAGTTCTCAGGGACTTTCGGCCCTCGCTAATAACGTAATCTTTCATTCTGCGTTTAAATTTTTCAAAAATACTTGTTAGTTTTCTCAGGATTCGAAAAAAATGAATCCCATTTGAATAGCATTGGAGCAGAAACTACGTACCCATCCCCTTAAGGTGAATGTAAAAAAACTAAAACAATGGTAATTTCAAAAAAGCACACACCAGTTATACACATACTAGTCAACAACAATCTCGTCGAACAATTGAAAAAATTTAAGTAGGTACCTAGGATGTTGAATAGATGAAACATTAGACCAAGAACAAGAGGTTAAATATAGAATAGAACAGGCAAGTAACACCTTCTTAAAGGTGCGACAGTTACTCACTGCCCGCAATCTTTATCTGTTCTACGATACTGCATGATAAAGTGTTATGTATTGTTGTATAATTTTTTTGTGGGAAAAATGTAGTAAATAAATTTATATCAAAGACCATGAAATTATAGATTTTCATCGCCCTGTATATGACCAAAAATTGTAATAGGATAATTTCGTGAGTAATCAGTGTTTTCGCGGAATAGTGAAATAATTAAGAAGGTGGTCTTTCTTAATGGGTTTTTGAACGGACTAAAACAATGGTGCGGTCAGAGTAGACAATACAGTTTTATTTCGCTTTGCAATGGATAATAAGACATTTTATAAAAAAAATCGAAGAAGGTTATGCGGTAAACAAATTTATTAATTTTAGAATGTAAGGCTTTTTGTTTAGCAACGAGAGTAATTTGATGTCTCCCAGAATTTCACAAATTGGAAAGTTGTATACAAATTAAATCGTTTCTTAAAAATGATAATATGGGTGTATTGGGTAGAAAGGATGTTTGGTGATTGGTGGAAAATGATGGATGGAAGGAATGAGAGTGTTGAGTCTGATTTTGACGAGAGAAAAAATAGGCACTGTGAAATTAATATCTGAAGACAGCAGTCCAGTTTTTGAAAAGTGAAAAGTCAGTGTAAAGTGGTGAAGTTGGCCTTTGCGAGCAGAATCAAGTTGAAACGAAATCGTTGACCGGTTTAAGAAGTTAATTTTCCTGTGTCCGAGAAAGATTCCTGTTTCTGTCTAGAACGAGTAGCCGATTGGTATCTATTTGCACAAGATATCGAGCAGAGAGAAAACTGAGTCGAGAATTCGAGCGAGTCCTGTTTGTTTGTGTGTGAAGCAGTTTGGACGAGAGGGACCTTTCGCAACATCCAAGAGTACGTGTGGGAGAATCGAGGACGACGCAATCCTGGAAAAGAAGTGGAGAAGAAACAAAAAGTTTAGTCAAATATGTTTTTTATCCACACCATATTTGAGTAATTTTTGTATTGAACAGTTTTATAACATAATTAGTCATTCCAAATTTTAAACAAGAAATAAGTAATCAATTAAAAAAAAGAGAAAAGTAAATTTTATTAAAATTTGTAAGAATAAATAAGGAATTATTTAAATAATTTTTTTTGTTAAAACAGAGGGGATATCAGAATTAAAGCTTAATTTAGTAGATGAGAAATATGTAGTTGCAACAAATTTAGATTTTAGCATATTTTTTAAATCCTATGTTTATGGTATATTGGATAAATAAATAATATTTTTAACGTTTATATGACATTGAGTGTGTTTAATTTCCCTGTTTTTTTCTGGATGGAGTAAGCAACTAGAGATACCAGAAGCCACAAACCAAAGGTAAAGCATCACAATAAAATAGCCCTGAGAATAAAGTTTATTAGAAAATTTAATTTTTGGTTTTGTTTTCCATAAGCAGTAATTAAAATAATTGAGTAATTAATTAAATTAAGAATTTGCTTATCAATCTCATAAAAGAGAGAAATACAGAGCATAACAGTATCTAGTGTACTATTACACGGCATGGAAGCTTGGACGTTAACAGTCAGCTCGTTACGACGTTTAGAGAGCTTTGAGATGTGGGTATTTCGTCGTATGCTGAAAATTCCATGGACCGACCGCGTTAGAAATGAAGAAGTTTTAAGGCGTAGGTATGAATAGAGAACGTTAATTCACAGATATTGTCAAGAAACGTAAAACGTCTTATCTTGGACACATATTTAGACACGACAGGTGTAATTTCCTGTGAGGGAAAACGGAATCTTCAGAAGTCGATACAACAACGAGCTTTATCAACTTTATAAGGAACCACCCCTGTCAGACTTCATTAGAATACAAAGATTGCAATGGGCCGGACATGTGATAAGAATGGGGGTGGATACGCTACCAAAAAGAGCACTGAACGCTAGAATGCAGGGAAAGAGACCGGTTGGAAAGCCAAGAAAGCGCTGTGAAGACACAGTAAACAGCGACGCACAAGCCCTTTTAGGAGTCCGTGTATGGAGAAGAGCAGCTACAGACAAACAAAGTTGTGACAAACACAAAAATTGGTCTTTCTTAAAGTACCAGGCCATTATTTCAGTAAGAGATTTGAACATTTTATTAAGTAAATTATATTTAAGATAGATCCCGTTAAAAAAATTAAAAACACAAAGAAAATAGGCATAAATTTGAACAATCCATCATCTAATGTAAATTTCATCATGCACCAGTTAGAACCACCGTGTAAGGTACCTCTAAAGATGCTCCGCCGTTCCGCATGGGCGCGCTAGCGTCCGGGAAACATCCGCAGTTGTCAGTGCGTGAAGTGGTGATGTCCCTCTACTCCCCGTCGGTTACCGTTTCGCTTCAGCACCACTTCTAGATCCATAAGCGTATCTTGAAGTTGAAAGAAAGGTTTGATTCGCCACCAGAAAAGTACAGATTAAAACATAATACTATAAATAAAAAAATAGTATCTTCCCTTAGTGCAAATACGTCTGAGTTCGCGCATGATGACGTAACTGGAGACCGGAAGTTTAATTTGAATTCTTTTTAAAGTTAAATGGGATTTGTGTGCATTCTGTGATAAAATTATTCAATTAGCAAAATATCATTTCACGCACGCATTTCGTTTCCGAAAGTTGCACTTTCCCGCACGGCGTGCGGGAAAGTAAAATACCTTGTAATATGGCATTATAATATATTATAATACATGCAATAAACTAATATTTAGATATTATTTATTAATTTATTTCAAATTTATCTTATTGTGTTCATGTTTTAATGAAATTAGCGCGATTATTTCATTCATAGGAGATTCTGACCAATAGAAAGCTACAGAAATCTGAATTAAATCGATAATTTTTGATAATCTCCCGTCGTTAAGTATATTACGTCAGATGCCCTTCGTTGCTACGAAAAAATACATTCAGTGACATTAATGACAATTAATGTTTTAAAAATTATATTATTATTATTATTATTATTATTTCGATATAACGATTATTTCATTCATAGGAGATTCTGACCAATAGAAAGCTACAGAAATCTGAATTAAATCGATAATTTTTGATAATCTCCCGTCGTTAAGTATATTACGTCAGATGCCCTTCGTTGCTACGAAAAAATACATTCAGTGACATTAATGACAATTAATGTTTTAAAAATTATAAAAGTGATGACTTTCAATCGTCAAATATTTATAAAAACTGTGTGTTTAATGGTACTTACATAAATAAATTACAATAAAATTTTGGTTTTGAACAGTTTTATTCATGAAATAATCGCAACAAATTGCACTCGACCTCTGAAATTAATATAATAATTTCAGAGCTCTTGTGCAAGTAGGTACTACTGATTATTTCATTCATAGGAGATTCTGACCAATAGAAAGCTACAGAAATCTGAATTAAATCGATAATTTTTGATAACCTCCCGTCGTTAAGTATATTACGTCAGATGCCCTTCATTGCTACGAAAAAATACATTCAGTGACATTAATGACAATTAATGTTTTAAAAATTATAAAAGTGATGACTTTCAATCGTCAAATCTTTATAAAAACTGTGTGTTTAATGGTACTTACATAAATAAATTACAATAAAATTTTGGTTTTGAACAGTTTTATTCATGAAATAATCGCAACAAATTGCACTCGACCTCTGAAATTAATATAAGAATTTTTGCTCTCGTGACACTTTGACATAATTTCACTCCCCTTCGGGTCGTGAAATTAAAACTGTCAAAGTGTCACTCGGGAAAAATTCGATAATTTTAGAGCTCTTGTGCAATTACTACTGATAATTCGATGAAATAAAATTATTTTGACATAATATTTAAAAGTCAGATCAGTAGACAATTACAATGGATTTGAATCGTCGTCATGGAAACCAATATCGTCGTCGTGGTAACCCATTATATTGAAAGTTTGGTTTTGACAACCTTGTCAAAGAATTAATTTGTGTATTTTTACTTCTAAATAAAAATTGATATAACTCTATTTCTTGTGGCTTTTTTCCAAACGTACGGCACTAGAAAAAATATTGTTCCTAACTCATGCGGAAAGTGTCTTCCCCGCACTCGACTGCTTGCCGGAACTCCGCTATCGCGTCGTTCAGGTCAACGGCAGTCTCGTGCGTGAACGTATCACTTTCCGCACTAGTTAGGAAAATAACTATTCTACAACCACTATTAAAAATGCACTTTTCTGCACAGTTTTATGTTATTAAAGTTGATATTTTCTCACAGTGTAAGATAATATGACATTAGTGTGCAGAAAAGTGACGTTTCTGTGCCGGAAAGTTCTTTTCTGCACAGTAGACTACCTCATTCTGAGTAACTTTATATATTATAAAAAGACTAAGTTTTCACTCTAATGGCATATAATAATACAACATAATGCTATTCTACATCCCACCAGAATGAAAACAATGGGAACCTTCTCTGGTTACACCTCCGGGGCTTCTACAATTTGCAAACCATACGGATGCTGAGACTAAGGAAGATGAGGGAATTCTACAATTTACAATTCACGTCCCATCTGCTCAGCGCGGTAAAGTTCCAACGAGAATGGTTCCCTTCATACTCCACACAGAGTAAATGTAAATCAAAAATGAATAACCATTTTCAATTTCGTTGCAAAACGAAAATACAGCCGAACCATATTCTAGTCTAATCGGAAAGTGCTGCAAGCACCTCTACCGGTTTCGAAACTTATTAGTCTCTCATCAGGAGGCACATATGCTGCTCTCCCCGATCCAACCAAAACAAACCCCAGCGTGCAGTCCCGGATTGCAACGAACGAAATGGCATAGATGCCCTAGCGGCAACTGCTAGCAAAAAGACTAAGTTTTCACTCTAATGGCATATAAAACAACATAATGCTATTCTACATCCCACCAGAATGAAAACAATGGGAACCTTCTCTGGTTACACCTCCGAGGCTTCTACAATTTGCAAGCCATACGGATGCTGAGACTAAGGAAGATGAGGGAATTCTACAATTTACAATTCACGTCCCATCTGCTCAGCGCGGTAAAGTTCCATCGAGAATGGTTCCCTTCATACTCCACACAGAGTAAATGTAAATCAAAAATGAATAACCATTTTCAATTTCTTGCAAATGAAGTATGGCTTGCAAATTGTAGAAGCCTCGGAGGTGTAACCAGAGAAGGTTCCCATTGTTTTCATTCTGGTGGGATGTAGAATAGCATTATGTTGTTTTATATGCCATTAGAGTGAAAACTTAGTCTTTTTGCTAGCAGTTGCCGCTAGGGCATCTATGCCATTTCGTTCGTTGCAATCCGGGACTGCACGCTGGGGTTTGTTTTGGTTGGATCGGGGAGAGCAGCATATGTGCCTCCTGATGAGAGACTAATAAGTTTCGAAACCGGTAGAGGTGCTTGCAGCACTCTCCGATTAGACTAGAATATGGTTCGGCTGTATTTTCGTTTTGCAACGAAATTGAAAATGGGTATTCATTTTTGATTTATATATTATGTTTACATCTGTGGTTAAAGTGTAGACACATATAACCTGTAAGACAATTATTATACTTAATTATCGAATATAAATTAAATTATGGATGTTACAACTGTCTTATTTTACAATTTTATTCTTAATAAATATTTTATAATTATCAATTAACCAATAAGGATATAGCAACCTCAGCAAGATACGTCGAATGAAGTAGGTTTGGTGGAAATCCGTGACTGCATAAATATAACGTCAAATGTGGCATTATTTTGTAATAATTATTTAAAATAGTTTAAATTCAAACAAATTAAGGTGGTGCATTAATTTTTTAACTGATATCTGTGTAATTTGTTAAGGTATAAGGAATTTAAACTGATCAATATTAATTAAACACAGTTTAAAATTTATAATTTATTGTTATAATAAATCTTCGATTGGAAATTGTGATTTTTAGTTTTAGCGAAATATGTGGTTGTAGAAAAAGTATAGTGTGTAACACGTACAGAAAGGTAATTTCTCACTCGTTTGAATTGCAGCACTCGCTTGCGCTCGTACCGCAACTTTTCAAACTCGTGCGAAATGGACATCCTAAGTCTTGACGTCACAAAATTGGGAGGAGCTTATATTTGACTCCAAACAATTTTGTTTATAATGTTAAACAAGTAGCTAGGTATACTTAAACTAGGACTTTTCATTTTCAAGCATGCTGTGTGTGTGTGTTTAGATTTATGACCTTGGTTTGAACCAATTGGCCAGCTCAAATTTTTTTTTTTTTAGTTTCATAGACACAATTTCCTAATTTTAACTGATATACATTATATTTTAATAATCACAAACATATATTACATACATTACATTAAAAATACATACTAATAAAACACTATTACTAAATACTTATACTAAACCACTAATTGATATTAACTTTTTTTTTTTTTTTCTTTTTTTTTTCTTTCGCGCTAAGACCTAAACCCGATTCATCCCCGCGGAGATTTAGGCCTTCTTTCTGATTTTTTTGTTTTTTTTTGTTTTTTTTTGTTTTTTTGTCTTTTTTTATTTTGTTTTTTTTTTGTTTTTTAATATTTATTTATTTTTTTTTCTTTTTTTTCTTTTTTTTTATATATATATTTTTTTTAATTTTTTTAATGGTTATAAACAATTTTATACAAATTTATATTTCGTGTACATAAAATGGAATTTAAATTGGTGGGGAGAGTAACTCCTACTGTTTGTAGATTCTTATATAACTGTTGATTCAGCATCTGGAAGTTTGCGCAATCGAAAATCACATGCTCTAAAGTACCCAACTCCCCGCATGTGCAGTTTTGAGAAGTGGCCAACCCTAGTTTATTTTTGTGAACTGGATATAAACCATGTTTGTTCCTTGCTCTATTTAAGGTTTTAATGAAGTGCCGATTTGTAATGTCGTTAAACCACGGTTTTCTATAAATTTTTGGTTGGATATCATGAAATCGTACACCTTTAAGAGAGATATCATATTCCAGTTGCCATTGCTCCATTTGTTTTTTCTTAAACCATTGTCTCAAGCATGCTGTCAGGGAAATATTGATAAGAAGAGAAATGGTTAGTTTAAAGAAGTTTCAGATTTTAATCTCTTGATATAGTGTTTTTCCTTCTGAATCATACCGCTACTTATATTCGGTTGTAGCAAATGCTTAACATTCCCCGATAAACTGTTTCTTGTGCTTGAAATCCATATCGGCATTGGTTGTCTTGTGCCTGAGGATCTTTGACTTTATATTTTAGTAAATTTTAGATTGGTACATCCTCATCCTGAATAACAATTACTCAATTAGGATACCAATAATTCGACTCCGTATTGTCAACATAGGCTTGGCTGACTTCATTGGAATGTCGCTCATGCAGACATAGATAGTTTATGCGACTTTCTTGTTCTATCTCTCATTTTAAAGGGTGTCGTGTCATCTACTGCGTAAATAGCGCTATGTAAAGTCGATATGGTGCTTCTCACAGAGGCTTTCAGTGCGTCACAAGTGACAGAAAAAAGGTATGTCTGTGATTATACATATTTATAACATTTATTCTAGTTGTTGATAGATGGCGCTATAATCGAAAAAAAAAAATGATTTTCCTATTACGTATCTATACGACTAAAATCTAAAGTTCTTCTCAGTCTTTCAGTGTGTCATTAATTTGGACATCATATATGATTTTAAGAATCTAAATGAAGAATTTGACAGAATTTAAATGAAGAATATGACAGAATTTAAATGAAGAATTTGACAGACAGCCTGTGGAGTTAAAGAAAGCAGTAACAGCAATGGTTACCAGAATAACAAACGAGGAAGTGGCTCAAGCGCTTCAAAAAATAAAGAAAGGAAAAGCAGTCGGACCAGATGACATTCCTGGAGAACTATGGAGAGCATTGGGAGAGACAGGAATAAGTTGGCTAGCAGGTCTATTTAATAGAATTATGGAAGTTGGACAAATGCCAGACGAATGGAGAAACAGTATATTAGTACCTGTCTACATAAACAAGGGAGGCAAACAACAATCTACAAACTACAGGGCTATAAAACTACTTAGCCACACCGTGAAAATATGGGAGAGAGTAATTGACAGACGTGAAGAAACCGAAATATCCGATAATCAATTTGGCTTTATGCAGAGCAGATCAACAACAGATGCAATATTCATTGTATGGCAACTGATGGAAAAATACAGGAATACAGATACCAACGCTCATATGGTATTCATTGATCTTGAGAAAGCATATGATAGAGTTTCTCGAGAGATTCTGTGGTGGGCACTCAATAAAAAAGGAGTCCCTGGCGAATATGTAAAGATTGTGAGAGATATGTATGAGGGAGTAACGACTAGTGTTAGGACAGGTGTGGGAGAGACTGATAAATTTCAGGTGAAAGTAGGATTGCACCAAGGCTCGGTGCTTAGTCCTTATTTATTCTCATTAGTTTTGGACCAGATAACATCGAAACTACAGGGTAGCATTCCATGGTGCCTAATGTATGCTGATGATGTAGTGTTAATAGGAAATAGTGAAAGAGACTTAGAACAAAAACTGGAACAGTGGAGACAAGCTCTGGAGGAAAAAGGATTAAAACTTAGTAGGACAAAAACAGAGTATTTGGAATGTTCATTTAAAGATGGAGTTACTACGAATAAAATGGTATCTGTGAATGGTGAAATCATTGTGAAAAGTAATAGTTTTAAGTACCTAGGATCGGTATTACAGAGTAATGGAGATATAGATGGGGATGCATGCAGTAGAATTAGGGCTGGATGGATGAAGTGGAAAGAAGCGAGTGGTGTGTTGTGTGACAGAAAAATTCCAATGAAGCTGACGGGAAAATTCTATAAGACAGCCACAAGACCGGCTATGATGTACGGAACTTAATGTTGGGCAGTGAAAAAGAAAGAGGAACAACGAATGCATGTGGCGGAAATGAGAATGCTTAGATGGATGAGTGGAGTGACAAAGAAGGATAAAATTAGAAATGAGTATATTAGGGGAAGTCTAGGTGTGCCACCAATTGATGCCAAAATGAGAGAGCATAGGTTAAGATGGTTTGGTCATGTTTAACGTCGAGACGTTAATCGCCCAATACGAAGAATAGCTGAAGTGCAGATTCCTGGAAGGAGTAGGAGAGGAGGACCAAAGAAGACCTGGGGGAGACGATAAGGCAGGACATGTTGGTAAAGGGGATTAACATTGATATGACCCAAGATAGAATTGTGTGGAGAAATGCAATTAGGGAAGCCGGCCCCGCATAGGGATAAGGCAAAGTGAATGATGATATGATTTTAAGAATGTAGAGACTCATTGCATGACATTTTAATTAAATATGACAGTTAAAATAAGTCAAAATCGTAATTACCCAAACATGAAAAGGTTATTGCATAACCATTTTATTTGCAATTTGGTATAAAAACAAATCAATCGTGTTTATTGCATTTATAAAAAGGCATGTTCTATGATTTGTATAGGTAGCCGTATAAAATGTACAGATTATAGTCTCTATAATACGTAAATAATCCTTTTTATTATAGTGCCATTTATCAACAACAAGAATAACTGTTATAAATGAGTATAATTACGGACGTACACTCTTTCTGTCACTTCTAACTTAATGCGTTCGAAAAAAATCGAAAAACTGTGACGCACTGAAAAAAGCCCCCGAGAAGAAGTATATCTCAGCTTCCTGAAAATAAGTTCTTAAATTAATAACTCGTTTTTTGAATTGCCCACCTATTTATCAGTTCCCTTCTTAGTAAGTATTTACTATATATTATGTTTATTATTCTGTATTTAAAAATCAGAATTTTGGGATCTACGCCTCTGTTTCGCCAATAAAAAGCACAAACAAAAAGATATAAAAACAGTTTATAAAACCATTTTTATCATGAAAGATTATTTTTCGTAATTAATGAATTTATAATGTCAAGCTAGGACAGGCTACTATTAAAGTACATACTAAAGTTTTAATGACTATTTTATAGTTAGGGCACCAAAATTATTGTTGAGCCTATAAGCAATTATTTACTTATAAATCTCTACTCCTTTATTCACGTCTACTTCTAATTAGGAAGTTATGGAAGTTGTATTTCCGTCGTGTATCTGTATTTATATTTAGCTCTGTTTCATAGTGTCTTCCCAATGATTTTTCTAAGGATTTCCATCTCTGCTGCTTCTAGCATTCTTTTTGTCCTCTATGTGTCAAGTCGTGTCTGACGCGTATGCCATTATTGGTCTGATAACTGTTTTGTAAATGCTGCCTTTAATTTCTTTCCCGATATTTTTATTTCTCCATATTGTTTCATTCAGGCAACCTGCGTCTGTGTTTGCTCTATTCACTTGATCTTCCATTTCTGTATCCAGTTTTTTGTAGCTAGATTGTGTGATGTCTAGCAGGGGTCACCAATTAGCGGACCGCGGTCCGCATCCGGACTGTGAGCTACTTTTGTGCGGACCGTCATTAAATTCAGAATATAGCATTTGGCAATTTTGAAAATGTTTGGCCATGAAATTGTATATTATGTTTGACTCAACTTATGTGTGCGAAGCCGTGTTATCAAGAATGAACTTTATTAAAAATCGGTACAGATCTCAACTAACAGATGAATATCTCAACTCCCCAATGATAATCAGTTGCACCAAACTCACTCCAAACTTCAGACAGGTTGTACATAATAAAAAATGGCATTTTTCTCACTGATAATCTTGTAAAGAATGACAAATTTTCTGATTCGGTTTTTTTTGTGGATTCCTGTTCAAAAATGTCCCCTTAAACAAATCAGAAGGGGCCCGGAGGCCGGGCAAAACAATATTTTTATACAAATTCAAAATTACCTTTTAGTCCCGAAAATTGTATTAAAAAAGGTCTCTTGTCATTTTTTTCAAGAGTTGATGGTTTTCGAGTTATAAGCGATTTAAAATCTGAAAAATTTGAAAATACCTACGCATTTTCGAGGTTTGAAAACTCATATGTAAATTATTAGTTTTCAGGTTGCCAAGTGCCTAAATTGAAGTTTATAAATTCAATTTCAAGATTCTAACGAGTAATCGGTAACTTACTTCAATATAGACCGTTGTTTTTTAATTGTTAATTATGCGAGTCCACTCGACTTTTAAGTCGCCGCACATCGCAATTTATGGTGCGTCTCTGTCGCACTTATTATACATACTATACGTACTTATGCAAAAAATGCCCAACAAATACTCCACATTTATTAAAATTTTATAATTTATTATTAACATATTTTTTCTTAATGATTTATTTATTCAATTAATTATTGCCAATGTGCTAATTTAATACGCCAATAAAAACAAACGGTCGAAATTTAAATAAACCCCTATAACTCATCAGAATCTTGAAATTGAACGTTTAAACTTCAATTTAGGCACCTGACAACCGCAAAAATAATAATGTACACATGAATTTTCAAGCTTCGAAAATGCTTATTTTCGCATTTTTCATTTTATAAATCGCTTAAAACTTGAAATCTATCAAGCTTTGAGAAAAATGACAGAAAATCTTTTTTGTTTAAGATGACCCAAAAATGCTAAAAACATATTTTCGGGAGCAAAAAAGTGATGTTTTGGATTTATTAAAAAACTGTTAAAAACAATTTTTGCCTAAAAATTTCGCACTGCACCCTTCTGATTTGTTTACAGACAGGTAGTTGTAACAACCAGACAGGTAGTATTAACTCCGGACCCCGGAAGTGTCATAGGTTTTCGAAACGTACCCTCAGGAAATATAATTGGTGACCCATGGTCTAGATATTTAAACATTCATTTTGCGTTTTGTCTTTTTTTTGAGAAAGTAACACACAGCTTTCCTCGATGCTATCGTTTTCTAATATTCAATTTTCTGAAATTTTCTCTGATATTCTCCTTCTGTATAAGTATGCCATGGAATGGATTCTATATTTAGTCCTTCGACTCTGATTTTTGTTTGTGTTGGTGCCGTCCTCCCCCCACCCCCATTGTTCCGCATTCTTCTTGTGTATTGTCAAAGTCTGGTGTATCACTTGGCTTTCCTTACAATTTTCTTCCACTTATTTCGTTTGTGGAAAGTTTCTTTCAGTTTCTTACTTTCAGAATTTTAAAATCTCTCATGACCTGGTCCTACATCTCTCTCTGGGTCTTCCCCTTTCAGTCCCCTTCTGGGGGTTTCAATTTCTGGCTTCTATCTGGTGACCTTCTTAATCAGTAGATCGTTTTTCCTTCTCACTATGTATCCCAGCCATCTCAGTCTCTGTTCTCTAATAAATCTAAATAAATATTTTCCCTTCACTCTGCCTCTTATTTCATGATTCATTCTTCTTCTCATTTCTCCGTTTTCCATTCTTATCGGGCCCATAATTCTCCTTTTGAATATTCTTAATTTTTCTTCATCTTTATCTACGGGGCACATTGTCTCAACTGCGTATGTAACTATTGGTGTGATTGCGAGTCTGTATATTTTCAGTTTTGTATTCCTGGATAAGTTCTTGTCCTTTATTAGCCTATGACAGGGGTTACCAATTATATTTCCTGAGGGTCCGTTTCGAAAACCTATGACACTTCCGGGGTCCGGAGTTAACATTACCTGTCTGGCTCTTCCAATTCGGTAAACAAATCAGAAGGATGCAGTGCTAAATTTTTAGGCAGAAATTGTTTTTAACAGTGTTTTAATAAATCCAAAACATCACCTTTTTTGCTCCAGAAAATATGTTTTTAGCATTTTTGGGTCATCTTAAACAAAAAAGATTTTCTGTCATTTTTCTCAAAGCTTGATAGATTTCAAGTTTTAAGCGATTTATAAGCTGAAAAATGCGAAAATAAGCATTTTCGAAGCTTGAAAATTCATGTGTACATTATTATTTTTGCGGTTGTCAAGTGCCTAAATTGAAGTTTAAACATTCAGTTTCAAGATTCTGATGAGTTATCGGGGTTTATTTCAATTTCGACTGTTTGTTTTTATTGGCGTATTTAATTAGCACATTGGCAATAATTAATTAAATAAATACATAAATAAATCATTAAGAAAAAAAGTATGTTAATAATAAATTATAAAATTTTAATAAATGCGAAGTATTTGTTGGGCATTTTTTGCATAAGTACGTATAATATGTATAATAAGTGCGACAGAGACGCACCATAAATTGCGATGTGCGGCGACTTAAAAGTCGAGTGGACTCGCATAATTAACAATTAAAAAACAACGGTCTATATTGAAGTAGGTAAGTCCCGATTACTTGTTAGAATCTTGAAATTGAGTTTATAAACTTTAATTTAGGCACTTGGCAACCTGAAAACTAATAATTTACATGAGTCTTCAAACCTCGAAAATGCGTAGGTATTTTCACATTTTTCAGATTTTAAATCGCTTATAACTCGAAAACCATCAACTTTTGAAAAAAATTACAAGAGAACTTATTTTAAATACAATTTTCGGGGCTAAAAGGTAATTTTGAATTTGTATAAAAAGATTGTTTTGCCCGGCATCCCGGGCCCCTTCTGATTTGTTTAACGGGAAATTTTTGAACAGGAATCCACAAAAAAACCGAATCAGAAAATTTTGTCATTCTTTACAAAATTAAATTATCAGTGAGAAAAATGACATTTTTTATTATCTACAACCTGTCTGAAGTTTGGAGTGAGTTTGGTGCAACTGATTCTCATTGGGGAAATGAGATATTCATCTGTTAGCTGAGAGCTGTACCGATTTTTAATACAGTTCATTCTTGATAAAGTGGCTTCGCACACATAAGTTGAGTCAAACATAATATACAATTTCATGGTCAAACATTTTCAAAATTGCCAAACACTATATTCTGAATTTAATGACGGTCCGCACAAATGTAGCTCACGGTCAGGATGCGGACCATGGTCCGCTAATTGGTGACCCCTGGCCTATGGTATCCCCATTATGTCTTGTTGCCTCCTAGTATTGGCTCCATTACTTCATCGCTTCTCTTATTTTTGCCATTTACAATTTCTTCCCAATATTTAAATTGTTGAACTCTTTCAAAAGTGTAGTTTTGTATCTTGATTTCTCTCGTTTGGATATTTTCTTTTCTAAAGCAATTTGTTTTTCCTTTGTTAATTTCTAGAGCCCTTTCCGTAAGAACTAAGCCATCTGCATAGGAGTGGGCTATACTTCCTTTAATTTCACTGGGCTTGACTGTTCCTTCTACTGGCATGTTGAATAGTGTGTGTGATTGACACGGAATAGCCTTGTCGCACTCCTGTTTCTATTGCAATTGTGTTTGTGCTACCTTCTTCTGTTGTTATTTTAGCTCGAGATCCATCCATGGCCATTTTTGTTAATCTGATTATCTTTGCCAGTATATCTTGAATTTTCATTTAATTAAATATAATTTATTTCTTCCAATATGTATAGTCAAAGGTTGTTTGAAGTCAAATGAAATAATACTTAGTGTAAAACTAAATTTAATTAAGGGGTAGACAGTGTAATTGTGGATTTTTATTTCTATACAGTTTAAAAACATTTTTAGTAGGTAGGTACCTACTTAGTTTGTACGCATTCTTGAAAGTATGAACTACTCGACAACTGAAAGCCAAATGAAATAAATTCATCTATTTATAAATGTATTTCCACATCTAGAAAACTAATAGGCAAAAGTTTATTATAAATAAATGGTACCCACATTTTGAAAACTCAAAAACCACAACGTTGCCCATAATTATAGGTACTATGCACGCACAAGTTCTGTTATGATAATGCTTGGCCTTTTTTGTTTTACAATATTAGCCCATTAACTAGTCATTAGAATGTAATCCCGACTGCATATTTCTCATCACTTGATGCTTGTGTATTACACAATCTGGCCTGAAGACAAAATGGATAAAACGGACAGAACCGAACTAGACGCCTATTTAAGAAAACCAACAACAAGAAGAAATAACGACAATAAAGAAAATAGTTATTTATGTATCAAGTCAGTAAAGTTACTCTTTATCGAACGAGTCTGATATTATGAGCAGAGCGAGCATAGCGAGCGGGCCGAATAACAGACGAGTTCGATAAAGAGTTTTTACTGACGTATACAAAATTTTATCGCCAACAATTTGATATTGGTTTTAACACTTATTTACAATTTAAGAATTTTTTAAATTTTAGACGTCATAATAATAGGGAACTTGCACAATTTTTTTTATTACATAATAATGTTCAGTTTTGTTTAAAAATGAGATTTCCAAAATTTCACGCTTCAAAAACTCGTAATAACTTAGAAATACGTATCTAAAGTCTTCAGCGGTATAAAATAGTTCAAACGACCCGTGACGTCACATAGTTTTACATTAGTTATTATTATGGTTATATTTCGCTGTGTCTAGGTACACGCTAACGTGTACGCAAATAAAAAAGTTAGGTATGTACACGCGAATTAAACTTCATCAAGCCAGTGACATTATTATTTAGCGTGCGCAGTGACTGTATATTTTGGTACATGCTATTTTGATATGTTTAGCGTGTGTTTGATAGAAAAATATTTGTTAAAGGAAGAGAAGCAGAACTATTCAGATGTTTCAAACTTAATTGTAATAAATCAATGTATATATTAAAGTATATATTTAGGTTAGCAAAATAAATATATGTATTTAGTTGACATAACACGTAAAAATATTGTTAAAATAATTTTTATACGTAAGTTAATTATTATAATCAACTATTCTAAATGGGAAATAAGCCACAATTTAACTAAAAAAATGATTTTATTAACGTTTCGACGTCCAAATCGGATGTCATTGTCAAAATACAAAAATTAGTCAGATTAAATAAATTATTAGAAAAATTTTTTACTAAGCAACACCATTTTTGTTGAATTTAATAATATTTTGTATTTTGACAACGACGTCCGATTTAGACGTCGAAACGTTAATAAAATAATTTTTTGGTTAAATTGTGGCTTAGTTCCCATTTAGAATAGTTGATTACAAAAATGCCACAAGGATAATAGCTTCAGAACAAGTTAATTATTATTGTGAAAGCTTTAGGTCTTCTTTTTATTTTAATCTTTTACGGTAATACATACTATTTCATTTATATTTAAAAAAAATATATAATAATTTATAGTCTCTTATCTTTTCGTACTGTTTTAAAATGTTCTTAAACTCATTAAAAGAACTAAATAATTGTCCACACTCCGTAGTTAATTTAAAAACAAACACTAAACAAATAAAAAATAAGAAATCACTGACACTCTAACTTTTTTATTTGCGTACACGGTAACGTATACCTAGACACAACCTTATATTTAGGTATATTCTTCTTCTCCTTATTTAGTTTATTGGCCTCCACCTACTTGGGTATTTGGCAAGCTCATCGTCGTGGAATAAGTCAAAAATATTTATATTCTAATGACATTTATCGTATGTCATTATAATAATATATACCAGTTTGTTAAAATTGTAGTTTTATACTGTTTTTGAAGGAAAGGAACGAAGGTTTACTATTGAAAATAAAACCATTTTGTAAAAGTACGAATTTTTCTATGAATAGTTCAAACGATCAAAAACACTTGTAACGTCACATAAATGTATTTTCTACTGATGTTTATAACGTCTAATTTAAAATTCCGTTTACTTTATTGGAAAAATGTAAATGTAAAACCAAGTGACGTCACGAAGCGTTTTGGACCACCTGTTTTAATTTGAATTTTTAATCGTCTTTAGGGGCCAAACGAAAGACAAACAAAACTTTTTTATCTTTGATACATGTTTTAAATTATGTTGTGTTGTGATTTATAACATTTTTTTCGAATTTAAAAATTTATGCAAGTTCCCTATTTCATGACAGTGATGACAGATGACTGTTGCATTATGGCCGCTTTCAATTTTTAATCGATAGTTGTCAATATTGAATAATTACTAAATCGGTAAAGTTTTGATTTATTTTATATGAATATAATTACAAAATACTACAGAATTTCACTTTTTGACATAAATTTAATTAACAATGTCGTAAATTTTGTACAATAATTTTTATAATTAAAGTAAATAAATTATAAGTTAACTCAAATAAATAATCGATTACTGCCATCGACCACTTACATTCAATCTCGATTAATCGCGGCCGGTAAAGTAAAATTCTTCTTTCAGTTCAATAAAGTGTTACTTTACTGCCGCAAATGAGTGCAAATGAGTACAATAATGAATGACTTTCGTGATGGTTGGCGATAAAATATTTTTATAAAAATGTGATGATAATCAATTTCATGATAATGAAATATAAAAAGAACCTTCGAATCAAAAGTCACGAAATGTCCATCATCTTCATCATCATTGGTTCTACAAACCATAGTTGTAAAGCCAATGTAGAGTTGTAAGCTGTTCCGGAATCAGCTTCCACTCATTCCTTTCCTTCGCCTTAGTTTTCCAATTTCGCATTCCCAACACTAGCAAGTCGTCTTCCACCTGGTCCTAAAATTATTATACTCTGGACCTGCCTCTTCTCCTCACTCCATTCGGTCTCTGGCTATAAATGTGTTTCGACGGCTCCACCTCCTTCATTCTCTCTAAGTGGCCTAGCCACCGCAGCCTGTTTATTTTGATAGATTTACCAATACTAGGCTCACTATGATATCGAGACTTTCTGGGGAGGTTTTAAAAGAGATATATTAGATACAGCTAAGCAAAGTCGCCAACCCATAAAAAACAACAGTCGAAAACCATGGATCAGTGACCAAACATGGAAAATTATAGAACAAAGAAGGCAACTTAAAGTTGGCAGTTTTGATTTAAACGACTATCGAAGCTTATCAAGAGAAATCCAAAGAAATTGCCGGAAAGATAAAGACAAATATGTGTCTAACATTTGCGAGGAAGTAGAAATCCACTTACATCGAAATGAAACAAGAGATCTCTTTCAGAAAGTAAAGTTAGTGGCTTGGGAATTCAAACCCAGAAATTACTCTATAGAGGATGAGACAGGTAATATGGTAAGCGATATGGATGCGGCTCTGGAGACTTGGAAGAAATACTTCACATAACTCTATAAAGCTAAAACCTCTAACATTAATCATATAACAGCACTGCAAGTCTCAACAACAACCCTAGAACCAGATATTCTAAGGTCTGAAGTCGATGAAGCCATAAAACACCTTAAAAGAAATAAATCACCTGGTTGCGATGACATCACGGCAGAACTTTTACAGAACATGGGTGAACATGGACTTCAATTAATGTGGAGATTGTGCAATCATGTATGGAGAATCTGCAAATGGCCCAGTGATTGTACTCAACTCAATGTGGGTTTTCGTGAAAGATTTGTAATGCTTTATTAAAATGATTTCATTGAGTGGTCCCTGTTTAGGATTTTGTCCTCTTCAGGGTTTGTGTTGAATGTGACATTAATGGCCATGAAAGCAAACAGTCCGAAAGAGCACTGGGGCAGTGGTGTCCCTGGTGTTCCTGGGTTGGGCCGGATGGTGGTGATTCAGTCGACTATCAGAAAACAGAGAAGAATGTTTGATGGCGTTGGTGTTGGTTCCATTGACATATGTGTGTACTGTCCGTGCTTTGCCCTCGACCAAGCTCCCTAGAAACCATTGTACAACGACAGGCAAGCCTGCGTCCCTCGTCGGCAGTCAGGAGGTATTTTTTGGGCGTAGCGTGGACAGTGAGCGTTCGAATGTAGAAAATAGTTGCGGCTATTTTCTTGGGCGAACAGGTATAATCGTGCAATGAAGTTGGGAAACCGCAAAAAACCAACTTCTCCCTGTTCGGGGTAGGGAAGAGGAGTAATTAGAGGTGGGTACGGTAGGCTAGCGGGGTAGCCTCAAGGATTTCTTCGTATTCTACTGGGAGTTCGTCAATGCATGTTTGCATTAGAGCGGACGGTGGGTGAATCTTTTTCCGTTTGGGCTGTCGGTAGTAGAATACGTGGCCTGAAGAAGAACAGGAACATTTAAGAGATTGTTGTGTGTCGGAGAGGGGACCGTTGACTACTTTAGATGTAAAGTTCCTGTTCAGAGAGTTGATTCTCTCGATAATTGTGGGGATGTTAGAAAGGTTATGGATTTCATTTGAGGGATATCTCCAGTGCTCATAGTTACAACTACGCAAGATTCTTCGTTCCACTCGCAACAACCTCTCTTTTTGAATTCTACCGAAAAGACAGTAGAGGCCTGCTTTATACTCAATGACGGGTCGAATGCAGGTCTTGTAAGTGTGTAAGAGAGTTTTCTTGTGTGACTTGCCGATTCTTCCTGAGAGAGGATTGAGAAGTCTGGCTCTGTTTCTCACCCTATCTAAAGTTGCCTTTAGATCTGCGTCCCAGTTGAGAGTCCTGGTGAACAGTACTCCCAAATAGGTCGCAGTCGGGCTGAGTACTAGCCTTTCTCCCATCAATCTCAGTGGGTATCGGTCGTCTTCATTTTTAATGATTCTTTGTGACACAGAAGGGGCGCGAAACACAATTGTTGTTGTTTTGTTCGCGTTCAGCGTAACTCTCCACTTACAACACCATTCTTCAACCGCGTCTAACAGAGCCTGAGCTCGAGTGGTGGATTGTATCGAGCAGTTGTTGTGAGTAGAGCCGTGTCGTCTGCATAGAGAAACAGACGAGTGCCTGGGATATTTTGGTTTGAGAGATCACTGTTGTAGAGAATGTACAACAGTGGAGCCAGAATTGAACCTTGGGGAACTCCAGCTTGTGGAGTGAATGGGGTTGATTTTTGATCGCATACTCTCACTCTAACAGTTCGGTCATGGAGGTAAGAGTCTACAATTTTTGTAAATTGTAGTGGTAGCCTGATGTCAATTAGCTTTCGGACAAGTTTGTCGTGCCAGACCTGGTCAAAAGCCTTTTGTACATTGAGGAATGTGGCTATGGCGAATGAACCATCGTTAATGGTTTGAGTGACTTTGTAACGGGTAGTTCTTTTAAGGACGACAGACTCAGTAAAACACAATTTAAAAATAAAGCAAATATATTAAAGGTAATTATATACAGTTTAAAACAAATAAAATAAAATATAATTCCATCTTCTGCAAAGGAAAAACAATATTAAACTTTATTATAGTTATCCGATCATAATAGCAACATCGAAATAATACGATAATCAATATATACAATAATAATCTCGCTACGTTAAAACAACGTAGCCTGGAGACGGCATTTCACTTCAATGCAGTCACTCGTTCCTCGCTACTACCGCCTACTGCGATAACGATTGTGGCAAGACTCCACGTCACTACGGTGGCGTCTACCTAGGCATAGTTCCGCCTCACAAACGGCGCATCTTTGCCAGGCCAGCTGAAGCTCGTTCAATACGCGAGGCATCAGCTGTTGAGCCATAGTAAGTTCAATACACGAACCATGACTGATTTTCTCATTCTCCTAGCTCGCCTTAAATATGCTCTCGATGCCCTCTCCTTCGGTTTCCCCCAGCGGTGCCGTGAAGAAGGAATGCGCAAACACGGAGACTCCATCAGTCCCCTCCGGTAACAGCAGCTCATCGCCCGCCGAGGCATCACATCGTTACACCCCCTTCTCTTTGGAAAACAAAAAAAATGTAGCATACATTTTTTTTGTGCCGTGTGTGAAACACGGCTTGGACTCATCATCGGTGTGGTCTTGGTCGGTTCTTCCTTACTTCGTAAACTGGTCCTGGATGGCTGTCAAGAAGATGCTTCCCTCTGTAGATCTTGATCGTGGTCCCCTCATATCCATTGGGACAGTGTACCAAGGCTTTTCTACAGCAAATGGTCACATTCTTCCTGCTGGCTGCATCTGCGACGGTTTACCCTTAAGGCATGTACTTTCTGTCGATTTTCTTTCACAAACTGGTCTGGGATGATTGTCAAGAAGATGTTTCCTTCTGTAGATCTTGCTCGTGGTCCCCTCAAATCCATTGGGACAGTTTACCAAGGTTTTTCTACAGTAGATGGTCACATTTTTCTTGCTGGTTTCATCTTTGACGGTTCCATTAACAATGTCATTTTTTTCGGTGATTCGTAAATTGGTCTCGGATGACTGGCTAGAAGGTGCTTCCTTCTGTAGATCTTGGGCGTGATCCCCTCAACTCCATTGGGACAGTATGCCAAGGTTTTTCTACAGCGAACGGTCGCAACTCTTCCTGCTCGTTGCATCGGCGACGTTTATTTTCGGTTCCTTCTCGGTTTCGGTTCCTTAAGAATCTGAAAACAAAGAAGCTTAATCATCTTTGAACGGGTTCTATTTATTTATCCACGACGTGGACCTGGTACTGAGTCTGTGTCTTTGTATGGTTCTAATTATTGCTCGGGTGCCAATTTGTAACGGGTAGTTACAAACTGCGTAGCTTTTATTTTGCTCGGGCGCCATTTTGTAACGGGTAGTTACAAACTGCGTAGCTTTTATTTTGCTCGGGCGCCATTTTGTAACGGGTAGTTCTTTTAAGGACGACAGACTCAGTAAAACACAATTTAAAAATAAAGCAAATATATTAAAGGTAATTATATACAGTTTAAAACAAATAAAATAAAATATAATTCCATCTTCTGCAAAGGAAAAACAATATTAAACTTTATTATAGTTATCCGATCATAATAGCAACATCGAAATAATACGATAATCAATATATACAATAATAATCTCGCTACGTTAAAACAACGTAGCCTGGAGACGGCATTTCACTTCAATGCAGTCACTCGTTCCTCGCTACTACCGCCTACTGCGATAACGATTGTGGCAAGACTCCACGTCACTACGGTGGCGTCTACCTAGGCATAGTTCCGCCTCACAAACGGCGCATCTTTGCCAGGCCAGCTGAAGCTCGTTCAATACGCGAGGCATCAGCTGTTGAGCCATAGTAAGTTCAATACACGAACCATGACTGATTTTCTCATTCTCCTAGCTCGCCTTAAATATGCTCTCGATGCCCTCTCCTTCGGTTTCCCCCAGCGGTGCCGTGAAGAAGGAATGCGCAAACACGGAGACTCCATCAGTCCCCTCCGGTAACAGCAGCTCATCGCCCGCCGAGGCATCACATCGTTACAACTTTAGTGGTGAAGTCTATCAATGCATGTTGAGTAGATTTACCGTGTTGGAATCCGTATTGAAATTTTGGGATGATGTTGCGGGTTTCGAGAAAGTCATTGAGCCTCTCTTTTAGGATTAGTTCAAGGTCTTTTCCCACAGCATTTATGAGAGAGCTAGGTCTGTAGGATTCCACGTCGGTGGGGGTTTTACCTTTTTTTGGTGATTGTGTTGGCTACTTTCCAAGGAGTAGGAAAGTAGCTGCTTTTGAGACATGCATTGAATATTTTTGTGAGAAGAGCGATAATACTCCCAGGAAGTTTCTTTAGGCATCTTCGGTTGATGCCATCAGGTCCGGGAGCGCTGTTTTGCCTTGGTGGCAAAAGCTCTCCGTTTCCCTGTCTGTGAGAGTGTCCATGATCGGATCATGGACCGGAACGTGAAAGTTGAGAGTATTTCTTACTATGAATTCTATGTTGAGTTTGAATATGCGATCAAAATTCGGGTTGTTAGGGGTTTGAAAGTTGTTTTGAAGCGAATTTTTGAATGCTTCAGCTTTTCCCTCTGGAGAATTGATAATTTGGTTGTTGACCAACAGATGAGAAGGTTTAGATAGTTTTTGTTTCGTTAGGACTTTGAATTTGTTCCAGAATTTACTTCCGTCCCTGTAGTCCCTCATGAGTGAAGCAGGAATATATTGTTTTCCCTACAGCCAGTCGGACATTAATACTGTTTAAATCATGTTTTACAAAAAAAAATCATAGATTTTATCTGGGAATGGGTGGGGGGCGGAATTGGGATACCATTTTTAAATAATCTAAATTTGCCTTATTTTTATTATTTATTTATTTTTGGTTAAAGAATAGTTATTTTCCTAACTAGTGCGGAAAGTGATACTTTCACGCACGAGACTGCCGTTGACCCGAACGACGCGATAGCGGAGTTCGGGCAAGCAGTCGAGTGCGGGGAAGACACTTTCCGCATGAGTTAGGAACAATATTTTTTCTAAGGCCGTACTTTTGGAAAAAAGCCACAAAAAATAGAGTTATATCAATTTTTATTTAAAAGTGAAAATACACAAGTTAATTCTTTGACAAGGTTGTCAAAACCAAACTTTCAATATAATGGGTTATCACGACGACGATATTGGTTTCCATGACCACGATTCAAATCCATTGTAATTGTCTACTGATCTGACTTTTAAATATTATGTCAAAATAATTTTATTTCATCGAATTATCAGTAGTAATTGCACAAGAGCTCTAAAATTATTCAATTTTTCCCGAGTGCCACTTTGGCAGTTTTAATTTCAGGAGCCGAAGGCGAGTGAAATTATGTCAAAGTGTCACGAGGGCAAAAATTCTATATTAATTTTAGAGTTCGAGTGCAATTTGTTGCGATTATTTCATGAATAAAACTGTTCAAAACCAAAATTTTATTGTAATTTATATATGTAAGTAGCATTAGTGAAATTAAACAAACAGTTGTTATAAATATGTATTTGACGGTTGAAAGTCATCACTTTTATAATTTTTAAAACATTTGTCATTAATGTCACTGAATGTATTTTTTCGTAGCAACGAAGGGCATCTGACGTAATATGCTTAACGACGGGAGATTATCAAAAATTATCACCTTAATTTGCATGTCTGTAGCTTTCTATTGGTCAGAATCTCCTATGAATGAAATAATCAGTAGTAATTGCACAAGAGCTCTGAAATTCTATATTAATTTCAGAGATCGTGTGCAATTTGTTGCGATTATTTCATGAATAAAACTGTTAAAAACCAAAATTTAATTGTAATTTATTTATGTAAGTACAAAGTACCATTAAACACACAGTTTTTATAAATATAATATGACGATTCAAAGTCATCACTTTTATAATTTTTAAAACATTAATTGTCATTAATGTCACTGAATGCATTTTTTCGTAGCAACGAAGGGCATCTGACGTAATATGCTTAACGACGGGATATTATCAAAAATTATCACCTTAATTTGCATTTCTGTAGCTTTCTATTGGTCAGAATCTCCTATGAATGAAATAATCAGTAGTAATTGCACAAGAGCTCTAAAATTATCGATTTTTTCCCGAGTGACACTTTGACAGTTTTAATTTCACGACCCAAAGGGGAGTGAAATTACGTCAAAGTGTCACGAGGGCCAAAATTCGATAATAATTTTAGAGATCGAGTGTAATTTGTTGCGATTATTTCATGAATAAAAGTGTTCAAAACCAAAATTTTATTGTAATTTATTTATGTAAGTACAAATTAGTACAATTAAACACACAGCTGTCATAAATATTTGACGGTTGAAAGTCATCACTTTTATAGTTTTTAAAACATTAATTGTCATTAATGTCACTGAATGTATTTTTCGTAGCAACGAAGGGCATCTGACGTAATATACTTGACGACTGACGACGGGATATTATCAAAAATTATCGGGTATAATATCACAAGAGAGTGAGAATAAATTGAAAATAATGCGACAGTTTTTCGAAAATTTGTTGTCTGGCAATAGACACAAGAGCCCGCAGGGCTCGAGTGGCTATTGCCCAATGACAACAAATTTGAGTAAAAATGAAGCATTATTTTCTTATTTATTCTTACTGTCGTGTGATATTCGTAAGATTATTTTTTAATACGTATATTATGGATATTTTCTTAAATGTGACAGTTGTCAAAACTAGGAAACTGGTTGCCGTTAAACAGAAACAATCTACTTAAAAAAATTCTATCGGTAATTTTCTACAGTAGATAATTCTCAGTATAATTTTAATCTGATTGGACAGAATTAAACACGTGATCAAATATCTTACTATACGATTGGAAGTTAAAATCATCAAAAAATATTCAGTTTAATTTTTATTTCTGTAGCTCTCTATTGGTTAGAATCTCCTATGAATGAAATAATCGCGCTAATTTCATTAAAACATGAACACAATAAGATAGATTTGAAATAAATTAGTAAATATCTACATATTAGTTTATTGCATGTATTGTAATATATTATAATGCCATATTACAAGGTATTTTACTTTCCCGCACTCCGTGAGGGAAAATTTACTTTCACGCACGCCGTGCGGGAAAGTGCAACTTTCGGAAACGAAATGCGTGCGTGAAAGTGGCTCTTTTAGCACGGCCGTAGAAAAAATTTATTTAGTAGAATCATTATTTTAGGGGGTGGTATTTGGGCACCTTACCTTATAGGAAAAATGGGAATGTCATGGTTGAAGAATTTAAGAGCACCCAAAGTCCAAAAATTGAATTTTGTAAGTTTTTTGGGTTATGATTGAAAATTATTCTCTGAAATCTTCTTTTTCCAACGGTATATAACACATTATAGTATAAAATTTCCATGGTTACAAAACTACCTATTTGTTTTCTGAACGTCTGCACTCAACTTACTGTGTACCGGTAGCTTTATAGCCTATAGAGTGTTTTACGTCTTTGCGATTTCCCGAATACTAGGTTTTTAACTTTTGATGTCAGATATCTCTGGTTCCTTAAATGATCGAAGGTCCAAATTTTTACAGTAGTTGTAGATAGATAATATCTAGTCCTGCGTAAAGTTTTATTGAAAAATGTACAAAAACATGTAAAATAAAAAATAAAATCTTAACTTTTTTGGGTTTTTTTTTGTAAGAGTATTTTAAAAATTTTTAAAATAAATGTTTCTTTCACTCTAACTTTACAAAAATCTACGCGGGACAAAACAATACATGTAGTTTCAAAATAAAACAAAAATTAGGTCACTAAGTGCTTTGGTTACAGAGCTATGTGACATAATGTTAACATTGTCGTTAAATGGGACTTTGGGTGCCCTTAAGTGACTGGTCTAAATGCAGTGCAATATAACTCTTCAGAGCAGCCGTAGATAGAGTAAAGGTAATGAAAATGATATTCAACCTTCAATTATTGCTAGACGGCACTTAAAGGAAAATATACAAAAAGAATAAATCAATGAAAAATATAGCGACTTTCCGACTGAAACATCCACTATATTGTGCTTCTGTTCCGAATTCGGCCCTGATGTCGTAAAGAAAGCATTCGTACTTTTGATTTAACGGGCTTTCCGTTTCTCTTTTTGATCAAAGATTAAACTCTTTGTTATTATGTACGGTACTATGGCTAACGAAACATTAGAATATTAATCATTGTTTGTAGATGCTAAAAAGTGTATTTATGTTTTTGTGCGTTGATTTGATTAAGTACAGTTATTGATGAATCAATTAAAATCATTATCCAGCACACCTTGAAGAGAGCACCGGGCAAATATTTCTTGGTATAGTTTCTTGGTATAGTATGTATATGAAATCAAAAAAGATAGTTACAGAAAATAATATACACTCACCAGCATGAAAACGTGGCTTCTCTATAATTGATTGTAAACACACGTGTCTAACGTTTATCTTTTTTAGTATAACTTTTGTTAGATATAGATTTTCACCGTTTGGTAGTGGGGTCTGAAGTATTTTTTTTGAAATTTTTGAAGAAATTTTTATTTCAAAAAGGTTGTTTCTAAAAATTAATTAACATCTTCTTCTTCTTCTTCTTCTTCTTCTTTTTATGTACTTCTACTTTTCTACTGTAACTGATAAGGTTACAATTTGCATAATTTCTAATTTATCTGCAACATCATAAACTACATTTGAAATATTAATTGCTGGTAATCTAGACAAAGAATCTGCATTTAAATGAGCTTTAGTATTTTTGTATTTTATTTTGTATTAAAAACTTTGCAAAAATAAAGCATAGTGTTGCATTCTTGTCGTTGTAAGTGTAGGAAAACTTTTTGAAGGTGACAAGATTTGTATGAGTGGTTGATTATCAACCAGTAATGTAAAAGGTCTACCAAACAGATAATAGTAGATTTTTTTTACTCCATAAATTATAGCATACGCCTCTTTGTCAATTTCTGCATATTTTTGCTGTACCTTGCTAAGCATTTGGGATGCAAATTGAATAGGACGTTCAGTTCCATCAGGGTAGATGTGAGAAAGTACTGCACCCACTGCATATGGACTGGCATCTGTAGCTAATACTAGGGGTAAAGTTATGTCAAAATGAGCAAGAACCCTTTCTGAGAGAATCTCTTCTTTTGCCCTATCAAATGCTTTTTGGAAATCCCTATTCCATCTAAATGTTACACCATCTTTAAGGAGGTTATATATTGGATGTAAGATGTGACTTATATTCTTTAAAAACCGCCCATAATAGTTTAATAGACCAACAAAAGTTCTAACTTCCCTTTTATTTGTTGGTGCTCTGGCATTAGCGATTGCATCCACTTTATCTTTAGTTTTATGTATACCAGTTTTATCGATTGTATAGCCACAGTATTCAATCGAATTAGTTAAAAACTTACATTTTTCAAAGTTTACCCATATATTATGTTTTTGTAGTCTGTTCAAGACTAGCTCCAACCTCTGAAAGTGTTCATTGTCATCTGGTCCTGTCATCTTAATGTCATCCAAGAATACTAATACCCCTGTATGTCCTTAAGTAAGTTTTTAATCTCCCTTTGCCAAATTGCTGGAGCACTGGCTAAACCATACATTAACCGTGTACTTTGGAAAAGTCCTTTTGGAGTGCTAAGTGTCAAATATTTTTGATCCTCTTCTCTTACTTCCATTTGTAAATAAGCCTGTTTCAAATCAATTTTTGTGAATTTTTCACCACCGGCCATTGAAGAGAATAACTCCTCGACTGTTGGCAAAGGGTATTTATCCACTACTATGTATTGATTTAACGTACTTTTGAAATCCCCACATATTCTAACCGTTCCATTTGCTTTAATTACTGGCACAATGGGTGTTGCAAACTCAGAGCCATTTACCTTTTTCAATACACCCTCATTTTGCAAATGTTGTATCTCTCTTTCTACTTCTGGTAGTAATGCATGCGGTACCTTTCTTGATTTAATAAAAAATGGGTTGATATTGGGTTTTACCTGAAGTTTTGCCTGTAGGCCCACA
The DNA here is from genome assembly GCF_917563875.1 of Diabrotica virgifera virgifera. NCBI lineage: Eukaryota > Metazoa > Arthropoda > Insecta > Coleoptera > Chrysomelidae > Diabrotica > Diabrotica virgifera. The sequence goes on along the minus strand of NC_065446.1, from coordinate 65,689,344 downwards.
ACCTTCCCTAGATCTTTTTTAAAAATTGTATTATATTTTTTAAATAAAATATGTAATTTTGATTGCACATTTAAGTCTACATTAAAGATTTCATTTTGTAAATTTAACCCTAATTGCCTAATCCACTCCCTCCCTAGAAGTGGATGTTTATTTGACTCTACTACATAAATGTTTAAGTTTTTAATTTCGTTTCTGTACTTAACCTGTACCTCTGCCATTCCTAAAATATTTAGTGGCTGACCTACATATGAAACTAATTTTAAATTTGTATTATATAACTGTAAGTTTGGAAAATGCAATTGATAATCTTTATTATTTATTAACGTAACTGCTGCTCCTGAGTCAACCTCATAATTTAAATTTATAGTATTTAGCTGTAATTTAATGATAAATTTTTCTCTGTATTGAGACTGTTGACTTGAAATGAGTAAAATTTCATCCAATTGACCTTCTTCTACCTCATTTACCTGACTAGTATCACTCTTCTTCATGCAGACCTTGCTCAAATGTCCCTTCCTCTTACATCTATGGCAATGGGTGCGTTCGGACGACCATAGCGGCTGGCTGTCAGCAGAAATCGGCTGAGTGGTTGCATCCAGCCGTGATAGGGAAAGCTTAGTAAATCTCTCAGCGGCTGACTTCCAGCTGTGACGTCTGACAGCTACTGCTGGCTCAGCTGTCCAGCCGCTGTGGTCGTCCGAACGCACCCATTGTGTATCTCCCGTATGTCGGCAGGTATAGGCCAAGGCTCGCCGAAAGCATACTCTCGTATTGACGAGAGTATGTGAACTCCGGACATTCACATAGGACATGCTCGACAGTTTCGTTATTTCGTTCACACCTCCTGCATAGAGGTGTGTCTACTAGCCCCAGTGTGTGGAGATGTTTTCTGAGTTGACAATGGCCAGTTAAAAACCCAACTGTCAAGCGTAGATTTTACCTGGTCATTCTCAAGTATTTTTCTGATGCTGACTTCCCAAGGTCCTTAGTGTTACCTTGGCCAGTCTACATCCTGGCCCTCCTTCCCATCTTTTCACGGTTTGCGTGTGGGAGTGACATTTGACAATTTTCGCGATTGTTGCAGTTGACCAGCCAAAAAATCACTAGGTCCTAAGAGTCTTAGGCCTGCTGCCTTTCTAGCTAGCTGGTCAGCAATGCGGTTGCCTTTATTTCCGTTGTGTCCTTTAACCCACCCCGCCAGAAAGGACATCTCAATTGTCTAATTCCTACATCAAGGTTTGCACCCGCTGGGCGTAATCTCATCATAGTCATCAACGCCACTTCTTTGACATATATGTCTAAAGGGGTGATGCCAATGAGCAACTCCATTGCAGCAGTTGATGTTGTTTTCATGGCACCTGTTATATTTAGGCAAGCCATCCGTTGAATATGGTTTAGTCTGTTGATCGCTGTTGCCTGTAGCACTTTTGGTAACCGAGCAATAGCTCCGTAAGTTAGCACTGGCCTAATGACAGTAGTGTAGATCCAGGCGACCACCCTGGGCGACAGGCCACAAGTGCGTCCGACCGTTCGCCGACACTGTTCATAGGCAATATATGCTCTTTTAGATCTACTAAGTGAGTGTTCCATGTTAACTTCCTGTCAAGGGTAATACCAAGGTAAAAACTTATACATAATATGACATAGAGTAGATAAAATACATTTTTTGAAGTTTTTGAAGTTTATTCCATTGACAATATAATTTTTTGCATTATACAGGTAAACATGTTCATTTTAATAGGTTTGCTTAGATATGTATCTGCAAATGTTATTATGATACATGTTATCTAAAAATGGAAATTGTCGAAAATAAATTTTTCGATTTCTGTTATATCATTTTTATGGAATGAAATGACATTAGTAACCATTATTTACTGATGATTTACACCTACATTTAAATATATAAAAAATCAGTTCTGGCTCTTACGACTCCAGTGACTTGTTGAAACCTCGTTACCTTTAAGAACCCCATAATTTACCAAGAACAAAAGCATTTAATGAGTCATTAAAGTGTACAAAGAAGAAATAAAACCTAAGATCTTGTTATCTCTTATTTTAGTGTACTGACATTCACGGCCTCTAAAATGATCATTTCTTGTATACCATACCATAAAGCCGATTCGTCTCCTTTAGAGCTATTAAATATAATTTACTAAATCAGTTTTCACCATCTTTGCACCCTGGTAAAGAAAAAAATATTGATGAGATTTATGAGAAATAAATTAATAATATTAATATCATAATAAATATATCATAATCGAAATAAAAATAACTGTGATAAATAACAAATTTAGATATAAAGCGCCAAATAGAGTTAAATTTATGTGTAGAAGTTAAGATTTCCATTCTTTGTTGAATGACTAATATCTATGTCTTAAAAAAAATGCCACAGATATGATTTAGGCACAAGATTTACGCATAAGTTTATGCAATTCATTGACATTAGTCATTCGGAAAGTTGGAATAGCTTCTTCAGTTAGTCAAATACACATTACACAATCCTATTCCTAATACAAAATTAACGGGCGATTTCATAATAAAAAGTGGAGTTTAAATTTAAAGTTGACTTTAACTATAAAAATTGCATTGTCAAAGTCAATATTAAAGTACCCCGCACAAACCTTATGGAAATTAGGTTCCAGTGGATTTCGTTCATACTTTGGGAAAATACTCTTTGAAGCATCCTGATAAAAAGTTCTCATTGGCACAACTCAATCGTATGAAGGATTTTCAAGATATAGAGGCACAAACTCGGAAAATTATAAGATTTACTGGGTATTACAATTCCCTGAGTTACTGGTTATCTGGCAACATGTAGAAGTTTGGGTCAAGGAAAAGTACTAGTAGTCTAGGATTTTTTCCTGGCTATCCAATGACGATCTTTACCTTGACCTTCAACGGACGTAACGGACGTCATCTTCTAGAGTTTCGAGTGTTTTCGGCATTAAATTAAAATAAACAGATTACTCATGGGTTTTTGGGATCGCTAAACACGAATATACCATCAGAATTGACCTACGGAGAACGTGGTGGCCAGGACCACTGCAAGGGACGTCAGCTTCTAGAGTTTCGATGGTTTTCGGCATTTAATTGATGCAAATGAATTACTAGAGGGTTTTTTGAGGTCGCTAAACACGAATATGCCACCAGAACCGACTCCCGGAGCACCTGGTTTCCAAGGTCAATGAAAGGCGCTCCTGGAGTTTCGAGGGTCTTTGGTACTACATTAATGCAAACGGATTAGTTATAGGTTTTTGGGGTTGCTTAACACGTATACGTGATCAGCACAGACACAGAAGCACCTGGTGCCTAAGACAGGTTATCTTCTGGAGTTTCGGAGGAATCAAATGGAGGAATCAAATGGATTACTCTTAGGTTTTTAACTCCAGAAATTAACCTTTCTTAGGCACCAGGTGCTCCTGTGTCTGTGCTGATCACGTATTCGTGTTAAGCAACCCCAAAAACCTTTAACTAATCCGTTTGCATTAATGTAGTACCAAAGACCTTTGAAACTCCAGGAGCGCCTTTTATTGAACTTGGAAACTAGGTGCTCCGGGAGTCGGTTCTGGTGGAATATTCGTGTTTAGCGACCTCAAAAAACCCCCCAGTAATTCATTTGCATCAATTAAATGCCGAAAACCATCGAAACTCTAGAAGATGACGTCCCTTGCAGTGGCCCTGGCCACCACGTGCTCCGGAGGTCAATTCTGATGGCATATTCGTGTTTAGGGATCCCAAAAACCCATGAGTAATCTGTTTATATCGATTTAATGCCGAAAACCCTCGAAACTCTAGAAGCTGACGTCCGTTGAAGGTCAAGGTCAAAGTAAAGGTCGCCATTGGAAGGCCAGGAAAAAATCCTAGACTACTAGTACTTCTCCTTGATCCAAACTTCTACATGTTGCCAGATAACCAGTAACTCAGGGAATTGGAATACCCAGTAAATCTTATAATTTTCCGAGTTTGTGCCTCTATATCTTGAAAATCCTTCATACGATTGAGTTGTGCCCATGAGAACTTTTTATCAGGATGGGACCTAATTCAGGAACCATATCAGAAATCCACTGGGACCTAATTTTCATAAGGTTTGTGCGGGGTACTTTAAAGTCCACTTTAACTTTATTATGAAATCGGGCGTAACAGATAATAATTAATAGAAGAAAATACGATAAAAGGAAACTACGTAGTCACTTGCTTCTGGTCTAGAGGCCCATCAAGACATTTTCAGTAGACAGACAATACTAGACCACGGATAATTTGTGAACGTTGCGTTGGTTTATTATTATTTAAAACCTTCTTCTTCTCAGGTCAAGTCCCGCCAGAGGTTAGAAATTATTACACCTATTAGGAGTTATTGCCACCGGCAAATAAAGGATCCTTTATTACAGGATACTTTAATAAAGGACAAATACAGGACGGGTCTAAAAGAGTGGTATTAGTGTAGGAAACAGAGGTTGAACCTTGCAAAATGGACACAAGTCCCGTTTTATTTTTTTTCTGGCATATCAAGGGGTGCTTATTATAAGACTAACTTTTTCTGAAAAAATTTCGCCCCGGAACCCCCCTTTTCACCCCTTTAAAGGGGGTAATTTATGGTTTTTGCAAAACGTAGCCCTTCCTGTACCTTTTACAAAAAATTTCTTTTATATAAATATGAAGAGGACTATATTTTCTACGATTTATTTCCGACAGCATCTCTCTATCATCCACCGTTTAGCAAGGGTGGCGCCCCAAAGTTGACAAGTTTTTAAAAAAGATGTTTTTAAAAAAAATATATTTTTCCCTAACTGTAACGGAAATTAAAAAGAAATGCTGCGGAGATTATTCACAAATAGATGATTGATTTTTTGATATAGGTCTCACTGAAGGGTAATTGCCCTTTTTTTAATTACAGGGTGTTACATTTTAAAAAACCCCTTTTTATACCATCTGAACCGTTTATGCTAGAGTAAAAAGACTTTCAGCGATTACCCATGTACTGGTGTTATTTACAAATTTGTATAATGCACCCCCATTTTTTCCCCGGAACCACCCAAAAAAAAAGAACAATTAATAAATAAAGTTATTTTCTTGGAATCCTTCACACACAATGCCCTTCATTAATATGCTTCATATATCATTTTGTGCAAGTTATTATTACCCATGCATGGACTTTAAAAGCGATTTCCTAGTGCAACCCCTGTAGCCAAAAACAATAAATAAAATGGGGGGTTGAAAATTTTTTTTTGTTTTTTGCTTTTTGATCCATATGGGCACATGCTTCATCAATAGTGCTTTTCAAAAATATATATGGTTATTGCAACATCCCTGCGCAAACCACCCCTATCCTTGAAAATATACTGCAGAAACTACCCCTATACCTTATCCAGCATGTTTTTACGATTTTCTCATTACCTATTCATTTTTTTTTAAACAAAACTTACACGAGGTTAAAGACCACTATTTACTCTAAAAATTAGATCCTATTCATTTTTTTCGTTTAAGCAACCGTTACGGCACAGTGGCGCCGTAAACCTCATATATGCTTTGACGGGTTCCAGTTTTTGTTTATTTTTTCGTCATCTGTTTGTTTTATTGATAAAGTACTTATGTAAAATAAAACAACACAGTGTAACCTACAAATCATGACCTATGCACATTTTACATTCTTTGCTCCCCAAAGCTACAGTGGTGGCCCAAAATAAATTTTTTCATATTTTCGCCACCTACACGCATTTTATTGCGTTAATGCTACCTTAATAGCACAATATTCACCCCTAAGTGGTCGCTAAGCAGTGGCAGATCCAGGGAGGGGTGATGGGGCGATCACCCCCACCCCTCTCAAACCAAGTGATATTATATTTGAAGATTATAAAAATATTCATTTATTTTTATAGAAATACTTATATTAATATTATTTTTATAAGAATGACTTTTTATGCTTTAGCGACAGTGGCGGATCCAGCATCGTTAAGAGGGGGGTGCCAATTGGTTAAATTTCTATAAAAATAAATGAATATTTTTATAATCTTTGAATATAATATCACTTGGTTTGAGAGGGGGGGAGGTGATCACCCCCATTACCCCTCCCTGGATCCGCCACTGCGTAGCGACCACCTAAGGGTAAATATTGTGCTGTTAAGGTAACATTAATGCAATAAAATGCATGTAGGTGGCGAAAATATGCAAAAATTTATTTTGGGCCACCCCTGTGGCTTTGGGGAGCAAAGAATGTAAAATGTGCATAAGTCATAATTTGTAGGTTACACTGTGTTGTTTTATTTTGCATAAGTACTTTATCAATAAAACGAACAGATGACGAAAAAAAAAACAAAAACTGGAGCCCGCCAAAGCATATATGAGGTTTACGGCGCCACTGTGCCGTAACGGTTGCTTATACGAAAAAATGAATAGGACATAATTTTTAGAGTAAATAGTGGTATTTAACCTTGTATAAGTTTTGTTTAAAAAGAATGCATAGGTAATGAGAAAATCGTAAAAACATGCTCGCCAAGGGATAGGGGTAGTTTCTGCAGTATATTTTCAAGGATAGGGGTGGTTGTCGCAGAGATGTTGCAATAACCATATATATTTTTGAAAAGCACTATTGATGAAGCATATGCCCATATGGATCAAAAAGCAAAAAACAAAAAAAAATTTTCAACCCCCCATTTTATTTATTTTTTTTTGCTACAGGGGTTGCACTAGGAAATTGCTTTTGGTGTCCATGTATGGGTAATAATAACGTCCACAAAATGATATATGAAGCATATTAATAAAGGGCATTGTGTGTGAAGGATTCCAAGAAAATCAATTTATTTATTAATTCTTCTTTTTTTTGGGGTGGTTCCGGGGAAAAAATGGGGGTGCATTATACAAATTTGTAAATAGCACCAGTACATGGGTAATCACTGAAAGTCTTTTTACTCTAGCATAAACGGTTCAGATGGTATAAAAAGAGGTATTTTAAAATGTAACACCCTGTAATTAAAAAAAGGGCAATTACCCTTAAGTAAAACCTATACCAAAAAATCAGTCAATTATATGTGAATATCTGCCGCAGGATTTCTTCTTAATTTCTGTTACAGTTAGTGAAAAATATATTTTTTTTAAAAACATCTTTTTTAAAAACTTGTCAACTTTAGGGCGCCACCCCCGCTAAACGGTGGATTATAGAGAGATGGTGTTGGAAATAAATCGTAGAAAATACAGTTCTCTTCATATTTCTGTAAAATAAATTTTTTGTAAAAGTTACAGGAAGGGCTACGTTCCGCAAAAACCACAAATTACCCCCTTTAAAGGGGTGAAAAGGGAGGTTCCGGGGCGAAATTTTTTCAGAAAAAGTTAGTCTTATAATAAGCTCCCTTGATATACCAGAAAAAAAATAGAACCGGACTTGTGTCCATTTTGCAAGGTTCAACCTTTGTTTCCTACACTATATTGCAAACACAGTTAAAGAATCTTTTATTTTGACAAATGACATGAAATATTTTTGTAAATATAAAAAAAAATCACCTATAAAATTCCACTTGTCGATATAAATTAAAATAAGATAATTGAAGAGTAAAACGTTAAATTTAATTATTTTGTCATTTAAAGATGTTTAGAGAACAACATAATATATCCCATAATACTCATCGTTCAATAATATGGAAGTGCAATAAATTGGAAATACTATTTTAGGAGCTTTTTAATACTTTTGCATTATGGGTATATGTAATGGGGAATTTCTGGAGAATATATTATTAGGGAATAGTGGATATCCATTCCTCAACTACAACTACCGAATGACACCATTCCAGAATTTTCAGACAGAAGTTGTGTTTTTATAATCCATCACAAATCCCTTCAAGAATTGTTATTGAAAGAACATTTGGTATTGTGAAGAGATTTCCCATTTTACCATATGTAATAAGATGCAAGTTACCTTTTATTCAAAGAATAATATCAGCTTGTTCAGTTTTACATATTGCAGTAGTACATAATAGAGAAAACGTTGAAATACTGGCAAATGAGTGTGCTGTTGATATTGATATAGAAGCTGTGGCAGTACATTTTCAACCAGGAGCTAATATAATGCGACTAAATTGTGTGTGTGTGTGTGTTTGTTTAAAATTATTGTTCGACATTTAAAGCTAGCGCTTAAACTAATTTTATTTTTATTGGACTGCAGTTTGTTAATAAATTTATAAATAAATATAAATATTATATTGGTGACTGATTTTAAGTATTTTATGATCATTAGCAGGTTTTAAATAATAAATTTATAAATATGTACATACATGCTATTGGCGTTTGATCTTTTATCCATTATGGCCCTCTCTTTCTTTCTTTTCACCTCTGGATAACTAGTTATCAGGAAGTTTATCTGACAGATTAGATACTAAATAGATATCTGACAGAGAAAAACTTCCCGTTAACTAGTTATCCGGAGCTGAAAAGACAGATACTAAGGATACTGTTATATAAACTTCCCAATAATTAGTTATCTGAAAATGAAAAGACCTCTAATCTGTCAGATAAACTTCCCGATATACAAAAAGATAATAGAAGAATTAAGCTTTATGCTGGTTTTTATTAATTTTTTTGGCAATGTTTAAATAAACAAATACTGATGGCATGAAATGGATCACGAACAAGGAGGAATGAAGAAGGAATTGGAGATTGTGTTTACCATTAAACGCATAAAACTGCAGTATCTGGGACACATATGATAAATCAGCACCGTTACTCCCTGCTGCAGTACATATTGCAAGGTACAGTCAAAGGTAAGCGAAGACCTGGTAGAGGGATAATATCAATGGAACTGTTTCGAATCGCAGCTAGCAAGGTTACGATTGCTATATGATTTCTAACATTCGAAACGGATAAGAACCAAAAGAAGAAGATGGCATGAAAATGAAAGTGTATTAATACTTTTGATTAAAAACTTTATAGATTCTAATCTATAAAAGATTAAATTTTCAAAAATAAATACTTGAACCTTTGTTTTATTTTGTTAACCTGTTGTTATATATCTGTTGAATAGAACTCTATTTTGAATCTAGAATTTTAACAAATCCTAACTTTCATTAAAATTTATTGATCTTATATCTTCAATCTCTTATATCTTCAATAAATATTTATTTCTATAGAAAAATGTAAAATATATTGAGTTTAATAAATGAGTTACTGATATTTTAAGTCTGATCATTGTAATTAGTAACCATTTAAAATTATTTACGTAATATTCCTTTTTACAACTTCTTGTAATAACTCAAGCTTCAATAAAATGTTCTTTTCTATATTCGTTTGGGTCAAAACAGCAATAATCTATATCTCAGAATATTACTTGAGAGTTGTTTTTAATAAATAAAACCCAACATACAACTTTAATGATGAAAGTTTAATCAAATATCAATCCCACAATACATAAATTATCAATCCAAAGAAGCGACAAGATAAATTCAAAATACAAGTGAAGTTACACCTTTCTTCACATTTTTGACACGTTATGTCAAAATAAAGGAACTTTTATTAAAATAAAGGTGTCCTCTAATTTTCCTTAAATACAGGCGGCCTGTATTTTATTAAAAGACAAAAATAAAAGACGCAATACTGCGCATGCTTATATGTCAAAATAAAGGATCTTTTATTACAGGTCGACTTAAATGACGTTGGCAATAGAGAGTTATTGACAAATCCAAATACACAAAAATTATAATAAATAATACATTTACTAAAAACACTAATATATCCTTTTAATGACTTATTTGCGCTGACAGTGCTGATACATATGTATACCCCATTCCACGAATATACGACCCTCTTGGATCCCAGAATCACAGTTTGGATTCAGAGCTCAACATTCCAGCGAACTTCAAATATTAAGACTTACCGAATATATAGTAGCTGGATTCAATGACCAACAATATACGGGAGCAGCCTTTCTGGATGTAAGCAAAGCCTTTGATAGAGTGTGGCATGAAGGACTGACATACAAAATGAGAGATTATGGATACAGCGGGGCCATGACGAAACTCATCTCCTCGTACCTAAGCGACCGGAAGTTCAGGGTCCGGATAGGACCAGTTCTATCAGAACACGGAATGCCGGAAGCTGGAGTACCACAGGGGGCAGTTTTATCACCCCTTCTGTATACCATATATACAGCAGATGTTCCAAGAACACCCGGAACATTGATCAGCCTTTATGCAGACGACACTGCAATTGCTGCAAAACACATGAACCTAGATATAGCTGTAAGAAATCTACAGACGGCATTGGATACAATAGAAGAATGGAGTATCCAATGGAAAATAGCAATAAATCCAGATAAGACCCAAGCGGTTATCTTCAAAAAGAGAAGAGATAACCCAGAAGAACAGCTAACATTGCAAGACAGACCCATCGAATGGCAAAACGAAGTTAAATATTTAGGAGTCACAATGGACCAAGGTCTTACATTCACATCACATGTCAACGCAACAGTCCAGAAAACAGCAGCGGCCAGATCAGCAATAAGAGGACTCACAGGAAGAAGAAGCAAATTAGCTATGAAAACAAAATTAAGACTGATAAATAGCATTATACTGCCAATAATTACATACGCATCTCTTGCATGGGGTCACATAAGTCAAAGTAACAAAAAGAAGATACAAGCGGCACACAACAACTGCCTCAGAGAAGCTGCAAACGTGCCCAGATACGTCGCCGAACGGTTCTTATTTAGAGACCTAAAACAAATAAGAGTACTGGATATTATGGAGGAAAAAGCCAGAACAAAATTTGCTGAGCTAGAAGACCACCCAAACCGGATCTTGCAAGAGATATTAAGGTATGATGTGTACCATAGATGGAAACATAGGAGACCCAAACAACAAATATTAGTAAATATATAATAAAGGCTAGATAATCGTAGCTCTATCAAAAGAAGACAACTTGCTCACCTTTGGCATCTCATTATATTTATTAATGTTGATTTTTATAATTTTCAGACATCCCTCAAAAAAATATACAAAAAACTTCAAATCGGCTTCAGCCACTAAAAAAATCAATAAAATATTAACAATAGGCGAAAGCCACAAAAAAAAAAATTAGTAACAAAACCCAAAAAAGGGCATGAGGGGCCCACATCCTCGAGCGCCGAGTCGCCGAACTGGACAGAGCCCAGAGCGGGGACTCGGCGCCCGAGCAAGCAAAACAGATCGAAGATAAGTCACTAGAGATAGCGGGAATAGAGCGCCTCACGCTGGCCTGCATTGATCGGGGTAGGATTTCATATGGGAGTCCGTGTACCCAAGACTCCCATATGATAAGCACTTTGCTGATTGAGAGCCTCTATAGCGCATCAGAGTGCTATCGGGGGGTAAGTGGATGGTCTGGAGCATTGAAGCGGGGTGGAGTGATTCCTGCTTACGGGAGTTAATCCTCCTCGCCCCAATGAATTGTATCACCCGAATGTCATTCTCTAGGGGTGAGCAAGTCTCTCAGGCTGGGTTAAATCACTATGCTTGCTTGCTTCATTTTGATAAATGGCTATTGCCATTTCGACGCGCTTGTTAATCTTCTTCTTTTTAAAGTGCCCTCTCCTCAGTGGATTTTTTTTATTTAGCGTATGGCAATTTGATACACAACATTATCACACATATGTTATAGTCTAACATCTAATGTATTAATATATTCAATCGACGCTGGTGTTGCAGAGGCGAAGTCCAGAGGATCTCCATCATACTTTCTCCGAGGGCATTCGGCAATCATATGCTGGATGGTCTGTTTCTCGGCGCCGCAGTCGCACTCAGCAGAGGTTCTCATTTTCCATTTATAAAAGGAATCTGCGCAGACTCCATGACCCGTTCTTATCCTGTTAAGAGTTGACCATGATTTTCGGGGGAGGTCAAAACCTGGTGGAGTTTCTGTGATGCATGGTGTGTTTCTCATTATTAGGTTCGGTCTGTCGCTCTGCATGTTCTTCCACTGGGAGTTCATTTGGAAATTGTTGGAACTCAAGTTTATTGCATCTCTAGTCGGAGGTTTTCTGGAGCGCAATCGATGTGAGTTAGCGTCGGCGACATATGTGTGTATAGGTAACTGCGGGTTGTTAAGCAGCTTTTGGAATTCTCTAAGCAGAGCATGCTGACGACGAAGCTTAGGTGGAGGTATGTGGCTCAGTAGTGGAAGCCACTCCACAGGTGTAGACTTGATCGTTCCAGATATGAGACGCATGGCGACATTGAGCTGAGTATCTATAATTTTTGTGTGAACGCTGTTCAGCCAAACAGGGGAGCAGTATTCAGCTGCGGAGTATACGAGTCCAAGGGCTGAACACCGAAGTGTACTTGCTGTTGAGCCCCATGTAGTCCCGCAAAGCTTCTGTATGATGTTGTTACGGGTTCTCAGCTTTGCTGCGGTGTTCTCAAGATGTTTCTTAAAGGAGAGTGTTCTGTCCAGGGTGACGCCGAGGTACTTGGGATTATAGTTGTGCGTGAGCAGTTGGTTATCAATGTACACTTTAAGTTTTGTGTGGGCCATATTGTTGTTCAGGTGAAAACAGCTAACCTCGGTTTTTTGGGGTTAGGTTTAAGTCTCCATTGTTTAAAGTACTTAACCAGGCGTTCCAGATCTTCCGTTAGGATTGCCTCGGAGTTTTGTATTAAGGAGTTTTGAGTTGCAAGTGCCCAGTCGTCTGCATATCCAAATTTTTTAGATCTGGTAGGGGGCATATCAGCTATATACATACTAAATAGCAGCGGTGCAAGTACGGAGCCCTGGGAGAGGCCGTTGTTAAGCGTTCTCTGTTTGCTCACTGTAGTTCCCATGGTTACACGAAAGTTTCTACTGCTCAGCATAGTATTTATGAGTCGGGCGGTTGCTTTGCAGGGGATTATTTTCAGGAGCTTATAGATGAGGCCATCTTTCCTCAGCCATCTTTCCTTTCCTCAGTGAGATTGGCTATTACAATTACAAACTCTTGTCTGTCTTCAGCTGTTCAAAATTTAGCCTTGTCCATTGTCGAATAGGTCTTAGCCACGATAGTCTTTTCCTTTCCTAGACCCTCTTTCCCTTGATCTTTCTTTTCACTATTAGTTTACCATATTTGTACTTATTATTTCTCAGTATGTACCTGGGTATGAAGATTTTCTAACCTTCACTGTATTGAAAAGTTTTCGTTCTTTGCCTATTCTTCGGTAGATCCACATTTCATAAACATCCAATTTATTTATATTAGGGTTGATGTTTTAAGAGTCCACATAGGTAGCAGAATTTAAACCAGAATAAGAATTGAAAACCATAAGTCCGATCCTTTTAAAATAGGTAGAGGAGTCCGACAAGGATATATTCTATCTCCAAGTCTTTTTAATTTCTATGGGGAATATATAATGAGAAAAGCACTCGACAAATGGAATGGCGGTATTTCTATCGCAGGAAAGAAGATCTCAAATCTCAGATATGCAGATGATACAACATTAATAACTGCATCCGAAGAAGAAATGTCCAGCCTGCTGCAGCTAGTGGAAGCCGAAAGCAATAGATGTGGTCTCAAGATCAACAAACAAAAAACAAAAATTATGATAGTAGATTATTCAAATTCACTTCAGACAACAGGAGCCTTAGACCAGTTTGAAGTGGTTAACGAGTTCAATTATCTAGGATCCTACATCAGTAATACAGGATCTTGTGAAACAGAAATACGTAGGAGAATAGGCATGGCCAAAAACGCTATGAGTCGATTATCAAAAATTTGGAAAGATCGCTCCCTGTCGAAGAACACCAAAATAAGATTAGTACGTGCCTTAATTTTTCCCTTATTAAATTACGGATCCGAAACATGGACAATGAAATCGGACGACAGAAAAAGGATTGACGCCTTTGAAATGTGGTGCTGGAGAAGAATGCTTCGGATCTCATGGACGGAACACAGAACAAATTACTCAATCCTCCAAGAGCTTAATATTCAGACTCGACTTTCCTCTATTTGTGTCTCCACCGTCTTAAAATTTTTCGGCCATATTGCAAGTGATGATAATCTTGAGAGACTTATAATTTCGGGAAACGTTGAAGGGAGCAGAAGTAGAGGTCGCTCACCTACTCGATGGACGGATCAAGTACAGAAAGCCAGTTTAAAAACATTATCTGAATCCATGAGGGAAGCTCAGGACAGAAGCCGATGGAAAGAGATAGTTGCTCGTATTATAGGGAATCACGACACTCAGCAATGAGGAAACGACTGAGGAGGAGGAGGATAGGTAGCAGTCTTTTGATTTTTTCGAACGATTTTCTGGAATGTTCTATTCTAGATCTTATTTCTAGATCAGCATTTAGGATGATATCGATCCAACACCCCAAGTACTTAAATTTATTGACCTGTTCTAAAATGTGACCGTTTATTGTGTAAGTTTGAGGTACATTATGGCTTTTCCGGATTGATTTTAGGTACCTCGGTTTTCTTAATGTTTAGAGCTTCATATCGAATTGTTCACATATTGAGTTGGTCCTCTTGATGAGTCGTTGTAGACTAGGGTGGGCCGAAAAAATTTTTTTTGGAAATTTTAGTTGGCAGAGTAGAAAAAAGTTGCAAAATGGGTCGACAATTAAACCTATTTTTTTTAAATTTTTTCTTTCAAAAAAGAGCCGCGCCCCAGGGGGCTGAAAAAAATTTTTTTTTTAATAATATTTTTTTAATTTGGTATAGCAAAAAACTAGAAGATATTAATTCACTTATAATGTGGAAAAAATTTAGTTAAATTTTTTTAATATTTAGCCGCGCCCCTGGAGCTTTGAAGAATTTGATTAATACTTTTGAATATTTAGCCGCACCGCCCCTGTGCAATTCGCCTAAGTTGGCGACCGGAAATAGGAATATAATACGAGACAGACATCAGTTTGTCTTAAACTGTTGTTAGAGCATGGTATTGGTCATTAAAGGCATTTTTTTACCGCGAGAACTGAGAACGTTACGCCGTGTTGTGTCATCGTATCCAGGACTGCCTTTGTTTATTCAATCAGTTAGTGATAAGTGATACTTACTTACTTAATCAGTAGACCCATTAGTACCTTTCGGTGTAGGGCCTAGTGATAAGTGATAAATTACATAAAATATCCGTGCAAAAAAACATTGGTCGTGTTATAGTGCAATTTGGACACATAACATAAACATGGATATAGTTAAAACTAGGAAAACAGACATTTGCCCAATATTTGGCTTTTCTTCCGACTTAGAATGTAAAAATTGTTTGCCGACCAAAGAGGATGTGTTTCGATGTTATTTATTTACAAGAGAACAGATCAAGGGAAATTCGAGCAAGCAGCCGCCTGAGTGGGAAGTTGCGAAACTGGTTGCCAATAAAATAGAAGCTATATGGAAACTTGCTTCACTTCCAACAGTTGGTTCCAAACGCGTCATAGCCATGATAATAGCATATCATAAGAAATATCGCAACCTAAGAAAACCCCTAAAAACACGAAAATCGCCATCTTTTTTACAAAAAGTGCAAAATTTCAAACTGGACTCTAAAAAATTATTTGACATTTCTTCATGTAAATGCAGTGATTTTAAATCTTGTAAATGTGAAAAACTCTATAAAGTGCCTTTGTTAGAACAAGGGTTTTTAAAGGATCAGAGGAATGATAGAAAAATACGAATTGCTGGAGTAGATAAGTTAAATACTGAAAAAAATAAAAAAAAAGGGAAGAAAGGCTTCTTAAACTTTCAATACCTTCGACAAGTAGTCAAAAGATTGATTCCAACTCATGTAGAGGCGAACCCGAAAGTGAAATTTCCTCCAGCGAAGAAGACTTTACCAAAGATGAAGACTTTAAGTGGTCATATTCTCTAGAAGAGCCACAGGAGAAAAATTCACTAACGAAAACATCCAACCAACTCAGAGTTGCATTACCAAATGTTGCTCAGATTGCCGATATGACTGGTGCATCAAATCGAACAGTAGCCAAAATTGCAACAGCTACATTGGAAGATTTTGGACTTGTCACGTCAGATAATCTAATTAATGTAGTGGATAAAAATAAGGTTCGTCGAGAATTACAAAAAAGAAGAAAACACTTACAAGAAAATGCTACCAAACAAAGAAAAGACATTGAAGCTATTTACTTTGATGGTAGAAAAGATCAAACAATGAAGCTAGTTGAAGGCCGCCGTAACATTGAACAAGAGGAACATGTAGCCTTATTAGAGGAGCCGGGAAGCAAATATTTTGGTCACCTATCAATAAATCCACCAGCAAACGCTGCCAACATAGCGAAAAATATTTTATCTTATATGAAGGAAAATTTCGTTAACCCAAGAAACCTTAAAGCAATAGGCTGCGATGGCACGAACGTCAACACTGGCTGGAAGGGCGGTGTAATTAGAACAATTGAGGTTCAAATTGGAAAGCCACTTCAATGGGTTGTTTGTTTGCTACATGCAAATGAGTTACCCCTACGTCACTTGCTCCAACACTTTGATGGACAAACGAAAGGACCAAACTCGTTTTCGGGACCAATTGGTTTATTGCTGGCATCATGCGAAACCAAACCCATCCAAAAGTTTGAGTCAATTGATATCGTATTACCTGAAGTTGACAAAAATAGTTTAAGCACAGATCAGAGATATCTATATCAGATTTGTTGTGCAATTAAAAATGGTTTTTGTTCTGAAGCTTTATCTAAAAGAGATCCTGGAAAAATCAATCATGCGCGGTGGTTAACCACAGCCAACCGACTACTGCGCTTGTATGTAGCCACAACTAATCCTTCCCAGAATTTTCTTCTTTTAGTTGAGTTTATTACGAAAGTTTACGCACCTATGTGGTTTAACATAAAATCGCGTCCTTCAATTGAATATGGCTCCATACATTTATGGGAAACCATAAATAAATCAAGACACCTTCCTGAAGAAGTGAAAATAATTATAGATAAAGTGATTCAAACTAACGCTTAATTTGCCCATCCGGAGAATATATTGACAGCTATGATTGCCGACGAAAGAAGTCATATTAGAGAACTTGGTTTTCGACGCATATTAAAGGCTAGAACTAGAGATCAACCAGAAAAAGTTCGTGTTTTTAAAATCCCTGCCATAAATTGGAATGCCGAGAATTATAGTGAGCTAATTAATTGGAATGAATGCTTTTTAACAGAGCCCCCGCTAACGATGGATTTTAAAAATGAAGAACTGCTAGTCGCGGTGTGCAAGTACTTGGAAAGGGAAACGAGAAACGACCGTGCGCGAGTCGCGGAGAAATATTGCATATATCTTAAATAATTCATATTGTCAATTGAAATTGTCAAATTGACGTATATTTCATACCTTCTGGCATTGACGCAGAAAAATTATATATTGCTCCATAATATTGATATGATATGCAATTATTATATAAAGGTAAATTTAATTAATTGTATTTTGCTTGCAGTACTGCATTTTAATAACCGATTTTATTTACTACATACAATTGTTTACGTTTGCTAAACATAACCTGCATCTTATTTTTTCTTCTTATTATTTTTTTGGACTATGGTCTTGACAATTATCCAGCAACCAGGACTAATATAATTGGCCAATATAATTAAAAGTGCGAATAAAAGTACAGAGCGTAGAAATAGAGGTCGCTTTGCCGAACTTGCACGGTCCCATCTCAAGCCGTTGAGCGATGTATAAAGATTGTAACAGAGGCATCTAGCAAAGTTTGTGGTCACTCGGCTAGGGACGGATTTATAAGAGTTAGACTAGAGGCAAGACAGAACTTACCTACATTCGAGAATAAGTCACAATATGTTACAGCTAAAAAGGTAAGAACATCAAATAATTAACTTTTACTTTACTACATATTATTAAATTTAGATTTACAACATAACATTTAAGGGAGGGAGGCGGGTGCAACTCGACATGCAGCCACCTCCCCGTGGTGAGTTGTGGGTTGAATAAATGATGATAAAAATAGAATGTTATTGCAAAATTTAAATAAATCATCATTTTTTCAAGCGAAGAGCTGCATATTTCGAATTTTTTATTCAAGTGCATTTTTCAAAACGCCAGGGGCGCGGTTAAATATTAAAATAATTTGACCAAATTTTTTTCTCATCATAAATGGGCTTATATCTTTTAGTTTTATGCTATACCAAATAAAAAAAAAAAAATTCAGAAAAAAATTTTTTTTGACCCCTTGGGGCGGGGCTAAATTTTTTTTAATTAAAATAAAAAAAAAACTGTTTGATTGTCTGCCCATTTTGCAACTTTTTTTTACTATACCAACTTCATTTTCCAAAAAAAATTTTTTCTTCCCTTTTTTGGCCCACCCTATTGTAGACCCAAGTCGCAATCCCAATCTGCAATCAACACCGTATCATAGACACAGTGCCGCTTTAAACAGAAACTCGGACTAAATATTAAATAGCAAGGGTGACAAAACACAACCTTGTCTAACTCCCCTCCTAATTTCTACTTCTGCGGACGTGGGACCTTCGATCCTAGTTCTGGCGTTTTGGTTCCAGTATAAGTTTTTTCTATGGTTTGATTATGATTAGAATCTAGCGCTGTTACTAGATATTGGTGATTATTTTTATTCGTTGTATAATATGTATAATGGTTAATAAAAGATAGTGTTAAACTTTTCAATCCATAATGGCTATCGACATTTACCTGAATGTGCATTAAACTACAAATACCTTAGACAAAGATCATACCAGAAAAAACTGATTGATTAAATGATTTATATTGATGGACATAAATCAAATACATAGTAACATAAATTTCTAAAAAACATTACCGCCGAATACAATCTATTAGTCCTGGATCTCGCGTACCAAATAAAAGATTATTGATAGCAAGCTAGATTGTACATAGCTTAACGGTGCCGGTTCGGACAAACTTTGATGTATGAGAACACTGGAACACGGGAATCTTTAACTGTGGAACATGATAAACGTGCCATCGACGAGCATAGACGCTCGGCGGGCCGGAATAAACACTGTAAGATATATACAGTTTAGAACAGTGGTGGGCAAACTCTTTTAATGGTGGGCCACAAAGTTCAAGAAATTCTATAGAAGGGCCAGAATTATATGCATTTTGTGCTACAGCTATATGTATACTATCCATATCACTAGACGCTCGGCGGGCCGGAATAAACACTGTAAGATATAGACAGTTTAGAACAGTGGTGGGCAAACTCTTTTAATGGTGGGCCACAAAGTTCAAGAAATTCTATAGAAGAGCCAGAATTATATGCATTTTGTGTTACAGCTATATGTATACTATCCATATCAAGAGACGCTCGGCGGGCCGGATTAAACACTAAGATATAGACAGTTTAGAACAGTGGTGGGCAAACTTTTTTAATGGTGGCCACAAAGTTCAAGAAATTCTATAGAAGGGCCAGAATTATATGCATTTTGTGCTACAGCTATATGTATACTATCCATATCAAGAGACGCTCGGCGGGCCGGATTAAACACTGTAAGATATAGACAGTTTAGAACAGTGGTGGGCAAACTCTTTTAATGGTGGGCCACAAAGTTCAAGAAATTCTATAGAAGGGCCAGAATTATATGCATTTTGTGTTACAGCTATATGTATACTATCCATATCAAGAGACGCTCGGCGGGCCGGATTAAACACTGTAAGATATAGACAGTTTAGAACAGTGGTGGGCAAACTCTTTTAATGGTGGGCCACAAAGTTCAAGAAATTCTATAGAAGGGCCAGAATTATATGCATTTTGTGTTACAGCTATATGTATACTATCCATATCAAGAGACGCTCGGCGGGCCGGATTAAACACTAAGATATAGACAGTTTAGAACAGTGGTGGGCAAACTTTTTTAATGGTGGGCCACAAAGTTCAAGAAATTCTATAGAAGGGCCAGAATTATATGCATTTTGTGTTACAGCTATATGTATACTATCCATATCAAGAGACGCTCGGCGGGCCGGATTAAACACTGTAAGATATAGAATATAGACAGTTTAGAACAGTGGTGGGCAAACTTTTTTAATGGTGGCCACAAAGTTCAAGAAATTCTATAGAAGGGCCAGAATTATATGCATTTTGTGCTACAGCTATATGTATACTATCCATATCAATAGACGCTCGGCGGGCCGGAATAAACACTGTAAGATATAGACAGTTTAGAACAGTGGTGGGCAAACTTTTTTAATGGTGGGCCACAAAGTTCAAGAAATTCTATAGAAGGGCCAGAATTATATGCATTTTGTGTTACAGCTATATGTATACTATCCATATCAAGAGACGCTCGGCGGGCCGGATTAAACACTGTAAGATATAGACAGTTTAGAACAGTGGTGGGCAAACTCTTTTAATGGTGGGCCACAAAGTTCAAGAAATTCTATAGAAGGGCCAGAATTATATGCATTTTGTGTTACAGCTATATGTATACTATCCATATCAAGAGACGCTCGGCGGGCCGGATTAAACACTGTAAGATATAGACAGTTTAGAACAGTGGTGGGCAAATTCTTTTAATGGTGGGCCACAAAGTTCAAGAAATTCTATAGAAGGGCCAGAATTATATGCATTTTGTGTTACAGCTATATGTATACTATCCATATCAAGAGACGCTCGGCGGGCCGGATTAAACACTAAGATATAGACAGTTTAGAACAGTGGTGGGCAAACTTTTTTAATGGTGGGCCACAAAGTTCAAGAAATTCTATAGAAGGGCCAGAATTATATGCATTTTGTGTTACAGCTATATGTATACTATCCATATCAAGAGACGCTCGGCGGGCCGGATTAAACACTGTAAGATATAGACAGTTTAGAACAGTGGTGGGCAAACTCTTTTAATGGTGGGCCACAAAGTTCAAGAAATTCTATAGAAGGGCCAGAATTATATGCATTTTGTGTTACAGCTATATGTATACTATCCATATCAAGAGACGCTCGGCGGGCCGGATTAAACACTGTAAGATATAGACAGTTTAGAACAGTGGTGGGCAAACTCTTTTAATGGTGGGCCACAAAGTTCAGGAAATTATATAGAAGGGCCAGAATTATATGCATTTTGTGTTACAGCTATATGTATACTATCCATATCAAGAGACGCTCGGCGGGCCGGATTAAACACTAAGATATAGACAGTTTAGAACAGTGGTGGGCAAACTTTTTTAATGGTGGGCCACAAAGTTCAAGAAATTCTATAGAAGGGCCAGAATTATATGCATTTTGTGTTACAGCTATATGTATACTATCCATATCAAGAGACGCTCGGCGGGCCGGATTAAACACTGTAAGATATAGAATATAGACAGTTTAGAACAGTGGTGGGCAAACTCTTTTAATGGTGGGCCACAAAGTTCAAGAAATTCTATAGAAGAGCCAGAATTATATGCATTTTGTGTTACAGCTATATGTATACTATCCATATCAAGAGACTCTCGGCGGGCCGGATTAAACACTGTAAGATATAGACAGTTTAGAACAGTGGTGGGCAAATTTTTAATGGTGGGCCACAAAGTTCAAAAAATTCTATAGAAGGGCCAGAATTATATTCATTTTGTGCTACAGCTATATGTATACTATCCATATCAATAGACGCCCGGCGGGCCGGATTAAACACTTTCGCGGGCCGAAGTTGGCCCGCGTTACTTTGCCTATCACTGGTTTAGAACGTCCGACTACGAAAACTTCCCATGAATTTTGTCGGACAGAACTTCCAATTGATTTTTTAGCTTTCAATAAACTCTCTTGCAAAAATCAGACTGCTATTTATTACCAACATAATTCCTGTCATTTGACATGTTCTACGTGTCGGACTGGTTAAAATGCCCAACATTTTTGCCGGACAAATATTTTTCATATATTATATAACATAACGTTGGCTATTGAATAAATTTAAAAACAGCCTGCTATTTTTCACAATCAAAAACTTGTCAGTATTTACAAAATTTGTATCTGGCTGTGTGGGTTTTACCTTAAAGCAAAAAAAACTTGTCAGTATGACATATTTAATAAAACACGTTCCACAATTAAAGCTTTCCCTGTTCCAGTGTTCCCATACATCAAAGTTTGTCGGACTCGACAACGTTAAGCTACGAACAAATTTTCAGCTTGCTATTAATAATGTTTTATTTGGTACGAGGGATCCATGACTATTATATTATATATATAAAGTTATCTCAATTAGTTATTCATAAGATGTTAATTTATGCAGAATAGAACCTGTATGTTACCAAATATAGCAAGCGAACATTCCAAAAAGTACTGCAAGGAGCGATATAGACAATTTGCATGTTCCGTATTGTTTAAATATATAACATATATCAGTAACCAGGTGACATGTTTCGCACCTAATGAGTAGTAGTATTTGCCAGGTAAAGTGAAAGCATATTTATTAAAAAGATTGACGGATACCTTTTACTTTTTTTAAATGTATTGCAGTCACCGAAGGTTTTCACCTCCGACTTCGTTGAACCTCTACCGATTTTCATGAAAATTGGTGAGTAGTTAGGGGACACCTCAAGAAACAAAAGGGACATGGTGCCAACTTGCGCTTTTACCCCGGAATGGATACCACCCCTTCTCGGACTGAAAATTATTTTATTAAAAATAATCCCATACAGGGCCCCCGTAAGGATTACTGGCGCCTGTGTGCAAAAAAGGATTTTGGCGCCCCTTAAGGCATTTTGGATGAACTTTTGAAGTTTATTATAAACTTTAGAAGTTATATTTATTTTATAGTCCATTCACTCACGGTAAAATATTACAAAATCTACAAATTTTAAAGAACCGCTTCGATCGACCTGAAATTTGACATGTACATCATAGCTAACATGTCAAAGAAAAAGTGATATTGTCCCGATTGTGGTTTTGCCTTGAATATGAGTTTCACCCCTTCTCGCGCGGGGGTGAAAAAACACGTCCAAAAAAGTCCGGAATTGGATAAAATGACCAATTTTAAGCGACAATCGTTCTACGGAGTTTTTTCAATAAGTCAATACTTTTCGAGTTATTTGCGAATAAATATGTTCATTTTTCACCAAGAATAAAATAGCTTAGACGGTTTTTTGCAAATAGCGCAAAAAGTAAGAACTTTATCGAAAAACATATTCTTAGCAAAAATATAGCTCATAAAAAAGTGAAAGAAATGTACAATATGAAGTCTGCATGTCCAGTAGAAAGCAGAGTTAAATTTAATGAAAAGTATCCATAAAGAAGCTTTTTTTTTGGTTTTTTTTGTATGTTTATGACAATAAAAATAAGTACGTTACTCTCAAAATAATGTTGGTCCCTTTTTTGATAAAAAAATCGTGAAAATCACCACCTAATTAGCATCCCAAAGTTACTTTACTTATGTATTGTTTATACGATTGAAGTTTTATGCGTTCAAAATGTGTATTTTTGAAAAGGCTGTAGTTAAAAGGGCTTGAACGAGTCACTAATCACAAGTGTATGCAAATTTCGAACAACCATGTCTTACCCAATTTTTGTCTTATAGGAAAACAAAAAATTCAACATATTTATTCAGAAGAGCCAAACCTACATTTTTTACTTTTTGAGATTTTTGAATAATAATTTTTAAGTTTCCTTTAAATGGAGTTTTTTTTTAATTAAAAAGTAATTCTTTAAAACCAAATTTTTCAAAAATGACCTCTTTGAACCGGTGAAACTTAAAGATCATATAAATAATACATATAATATAAAGTAAATGTTAAAGCGATAACGATTAATTTCATTTGGGATGTTTCCCCTTCATTAGGGGTGATTTTTACAATTTTTTTTTTGTCAAAAAAGGGACCAATTTTATTTTGAGCGTTGAACTTACTTACATTTGATGCTAGAAACTAAAAAAAAATAAATAAAAATATAGGTTTTTTAAACACTTTAAAGAAGTTGTAATGAGTGTTCCCCGAAAAGTGCTTCATTTTTTGGTTATCTGACGTATAAAAATTTGATTTGGAATTTGACGAATAAGAACCTACTTTTCATTAGCTACAACTCTGCTTCTACTGGGTTTACAGACTTCATATATAAAACATTTTTTTCACTTTCTTGTAAGCTATATTTTTGCTAAGAGATTTTTTTTCGATAAAATACTTAATTTTTGAGTTATTTGCGAAAAACCGTCTAAAAACGTGGTTCTTTTGTTGAAAAATGAACATATTTACTCGAAAATAACTCGAAAAGTATTGAATTGGTGAAAAACTCGATCGAACCAAAGGTGCTTAGAATTAGTCAGTTCATCCAATTCCGAAATTATTTTGAATGTATGTTTTTTCACCCCCAAGAAGGGGTTAAACTCGCTCTCAGGGCAAAAGCCCTGGCACATCAGCACAATATCACTTTTTTATGTGTATGCCAAATTTCATGTCAATACAAGCAATTCTTTAAAATTCACAGCAAAAACCGTGAGTACATGAACTATTATTTGAAGACTAAAATATCAAAATGAAACATACAGAATAATATTATAACAAAATTAATTAAAATGCCTGACTCCTGACATGTTCTCGCACAAAAGAATCGGCAGTAACTGGATGATATGCCAATAAAATTTCGTGTGTATTTATACCTTCTTCTTCTTTAGGTGTCGTGTTCATGACAAATTTTTTCGACCAATCCATCTCTTTCCTTACACTTTTCCTTGTATTATAAGGAGAAATAGATGGTATTTAGGTTTTCTAATTATATCGCCGAAGTATTCTGTTTTTCTACTCGTTTTCTCCTGTTTATACTTAGCCTATTTATATTTCTCATTATTTTAAAATTAATTTTTGTTTTTTTTGCAATTTTTGACCGCTTTTTGGCGCCCCTAAAGGATGGCGCCCGTGTGCATTGCACACTTTGCACATATGGTAGCGGGGGCCCTGATCCCATAAACCGATATAGAGATTATTAAAATAAAACAATACTTTTTGAGTTATTAAAGACCACTGATTAAAATTTTTCGTGAAAAAATGCATGTTTTAAAGCGGTTTTTCATATTTACAAAGAAAAATTATAAGTTTTTACAAAAAAGTTATTATTACTAAAATTGCAGCTAATAAAAAATCAAATAAATTCCTTACTTGTTACAGTTAATGTGATAAGTTTAAATATTGGTGAATATGAATTTCAATTAGAGACCTAAAACCTAACCTAAACCTAAAATCGCTTTTTTTCCTCTGCAATAATCGGTTTTTCCGGTTGTTTTTTGTCCCGGTTATAACCGGTTTTTCTTTATAAAATAATAACCGGTGAAAAACCGGATAAGCGGAAAAAATACTGAATTCAGAGAAAAAAATGGGAAAATTTTTCGCTCCCGCGCCTAAATGAGAAATTTTAAGCTGACTGAAACCAATTTCACAACACTGATGACTGATTTCTATACTGATATGCATTCGAATGAAGTGTCGCAAACTAAAGCGCAATGTAAATGTAACCTATTAGGTATTGGCTATGACTAAAAAAACCGAACACCGGTTTTTGGAATAACCGGTTTTTTTGACCGGTTATAACCGCCTGGTTAAACCGTAAGTAAAAAAACCGGTGTTTTGTCAACAACCGCCATTCCTAGTTTCGATACTATACGTAGAAAACTTTAAATATCTTGGGGTCTCAGTTAGTGGAACTAATGATAGAAGCATAGTAATCAATGAAAGAATCCAGGCAGGAAACAGAATATTCTGGAAATACAACAACTTGTCAATCCAAAATTCGATATCAGGCTATTAAAAGACCAAAACACAGAACAGAGTGTAAAATAAACATACGTGAGAAATTCCTCAAACCACCAAAAATAAAGAAGAAATCGTGGATGACAAACGAGATTTTAGATATGATGGAAGAGAGGCGAGAGTCCAAAGATCAGGACATGTCATTATACAAAAGAATAGATAAAGAGATCAAAAAAGCAATTAGAATAGCTAAGGATACACGACTAAGAGAACAATGTGCGGAAATCCAGCAATTGCAACATAAACACGATTCATTCAATATGCACAAAAAAGTTAAAGAAACTGCAGGCTTATACAAACCTAGAGGAGTTGTGTGTTTGGCAGATAACCAAGGCAAACCACTGTAAGGTGTGTGAGAAAAACTAGACACGTGGAAGAAATATGTAGAAGTAACTTTTGCAGATGAAAAGCAGTATACCATTGAAGACACTGAATACCAAACAGGACCCCCGATTACCATTGAAGAAGTCACGTCAGCTATTAAAACAACTAGAGATGGTAAAGCTGTAGGGCCTGACCAGTTTTATGTAGAATTCCTAAAACTTATGGATGAACAAGGAATAAAATGGATAACAACTGTAATCAACAAAATATACCTACTTAACTGGAAAAATACCCCAAAGCTGGTTAAAGTCGACCTTCGTAACTTTACCCAAAAAAGTAAATGCCAAAACATGTGAAGACTATAGAACAATTAGCCTAATAAGCCACTTACTCAAAACGTTTCTGAAAGTGATACACGGCAGAATATATAAAAAATGCGAAGAACAGGTATCATGGACGCAGTTTGGATTCCGCGATGCCTTAGGCACCCGAGAGGCTCTATTCGCTGTCCAAGTGCTTATGCAAAGATGCAGGGATGTTGACTGTGACGTGTATATTTGTTTTATCGACCACAAAAAGGCGTTTGATAGAGTAAAACATGATAAACTCATAAACATCTCTAAAGAAGCGGGAGTAGATGATAGAGACTTGAGAATCATATATAATTTGTATTACAACCAAACTGCCAATATTAAAGTAGATGACCAATTGACAGAGGCAGTCTCCATAGATAGAGGAATGAGGCAAGGATGCATCCTGTCCCCAGTGCTGTTTAATATATACTCTGAATGTATCTTCGAGCAAGAGCTGGGAGAACTACAGGAAGGCGTATTAGTCAATGTAGTGCGTCTGAACAACATTAGATATGCCGACGACGCTGACGCAGTCTAGATGGTTTGCAAAGAATAATGTCGCGCATATCAGATATAAGTAGAGAATACGGAATTGACCTCAATACGAAAAAAACAAAGTACATGGTATTCAGTAAGCGCGAAATATTAACCCGCCAGTGGTCGCTATATGAGATTTTCTCTCACGGTTTCAGAAGATTGCGCACAACTTTATTTCTGGGAAATTACACACGCTGTAGTTCCTTCTAGTCTTTTAACTATCCTCCTTCGACAATCTAATAGACTCGTCCGCTAAGATAGTGACTCAGTTTACTTCGTATCGCCATATTGTTGAGTCAGTGCGCTTCATGTGAGAGATTCTCTCATCAAGCGACCACCGGCGTCACAGACTGTGTATAAAACTTAATTTTATTTTTCCCCGTAAAACCTAAAATATTATCCTTTTATGATGTAATAAAAGGCGCCGTGGATGTGGTCGATAATATGAAAATCCTAAATTGGTTCACGGGTTGATTGTAGATGGTCACTTACCATATATATTTTTAAATGTTAAATATTGGCGGCATCAATAGGCACATTTTATATAAAGATAATAATAATAAAACAGACAAACGTTGTGTCTTTTTAAAGCAAATGGCTTTATCGTTGATGAAACCTCATCTTTTTTGTAAAATTTTGTAAAGAAAGGCAAAAGTTGTATATGTGAGAGAAAATCTCACGCGCGACCACTCGCGTAACAACCTACCTAGCGACCAATGCCGGGTTAAATACACAGCTTTTGGTTAACCAACAACTAATTGAGAGGGTCGACAGCTACACGTACCTTGGTACCAACATAAACAGCCAGTAGGACCACTCAAGTGAAATAAAACAACACAATCAAAGAGCGCAAACTGGAATATATTGGCCATGTTATTAGGAATGAACAGAGATATGGCTTGTTGCAACTCATTCTTCAAGGCAAGGTATTTGGAAAGAGAGGACCAGGGAGAAGAAGAATATCTTGGCTTCAAAACCTGAGAAAGTGGACAACCGGAGACAACCGGACTACTCAGAATAGCAGCAAGCAAAGTTAGGATAGCCATGCTGATTGCCAACATCCGGAACGGATAGGCACCTTAAGAAGAAGAAGAACAACAACTTCCTCAAATATAAGAAGCTTACTCAGAATACTAAACTGAAAATTTACAGAGCATCAATTAAACTAGTAATCACATATGACGCTGAAGTAATGTGTCTGACACAGAAAGATGAAGAAAGCTTGAAGATCCTAGAGGGAAAATCATTCGGAGAATAGCAGATCCACTAAACTTAGGTAATAATGAATTTAGAAAACCGATGAACTACGAAGTAAGAGAACTTTCGAAAGGAGAACACATCGTCTCATAGAGACTTAGATGAATGGGACATATAGTATGGAGAAATCCAGAAGCTGTTATCAAGAAAATCACCAAATGGAGATGGGTATCAGGCAGACTACGAGGAAGACTGAAAACGAGTTGGGAGGACCAGATCATTGCGGACGTTAAGCAGCAATTAATAAACTGAACAGTTGGGCACGTTCCTCTGAAGAGGGTAATCGTCACGTGTGTTAATATCAATCCATTTGATTTAATACGCCATTTTTTAGCCAGTTTTGGATCTTGTTTAGACTAGTTCGTAGGTTCCCATTGGCTGATATTAAGTCAATGTGGGACGCCAAAATGGCTGTAACATCAGCAAATGTCGCAACAGTGGTAAGTCGTGTTGATGGCACGTCTGCAGTATATAATAAGTACAGGATCGGTCCATCCAAGCACGCTACTTTGTGGAACTCCGGAATTTATTGGATGCAACTCTGTATATTCACTTCCATGTTTTATTTGAAAGTGCTTATCTTCAAGTATGATTTTATAAGTTGAAAATGAGTATGGGGCAGTAGCTTCTTTAGTTTAACTTGCAATCCTTCTTGCCACACCTTGTCGAAAGCCTGGGATATATCGACAAATGCTAATGAAAAATATCTTTTACTATTAAGTTCTTATTGATTTGATTTACCACTCTATGAACTTGGTCTATTATCCAGTGTTTATTGCGGGATCCGAATTGGTGATCTGGAATTATCTTCTTTTCGTCTATTATAGTTTTTAGCCTTTTAACATATAGCTTCTCAAAAACCTTGGAAATAATTGGTAGTAGACTTATCGGTCTGTAGGAAGACAACTCTTCTATTTTCTTCCCGGGCTTGAGCAGTGCCGCGCCAGCACGTGGTAGCGCCTGTGTGCAAAACATTTAATGGCGCCTAAAAAGAACAATTATTTATTGTAACTAAAAAAAAAATAACTAAGAATTCTTACACATCCAACAGAAAAATAAAGTAAGTTAAAATAATTAAATAAAAATAAATATTTGGCGTAACAGCATAAAAAACTAAATATTATAGGTATAGTAGGTAAACATGAAATACTTTATAAAAAATATATGTAAAAATATAGCTATTTTATAAAAAATTATGTTTCGCGTTTTTCGCGTCTTCAGTTCGAAAAATCTTTTTGTAATATGATGAATATCAATTTGATTTAATACTGACGACTCTATAGGGATGGTAGATTAATTTGTCAACCGTTCTTGACTGATGGTAAATCTTAAATAATTTTTTACAAGTTTCAGTTTAGAAAAAGATGGTTCAGTAGTGGCATCAGATATGGGCAGAGTGGGCAAAATGAGAAGAGCTATTGTTAAATTTGGGTAAACTGTAGTAAATTCGTTTAAAAATATAAATTTTAAAATTCTACAATCATCATTATTTAATTCTTTTAACAAAGGCTGAAGCTGCATAATTTCTTCAAACAAATCGTCTCCCTCTATATCTAGATGATCAATAAATCTCATTGTTTTTTACAAATTTCTACACAAAAGTTTTAATTGTGAGTTTTCTGTACTGTCGTTCAAATTATATAAAAATTTGAAAGAATCAACATGATTCTCCAATATGGAAAATCTTTCATTTACTGAAATTAATGCTTGGTCGAGAACACAATAAAAGAAATGAACTTTGTATGACATTTTAGGATTCAAAATCTGTTCGTCTTTATGTTCATAATCGAACTGCCTGCTTTTATTCCGACGCCGTAACTGTGTGGCTGGTTGAAAACTGGGCTCCACATCCAGTTTCTCTGCAGTTTTATTTGCTGTAGTAATAACATTATTAAATTTGCTATCTATCCGAAACTAGAGCAAGATTTGTTTTAAGGGCGTAGACGTAAAATTTCGCTTCAATGTGTTTTAAATGAATTAATTTTTTTCGAATCCTGAGAAAACTAATAAGTATTTTTGAAAAATTTAATCGCAGAATGAAAGATTACATTATTACCGAGAGCCGAAAGTACCTCAGAATAACCGAAAAGTTTCATTTGAATGAGATATTTAAAACTAAAAATCACACTAAATGTTCTCTTCTTTTTTTCACGTCTGTAACTTATTAAAATAAACATTATAGAAGGAATATTTTTAGGGGCTTTCAGCCCTCGGTAATAATGCAATTTTTCATTCTGGGTTTAAATTTTTCAAAAATACCTACATATTAGTTTTCTCAGGATTTGAAAAAAATTAATGAATTTAATTAAAACACATTGGCGCGAAATTTTGCCTACGCCCTTAACTCTTGTAAAGCATTTAGCATATTCATTGTTTTTGATTGTAAACTTTTGCTGACGAAATTAACTTTCATCAGAACTTCATGCCATAAATGTGGACTGAGCATATAAATGTAAATGTTGATATTTTATCTCCTAAACATCTAGCTTGATATTTTGAATCAAGATCAAATTTATCCGAATGTGTTATATCATATCACATAAAGCATCATAATTTCTATCAAATTTTTGTACAATGGCTTTGAAGCATAAATTCTGCTGGACCGGTGGTTGCATGTCTTTACAGGATTTTTCTTGTTTATGCAGATTGTATAAATCAATACGTAATGTAGGCAAATTTCAAAGGCCTACCTACCTTTGAAGTTGAGATATACGGGGTGGCAAGGTCGGTAAATGGGTAAGTGTTGTTTTGACCTGCGTAAAAGTTTTGTACCAACTCTAGTGGCGCCCCTTAATTGCTGGCGCCTGTGTGCGCCGCACACATTGCACACGTGGACGGCGCGGCCCTGGGCTTGAGCAGAAACCAGAAGACGTGTAACGCTTTACTTAAATGCGGAAACCATTGTTTTTATGAAAATTTGTAAAGTACCTAAACTATTAATAACAATGAGCATTTACATTTTCATTCAACTTCTTATTTTAAAGAAGAAACAATACACTTCTTATAGATTGTTGCTTATTTAACGGAACTGTAGCACTTGTTAAAAGAATTCCAGTTACAATTCATGTAAATCGTGATTGTTGCCTTGATAGTCATCGTGAAGATTTTGTGAAATATAAAATAACTAGAATACCAACACAACTTTCTTGATGTAAATACTGGTTACCGTTACGGGAAGAATGTATAAGAATAATTTACTTTTGATGTCTTTGGAGAGCATTAAAAATTACTTTTGTCATGTTTGAGAAGTTGAGATCAAATTGTCAACAGTGGCGGAGAGAAATATTATAAAAAAAAACAGTAAAAACCTGTATAAAAGGTATATTATTTAAAAACCCTCAAAAGGGCCACATCAAATATAACTAGTTTTTGACTGGTTTACCAGTCATCATCAGTGCTTACCTAAAATGAATGTAACCTGATAAAAAAGGCAAAGATGTTGAAATTTTGACTAGGGTTAAAAAATAGTCGGTTATACTCACGTGCAATGTACATGCTAACCACCAAGATAGTATTATACAAAAATATGTGGGTCAAAGCCCAGTAAAAGTACTCCGTCAAGGAAACATTGGTTTAAAATGCTACCTTAAGCCTGGATGTTTAAAATATTTTCTAATTTGCCCTAGGTAACATCTGAGATGTAGATATGACTTGTTCACATGTTGGACGTGAGACGGCAAGTGACAATGAAATGGTTGGGAACCTCGGACGATGACAAGACAAACGACAGTTCCACAGGTAGTTAAAAAATAACCTGTCATATTTATAAGTAAGATATGCAGATTGTTAAAATTAGAAATGATGTAACAACACACTCCATTGTGAAAATTATCATTTAAAATTCATTAAACTAGTTGTTATACGCTGTGGGCACGTACGTAGAGGGGATATTTACAAATTCGCGAGCGCCAGTAGTGGTAAGTCTGTAAACGTTTACCGGAAATTTGACATAAATGTCAAAGTGATTAATTTAAAATTAAAATTAAAAACATTAATTATAAAAAATATTAGTTGGTCAAAGCTGTGGTATATATTTTTACTTTAAATATACTTACGTTTTAAATACTGAATTTAAGTTTTTTTAATGTTCCGTAATATGTAATTATAATTTAATCTAAAAATCTTAGCGGCATCTACACGAAAATTGTGAAAGTATCCGAAGTAAGAAATTCATATTTTATCAATAGAACGTCAAAATGATAAGCAAAATCTTAAAAAAATCGATTACAATTTAATTACTTTTTTGCGTTGTAAATGTTAAGCGATAACAATTAAATAATAAATTTAAAAATTACCGGTGAAAGTTGAATTAGTAATCCGCTAGGAGCGCCCCCAGCGAAGCTCAGAGCGTATAGTAAAAATGGATTCACGTAAACTGTAAGTGGAACTAGTTAGGCAAACCACATTACACAGAAGTTTTGTGTTCGACAACTAAATACAGTAATAAAATCTTATTATCAAGAGATCTAAGATTAAAAAAGCAATTTTGTGGTGATTTAAAGTTATCGAATTTATTTAACTTATTAGTAGCTGTTGGAATTTGTGTAAGTGTGTAAGAAATCACAATGGGGGTGTCTGAGGTGTAAAAATGTCTTAAATAATCAAGGGGATGTATCATTAAGAAAGCACAAACTCAAACTGAGGCGACTATTTCCTAAAGGCATCGCAGGCTGCCCGGATCATTAAGGGTCCAAAAACCAAAACCGTAATAGGATGATGACAGTAGGGGCTGGGGGGGTATGAGATGTCTGTGAGGAAATTAGTGAAAAAGGAACAAGAACGAGACCCAGAAAGAAAAAAATTAGACTGTTCATTTGGTTTTGCTAAAGATGAGTATTATATGTTGGTGATGACAGATCTAGTAGGTATGGTGATAATAATCATATTTTGTAGAAATATAGTGGTGGGTTGTATGCAGATGAAAATTTGTTTAAAATGGATGTCTGCGGATGATGATATCAGTAATTTATATGTATGTTATGAATGGATAAAAGTGGTGATATGGCTGAAGATGCCAAAAGGATTATTGTGACTAGTAACAGATAAATTATTATAAGTGTGAATGAGAATGAAGCAGTTGAAGTGAGGTGAAAAGAAATATTGTAAATGTATTAAGAAAAAAGTTGTCGATGGAGTGGTTGGAAGTCCCGATTGAACGAAACATGGCGGTTGACACAATTCGGACTTTTTTGTTTTTCTTTGATTATTTCTAGGTCCTCGTACAAGTCTAATTTTAAGAAGTCTTTCTGTGGGATGTTGTGAAGTAGAGCGACATCATCTGGGATATTTTTTTGTTTGAGATGTTGTGAAAAGGTAGAGGTGTTCTCTCTTTTGGTGTGGTCAAGAGAGCGAGAAGCAAGTGATCTACAAGTTCTTCCTATGTAAGTAGCATCACAGTCAGAACACTGTAGTCTATAAACACCACTACGATTCATGTAATTGATGCTATCTTTGGAATTAGATAGATATTGTCCTAAGTTGTTGGATACTTTAAAAGAAATTTGGATGTTGTCTACTGATCTTTTGATAAAGTTCGAAATATCCCCAGATAGCCAATCTTGGTGAAAGGGTATGGAAGCATAAGTAGGTTTGGTTGTCGAATCCCTAAGGAACGCAGCATGTCGTAAGACTTTAAGCTGTCTTTTATGAATGAGTTTGTCTATGATCTGTGGATCGTAACCGTTATTAGAGGCTATTTGACGAAGTATGTTTAATTCTTTATTGTAATTAGGTTGTAACAGGGGAATGGTTTCAAGGCGGTGTATGTAAATGTGAAAGGCGGCAAGTTTGTGTGACATAGGGTAGTTAGAGGATAGAGGTATGACATGGTCAGTCTGTGTCGGCTTCCTAAATATTAGGAATATTAGATAGAATAGGAATAGAAATATTATAGATCAAATTAGATGTACCTATCAGTGTTTCCCTAATTTGACAAGTTAAACTGCGCCGCCCCAATTACATAAGCTTTAACAAAAATATTAAATACTAGGTACTTTACAAAATTTTAACAAAAAGAAAACAATACAAACTAATTTTATTTTATTTTTTTTTGGTTCAAAACTTGATGACTTTGCAATATTGTTCTGGAAAAACCAGTTAACTTTTAATTATTTCAAATCTAAAATGTCTTCGTTTTCTATACAGTGCATTCATAAAGTGTGGAAACGGTCTATTATCTCATGACTTAATTATTTTCAGACTTAAAGCTCTGACAGGTCGATTTTTATTTTTAAATTTTGATTTCGTTGCAACGAAATTGAAAATGGTTATTCACTTTTGATTTACATGTTTACTCTGATTGGAGTACGAAGGGAACCATTCTCGTTGGAACTTTACCGCGCTGAGCAGATGGGAAGTGCATTATAAATTGTAAAATTCCCTCATCTTCCTTAGTCTCAACATCCGTTAGGGCTTGCAAATTGTAGAAGCCTCTTAGGTGTTACCAGAGAAGGTTCCCATTGTTTTGAATCTGGTAGGATGTAGAGTAACATTTTTGAATGTTGTTTTATCTGCTACTAGATTGAGAACTTAGTTTTTTGTTCTTATTTTATTTCGCATTGTTCAGTAATATTTAGCACTATGCTCTTAAATATTCTTTTTTGTTTTCTTTAGTTGTTCCATATCACTCCATGGAATGGAATATCTTTCATACAAGTACCTTCTCGGCTTATTAATATCATTGACGCTAAATACTTAAATAAATATCTTACAACTCTTAAGGTGATACAGTAGCGATCAACAGGTAGCAAAAACGCGTTCCAAGATTGCGGCTGTAATTTTGAATATTTTTTCGAGATATTTGGCACACGTATTTGTAATATAATAAAGAATGGCGGTACAGAGCCCAATTTGAAAAATATATTAATATGTGGAAATTACTCTGTAACTAAATACAATATTAAAAAAACGAGCTTGTACCGCCATTAAGAAGAATAAAAAAATACACTTTCTTCAAATAAACTTTTTTATCCGATGCCTAGATTTTGTGTCATTTTGGAACTATGTACTAAATTTTTTTATTTCATTAGTAGTTCCAAAATGACACAAAGTCTAGGCATTGGATAAAAAAGTTTATTTGAAGAAAGTGTATTTTTTTGTTCTTCTTAATGGCGGTACAGGCTCGTTTTTTTAATATTGTATTTAATTACAGAGTAATTTCCACATATTAATATATTTTTCAAATCGGGCTCTGTACCGCCATTCTTTATTATATTACGAATACATGTGCCAAATATCTCGAAAAAATATTCAAAATTACAGCCGCAATCTTGGAACGCGTTTTGGCTACCTGTTGATCGCTACTGTTTCCTCTTAACTAATCTACCCTGAATACTCATAGGACTAAACGGGGAATAAACAACGTGGCTTCATTCAAGGCATGGCTGCACGTATTACTGGCAGATACTCCATAATCCACACCCCATACAAGTTTTCTTTGTAATTTCTATGTACAGTCTTTTGTCTCCATTTCGGTAAACTAGGTGTATAAACACTATTATTCATAATAATTTTTAGGTATACACGTAATAGCAAACACCAAACAACTAAATGGGGATGAGACCTACGTTTCCAATTGAAATACAATACAATGCTACTCTTCCTAGAATTTGTTTACGAGCACTATTTTCAAGTTTATTGTTGTAATAATTTCAATAATTTACGATAGATAAGAGCGGTCACGTCATAGATGCTTCTAATCTTTGTTTGTAAATCCGTACAAGAACAAATTGCCGAATATTATTATTTATTTATTGCAATATTAAACAATTTGTTAGGTACCGTTATGCTAGTAATAAATAATATTATCTTAAAATTAACATATTATATTTTTTCCTTTAAATTAACGAATTTTTAAGAAAATATATAACAGGTACAATATTGTACCTATTCCGTCTGTTAACGATATAAAATTATGCCGCTCGACAAAGGTTAATGGCGGTACAGGCTCGTTTTTTTAATATTGTATTTAATTACAGAGTAATTTCCACATATTAATATATTTTTTAAATTGGGCTCTGTACCGCCATTCTTTATTATATTACGAATACGTGTGCCAAATATCTCGAAAAAATATTCAAAATTACAGCCGCAATCTTGGAACGCGTTTTCGCTACCTGTTGATCGCTACTGTTTCCTCTTAATAGTCTATTCTAAACTTAAGTTCAAATATACAACCTCGGATCCAATACATAAGTATTTGGTCTTACCCATATTTATCTTTAGTCTCCATAGTTAATACTCTTCCTTTAATTTCCTTATCATATATTCCATATCCTCTCTGTCTAGTGGAAAAATGATCTGGTCATAGGCGAAAAATAGTGAATGTTATAATATTCTCTTGTATAGGCATGCCCATTGCTCCACATTTTCTATACCATATTTTCAAATTCTGATCTATGTAATATATTATGATCTATGTATACATGGTGTTTGGTAAAGAATGGGCCATAGCTTAACCTTAGATTTCTGAGGTTAAAATAGGTCGATTTAAGCTAACTTACCTTAGTACAAAAGTTGATAATAACCGAAATACAGGGTGTCAAAGTTAAACTTTTATTTTATTTATTGAAGTTATACTTTTTTACGATCGAGGGTAAAATTCTATACTTGCCTGGCGCATGCGCAGACAGACAGTATGTAGTTCGTTGCTAATCTTTCAAATTATGTATGTATCAGCGCAAATAAGTCATTAAAAGAATATATTAGTGTTATTAGTAAATATATTATTTATTATAATTTTTGTGTCTTTGGATTTGTCTTACTCGGGAATAAAATATTTTATAATAATAGTGAGTATATTTACTTTAAATTTTAAAGTATTTTTATACCTCACTTGGTCGATTGAATTTGTCCGTATATATGAGAAATCTTGTAAGCTGTCAAAGCAAAGGGAGCTTGGCTCGGTGGTAGCGCGTTCGACCGGAGATCGAGAGGTCCCTGGTTCAATTCCGTGTGTTATCTAACTTGTTTTTTTTTATTTTTAGTATTGTTTTAATATAAATTTTTGGAAAGTAGTAAGTAAAAATTAGTTTAATCTTTAAATACAAATAACCTGTTGAAAGTATATTTATTTCGTTGAAATCATATAATAGAAGTATAACTTCTTACGTGCGTACAAAGTACACACACATTCTTTTTTTCAATATTTTCTGACACACATGGGACAACAATACGACATTTGGTAAGTTGTGCTGGTATTGTACAATCTACTAAATTATGTTAAACAAACGTCTCTGGCTATTACCAGAGGCGTACAACGGGGGAACGTGAATAGTTTACCCTTCCGAAATTCTACGCCACTGGCGGAATTGCTATTTTAGTGCAATTTTTGATTCTCCAATATTTTCTATGTAAAAAACATACTCTTCATTCGTAACGATAAAGCCATTAGTTTTCGAGATACATATTTGAAGGTAAAAACGAAGGAGCATAATACAGTAATCAAAATAAGTGTGCCTTTTCATTTTTAATTTCAAATATCTCAAAAACTAATTACTTTATCGTTACGAATGAGGAGTATATTATTTGCATAGAAAGTATCGGAGAATCTAAGAAATATGCTAAAATAGCAGTTTCATCAGTGGCGTAGAATTGGGGAAGGATCAACCATTCACTTTCCCCTGTCGTACGCCTCTGGTAGTAGCCAGAAACAATTATTTAACATAATTTAGTAGGGTGTACAGTGCCTACACTTTCTGACAAGTATCACACGGATATGTCAAATTATTTTAAAGTATTCTTTTTTTTTTAATAATTTATTCTTTATTTAAAACTTTAAGAACTATGTGTGTCCGGTACTATAAAACTATTTGACATATCCGTATGGTACTTAGCAGAAAGTGTAAGTACTGTACACCCTACTAAAATATGTTAAATAATCGTCTGTGGTTAATATTAGAGGCGTACGACAGGGGAAAGTGAATTGTTGACCCTTGCCAAATTCTACGCCACTGATGAAACTGCTATTTTAGCATAATTTTTAAATTCTCCAATACTTTCTATGCAAATAATATACTCTTCATTCGTAACAATAAAGTCATTAGTTTTCGAGATATTTGAAGTTAAAAATGAAAAGGCACATTTATTTTGATTAATGTATTATGCTCCTTCGTTATTAGCTTCAAATATCTCGAAAACTAATGGCTTTATCGTTACGAATGAAGAGTATGTTATTTACATAGAAAATATTGGAGAATCAAAAAATTGCACTACAATAGAAATTCCGCCAGTGGCGTAGAATTTGGGAAGGGTCAATTATTCACGTTCCCCCATCGTACGCCTCTGATAGTAGCCAGAAACGTTTGTTTAACATAATTTAGTAGATTATATAATACTAGCACCACTTATCAAATTTCGTGTTGTTGTCCCATGCCTGTCAGGAAATATTCAAGAATAAATAAAATAAAAGTTTAACTTTGACACCCTGTATTTCGGTTATTATCAACTTTGGTACTAAGATAAGTTAGCTTAAATCGACCTATTTTAACCTCAGGAATCTAAGGTTAAGCTGTGGCCCATTCTTTACCAAACACAATGTATATTAAAAAGTGTAGGTGATAGACCTTACTGTTTGAGACCTTTTGTTGCGATGGTTGTTTTTTTTTAAATTTAATTGCTTAATTTTATTTCCATCTGTGTTTCTTTATACAGTTTTTGTCTTACATTTATCCATTTCTCTCTAACGTGCATTGCTTCCCATAGTTGCATCGTGGGTAAGCTAACATAATATGTTAACATATAAGCTAACATGATTTCTTCAAGTCGATAAAATTCTATAACTTGTCTGATGATGAATATATTATCTAGACATGATCTAACTTTTTGGAATCCGGCTTGTCAATGTGCTGTTCTATTTTTTCCTTTATAACTGTGGAAAAGGGGGACTTTATAACTTTTTTGGGGAAAACTCATTTTAACTTTTTTAAAGTGTTTAAAAAATGATTATTTTTGTTTTTTAAAACAATTTTTTAGCATTAAAAGTAAACAAGTTACGCTCAAAATAAAGTTGGTCCCTTTTTTTGGTAAGAAATCGGGAAAATCACCCCCTAATTAGCATTTCAAATGAAGTCAATTGTTACCACTTCACAAGATAGAGCTGTAGTTAAAAGGGCTTGAACGAGTCACTTATCACGAGTGTAAGCAAATTTAGAAACACCGAATCTTAACCAATTTTTTGTCTTACAGAGAAACAAAAAAATACAGAATATTCAGAAAAGTAAAGTCGACTTTTTTTATTGTTTAAGATTTTTAGTATCTCTAACAATTTAAAAAAAAGCATTTTTTTTAAATTAAAATTTTTAAAAATTTTACTTCAAAACCAATTTTTTTCAAAAATAAGCAGTTTGTATCGATGAAACTTACAGATAATATAAACACAATATAAGTAAAGTAACTTGCGAAGCGGTAATGATTAATTTCATTTAAATTGCTAATTGGGGGTGATCTTCCTGATTTTTTTTGCGAAAACAAAAGGGACCAACTTTATTTTGAGCGTAACTTGCTTACATTTGATGCTAGAAATTTTTTTTATAAAAACAGAAATAAAGCTTTTTTTTAACACTTTAAGAAAGTTATAATGTGTTTTCCCCAAGAATGCTTCATTATTTGGATATTTCACATTGAATTATTCTATTTGGAATTTTTCGAATATGAACCTATTTTTCATTAGCTATAACTCTGCTTTTGCTAGGTATAGAGACCTTACACTATTTTTTTCACTTTTTTATAGGCTATAGTTTTACTAAGAACATTTTTTTCGACAAAATGCTTAGGTTTTGAGTTATTTGCGAAAAACCGTCTAAAAACGTGGTTATTTTAAACTCCTGGTTAAAAAAAACTCTATAGAACAAAAGTTGCTTAAAATTATTCAGTTTATCCATTTCGGGACTTATCTTGGACATACATTTTTTCGCCCCCGAGATGGGGTGAAACTCACCCCCAGGGCAAAAGCACACATCGGCACCATATCACTTTTTTTATTTGACATGTTAACTATACCTATGCCAAATTTCATGTCAATCCAAGTGGTTCTTTAAAATTTACAGCAAAAACCGTGAAAGAACGTACTATCTGTAAATTCGACTTCTTCCGTCTTTATTGTCACAGAGTCTTGTCAGATATACTCTGATCCATTGTTCTGCAATAATTTTATTTGATGATTTGTCTACTTCTTTGATGTATGTAGTGGTAGGAGAGCCCAAGCGGGGATTTTTGCAGTTACTCAAGCGCGTCAGAAAATCATATGGGTACATTGTAAATTTACCCCTACCATAATATTGACTCTTAATACAGGGGAGTTCGTTAAGGGGGTCCGAAAAAATCGATCTTTAGAAAAACTCGAAATCGACAGATTAAGATAAGGTTAGTTAAGTACATGCAGAACAGTGTATATTTTCGATTTGAGCCAGAGCCGGATTTAAGGCAGTGGAGGCCCCTGGGCAGAATTGTTGTGGGGGCCCTACGTCCTACCATTAAAAAAATGTTGATCTATTTTTATAAATATCTATATTTTTAAATACACTAAAATTTAAAATTAAAATTTGTTACAGTAAAATATTAAAAATAAACATAGTAGGATGTAGGGTTGAAGTCCGGATACTTTTCGAGATTTTTTACTTGAACATTCCTTGACTATGTCGGACATGTCTTATTGCTTTAAGACATCGTGTTCAATGCTCATTATAGAGAGATGATTCAAACGCTCTTGGCCCATCATAGACCGAAGTCAATTTTTAATTAACTTAGGTTTTGAGAAACACCTCTCCCCACTACAGTTAGTTGGTATCAGAAATATAAACGAAGTATCACCTCAAAATTTGGAAACGCATCATTCACATTCTTTTCTTCTAGCAATCGGTACACTTAAAGTTCTTTGCTTATATTTAATGACCAGATATCCTCTTTGAAAAATTCTACAAATTGTATTAGTTCGACACCTAGGATTTCATCCAAATCATTGCTACAAATGTCAGTACCTAGGCTTTGATAGCTCTGAAGCTAAATGATGTCTTCTTCTTCATGTGCCGTACTTGATTATCGAGCATTGGCTATAGTAATTTTGTTTACCGCAGCTCGGAAAAAGGATGTAGAGAATCTGTTAAACCATTCTCTCAGGTTTTTAAGCCATGACGTTCTTCTTCGACCTGCCCCGCTTCTTCCGTCTACCTTGCCTTGTATTATTAAATGAACTATATTATGCTTCTCTTGGTGTCGCATAACATGGCCAAAATATTGTACATATATGCATGACCAAAATATATCTAAATGATGTAAAAATCCAAAATTTGAATGAATGCATTTATATGCAGAAAGCCTCTGACTTAAAGAGGTAATGAGGCGATCTATAATAGCGATAAAATTTTGAGTCCTAAATTTCTCTGGTGTTATCATTTCAGTCTCTTGAGATGTTCCATAATCCAGTGAAGTCAGTCGAACATTCCGTAGTAATTTTCTATGTGTCGAATAGTCTTGACTTCCGCTTACCATCATGCCTCGCGTCTCATATGTTTTGAAATTGTCACGTCTTGACTGTATAAATTCTTTAAGCGATCTAAGTGCTGCCACTCTGAATTAACGGCAATATTTGGATCTTAGAGAATACGGCTTGGACTGTTTGTTTTCTCTAATATTTCATTCCAAAATATTGCAAATATTCCTGTTTACAGTAAGCACATTCGATTATACAAACAATTTGTATCGCTACGAGTTTTAAATTGTTGCTTCTGAAATTTGGATAAGTCTACTTTAGTCTGATTATAATCTTTAACTAGTGCTTTTGCGGTATCACTTCTAAATAACCATCTAGTAGTATTTACTCTTTTAAGAACAATACTATTTCTGCCGCGGTCTGCGTTGCTGTCGCTTAAAGATGCAGCTTTTAAAAATTTGATTAACAAGTCGTATCTATATGTAGAGGAAGTGAAAATACATATAGTTCTTCTAAGAAATCAGATAATGCTGTAGCAGCAGAACAACACTCAGCTGCAGCTTTTGCAACTAAATTTAGAGAGTGGACGGCACAAGTGTTTGTATAAAACAAAAATAATTCTATGCGAATAATTTGCTGATATTTTTTGCGTTTGAGGCTTTGTGGGGGCCCCCGAAATATTGGGGCCCCGGGCAGCTGCCCAGCCTGCCACCCCTTAAATCCGGCCCTCATTTGAGCGGGCGCGAGCGTAAGGAAATGGGCGGGTCACAAAGTTTCACAAAACAAGCGAATATTTCGCGAAATGAACGTCAGAATGAAAAACTAAAAACTACTTGTTCAATATTTTTGAAAATCTATCGAATGACACCAAACACGACCACCCACGGAGGTTGGGTGGAGGGTTACTTTAAAATCTTAAATAGGAGCCCCTATTTTTTATTGCAGATTTTAATTCCTTACGTAAAAATAAGTAACTTTTATTCGAGATATTTTTTCAAATTATGAATACATGGCGCTATAATCGGAAAAAACAATTGTTAGAAATGAAAAATTAAATAAAAAAAATTGAAAATTCCCACTAAAATGGAAAACTTTACTTATTTTTTCGGGATTTAGGATCTAATCTTCCAAACCCAATAGGTCCCCATATCGCTCGAGTAACTGCAAATTGAGCATTCTTGTCTCCCCTACTATAATTATCTTTATATTTTTACTTCGTTGGTTACTTCTGATGTTTTATTTTTTCCATGCTTACGTTGATTATTTGCACAATATCTAAAACAAAAACAAAAATTCCTTCTACCAAATAATTTTTTTTTAAAAAACAGAATACCAAAACAACTTTTACAACTATAACTATATAAGATCATTATACAACGGAATGTAACAATTTTCTAATTCCCTACAATTTACTTCGGTTTATTTCCATTAAACTCAGTTTTATCGTGAAGTGGAACCACGAGTTAGCTAATCATCCAACTAGGGAGTCACCTTGTATACGCTGGTCGTTCAGGTTCACCTAGTATGAAACTGAAATAACAAATCATGATGCTATTCAATTTCCTCTTTCGTTACATCAAAATAATATGTAATGGTATTGTAGTTCTCACAAACATTTCAAGGTCAAAAATAATAAAAATAATTTGATAGATATACCCACTCTCTAAAATTTTTGATTGTGTTGCTTTGCTCTGCGTTGGAATCTGTGGATATTAATGTTTAATGCTGATATACTTAATTGGTTTGGGTAAAAACCGAGAACTTAATGGGACCAAGACCAAACTATAAACTATAAAACAGTACAATTTGTTGTAGGTACCTACCTACTATCAACTAACTATTGTTGTAAATCATTTTAGGGTAGTTTGAGTTTTTGAATGTTTTTAAGACAATTAGATAAGTATTGGTCATTGAATTCAATATTTAATTGCTTATTAATAATTGTTGTACAGAGGTATCGAAATAAAGAGGAAAAATTGTATATTTTTTTTC
Source organism: Diabrotica virgifera virgifera (assembly GCF_917563875.1). Classification (NCBI taxonomy): domain Eukaryota; kingdom Metazoa; phylum Arthropoda; class Insecta; order Coleoptera; family Chrysomelidae; genus Diabrotica; species Diabrotica virgifera. The sequence goes on along the minus strand of NC_065446.1, from coordinate 65,645,825 downwards.
TATACTGTTATGCTCTGTAGTCCTGTAGCCAGGGGGGGTACAACGGCCTCCTTTATTCAGATGGGCTTACCCAAGTTTTTTTCATGTATTTTGACCCGTAGAATACGAATTTTTTGGGTAACAGTTGATCCGGATGTCGATAAGATTGTTATTGACCAAGAACTTGAGGAATTACACAACCGCGATCTCTCGCAAAACAAAATATTTTTTGGTATTTTTTGGGTCATTCTAAGCAAAACATGTTTCTACAATTTTTTTCGTAGGATGGCTAGTTTTCGAGATAACCGCGGTTGAACTTTCAAAAAATCGAAAAATTGCAATTTTTGAACCCGAATAACTTTTGATTAAAAAATAAAATAGCCAGTCTGCTTACCGCATTTGAAAGTTTGAGTCAAATTATATCGGTTTTAATTATTTGCATTGCTAAAAATTTATTTTTTTATTGTTTAACAAAGCTGTAAACACATGGTGTTTCCCGTGCCTTTACATGCATTTTAACGCATGCTACGTAGAAATAGTCTCGATTGCACTAGTACCTATTCTACCTACTCGTTAGATTTTAAATGGGAAATCATAGAAAACATCACTCACGCACTAGGTGTTTGTAGCTGTTATTAACAATAACACAATAAATTTTTAGCAATGCAAATAATCAAAACCGATATAATTTGACTTGAACTTTCAAAGGCACTAAGCAGAATTGCTATTTTATTTTTTAATCAAAAGTTATTCGGGTTTAAAAATTGCAGTTTTTCGATTTTTTGAAAGTTCAACCGCGTTAACTCGAAAACTGAGCATCCTACGGGAAAACTTGTTAGAACATTTTTTACTTAGAATGACCCAAAAAATACAAAAAAATGTTTTGTTTTGTGAGAAACCTCTGTTATGTAATTCCTCAAGTTCTTGGTCAATAACAATCTTATCGATATCCGGATCAACTGTTACCCAAAAAATTCGTATTCTACGGGTCAAAATACATGAAAAAAACTTGGGTAAGTCCATCTGAATAAAGGAGGCCGTTGTACCCCCCCTGGCGACAGGACTACTGTATTTTCTCTCTGTTATGAGATTAATCAGCATATTCTTGTTTTGATTAATTAATTAATTATTTTAATTACTACTTATGGAAAACAAAACCAAAATTAAATAAAACTTTCCAATAAAATTTATTCTCAGGGCTAATTTATTTTAATGCATTACCTTTGGTTTGTGGCTTCTAGTATCTGTAGTTGCTTACTTCATCCAGAACAAAACAGAGAAAATAAATATACTCAATGTCATATAAATTCTATAAACATTATTTATTTATCCAATATACCAAATTGATACCAGACAGAAACAGGAATCTCTTCGGATACAGGAGATTTAACTTCTCAACTCGATCAACGATTTCGTTTCAACACGATTCTGCTTACACGGCCGCCAACTTCACCACTTTACACCGACTTCTTACTTTTCAAAAAACTGGACTGCTCTCTCCAGATGTTCATTATACAGTGAAACTTTTTTCCTCCCCAACTCAGACTCAAACACTCTATTCTCCCTCCATGCGTCTCTCTCGCCAATCACAAAACATCCTCTCTACACATTACATTCATTCCTAATTTTATTTCTTAAGAACAAATTATTTTTGTATACAACTTTTCCGTTTCGTCAAATTCCAGGAGATACCAAATTACTTTTGTGTTTCTACATGCTATAAAAAAAACCGATATTCTAAAACTCAACAATTGTGTTGACCGTCTTTCCTTCCCAGAAGCATTTATAAACGTCCTATTGTTTACTTCAAAGCGAATACATGTACTTTCTACTCCGACCGTAAATTGTATAAGTCCGTTCATAGAATCATTATTACTGAACGATTTTCGCTTTCAACGAAACACTGCTTATGACTAACTAATACTAGTTACAATTTTTTTGGCCATATACAGGGCGATGAAAATCTATGATCTCATGGTCTTTGGCATAAATTAATTTTCTAAAATTTTCCCATAAAATTATATAACAATACATATATAAACTTTTAGTCCTGTTAAGAAAATTTTTTCTCCTTCTGCTTCTTCTTCTTTTATTAATCCTTCGGGTTGCTCTTGTACGATCTTATGGGCACAAACTGTCGGATTTCAATAAAAGTTCTGCCACGATTTTTATCCCTTATGTCTGATGTGAGAATATTGAAACATGAAATCAAAGTTGTGAGGTTTCCTAGGGGTATCTGCAATCTTTTGTAAAGACATGTACTGGGACGATTTTCTCCCTTATACAATTTTACGAATAGCTAGAGGAGTATTGATTTTATTTTTAAAAATTTTGGCATAAGGACCCCTAACAACACAAAACATTCCAGGAATGTACTATCAAAGTTCTATTAATGTTTGAATGTACTGGACATTCAAGGAACATTCGGTGAATATCTGATTAAGTTATTCTATGAATGTTACCACAAGACATTCTATGAACATACTACCAATGTCCTATATTTTAAGAGAGGCCATTTACTATTCAATTTGCATTTATTTTCAAATTTGCTGCGCGTGTATATGTATTTAGGCAATCCAAACCACGTGACTTCTGGTTCTGGTTGGCATGGCATACAGGTTACAGAGGTTATGTTTGTAATATCATTTCATTTCATCACTTCACTGTTTATCGTCATATTTTGGATTCATTTGGATTTCGTTTGCTGTATTTTGTGAACTTTATAAACTTTACCACACTGCAAAGTGCAAAGTGATTATTTAAGGAAATTATTATTGAAGACACCATATGTTTAGAGAAAGGTAGGGCAAACAATTTTTATCAATGTTCATTTTTCTCTGATATTTATCAATATTGATGAATTTTGCAAGCAATAACATTATTTCTTTTATTGTTTTAGATATTTATTGAAGCTGAAAATAATTGGGGATTTAGATCCATATACAATTCAGTCAGAATTGGATTTTACCATAAAGTGCATTCCGCCAAATTACTATTATAGATATTATAGATGAAAGCATACAAAAGCCTTCAGGCACATAAATATTTTACAGCTGGATTTGTTTTTAAAGTTGGAGTAAAGTTGGAAGTCACAAGCAACAACTTCCTAAGTACCTGCAAGAATATTGAGGAAATCCAGCTCCTGGATACTACTGGGCAAACTAGAAGATTGAAGAGGACAAAGCCTTTTGAACTAGTTCGAGTGATAGTGAAAAGCAGAGCATAATGCTTGTGTGCATGTGCATGTTAGAATAGTGCGGTTAGAAAAGCAGAGCATAGTGCTTGTGTGCCTGTTAGATTAGATAAGAGACGCTATGGGTAAGCTCTTCATTTTAAGGAACAGTAGTAATTTAGGTTAAATTAAAATTGCTCATTGATCAGAGTTATGACCAGATTGTAATTCTAATGAACAATTCAATACAATGAATCGTCATCGTAGTAATGATTATGGAAAAAAATAAATGACAAGATTTTGTGCAACAAAAATGTTTATATTTATCAAGGATGTATTATTTGGTATGGCTACATATACAGTCGGAAAAATGAAAGAATACTCATGAATGAACATATAAAACACGCTGTATTTTCCTGTCACCGTGTCACAAAAAAAATTGTCCAGTGCAAGTAACAATAATTATTACATGTACTTGTGCTGATCAGTTTTTTGTGTGACACGGTGACAGGAAAATACAGCGTGTTTTATATGTTCGTTCATGGCTATTCTTTCATTTTTCCTACTGTACTTCTGGTATATCGTCGGTGATGTGACAATACCTCCTATCTGCTTTTTCATGAATTTTGTAGGAGATGAAAAACTTGTTTGGGCCACCTCGTGTTTTCATATATTTTTTGATTTGTTTTGTAGTAAATTCAACTATCTATTTACTACAAAACAAGTCAAAACTTACGTATGAAAACAGGAGGTGACTGTAAAAAATGTTTTTCGTTTCCTGCAAAACTCATGAAAAAACATATAGGAGGTATTGTCACATCACTGACGATATATTTCAGAGAATGTCTAAAAAATATACTTTGAATGTCCTAAGAACATTCATGGAATGTTTCAACAAGACATTCAGTCTAAACAATATACTGTGAATGTTCAAAGAACATTCGTAGACATTCATGGAATGTTCCAACAAGACATTCAAGGAATGTTTAAAATGCTGACACAGCACTTTCCTGGGACTTTCCAGGGACGTTCGTGTGCTTTTGGGGACATTCCAGGAATGTTTTCAATGTCCTGTGTGTACCTTCTAGGAACATTCCTGGAATGTTTTGTGTTATTAGGGACTATGTATAGGGTGGCCGGAAAGTCCTTTTACATTAATGAATTGCTGTTGTTGTACTACAGAGGGGAAAAATAATAACACAATTTTGTTTGTAAGTTATTTATTACTCATTTATTTATCTAAAACATCGGTGTGCATACCTCCATTATCGCAACACAACTTGATACGACGCCATGTTCGTATGCTCGTACGTCTCAGAATATCTTGAGTTACTGACGTAAAAGCTTGGCGAACTCTATTTCTCAAGTTCTCATTTTAAACATATCTGCTTTTCTATGCGATCTCCTCTTTAATGAAGCCCCGCAGTGCATTGTCCAGCGTTGTCAAATCTGGACTTTTTGAAGGTCAAGAGGGCCCAATCCAACGGTCCGGGAAGATTTCATTCAGGCAATTGCTAACAGCGAGAGCAAAATGGGGTGAGGCGTCATCTTGTTAAAAATAAAAAAGGCCTTCACTTGTAAATCCTTTCGCATGTGATCTTTTAGTGTTGACCATGCAATACCAAACTCTGCAGAGCGTTTCCGCGTCGACTTCATCTATGAAGGCTTAATGGAATCCTCAATGCGGGCATAAGTTTCAGCTCGAGTTCTTGGTCTTCCACTTCTTGGTTCATCGAGAGCGGTTCCCAATGAAAATGCCTTCTTCTCCCACGACATCAAAGTTGGTCTGGATGGTGATGGTTTTTCAAAACTAACAACAAAATCATTCATAATGTCGGACATTGTTTTATTATTACGACGACGTTCGTGTATCCACACTCCAGCGACCAAACTCTCTTCAATTGTATACTCACTTGTGTCTGCCATTACTTTTCAACCGCAACTATTGTTGTCTGGATGCGTTAGCTGACAGGTGCCCTTGACGTTGCACATGCGTTGCAACGCCAACAAACATTGGCACGGTGATGAAACATTACTATTTTTAGTATAAAGGGACTTTCCGGACACCCTATACTACTAGTAATTGTACTACTAGTGTCCCAAGGGTTTTAATTATAAGCTAGATGTGTAATGTTAATAAGTGAGTTTACGAGATTTTTTCCTTAGGTCACTTGAAAGTTTGTTGGTTTTTGACAAGAAACCTGCAATATAAAGGGCATAACCGCAGGTCGTGAAAACGAAAATTTTTACCTTGGAAAAGTTGCGAAACTCTTTTCCTAAGCTTCGGTCTACGATTTTCTCCCATATAAATCGAAAAGAAACATATTAACAACGATAAAAATAGTCACTATTTTAAATGGCATAAGGGTTGGTAGAAGATTTCATACAAAATAATTGGAAAAGTTATTGGAAAATTTGAATACCACGATTTTCTATCTTATGTTACTTTGTAAATGAAACTTAATCTTAGGCTTATGTGAAAAAAGGCATAAGGGCCACAAGTGATCATCATAAGTGGCTCGACAATCCGTTGTTGGATCTTGGCCTGCTCGCAAAGAAGTCGCCACTCCTGTCGATTCCTGGCAACTTCCCTCCATCTTCTGACCCCTAGAATCTTTAGGTCTTCTTCCACATCATCAATCCATCTTCTTCGTAGTGGTCCTCTACTTCTTGTGCCCTTTGGTTTTGAAAATGTTAATTTCGCTACAAGTGATATTCAAGCTAAAAGTTTTTTTAAATCTTTGAATTATTTATCATTGAGTTGCGGAACAAATGTTTTTAAGTGAGACCATTTTTTCCCTTAAGATTCTTCAAGAATACTTAAAAACAGTAATACATATTATCTATATGAAGATTGGCATAAGTATCACTAGTGAGTATCATATTCAAGTTATTAAAAATATTTATGGATAAAAGATATATTATTATTAACAAAAAGGTATAATAATTATAACCAGAGGCGGATTTGAAGATTTGCCGTCTCTGGCAACCACAATTTGCTGCCCTCATCCCCGTCATTTTTACTCCTTTACCAACATTTTCCGCCCCCTGAATTCTGCCGCCCTGGACTATAGCCCATTCAACCCATTTGTAAATCCAGCCCTGATTATAAGAATTATCGTTTCGGTAAATTGGAAATAAACCAATAAAAAATGTCTTAGGAACACAAAGTTTTTTTCTCATAGAAATGACAATGATGTACAAAAAGAAAACCCAAGACGCTCCCCTATGGTAATCCTAACTTTAAAGCTGGATTTACGTTACACCGTCCACACGTCCACGTTGTCGCACCGTCCCGTTGTACTATAAATGCTATAAACTAGCCAATGTCTTTCAATTCATAGATTTTTTTAACCGCATCAACCACTAGCGTTGAAAAAATTCAAGGAAAAATATTGAAAAATAAGCCAACGATGGCAAATTTTTAAAGACACCTCAAAAAACAATGGATTTTGCGGTGGACTCATGAGAACTCATCATTGGATAATAATAAACAAAAAATTCAAAAAGATTTTATTCGCTCATGAGTTTCTCTAGGTAACACTGTCGAGTTTTTTTAGTTTGATCGAATTTTGGCTTTTTAATATCACTCAGAATTCAAAACAACGAATTTTGTTTTGCAAAAAAGGTGAAGATCAAAATATTTATTATTGTTAAACAAAAAATAAGCATAAAACAAAAAACATCTCGACAGCATTACCTCAAGGAACGTCTAAAGGAAATATATACAAAATTCTAGGTGGGTTGGTAAATTAGTTTTTGAGTTACAATGTCTACAGCCTTTGAATAAACAGTTTTGAGAAAAACGCGTTGAAAGTATTGTCAACTTTTATTTTCAATTTCTTTTTTGTCTGTCAAATCGTAAAGTGATGCACACCGGAATATGTTCTTGAATGGCGGAGTAATTTACAAAAAAATGAGAACAGCTGTTGACCGTTTCTCACTAGACTCAAGCGCGCTGGCGCGAACTTGCTGCAAATTGAGTCGAAGGTAGGGAGGTAGGGAGATAGTGTTGAATATCTCTACCTTCTACTCGTATGAGTTCTGGTGAGTCTACCGCAAAATCCATTGTTTTTTGAGGTGCCCTTAAAAATTTGCCACCGTTGGCATATTTTTCAATATTTTTCCTTGAGCAATCTATGAAGTGTACTGAATATGCATATTTAATTTAAAAATAAAATAATTCTACCAAACTTTCAAAAAAACATGTGCTTGAAATATTGATTTCAACCCCTACGCCCCTCCCCCCTTTAAGGATAGCGCTATGACACGGTTTTGATAGGAAACCCATGCTAGAAATATTTGTCTATGTATGAAATTTAATAAAAAAAATGGGTACAGATCGACCTATATTCGGATGTTTGACTATTAGAACAGCATGCTGCGAATTAGCTGTGATTAGCTTGGGTTTACAGTTTACTTAAATCGCTATCGACACTCACTTTTTAAAAAATATTTTATGAAAGAAACAACAATTGTATAACATTACACAAACCATCTAGTTATAATATAGAATTTAGTTTGTTATTATGGTTGAAACCACGAAGTGACATTGAAAATTATAATTAAAGTTGATTTTACATGTAGTTTTGCTTTACGAAATTAAATAATGCGTGCTGTTGTTTTTTCTTTTAATTGTAAAAATAAATATTTATTATCTATGTATATATTTTAAGAAGACATAGAAATAGAAAACAACGGAATGTAAAAAAAACTGAAGAAAAAATGATATAGTCACTAAGATGACAATGTTACGAGTTCATAATAAGTTCAATTACAATACTAACTTCTAGACACATCGGAAAAGTCTAGGGATATTTTTAAAAAGAGACCTAATTTTTTCTTTAGTTGTTTTGAATAAATAATAATTGATTTGTAGTGTTTAGTAGTAGGTATTTAATATACAACAAAATTCATTGAAACGTCAAAAATATCGAGAAGTATCTACAATTAAAAAAAAAAAATAGGTCTGAAGAGAAACAAATTGATATTCAACATGCAAATGTACCTTACACTACTAGTGCTAGAAGTAAATAGAGATAAAGGGACCTCCCGTTAATGTAGGCAAAATGCCCCTCCTCCCAGAATTCAATTTTTTTACCTTCTATGTCAGGGGTTTCCAACCGTTTGGCAACTGTGTACCACCTGAAATATTTTGAAGATTTTGGCGTACCAACCAAACACTCGGGGAGGGGGGCATGGAATGGAAGGATCCCCCACTCACGATCCTAATGTTTTTAGAAACGTATTTGTATCAGTAATATATGTCAAATCAACAAAAATCAACATTAGTAATTGTGGATCAAGATAAATGCCAAGCTTGTTGCAGTTTGCCTGTGATTAAAGTGTCAATTGCAGGAGTAAATGGACTTAATTTTATTCTTAAGTCCTCTTCAACACTTGTTAGTCGGTTCGATATTTATTTTTTATATACAATAGTTCAGAAAAACCAGTATCACGCAAATAACTATTGACAATAAATAGCATCAAAAACAGCATAGCTTGCCGGAAGAGCATTGGATACTCGGATTTACACCCGATACAGAAGTAAATTAAGGATTTCTCTTTAAAACTGCCTTTCATATAACTGTTTCTTGTTATATTGATAAATGTTTCCTGTAATTCTAACTCATTTGGTGAAATTCCTTCAAAAGGATTTCTAATCCAGTCAAGTTTGGAATAATCTTCAAAGAAATATTTAGGTACCTATTAAAACTTTCTTGAAGAGATTCCGAGTGAAGAATTATGTCAAAAACCACATCTAGTATTGGATATATTTCGTTTTCTTCAAAGAATGATGACAGCATAGGAAATGCAGAGACATTTTCCCCCTGCATTTGAGAATATAATGGAACCAACTTGTTCTTGGGCCTACTGACCAACCGAACGGTTCAACTGGCCGCTTATGCCGATGATATTAATATTATGAGTAGAACATCAACAGGAGCACAGGAAACATACGCAGAGTTAAAAACACAAACAAAAATGCTAGGTCTGGAAATTAACACAGAAAAACAAAAATAATGACTCAGACGAGAAGAAATATAGTCTCACCAAATTTTATACATGAAGATGACATTGAAATGGTTGGAACGTTTACATACCTGGGAGTAGAAATATATGCCGACGGATCAGAAGATGGAGAAATACGGAAGAGAATAACACAGGCAAACAGAGCTTATTGTGCCCTCTCCCATATATTTCAGTCTAAAAGTGTCCACCGAAATACAAAGATGAGAATCTATAAAACTTTAATTCGACCAATAACATGCTATGGCAGTGAAGCCTGGATCCTAAAAGAAACATCCAAAAACAAACTCGACACATTCGAAAGGAAAGTACTGAGAAGAATACTAGGACCTGTGAGGGAAAACGGGATCTTCAGAAGTCGATACAACAACGAACTTTATCAACTTTATAAAGAAGCACCCCTGTCAGACTTCATTAGAATACAAAGATTGCAATGGGCCGGACATCTGAAAAGAATGGGAGAGGATAGGCTACCAAAAAGAGCACTGAATGCTATGAATGCAGGGAAAGAGACCGGTTGGAAAGCCAAGAAAGCGCTGGGAGATACAGTAAACAGCGACGCACAAGCCCTTTTAGGAGTCCGTGGATGGAGAAGAGCAGCCACAGATAAGCAAGGGTGGAGACAAAAAATAAAGGAGGTCAAGGCTCAATTTGGGCTGTAGTGCCGTAGAAGAAGAAGAAGAACTTGTTCTTGAAGGAGTTTATTTTCTAATTGGCTGTGAAGGGTGTTGTGTTTGCTTCCTGAAGACCCTGTATGCAACTAAAGAGTTTTGAACTTGCCACCCATATCTTTATGAAGTCAATAACTTTCACAGAATGTGATAAAACGGAGATAATATTTTCCGACATACCTTTCGCAGTTAATTCTTGTCGGCGTATGAAACAATGTGTACTTCGTCATTCAGGAGCAACTTTCTTATTTTTCAAATTTTTCAAAAATCAAATCCTACAAATGCGAGTAGCTGTGCTGTTTGTTATTTCAAGTGCAAAATATGTGCATTCTTGAAGTTTTAAACAAAGTTGTATTCGAAGACATATCAGTAATTCGTCTTTTCACTGTGTTATTTGACAATGGTATTTTTTTTAATTTCTTTGGCTGGCTTTTTCTAAAGTTTCTCCTAACACGGTTTGGGCTATTTCCACAGCGGTCGGTAGTAAAAGGGGCTCACTTGTTATGTGAGGCTTTCCATCCTTGCTATGACTAGCAAGGTGGGACGCGTTTATTAAGTTCGGATCAGTATTTACAAACCTAGTCATGCATATATTTTCTTTCTTAAAAAAGTAGATTTTCTTAAAAAATTCGATCGGCTTACCAATCAAATCACCTGTGCTTTGTGTGTTGATGAGGTTTCAGCATAGAAGGCTTCATGCTTTGGTTCGAAAGCGTTTTGAAACAAGCAACAGATTGGGGAATAGAATTGCCACTATTTTCTGTGCCAGACTTCACTCTAAAACCGTACGGTAAGTAACTGTTTCACCCACGCCATGCGTACCACCTGAAATCTTCCTGCATACCACCAGTGGAACGCGTACCACTGCTTGGGAACCCCTGTTCTATGTGATTAAAAAATAAGACTCAGCGCAATTTTAGCCCACTACCTTTCCCCCTACCAACAAAACATCATTGTTTCATTTTTAATTCTTTTTGGTGGGTTGCAATAAATTCAATTTTTTTGAAGTTATACTTCTTTACCGGCGATAGAGGGTGATTTTTTTATATGTTAAAACCTATCAGCCCGGCGCATGCGCATTATAACTTTGTTCTGATTGGATGTTCAAATGACATGTCAAAAATTATCCGATATGGCAGCTGTGGTTTGGAGGTAAAGGTAAAGGTAAACAAATGTATAATATATTAGTTTTATTGTTGTGAGGACAGAAACAAAAAAGTTTATAATATTGTAGTGACTTTTAAATAGTTTTTTAAAGCAACAGGTACGTAATAATTGTTAATGTATCATGGGTATAAACCTACCTATTTGATCTGCCAAAATACATAGTATGTAATACTTTTATTTATATAATTTGATTACCATCAAAATTTCTATCAATATTCACCTAATATATTGTTTTTTTACTCTATGTTTTGTTGTATTTTTTCAATTCTAAATCATTTCAATTCAAAATTAAAATAATTTGATCAATTTTCAAAATATCAAAATATCACAAGCTTAATCCGTTTAGTTAGTCGATCTTCGTAAATAATGACACATAGTGTCCGTGGCTAAGCGGAGAAGGCGAATGAATTCCAATACCAACCGCTCTTATCAGCGCTGGTTCGAGTCCCAATAGAAACTTTCTTTTTTGTTTTTTTTAATACATTTTATGATTGTAAGTATATTTATTATATAATTGTATTTTCAGAAAATACGTATTTAGTTAAAAAAAATTTCGACAATTAATGTTCAGACATCATTTGTGGCTTGTTTAATGTGTTTGTGTGTGTTTTATTCTATTATTATTTTAATTTTTGGCACTGTTCTAATAAAAATGTTTGAGAAGTAGTAAGTATAAATTAGTTTAATATTTAAACAAAATATAAATAAAAAGTATATTAATTTCGTTTAAATCATATAATAGAAGTATAACTTCTTACGTGCGTACAAAGTACACACACATTCTTTTTTTAAAATTCACACGCATGGTTGAGGCTTTTAAAAATTTGTCTATTTGTATAGACCCAGGGTTGAGTCTACATAACCTAACATTTATAAATTTTTTTTGAGATAGCTCCATGTCTTTTTTATTTTGTGTATTTTATTAAAAAATATATTTCTGACCTTTTCCAGATTTTTCCGTAAGGTCCAGTTCAAAAAACCAAAAAACTGATTTTTTAGGGTTTTATTTGGGATTCTATTAATTGGGATTCATTTTATAGACTTCACAATAGATCAAATCAAGTTTTTTATGGTTAAATGTAATTTCAAGTAAATGAATCCATTAGGACATTAAAAAATTGGGCCAAATACTTTTAACCCCCCCCCCTCAAACAATTTTTTTCAAGGTTTTAAGGGTTTTTGCGAGTTGCGAGAAAGAGCAACAAATAATGATGGATTGAGGAAAATGGTAAGTCAATTTAGTAGAGACAAGGAGCATGCATTTACAAGAAGCCACCCCACTTGTTACAAGTCTTGTAATATATAAGTAGTATGGTATGTTAAACAGTAAATGGTAAAGTTCAATTAGTTACCACTATAAACAGCCCGGATTAACCGATAATAGTATAAAAGGCCCGGTTTCAGGTAAAATTTATTTTAGGCTTTATTATGGGAGTACCGTCTAGTCAGTGTTAATTGCAAAATACCAACTCTGTCTACCTCGGTGGCTTATCGCTCCGGGTGGGTCTTAACAATGGGCCAGGTCAGATAAATTTAATAATATTTACGACCGCAGTAATTGAACTCAAACCATTTACTGTTGAACAAACCATACCTATATTAATTATATTTTAGCCTAGGTCTTCAAAACCTGTTGAGCTTTTGTAAATAAATAAAGTTTTTAAACGATTCTAAGATAGAAATTTAAACATTTTTATAATAAAATTCTTTGGCAAAAAATTCTTTGTCTAATGCCTTCTCTCTCTCCACTGACACACACCCACATTTGTATATTACCCCAAAAACAGACTGACCACGCTGCAGCGCTACGCTGTGGATCCACAAAAGTACAGTTTCCGATGATTGACCATGGGCACTGGGTTCTTATGTGGAGTGGGTTAAATCACAGACGAGCTACTGTGGCCGGACACAGTCGCTCCCACGGTCAACCATAGGAAACTACTTTGGATACCATGAAATAATTAAGAACTTCATAGAGCTATTAATAATCCAAGATGAACGTATATTCCACGGTTTCACCCCTATTCAGCGGTCCCCATAAGCGCGGTCCCCAATTGAGCGGTCTCAATACAGCGGTCCCCGTTTCAGCGGTGCCCGATTCAGCGGTCCCCATAAACGCGGTCCCCAATAGAGCGGTCTCAATAAGAAAATAATATGACAATGATAAGTAATTAGTTTTATTGTAGGATATTATTTTAACCTATTCTTGTTTGAAAATATACAGGTAATATCTAAGTATCTGGTATATACCCCAGTTAATAGGGAAAAAAATCATCGATTTCAGGTAAAAATATTCTACAGGGTCTTCAAAGTTTTAAACGTTAGATGAGGGATAACTGATGATAATTCCGTGAAGACGTACAGCTGTTTTTGCTTTTTTTGTATGTAGGCTCAATGAAAAGCTGATGAAAAAATGCATATAAAAAAAGAAAAAATAATTTTATATGTTCATTTTTTATTGTTAAAACTACTGTCTCCAAGAGGGTCCTGTTTTTACTCATTTTCCTGAACGATGCCTCTCAAACGGCATGCTGCAGAACCAAACGCCGCTGAAACGGGTCGGTGGAATCGAGAACCGCCGAAACGGGGACTGCTGAAATGGGTACCGCTGAACCAGGGACTGCTGAAAAGGGTCGGTGGAATCGAGAACCGCTGAAACGGGCACTGTTAAAATGGGGTCTTACCTATTCCACACCACTCCTACCTAGCAGCACTATTCAATTTCGAGTGTACTCTAATGTCTCAATCATCGTTATCTTTAATCAAGAATTATTTTAAACGTTAAGACATATTAAGGCATTTATTTAGTTAGATTTTTAGTTCCTAACAATTTATTTTTCATTGGTCTCTATCTTCAGCTGCTCTAAGAGCTTCGCGGAATGAGTTTCCAGCTGAATTCTTAATTTGGTCGGACCATCTAGAATCTAGTTGGTGATGGTTCTCTTGATCTCTCCAAACTATCGTCACCTTCAGGGCCCCCGCAAGGCTGAGTGGCACCCGCGTGCGGCATATATTTTATCACCCTTAAATCTACTTATCCACTTATGAAAGTAATTAGTAGTAGAATTAGTAAAAACATTAATATATCAGTTAAGAGCGTACACGCAAAATTCCGGGCCAATCCTTTTTGAATTTATTAATTTTTTTCGAATCCTGAGAAAATTAATATGTATTATACTGATAGTCCATGTGGTGAGACCGCTCCCGTCTGGAAAAATTTCTGATTCGGTTTCTTTGTGGATTCCTATTCAAAAATGTCCCCTTTAAAAAAATCTAAAGGATGCCGGGCGGAATTTTTGGCCAGAAATTGTTTAAACAATTTTTTTAAACAAATACAAAAGGTCACGTTTTTTGCTCCCGAACATATATTTTTGAGTTTTGTGGGCCATTCTCAACAAGAAAGGTATCTCGTAAATTTTCTCAGAAATTGATAGTTTTCGAGTTATAGGCGATTTAAAATCTGAAAAATGCGAAAATACGCATTTTCAAGGCTTAAAAACTCATATTCAAATTAGTATTTTTGAGGTTGCCAGATACTTAAATTGAAGACCAAATATTCAGCTTCAAGATTCTGAAGAGTGATCGCGTCTACCTTTAATTTATACCGTTGTTTTTTAATTGTTAAATATGCGTGTTTATCCGATTTTTTTGCCGAAAAATCTCCTATTTTCCCCCGAAAAATATTTTTTCTAGATTCTTTGGGACGTTCTAAATAAAATAAGTTTCTTGACCTTTTTCTCAAGAGTTAATAGTTTTAAAGTTATAAGCGATTTGAAGTCCAAAAATGCGTTTTTTTGTCATTTTTCGGATTTTAAATCGCTTATAACTTAAAAACTATTAACTTTTGAGAAAAATGGCAAGAAACTTATTTTATTTAGAATATCACAAAGAATCTATAAAAAATATTTTTCGGAGGAAAATAGGAGATTTTTGAAATGGAGCGCGCCGCACCGGCAAAAAATTGGATAAACACGCATATTTAACAATTAAAAACAACGGTATAAATTAAAGCTGGACGCGATCACTCTTCAGAATCTTAAAGCTGAATGTTCAGTCTTCAATCTAAGTATCTGGCAACCTCAAAAATACTAATTTGAATATGAGTTTTTAAGCCTCGAAAATGCGTATTTTCGCATTATTCAGATTTTAAATCGCCTATAACTCCAAAACTATCAATTTCTGAGAAAAATTACAAGATACTTTTCTTGTTTAGATTGACCCAAAAAATATAAAAATATATGTTACACAGCAAAAAAACATGATCTTTTGTATTTGTTTAAAAAATTGTTTAAACAATTTCTGCCCAAAAATTCCGCCCGGCACCCTTCAGATTTGTTTAAAGGGGACAGTTTTGAATAGGAATCTACAAAGAAACCGAATCAGAAATTTTTTTTCAGACGGGAGCGGTCTCACCACATGGACTATTAAGTATTCTTGAAAAATTTAAACGTAGAATGAAAGATTACATTATTACCGAGGGCCGAAAGTCCCTGAAAACTTTATAATGTTTATTTTAATAAGTTACAGGGGTGAAAAAAAGAGAAAATTTAGTATGATTTTTAATTTTAAATATTTCATTAAAAAAAACTTTTTGTTTATTCTAATGGACTTTCGGCCCTTGGTAATAATGTAATCTTTCATTTTGCGTTTAAATTTTTCAAAAATATTTATTAGTTTTCTCACGATTGATTAAAATGAGTACATTTAAAAAACATTGGTGCGAAATTTTGCGCCTACGCTCTTAAATCTAGAAAGCGATAGTTTAAAGCTAAATTGAATTAAATGGGTGTTTTTCTAAATTTGACTGCAGCAAATTCTTTTATGTATATTTATGTATCTTCAAAGTCAATTTTATTGACGAGCACTTTTGCTATATAGCTAATATTGCCAAACCAAATAATCTTTCCTGTACCACAGTAGAACTTAGAACTCAAGTACTTTTAATAACTTTAATTTTGAAAATGATCTTTGATCACCAGAAGCAACAGACACAGTAAAAGTGAGGAGGATTCTTTGAAAAAGTGATATTTGGTAGAGATGTACTTAGATATTTTCAAATGTAGTACCTAGTTTTATTATTAAGAGTTTTTAGTAGTAAGTACAATTTTTACTGGATCAGTTAGCTTTTGTTGAAGTGTAAGACAGTTTTTCTAAAATATCATCGTCACTTAATGTAATAATATCACTAAGAAACTTAATAAAAATGTATACCATTTTTATTCAGTTGCAATGCGAAGGCAAAAGTGCCTCAATTATTACTTAGTATTAGGTTAGAGAGCGCATCCAGCACTCTTATCGACGATTTCGCCTCTTGTTAGAGGCGAGAATGCTGCCTTGAGAGAATGCATAGGCTGCTTGCTATCTCTACTCCGGGTAAATTTTTTCGACATTTATTAGTCCCCCATTGCAACCGACGTGAAGGTCGTAGGTGCGTAACGGCATCTTCTAAATGAACGGCTAAGTTTTTCAAGCTATTAACAATATTTTTTATAAAAATAGTTTTTCAATTAAAAATCTTTTAAAAGTATTTTATTTTACAAATATTTTTATTAGGTTGAAAAACTTAGACTTTCATTTAGCAGATGCCGCTACGCACCTACTACCTTCACGTCAGTTGCAATGGGGGAATAATAAATGTCGAAAATTTTTACCTGGAGAAGATATAGCAACCTATGCATTCTCTGAAGAGCCTCTAAAAAGAGGTGAAATCGTCGATAAGAGTGCGCTCTCTAACCTAAGTAAAAATTGAGACAGTTTTGGTATCGCATTGCAACTGAATAAAAATGGTAATAATTTTTATTTTATATTAGTAATACTCCTATAGAGTAACTAGGTCTATTTTCCGTTGGAACTTTACCAAGTTGTAGACGGGGTTGTGAATTGCAACTATTTAGAATTCCCTCTTGTCTTCACTGCAGCATCCATCTGGCTTGCAATTTTTAGAAGCCATGGAGGTTGTCACCAGGAAAATGGTCCAATAAGTTTTTCAATTAAAAATCTTCTAAAAGTATTTTATTTTACAAATATTCTTATTAGGTTGAAAAACTTAGACTTTTAATACTTAATGTACTAATATCACTAGAAAATATTAATTATTTTTTTAGTAATAACACAATATTTGATTTTTGAGATTTCTTTAGGAGTTCATGAAAAAATTAAAATTAAGGTTGCATAAAAAAAAATTATTAAAACAAATATTTCTTATCTACCAAACGTTCGGATTGGCGCCCTTTCGGGGTTGCGCCCGCGTGCGTCGCACGCGTTGCACGTCCGGTTACGGGGGCCCTGAGTCACCTTTGTGAACCACGTAACCGAAGAATTGCAGAATTCGTTGCAGACATATTGTATCTTACTTATATTTTGTCTAAATTATAGTGGTAAATTTTTACTGATAAAATAATAACAATAAAACTCCAAATCTTAAAAACACGATGATTGGTTTCACGCATACAACAATCTTCTATTAACTTTTCACATTTGTTTACAAACACTTGTTTCTTAAATTGCAGGAGGAGCAGTATTCAATGCTTTTTGCCACGTTTCCAAAATTGATCCGTCACTATAACCGTTACGTTCAATATAGTTATCGGGGGTAATAATCACACAAGTGCATCAAAATTATTGATAATTCTGCTTGAAAACGTATTGCCTAAAAACTACTAGAGTTAATTTTCATATTTTGGCGAAAGAGCCTGACTCCGTAGGAGGAGGGATAGGCCTTTAAAACCTTTGAGCTTTGAAAATAAATAAAGTTTTTAAACGATTCTAAGATAAAAATTTAAACATATTTATAACAAAATTGTGTGGCAAAAAATTATTTGTCTAATGCCGTCTCTCTCTCGACTGACACAAACCCACACAACCTAATACTCGTATGATTTAATATTTAATAGCAGTTGTAGTTGTATTTGTATATTAATACCATGAAATAATTGAGAACTTCATAGAGCTATTAATAATCCAAGATGAAAGTATTTTCCACACCACTCCTACCTAACAGCACTATTCAATTTCAAGTGTACTCTAATGTCTCAATCATCGTTATCTTGTTAAAATACTAAAACCAATCAAGAATTATTTAAAACGTTAAGACCTATTAAGGCATTTAATTAGTTAGATTCCCCGTTGTCGACAATGTGTAGCTATATCTAGAACTGACGAGCTGTAACTCTTAATCGAGCTTTTAATATTACCCAATTTGTAAACTATGAGAATCGCTTCAGGCAAAATGTTCCTTACGACCTCTTATACAGGGTAACTCGTTAATCATGGAACTAATTGTTTTTTATACAAAACTATTGCGTCAACTATAAATAGTAGTCGAAATGTAAAGTAGATAGGTAGATAGATCTTTATTTAAATAGGAGACCTGACCTAATATACACAGCCGTTCAATCCTAGTGGATTATGGCAATGCTGGGGCATATTATAGTAATCCTCTTTTCAAGTGGATTATTTTTGTTTGGTTTATTTCCTATATATCTATATGTGTCTTTGCAGCGTTGGTTATGTATTACCAATCTTTTCTGTTTCTGTATCTTGTCTTTCAGTCTTTTATTTTCATTGTTTGTATGTCTTTCCCTATCTGGTTCCATCATCTTATCCTGGTCTTGGTCCCAAGAGTGTCCAGTTCGTGATTATTTTGATCATTTCTGTGTGTGCTCTTCTCATTATGTGGCCTGCCTATCTAGTCGTCTCGATTTTATATTATGTATCTTGCTATGTTCTCTCCTCCCATTTCTTGTTGAATTTCTTTATTGGTCTTCATTTTTGTTTCTCCGTCGCTTGTTCTGTTTGGTTTCAATATTGATCTTATTATTTTTCTTTCTACTATCTTTAGATCTTCAGTTTTATTGTCAGCGTCGTGGTTTCCATAGCATACGTGATAACTTGTCTGATCAATGTCTTATACATTCTGAATTTTGTTTGTCGGCTGATGTTTTTGAATCTGAGTAATTGCTTATTACTTCTTGAAACCCTAAAAGCTTGATTACCCTTCTGGATTCTCTCCTGCAGTCTGTCTTTGCTGCTTTTTCCTATGGTTACTTCTAAGTAGGTACCTAGTTAAATTTCGTTACTTCTTCCCCCTCGTTCCAGTTTCCTTGTTCAATTTCATGTAGATATTCCGTTTTGTTTTCATTAATTGCTAATCCCACCATTTTTGCTTCTACATTCGGCTTGTTTATGGCTTTTATTAAGTCTTCTCTTTTCTCTGTTACAACTGTTAAATCATCTGCATAAGCGATAATTTGTGTTCCATTCATTATTATATCCTTTCAGTTTAGTTTTGCTTCTCTCAAGACATGCTCCAAAACTAGGTTAAAGAGGGTGGGAAACATTGGGTCTCCTTGTTTCACACCTCAATGTTATTAACTTCGTCCGATATTGTTCCCTGAAATTTGATTTTTGCTTTGAAGTTCTGCAGTCACATCTGCTGTAGTTTTATCAGTTTGTTTGGGACTCCTATCATCTTGTATCTAGCAGCACTATTCAATTTCTAGTGCACTCTAACGTCTCAATCATCGCTATTTTTAATCAAGAATTATTCAAAACGTTAGGATCTATTAATGAGTTAAATAAGTTAGATTCCCCGTTGTCGACAATGTGTAGCTATATCTAGAACTGACGAGCTGTAACTCTTAATCGAGCTTTTAATATTACCTAATTTGTAAACTATGAGAATCGCCTTAGGCTAAATATTCCTTACGACCTCTTATACAGGGTGACTCCTTAATCATGGAACTAATTCTTTTTTTATACAAAACTACTGTCGTCAAGTATAGTAGTCGAAATGTTAATCTAAAATAGGTAGATAGATAGATAGATCTTTATTTAAATAGAAAACCTAAAATACTTCATTGTCATCACTGCCGTTCAATCCTAGTGGGAATGTCGGAGCATATAGTAGGTACCTAATCCTTTTTTTCAGGTGGATTATTTCTGTTTGGTTTATTTCTTGTAGATCTATATTATGTATCTTTGCAGCGTTGGTTATATACATATTACCAATCTTTTCTGTTTCTGCATCTTGTCTTCCAGTCTCTTATTTTGGTAGAGGAGCCTAAGCGGAGATTTTCGCAGTTACTCGAGCGCGTCAGATTATTACATGGGGAGAAACCGTGTACCCTGTAAATGTACCTCTACCATATATTGGCTCTTAATACAGGGGAGTTTGTTTAAGGGGGGACCGAAAAAAAATCTATCCTTAGAAAAATTCGAAATCGTCAAATTAAGATAAGGTAAGTTAGGTACAACATACAAAAAGTGTATATTTAAAAAATCTGACGATTTGAGCGGGGCGTAAGGAAATGGGTGAATCACAAAATTTCACAAGAAAAACGCGAATATTTCGTGAAATGAACGACAGATCGAAAAACTAAAAAATACGTGCTGAATACTCAATATTTTTCAAAGAGCTATTGAATGATAACAAACACGACTTCCCACGGAGAGGGGTGGCGGGTAAATTTTAAACTTTAAATACTCTTTCCGGGATATTTTGCGAAATGAACATCAGATCGAAAAACTGAAAAATAGACTTATTCAATATTTTTGAAAAATCTATCAAATGGCACCAAACACGACCCCGCATGGAGGTTACTTTAAAATCTTCAATATTTCCATCACACTTGTATTCCAGGTTTTCCTTGGTAGCTCTCTCCTGTTTTTCCCTATCGGCCTCGCTTCTCATGTCATTTTAAACTTGTCTGCTGTTATTCATTCTAAATAAATGTCAAGTCAATTTTAATTTCGTTTCATGATTTTTTTTCTTGAATGTTTTTGGTACATTCCATGTCAAATCACTCAGGCAAAAAATTTTGGATCTCCGATTTGTCTGAAAATTGGTATATAGCTTCTGCGGGACGTAAAAATAAGATATTTAAGGTCAAGAAATGTTCTTCTTCTTTTTTTCTTAAAATGTTATTTTATGCGATTTTACAGTGATTTCGTGTTTATTTAAACAAATTTGCATTTTCTGTCGTAAAGTATCAATGAAAAAAATAATATTTTAATAGAAAGGACTCACAAATATCATTATATGGCATTATAACAAGTTATTTGAATCAAAACAAGTTTTTGATCAAATTTTATAGTGTAAAAAACGTTAAAATACCGTTTTTACATTTTCCTTCATTCCCAAAATACATCATCATCGATTTGGCTGAAAATTTGCCCACAGGTAGCCAATAGATAGGACTTTAAGTGGTTAGAAGGATTTGAATTATATTACATTACCAAAAAAGTTACATGCAGTAATATCAGACTCAAAAGTATATATTAGACCAATCGGGATAGCATTTGACCTTGAATGCCGAGCTGCCCAAAATTTTATTTTTCTGATCTTTAGGGGAGTCAATAGTAGCCTAAATTTAAAATCACGAATGAATTCCTCCGTTACGTTAGCTGCCATCTTGATTTTAAAGGAGAACCTGTTTTGCTCAATATCTCCGCCAATTTTAACTTTTCGACAAAAATGGTAGGAACTGAAATTGTTCCAAATAAATCGTATTTACAATTCTTACAATTTCTTTTTAACAATTTTTGTCGTGAGGTCGATATTTTCGAGTTAATTGTACTTACAGTAGACGGCTATATTTTTGACTATAATATTGCATGTAACTTTATTGGTATTGTAATATAATTCAAATCCTTCTCACCACTTGAAGTCCTATGTTTTTTCTATCTGTGGGCAAATTTTCAGCCAAATCGATTATGATGTATTTTGGGAATGGAGAAAAATGTAAAAAACGGTATTTTAACGTTTTCTACACTATAAAATTTGATCAAAAGCTTGTTTTGAATCAAAGTAACTTGTTATAATGCCATATAATGACATTTTTGAGTCCCTTCTATTAAAATATTATGTTTTCCATTGATACTTTACGATAGAAAATGCAAATTTGTATAAATAAACACGAAATCACTGTAAAATCGCATAAAATATCATTTTGGGAAAAAAAGAAGAAGAAGATTTTTTGACCTTAAATATCTTATTTTTACGTCCCGCAGAAGCTATATACCAATTTTCAAATAAATCGGAGGTCCAAAATTTTTTTTGCTCCCAAATTGAGTGATTTGAAATGGAATGACCCTTTTACTTTTAATTGTCTTCTAATTTGGCTACGTCTTTTATCAGTTCTCCTAGCTTCCACGACTTTTCTTAAATACGTAATTTCTGCGGCTTGCAATCTCTTTTGCTATGTAGTGATAGGTACGTAAATTATTTTAAATATTAGGTACCATTTTGGGTTTCCTTTTAATTTCCTTTTTATTTAAGAAGTTTTTATACAGGAAATGATATGTTCCTGTGGCTGCTTTTATTCCAATTTCAATTTCATCTTCTTGTGTCCCCTTCTTATTTAAAATTATTCCAAGATATTTAAATGTCTCTATTAGACCGGTCTAGTTAGACTCAAAAATAGGAGTGAGGCTACAATAATTACCATCAAGCTGAAAATTGTCAGGATTGTTCAAAATACTAAATAATAAATGAAATCTAAAAAGTCCTCATAAATCCGACCCGTGCTAAAAATTTTACGCGGGGTCAAAGGTCGCCAAATATGGTTTTTAGCGATTTTCAGCGAAACGCTAAGTTTTATCGTAAAATTAGCTCTAACAAAAAATGTAGGCTAGATAATTGTCTATAAAAAATATTTTAATACTTTTTTTCCTAAGAGCCACTGTTTTTGAGATACACCGATTCAAAGAGTTGAAAGACTTCTAATCGTCATAATATATGTATTAGTACACCAGGTATACATCACTGAAGCTGTAGCTGTAATACAAGTAAACATAATATTCTATCGGTCAACTTAACTTATATTACACATAATAATATAAGATTATAAATATGATAATGTTTCTACTATATCTACAGCTTGCGGTCTACCGAGGGATGCAATGTATAAGCTGTATTTTACAGTGCCAACAAAAAAATCTTTACAAAGTGAATGTAACGCGAAAATAATAAGAATTATTTGAATTTTACGGCTTAATCCCAACAAAAATATTAAATTGATATAACAAAGTATTAACTTATAATAATTCTTTTTATTTATGCGCCTCAGTTCAATTTGTAAAGATGGGTTTTGTCGGAATAAACACGTTCGTCGGCTAATCTAATCACCCTACCTATTCTTTTCTCAGAAGGGTGAACATAATAATGAAAGACAACTTTATTTGATGGCTATAATTATTTTACGAGAAATATTAAAGTTGCAGAACAACATCGTAGAACTTCAGCAACATCTTCATCTTCTAATATTTTATTTGATCAATCTATGACAGTATCTACCACTCAACAGAAATTTCTTGAAAATATGTACTCACAACAAATCTCGGTTCATTTCAATGCTGAAAGATAAGTTTATTGCTGAAAATATATCGGTAAAACAAGCTAATAATGATGCTGACGTAATGATAATTGAAACAGCCATAGAGTAATTTAATTTAACAAATACAACTATTGTTGTAGGTGAAGATGTTGACTTGCTCGTATTACTCACTGGTAGAACTCCAATCGAAAAAACTATCTTTTTTTTAAAACCTGGAAAAGCTCAACACCAATCGGAAATATATTCATCGAAAAGTTTATCTACTATTTTGACACGCAATAACTGGCTCTGATACGACATCTGCATTTTTCAGGAGGGGTAAAACGACTGTTTTTAAAATGTTTGAAAAACAAGATTTACTTGAATGTGCTGAAGTTTTTAAAAAAAATAATTCAACTCCACAAGAAGTTATTTCCAACGGAATTAGCTTTTCTCTCTCTATGTATGGAGCGCCTAAGAAAACTACGTGCTTAGATAAGTTTCGATATGCATGTTTTTTTAATAAAAGTACTCGAAACAAAAAACAAGTGCAGTTATCTTGTCTTCCTCCAACCTCAGCGGCTGCTCATCAACATCTTTTTCG
Organism: Diabrotica virgifera virgifera; assembly: GCF_917563875.1. NCBI lineage: Eukaryota > Metazoa > Arthropoda > Insecta > Coleoptera > Chrysomelidae > Diabrotica > Diabrotica virgifera. The sequence continues at coordinate 65,621,888 of NC_065446.1, read as the reverse complement.
GGTATATCATCAAGTTCAAGTGTGGCTTGGTTATCAGCTAGATCCAAAAGACTGGGGATGGAAATTAGTCGACAGTTCATTCGAACCAATTCAAACTTTATTCCCCCCTGGGCCGGAAAAACTCTTGAACATAATTTTTTGCAACTGTAAAAAGGGATGTAGCGCTAAATGTGGTTGCAAAAAAGTTGGACTGTTTTGTTCAGTAGCATGCACTAATTGTCAAAACCGGTCGTGCTCCAATGTTGAATCACCAACAATTAAGGATTCATTTGATTCTATAGAGGAGGCATGCGTTTTGTCATTATTGGGACAATTTACTTGCACCCAAGATGAGCAAGAAGAAGAAGAAGACCAAGAAGAAAAAGAAGAAGAAGAAGAACTAGAAGATGAAGAAGAGGACGAAGAACAATGAGAAGAAGAACAAGGGAAGCAGAAATATTAGAAAATTATGAACCAGTTTGATAAATTTCCCTTTTTTTAATTTATACCGCTTTATATAACTTTTATCATTTTTAACCCTTGCCAATATCAATTATTAAATAGCTTTAAATTAAACAGAATCATAACAGATCCGTGGAATAGGCCTACTGGGGAAACCACGTTAAAAAAACGCGCTAAGTACACTACCTCAAAGGAGGTGTGGAAACGTGTGCGCATATTATGACGATTACCACTTTTTGAATCGTTATATCTCAAAAACGGTGGCTCTCAGGAAAAAAAGTAATAAGACATTTTTTATAGATAATTATCTAATCTACATTTTTTATTAGAACTAATTTTACGATAAAACTTACCGCTTCGCTGAAAATCGCTAAAAACCATATTTGGTGACCTTTGACCCCGCGTAAAATTTTTAGCACGGGTCGGATTTATGAGGACTTTTTAGATTTCATTTATGATGGTATTTTGAACAATCCTGCCAATTTTTAGCTTGATGGTAATTTTTGTAGCCTCGGATGCGTAAGTTGACCGGAGTAATCTGTTCTATTTTGTTGCCTTGTATTTCAATATTTACGTTAACTTCTTTGTTGGATATTGCCATCACTTTTGTTTTTTCCATATATATTATTAGGTTGTAAGTTTTTAATTCTGTCTCCCAGATTTTTATATTTTCTTTCAGAGCTCTTTCATTACTTGTCACAATAACAATATCATCTGCAAATACACAGGCTTCCTATATAATAATTACCTATAAATTCGTTCAAAATGACTTTAGCTTTTACCGGTATGTAGGTACACCGACTACTTTTGGTTATCCAGAACCATAGTAGTTCATAGTACAGAAACATAAAGGTTTTCCGGACTGGAAACATGGGCTCTCAGAATTACAAATATGAGTAGGGGTCGACAAGACAAGAATTCTTGTCTTGACAACAACTTCTTGTCTTGTCTTGAGAAAAATTCAAGAAATTAAAAAAAATCTTGTCTTGATGTTTTCTTGACATCTTATATCTTGTCTTGACACAAGAAATTTCAAGATCTTGAAATCTCTGATTACCCGATCCGGTGTTTCCCCGGCGACCTTTTTATTGCGTTGCGTGCTGACACGGCCTCGACTGTCACTGGGGGGAGTCCCCGAACTGCAGTTGTTTCCTGACTAACGAAAAATTGATGTGTACTTGCATGCTTAAAATAAGCATTTTGTATGGTTCGCACATACCTATTCTAAACTTAGCTGTCCAGGATTTCATAAAAATTATTGAACCAAATCGAAACAGTTAGACATCGAAAAGGATTTTGATTGTTTGGAGGATGAGATCTAAGTATAAAATGATAGAAATGATACTGCTCTAGATTTCAATTCTTATTAAATACCTCTTCAAAAATGATCAAACACTCAGGGCAAATGCAACTTAAACTTAACAGTGCTTGAGAGGCCATAAATTATTGTAAGATGACTATGCCATAATTAGATATGCCTACAAAATGGCGTTCAACTTTCGAGTGCAACATGGGGTTTAAGTGTAAAAAATGCTTTAACTACATTTTGCGACATCGAAAATCTAAATAATTGCAAAATATTAGATAAAGAATGGGTTCTGATTTGTAAATTTTGTCAGTATCTGAGAAGCGTTAAAACACTTTCTTCAATACTCGAAGGGGAAAAATATTGCACACTCCCATTGGTGGCAATTGGGGTAAACTTACTTTTAGACAAACTGGAAATTTTTCAATCTGCGAGAAATAAAATAAAATAATGTACCTATTCAATAAATTAAAATATTTATATTATGTTATGTTTTCATTATTAGTCAAGATATTTCAAGATTTCTTGTTTTCTTGACAAGAAATCTTGGTATTGACATAAAACTTTTTGTCTTGTCTTGAAAGACAAGATCAAGACAAGTTCTTGAAATTTTCAAGAAGTTGGAGACCCCTAAGTATGAGGCGTATAGAAGCCTTTCGAAGGATGCTGAAGATCTCTTGAACAGAGCACGTGACCAACAACGAGGTGCTGAGAAGAATGGAGACTGAGAGAGAACTCCTAAATATTGTAAAAAAAAAAACAGAAAAACGAGTTATCTACGACATATTTACAGAGGAGAAAAGACAACTTTCTACGACTCATAACGGAAGGGAAAGTGAAAAGAAGAGGTCAACGAAGAAGAATGCTCCTGGCTGAAGAATGTAAGAGACTGAAGAGGCATCGACACATATCCGACCTTCAGTAATATAGAAGGCATCTTAAGAAGAAGATCAACTGGTCAGGTACCTAGCTGGGTCAAAATCCCCAACATGCTACCTTTTTAGTCTAGTATACAATATGCATAGGTACCATTTTTAGGAATTAGGAAAAATACGTTAATTAATAAAAAACACGTTAAATAAAATACGTTAAATTGATGTTAATTTTGAATAATGTTGACTTAAGATAACCTTTTTTATAGAAAAGTCTGGAATTTCAAAGTGCAGTTCTAGATAAGTATTTTTGAGTTTCATTCGAGCGCCGAGTTTCTTTAGGGTGTAATTTCTTAGATTAACATATTTCGTGGATAAAAATATCAGAAACATAAAAGCAAGATCAAAATGGAAAAATATGTTATTTTAGTCCTGTCGCCAGGGGGGGTACAACGGCCTCCTGTATTCAGATGGACTTACCCAAGTTTTTTTATGTATTTTGACCTGTAGAACACGAATTTTTTGGGTAACAGTTGATCCGGATGTCGATAAGATTGTTATAAACCAAGAAGTTGAGGAATCACATAACAGCGATTTCTCGCAAAACAAAACATTTTTTTATATCTTTTGGGCCATTCTAACAAAAACATGTTCCTACAAATTTTTTCGTAGGATGCATAGTTTTCGAGATAACCGCGGTTGAACTTTCAAAAAATCGAAAAATTGGAATTTTTGAACCCGAAAAACTTTTGATTAAAAAATAAAATAGCAATTCTGCTTACCGCATTTGAAAGTTCAAGTCAAATTATATCGGTTTTAATTATTTGTATTGCTAAAAATGTATTATGTTATTGTTAAAACAAAGCTATAAACACCTAGTGCTTGAGTGATGTTTCAATGATTTTTCATTTAAAATCGAACGAGTACGTAGAGGAGGTAAAAGTGCAAGCGGCGCTATTTCTAAGTAGCATGCATTAAAACGCATGTATTAGGCACGGGAAACACTATGTGTTTACAGCTTTTTTGAACAATCAAAAAATAAATTTTTAGCAATGCAAATATTCAAAACAGATATGATTTTACTTAAACTTTTAAAGGCGGTAAGCAGAATTGCTATTTTATTTTTTATTCAAACGTTATTCGGGTTCAAAAATTGCAATTTTTCGATTTTTTGAAAGTTCAACCGCGTTTATCTCGAAAACTATGCATCCTACGAAAAAACTTGTAGGAACATTTTTTGGTTAAAATGACCCAAAAAATACAAAAAAATGTTTTGTTTTGCGAGAAATCGCTGTTATGTGATTCCTCAACTTCTTTGTTTATAACAATCTTATCGACATCCGGATCAACTGTTACCCAAAAAATTCGTGTTCTACGGGTCAAAATACATAAAAAAAACTTGGGTAAGTCCATCTGAATTAAGAAGGCCGTTGTACCCCCCCTGGCGACAGGACTATTTCTATAGTATTAGTTTATTTATCAAGTAATATTTTTATTTGTTTTTCTTTGTCATAACTTTATATACCAGTTAGAAAATAACAGCGATAAAATATTTTCGTATTGACTAATCGTATCTACACATGTCATGATCACCATTGAACGTGTCTAATCAAAAATGAAAATCATAACAATCACAAATTACACTTTTATATTATTAAACAAACCTTTTCAAGAAACATCAACATAATAGTTCCGTAGAAATTTTACGTCACATCGTGCATTTGTAAAAACAATTAATACCTCACACAATCAATGCTCACACATGATGCGTTTTATATAGGGTGTCCCATAAGTAGCGGAACGGTCGAATATTTCGCGAAATGAACATCGGATCGAAAAATTTAAAAATACTTGTTCAATAATTTTCAAAAATCTATCGAATGACACCAAACACGACCCCCCCACTACACCCCTTTGATGGTGGGGTGGTGATAACTTTGAAATCTTAAATGGAAACTCCCAGTTTTATTGCAGATTTTAGATTTCATACGTAAAAGTAAGTAACTTTTATTCGAGACATTTTTTTCGAGTTTTGGACAGATGGCACTATAATCGGACAAAAAACGATTTATCGTGTAAGTAGACTTCCAAATAAAAAACCAAAATATACGTTTATAATCTTTTTCAAAGACGTTTTTCCGATTACAGTGCCATCTGTCCACAATTCGAAAAAATGTCTCGAATAAAAGTTGCTTATTTTTACGTATGGAATCTGAATCTGCAATGAAAACTGGGGTTTTTTCATTTAAGATTTTAAAGTTACCCCCACTCTACCTCCGGATGGTGTAGGGGGGGGGGAGTGTTTGGTGTCATTACATAGATTTTTGAAAATGATTGAATAGAATAGAATAGAATAGAAATATGCTTTATTGGCAGGAAAAATTGTACAATTTTATCGACAGTTTACAAAAAGTCAAGAAAACAAAACAATAACTATTCAATTTACTAAAATTACATAAATCGTCAGTATAATTTAAAAAAATAATAATAATGAAGTTAAACAGTTAATCAATTGCAAAATTTAAAAATTTAAATAAATTGCAAATTGCATAGTCTACCTAGTAATTAAGTTTAAAAGTTAAGCTGCTGCATATGACACCCAAATACAGATGACAAATAATAATAAAAATACTACTTGTGCAAAGGGTACTGTAATTTCTTAGTTATTGATTAAGACTGCATAATTGATTACGTATTTTTTATGGGAAATAAGCCACAATTTTACTAAAAAATGAATTTATTAACGTTTCGAAGCCCAAATCGGGTTTCGTTGTCAAAATACAAAATACTTTATTTTGTATTTTGACAACGAAACCCGATTTGGGCTTTGAAACGTTAATAAATTCATTTTTTAGTAAAATTGTGGCTTATTTCCCATAAAAAATACGTAATTATAAAAATGCCACAAGGAAATAGCTTCAGAACAACATGCATAATTGATTTATATTGATTTCTCTACTGCATAATACGGTCTTTCGGATAGGTAGGCTTTTGTCAGTTTACGGAATTTGGGGAAAGATGCTGCAGATTTAAGTTGTAAAGGGAGATGGTTGTAAATTTTTTTTGCGGAATATAATATACAGTGCGGTGGAATAAGTGTTGCCCCCCCTGTTAACTTGTTCATTTTAAGAATATAAGCAAAACGCTCAGATAGGTCGATTTTTAAACTAATCATAGTATATCATAGCATCAACGTTTCGAACTTTACGCGATCCCTCTTCAGGTGACAGGCATAACTTTGATTTTTTTAAACGGTAAAGTACATCATGTGATACTTCATTTAACAGCTTTTAAAATACTGATTTTAAAAATGTATAATACTTTAATCCTTTTTGAGATCGCAGGCCCAAAATTTCGGTCGAACTCTTTTTAGACGCATTTATTTTTTTAGAATTCTGAGAAAACTAATAAGTATTTTTGAAAAATTTAAACGCAGAATGAAAGATTAGATTATTACCGAGGGCTGACAGTCCCTTAGAATAAACAAAAAGTTTCTTTTGAATGATATATTTGAAATTAAAAATCACACTAAATTTTCTCTTTTCTCCACCAGTGTGACTTATTAAAATAAACATTATAGGAGTTCTCACGGACTTTGGACCATCGAGAATACTGTAATATTTCATTATGCGTTTAAATTTTTTAAAAATATTTATTAGTTTTTTCAGGATTCGAAAAAAATGATTGCATTTAGAAAGAATTCGACCGAAATTTTGCGCCTACGCTCTCAAACAGGATTAAAGTATTATACATTTTTTAACTCAGTATTTTAAGAGATTTTAAATGAGGTGTCACATGACAAACTTTCCCATTTAAAAAAATCAAAGTTATGGCTGTCACCTGAAGAGGGATCGCGTAAAGTTCGAAACGTTGATGCTATAATATACTATGGTTAGTTTAAAAATCGACCTGTCCGAGCGTTTTGCTTATATTCTTAAAATAAACAAGTTAACACGGGGGGGGGGGGCAACACTTATTCCACCGCACTGTAGATTTCTTTACTAACTCAGATGACGGGGTCGGTAAATAGACGTCAAAGGTAGAATTTCTCGTGAAGTAGTCTAGATTAGGTCTTGGTGGAAAGACATGTAGATGTTTACGAATTAAGCAAACAGTTTCTAAAATATATAAAGATGGAAGGGCTAAAATTCTGTGATCTTTGAAGTAACTTCTGCAATGTGTTGTTCTTCTGAGGCCAAACAGATATCTTATTGCTCTTTTTTGTAATTTGAAAATAACATCGAATTGGGCAGCTGTACCAGAACCCCAAAAAGAAAGACCATATCGAAGATATGACTCGAACAAAGAAAAATATGTTATTTTGGAAGATGCTAAATTGAGTTCATTCGAAACAGATGATCTTATAGCATAGCAAGCTGAAGATAGTTTCTTCCTTAACAAATTAATATGGAGGGACCATTTAAGGTAGCTGTATAAAAAAATACCAAGAAATTTTACAGAATCAACAGTACTGATCTGGCTGTTATTAAGAGATAAGGGTTGGAGACCTCCTTTATAAGATAATGCTACTGTTTTATCTACCTTAAACGAGAGTAAATTAGAGTCAGACCAGGTTTTTCTTGTAAGTAGATCAGAAGTTATAGTAGCATGAAGAGTTGCAATATTTGAGTTGCTCCAAGTGATACTGGTATCATCAGCAAAAAGAAAGATTTTTCCACCGATTTTTAAACTAGTGATGTCATTAATAAAGATAAGGAAAAGTAGAGGACTCAATACTGATCCTTGAGGTACCCCACATACAATGTTTTTGAGACTAGAGTCTGTATCATTTGCTCTAACCAGTTGTTTCCTATCATCCAAGTAAGATTGGAACCAATTCAAAGAAATACCTCGAATTCCGCAGAAATTAAGTTTTTTTTATCAAAATATTGTGATTTACACAATCAAAAGCTTTGGAGTAATCACAAAAAACGGTGGCAGTGTGAAGATTATTGTTCAGTGCTTGATAAACCTCATGTAGTATAGAAAACATGGCATCAGTGGTGCATTTATTATTTAAAAAGCCGAACACGTATATTTTTCAGCTTTTCGATCCGATGTTCATTTCGCGAAATATTAGACCGTTCCCCTGCTTTTGGGACACCTTGTATAAAAATAAGAACTTTGAAGCGGATCCATGACTTAATTATTGAATTAATTTATTGAAGACGCTAAGTCAGAGTACAATTTTAACGATACAATAATACAAATAGTACTTTACCCTTTTGTTGTACATTTTTCTTATTTCTACAGACAACTGTAATTGGATTTTACCACTTATTGGTTCACAAAACATGGTTCACTATTTTTTTTGTATGTGTTGATATGTATGTACGTATATGTGGTACCCCCAGTTCTGTTTAACATCTACAGACAATAAACAATCCAGGAAGCATTGAATGATGTAATGATGGATGGGTATAAAAATAGACGGCTAATATATCAGTAATAGGTTTTCAATCCATCTTTCACACGGTCGTCTAATACTTCTTCTACCATTGGTGATTTATCTCTTGCTATTTTCACCACACGGGTCTCCCCTTATGCTTATGTGGTTATTCCATTCTTTTTTTTTATATTTAGTGCCCATTTGTTTATACATTGTACTTTTAATATCTTCACTTCTCTTTTAATCTCTCAGCTTCTTTCTTGTTATTCTTCTCAGTACTCTCATCTCTGCCGTTTCCAGTAGTCTGCGTTGTGGCTGAGTCTAGTCTTTTTTCTGATGCATATGTCATCACTGGCTTTTATAAACATTCTTAACTTCATCTTAGTGTTAATTTGTCGGTTTCGCCATACAGTGTTATTAAGGCACTTTGCCAGTCTATTTGCTTTTTGTACTTAACCTCTCACTTCTTTGTCTAGACGCCTAAAGCTGGACGGCATGCGGCAGTGTAATTCCAAGGTATTTTATTTTCATTACCGTAAAATGGGGTGACTTTGACCGATTTTGTACTTTAATCCTATAAAAATCATATTTTAAATTTTGCTACATTTTTGTATATGCAAATATGTTATGGGTTTAGGCGTCTACTTTCAGTAGCTTAGATTATAATTACAAGAAAATAATCAGGACTTAGAAAAAAATGCCTTTGGTTAAGTTTACCCCATTTGGGGGGAAGTTGAATGTATATGCTTTTTGCTTGTTAAACTTATTTTTATTTTAGGTGGGGTTAATTTGACCGTTTTTAAACCATTTTTTCTTAATTGGTTATATCGGTGGATTTAACAACCCTTGGAATATTAATTCTTTTTTTTTTAATTTAAAAATGAATTCTTAGATATTTATAAATTTGATCGTTAAAAATAATTTTAAAAATTATACAGGGTGGCTGAAGTATATCACAATAGATCTTTTTCTATGTTTTGGTCAAATTCACCCCAGCGGTCAAAGTAACCCCATTTTACGGTACTTGTTTAATACTGATGCCATAATTTCTATTTTACATCTGATTGGTTCTTTGCTGATCACTATTGTTTTAGTTTTCTGAGTTGATATTGTCATACTAATTTATTTTGGTCTTGTGTTAAATCTGTGGACTAGTCTTTGCAGACTCTCTTCATCTTAGACTATCAATATTGGCTACGTAGCAGAGTATTTTTACTTCTTTGCTTCTCGTTCTGTATCCTCTTCCCTTTTAACAATTTTCATGATTTCATCCATGATTAAGTTGAAGAGCAGAGGCCTCAATTATTGTTCTAGGAACTTCTCTATTATATAGAAGATGAATGACATCCTTGAGTTTTACTCTGTCAAATGCTTTCTTCAAGTTAATCAGACACAGAAATGTCGATCTGTTATACTCTTGTGATTTCTCAGTAATTTGCTTTATGAGAAATATTGCATCTGTACATGATCTTTCAGTACGAAAACTCCGATTCATGAGTTCTAAAATTTTATTTGTAAGTATCGGATAAAATTTAACAAGTTTATACCTATACTATGCAGTTTTCTTGCTGTTTTTTATCTCCTTTTTTAGATAGTAGAATTAGTTCACTAGATCTCTATGTGTCCGGTTCCAGCGTCATTTGTTCTTCCTCTACATAGAGATTTTTTAGAAAGTCAATTCATGTATCCGTTTTTATGTGTTCTGGTTCTATTAGTTCTTTTACCTCCGTTCTTTGACCTCTTATAAAGCGCCATATCTCCTTTTGCAGACCATAAAAATCCTGTCCCATTTCTTTCGAAAAACGTTCCCAATTATTATTTGCTATTCTTCTTACAAGTACATGTGTTTCGTTTCTTATTGTCTTGTAATAATTATCTAATTTCTTGTCGGCTGTGTCCATGGAAACAGCCGACAAGAAATTTAAGATCAATAATTGACTACGCAATACTAAAACAACATACCATATTGAAAGTTGAAGATATACGAGTATGCAGAGGAATATGTAACATATCAGATCATCATTTCCTAAGAGCTAAAATATTCTTCCCGATAAGACACACAATAACGAAGACGAAAACAATCCCGGATGCAGACAAAAATACTTCAAATATAACAGACGAGAAATATAACTTAGAGAGCCTATTACAAGAAAGTGTTAAATATCTCTATCAAACGAGACTCGACAATTACATACTAAGCCCGAATAATCTAACAACAGAAGAGGTTTATAATAATATATAGTATACAGCATAAAAGCAGCTGCAAAGGAAGCCCTTGGTATCAGAGAAATTAGAAAAAGTAACAAATACTGGTGAAATTCAGAGACAGAGAGACTAGTCAAGGAAAAAAAGATACTATACCAAAAATGGCTTAACACAAAAAATGAAGAAGACTACAACAGGTATAGAGAAAAGAAAAGAGAATCAAGACATAAAATCATTCAAAGTAAGAGAGAGACCTGGGATCGAAAGTGCCAAGAAATCGAAGCACACATAGGAGGACGAAAATGCAGTGAATCATGGAAATTTCTGAACAAGATCAAGAATAACGAAACACGCAACGACAAACTACAATTAATACCAACAGATAAATGGGTTCAACATTATAATGACTTATTAACTGAATAAAGGCCCGAATACTCACAACCAACTAGACGGAAATATAAATTGTAGGGAAGAAATAAACATAAACAGTGTAGCAGTTAAAAATTTAATTAAACAACTAAAAAATGTAAGATCTCCTGGTCCAGGTGGGATCAATGCCGAACTACTGAAAAATGGAACTAAAAAACTTTTCGAATCTCTGCCATATGTATTTACAAAGTACATCAATGGCGAAAATGTACCCAGTGACTGGAAAATAGCTTATATATCCATCGATTCATAAAAAGGGCAATAAACTAAAATGTAGCAATTATCGCGGAATATCAGTAACAAATACAATAAGCAGAGTATTAGGCTATTGATTATGTACGATAGAAAGGAACTACAACGTTAACGGGATTTTATTATTTGATATGGTCAATGAATCTCTATATATGAAAAAACCGCGGAGTGCTACCATTTGAAGGGGTGCGTTTTGGAGAAATGGGTGAATTAGTCCCTGGGCACAGGTTACATTAGGGTGAGTTCTATGCACTTTTGGTACAAACATGTCTACATAAAAATTGTTCCTGGTTAAATTTCCTATCTAAATATAACTTTTTAAAGTCAAAGTTACTTTTTTTTCCAAAAATATATTCAAAAGAAAAAGCACAAAGAAAACCAAAAGAAAGAAATTTTGTTTTTTGTCCCATAACTTTTGTCCACGGGGATATAGTTATAGACATTGCTTCACAGAAAAAAAACTTACATATTTTATCTTTAAAACGGTGTTTAGCAGAGGTCATTAGGATTTACAGTTTTCGAATTATCATTTTTCAAAGTTCGCCACTCACAGCAATTTCGGGCAATTTTCCTTGTTATTTCGCAAATATTGTTCTGTAACTTTTTTCTACGCAACTTTAGGCATATGTAACGGTACATGTAAGAGGAATAGAAATCAATTACCTTTAAAATGTTCTACTGTATAATGTTGTACGACTTCTTTAAAGGGGTTATCTTTTTCAAGATTTTATACTTTTAACGAGTTTTTATATTTTTTACGATTATTTTTTAAATTTCCGATTATAACTTTTTTTCTACATTTAGGTATATTATTATATAATAAAAAAGAAAGCTTATTCTGTTTACTTTAAAATGGTGTATTATAAAAAAATTCTAGGATTATTTTTTAATAAGATATGCTTTTTCAAAATATAATAAGTACTTGCAACGATTTTTGATTTTAGGATTATTTTTTAAATTTCTCATTATACCTTTTTTATATGATTGTGTCTAATGATTAAATCTTATTTTTTATAGGTAATACTTTGGATCCACTTGACTCGGCCAGGCAAACTTCAAAATATGGTTAATTCCAATATTTACTGTCAAAGCTCCTGCACCACAAGCTTTGCTTGAAAAAATAGCATGTAAATGTACCAAATGGATGTAAAAAACTGCGGTTGTAGGAAGATAGGAATTAGTTGTTCAATATTCTGCAAAGGGTGCATGTGCGTGCATGGGTACTAATTGTGGGAACTCTAAGATAACTGAGGTGTCAGAGGAAGATATTGAAACTAATGCTAACGAAGAGATGGACTTGATATTGAAAAATTTTTATATGTCAACGTTTAAATAATTTTAACTAAAGTGATGTTTTCTAAGACTAATGTTTATGTATTTTTTGTAAAAGAAATAGGTAAAAAAATATCAAAGAATCACTCGGTTTCCATTATTTAAATATAGATGATACACCATTTTAACGAACAGAAAGTAAGCCCTTTTTATTGAGCAATATAAAGTATATTCATGTACAAGAAAAAAAGTTATAATGAGAAATTTCAAAAATAATCGTAAAAAATGTAAAAAATAATATTTTTTATATTAGGTATTATATAATAATATTATTTTATTTTTATATTATATTATAAAAAATCGTTAAAAGTATAAAACTTTGAAAAACCATAATCTCTTTAAAACAAAGTTGTACAACGTTATACAGTAGATAATTTTAAGGGTAATTGATTTCTATTTCTATTACGTGTACCATTGCATATACCTAAAGTTACGTAGAAAAAAGTTACAGAACAATATTTGCGAAATATCAAGGAAACTTGCCCAAAATTGCTGTGAGTGTCAAATTTTGAAAAATCATATTTCGAAAACTATAAATCCTAATTACCTCTACTAAACAAAATTTTAAAGAAGAAATATGTAGTTTTTTTCTGTAAAGCAATGTCTATACCTATATCCTCGTCGACAAAAGTTATGGGACAAAAAACAAAATTTCTTTCTTTTGTGTTTCTTTGTGCTTTTTCTTTTGAATATATTTTTGTAAAAAAAGTATGATTGACTTTAAAAAGTGATATTTAGATAGGAAATTTAACCAGGAACAATTTTTATGTAGGTATGTTTGAACCAAAACGCACCCCTTTAAATGGTAGCACTCCGCGGTTTTTTCATATATAGATGTCCATTGACCATATGAAATAATAAAACCCCGTTAACGTTGTAGTTCCTTTTAGCTATCTTATTTTGAATATAATCAATAGCCTATATATACAAAAATTTTAAGAAAACTGATTGAACAAGAATACTCAGGATACGAAGAAGAAGAACAATGCGGGTTTAGAGCTGGAAGGTCCTGTACGGATAATGTATTTTCGTTAAAACAAATCATCGAAAAAAAATTAGAACGGAATAGGCCAATACACCTAGTTTTTATAGATTTGCAAAAAGCATATGACTAGAGATGCATCAAGTCAAACTAGTTTGATTTTACTCAACAAACTTGACTTGACTTGAAAATCAAACTTTTTGTATAAAAAAAGTTTGACTTGACTTGATTTCGATATCTTTAGGTTTGACTTGAATTCAAACATCTTCAAACAGTTTGAAAAGTTTGAATATTACGCAACGTGTTTATTTTCAATTTTAAATGAGACCGCCTACGCCTTTATTTGTTCAGTGGTGGATCAACGAGAGGAGGGGGAGGGGTAGGGGAAATTCCCCCTCTCCCTCTCCGAATAAGGTAAAAAAATTATTTTTGACAAATTTCAATAAACCTAGAAATGTATTGGCTGATACGATATTTAAACCGCAGACAGACAAATAAAACCCAATAAACGCGCCAGTTAGGATAATTATTAAGAAAGCTTAATGCATATTTATACATTAATTTTTTAAAAATTATTTAAACCCAACATTTGTATCCTGTATCCGAAAAAAATTTAAATTGTAGATATAAAACTATATAGACCTGGATCCCGCGTACCAAAAAAAAGTTGATTAATAGCAAGCTGAAAATTTGTTAATAGCTTAACGGTGTCTAGTCAGACAAACTTTGATGTATGGGAACACTGGAACAGAAGAAGTTTTAATTGTGGAAAAGGTTAAAAATTTGGAACGTCAGACTACGTAAACGTTCCATGTATTTTATCGGACAGAACTTCCAATTAATTTGTTACCATTTCATTAAACTCTCATGCAAAAATCAGATTGGTGTTCATCACAAACTGGGCATTTTAATGAGTGAAACACGAAGAACATGTCAAATGACAGGAATCATGTTGGTTAGTAAAAGCAGTCTGATTTTTGCATGAGAGTTTAATGAAAGTGTAACAAATCAATTGGATGTTCTGACCGACAAAATCAATTTGACGTTTTCGTAATCAGACGTTCCAAATTTTTAAACTGTTCCACAATTAAAACTTCCCCTGTTCCAGTGTTCCCGTACATCAAAGTTTGTCCGACTAGACACCGTTAACCTATTAACAAAAAGCTTGCTATTAATCAACTTTTTTTGGGACGCGGGATCTAGGTCTAATAACCTTATGGTTAGTTTTGAATTTTAAAGAAATACCAACGAATATACAGCAATACTAACTTTTGTATTGTGGTTATTTTCGAGTGAACTAGCAGCTTGGTACAACATGTTTTTTCGAACTGGCCCTAAGATAAATAAATGCCTTTTTTAATAAAAAGAAGTCATAAAAATTCCAAATCATTTTATTTTGAGCTGTCCATTGAAAAACCAAATATTCTTATTTTATTGTAACCCTTAAGGGCATAGGCGTAACATGTCGCTTATCAAAATGTTCAATGTGTTTTAAATGTATTAATTTGTTTTTCAAATCCTGAGAAAACTAATAAGAATTTAAAAAAAATTAAACGCAGCATGAAAGATTACATTATTTCTGAGGGACGAACATCCCTGAAAACTTCTATAATGTTTATTTTAATAAGTTACGGGGGTGAACATAAAAAAGGAAAATTTAGTGTTATTATTAATTGCAAATATTTCATTCAAGAGAAACTTTTTATTTATTCTAAGAGACTTTCGGCCCTCGGTAATAACACAATCTTTCATTCTGCGTTTAAATTTTTCAAAAATACTTATTAGTTTTCTCAGGATTCGAAAAAAATAAATATCTACATTTAAAAGTTTTAAATTAAAACACATTGAAAATTTTGACTTTTATGTGGCACTCATTGTATTATTAATTTTCTTATCTTAATTGACAACTAACATGTCTATCTCGACAAAAAAGTATATCTACTAAATAAATTATTTTTCAAACTCTTTCAAACTAGTTTGACAAACAGTTTGAATTTTCAAACCGGTACGATTGACCAGTTTGACTTGACTTGAAATATTTGTCAGAAGGATTGACTTGAGTTTGACTTGAAATTAAGTCAAACTTAAGTCAAGTTCAAACATTCAAGTCAAACTTGTGCAAATCTACATATGACAATATACCGATACCGAAACTATGGGAAGTAATGCAAAACACCAACGTTAACTTTACTCTCATAAAAGCTGTCCAAAATTTATACAGTGACATGAAATCTGCAGTAAAATCAGGAAACAAAATAATAGATTTGTTTACAGTCCACAAAGGTCTACGACAAGGATGTTGCATATCACCGAGTCTGTCTACACACCTGCCTGTATACCCTTCAGTTTGCAGACGATCAGATAATATGTGCAAACAGAATACGAAAAATGGGGATTGCAGATGAATGTAGAAAAAACACAATATATATGCCTAGGTGAGGATTCAACTGATATGATATTGGACAATAATCAGAATATAACTAGCTGTGATAAATATAAGTATTTGGGCATTAATTTCAACAAGGAAGGTACTGACGATGCAGAAATTAAGAGCAGAATAAATAAAGCAAGAACCAAAATTAAATCATTGAACGGAGTTTTGTGGAGTACCGAGATAGCGAAACAAAGAAAAATGGGAATATACAACACCATGATTAAGAGCACATTGGTATACGGATCCGAAACATGGAGAATAAGGGAACACCAAAAACGAAAAATAGAAGCTACTGAGATGGACGCCCTAACCCTTACGCTCCATACACTCACAATTGTGAGCGTCTTATTTATAAGTGATATTAGGTTTAAAATATCATTTTGCACCAGTTGCTGCTCTACGACACGATAGTGGGTGCACGTGTCTATCATATTGTCGCGGGAGATTACCGAAAATTTGCTTAGATCCGTATGATACTGTTCAGTGAATGGTAACGACTTTTTGTCAAGTGTGTTAATATGGCTTCTAGACGTAAGTACACATTTTTATTTGTTTTAAAATATTTATTTTGGTGGATAGTCGTCACAAATTGTGTATGTTTACCTATTTAGACAAAATCATTCAATACTAATTTGAAGTTACAAATCCACAAACGTGTTTTGAAGAACAACACGTTTGTGAGGGCTAGGAGTGAGCGGTGTCAATGTAAGTTTTGAAGTGTTTCACGTTTATGTAGGCCGGGAGTAAATGGTGTAACAATGCAAAAAGCATAAATAATGATTCAGTGAACAATACTGGTAACAAGGGTTTCTTTTTCAGGAACAACTAGAAAAGTTGACATGGCGAGACTGGCTGCTCATCCAGATGAAATCTACGAACTGCTGGATGAAATTGATTCCGATTTGGAAATTGAACTCGTGAGATGATGATGATGATTGGGTACCGTCTGAAGAGGAGAATTTGTCTGTACAAGATGATGAGATTGAAGAAAGTGGTAAATCTGATGAAAGTGGAGACGAAAATGATTCAGCAGTTCCCAGTACTGTACAAAATCTCCAAAAATCATCAATGCTAAATTGGGGTAGAACTAATCCATTTAAAAATGAAAATATACCCGAAACAATACTTCCAGATCCCACTGAAGTTTTAACACCATGGTGTTACTTTGAAAAGTATTTAGGAAACTCATTTTTTCAACTGTGTGCAGAACGTACTGCACAATTTTATTTACAAAAACACGGAAGGGAACTTAAACCCAAAGTAACTCCTGAAGAAATAAAAAAAACTTTTGGGATCCATGCAGTGATGAGTTGTTTAAAATGCCCTCGAATTCATTTATATTGGAGCAGTCGCTTTAAACTTCCTGTAATTGCGGATGCAATTACAAGAGATAGGTTGTACCTCTTGAGAGTCAATCTTCATATTGTGGATGTATGCACGGTAACAGAAGAAATTAAAAAAAATAATCGTCTGTAGAGAGTTCAGCCAATGATCGATTTAGTCAGAAGCCGATGTCGGGAACTAAAGAGAGAATCTGAAGCTGCATTCTCAATAGACGAACAGATGATTCCGTTTCTTGGTCGATGTGCTCTTCGGCAATATGTAAAAAATAAACCAAGACCTGTGGGTTTAAAAAATTTCGTTTTATCAAAAAGTGATGGTACTGTCCTAGATTTTGAAATATATCAAGGAACAAGTACCAATTTAAGAAATAAAGAACTGGGACTCGGACCGTCAGTCATCCTTAGGCTAGTGGAAACGTTACCGGTTAATAGCTTTGTATTCTTCGACACATATTTTTCGACGATACTTTTGTTGCTCAAATTATCTGAGCTACAAATACATGGCACAGGAACTATTATGTACAATCGTTTTAAAGGATTTACATTTAAAACAGATAATCAGATGAAAAGAGGCGATTCTGAGCAGGTTGTTAGCAGTGATCAGAAGATATGTATCACTAAATGGAAAGATAATAAATCCGTTTTAATGGCATCTACGGATTTTGGCCAAGAACCCACACATTTAGTCAAACCATCAAATAAAACTAATACTAGTCGTGTAGAAGTTCCATGTCCAAACGTAATTAAAATTTACAACGAAAAGATGGGTGGAGTTGATATCTGCGATCAGATGATGGAGTATTATAGAACTTTCTTCAAAACTCGCAAATGGACATTAACGGTAATCCTACATCTATTTGATTTAGCTATTGTTAACAGTTGGATGGAATACCGTCGCGACTGCCGAAGTAACAAATACAAATCAAAAGATATTAAAGATTTATTATCCTTTCGCTTAGAACTAGCAGATTATTTGTTATGTGGAACGAAAAGTCCAAATACAGAAAACGTGGACACAGAAGATGAACATGAAGACCCTCGTCCAAAGAAAATGAGACCGTCACCTTTACCTTGCACTGACAAAAGATATGATGGTTTTAATCACTGGCCTGTCTTGGAAGATCTAAAAAATCCTTTATGTTGCAGATTGGAATCCTGTAAGAGTAGGTCAAGAGTTTCATGTAGCAAATGTAAAGTTTATCTCTGTATGAGCAAAAATCAAAATTGTTTTTTAACTTTCACAACAAATAATGTTTTAAAAATATACTAGTTATTAACATTTGTAATAAATGACAATATGTGTACTTAATATTACTAATAAAGGTTGTAAAATGTTGTAATTTATTTGTTTTGTTTTCTAGGGGGAGTAGTCATACACTCCCAATACTCACATATGTGTCAGTCACACAATTGTGCATGTCACGCATATACTCCTGGGAAACACAATCGTGAGTATCAATAAAATCTGTCAAAGTGACATAGCAAAATTCTGAAAAAAATTAGTATATCTCTTTGTTCCCATATAAATTGAAAAATAGACTGAACAACTTTATATGTCAACTTACATTGTTTCGGGAGTGTAAGGGCTAAGAAGAGCAAGTAGAACATCGAGATTGGACCGGGTTATAAATGAGGAAGTAAAGCGAAGAATGAACTTACAGGAAACGGTTGTAGAATGCATTGAGAAGAAACAATTAACGTGGTACGGACATGTTCAGAGAATGGGGGAGGAAAGACTGCCAAAGAAAATTATGAAATGGATACCTACAGAAAACAGGAAAAGAGAAAGGCCAAGAACGACATGGATACAAGGAGTAAGACGATCAATGAGTGTACGAGGATTAGAAGATAAAAACTGCAATGATAGAAGATATTGTCAACAAGGCATCGGACAACGTCGGAGGACGTTTTGAACCCGAATTTATATATAAATAATTATCTAATGCCTCTTGTGTCTTGGTTGACATATACTTCAGGTAAGCTCTTTTTTTTTACCGGTTACATCACTTCTGTACAAAACCATAGAGTTTATCGTTTTAGAGCAGATTTATTTTTACTTATAATTCTTTCACCAAGAACTTCCTTGAAGATAGTATAGGTACTTCATTTTTGCCCAGCTTTCTTCAACTCCATAACTTTTTGCGATATGCTTACACGTTACCCGTGTTGAGCTGCCCCCCCCCCCCCCACTTGCAAAAATTAAAAAACGAATAGCCCTGATTTATGAGCTATTTATGAGCTCTCATATTCCGCAAACTAAAAATTTTGAGCTCGTTCCACTGAGCAGGAATTTAATACTTTAGTGGGGGGGGGGGGGGGGGCTGAGAATCGAAGGGCATAGTTGATTTTTACCTTCAGTGACTGCACTATAGAAAGAAAATGGCAATTCAATAATTGAGATGCGTATATTTTGCGAGCTCATAAATTATTAAACGATATCTAGTCGACAAATAATTAATTTTTAATTATTTTAAGTACAACTCTCTCTCTTAAGCCGGGAATATGGGATGGTTTTCTTGCGAAGGGGTTGTATCTCAATAATCGAAAGGCGCGTGATTTAAGAGTTTATTCTTAGAATATAAGCTATACGAATAAAACTACTATTAACTTTTTTGTAAAAACTTACAGTTTTTCAGTGATTTACGAAAAACCGCTTCAAAACATGCATTTTTTCACGAATAATTAAAATTTTTGATCTTTAATAACTTAAAAAGTATTGACTTATTTTAATAAATTTATATAATACATTTTGCTTATAATTTGTTCTTTTATAGATTTGTGCAGTTATTTTTTATAAAATAATTTTTCACCCCCGAGAAGGGGCGGTATCCACCCTCAGGGTAAAAGTGCAAGGTGGTATCATATCACCTTTGTTTCTTGAGGTATCCTCTAACCACTGACCAATTTTCGTGAAAATCGATGAAGGTTCACCGAAATTGAAGGTAATCGTTGATTTTTACCTTCAGTGACTGCACTATACAAAATAAATTGTAATTTACTGATCTAAATTCGCGTAATTTGGAAGCTTATAAATTATTCAATGATATGTCGTCGCCAAATAATTAGTTTAATGCATTTTAAGTACAACTTTCTCTTAAGCCGGGAAGATAGGGTGGTTTTCTTGCGAAGGGGTTGTAGCTCAATAATCGAAATGCACGTGCTTTAATAGTATATTCTTAGAGTATATAAGTTATAGGAATTATATCCGCAATACGATATATTTTAAGTTTTCTCAGCATTTTTCTCTTATGTTAAATCAATTAAAGGGTCGTTTGGGGGTGAAGGGGATGAGCTCAAAAATCGAAACTATATAATTTCAAGAGCTCATAAATAGCTCGTAATTCTGCCGCAAAGACCGATTCAATATTCCTATTTTTAAGTAGTGGGGGGGCTGACTCAGCCCCCCCCACTAAAGTATCAAATTCCTGCTCAGTGGAACGAGCTCAAAATTTTTAGTTTGCGGAATATGAGAGCTCATAAATAGCTCATAAATCAGGGCTATTTGTTTTTTGATTTTTGCAAGTGGGGGGGGGGGGGGCAGCTCAACACGGGTTTACACGTTATAATGTAGCAGGATTTTGCTTCAGGAGGAATAATTGCTGCATAAAGTTTGTGATCCTTCCTTTTAAAATATCAAGCATATATTTATTTTCGTAATGATGCTTGTGATGAATAGAAATAAAATAGAAATATTTATTAATCCTTTAGACATTTTTACAAATGTATAGGACAGGTCATAGAGATGATTCTTAATTGTATAACAGTTACAGGCTAACATTGTTCAGCTACAAATTTTATATAGGTACCTAACACCTAACACATGATAACATATATTATAAGATAACTAATATACAAAACAATTTATACATAAAAAATAAAATGGTGGTTTATAGAGTATCTTCAAGGAATTCTTTGTAACTGTTAAAACAAGCAATCTCCTGCACTTCATCGGGAAGTTTATTGTAAAATTTCATTCTCATAAATTTAAAACTATTTTCTAATCTTGATGTTTTATACTGAAGTATTCGGAGCTTATTAGAATTTCTTGTATGGTAATCATGTCGATGAGCATTAGTTTCAAATTGATTGAAATTTTCTTTGACAAACAGAAGAGTGTGGTAAATGTACAGACTATAGATTGACATGATTTTGTATTTTATAAACGTTGGTTTACAAGTTTCCCGAAATTTTAGCCCGAATATTTTTCGAATAATTTTTTTCTGAGTTACAAAAATTTTACAGCTGTCAATAGAATTTCCCCACAGTAGTATTTTGTAACTCATATGACTGTAAACAAGGCCGAAATAGATATTGATCAGTGCTGATATCGGCATAGTATCTTTTATTCTAGAAATAGCATAAAAGGATTTATTTAATTTTGTATTTATTGCATTGACTTGTTCAGTCCATCTCAAACGGCAATATTTAAACCTAAACATTTTGTTGTTGTAACTGACGAAATAAGTATATCGTCAAATTTATACCCTATTCCACTAACATACGCCTGTTTTGGTTTACTTCGACAACGAATATTTTACTGTGCAAAATAAGAAGAACGAAAGTAAATTGCAAATTACATTGTTGTATATTGGAATAATTGCTATTAGCGACATTTACTTTCGTACTTCTTATGTTGCACAGTAAAATATTCGTTGTCGAAGTAATCCAAAACAGGCGTATGTTCGTGGAATGACCCATAAATGATAATGAGTATACTGTTATGCTCTGTATTTCTCTTTTATGAGATTGATCAGCAAATTCTTACTTTGATTAATTACTTAATTATTTTAATTATTACTTATGTACAACAAAACCAAAATTAATTTAAATTTTATTCTCCGGGCTATTTTAATTTTAATGCATTAATGCATTAGTATCTCTAGTTGCTTACTTCATCCAGGGACAAAACAGGGAAATTAAACACATTCGATGTCATATAAATGTTATAAATATTTTTTTATTTATCCAATATACCAAAAGTGACTTCTCACTTTTTAAAAACTGGACTGTACTCTCCAGATATTCATTACACAGTGTCCATTTTTTCTCTCGTCAAAATAAGACTCAACACTCTCATCCCCACCATCTATCTTTCTCCGCCAATCACAAACATCCTGTCTACCCACTACATCCATATTTTAATTTCTTAAGAACCAATTTATTTTGTATACAACTTTTCTATTTTGTTAAATTCTAGGAGACACCAATTTACTTTCGTTGTTTCAAAATGCTAAACAAAAAGCCTTATATTCTAAACTCAATAAATTTGTTTACTACCTATCCTTCTAAGAAACATTTATAAAACGTCATTGTTCATACCAAAACGAACTAAATGTACTTTCTAATTTTTACCGCATAATAATTGTATGTCCGTTCAAAAAAACATTAACAAATCACTTAACGATTTCACTTTCCGCGAAAACACTGTTTACTAACTAAATTATAATATTTACAATTTTTGGTCATATACAGAGCGATGAAACTCTATGATCTCGTGGTCTCTGATATAAATTTATTTTCTAAATTTTTCCCAAAAAGAATTATACAACAACACATTGCTAAGAACATTTTGTTTTATCAACGTTTACTATTAATCCATTTGCTTTGGACCAATCTACAAATGACTTAAAAACACCGTTGGAAAATGATATAAGTTCCTCTTTACTAGGCGCAGAGATCGCTAGTGCAGTATCATCTGCGTAAATAGTAATACCACGAGATTTAATGTAATCAGGAAGATCATTCATAAAAAGAATAAATATAAGCGGTCCTGAAACAGATCCTTGAGGGACTCCTTTATCAATATTGTAAACTGTCAAAGTAGAATTCTGATATGAAACTAACATTTTTATATTGCTCAAATAGTCTACTATCCAGTCCAAGAAATCTCCTCTGAAACCTAGGTTGTAAAATTTATTTTTAATAAAATTAAAATCCAGACAATCAAAGGCACGGGACAAATCAAAAAGAGACCTGCCACATGCTCCCCTGTCAACATGTGATACTTATTCCGATAGAACATATTTTAACAGATACCAAACAATAACAGTCAAGTGCATCTCTAACATAGTTTATCCGTAACATATTGTACGACATACGATAATCGTATGCTGTGAAGATGAAGAACCACCTACCTGCGTATTGTTCCTCGATGAATATATTTCTATTACCGTTCCTTGACAGGTCTTTTTTTATTAGCTGGTCATTATTACAACTCTATAATGTTTAATATTGTTATTACATTGTAGACGTAAAAAAGCTTCTAGGCCTGGATCCCGCGTACCAAAAAAGTTTTTTAATATCAAGCTGAAAATTTGTTAATAGCTTCACGGTGTCTAGTCGGACCAACTTTGATGTACGGGAACACTGGAACAGGGGAAGTTTTAATTGTGGAACAGGTTACAGGTTTCGAAGGTCAGACTACGAAACTGTCCCATGTATTTTGTCGGGCTTGATTTGTTACCGTTTCATTAAACTCTCATTTAAAAATATATCACCAACATAATTTCTGTCATTTAACATGTTCTACGTGTCGGATTTATTAAATTGCCCAATATATTTGTCGGACAAACATTTTTCATATATTATATAAAGTTTTTTATTAAATAAACTAAAAACAACCTGCTAGCTTTCACAAACATAAACTTGTTAGAATGACCAGTTCCACAATTAAAACTTCCCCTGTTCCAGTGTTCCCATACATCAAAGTTTCTCCGACTAGACACCGTTAAGCTATTAACAAATTTTCAGCTTGCTATTAATAAACTTTTTTTTTGGTACGCGGGATCCAGGCCTATTAACGTATATTATGAAAAGTATATTTTTTACTTATAGTCCAGGAACTGAAGCTTTTGACCTCGCAATTTTTACAGAATGGATGGATTTGCTTGAAAATTTGAGAATATGTAGTGGATAGTCCAAGAATAAAAATCTATATGATGCCGAAAGGCGCTTTAACCATGGGGGTGGTTGCCTCCCCATCTCGAGGGTGGAAATTTTTTATTATATTTTGACCGCAAAAGTTGATAAAAATATTCATTCTAAGCAAAAAATGTTCTATACATTCTTTTGATAAAATTAATAGTTTTCGATTTATTCGCTATCGAAAGTGTTAGTTTTATATCGCAAAAATCAATGTTTTTCGATATTACTTATTTACGATTCACTCAATTTTTGCCGTAGAAAAATTTTTTTCAAACCAAGTTCTTGGGAATTGGATAACTCTGACGCTAATCTTTCTATTCTGAAGAAAATGGCATTTTTTTACCACACTACAAATATTCGTTATTCGCTTTTAACTCCAGTTTTTTAAAACTAATCATTCTAAGCCAGTCAAACTTCTAGAATCTATTAATAATACACAAATAAAGAAGAACGAATAAGGCCAATGACTAAAAACATCGCTAACTTACATTATTATGCTTCCAATTGGATTTCTCCTTTTTTTTTTCAAAAAAATATATTGATTTTTTATCCGTAACTTTTTATTTTCTATCTTAGAAAGTTTGTTAAAAAAGAATTTTGTAGGTTTTTAGAAGGTCTATAAATTTATTAATATTAAATATTTTTAAAATCCTCAGCCGCAAAAGGAGGTGAATTTGAAAGAGTTGGTAAAGGTGGTTTCTGCATGTTATTACAAGTTTTAATTGTCAATAGCTCACCCAATTATTGCCGTAGAAAAAATTTTTGCAAACCAGGTTCTTGGGAATTAAATAAGCTACAATTTCATATTTAAAGATTTTTCGTATCTCTGATGCTAATCTTTCTGTTCTGAAGAAAAGGCCATTTTTTTCCAAACTACAAAAATTCCTTATACGCTTTTAACTCCATTTTTTTAAAAAGTAATCATTCTAAGTCGGTCAAACTTCTAGAACCTATTAATAATACATAAATAAAAAAGACCAAATAAGGTCAATGACTAATTTTAATTAGGGTGGTGATTAGGGGGTTGCTTGCGATCACCTTTTCGCTGAAAAAAAAAATAGGGACTGACATTATTTTCATTATAACCCACTTAATTTTTGAGCTAGAGACTTTTTTTATTTCTAGAAATAGACATTTTTATATGTTTTAAATAAGTTCGAACAAGTTATCCGGTCTTTTGATTTTGAAACTACAATATTTAGCATTTGACGAAGAAGAGCTAACATATAATAAAGTGTAGCTCGATTACTATTGGCCTTAAAAGAAAATTAAAAAGAAACGGTTTTGTTTATTTTTTAAAAGGTACATTTTTGTTAAGTAAACATGTTTTGATAAAACGAAAATTTTTGGAGTTATTAGCAGAAAACTTATTAAAAACATTGATTTTTTCGATATAAAACTAACACTTTTGATAGCGAATAAATCGAAAACTATGAATTTTATCAAAAAAATGTATAGAACGTTTTTTGCTTATAATGAATGTTTTTGCCAACTTTTGCGGTCAAAATTTAATAAAAAATTTCCACCCCCCAGATGGGGTGGCAACCAGCCCCATGGTAAAAGCGCCTTTCCTTTTGGCATCATATAAATTTTGATTCTTGGACTATCCACTACTTATTTTCAAATTTTCAAGCAAATCGATCCATTCTGTAAAAATTTGCGAGGTTTTGTCCTATTTTAAGCTTCATTACTTGGACTATTATTCTTTTTCATTCCTAATCTTAGTCATTAACTTGATGTAGCTATAATAATGACATAAACTGATTTTTTCGATTACATCCATTTTCATCTTTTTCTATTGCCCTCGCACATTTGGAGAATGCTTGCAACGATGAAGTTTTTCTTTTACCTTACAGGCATCCTCACCAGGTACCTTTACAGATACGTTAATGTCTTTTATCCCGCTATCCAGGGAGTTTTGAATATCTTTAAAAAATCTTCCCAACGTTTCGTTACTTCTTCTCAATTATCTTCCTCCAGGTACTCCAGAATCTACCTTACCTTCTGGTTCCTTAAAGATTCAAGTTTAAAGCATTCTTTTTAATAGAACAATTTAGAAAGGGATCCTGTAATATCCACATGAAATAATACGAGAAAAATAACAATACCATACATAAAAGGATTAACCGAAAAACTTAAAATGAGAGGAAACAAATTCAACAACGTTCAAAACAAAAAACACACTGAGATGTATTTTATTTAAAACTAAACTTAAAAATGAACAAGAAAGAAAAAAGAATGGAAGAAAGAATTTATAAAATACCTTGTGAATGCGAACATTTTTATTTAGGTGAAACATCAAGACCATTAAACTTTAAAATAAGTGAACATCAATCTCATATTAAAAATAGAGAATTTGATGGAAATCAAATACGTAAACACTCTTGGGATAATGAACGTAGAGTTCAGTGGAAAGATTCAAGTATAATCATGAAAGAAGCAGATATCAAAAAGAGAAAAATCAAAAAAGCAACTCTAATAATTATGTTAAATGAAACCAGTTGTGTCCCAAATTCCTCGACAGAATGCAGTAGGATTTGGTTGCCCATAAAAAATAGGAAATCAATAAAAATAAAATAGATGAAGAAATCAAAGACGAAGAAAGATAAAATTAAATTATTAAAGGAAGTTTTTACCAAGCAACAAAAACAAAATGTTTAATTTATTAATGTTTATTAAAATAAACTTAATTTGAAACTCAAATTGTGGCTTATTCCCAGCTAAAATAGTAAATTCCATAAGGTGCTACAAGTAGCTTCAGAACAAGCTATTCTGTTTAATAAAAGCTCAAATAAATCCAGAAAACAACTTTTGATATCATGGAAGTGTAATATAATAAAAAAGTAATATTTATAAAAAATAGTTTTTTTATCGTGTTCTATTTTAGGATGTGACGCAAGATTATTAATTGTATGGAATATAAAAAACCGGAAACCCATTATAGAAAATACAGTTTTAGTTTATTATTAATTTGATACTTTAGTGTTAGTGTATTAAATTTTATTTTGTATGAATTCAACGTTCAACCAACTAAATATAGGCGTTAAAATAAAAATATATAATTAACAGGATATTAAAGATACTTTTTACTAAATAAAAATAATTTCCTCTTCTTTATTTGACAACACTAAAGAAACATTTAAATAAGGTCCTCTTTGATTATTTATGATTGTTTAAAATACACGGCCAGATTTATATGTATAAAGAGAAGTGCTTAAATTCACGGAATGACAATAATTGTTATACTGATTGAGGTTATACCGCCAAATATGTATCCCAGAAATCGAAGCATTTAAGGTACTAGTACACTTTAGAAGACCAAGAATAAGTATTTTTTCAAAAAATTTTTTCTCAGAACCTTTATTAAAAATAAACATAAATCTTTTTACATATTAATATCTAACTCTTAGTCTAGTCGCAACATAGGGGGTCCCGTGGACACTTTTAACTCGCCTCGATTTGATGGTGGTATTATAGGTTTTTTGGGTCGCCGAATCTAATGGAAGTGGTCTGGAAGCCCAAATGTGGTGCGTTTAATTGTTATTAACAAATTATGGTAACATTAGGTGTTTTTCAGGAATTATTAGAAGCCCTGTAAATAAATTGATAGTTCTAAGGTCTTTTCTGGTGTATTTTTGGTCGCTGGATCGAATGCGACTAGTTGCGATTACTCAAAATACCTATGTTCTTATTTTGTTAATAACAAAATAATTGTTTATTCGCCGAAAAGCTCGAAGTGCGCTATTTACAGCAAGTTTGTAGTCTTTTTCATAGTATGTTTATACGATTGCCGCTAGTCGTGATAGCTTATATTTTTATAATTGATTGCCGCTAGTCGTAATAGCTTAAACCACGTTCCGACTTTGTTATTAATAAATTATTGCAAAAATAACGGTTTATAGTACGTTCACTCACGGTTTTTGCTCTAAATTTTAAAAAACCACTTGGATTGACATGAAATTTGGCTTACACGTAGCTAACATGTCAAACAAAACAAGTGATATTGTGCCGATGTCTGCTTTTACTATGGGGGTGAGTTTCACCCCTTTAAAAAAAATACCTTTAAAATAAGTCCGGAAGTAGATAAACTGATTAATTCTAAGCAACTTTTGTTCTATATAGTTTTTTTGAACATATTCACTCGCAAATAACTCGAAAAATATTGACTTAGTGAAAAAACTGTATAGAACAAAAGTTGCTTAGAATTAATCAGTTTATCCAATTCCGAAATTATTTTAAAGGTTTCTTTTTCACCCCCGAAACGGGGTGAAACTCACCCCAGGGTAAAAGCACACATTGACACAATAGCACTTGTTTTGTTTGACATGTTAGCTACGTGCATGCCAAATTTAATATCATTCCAAGTAGTTTTTTAAAATTTAGAGCAAAAAATCGTGAGTAAACGTACTATAAACCGTTATTTTTGCAATAATTTATTAATAACAAAGTGGGAACGTGGTTTAGGCTATCACGACTAGTGACAATCGATTTAGCGTAAAAAATACTATGAAAAAGGCTACAAACTTGCTGTAGATAACGCATTTCGAGATTTTCGGCGAATAAACAATTATTTTGTTATTAACAAAATAAGAACACATTTTGAGTAATCACGACTAGTCGCATTCGATTTTAGCGACCAAAAATACACCAGAGAAGACCTTAACACCATCAATTTATTTACAGGGCTTCTAATAATTCCTGAAAAACACCTAATTTTACCATAATTTTTTAATAACAATTAAACGCACCGCATTTGGGCTTCCAGACAACTTTCATTGGATTCTGCGACCCAAAAAACCTATAATACCACCATCAGATCGCGGCGAGCTAAAAGTGCACACGAGATTATCTTAGAGAATACAAAAAACATATTTCATTTATGCACGTACACTAATATTGTAGAGGGCGCCAAAGTCGAGGCCTCGAAAAAAAGTAGTTCCGATGGCGGACATTTAATCTCAGATTAAAATCTCTGTAACAAAAAAATCGTACGGCATTTGAAAAAGGAAGGTTTATTACGTGACAATTTACCACCGCTAGTAAAAAATTCCGCAAAAAAAATTTACGGAGATTTGAAAAATTTTTGTAAAAAAAATCGCCCTTTTTTCTTTAGTTTTTTATGGTTAAAAATAGTTATATTATTTATGAAACAGTTCGTGACGTATGCTTTTTGCGAACGCACGCGATTTTTAGAGCACGAGCGACAACTGAGCGAGCATCAAATATCCACGGAAAGCGTTATAATAGTTTCATTAAAAAAACTTTCTAGGAAAAACATTACCTACATCTTATTCTGATAAATTAGCTTTTATCAAACTTACAAACTTTAGTATTTGTTAAAATCCTTTTAATGCTACGATAACTCAAGTTGAAATTTCCTTTTGAAATTGGCATTAATAGCTTTGAAATATAATTTCTGGATTTAAGAAAAAGGAGGTATGGAGGAATTGGAAATATTGGAAAAGAAAAAAATGTTCACAACACAAGTGGTCTACTTTGAATGGCCTGGAGAAGGAAGACATGATTATTTTCAACGGTTGGAATAGTATTTCTGATCTTTTTCGGTTCTACATCAACATTTAAAAACAAAATAGATTTTGCGCACAAAAATTTTGTAAAAAATATAGTGCTGTAGAAAATAAAACCGTTGTTCTCTGATAAAACCTTACAAAACGAAACGTTTCTACGATGATTATTAACGAAGATATCGCCAAAATCCGAAAAGCACGTTTTCATTTTTTGGGGGGTTATGGATGGGGCGAGGCGTTTAAAATTTTTTTTGATCGAATACTTTTTGATATAGAACTTGTGGTTTTTTATTTATGGAATATCGCTGGGAGCATTTTTCACTATCTTAACCGAATAGACCCTTTAGTTTTATTTAGTGTAATAAAAGTTTGCTGAACAAACAGATTTGGCTCCCAATGTTTTTAAATAGTTATAATGTCCATATTTGGCTCTTTGGCTAAAAAGTTTGCCGACCACTTAAATAGACCAATCAAGGATAGGGAAGGGAAATGGTTAAAAAATAAATTGTCGTTAAAATATAAACTAAATAAATAAAATATAAATTGGAAACAATAATTTGACATTACATTAAACCTCCAATATTCTGACAGACGTCAGTTATCATTTACAATCTCTACAAGTATAATAATGACGTGATATTAACTCGTTACTAATTCGTTACTAATATAAACTCGTTACTAATTCTATCCAATGAAATACTCGCTGTAATAGGAAGGGCATGTCAGGCATGTCAAAAAATCTAATTATTCCCTATATATTTTTTCAAAAGGATAATATGGCAACAAGGGGATAATAACGTGCATTCCTTTTGTTTGACTTTTCCTATATTAATAGTTGCACATCCACCACACTGAAGCAAATAAATAATTCGCCATTAAAAGTTATTGATAAGTAACAGTAAATAAAATAAACCGCTTTAAGATAAAAAGTATATCGATATCATTATACGTTAGAAATAAACTTGAAATTATTGTAGAACAGTAAGTTATTTTAAAAATTGAAATTATATGCATCAGTAAAATGTTGAAAGCTTTTATAATGCTAACCGTAAATTCTCCACTGGAATGAATGAGAAAATAGTTCACAGATATTGTGGTTAGCGCACCTGCAGATAGTTATTTAATTTTATTGTTATTACAATTTTATTATGATTGTGAAAACATAAAGTCAAAATATGGAACTTGCACATTTTTGTTTTATTACATATAGTGTAGGAAACAAAGGTTGAACCTTGCAAAATGGACACAAGTCCGGTTTTATTTTTTTTCTGGTATATCAAGGGGTGCTTATTATAAGACTAACTTTTTCTGAAAAAATTTCGCCCCGGAACCTCCCTTTTCACCCCTTTAAAAGGGGTAATTTGTGGTTTTTGCGAAACGTAGCCCTTCCTGTAACTTTTACAAAAAATTTCTTTTATAGAAATATGAAGAGGACTATATTTTCTACGATTAATTTCCAACACCATCTCTCTATCATCCACCGTTTAGCAGGGGTGGCGCCCTAAATTTGACAAGTTTTTAAAAAAGATGTTTTTAAAAAAAATATATTTTTCCCTAACTGTAACGGAAATTAAGAAGAAATCCTGCGGCGATTATTCACAAATAATTGACTGATTTTTTGGTATAGGTTTTACTTAAGGGTAATTGCCCTTTTTTTAATTACAGGGTGTTACATTTTAAAAAACCTCTTTTTATACCATCTGAACCGTTTATGCTAGAGTAAAAAGACTTTCAGCCATTACCCATATACTGGTGCTATTTACAAATTTGTATAATGCACCCCCATTTTTTCCCTGGAACCACCCCAAAAAAAAGAAGAATTAATAAATAAATTGATTTTCTTGGAATCCTTCACACACAATGCCCTCTATTAATATGCTTCATATATCATTTTGTGGACGTTATTATTACCCATGCAAGGACACCAAAAGCAATTTCCTAGTGCAACCCCTGTAGCAAAAAAAAATAAATAAAATGGGGGGTTGAAAATTTTTTTTTGTTTTTTGCTTTTTGATCCATATGGGCACATGCTTCATCAATAGTGCTTTTCAAAAATATATATGGTTATTGCAACATCTCTGCGAAAACCACCCCTATCCTTGAAAATATAATGCAGAAACTACCCCTATCCCTTGGCGAGCATATTTTTACGATTTTCTCATTACCTATGTGTTCTTTTTAAACAAAACTTATACAGGGTTAAATACCACTATTTACTCTAAAAATTATGTCCTATTCATTTTTTCGTATAAGCAACCGTTACGGCACAGTGGCGCCGTAAACCTCATATATGCTTTGGCGGGCTCCAGTTTTTGTTTCTCCTTTCGTCATCTGTTCGTTTTATTGATAAAGTACTTATGCAAAATAAAACAACACAGTGTAACCTACCAATTATGACTTATGCACATTTTACATTATTTGCTCCCCAAAGCCACAGTGGTGGCCCAAAATAAATTTTTGCATATTTTCGCCACCTACATGCATTTTATTGCATTAATGCTACCTTAACAGCACAATATTTACCCTTAGGTGGTCGCTACGCAGTGACGGATCCAGGGAGGGGTGATGGGGGTGATCACCTCCCCCCCTCTCAAACCAACTGATATTATATTCAAAAATTATAAAAATATTCATTTATTTTTATAGAAATTTAACCAATTGGCACCCCCCTCTTAACGATGCTGGATCCGCCACTGTCGCTAAAGCATAAAAAGTCATTCTTATAAAAATAATATTAATATAATATAAGTATTTCTATAAAAATAAATGAATATTTTTATAATCTTCAAATATAATATCACTTGGTTTGAGAGCGGTGGGGGTGATCGCCCCCATCACCCCTCCCTGGATCCGCCACTGCTTAGTGACCACTTAGGGGTGAATATTGTGCTATTAAGGTAGCATTAACGCAATAAAATGCGTGTAGGTGGCGAAAATATGAAAAAATTTATTTTGGGCCACCACTGTAGCTTTGGGGAGCAAAGAATGTAAAATGTGCATAGGTCATGATTTGTAGGTTACACTGTGTTGTTTTATTTTACATGAGTACTTTATCAATAAAACAAACAGATGACGAAAAAATAAACAAAAACTGGAGCCCGTCAAAGCATATATGAGGTTTACGGCGCCACTGTGCCGTAACGGTTGCTTAAACGAAAAAAATTGATAGGACCTAATTTTTAGAGTAAATAGTGGTCTTTAACCTTGTATAAGTTTTGTTTAAAAAAAATGAATAGGTAATGAGAAAATCGTAAAAACATGCTGGATAAGGTATAGGGGTAGGTTCTGCAGTATATTTTCAAGGATAGGGGTGGTTTGCGCAGGGATGTTGCAATAACCATATATATTTTTTAAAAGCACTATTTATGAAGCATATGCCCATATGGATCAAAAAGCAAAAAACAAAAAAAAATTTTCAACCCCCCATTTTATTTATTGTTTTTGGCTACAGGGGTTGCACTAGGAAATCGCTTTTAGTGTCCATGCATGGGTAATAATAACTTGCACAAAATGATATATGAAGCATATTAATGAAGGGCATTGTGTGTGAAGGATTCCAAGAAAATTACTTTATTTATTAATTCTTCTTTTTGTTTGGGTGGTTCCGGGGAAAAAATGGGGGTGCATTATACAAATTTGTAAATAACACCAGTACATGGGTAATCTCTGAAAGTCTTTTTACTCTAGCATAAACGGTTCAGATGGTATAAAAAGGGGTTTTTTAAAATGTAACACCCTGTAATTAAAAAAAGGGCAATTACCCTTAAGTGAAACCTATACCAAAAAATCAATCATCTATTTGTGAATAATCTCCGCAGCATTTCTTTTTAATTTCCGTTACAGTTAGGGAAAAATATATTTTTTTTAAAAACATCTTTTTTAAAAACTTGTCAACTTTGGGGCGCCACCCTTGCTAAACGTCGGATGATAGAGAGATGCTGTCGAAAATAAATCGTAGAAAATATAGTCCTCTTCATATTTCTATAAAAGAAATTTTTTGTAAAAGGTACAGGAAGGGCTACGTTCTGCAAAAACCATAAATTACCCCCTTTAAAGGGGTGAAAGGGGGGGTTCCGGGGCGAAATTTTTTCAGAAAAAGTTAGTCTTATAATAAGCACCCCTTGATATGCCAGAAAAAAAATAAAACCGGACTTGTGTCCATTTTGCAAGGTTCAACCTCTGTTTCCTACACTAATAATAGTGTTCATAGTTCAGAGAAATAAGGAAAAAAAAATATCCTGTTGGTGACACAACCCCCTACAGGCCGAAACCAAATTTTTTGAGTAGTACGGACATCTATATTAATAACCTATATGTTTCCTGCAGCCGATTTTGATGATATACATAGTTATAAACAAATGAAGATCAAAGAATGGTAAATTTTCGATTTTTTCGTCTATAACCAAAAAGTTAAGTATTTTAAACAAAGGGCCTAGCCGGGTAAGATGGTGAAAGTGCCCCCAACTCGATTTAAATTCCATATAGGCCACTTTTTAGCACATATAGAGGAACTCACTTTCTGAAATTTTTAGCCCCCTAGGTGGTCACGTGACCCCCTAGAGCCTAATTAGGCTTTTTAAGTTTTTATTTTTTCTCTCAACCGCATCAAGAGCTAGCCAAAAACTTTATTTAAAAAAGTTGTAAGTTTCAAAAAGATCTATATCAATTTTTTTTTATTTTTTGGCGGGAAATTCGAATTTTTAGAACAATTTTAAACTTTTGAATAACTCTGAAAAAAAAACTAAGACACTCGTTTTTACGAAAATTAATTATAATGTGTATTTCTGCACAATCTTTCACTCTGAATTTTTTCAGATTTTTAAAATTGGTGAAACGTACCTTTAAAAATAAAAAAACCGCATTCCTTCGGTTTTTTTTTCGTTTTTTGATACAATTTTATACATGTTTTTGAAAAAAGGTAACACCGTCACTAGAATAGGTAAAAAGCTAAAAAATAATTGGGGTTTGCTTAATAAAAATTTTTTGTAACGCCATCCATTTTCACGATACAGGGCGTTGAAGAAAACAAAATTTTACACATTTTTTACGATTTTGCCGAAACTACTAGCAACATTGTAATAAAACTTGGCAAGTTTTAAGAGGTAGTTATTGTGTATGTTTTGACATACAATTAAGGATTTGATATTCATCATTGGCGCGCATAGGGGTAATGGTCTGAACTTTCCAAGGAAAAAGAGATAGTACGCCACTGACATATTTAAAATTAACAACCATTTTTGAATTCCTCGTTCAATTTGCAATAAAAAATCTATCTTTTCATTTTTTCATACGACGCGCCGTTTTGCTGCAAAAAATAAAATATCTTAGTATTCATTCGAATTAATTTTTATAATGGATGTACGAGTTTATGTAGATGTAGAAACTACTAGAAGTTCGAATACTTTGTAAGGGTTAAGATCTTTTATTTTTTGAATAAAAATGGCACGTCGTGTGAAAAAATAAGAAGATAGATATTTTGTCACAAATTGAACGAGGAATTCAAAAACGAATGTTAATTTGAAATATGTCAGTGGCGTACTATCTTTATTCTTTAAAAAGTTCAGACCATTACCCCTATGCGCGCCAATGATGAATATCAAAACCTTAATTGTATGTCAAAACATGTACAATAACTACCTCTTAAAACCCGCCAAGTTTTATTACAA
Organism: Diabrotica virgifera virgifera; assembly: GCF_917563875.1. NCBI lineage: Eukaryota > Metazoa > Arthropoda > Insecta > Coleoptera > Chrysomelidae > Diabrotica > Diabrotica virgifera. The sequence continues at coordinate 65,586,785 of NC_065446.1, read as the reverse complement.
TATTGCCAGTAGTTTCAGCAAAATCGTAAAAAATGTGTAAAATTTTGTTTTCTTCAACGCCCTGTATCTTGAAAATGAATGGCGTTACAAAAAATTTTTATTAAGCAAACCCCAATTATTTTTCAGTTTTTTACCTATTCTAGTGATGGTGTTACCTTTTTTGAAAAACATGTATAAAATTGTATCAAAAAATGAAAAAAAAACCGAAAAAATGAGTTTTTTTATTTTTAAAGGTACGTTTCACCAATTTTAAAAATCTGAAAAAATTCAGGGTAAAAGATTGTGCAAAAATACACATTATAATTGATTTTCGTAAAAACGAGTGTCTTAGTTTTTTTTTTCAGAGTTATTTAAAAGTTTAAAATTGTTCTAAAAATTCGAATTTCCCGCCAAAAAATAAAAAAAAAATTTTTCATATAGATCTTTTTGAAACTTACAACTTTTTTAAATAAAGTTTTTGGCTAGCTCTTGATGCGGCTGAGAGAAAAAATAAAAACATAAAAAGCCTAATTAGGCTCTAGGGGGGTCACGTGACCACCTAGGGGGCTAAAAATTTCAGAAAGTGAGTTCCTCTATATGTGCTAAAAAGTGGCCTATATGGAATTTAAATCGAGTTGGGGCATTTTTCACCATCTTACCCGGCTAGGCCCTTTAAGAGTGAGGAACTCATAAATCGTATAAAAAACTTCAATATGGCCTTCGCTGAATATGTCTATTCCTTATTGGTTGCTTAGAAAATTGCAAAATAAATCATAAATTTTGAGCTTTTATAAATATTTATAACTTATGTAAAAATTAACTTAGAACGTTCTTATTACACAGAACGCTGAGACTTCTGGCGCTTAAATCATACCCTGAATTTCAAAGCAATTGGTCAAATAGTTTAAAAGATATTTAATTTGTTTATCCCAAATTAATTTTTTTTGCAACGCTATAAGTCAGAAAATGATGAAGTTACACTAATACTTTGGATAGTTTCTGAAAGAAGAAGATTTATACTATTAATTTAATTTATAAAAAATGACAAAAAATAATTCTAAATACTGCAAAATTATTTTGCAAAAACATCTGAATTAAAAAAGGGGGGACTAACTTCGTCCCTAATTGTCCTAGGACAATTGTTTTTCTTCCTAAATGTGTATAAAAATTCAGTCTTTCCAAATATGAAAAAATAATTTTTTTACGGGTATCGGTTAAAAGTTACTATAATTGTTTATAAGTAAGCAAAAAATCGACGTGTTTTTGCAAAATAATTTTACACTGTTTAAAATTACTTTTTGTCATTTTTTTAATTAAATCAATAGTATAAATGTTCTTCTTCCATAAACTGTCACAAGTCTTACTGTAACCTCATAATTTTCTGACTTAAAGTGTTGCAAAAAAAATGAATTTGGGATAAACAAATTAAATAACTTTTAAACTATTTGAGCAATTATTTTGAAATTTAAAATATAATTTAAGCACCAGAAGTCTCAGCAATTCGTGTAATAAGAGGGTTCTAAGTTAATTTTTACGTAAGTTATGAATATTTATAAAAATCTCAAAATTTATGATTTATTTTGCAATTTTCTAAGCAGCCAATAAGGATAGACATATTCAGCGAACGCCATATTGAAATTTTTTAGACGATTTATGAGTTTCTTACTCTCAAATTTGTTTAAAATGCTTAACTTTTTGGTTATTGACGAAAAAAGCGAAAATTTACCGTTTTTTAAACTTCATTTGTTTATAACTATGTATATCATCAAAATCGGCTGCAGGAAACATATTATAGGTTATTAATATAGATGTCCATACTACTCAAAAAATTTAGATTCGGCCTGGAAGGGGAATTTTCCCCCCAAAAAAATCTTATTTCTCTGGACTATCAGTTTCGTTTCAGATTTCCAAAATTTCACGCATCAAAAAACTCATAATGGTAGGGGAGCTCAAGCGGGGATTTTTGCAGTTACTAGAGAGTCAGAAAATCACATGGGGAGACACCTTGTACCTTGCAAATGTACCCCTACCATATATGGACCATTAATACAGGGGAGTTCGTTAAGGGTGGTCTGAAAAACATATGACGATTTGAGCGGGGCGTGAGGAAATGGGTGAGTCACAAAGTTTCACAAAAAAGCGAATATTTTGCGAAATGAAGGTCAGATCGAAAAACTGAAAAAAAAACGTTTTCAATAGTTTTTAAAAATCTATCTGATGGTACCAAACACAAACCTCCCCCAAGAAGAGGAGTGGGGGGTAACTTTAAAATTTTAAATAGATACCCCGCGATATTTCGCGAAATAAACATCAGATCAAAAAACTGAAAAATACTTGTTCAATATTTTTTTAAATTTATCGAATGAATCGAACACGACCACCAACGGAAGTGGGGTAGGGAGCCCCCATTTCCAGATTGGGATTCCTTACATAAAAATAAGTAACTTTTATTCGAGACGTTTTTTCGAATTATGGATAGCTGGCGCTATAATCGGAAAACCGATTGTGAGAAATGGAAAATTAAATTAAAAAATGAAAGTTCCCACTAAAATGGAAACTTAACTTAGCTTTTTTGGTTTTAGGACCTAATCTTCACAACTCAATAGTCCCCATAACGCTCCACAACGTTGTGGAGGTATGAGGCAGGCCAGGCTCCACATAGAGGGGCAATCCAAAAGTCTTACAGCCCAACTGCTTCTTCTGGATCGTAGATCAAACTTGCTTAATTTGACTTACAACAGTTTTGCACTGATGCCACAGTGGTCCAAAATCCCGAAAAGCTGGCCAAAATTCAAAAAAAAATTCGACGTTTCGAGAATATTATTACATTTTTTAAAAAAGAATTAAATTTCCTATTCAGTGTTGGCAAGCATAGAACTATATCTCGTATATCTGAATTTACAATTCAGTTCAAAGTTGACCTTCGTACGGAACAGAAGCGCAGTTAAGAATAACGAATATTTTATACGCACAGTCTTGTGCGCGTATCTCGAAAACGAAGTGCGCAAATTCAATTCTGCAAAATGGAGGATATTTGTGGAGCCATTTTTAATAAAAGCCGATAATATCCAAATATTTACATATGTGTTATATTTAGTAGATTTTAAGTTGAAATTAAGTAAATAGAAAGTGTATATTTTGAAAAAATTAAATTTTCAGATAGCCAAATAGTTATATATTCCATCGAATTCCAAGATGTTACTACAATCATCTTTTAGCTTATATTTATTTCTTTAAGATTAAAAAAAATTAGCTGCCACTATCTGCCCCTTTGGTTTTTCGAGAATTTTTTGTACAAGCTCTCAGCGCTATGAGTTTCAATATGAATCGTTAACAACGCTGAATAAACAGATCATGCCGCAGCATGCAGGTAGTTGTTATGACTGTAGATCTTTAGTTATTTCAGTACCGTAGGGTAAAATCGTAGATAAAAGGGTCAGGTACAGTATTGTTGAAAAATAAAGTAAAAATTAGTTTCGACTTTCAATGATTAATAATCGAATTTAACCTTGGAATAAAAAATTGGCGGATTGCATCCGCCATTTTGTTTTTTGAAATTTCGATTTTGGATTCGTAATCGGCAACCTCAAAAACCCCCGGATATCAAATTTCGACGGTATTACATATATTTAAAATACATAAACCCGCCATATTACATCCGCCATTTTGTTTTTTGCAATTTAGAATTCGGATTCGTAATAAGCGACCTCAAAAACCCCTGTATGCTTAATTTCATGCAAATCAAAAAACGCTTTCATATTTTGGCCATCTTTTCGGGTTTTTGGACCACTGTGATGGTGCGATATATTGTATCACCCCAGTGTCTGAGATCGGGGTTAAATAAACTTATATATTTGGGGATTGGTGTTTCACTACACCCTGAAGTCCAACCTGCTCCTGCATCGATTCAAGGCTCAGCTAGCAAACCCTTTGCTGATTCTTTTCCCTTTGCAGATGGACTGATGACAACAAGCGAATGACTGGCCACGAATGGATGCAAAAAACAACGAACATAAATTAATGGAAACACCCAAGTGAGGCTTACATCCAACTATACTCTGGGCTAATTAGCAAAATACAAGGAAAAGTTATTTACCAGCAATTTTATTCCAGGAATCGAATCTTATTATTGTATGTATTAATAATATAGGTATGCAAAGTCCGCAGATAGTGTGCTACTTTTTTTATAAACAAAATGGCACCCGAAAATCGTGTTTTTTTCAATTTTTGCTTTATAACTCCAAAGATTTTAACTTTACACCAAAAACACCCAAATAAAAATTCACCGCAATTAAATTCTGCATAGAGACGTGTTCTTCCCGATTCACTTCGATGAAAACTTTCCCCGGAAAAAGCGGGTTTTTCTAACAAAATCTTTAATTTTCAACTTAACTTTTAGATAAGTAATTGTTAATCAATAATTAAATAACTTGGTAATGTAAAAGCCCTTTTCGTATAGATTATAATTCCAGAAGCCGATGGAAATTGAGTGAACAGTTTAGCAACAATTGAATTGTTAATTAAAAATTTACGGTCGCTATAATAACGACAATAATTATGATGCATAAGAATAACTAGGAGTTTTTCATAACAAGACACTATACCTATATAATGTACTTTACAGCATTAAAATTGGACGAGTTAGGCGGCCTCAGGAATATTTTAAAATTATAAACAATTTTTTGGCTTATAAACAAATAGAATATCTCGGGAAATATTAAACTAAATTAAACTGTGAAAACGGTATTCGAAAAACAGCGGCAGGACGCTTATTTTAAAAGAAAAAACGTTTAATTGTGAGGAGTGGTTCCTGAGATACAACCGGTCAAAGTTGACCGGAATTTACGGCAAAGATATAAACAATAGGATCATAATTTTCAAAGCATCACCTCTTTATTTTTGTCCTCTTTCTCCACACCAATTTTCATATCTTTTAAATACTCATAACATATATTATTATAATAAAAACTATCGATAATACGTGTGAAAATTGCCAAAAATAGCAAAATTCCAATCAACAATTAGGTTGGAGAAAATGTAACCCTCAAAGATCAAAATCGGTATACGTTAAAAAAATGCATTTTCTCGGCTTCTCATGAAGCAATTTCCTTCATTCGTTTTTTGTTCCCTAATAACACGAGTAGAGCCATCGAACTAACTGATTATTAAATGTCAAACTTGCTTTTGTTTTGTTATAATAGATTAATTTATTTAAAAGAACAGAAAACTACATATTTTTTCCAGTTGTAGGCTTTTTTTTAGATAAACTTACTACAAGTGTACCTTTTAAAGTTAAAAATATAAATATTCCCATTTGAAAGCTGTATAATTATTTAAACAATTTTTATTTAAACAAATTAAAATTTTGTGTTATAATAAATAAATTAATTTCATATAACAAAACAAAAGCAAGCTTGACATTTAATAATGCGTTAGTTCGATGGCTCTACTCGAGTTACTTGGGAACAAAAAAAAAGAATGAAGGAAATTGCTCCATGTGAAGCCGAGAAAATACATTTTTTTAACGTATACCGATTTTGAACTTTGAGGGTTACATTTTCTCCAACCTAATTTTTGATTGGAATTTTGCTATTTTGGCAATTTTCACACGTATTATCGATAGTTTTTATTATAATAATATATGTTATGAGTATTTTAAGGATATGAAAATTGGTGTGGAGAAAGAGGACAAAAATAAAAAGGTGACGGTTCGACAATTATGATCCTATTGTTTATATATTTGCCGTAAATTCCGGTAAAATTTGACCGATGGTATCTCAGGAACTACTCATCATAATTAAACGTTTTTTCTTTTAAAAGAAGCGTCCTGCCGCTGTTTTTCGAATACCGTTTTTACAATTTAATTTAGTTTAATATTTCCTGAGATATTCTATTTGTTTATAAGCCAAAAAATTCTTTATAATTTTAAAATATTCCCGAGGCCGCTTAAATAGTCCAATTTCAATTCTGTAAAGTACATTAGATAGGTACCTATAGTGTCTTTTTATGAAAAAGCAGTTATTCTTATGCATCGTAATTATTGCCGTTATAATAGTGACCGTAAATTTTTAATTAACAATTCAATTGTTGCTAAACTGTTCATTCAATTTCCATCGAATTCTGGAATTATAATTTATACGAAGAGATCTTTTACACTATTAAGTTATTTAATTATTGATTAACAATTACTTATCTAAAAGTTTAGTTGAAAATTAAAGATTTTGTTGGAAAAACCTGCTTTTTCCGGGGAAAGTTTTCGTCTAAGTAAATCGGAAAAAACACGTCTCTATGCAGAATTTAATTGCGGTGAATTTTTATTTGAGTGTTTTTGGTGTAAAGATAAAATCTTTGGAGTTATAGAGCAAAAATTGAAAAAAACACGATTTTCGGGCGCCATTTTGTTTATAAAAAAAGTAGCACACGATCTGCGGACTTTGCATAGGTACCTATATTATTAATACATACAATAATAAGATTCGATTCCAGCAATAAAATTGCTGGTAAATAACTTTTCCCAAAAATGGCCTATTCTCCGATAATATCAGCCCAGACTACCATGTATGCAATAGCTGTTGATGATGATGATGATGTTGGTAAATGTCATTTCGTAGGGATCATCATAGGAATAATGGCAAAGGGAATAATATTGACTATTCTTTTGTTTTTACATCTTTATTAAACCTGTTTACTTAGAAAGGATTTCCTGTGTTTATTATATAATATATTTCTTTGTTCTTTAACAATGTATTTATAGTCCAGGAACCGAAGCTTTTCACCTCGCAATTTTTACAGAATGAATCGATTTGCTTGAAAATTTGAGAATAAGTAGTGTGATAGTCCAAGGATCAAAATCTATGTGATGCCGAAAGGCGCTTTTACCATGGGGGTGGTTACCACCCCATCTCGCAAAAGATGATAAAAACATTCATTCTAAAAAATGTTCTATACATTTTTTTTGCTAAAATTAATAGTTTTCGATGTATTCGCTATCGAAAGTGTTAGTTTTATATGGAAAAATTCAATGTTTTTCGATTATTTACTCATTTACGATTCACTCAATTTTTACCGTAGAAAAAATTTTTTCAAACCTTCTTGGGAATTAAATAACCTACAATTTAATATTTAAACATTTTTTTGTATCTCTGATGCTAATCTTTCTATTCTGAAGAAAATGGCATTTTTTACCAAACTACAATAATTCGTTATTCGCTTTTAACTCCAGTTTTTTAAAAACTAATCATTCTAAGCCAGTCAAACTGCTAGGCTCTATTAATAATACATAAATAGAGAAGAATGAATAAGGCCAACGACTAAAAACGCCGCTAACTTACATTATTATGCTTCCAATTAGATTTGTTCTTTTGAAGTTATACTTCTTTAGGCGCAATTGAGATTGAGGGTGAATTTATATTGATCTGCGCGCATGCGCACACCGACAGTTTGCTATTAGTCTTTATACGGGCTCTGATTGGGTGTTGAAATGATCTGTCAATAATTGTTCAATATGGAGGTTATCGGTAAACAAAAATGTTGTATAATATATTAGTTTTTATTTATAATTTTAATTTTATAATATATTTTATATACATTTATAATTATAGTGACTTTTTAAATAGTTTTGAAAAGCCACAGGTACGTAATTCTAAATGTTTCAGTTGTATTCCAATAAAAAATTATATTCATACCTATTTGGGAAATGTAAAAAAAATAATGTACTTACCTAGTACTTGCTATGCTATACCCCTAGTAGGCAATGCTTTAATTTACATAATCTGATTACGAATAAACTTTCTACAAATTTTCATCTAATGTATCGTTTTCTTACTCTATATATTGTTGTATTTTAATTCGACAAAAATCAAACTAACAAAAATTCATATAAACAAAATGTCAAAAAGTTGTTCAGTTTGTGTATATTCCCACATGACGTATACGCGAAGGTGGTGTAGTTTGAAATCGCTTCGACTCTCGTACGGCGGGATACACGGGAAGTAGGTTCAAGCCCAATGCAAGTTATATCATTTTCTTATTTTTTTTTATAGAATTTATGATTGTAAGTATATTATTATATAATTTTTTTCAGAAAATACGTATTTAATTAAAATTTTTGGCAACAATTATTGTTCAGAAATCATTTGTGGCATTTTTCAATGTGTTTGTGTGTGTTTTATTCTTTTATTTTTTTAATTTTTGGTATTGTTTTAATAAAAATTTTTGGAAAGTAGTAGAGAAACTGTTTAAAGTACTGTTTAAAGTACTGTTTAAAGTACTATGATTTCGTTGAAATCATATAATAGAAGTATAACTTCTTACGTGCGTACAAAGTACACACATTCTTTTTTTTTTGTTCAAAAAATATATTGATTTTTTAACCGTTACTTTTTTATTTTTTATCTTAGAAAGTTTGGTAAAAAAGAATTTTGTAGGTTTTTACAAGATCTATAAGGCCATTGATATTAAATCCATTTAATATCCTCAGTCGCAAAAAGAAGTGACTTTAAAAGGGTTGGTAAAGGTGGTTTTTGCACGTTATTACAAGTTATAATTATCAATAGCTCACTCAATTTTTGCCGTAGAAAAATTCATTGAAAACTCAATTTGTTATTGAAACATTTTTTCGTGTCTGTGATGCTAATCTTTCTATTCGGAAGAAAAGGGAATTTTTTACCAAACTACAAAAAATTGTTATGCGCTTTTAACTCCATTCTTTTTAAAACTAATAATTCTAAGCCGGTCATACTTCTAGAATCTATTATTAATACATAAATAAAGAAGACAAAATAAGGTAAATGACTAATTTTAATTAGAGTGGTGATTATGGGGTTGATTCCGATCACTTTTTCGCTGAAAAAAATAGGGACTGACATTCTTTTCATTATAAGTCACTTATTTTTGAGCTAGAGACTTTTTTATTTCTGTGGATAGATATGTTTGAATGATTTAAATTAGTTTTAACAAATTATCCTCGAAAAATGCATAGTTTTCCCGTCTTTTGACTTTGAAACTACAATATTTAGCATTTGACGAAGAAGAGCTACCATATAATAAAGTATAGCTCGATTACTATTGGTCTTAAAGAAAATAAAAAAAAAAAGGTTTTGTTTATTTTTCCAAAATGTATATTTTTGTTACGCAAAGTTGTTTTGATAAAACGAAAACTTTTTGTGTTATTAGCAGGAATCTGATTAAAAACATTAATTTTTTCGATATAAAACTAGCACTTTCGATAGCGAATAAATCGAAAACTATTAATTTTATGAAAAAAATGTATAGAACGTTTTTTGCTTAGAATGAATGTTTTTACCAACTTTTGCGGTCAAAATATAATAAAAAATTTCCACCCCGTGATGGGGTGGCAACCACCCCCATGCTCAAAGCGCCTTTCAACATTATATAGATTTTGATCCTTAGGCTATCCACTACTTATTCTCAAATTTTCAAGCAAATCGATCCATTCTGTAAAAATTGTGAGGTTTTGTCCTATTTTAGGCTTCATTACTTGGACTATTTAGTCCAGAAAGCCACTGCGCATCCGCTAGGAAAAATATTCTAATTCGGATTTTTTGCACAATCTTACTCAAAAAGGACCCCTTTTAACAAATGTGCATGTTGTCAGGACCAAAAGTTGGTCAAAATTTTTTAAACGTTTTTTTTTTGTTTTTTTCCTAAAATTATTTTTTTTGCATGGAACAAACTTTTTTTAGGTTTTTTGGATCATTCCAAACAGAAAAGGTCTTCAGTGACTCTTCTCTAAAGTTGATAGTTTTTGACATATAAGCGATTAAAAATTAAAAAATTGTGAAATCGGCCATTTTTAACCCTCAAAAACTATGTGAAAAACTGAAAATTTGAATGTTCCCAAGGTAGGTAGATATTCTTTAAACATCGATTGATGAAATCCCGAAGAGTTTTTTGCAATACAATATTCAAAACTCCTTTGTTATTTAATTGCTAATCAAGCGTGCGCGACACTATTTTCCACCGTTGGATGTGTATGCAGTATGGTGCAAATGAAAGGAATAAATTCGTTATTTCGTAAACCAGCGACTTGAAGGAAAAATCCCGAAACAGGTCGATTTTTATTTTTAAGTTATGATATTGTGACATATATGGTATACTAGTGACGTCATCCATCTGGGCGTGATGACGTAATCGATGATTTTTTTAAATGAGAATAGGGGTCGTGTGCTAGCTCATTTGAAAGGTTCTTCAATTCTCTATTCAGTAATATAAACATTTACATAATTATTTATACAGGGTGTCCAATAATTTAATTTTTTTGTCCATTTGCCAAATGATTTATTTTAATAAAAATTTTTTGGACACCCTGTATAAATAATTATGTACATGTTTATATTACTGAATAGAGAATTGAAGAACCTTTCAAATGAGCCAGCACACGACCCGTATTCTCATTTAAAAAAATCATCGATTACGTCATCACGCCCAGATGGATGACGTCACTAGTATACTATATATGCCACAATATCATAACTTAAAAATAAAAACCGACCTGTTTTGGGATTTTTCCTTAAAGTCACCGGTTTACGAAATAACGAAATTATTCTTTTCATTTGCACCATACTGTGTACACATGCAACGGTGGAAAATAGTGTCGCGCACGCTTGATTGGCATTAAAAAACAAATGGGTTTTTAATACTATATTGCAAAAAACTCTTCGGGATTTCATCAATCGATGTTTAAAGAATATCTACCTACTTTGGCAACATTTAAATTTTCAGTTTTTCACATAGTTTTTGAGGGTTAAAAATGGCCGATTTCGCAATTTTTCAATTTTTAATCGCATATATGTCAAAAACTATCAACTTTAGAGAAAAGTCACTAAAGACCTTTTCTGTTTGGAATGATCCAAAAAACCTAAAAAAAAAATTGTTCCATGCAAAAAAAAAATTTTAGGAAAAAAACAAAAAAAAAACGTTTAAAAAATTTTTGACCAACTTTTCATCCTGGCAACATGCAAATTTGTTAAAAGGGGTCCTATTTGAGTAAGATTGTGCAAAAAATCCGAATTAGAATATTTTTCCTAGCGGATGCGCAGTGGCTTTCTGGACTAATTACCTGTAAACTGTAACGTTGATTATTACCTATATTTATTTTTCAGCTTTTGCTTGCATATTCTATAGTTTTTAATATTAGAATTAAAGTTTAGATATATTTTTCCATCTTAATTGCTTTGTCTACGCATCCTTTATCACCTATTTTAAATTTAAGTTATTACCTATTTGACGAACGCCATTGATTAGCATGGCTTCTCTATGTCAGTCGCGTCAGGTGGATATTATCGTCTTTTTTCTTCTCCAGATGATCACGATTGTAACGGAATTAGAAGGCACTACAAGACTGATGCCTGCTTTTACTACAACTTTCAGTTTAATCAACCTGTAATAGATAATTTATAAAATACAACAGTGAATACAAGCTAATTATTACCTGAATCAATCTAAGATGGAGCGGGAATCATCTGTTCTTTCTGTTTTTGTTTATTTTAGATTGTTTGAATTTACATTGAAATCTAACAATACAACACTGAAAAAATTTTGTTTTCAATATTACCACAAAATTTATTATAAGTTAATGTCACTATTAGTCCAGAGAAATAAGGTTTTTGTCGGGACACTTGAGCAGCCAGGTCGCAAAATGGGTTTTTTTTGGGTACTACCTATATACCTAATACATTATAAATACAAAAATGCCCGTCACAAACAGTTCGGACGAGAATTTTAGTTATTAACAAATATAAGAGTTGTATGTCTTTTCGTTTAAATCGCTACAGGAAAAATAGGGCAATTACATATCTTATTTGGGGTATTTATCTTTAAGCAGATGAACAAAGGTTTAAAATGGCAGTTTTTGAATTCTGATCCGATTATTTGCTGCTTCGAAAATTGCAAAGTTGCAAAGACTAAAATTTCGAAAATTAAAAATTTGCTATTAGTGTAGGAAACAGAGGTTGAACCTTGCAAAATGGACACAAGTCCGGTTTTATTTTTTTCTGTTATATCAAGTTATATAAGACTAATTTTTTCTGAAAAAATTTCGCCCCGAACCCCCCTTTTCACCCCTTTAAAGTGGGTAATTTGTGGTTTTTGCGGAACGTAGCCCTTCCTGTACCTTTTACAAAATTTTTTTTTATAGAAATATGAAGAGGACTATATTTTCTATGATTTATTTCCCGTCAGCATATGTCTACCATCCACCGTTTAGCGGGGGTGGCGCCCCAAAGTTGACAAGTTTTTAAAAAAGATGTTTTTAATAAAATATATATTATTCCCTAACTGTAACGGAAATTAAGAAGAAATCCTGCGGCAATTATTCACAAATAAGTGACTGATTTTTTGGTATAGGTTTCACTTAAAGGTAATTGCCCTATTTTTAATTACAGGGTGTTACATTAAAAAAAAAACGCCTTTTTATACCATCTGAACCGTTTACGCTAGAGTAAAAAGACTTTCAGCGATTACCCATGTACTGGTGCTATTTACAAATTTGTATAATGCACCCCCATTTTTTCCCCGGAACCACCCCAAAAAAAAAGAAGAATTAATAAATAAAGTGATTTTCTTGGAATCCTTCACACACAATGCCCTTTATTAATATGCTTCATATATCATTTTGTGCACGTTATTATTACCCATGCATGGACACCAAAAGCGATTTCCTAGTGCAACGCCTGTAGCCAAAAAAAAAAAAAAATAAAATGGGGGTTGAAATTTTTTTTTTGTTTTTTGCTTTTTGATCCATATGGGCATATGCTTCATCAATAGTGCTTTTCAAAAATATATATGGTTATTGCAACATCCCTGCGGAAACCACCCCTATCCTTGAAAATATACTGCAGAAACTACCCCTATCCCTTGGCGAGGATGTTTTTACGATTTTCTCATTACCTATGCATTCTTTTTAAACAAAACTTTTACAAGGTTAAAGACCACTATTTACTCTAAACATTAGGTCCTATTCATTTTTTTCGTATAAGCAACCGTTACGGCACAGTGGCGCCGTAAACCTCATATATGCTTTGGCGGGCTCCAGTTTTTGTTTTTTTTTTCGTCATCTGTTCGTTTTATTGATAAAGTACTTATGTAAAATAAAACAACACAGTGTAACCTACAAATTATGACCTATGCACATTTTACAATCTTTGCGCCCCAAAGCCACAGTGGTGGCCCAAAATCAATTTTTGCATATTTTCGCCACCTACACGCATTTTATTGCATTAATGCTACCTTAATAGCACAATATTTACCCTTAAGTAGTCGCTAAGCAGTGGCGGATCCAGGGAGGGGTGATGGGGGTGATCACCTCCCCCTCTCAAACCAAGTGATATTATATCCAAAGATTATAAAAATATTCATTTATTTTTATACCATCTGAACCGTTTATGCTAGAGTAAAAAGACTTTCAGCGATTACCCATGTACTGGTGCTATTTACAAATTTGTATAATGCACCCCCATTTTTTCCCCGGAACCACCCCAAAAAAAAAGAAGAAATAATAAATAAAGTGATTTTCTTGGAATCCTTCACACACAATGCCCTTTATTAATATGCTTCATATCTGATTTTGTGCCCGTTATTATAACCCATGCATGGACATCAAAAGCGATTTCCTAGTGCAACCCCTGTAGCCAAAAAAAAAAAAAAAAATAAAGTGGGGGGTTGAAATTTTTTTTTGTTTATGCTTTTTGATCCATATGGGCATATGCTTCATCAATAGTCCTTTTCAAAAATATATATGGTTATTGCAACATCCCTGCGGAAACCACCCCTATCCTTGAAAATATACTGCAGAAACTACCCCTATCCCTTGGCGAGGATGTTTTTACGATTTTCTCATTACCTATGCATTCTTTTTAAACAAAACTTTTACAAGGTTAAAGACCACTATTTACTCTAAACATTAGGTCCTATTCATTTTTTTCGTATAAGCAACCGTTACGGCACAGTGGCGCCGTAAACCTCATATATGCTTTGGCGGGCTCCAGTTTTTGTTTTTTTTTCGTCATCTGTTTGTTTTATTGATAAAGTACTTATGTAAAATAAAACAACACAGTGTAACCTACAAATTATGACCTATGCACATTTTACAATCTTTGCGCCCCAAAGCCACAGTGGTGGCCCAAAATCAATTTTTGCATATTTTCGCCACCTACACGCATTTTATTGCATTAATGCTACCTTAATAGCACAATATTTACCCTTAAGTGGTCGCTAAGCAGTGGCGGATCCAGGGAGGGGTGATGGGGGTGATCACCTCCCCCCCTCTCAAACCAAGTGATATTATATTCAAAGATTATAAAAATATTCATTTATTTTTATAGAAATACTTATATTATATTATTATTTTTATAATAATGGCGTACTTTTTATGCTTTAGCGACAGTGGAGGATCCAGCATCGTTAAGAGGGGGTGCCAATTGGCTAAATTTCTATAATAATAAAAGAATATTTTTATAATCTTTGAATATAATATCACTTGGTTTGAGAGGAGGGGAGGTGATCACCCCCATCACCCCTCCCTGGATCCGCCAATGCTTAGCGACCACCTAAGGGTAAATATTGTGCTATTAGGGTAGCATTAATGCAATAAAATGCGTGTAGGTGGCGAAAATATGCAAAAATTGATTTTGGGCCACCACTGTGGCTTTGGGGCGCAAATATTGTAAAATGTGCATAAGTCATAATTTGTAGGTTACACTGTGTTGTTTTATTTTACATAAGTATTTTATCAATAAAACGAACATATGACGAAAAAAAAAAACAAAAACTGGAGCCCGCCAAAGCATATATGAGATTTACGGCGCCACTGTGCCGTAACGGTTGCTTATACGAAAAAAAATGAATAGGACCTAATTTTTAGAGTAAATAGTGGTCTTTAACCTTGTATAAGTTTTGTTTAAAAAGGTTGCATAGGTAATGAGAAAATCGTAAAAACATGCTCGCCAAGGGATAGGGGTAGTTTCTGCAGTATATTTTCAAGGATAGGGGTAGTTTCGGCAGGGATGTTGCAATAACCATATATATTTTTGAAAAGCACTATTGATGAAGCATATGCCCATATGGATCAAAAAGCAAAAAATAAAAAAAAATTTCAACCCCCAATTTATTTATCTTTTTTTTTTGGGCTACAGGGGTTGCACTAGGAAATCGCTTTTGGTGTCCATGTATGGGTAATAATAACGTGCACAAAATGATATATGAAGCATATTAATAAAGGGCATTGTGTGTGAAGGATTTCAAGAAAATCACTTTATTTATTAATTCTTCTTTTTTTTGGGGTGGTTCCGGGGAAAAATGGGGTGCATTATACAAATTTGTAAATAGCAGCAGTACATGGGTAATCGCTGAAAGTCTTTTTACTCTAGCATAAACGGTTCAGATGTTATAAAAAGTAATTAAAAATAGGGCACCTTTAAGTGAAACCTATACCAAAAAATCAGTCACTCATTTGTGAATAATTGCCGCAGGATTTCTTCTTAATATCTGTTACAGTTAGGGAAAAATATATTTTTTTTAAAAACATCTTTTTTAAAAACTTGTCAACTTTGGGGCGCGACCCCCGCTAAACGGTGGATAATAGACAGATGTTGTCAGGAAATAAATCGTAGAAAATATAGTCCTCTTCATATTTCTATAAAAGAAATTTTTTGTAAAAGGTACAGGAAGGGCTACGTTCTGAAAAAACCACTAATTACCCCCTTTAAAGGGGTGAAAAGGGGGGTTCCGGGGAGAAATTTTTTCAGAAAAAGTTAGTCTTATAATAAGCACCCCTTGATATACCAGAAAAAAAAAATAAAACCGGACTTGTGTCCATTTTGCAAGGTTCAACCTTTGTTTCCTACACTATATAACTTTTGCAAAAATGAACTTTAGACTTTGATATTGCGTAAAAAGTAGAGTCGCAGAGTTCGTATAAAACACAAACAATTTCAAGACGATTCGTCAGTTAGTTTAAATTTTATTCGATTTGTTTATCCCAGAGAGCTTTTTTTGCAATGTTATTGCTCAGAAAATAATAATGATACAAATGAAACATGAAGCAAATAATGATCAAGATCCATCCACAAGCTCTGAATATGTTAATCACAGCATATTTTTGAAGAATCAATTTCATTTTTTGAGTGCACGGATTTTAATAATTCCCCCTAATAATTTTAAGCTTCATTAAACACTGTGTTAAAGTTCGAAGTTTACTCAAAATTTTACATACATGATATACGCTGTGAGCTCGTACGTAGAGGGAATATTTACAAATTCGCTAGCGCCAGTAGTGGCAAGTCTGTAAACGTTTACCGGAAATTTGACATAAATGTCAAAGTGATTAATTTAAAATTAAAATTAAAAACATTAATTATAAAAAATAATAGTTGGTCAAAGCTGTGGTCTATATTTTTACCTTAAATATACTTACGTTTTAAATACTGAATTTAAGTTTTTTTAATGTTCCGTAATATGTCATTATAAATTAATCTATTAATCTTAGCGCCATCTACACGATAATTGTGAAAGTATCCGAAGTAAGAAATTCATATTTTATCAATAGAACGTCAAAATGATTAGCAAAACCTTAAAAAAATCGATTACAATTTAATTACTTTTTTGCGTTGTAAATATTAAGCGATAACAATTAAATAATAAATTTAAAAATTACCGGTGAAAGTTAAATTAGTAGTCCGCTAGGAGCGACACCAGCGAAGCTCAGAGCGTATACGCTGTGAGCTTCGCTGGTGTCGCTCCTGGCGGATTACTAATTCAGCTTTCAGCGGTAATTTTTAAAATTATTTAATTGTTATCGCTTAATATTTACAACGCTAAAAAGTAATTAAATTGTAAAATATTTTTTTAAGATTTTGCTAATCATTTTGACGTTCTATTGATGAAATATTAATTTCTTACTTCAGATACTTTCACAATTAGCGTGTAGATGGCGCTAAGATTAACAGATTAATTTAAAATTACATTTACGGAACATTAAAAAAACGTAAATTCAGTATTTAAAACGTAAGTATATTTAAGGTAAAAATATATACCACAGATTTGACCAACTAATATTTTTTATAATTAATGATTTTAATTTTAATTTTAAATTAATC
This sequence comes from Diabrotica virgifera virgifera, assembly GCF_917563875.1. Classification (NCBI taxonomy): domain Eukaryota; kingdom Metazoa; phylum Arthropoda; class Insecta; order Coleoptera; family Chrysomelidae; genus Diabrotica; species Diabrotica virgifera. The sequence goes on along the minus strand of NC_065446.1, from coordinate 65,569,692 downwards.
ACTTTGACATTTATGTCAAATTTCCGGTAAACGTTTACAGACTTGCCACTACTGGCGCTCGCGAATTTATAAATATCCCCTCTACGTACGAGCTCACAGCGTATACCTTGAACTTCAAAATGGCGTTAGTTAGGTTGCCTAATTGTTATAAACAAAATAACTATGAATTAAATAAAAAAAGTGGCTAACTTTGACATTAATTGATCTAGAGGCGAAATTTTTTTGTGATAATTATTGTAAAAATATCAGCTTTACAAATAGCGAAGTGGATTTAGTTTACAGTTATAGGTCTGGATCCCGCGTATGAAAAAAAGTTGATTAATAGCAAGCTGAAAATTTGTTAATAGCTTAAGGGTGTCTAGTCGGACAAACTTTGATATATGTGAACACTGGAACAGGGGAAGTTTTAATTGTGGAACAGGTTAAAAATTTGGAACGGTCAGACCACGAAAACGGCACATGTATTTTGTCCGACAGAACAGACTTAAACTCTCCGAACAGAGATTTAACTCTCATGCAAAAATCAGACTGCTATTTATCACCAAATGGGCGTTTTAATGAGTGCAACATGTAGAATATGTCAAATGACAGGAATTATGACAGGTGATAAATAGCAGTCTGATTTTTGCATGAGAGTTTAATCTCTGTTCGGAGAGTTTAAGTCTGTTTTGTCGGACAAAATAAATGTGCCGTTTTCGTGGTCTGACCGTTTAAAATTTTTAACCTGTTCCACAATTAAAACTGCCCCTGTTACAGTGTTCCCATATATCAAAGTTTATCCGACTAGACACCCTTGAGCTATTAACAAATTTTCAGCTTGGTCTTGGATCCAGACCTATTAATATTAACAAAATCATTCAAATTGTTTATAAGCCAAACATGACTTTACTTTACTAAGATATTTTTGCAATAATAAAAACTACTTTTGTTGATTTTTTATTAAAAATAATGAAAATATTGCTCTTTTTTTTTATGTGGTACCCGAAAAATCGATATATCATTATTATTTTCTGAGAAATAACATTTAAAAAAGAAAGCTTCATGGGATAAACAAATTGAAATGATAAACTGATTGATGAATCATCTTAAAAGTATTTTAGTTTGCAAGAAAAAATTCAACATCCCTTATCTCGGAAACGAAACATTTGCGGACATACGTTTATAAAGCCAACTGTCATTATTTTTTCATGCAGAATTATCCCTTAAAGTTTGTCGCACTTATTTAGTAACACCGTGTATTGATGAAGAATATGTCTAGTTGTTATAGTGCCTAACTTTTTTATTATCCAACATAGACGAATGAATCAAAAAACAAAATGTTAAGAAAACCTAAGGCTATAGTTTGGTTTTAATTTCAGTATTTTATAAATGCTAGAATATTCCACAGGGTGATGTGAACTTTGAGAAAAAAACACAGTTTGAACGGTACACCCGGTATACAATTAAAATTTATCTGTTTAGCAACAATATTATTACAGTGGTATTGTTAAAGAATCAGGCTATAACATGTTTAAATAAAAAATCACTTAAATCGGCCAACAGGTTTAGGAAATATGAGACGTCAAAAATAACAAAATTTTTAAGTGGGCCGATTTCTATGCACGTAAGTTTACTTACAAGATGAGTATTATGAGTTATTTTCTGGATTTTTTTTATGATTTCCAAATGGAACTACTAAGGAGAGGATTTTACTGCCATGATTGAGGGTGGTTGTCTTTTGTAAAAAAATCATATGTTATGATTTTTCTGACAAGTATTCTTTATCATATTTACATCCCCATAGGGCGATGAAACCGTTCCAAGGTTACTTAAGGCTCTATAGATGACATTAAAAAAAATTGAAAAAGCAAAGAAAATTATGTGCAAATACTGAAGAATATGATAACCATAACTATAAACACTTCTTCTTCTTCTCCTGGTCTTCCCACTGATCGTCTTCCTATTGGGAACCGTCTCTCGCCGTCCTTACTACTTAGTCCATGTGGTGAGACCGCTCCCGTCTGGAAAACATTTCTAATTCGGTTTCTCTGCGGATTCATATTCAAAAATGTCCCCTTTAAACAAATCTGAAGGGTGCCGGACGGAATTTTTGGGCAGAAATTGTTTAAACAATTTTTTTATACAAAAACATAAGATCACCTTTTATTGCTCCAAAAAATATATTTTTAGGTTTTTTTGGGTCATTATAAACAAGAAAGGTATCTTTATATAGTCCCGATCACTCTTCGGAATCTTGAAAAGGAATGTTTAAACTTTAATCCAAGTTATTGGCACCCTTAAAAATACTAATTTAAATATGAGTTTTTAAGCCTCGAAAATGCGTATTTTCGCATTTTTTAGATTTTAAATCGCCTATATCTCGAAAACTGTCAATTTTTGAGAAAAATCATAAGATACCTTTCTTGTTTAGAATGACCCAAAAAACTAAAAAAATATATTTTTTGGAGCAATAAATGGTGATCTTATGTATTTGTTTAAAAAAATTGTTTAAACAATTTCTGCCCAAAAACTCCGTCCAGCATCCTTCAGATTTGTTTAAAGGGGACATTTTTGAATATGATTCCGCAAAGAAACCGAATTAGAAATGTTTTTCAGACGGAAGCGGTCTCACCACATAGCCTAACTCTATTTGTTATCGTTCGGCTTATGTGCTCATTCAATTCTACTCTTCTGTTTCCTACCCAGTTATTAATGATTTCCACCTTGCATCTACGTCGTATATCTGTATTTCTAGCTCTGTTCCATAGTGTCTTTACCATCGATTTTTCGAAGGGTTTTCACCTCCGCTGTTTCGAGCAATATTTTTGTCCTCTCTGTGTCAGGTCGTGTTTCTGCCGCGTATGTCATTATTGGTCTGATGCTGATGACTGTTTTTATAAATTCTGCCTTTCATTTCTTTTCCGATGTTTTTATTTCTCCATATTGTGTCATTCAAGCAACCTGCGGCTCTGTTTGCTCTCTTCACTTGATCTTCCAGTTCTGATTCGATCTTTCCGTAGTAGTCCAGGCGCATCTGTTTTGAGATGGACGTTGAGAGGTGACTCAAATTTTTTTGCAGAAATTGCTTGAAAATATCTCAAATAATAATATTTGAGTTATCCTCCCACTCAAAATGGTCCGGAACATTGTTTAAATAATCAAGATGTCAAAATATGAAGGAAAAATTCGATTTTTTATTGGTTTTTTGATTATAATTTTAAAACTATTAATAATAATAATAATAATAATAATAAATGTCTTTATTAGTATTCCAAAAATTATACAACAAAACAAAAATATTAATTGGTCTGTAGGGCGAGGTTCAGCTTGTACATCACTGAAGGACAGCAATGTACAGCTGCTCTTCCACCTAACCCCCATTTCCTAATAGAAGGGCGAAAAACTATATTTTGTATATAAATATACTTACATATACTGATACTACTAGATAGTATGCAAATTAGGTACTCTAAAAATCGTAGGCTTGGCATTACTGCTCAGATAACAAATATTTAAACATTTTTTCCTTAAAACTATGTCCGGATAATGTACGAATATCATAATCAAAATTATTCAAATGACTCGCAATTGAGAAAGAAAATGAGCGTTTGAAAAAATGCGTTACGTGACGTGGTAAAGAGAGAGTGTTCCTATGTCTTAGATTAAGGTTATGGACATCAGTTCTATAAGTTATTCTATTGTATAGGTAAGGAGGTACCCCTTCCCGAAGAATCTTATGGTAGAAACATAAAGCATGAAGTTTTCTGCGGTCTTTCATGTTTAACCACTTATTTAAAGTAAAAGTATGGCTAATACTTTGATACTTTCTAATTCCAAAAATTAATCGCAAACAGGAGTTTTGTAATTTCTGTATTCTCCTAGAATCAGTCTCAATAAGGCATGAGTTATAAAGCACATCGCAATAATTTAATTTTGATAAAATTAAAGATTCACACAACAAGGATTTGGTAGCACTGTTTAATATATTACGACTTTGGTATAGAAGCTTAAGTACCCCGTATGCTCTTTGTAAACAAAGACTAACATGGTGTGTAAATCTTAAGTCTTCATCCAACCAAACCCCCAGGTTTTTTACCTTTTTGCTAAAAACTAAGTTACCATTTTCTAAAAGCAGTTTATTTGAGTAAGTTTCTAAAAATATTTTTCGATGAGAGGATCTACCAAAAACAATAGCCTGAGTTTTGGACGCATTCAGTTTTAGGCAATGATTTTGAGAAAAAATCTGCATATTTAATAAATCATAATTTATTGCATGAACTGCTTGTTCACACTCGTCTAAATTAAATGACATATAAAGTTGTGTATCATCAGCATAGTAGTGTTGAGTGCAAGACAAAAAAGCAGAAGGAAAATTTGATGTATACACAGAGAATAAAATGGGACCTAGTATCGATCCTTGAGGAACACCATTGTTAAGTTCTAAAAAAGAAGAAATTTCTTGATGAAGTTTTACAGCTTGATATCTATTTGATAGATAAGATTTCATTAACTCGACTGCTCCTTCATCTAACCCAGAGAACTGTAGAATATAGGATAATAAATCATGGTTAATTGTATCAAAGGCTTTCGAGTAATCCAAAAGAATTAGAATTGATATTTTATTTTGATCATAAGCTTTGAAGATGTCATCAGTAATGTTTACTAAAGCAGACAGACAACTATGCCCAGACCTGAAACCGGACTGTATAGAAGGAATAATTTTATTCTTATTTAAGTGAGTACTTAACTGATTTTCAATTACCTTTTCTAGAATTTTGGATAATGTTGGCAGAACACTTACAGGTCTAAGATCATTTAAACTATTAGGAATTTTAGTTTTAGGTAATGGAATAACATGCGCACGTTTCCAGTTATTAGGAAAAACAGAATGTTTTAAACAAAAGTTGATAATATGCGTGATATACGGAAGAAGATAGGGAATACACAACTGTAATGTTAATATGTTAATACCATCATGTCCAACAGCTTTACTCTTTATCTTATTTATTATATATAAAATATCAGTTTCAGAGACTGGTTTAAAATTAAGCAATTTGTTAAAATAAGTTTTAACATTGTTTTGATAAAACATTTTTGTATCTAAGTCCTCTTTCATTTTTGGTATAACTTCAATAAAGTGTTTATTAATGTCATTTATATTCCATTTGCTACTTACATCAAAACTTTTCTCATGCTTATCGTCATTTATCAAATATTTTAAATTGCTCCACATATCTTTGGCAGATCTAACATGAATATTTTTAAAAAATGATTTTTTTTCTTTTATAGTGACTGCTGATACTAAATTACGTAATTTTTTGTAGTTATTCCAATGTGCAATATTTTTAGAAATTTTGTAACTTAAAAATGCTTTGTCCCTATCCAGCATTAAAGCTCTAATCGTATCAGTCAGCCATGGAGCATATTTCTTTGTAATCCTGTAAGTCCTAATTGGGACATGAATATCAAGCAATGTAACAATATTTTCAGACAAAAAAGTTACTTTACTATCTACATCTGTGAGGTCATAAATATTTCTCCATGGTATGGACTCCAGATCAGATTTAAATTGATTATAATTTAAGTTTTTAAAGTTACGACCAGTAATAAATTTTGTTTTATTGGTTTTAACCTCACAACTTACCTTTAACATTATCATTTCATGATCACTTATTTCAGGAATATGTTTTATTTCAACTGAAATTATTTTATCCTCACTTGATGTGATCGTGATCACATAATCCAGTAGGGTGGATGTAGATTTTGTGATTCTTGTTGCTTGATTTACCAGCTGTTTTAACCCAAGACCATTTAATAAATCAATAACGAATTGTGTAGAATAATTGCTAAAGTTTAATAGATCAACATTAAAGTCACCCAAGCACAGTATATGATCTACTAAGGGCAATATTGAAGATACAACTGTTTCAAAAGAGTCGAAAAAAGTTATATAAAATATTTCATTGGGATTATAGCACACACCGATTGCTAATGTTTCATTTTTAAACGAAAGTTTTAACCATATCTGTTCTATTTCATTTGTTGATTGTATAATGTTATACGTTATATTACTCTTTAAATAAACTCCTACACCTCCACCCGTAGTATTTCTATTTCTATCAACTCTTACAAACTGATAACCAGGAATATCAATAATATGATTAGAAACACCTCTACTTAACCAGGTCTCACTTACACCTAATACGTCCAAATCATTATCCAGAACAAGCCTTTTTACATCATTGAAATGAGCAACTAAAGATCTAGAATTAATGTGAGCACATTTTAGATTATTCATGATTTGCTTAAATCGGATGCATATATTATATATTTAAATAACATTTCTTACAAATAGTATCAGTGGCTGCTTATAAATTATAATTAACAAAAAATCTCCCCAAATTACCTGTACTAATTGTAGTAAATAATAGCTTTGTTCCAGCAGAATTTTGAACTGATTCAGAATCGTACTGAGCGTGCGCTTTACATAAAACCGTAAGCGTTTTATGTAAAGCGCACGCTCAGTACGATCCTGAATCAGTTCAACATCAGTTCAACAGTCTGCTGGAACAAAGCTAATAAATCTCTGAAATGTAAACAAGTATACGAACCTAAATAAAACAAAAAGCAAACTTTAACTGCCAGTAACAATACCTACTTAAAATTAGCAACTAATGCCCAATGTATCAATTAAATTAGAAAAATACTATTTTAAATACAGCATAGATACAAAAATTGAAGCGTTTTACCTGTCTGCTCTAATGGGATCAAGGATAGACTATCTATAGAGATACTGGGGAGTCGAAATGGGGCTAGTAGAAGGAACAGACACGCAAACCTTCATGCGAACGACAGCTCATTTTTTTTTGTGCGGTGGCGGGTCGTAGATTCGTTGGGAGGGGTAGGAGGGTTTAAAGAAGACTAAATACATAACCAAATAAGCAAAGGATACTTACACAGACTTGAGGACTTTCCTACTATTTAAACAAATTGGGACGCCGTTTGAAAAATCCTCAAATTCTCATATCGAGTACTTACTGGAAAGCAACTGGGGGACATTCATCGTAGATTCCTCGTTGGGGTTATACTGGGCTACTTATTTATCATCATATGGCTTCTATGCCATATCATTTTCTTCTGTTCTAAAACTTAATTCACTTGTATTAGATATCTGTTAATAATTTTCTTAAATAAAGAGGTTACAGAAATAAAGATGTGTACTTTTTATAATGTTTATTTAAACCTTTATACCTTATTTATTTTTATTTTGAGAATAAACATTCCCAAACAAGAAATGAACAATAAAAACTAATATATGGTTTTACAATTCTTAACCTTATTTATTTTTAGCAGTGTACCAAAACAAAAATTTGACATGACTGTCAAAAGTCACTGCCATTTTATATTTACTTTACAATAAAATTTTTAGAGAATCCATGTTGAAAACAATATTTAATTATGTAAAACCTTTACCATTAATATCCACTTTTGAATTATTTAAAATAAACATTATCCATACCTCGTTAAAATAAAATCCTTGTCACATGTCACACTTGGAACTTCAAAATTTTCCATTCGAGATTGGGGGGAGGGAAGACATTCAAATCCAAATCATTACAAAACAGGATAAAATTGATACCAAATAATATCATCCGGGCATTTCTTACTGGAACATGAACAAATCCAAAACATCATAAAAATAGCAACAGCTACATAAAGGACAGGAACCAGGAAACCACGCACTTCTTTTTTATTACCACCGGCAAACCAAACTGCATAACAATAGAACTGTTTCACAATAATATATCCATTAAAATGCCGTGAAACTATTGTCATTATATTCCTTGACATGTTAGAAATCCATTAGTTCTTTTACTATAAGAAGAAAACCATTTTGCCGGCAAAGTGCGACTTTCTATGAGTCTGTTGGTTGAGTTCCACACAAAAAGATGTTTACTCTTCAGACATGTTTTTGGAACTATTTTATTTTCAGTGGCATATGTACCGCGTACCTAACCTTCCGAAAATTCTCGTACGCTTCAAGCCGATCATTCGTTCGGTTTGACATTTGATCAATCGGCGGAGAGAACTCAACGATCTTTCAAAATTCTGACCAATAATATCATAGGGTTTTTAGCGCTCAAAACTTGAGGGAAAAATACTGGAACCTAACGAATCCTTCCAGAACAATAAATGTTGATACAAGTAAACAGGAAATTTCCTAACCTTTACAATGCGAACAGGAGCGGCTTAGGAAATTTTAAAGATATATAAACTCGCCAAAATATTAGAAAAATAGATATTTTTCTTGGGATAGGATATTAAATTAACGGATATTTTTTTATAAAACATTGTAGTAGAAATCCATCTGCTACAATAGCCTCCTCGGAAGAGAGGAAACTGGATTACCTATTCAGTTTTCGATAACAACAAAAAAAAAACAACATTGACTTCTTGGGTATGACAGGATAAACAATACTAAAATATTTAAATAATGGCTAGTGGGGATTAAACAAAAACAAAACATCATTAGGGAGTGGGCTAGCGTGCCATCAATCGCCAGACTCTTTTAAAGTCGAGTAGACTTAAATGTTTAAAGACTCTACTGAGAACTGTAGGTGACAAGAGTTTCTGTGTCTTGGGAAAGAAATAATCTTGTGCCCTGTGTGGACCTCGCTGACATCCACTGCAGTAACACAAGTGATATATATACTATATATACCATATAATATATACCATATAGCAGGGCAGACACAGCCTCATCACCTCGTTGCCTAACTAGGATTGGTTTTCAAAAACTAAAAAATCTTTCTGAGCTCTTGGCTCAGCAGATAGGCATCTGCTTAAACTTCTAAACACCTAGCGAGTTTCACGGAATTTTTATCGGCAACGGTTCGGCAAAAGGAGGATTTAGACAATCCAGTCTAAATACCTCGTTGAGATAAAATGTCACAAATAACTTATCTCAACAACTCATTCAAACAAAACCAACAAAGGGGGGTGGACGCGTGTGACAACATAAAAAGACCAAAAATACTAGTATACTGGATTCAAACGGTATATCAAACCATTTAATCAAGACCAAAAAAAAATAAACGTAACACACGACATAGGGAATACTACATCATTACGTTTTCAAACAACAGTCCAATCTAGGACATAAGAACCTTTCATGAACGTTCACTACACAACTCTCTCATTTTCAAATCACAAACTGGGGGAAGACTTCATTTTCAAAACAGGGCTACACTTCACTTTTCGAAACAGGGGATAGACTTCATTTTTCAAGACAGGGGGGTTGGGCTTTACTTTTCAAAACTGGGGATAGACTTACTTTTCAAAACTGGGGGCATTTCATTTCTCAAGACTGGGGGTGGACTTTATTTTTCAAAACGGGGGGGCTACTTTTCAAAACTGGGGGCATTTCATTTCTCAAGACTGGGGGTGGACTTTATATTTCAAAACGGGGGGGCTACTTTTTCAAAACAGGGGATGAAAGCAACACGCAAGGGGAAGACCAAAGGGACATGTAGAAAGTATGACAGTTCTGACGAACAACCGCCTCCATTCATCGATCGAAAGCAAGCTTCACCTGTACTCAACGCGGCCAGATCCTAACCTCACCAGCCTTGTCACAGCTTCTGCTCTTGGCCTACTTTAAATCAACAAACAGAAGAGAGGTCAACTAACTATTCGCCAAAAAAAATCAAACTCTATCATGGACAGGGGCTAACAGAACAATACGGGATAACAGACTCTAAAATTTCCAGACAAAACAGGAATAGACAAACAAGCAGGGAACAAACAGATTCATAAGACATTTAGACATTCTTCATATACATGGGCTTACAAACACAAATAATATTGAAACTTGGTTCTTATATATACTCCATATACATGGGCTTACAAACACAAACAAATATTGAAACTTGGTTCTTATATATACTCCATATACATGGGCTTACAAACACAAACAAATATTGAAACTTGGTTCTTATATATACTCCATATACATGGGCTTACAAACACAAACAAATATTGAAACTTGGTTCTTATATGAGCTTACACAAATAAAACTGTTCTTGCTCTGACTATTAATGGGAGTGTTCCCAGACAACTGAACAACACTTCCTCATCACGAGTATTACACTTGTGATATGCCAGATACAAGAAAACATACATCATTTTTTTAATAAGTGGAGGGGCCTCGCCACAGTTTCCCTCTTCACTTTTTCATGGGGCTACTTTTCTTCACTTCTAACATGAACAAATCCATATATCAAGGGTTATTTTCAAAACAGTGTCGACAGAGTACGCTATCTTCAAATCAAAAAGTGATAGCTTTTCTCCTGGCTGCTTGAAAAAACAAGGGGTCTACTTCTTCATTAATAAGTGGAGGGGCCTCGCCACGGTTTCCCTCTTCACTTCTTCATGAACAAGTGGAGGGGCCTCGCCACGGTTTCCCTCTTCACTTCTTCATGGGGTTACTTCTTCAAGGATGACTTCTCCAACTAACCTGTGGCAATAATATACCCAATATAGATAGGCTTCGCTGGAAAATCACGGGACATACTCACACAGACCATACCGAATTAGCTCATACACGGACCATACCAACTATTATCACACATCTACTCAAACGACCAAATCAATAATCACAAAAAACGTTTATTCTGTAAAAAACTGTTGATCTAAAAGAATACATGCAAAAAAATATAACATATTGTTATACTCTATAAGTGGATTCAATATTCAAAACTTTTTAATTGTAACTTTTAGCAAAATTTTCAAAAAAAAAAAAATTTTAACGTTACTTTTTTACCAAAATTTTCTAAAAAAAATTTTTTACTTTATTTTTTACTCATCTGTTTGTCTATATAATTCATCAAATTTTTAAAAAAATTTAACCAATGCTTTCATCATGGGTACAATATCAATACAATATATTAAGTACGCTACAATATTTAACATACTATTCTGTTGTACGATACACAAAATACAATACCAGTATACTACGGTTTACATAAAATGGGGTTACAAGTTAAATACACTATGATGTATGAAATGGTACATGCCTATACAATCAGCAGCATGACCAAATCAACACCACAATACTATGTGTACATACTTATACCTCTTCGGAAAAAATTATTAACATGCGTAAACAAAAATAACAAAAATGGGCTCTTTCATGGGGACTAACAGACTGAAACAGTTTCGGGGGCACTAAAAGACATGAAACAGTTTCTGGGGGCAAGACAAGAGGAATCTGGGCTAAACTACTGGGGAAGACTGGTGTGATAGTTACTTGGGGTCAAACTTCAGGGTGTACGATACAAGTATTACAAGTGTAACACTAAGTGGGGGGTGGCTAAAGACATTGGGGACTAGTAGATAGGCTAACTACTAGTTGAACATGTCTACAAGCTAGACTTGTAACAATGGGCATACAAAACATGACAAGAGTCGAGCTTCCATGTTGTTGGAAACACCTGCACCACAAACTGAGATCGGCTGCCCAAGGGACGGGCACTGCCTAACAGTTGTAGTACAAATGAGACCGAAAGGAGGCTAAAAGGAATATGGTAATGGGCACATACTACTGGGGTCAAAAGAAGGCTAAAAAATAAGTCGAGCCCCACGTTGGGCGCCATTTGAAGCGTTTTAAGCCTCACACGTTGGGCGCAAGTTGATGCGTTTTTCCAACAACTACCTGTATTTTTAATAGGGTTTAATGAAGTAATGACTACAAAATCTAATAAGCAAAGGATACTTACACAGACTTGAGGACTTTCCTACTATTTAAACAAATTGGGACGCCGTTTGAAAAATCCTCAAATTCTCATATCGAGTACTTACTGGAAAGCAACTGGGGGACATTCATCGTAGATTCCTCGTTGGGGTTATACTGGGCTACTTATTTATCATCATATGGCTTCTATGCCATATCATTTTCTTCTGTTCTAAAACTTAATTCACTTGTATTAGATATCTGTTAATAATTTTCTTAAATAAAGAGGTTACAGAAATAAAGATGTGTACTTTTTATAATGTTTATTTAAACCTTTATACCTTATTTATTTTTATTTTGAGAATAAACATTCCCAAACAAGAAATGAACAATAAAAACTAATATATGGTTTTACAATTCTTAACCTTATTTATTTTTAGCAGTGTACCAAAACAAAAATTTGACATGGCTGTCAAAAGTCACTGCCATTTTATATTTACTTTACAATAAAATTTTTAGAGAATCCATGTTGAAAACAATATTTAATTATGTAAAACCTTTACCATTAATATCCACTTTTGAATTATTTAAAATAAACATTATCCATACCTCGTTAAAATAAAATCCTTGTCACATGTCACACTTGGAACTTCAAAATTTTCCATTCGAGATTGGGGGGAGGGAAGACATTCAAATCCAAATCATTACAAAACAGGATAAAATTGATACCAAATAATATCATCCGGGCATTTCTTACTGGAACATGAACAAATCCAAAACATCATAAAAATAGCAACAGCTACATAAAGGACAGGAACCAGGAAACCACGCACTTCTTTTTTATTACCACCGGCAAACCAAACTGCATAACAATAGAACTGTTTCACAATAATATATCCATTAAAATGCCGTGAAACTATTGTCATTATATTCCTTGACATGTTAGAAATCCATTAGTTCTTTTACTATAAGAAGAAAACCATTTTGCCGGCAAAGTGCGACTTTCTATGAGTCTGTTGGTTGAGTTCCACACAAAAAGATGTTTACTCTTCAGACATGTTTTTGGAACTATTTTATTTTCAGTGGCATATGTACCGCGTACCTAACCTTCCGAAAATTCTCGTACGCTTCAAGCCGATCATTCGTTCGGTTTGACATTTGATCAATCGGCGGAGAGAACTCAACGATCTTTCAAAATTCTGACCAATAATATCATAGGGTTTTTAGCGCTCAAAACTTGAGGGAAAAATACTGGGACCTAACGAATCCTTCCAGAACAATAAATGTTGATACAAGTAAACAGGAAATTTCCTAACCTTTACAATGCGAACAGGAGCGGCTTAGGAAATTTTAAAGATATATAAACTCGCCAAAATATTAGAAAAATAGATATTTTTCTTGGGATAGGATATTAAATTAACGGATATTTTTTTATAAAACATTGTAGTAGAAATCCATCTGCTACAAAATACATAAACAAATAGATAAATAAACAAATCAGATTGAGATTTGTCAAGCTCCGAGCAATTGTCCCATGTAAATTTAATGTTTAATTAATTGCATTTATAAATTACTATGTCGAAAGGTCATTTTCAGATGATATGAGTTTCCTAGAACCATTTTGAAAAGCATAGATTTTACCTTGAAATGTCCAGCAATTCTTTACCCCAAAAGTTGATCGAACTTTTTTAAGTAACTCCTGACCACTGGGTGATAACATCTCACTAAACACCACACCACAGCCTTTAAGATTCTTCTTTTGATTGAACACATGTTCTTTTAACCACTTGTTTATAAATACCACAGCAATTGGTCTTGGTCTCCTATCATTGCTCCGCTTTTTTCCTAGTCGATAACAACAATCAAAACTGGTTGGTGAAATATTTATTTTTAATTTATTGCCAATTAAGTTCGCCACAACGTCAGGAAGGTCTTCTTTCTCTTTTTCACTAACGCCCATTATAACAAGAGATTTATTTCGTTTGTCTTGTTTTAAGTACTCTATATCGGATTGGTTCTGTAGCACCATTTTTTGAACTTTATTTAGCTCCTCTTTAATAGAATCTATCAATTCCAAAGCATTTTTCTCGAATTCATTGATCTGGGTAAAATGCGTACCTGGATTACTGCTGGTTATCTGCGATTTTAAATCCATTATGCCCTTTTGAAGGAATTCCTCAAGCTTCGCGACACGTGTAGCGATTGATTTGCTGTCCATTTCAGGATTGTTCCTTGTGGTCGGCATATTATTACTCACACACACGTTTGTACAGGGATTAACACTTAAAACCACTAACAGAATGCAATTAATTACAAATAAATCAAAAATTCTCGGATCTCGACATAAACACGACTTACTCGTTTAGCGCCATCTATCAGGTATTCATTTCTGAGAAAAGTTGTACTGACATAAAAGTTGCGTCATTAAATTTCCTACAATACAGAATTGGTTAAAAATTTAAAAAATAGTCACCCTTGTTGAAAAATAGCAATAATTGAGAAAAAAACCATACAAAAACAAGTATTCGCATTTTACGTTTTTCAACCATTTATGCTACACTTAGGACCTTCATATTTTGCCCAGAAAAACTTTATGATATAGTAAAACAACAATGTAAATTTCATTAAATTCGGTTTAATAGATTTTGCAAAATAAATTTTACAATCCAGCTTTCGCAAAAAAATCATTTTTTTAAAATGTTGCAGGACTGAAAATAAAGTAGATTGCAAGTTAAATTTTTTTGCTTATAGAAGTATACTGTACCTTTCATTTGCAATTTGCAAAATTAAAATCGATTAATTACCACGGCGTCAGGAAATTTTTTAAATAAACATTAATTTTTAGTGCCATGCGCAGGACAGCGGTGTTCGATTCACACAAGTTGATTTCCACCAAAATTTCTTCCAATCTTTATGTAATATATTATTTTCTTATTCTGTATTTTGTTGTATTTTAATATTTTAATTCCACAAAAATCAAACTAATTTTATTATTGTTTGTGAAATATTGTTTAAACAATTGCATAATATATGTTTAAAAATAATAAACTTTTATTCTCTAAGTTAAAATATATATGAACAAAGAAAATTTTTTGCTAAAAAAGTGTTATTTCAAAGGATAGAGTATGTGTTTTTATTTTGCAATACACAAATTTATTTATTTATATCGAAATGTAATAAAAATTAAAATGTATCAATCATTATCAAAGGTCATTGGAATGCCCAATCTGAGCAAACTATCCGCTGTCCTGCGCGTAGCACCAATAATTAATGTTTATTTAAAAAAATTCCTGACGCCATGGTAGTTTATCGATTTTAGTTTTGCAAATTGCAAATGAAAGATACTGTACATTTCTATAAGCAAAAAAATTTCAACTTGCTATCTGCTTTATTTTCAGTCCTGTAACATTTTGAAAAAATTAATTTTTTTTGCAAAAGCTGAATTGCAAAATTTATTTTGCAAAATCTGTTGAACCGATGTTAATGAAATTTAAAGTATTGTTTTACTGTATCATAAAGTTCTTCTGGGTAAAATATGAAGGTCCTAAGTCTAGCATAAATGGTTGAAAAACGTAAAATGCGAATACTTGTTTTTGTATGGTTTTTTCGCAATTATTGCTATTTTGCAACAAGGGTGACTATTTTTTAAATCTTTAACTAATTCTATATTGTAGAAAATTTTATTTCGCAACTTTTATGTTAGTACAACTTTTCTCTGAAATGAATACTTTTAAAGTTATAATCAAAAAACCAAGAAAAAACTCGAATTTTTCCTTCATTTTTTGACATTTTGATTATTTAAACAATGTTCCGGACCTTTTTGAGAGGGATGATAACTCAAATATTATTATTTGAGTTAGTTTCAAGCAATTTGTGCAAAAAAATTTGAGTCACCTCTTAACGTCCAAATGTACTAATATTTTTACAGATGCGCCCTGGTCTATAGCTAGATAGTGTGATGCATAGGTACTTAAACTCTATCACTTGTTCTATTATCTGACCATCCAGAGCCTAGATTCCGTGCACTGTAGATATCTACAGTCGCTTTCTGTTGATGGCAATTGTCATGAAAATATTTGAATTTTTAGTTTCAATTCAAATATTTTCTTGTTTTACTAAGTGTCACTTCAGCATCAATTAGAGTATAACCTAGCAAAATTAGAAAATAATTCAATTAATGCTAAAAATTCAAATATTTTCATGACAATTGACATCGATAGAAGGCGACTGTAGATATCTACAGTGCACGGAATACGGGCCCAGCTCCAATTTACATCTTATAAATATGCTGCTATAACCGTGCATTTTGTCTTTTTTGGGAAAATTAACATGATACATTTTCTGGCGGTTATATTAAATTAGTGCAGCATACGTTGTAAATGATCTTCACTATCGGCAAAGCAACGAAGCACTATAAAGCCCAAAACCTAAGAATTTTGTGCAGTAAGATGAATCGTCGTGCAACTTTTTGCATTCGATTCGAGAGAGTGTCAGGCAATTTTGTGAACTAAATTGATCTCCGGCAAAAATTTTTGTGCATAAGTAAATGCATTTTCAAAGTGCATCTCGAAGAGATCGAAAATGAAAAATTTAGAACTCAGAAAATATTGATGGAAATGAGTTCAATTTTTATACTTGGGGGTTTTGGAGGTCACTGAACACGAATTTCATGACGGTGTGGTCTCCGAGGTACCTGGTGCCCAGGGTGGAACTCGTCGCCTGGGACGACCGAATAATTCGCGGGACGATCGAATAATTCGCGAAATGAAGATTGGAGCGAAAAACTGGAAAATACGTGTTCAATATTTTTCAAGAATCTATCGAATGACACTAAACACGACCCCCCACTCCACACCCTGGAGGTGGGGTGGAGGTAACTTTAAAATCTTAAATGAAAACCCCCATTTGTTATTGCAGATTTGGATTTACGTAAAAATAAGCAACTTTGATTCGAGACATTTTTTCGAGTTGTGGATAGATGGCGCTATAATCAGAAAAAACATTGTATTGCATCGCCTGACAGCAGACTATTTTAAGTTGTTTTTTCTCCCATTTGGTATCCTTTTTTAGTTCTTCCTCTTTTAATTATTTCATCCAAAATCAGGTTGAACTATCAACGCTTAACTATGCATATACACTTAACCACATTGACATATAGCACTAATATGTCTACCGGATCAGGAATGATATTTAAAGACTACAAACTGTACATTCGGTTTTCAAACTACAAATAAAAAGTAAATTAGATATTTTCTATACTTACCATTAATAATTAGAAATAGTCGTAATAAAATAACAGTTGATTTAGAAATGGTTTCATTTTATTTAGTAATGTAGAAAAAAATGCACATACATATTATGAGAAAAAACTAACTTTACTCTGAAGTAATTATTATACTTTCGAGCAATAATGTACCGCTTTTCGCACTTAATACGTTAATATCAATTTTACTATTATCTGAACATAACTGTATATATCTATTTATTACTCACCTGCCTTAATTAGGTCAAAATTAATTTAGGATATACAGTGATGAGTGCATTAAGAACCGACAAAATAACGAAAAAGACGGAAAACATAATACGTTGTGCAACAAAAAGAGATGAAACGAGTAGAGGTGGGTAATTATCAATAGAAACCTATAAATCTACATTAAATTGATATTTTTCTACCTGTAGACGTATCGGAGGAGTTTGGGAACCGCCACTATGACAGGAGAACTTTATAAAGTTTTCCTGTGATAGTTTGACTCCGACAAGTCTAAAGCAACATGGCTTCCTTGCTCGAATTAAACACTAGGTTCTTGTCAGTTCGAACAGGAGCGTCATTTGAAATTTTGCTAGGGGGGGGGGGGGTAAACATTATATATACAATACATTATATAGCCAAACATAATACAAAATTGATCTATTTTTTGTAAATTTCAGTCATTTTCAGGGTCAGGGGGGCAAATGCCCCCCTGACCCTATCAAATGACGCCCCTGAGTTCGAATGACACAGACTAAAATGAGCCATTGTAGTCTGTGTCATTCGAACTGACAAGAACCTAGTATTTAATTCGACGTATAACAAGATGCTAATCTACAAACAAGTTATAAAACCAGTATGGACGTATGGTATCCAACTGTGGGGATGTACAAAAAAGACAAACTTGAAAATAATACAAACTTTTCAAAACAAAGTATTAAGGGGCATAGTTAACGCACCCTGGTACATCCGTAATGACGATATCCACAAGGATCTACGAATGGAGCCCGTCGACAAAGAAATCCGAAAACTCGCAGAAAGTCATGAAAAAAGACTTCTTCTCCACGAAAATATTGAGGCCATCCAGCTCCTGGACAACTCAAACCAGAAAAGAAGACTGAAGAGGACCAAACCTCACGAGTTGGTGTAGTGTGCGACAAAGCTAATAGCGGAGCATTACGCGACTAGTGTGCAAGCAACGTGTTGGTGTAGTGCGTGATAAAGTGAAAAGCAGCGCTTTGTGTGATAGTGCGCAATCAAAAAGTGCGCCAGTAATAATAAAGACAACTAAGAAGACATCAAAGGGTGACTCTTAGATATTAAGTAGTTAGTAAGATAGGATAGATAAAAAGTTACTCATTGGTCAAAGACCAGATTGTAGCACTTAGCAAATAAAAAAATATATATATAATTTGGACAACATATACTACACATACAAAAGTTCAAATTTAGATATGAGGCCATCTCAGATTTTGCCTTTTACAAAAATGGCGAGTATTCACAATGGCGGCTATATATATAAGACTAATAGCACGATAACTTTTGAACGAAAAGTCCGATTTTAGCCAAATTTGGTATCAATTTTCTTTTTTCGATTAATAAGATCGAGGTCTTGAACCGGAAGAATCGGTTTACCAGAAGTTGTGTTTTTACTGTTTTTTATGTAAAAATATGTTGTTGTTTTTTTCAATTCTTTCACCCTGTATATATTAATTTTTCAAAAAGGTAATACCGCCATTGAAAATAGTGTAAAAATATTTTTTAGGAAAGATTTTGAACTTTTTAGTTATGTTAATTACCATTTAATAAATGCATAACGTATCTTCACATGTACCTATGTGCGGTAGATTCATTTTGAATGCCTGCCATTTTTGTAAAAGACGAAATCTGAGATGGCCTCATATCTAAATTTAAATCTTTGTATGTGTAGTGTGTGTGGTCCAAATTATATGCTTTTACCATTAAATGTACAATAATTCTTATATTATTTGCACGAATGCGCCGCACATAGGTTCATAGGTACATGTTAAGATACGTTGTGCATTTATTAATTGGCAATTAATATAACTAAAGAGTTCAAAATATTTCCTAGAAAATATTTTTACGCTCTTTTCAACGTCGGTATTAACTTTTTGAAAAATTAATATATACAGGGTGAAAGAATTGGTAAAAAAACAACATGATTTTACATAAAAATCAGGAAAAACACAACTTCTGGTAAATCGATTCTTCCGGTTCAAGACCCTGATCTAACACATCAAAATAAGAATCTATATAACAAATTTGGTTGAAATCGGACTTTTCGTTCAAACGTTATCGTGCTATAAGTCACATATGTATAGTCGCCATTTTGCATGCCCGCCATTTTTGTAAAAGGTAAAATCTGAGATGGCCTTATATCTAAATTTGAACCATGATGTGTGTAGTATATGTGGTCCAAAGTATATACTTCTACCATTAAATGCACAATAATTCTTATAATGTTTGCACGAATGTGCCACACATAGGTACTTGTGATGAACGTTATGCATTTATTAAATGATAATTAACATAACTAAAAAGTTCAAAATATTTTATACAAAATATTTTTACGCTCTTTTCAATTACGGTATTACCTTTTTGAAAAATTAATATATACAGAGGGAAAAAATTGAAAAAAAAAACATATTTTTACATAAACAACCAGTAAAAACACAACTTCTGGTAAACCGATTCTTCCGGTTCACCATATCCCTCTTATAAATCAAAAAGAAAACCTATATACCAAATTTGGTTGAAATCGGACTTTTCGTTTAAAAGTTATGGTACTATTAAACACATAAGTATAGCCGCCATATTGAACGCCCGCCATTTTTGTAAAAGACAAAATCTGAGATGGCCTCATATCTAAATTTGAACCTTTATATGTGTAGTATATGTGGTGCAAATTATATGCTTGTATCATTAAATGTGCAATTGTTTCACATATCGGCCGCACTATAGAGCCTATTTTACTTCAAATCAGACTCGAGGCACTACACAATTTTCGGGCCCCTAAATATAAACGAAATTAACGAAATGAACATCAGATCGAAAAACTGAAAAAAAATGTGTATTCAATATTTTTTAAACGTCTATCGAATGCCACTAAACTCGATCCCCCCCGGAGATTGCAGATTTGGATTCTCACGTAAAAATAAAGTAACTTTTATTCCGAATTATGGATCGGAAAAAACGATTTTTGGAAATGGAAAATTAAATTAAAAAATTGAAAATCCCCACTAAAATGGAAAACTTAACTTTTTTTGGTTTTAGAACCTAATCTTCACCACCTAATAGATCCCCATGACGCTTTAGTAACTGCAAATTTAGCATCCAATCTCCACTCCTATTTGTATCTAATAATATATCATTTTGTATATTTAAATAGCCAAACACGACAGACTTTGTTGATTTAAAGAATTTCTTAAATACGACTTTACCTTTTCAATAGGTACCAAGAAAGATCTTTCACCTGAAGCGTTGCTATTGCTAATGGGTATTATAGTTAAATAAATTGTAAGCAACGTTTCTACATATTTGTAAACGTCGATATGATGTTATTTTTAATCAAAAATGTCATCATACTTTGCCTATTTTGTAAGATATTAGATGTGCTGCAAAGTTCTGTAAAATGTGCAATTTCTTCCACCAAATCATCAACATCGATATCGTTCTCATAATATTCGGTAATAGTATTTAAGTTTACCGTTTCACTATTATCTGTGAACAAGATATTAAAAATATCGTTTACAGAATTATAAGCATCTTTCCGTATAGATAGTGTAATTAAAGTATCACAAATAGGTAAAAAACTATTTAGTTTGAAAATCCACAAGGAAAAAAAATTTTCCTGTAGTTGGTTGTATACCATATACCTAATACAAAAAAACAATAAAATTCTTTATAAAAGGTATATATTTAAAATCCCTAAAAAGGGCTACATCACAGAACTAGTTTTCGATTGGTTGACCAATCATCATCAGTGCTTACGTGATCTAACATGCTAACCACCAAAATATAATATTGCAAAAATATAAGGGTAAAAACCCTTTAAAAATAATCCGTCAAGAAAACATCGATTAAAAATGCGAACTTAGCATGGATGTTTAACATATTCCATTTAATACGCTCTAGATACCATCTGAGCTCTCATTCGACTTGTTCACATGATATGGCAGTATGATAGCAAGTGATGACTTGCTACCATATGGTAATATACCTTTTATAAAGGATTTTATCGTTTTTTTATATATTTTAAAATTTTCATGTCCTTTTAAAAAAATCGTTTCGGGAACTCGTTGAATTTTCATCAAAAAATTGTTTTCCGTCTTCGTGAAAGCTTATCTTTATTATATATGAAACCCTTATCGGCTATAATTTTTTGCATCATTTTCAATTTCTGAAAATTTTTGTCTTGTTTTCTGTATGCATAGTATTTAATTAAACTCTTGTAAAGTTCACACATTACTTTAACTTTTACTGGTTGCATTTATTCGGTCCAAAATTTTATTCCAAATCGTCGTCATAAGAATAAACTCTAACGTATTCATTTTCCCTAATAAATCATTTGCTCCACTGACGTCATCCTTTTTTGGTTTGAATCTTCGCCTAATTGGTCCAACGTGATTTTAAATGAAAGAATTTTGAAAATTTATTTTGTTATTGCAATAAAAATTTTTTAGTGATTTTTCCGGGCCCCATTAACATGCGGGCCCCAGGCAGGTGCCTCATGGGTCTAGTGGTAAAATAAGCCCTGCTGTAAAAATTTTTATTTTTACGATTTCATTTTTGTTAGAAAATAAGCAGGGTCTTTGTAACTGTGAATAATTACTGTGCTTTGAAAATACCGAAAATATACAGTTCAGTACCATTCATAAAATCAAACTATAGTTTTGTTCAGAAAACTATTACCCAATTAGAATCTTCCAAATTATCATTGTTAGACAGTATATTTTTAATAAAAGAATTGGAATCATTGTGTCAAAACATTAAAAGTATGTAATACATATTTGGAAGGAAATTTTCCAAAAATTTAAAGCAACCATGGAAATAAACAGTAGTTACCAGGTTCTTTCTGAAGTGATTCAAGTACAAGCTGCGACATTTTCGGAAACACTTAATTTAGAACCACCTATTATCTTAAATTTGAAAAAAAATTGAAAATTTTGAACAGCATTTGATAATTTATTGTTACCACAATTCGAAATAATAGCATTTATTTGTTAAAATACTTAAATATTTAATTACATAAGCTTGGTTTGTAAAATAAATATAGGTATAGGTAGGTACATGTTAATTAATAAAACATATGTGAAGATATTGTAAATATTTTTGTAAATAAAAAAATATTGTAAATATTTCTTTTATTACATGCATATTTTCTAGATGAATATGCATATTTTTGGGTAAAATACTGCATATTTATGCGCATATTTCATACTTTTTTATTTGCATATTTGCCTATGTATGTAAGTCTAACCATCATACAAACTAAAGTTTTTACTTCTATGTAAGTTTTTATAGCCATGGTATGTAGGTCTGGATCCCGCGCATGAAAAAAAAGTTGATTAATAGCAAGCTGAAAATTTGTTAATAGTTTAAGGGTGTCCAGTCGGATAAACTTTGATATATGGGAACACTGGAACAGGGGCAGTTTTAATTGTGGAACAGGTTAAAAATTTGGAACGGTCACACCACGAAAACGGCACATTTATTTTGACCGACAAAACAGACTTAAACTCTTCGAACAGAGATTAAACTCTCATGCAAAAATCAGAGTGCTATTTATCACCAAATGGGCGTTTTAATGAGTGGAACATGTAGAATATGTCAAATGACAGGAATTATGACAGGTGATAAATAGCAGTCTGATTTTTGCATGAGAGTTAAATCTCTGTTCGGAGAGTTTAAGTCTGTTCTGTCGGACAAAATAAATGTGCCGTTTTCGTGGTGTGACCGTTCCAAATTTTTAGCCTGTTCCACAATTAAAACTGCCCCTGTTCCAGTGTTCCCATATATCAAAGTTTATCCGATTAGACACCCTTAAGCTATTAACAAATTTTCAGCTTGCTATTAATCAACTTTTTTTTCGTACGCGGGATCCATACCTAATACAGCCAGCTACGTGGATTTTCCCTTGAATTTGTACATAATAGTATTACATACTATTTTTTCTTTTTATTATTTTCCATTATAAAATATTATGCTTGTATTCAATATTAAAAGTTAACACGATCCTTTTAAGTAATAAATCAGTACTTTCTTCCAATTAAATATTTTAAATAGACACCTAGTTATGAACGGTTAATTTTTAAAATGACTGCTAATTGCTATCCATACAATGTAATACGTCACCTTAACCTGTTGCTTTTACGGATAGAGTGGCAATGAAGTATATTTACATATTTAAATGATTTCAGTTTCTTTACACAGTAATTTAGAGCCACCATAAACACAAGACGATTTAGGGTCTTATGTTAAAAGTTATTGACAAGAATAGGTTCCAATGTACTTACTTCTATGCTGCTACTTGTATGCATGCTGAGAAGCCGTGTGATATATGCTACGTTGCTAGGGGATACAGTGTCAGCTCAGGTAGCCAGAGGCTGCCCACAGGGGGGAGTCTTATCTCCTCTATTGTGGAATCTGGTCATGGATGGCCTGATAGCTAGACTCGACAACGATAGGCATCACGTCGTGGGCTATGCGGATGACCTAGTCATCTTAGCCCACGGAAAATTTAATGGTACAATCAGAGATCGAATGCAACAGGCTCTGACCGTAGTTACAGAATGGACTTCAAATGTAGGGCTTAACATCAGGCCTCTAAAGTCCAAAATGATGAAATTTACTAAAAGAAGGAATTCAGAGGAATTGGGTCCTCTAAGTCTAAATGGTGTACATTTAAATCTGGTGAGTGAAGTAAAGTATCTCGGGATAATATTAGACTCAAGACTTATTTGGAATCAGCAGATAGAAAGAATAACGAAGAGAGCGGTATCTACGTTAATGGTAGCCAGACGTACTCATGGAAAAATGTGGGGTTTGAGACCAGACATGGTATATTGGACTTATAACATGGTAGTAAAACCCACAATTACATATGCATCAGTGGTATGGTGGCCAAAAGTGCAGCAAAAAAGTGCCATCATCAAATTAAGCAAGGTGCAAAGACTTGCTTGTCTCGGGATCACGGGGGCTATGAGGGGCACACCTACGGCAGCTATGGAGGCACTAATGGATCTCCCTCCTTTACATATAACAATAAGAGGTGAGTCGAGAATGGGCTATTATAAACTGCGAGAAAACCTGAGCAACGTACCAGTTAAATCAGGACATAGTAAAATAACGAATGAAACTAATGATGCCGAATGGATGATGATTTCTGACCATATGACATCAAGATATATGCCTGAAGTACCTTTTCAAGTGGACATTTGCCCACGAGACGAATGGGACAGAGGAAACTCTCGACCCAGACTGCAGGGTTGTACCTGGTATACGGACGGGTCTAAAACTGCAGACGGTTCGGGCGCAGGAATATTCTGTAGTGGTGGAAATTTCAACATTTCTATTCCACTGGGAGAATGTACCTCCGTATTTCAGGCAGAGATTTTTGCAATCTTGCAGTGTGCAAGAGAAAAAAACCTGAGGGCATTCGAACTGCAGCGGGTTAACATATGCACAGATAGCCAAGCAGCCATTGGGGCTCTTATAAGCCCTAAGGTGAACTCTAGACTGGTGTGGGAATGTCGACAAGAACTTGAGAGACTGGCACAACATAACAGTGTTATACTGGTATGGGTTCCAGGTCATCGGGGCATATACGGCAATGAAAGAGCTGATGCACTTGCCAAGAGAGCATCAGCTACAATATACCTGGGTCCAGAGCCGGCCGTGGGAGTGCCAAAAAGCACCGTCCGTGAACGAAAAAAAGCCTGGATCCGAAGCCAACACAACTCACACTGGGAGAGTGTACCCGGTCAAACACATGGCAAGATGTATATCGGACGGACATGTGCTAGTAGAGCTGAGTTACTGCTGAAAACAAGCAGGAATCAGCTCAGAGTCATAACAGGTTTCCTCACTGGACATGCGCCAGTTAAGGGTCACCTGCATACAATGGGGCTGTTTCATGGAGACTTGAGCTGCAGACTCTGTAACAGAGAACCTGAAACAGTCAACCATATTTTGCATGGCTGTGAGGCATTGGATCGTAGGCGGCAAACACTTTTCGGAGACATCGAAATGACTCCAAATTTATATGGCACCCACCCACTAGACCTGTACAAGCTGGTACAGGGTTCCAGAATTCTGGAATGGGTTTCATAAACGAATGGAAGATGTACAATAAGCCAAGTGGCTGCAGTACAACCGGTTCACAACAGACGGCTTCCAGGAAAAAAAACTTACTTCTATGTTCTGAAAATGTTTCTCAGCCTTCACAAACTGGTGGATTTCTAGATCTCATGAGGTACGTATGACTTACTATTATTCTTTTAATTATTACTTTGTCGCTTCGTTATTTTATAGGGATATAGGGACATTGAATTATTGGTAAAATTTTGTGTAACTGAATACAAACTCATTGTAAATGAGTTTCTATTCCATTGATCTGGTCACTTTTCGATACCGATTGCTGAAAGATATATTTTAGGTCTAGATATACGGTATACTTTTATTATTTTGACTGGAACAATTTTGATCATTGATCAATGACAGCTATGTGTGAAAGGACCCAGATTATGGAGAATGAGGCGCCCCTGCCCTAGTTAATAGCTGGTGACAGTGATTGCGTATTCCAATAAATACTGGAAGTTGTGAGCTAATTTTTCTTGTTAGTGAGACGATGTTTGATGAGTTTTCTGCTTTGAATGTGACTTCCAGCTTCCAGAGCTTTATGCATTCCATAATATATTTCCGTTGTGGGTATACTACAGGTTGTTGGAAGGCGAAATGATGCTCTTGTTTAATCTGTTGAAGTAGCTGTGCAGCTTTTACCATATTCATCCTTGTTGGTGTCCATGTAGAAGATTGTGTCAAACTTCTCCATATCTATCATTTTATTAATTAAAAGTAGGCAATTTTATCGGCCAACAGGGAGTATAAGGGATACAGAGGATGAAGTACAAGGAATATAATATTTGAAAAATCTATATTGTCAATTAATAGACCAAGAGGCAGCGCTAAAAAATCTCTTTGAATTTACTAAAGCTAGATTTTTCACAGTTGATTACTGTGAGTGTGTAGAGAAACATACTGCGGTCGGTCCGACCGCAGTATGTTTAGAAAAGTTGTGTATCGGTCCGACCGAAGAAAAGTTATTATAGTAGGTCAGCTGTATGACGGGACAGAGCCGGTCGGTCGGCCCCAATAGTCGATTGAGGAAATGAAGCATTTTGGCTCGCAATTTTTTCGTCCAGCATGGATTTACTTGAAATGTTCACCGAAGGTAGGGAATAGTCCAAGGATCATTTTGTACATCATGCCGCTATCATTTGCTAAAACCTTCTCGCCACCCCATCTCGGGGGTGGGAATCGTCTATTACATTTTAACCATGTAATTCGACGAAAAAAGTGTTTCTAAGAAAAAAATGTTTTTTACATTTTCTTCGTAAAACTAATATTTTTCGAGTTATTCGCGCTTGAAAATAACAGTTTTTCGACGAAAAAATCGACTTTTTTTGAGGGTTTTTTGAGTATACATCGAAAAATATTCTATATATTTTTGGCGATAAAAAGTTTCTTCAAAATAAAATTTTGTAGGATTTTTAAAGAGCTATAAGACTATGTAAATTCAATTCCGTAAGATGCCTTAGTTTTTAATTGGGGCGGGTTTAAAAGGCTCGAATAAGGGGGTGTTTGCTGGTAAATAGAGGTTTTAAACAGCTATATCTGGCTAACTATTCACTGTAATGAAAATCTATGCACAGGGATATTTTAGTCATTAAAAAACTACAATTTAGTAATTTATAATTTTTTTCGTATCTTCAGTATTTTCGGAGATATTTTGAAGTAAAAGGTGAAAAATACCAAATTGCAAAAAATCAATTTTTCTTTAAACTCAAATTTTTCCAAAATTAGGCATTTTAAATAGGTCAAGCTCCTTGAGTGTATTGATAATATAAATATAAAAAAAACTACAGAAAGGTGAAAACCAATTTTGAATTAGGAAGGTAGTTAGAGGGTTGTTTTCACTGATTTTTTCGTAGAGAAAAGCAGGTATCGACACTTTTTTCGTAAGTCGCTTAATTCTCATGCTAGAAACTTTATATTATTATTTTTTGAAAGGTTTAATTATATACTTAAAAAAATATTATTTAAGCTTTCCTCGAAAAATGCAAATTTTTCCCATTATTTGGCTTTAAATATTTCAAATTATGCATTTGACGAAAAAAACTGACCTTTAACATGCCGTATATCGGTTTGTATTGGTCTTAAAGATATTATTAGAAAAGAATTTGGTTGGTGTTACTAAATGATACAGTTTTGATACCTACAGTTTTTTTGATTAAATGCATATTTTTCGAGGTACTCTCAAAAAACCCTCTAAAAAAGTCGATTTTTTCGTCGAAAAACTGTTAGTTTCAAGCGCGAATAACTCGAAAAATGTTAGTTTTACGAAGAAAATGAAAAAAGAAACAGTTTTTTCTTAGAATCACTTTTTCCATCAAATTACATGGTTGAAATGTAAAAAAAAAATTCCACCCCCGAGATGGGTTGGCAACCACCCCCAAGGTTTTAGCGTATGATAGCGGCATGATATAGAAAATGATCCTTGGACTATTCCCTACCTTCTGTGAAAATTTCGAGTAAATCCATGCTGGACGAAACATTGCAAGCCAAAATGCTTCATTTCCTCAATCGACTATTGGGGCCGACTGACCGGCTCTGTCCCGTCATACAGCTGACCGACTATAATAACTTTTATTTATATTTAATTTAGAATGCCTTAGTAGAATTCAGCCTTAGTAAATGAATTTAATTACCTTCGTAGGAAAGCAACTTTGATACCCTCTCAGTAACCCCTGTTCTACGTTTCGCTTGACCGACCGCAGTATGTTTCTCAACACACTCACAGTAATCAACTGTGAAAAATCTAGCTTTAGTAAATTCAAAGAGATTTTTCAGCGCTGCCTCTCCGTCTGTAACCCATTCGCTGCTGATCACGCGCCAGCGCATGATATGGTTACTTCAGTCAGATGCCGTTCACGCACCAGCGAGTGATATGATTACTTCAGTCAGGTGCCGTTCAACAGAAAGGCTCCTAGCCTAGTTCCATCTTCTTCGATAGTCAGCGAATGGGTTAACTGCTAGTGTAAAGTCTAATAAACTTTCTAAGAGAGTCATTAATATTCAGCTGATCGGGGTGTTATTGTCCAAGTTGTGAAATTTTATAAACAAGGGATCTTACCTGTTTTATGAAATGATCCCTTGTTTATATAATTTTTCAACTGGGACAATAGCACCCCGCTCAGTTGAATATTAGGGACTCACTTATATACCTTGTTAGACTTTAATTTACGGCCAATTTGACACATAGACCTAGGTTTATCTATAGACAGTAATTGTGTATATCTGACTACAAGATTGGCAGCTAGATTTGAAGGGTTAGCAGAGGCCTTTGCAACGTAATTCAAAAGGAGTCTATGTCTTTTAATGACCAAAAGCGATTCATAGGCTTCAATATGAGAGCTTTATGATGGGTTGGATCGAAGGGCTTCTTGATGTGCCTATCCGTAACGAATCTTAGCGATCATCATTGCAATCTGTATCTTATTTGCAGCAGCTTGAAACTGCTACACAGATGTGTTGAACCAGGTTCTGAGATTCTTCAACCAGGATGTTCTTATTCTTCCTGCAAATTTGCATTCGTTTCGCATAATGTGTCCGGAGTATTGTAACTTTAGATTTGATGGTGGTCAGTTCCTCTCGATTCTTCTTCATCCTTTTGAGAAACTCGTCTTTCGTGACTACGGGATTTTTATTATTCTCTGCTAAAGCCACATCTCAAATTCTTCCAATTTTCTGCACATATCTTCGTTCAAGGTCCAAGGTTCAATACCATAGAGGGGTTGAAGCTCTTTAAGAAGGCCCATATCTGGTTGAAAGGGGTCTGCCTTTTCCGATTTGTGATCTCATCTCTTGGTTGTTGATCCATTCTTCATTTATTGTAGTGCCGATTTAGTTGGCGTTGGTTGACCTTATGTTATCTTTATCTTGCAATGATCATAAGTTTTGTCTTCAATACATTTATATTGTGTTCATATTGTTGACTTTAGTAAAATATTTTGTTCATAAGGGCTTGCAGGTGTTCTAGGTGTTAGGTTGTCCGTTAATACTATGGTGTCATCTGAATATCTGATGCTGTTTCTGTTTAGCCGGTACCAGAATGGTTTAGACCTAATAGGCTATTGATTATCTTCAAAATAAGAGAGCTAAAAGGAACTACAACGTTAACGGGGTTTAATTGTTTCATGTGGTCAACGGACCTCTAAATTTGAAAAAACCGCGGAGTGCTACCATTTAAATGGGTGCGTTTTTGAGAAATTGGTGAATTAATCCCTAGGCACATGATGAAATTTGTAAGTAATCATCTGTCAATATGGTTAACTTCTGTATATGAGTTCGCCAAACGTGTACCTATTACTCTGACTTTTCAATCATAGTGTATGAAATAACAGATTAGTATATTTTTACGAATGTACATTTATTTGCAGATAATGTCTGGAAAATGATCTGGATACCTAATGATCTGAATTCATTAAGTTTACTTTCATTATAATCACTTAATGCAGCTGACATAAACGACATTTTAATTCCTACATATTTACGTCCACTGGCAATTTTAACATGGAGAAATTCATAATACTATATTTGCTTACTAATTATTTTTGTATTATTAATCTATATCAAATAATTAATTACGGTAGTAATAGTAACATTTATAACCAATAAATATACAGTATGTCCCTGTAAGTTGTATCCATATGGAAAACTTTTTTATTATTAATTTTACGAAAAAAAGTTATTCTTTATAAAAAGCTCTGCATGGTCCAAAACCTAAGATTTAACCATCAAATATCAAATTTTTTGAATATTATACGAGGTATGTCAAAAAGTTTGAATTTTACTCAAGAGTAAAGTAGCTTTATTTTTCGTAATATTGGAAATTGCTAATATGAAAAGTTGTTTGGAATTAAAAACTATATTCTAATATGCAATTACATCCTTCTAATTGAAAATTACTTCTTCTATGCTGCTACTTGTATGCATGCTGAGAAGCCGTGTGATATATGCTACGTTGCTAGGGGATACAGTGTCAGCTCAGGTAGCCAGAGGCTGCCCACAGGGGGGAGTCTTATCTCCTCTATTGTGGAATCTGGTCATGGATGGCCTGATAGCTAGACTCGACAACGATAGGCATCACGTCGTGGGCTATGCGGATGACCTAGTCATCTTAGCCCACGGAAAATTTAATGGTACAATCAGAGATCGAATGCAACAGGCTCTGACCGTAGTTACAGAATGGACTTCAAATGTAGGGCTTAACATCAGGCCTCTAAAGTCCAAAATGATGAAATTTACTAAAAGAAGGAATTCAGAGGAATTGGGTCCTCTAAGTCTAAATGGTGTACATTTAAATCTGGTGAGTGAAGTAAAGTATCTCGGGATAATATTAGACTCAAGACTTATTTGGAATCAGCAGATAGAAAGAATAACGAAGAGAGCGGTATCTACGTTAATGGTAGCCAGACGTACTCATGGAAAAATGTGGGGTTTGAGACCAGACATGGTATATTGGACTTATAACATGGTAGTAAAACCCACAATTACATATGCATCAGTGGTATGGTGGCCAAAAGTGCAGCAAAAAAGTGCCATCATCAAATTAAGCAAGGTGCAAAGACTTGCTTGTCTCGGGATCACGGGGGCTATGAGGGGCACACCTACGGCAGCTATGGAGGCACTAATGGATCTCCCTCCTTTACATATAACAATAAGAGGTGAGTCGAGAATGGGCTATTATAAACTGCGAGAAAACCTGAGCAACGTACCAGTTAAATCAGGACATAGTAAAATAACGAATGAAACTAATGATGCCGAATGGATGATGATTTCTGACCATATGACATCAAGATATATGCCTGAAGTACCTTTTCAAGTGGACATTTGCCCACGAGACGAATGGGACAGAGGAAACTCTCGACCCAGACTGCAGGGTTGTACCTGGTATACGGACGGGTCTAAAACTGCAGACGGTTCGGGCGCAGGAATATTCTGTAGTGGTGGAAATTTCAACATTTCTATTCCACTGGGAGAATGTACCTCCGTATTTCAGGCAGAGATTTTTGCAATCTTGCAGTGTGCAAGAGAAAAAAACCTGAGGGCATTCGAACTGCAGCGGGTTAACATATGCACAGATAGCCAAGCAGCCATTGGGGCTCTTATAAGCCCTAAGGTGAACTCTAGACTGGTGTGGGAATGTCGACAAGAACTTGAGAGACTGGCACAACATAACAGTGTTATACTGGTATGGGTTCCAGGTCATCGGGGCATATACGGCAATGAAAGAGCTGATGCACTTGCCAAGAGAGCATCAGCTACAATATACCTGGGTCCAGAGCCGGCCGTGGGAGTGCCAAAAAGCACCGTCCGTGAACGAAAAAAAGCCTGGATCCGAAGCCAACACAACTCACACTGGGAGAGTGTACCCGGTCAAACACATGGCAAGATGTATATCGGACGGACATGTGCTAGTAGAGCTGAGTTACTGCTGAAAACAAGCAGGAATCAGCTCAGAGTCATAACAGGTTTCCTCACTGGACATGCGCCAGTTAAGGGTCACCTGCATACAATGGGGCTGTTTCATGGAGACTTGAGCTGCAGACTCTGTAACAGAGAACCTGAAACAGTCAACCATATTTTGCATGGCTGTGAGGCATTGGATCGTAGGCGGCAAACACTTTTCGGAGACATCGAAATGACTCCAAATTTATATGGCACCCACCCACTAGACCTGTACAAGCTGGTACAGGGTTCCAGAATTCTGGAATGGGTTTCATAAACGAATGGAAGATGTACAATAAGCCAAGTGGCTGCAGTACAACCGGTTCACAACAGACGGCTTCCAGGAAAAAAAACTTACTTCTATGTTCTGAAAATGTTTCTCAGCCTTCACAAACTGGTGGATTTCTAGATCTCATGAGGTACGTATGACTTACTATTATTCTTTTAATTATTACTTTGTCGCTTCGTTATTTTATAGGGATATAGGGACATTGAATTATTGGTAAAATTTTGTGTAACTGAATACAAACTCATTGTAAATGAGTTTCTATTCCATTGATCTGGTCACTTTTCGATACCGATTGCTGAAAGATATATTTTAGGTCTAGATATACGGTATACTTTTATTATTTTGACTGGAACAATTTTGATCATTGATCAATGACAGCTATGTGTGAAAGGACCCAGATTATGGAGAATGAGGCGCCCCTGCCCTAGTTAATAGCTGGTGACAGTGATTGCGTATTCCAATAAATACTGGAAGTTGTGAGCTAATTTTTCTTGTTAGTGAGACGATGTTTGATGAGTTTTCTGCTTTGAATGTGACTTCCAGCTTCCAGAGCTTTATGCATTCCATAATATATTTCCGTTGTGGGTATACTACAGGTTGTTGGAAGGCGAAATGATGCTCTTGTTTAATCTGTTGAAGTAGCTGTGCAGCTTTTACCATATTCATCCTTGTTGGTGTCCATGTAGAAGATTGTGTCAAACTTCTCCATATCTATCATTTTATTAATTAAAAGTAGGCAATTTTATCGGCCAACAGGGAGTATAAGGGATACAGAGGATGAAGTACAAGGAATATAATATTTGAAAAATCTATATTGTCAATTAATAGACCAAGAGGCAGCGCTAAAAAATCTCTTTGAATTTACTAAAGCTAGATTTTTCACAGTTGATTACTGTGAGTGTGTAGAGAAACATACTGCGGTCGGTCCGACCGCAGTATGTTTAGAAAAGTTGTGTATCGGTCCGACCGAAGAAAAGTTATTATAGTAGGTCAGCTGTATGACGGGACAGAGCCGGTCGGTCGGCCCCAATAGTCGATTGAGGAAATGAAGCATTTTGGCTCGCAATTTTTTCGTCCAGCATGGATTTACTTGAAATGTTCACCGAAGGTAGGGAATAGTCCAAGGATCATTTTGTACATCATGCCGCTATCATTTGCTAAAACCTTCTCGCCACCCCATCTCGGGGGTGGGAATCGTCTATTACATTTTAACCATGTAATTCGACGAAAAAAGTGTTTCTAAGAAAAAAATGTTTTTTACATTTTCTTCGTAAAACTAATATTTTTCGAGTTATTCGCGCTTGAAAATAACAGTTTTTCGACGAAAAAATCGACTTTTTTTGAGGGTTTTTTGAGTATACATCGAAAAATATTCTATATATTTTTGGCGATAAAAAGTTTCTTCAAAATAAAATTTTGTAGGATTTTTAAAGAGCTATAAGACTATGTAAATTCAATTCCGTAAGATGCCTTAGTTTTTAATTGGGGCGGGTTTAAAAGGCTCGAATAAGGGGGTGTTTGCTGGTAAATAGAGGTTTTAAACAGCTATATCTGGCTAACTATTCACTGTAATGAAAATCTATGCACAGGGATATTTTAGTCATTAAAAAACTACAATTTAGTAATTTATAATTTTTTTCGTATCTTCAGTATTTTCGGAGATATTTTGAAGTAAAAGGTGAAAAATACCAAATTGCAAAAAATCAATTTTTCTTTAAACTCAAATTTTTCCAAAATTAGGCATTTTAAATAGGTCAAGCTCCTTGAGTGTATTGATAATATAAATATAAAAAAAACTACAGAAAGGTGAAAACCAATTTTGAATTAGGAAGGTAGTTAGAGGGTTGTTTTCACTGATTTTTTCGTAGAGAAAAGCAGGTATCGACACTTTTTTCGTAAGTCGCTTAATTCTCATGCTAGAAACTTTATATTATTATTTTTTGAAAGGTTTAATTATATACTTAAAAAAATATTATTTAAGCTTTCCTCGAAAAATGCAAATTTTTCCCATTATTTGGCTTTAAATATTTCAAATTATGCATTTGACGAAAAAAACTGACCTTTAACATGCCGTATATCGGTTTGTATTGGTCTTAAAGATATTATTAGAAAAGAATTTGGTTGGTGTTACTAAATGATACAGTTTTGATACCTACAGTTTTTTTGATTAAATGCATATTTTTCGAGGTACTCTCAAAAAACCCTCTAAAAAAGTCGATTTTTTCGTCGAAAAACTGTTAGTTTCAAGCGCGAATAACTCGAAAAATGTTAGTTTTACGAAGAAAATGAAAAAAGAAACAGTTTTTTCTTAGAATCACTTTTTCCATCAAATTACATGGTTGAAATGTAAAAAAAAAATTCCACCCCCGAGATGGGTTGGCAACCACCCCCAAGGTTTTAGCGTATGATAGCGGCATGATATAGAAAATGATCCTTGGACTATTCCCTACCTTCTGTGAAAATTTCGAGTAAATCCATGCTGGACGAAACATTGCAAGCCAAAATGCTTCATTTCCTCAATCGACTATTGGGGCCGACTGACCGGCTCTGTCCCGTCATACAGCTGACCGACTATAATAACTTTTATTTATATTTAATTTAGAATGCCTTAGTAGAATTCAGCCTTAGTAAATGAATTTAATTACCTTCGTAGGAAAGCAACTTTGATACCCTCTCAGTAACCCCTGTTCTACGTTTCGCTTGACCGACCGCAGTATGTTTCTCAACACACTCACAGTAATCAACTGTGAAAAATCTAGCTTTAGTAAATTCAAAGAGATTTTTCAGCGCTG
This sequence comes from Diabrotica virgifera virgifera, assembly GCF_917563875.1. Lineage (NCBI taxonomy): Eukaryota > Metazoa > Arthropoda > Insecta > Coleoptera > Chrysomelidae > Diabrotica > Diabrotica virgifera. The sequence goes on along the minus strand of NC_065446.1, from coordinate 65,534,842 downwards.
CCTCTCCGTCTGTAACCCATTCGCTGCTGATCACGCGCCAGCGCATGATATGGTTACTTCAGTCAGATGCCGTTCACGCACCAGCGAGTGATATGATTACTTCAGTCAGGTGCCGTTCAACAGAAAGGCTCCTAGCCTAGTTCCATCTTCTTCGATAGTCAGCGAATGGGTTAACTGCTAGTGTAAAGTCTAATAAACTTTCTAAGAGAGTCATTAATATTCAGCTGATCGGGGTGTTATTGTCCAAGTTGTGAAATTTTATAAACAAGGGATCTTACCTGTTTTATGAAATGATCCCTTGTTTATATAATTTTTCAACTGGGACAATAGCACCCCGCTCAGTTGAATATTAGGGACTCACTTATATACCTTGTTAGACTTTAATTTACGGCCAATTTGACACATAGACCTAGGTTTATCTATAGACAGTAATTGTGTATATCTGACTACAAGATTGGCAGCTAGATTTGAAGGGTTAGCAGAGGCCTTTGCAACGTAATTCAAAAGGAGTCTATGTCTTTTAATGACCAAAAGCGATTCATAGGCTTCAATATGAGAGCTTTATGATGGGTTGGATCGAAGGGCTTCTTGATGTGCCTATCCGTAACGAATCTTAGCGATCATCATTGCAATCTGTATCTTATTTGCAGCAGCTTGAAACTGCTACACAGATGTGTTGAACCAGGTTCTGAGATTCTTCAACCAGGATGTTCTTATTCTTCCTGCAAATTTGCATTCGTTTCGCATAATGTGTCCGGAGTATTGTAACTTTAGATTTGATGGTGGTCAGTTCCTCTCGATTCTTCTTCATCCTTTTGAGAAACTCGTCTTTCGTGACTACGGGATTTTTATTATTCTCTGCTAAAGCCACATCTCAAATTCTTCCAATTTTCTGCACATATCTTCGTTCAAGGTCCAAGGTTCAATACCATAGAGGGGTTGAAGCTCTTTAAGAAGGCCCATATCTGGTTGAAAGGGGTCTGCCTTTTCCGATTTGTGATCTCATCTCTTGGTTGTTGATCCATTCTTCATTTATTGTAGTGCCGATTTAGTTGGCGTTGGTTGACCTTATGTTATCTTTATCTTGCAATGATCATAAGTTTTGTCTTCAATACATTTATATTGTGTTCATATTGTTGACTTTAGTAAAATATTTTGTTCATAAGGGCTTGCAGGTGTTCTAGGTGTTAGGTTGTCCGTTAATACTATGGTGTCATCTGAATATCTGATGCTGTTTCTGTTTAGCCGGTACCAGAATGGTTTAGACCTAATAGGCTATTGATTATCTTCAAAATAAGAGAGCTAAAAGGAACTACAACGTTAACGGGGTTTAATTGTTTCATGTGGTCAACGGACCTCTAAATTTGAAAAAACCGCGGAGTGCTACCATTTAAATGGGTGCGTTTTTGAGAAATTGGTGAATTAATCCCTAGGCACATGATGAAATTTGTAAGTAATCATCTGTCAATATGGTTAACTTCTGTATATGAGTTCGCCAAACGTGTACCTATTACTCTGACTTTTCAATCATAGTGTATGAAATAACAGATTAGTATATTTTTACGAATGTACATTTATTTGCAGATAATGTCTGGAAAATGATCTGGATACCTAATGATCTGAATTCATTAAGTTTACTTTCATTATAATCACTTAATGCAGCTGACATAAACGACATTTTAATTCCTACATATTTACGTCCACTGGCAATTTTAACATGGAGAAATTCATAATACTATATTTGCTTACTAATTATTTTTGTATTATTAATCTATATCAAATAATTAATTACGGTAGTAATAGTAACATTTATAACCAATAAATATACAGTATGTCCCTGTAAGTTGTATCCATATGGAAAACTTTTTTATTATTAATTTTACGAAAAAAAGTTATTCTTTATAAAAAGCTCTGCATGGTCCAAAACCTAAGATTTAACCATCAAATATCAAATTTTTTGAATATTATACGAGGTATGTCAAAAAGTTTGAATTTTACTCAAGAGTAAAGTAGCTTTATTTTTCGTAATATTGGAAATTGCTAATATGAAAAGTTGTTTGGAATTAAAAACTATATTCTAATATGCAATTACATCCTTCTAATTGAAAATTTTTTTTTTTTGAAAAATTATGGATAACTATCATTATTTTTTCAGTTATTTTAATTCTGATAACTCTTTTATTATTAAGTTTACGAAAAAAATGATTCTTAATAAAAAGTTTTGGATGGTCTAAAACTTAAAATACAACCACCTTATATCAAATTTTATCAAATTTTATACGAGGTATGTCAAAAAAGATAAATTTAGATCAAAAGTAAAGTACCTTTATAGTTCAGAATATTTCAATTAGAAGGATGTAATTACATACTGAAACATAGTTTTTAATTCTAAATTACTTTTCATTATAACAATTTTCGATTTTGTGAAAAATAAACGTATTTAACTCTTGAACGAAATTCATATTTTTTGACATACCTCGTTTAAAATTGATAAAATTTGACATAAGATGGTTGTATTTTAGATTTTAGACCATGCAAAACTTTTTATTAAGAATTACTTTTTTTCGTAATTAATAATAAAAGTGTTATCTGAATTAAAATAACTGAAAATAATGTTGGTTATCAATAATTTTTCAAAAAAAAATTTTTTCAATTAGAAGGATGTAATTGCATACTAGAATACAGTTTTTAATTCCAAAGAACTTTTCATAATGGCAATTTTCAATATTGTGAAAAATAAAGCTACTTTACTCTTGAGTTAAATTCAAACTTTTTGACATACCTCGTATAATATTCAAAAACTTTGATATTTGATAGTTAAATCTTAGGTTTTGGACCATGCAAAGCTTTTTATAAAGAATAACTTTTTTTCGTAAAATTAATAATAAAAAAGTTTTCCATATGGATACAACTTACAGGGACATACTGTATATTATCAGAAAAATAATAACATCACAAAAATTTTATCACACATTCTTACGTAGCGAAAAATCGTACGGTGGGGTAGTAGTCACACCCGTTTATTTTCAGTATTAACTTAGTTTAGACTTTGTTTTAAATAGAAATTTTTGATTTGATTCATATGCATATCATCGATGACGCATAGGTATTCTTTCATTTTTCCGACTGTATTTCGAAAAACGAGTATATTTTGAAATTTTGGATACCTGCTATTAAGCGCCTGATACACACGCAATCTTTAAGTACGCGGGTTTAAAGATCGCGGACTTACTCGGCTTGCCGTCGGTGATACACGGCAGACTTAAAGTACGCGGTTTTAAAGATCGCGGTCGCCGTCGGTAGCAAAAAATTTAGAAACTGTCCTCGTGGTTAAATTTTTTATTTTCTGTGTACCTAATTTTGCTGAAATCTTGTTTTTTAGTAGAGTTTGATAATTTTTTTGATCAGGTTTTGTTAAATAGAAGAATAATTTGATTTTTTATAAGCGTGGTAAGCTGTCAAAATCATGATGTGAAGTATAGCACTTGTTTTTGATCTATTTTAATTTAATACAAGGTAGGCATAAACTATAAACAAACAAAATATCATAGATAAGATGGTAATATTTTCATCAGGAGGATAAAACAGCCTATAAATAATTAGGTTTACTCAAAAACAAATAATCAAAATAACTTAGTATAGCTTAAAATAGTGTTTAACGGTTTTCTTAAAACTTATAAAATGTAACTCGTCTCCTTTCAACAATAAACGATTGAATTATTTCTAGGCAATTTGCTTAATTAGTGAAAATATAAGTGTAACTTTAAACGCAATAACATGATGGCTCGAGGCTCGTGGCTCATGGCAGTGATACACGTACGGGTTACGAGTAAGATTTCAAACTTGTTGGATCGACGGCGTACTTACTCGGCGGACTTAAAGTACGCGTACTTGCGGTGATACACGTGCGAAAAAGGTCGCGAACCATAAGTTCGCGTACTTACTCGCGTGTGTATCACCCCTTTTATGCTCGTTTTTTGCAAATTTTTGACCTCTTTGATAATTCAAAATTTAAAAGTTACCTTCGCCAAAAAATTTCCAATATATTTATTTAAAAGTTACTTAAAAATTATGCTGATCCAAATATTTTCGGAAAGTGTGATAAGTTACAAATATGTATAATTTTGTATAGTAAGTACTGCAATTCACTACAACAAACTGTTCATAAATTCTCTTATACTTCTGCCTCAAATGAACGGGATTTCTCTTGTCTCAAAATAATCAAAATGTATTGTCGAAACACTATGATACAAGAGAGAATGTCAAGTAATCCAAACAAAAAAAATCTCCTATGATGATTTAAGCCCTTTTAATTAGATGGTATACCTATATGAGGAGACAAAAAAATCTTGCCGACCCTGTCTTTAAGGCCACGAGCCGCCACTGATTGCTCACCTATATCCATAAGTCCTGTTCCTACTAAATACCGCGGTAATGTCATTCGTTCTACTGCACTTTTAGGGTGGTGTTTTTGTGCCTTTGTGAATTGTGTTCGTACTTTTCGCTGAAGATTTTCTATATCCTTTTTTGTCCACTTAACAATACCAAATGAATAGCTAAGCGCGGAACAAGCGTAGGTGTTTAGTGCCTTAAACAAATTTTTACTGTTAAGCTGTGAACGAAGCAGCTGTTTTACCCTTCGTATAAACTCAGTAGTTATCTCAGTTTTCATTTGCTTATGGTCAATTTTCCGCGCTTGCTTTACTCCAAGATATTTGTACATATTGTTTTTGCCCATGACCTCGATGTTCTGGCCATTATGCATATCAAATCCACCTCTGACTATATTCAAAACACGGCACTTGTCTAGACCGAATTGCATGCTAATATCATTAGAGAATTTTTCTACAGTTTTTAGCATCTGTTCTAGGTGTTCTCGAGTGGAAGCCATTCATTTCAAATCATCCATATATAATACAACATATGATTGAGCTTCGCTACCACAGTATTATTGTTTTTAATGCAAAAACCTGAGTCAGTGGAGTTTAAGAGCTGAGAAAGGGGGTTCAAAGCTAAACAGAACCACAATGGACTCAACGAGTCTCCTTGAAACAGGCCCTGGTTGATTGCGATATTTTCGGTTTCAATATTGTTTTCACCAGGTATTTGGAGGTGAATTTTAGTCTTCCAATCTCTCATTATATGCCTTAAAAAGGTCACTATGTTATCATCGACTTTGTATATTTTCAATATATCTATAAGCCATTCATGCGGGACTGAATCAAAGGCCTTTTTGTAGTCAATAAAGGCAGTAAAAGGTTTCTTTTTTTAGTGAATGCCTGGTTAGAAATGAGTCGACTGAGAGACTGAGTCAATGATAAGTTGTTCTTTGCAACCCATGGAACCCTTAGCGCATCCTTTCTGTTGAGGCTCTATGATATGGTTTAGTTTAGAGCAAAGTGTTGGTAGATATGCCGGGTTACACAGGATGTGACCAATTTATACAATGTTGGAAGACAAGTAATTGGGCGGTACTTGGATGGATCTTGGGTGTTATTTTGATCCTTTGGAATTAGATAAGTAGTTCCCTGAGTTAGAAATGATTGTATTTTCTGCGGATTAGAAATAACATGATTAATTCTGGAACTCGGAGGTAAACTACACTATGTCGACATGGCGTTTTTTTGAATAAGTATTTTTAATCCACTTATTTTATTAGTTGGATTATACAAATTGGTTATTTATTATCTCTAAAATATTGTCTTTCAACAATTATGAGATACATCAGATTTTTATTAACATCCTAAGTGCTCTAAACTTTGTTGCAAACATACGCTAAACAAAATTGTTTGAAATTACATAGTGTAGTTTACCTCCGAGGTCCAGAATTAATGTTGACAAGCACTCATGAATACACCAAAACTTTTTAAGCCAGAAGTTCTGAACTCCGTCTGGCCCAGGAGATTTCCAGTTATGAAGCTCTTTGATGACATTTGCGACCTCTTCACGCGTGAATGGTTCGTAGTTAGCAGTGACGTAGTGGTGACAGTTGTCCGTCGTATACTCTATCCAGTCAGCATTGTTGTTAAAAGCAGCTGGTGTGGAAAGTTGATTTCCCCAAAACTAAACTATTATTGTGGTATCATTAGTTAAACACAGTGTTTTTAAAACTTTTTGCCTCTTAGTCTTTTTTTGATAAGTCACCTTTTATCGAGATGTGGCTTCTTTTTCAAAATATACCTAACAATGTAAATTGTAAATAAATTTTCAGATTATAAACAGGTCTCTATAATCGTACTTAACCATATACAAATATGTGGTGGATTCGACAAATATTCAAAATATCTCGATAAACACTGGCTTATCGAAAAAGTACCTAGAGGCAAAAAAGTTTTAGAAACATTGTGTTTAACTAATGGTGCCACAACAATTTTTTTAAGATGGTGCTGCCATAAGAATGCCACATGTCCATTTTAAATAAAAAATAAAAAAGAGTTTTCGATATATGAAAAAAATCGGTTTTCATTTTGTAACTTCAAAGGGCTATAACTTTTTTTGTGTGAACTATTGTATATAGATAAGTGAAGTTCAATCAACCTATTTTTGACCCCAGAATATGTGGTATAATTTATGACCAATCTTTTCGGGACACCCTGTATAAAGGAGATTGCCAGGAAAATCGTCTTTTGAATAATATCCCCTCATGACTACTGTTCTAGTTATAGATAGTAATAAACTTTTAGGTACGAAATTTTTTTTAACCCTTCAGTCCTTGAACTATTAAAAGTTTGCCTAAATTTAGTAGACTAAATTTAGTAGAGTTTTATTGTAAACCAAACTTCGCCTGAAAAGGAAAAAGAAAATATTTGTAGGTAATTAAATTTTATCTGAAATTTCTATTAATTAAATTTATTTAATATCGCCATTCGCATTCCATTAAAGGAATGCAAATTTTTACTAATCTTTTCCTAAATTGGTAAATTTAAATTTTAATTTGTCCGTTATTCGTAAGATTCTATAATTTTGTAATTACAAACGTTCAAGTATGTCTTTAACAATTAATATATCATTATAGCTGGAGTAACACTTAATGTACTTTTACCAATGTTGAATTAATTATATCTAATAATCACCTTTCTATAATAGGCGGCGCTGCTTATGTTTTAATTTTAAAAACGTTGGAAATCTAATTAAGTATTAGTAAAAACCAGGCAAAATGGTTTTTTCCACAATATATTATAGACCAGGGCCCATCTGTAAAAATATTAATACATTTGGACGTTGAGAGGTGACTCAATTTTTTTTGCAGAAATCGCTTGAAAATTACTCAAATAATAATATTTGAGTTATCCTCCCTCTCAAAAAGGTCCGGAACATTGTTTAAATAATCAAAATGTCAAACAATGAAGGAAAAATTCGATTTTTTTCTTCGTTTTTTGATTATAACTTTAAAAGTATTCATTTTCGAGAAAAGTTGTACTAACATCTACTTGTACTATCTGAATAGGGCTTGCCCGTGAATAAATAAATAAAAAACATAAAAGTTGCGTAATTAAATTTGCTATAATATAGAATTGGTTAAAAATTTAAAAATAGTCACCCTTGTTGCAAAATAACAATAATTTCGAAAAAACCATACAAAAACAAGTATTCGTATTTTACGTTTTTCAACCATTTATGCTACACTTAGGAACTTCATATTTCACCTAGAAAAACTTTATGATGAAGTAAAAAAATATTGTAAATTTCATTAAGATCGGTTTAATAGATTTTGCAAAATAAATTTTGCAATCCAGCTTTCGCAAAACAAATTCATTTTTTCAAAATGTTACAGGACTAAAAATAAAGCAGATAGCAAGTTGAAATTTTTTTTGCCTATAGAAGTCTACCGTACCTTTCATTTGCAATTTGTAAAATTCAAATCGATTAACTACCACGGCGTCAGGATTCTTTTTAAATAAACATTAATTATTGGTGCTACGCGCAGGACAGCGGATAGTTTGGTCTGATTGGGCATTCCAATGACCTTTGATAATGATTGATACATTTTAATTTTTATTACATTTCGATATAAATAAATAAATTTGTTTATTGCAAAATAAAAACACATACTCTATCCTTTGAAATAACACTTTTTTAGCAAAAACTTTCTTTGTTCATATATTTTAACTTAGAGAATAAAAGTTTATTATTTTTAAACATATGCAATTGTTTAAACAATATTTCACAAACAATAATAAAATTAGTTTGATTTTTGTGAAATTAAAATATTAAAATACAACAAAATATAGAGTAAGAAAATAATATATTAGATAAAGATTGCAAGAAATTTTGGTGGTAATCAACTTGTGTGAATTGAACACCGCTGTCCTGCGCGTAGCACCAAAAATAATTGTTTATTTAAAAAATTTCCTGACGCCGTGGTAATTAATCGATTTTACTTTTGCAAATTGCAAATATAAGGTACAGTTCACTCCTATAAGCAAAAAATAATTCAACTTGATATCTGCTTTACTTTCAGTCTTGCAACATATTAAAAAAATGAATTTTTTTTGCGAAAGCTGGATTGCAAATTTTATTTTGCAAAATCTGTTAAAACGATCTTAATGAAATTTACAGTGTTGTTTAAATATGTTATAAAGTTTTTCTGGGTAAAATATGAGGGTCCCAAGTATAGCATAAATGGTTGAAAAACGTAAAATGCGAGTACTTGTTTTTGTATGATTATTTTCGCAATTGTTGCTATTTTGCAACAAGGGTGACTATTTTTTAAATTTTTAAACAATTCTATAGTGTTGGAAATTTAATTACGCAACTTTTATGTCAGTACAACTTTTCTCAGAAATGAACAGTTTTAAAGTTATAATCAAAAAACCAATAAAAATCGAATTTTTCTTTCATTTTTTGAAATTTTGATTATTTAAACAATGTTCCGGACCATTTTGAGTGGGAGGATAACTCAAATAATATTATTTGAGATATTTTCTAGCAATTTCTGCAAAAAAAATTGAGTCACCTCTCAACGTCCATCTCAAAACAGATGCGCCCTTGACTATTATGCTTCATGCGCAACAATATTTCTGGTTTGTATCTGTGTGATACAAAGTAGCATACTGGTAAAAAGGACCTAAGTCAAAAATATCGATTTTGTACGTTAAAAAATCAATAAAAAGCGATGAAATAACAAAGCTTAGTTTAATTTAATAGTATTTTCAAATCAGAGATAAGTTGATTTCTACTACTTTTTATCGATTTTTAACGTACCAAAAACTTAGTCAAAATCGACATCCTTTACAAAAATTTTTATTTTTTCAAACGTTTTTAGTTATCAGTACAGATTGCAAATCTTCAAACAAAAATGTCATGCAATGATTTGCGACATTCTTAAAATCCTATATGACGTCAAAATTAATGACGCAACTGAAAAAAGGGTTTGGGGTGAACTGTAGGTATGGTCTTTTATGGCTTTGACTTTGGAACTAAAATCATTTTTAAGTCACTCTGTAACGTGTAAAAAAGTCTCCATATTTTAAATAATTTATTTTTTAAAAGTCAAAGTTTTTCATCCTAATAAAAATATTTAAAAATATTTTTAAAAGATATTTAATTGAAAAACTTATTAGACCATTTTCCTCTTCTAAAAATTGCAAGCCAGATGGATGCTGAAGCGAAGAAGACAAGAGGGGATTCTAAAATTTGCAATTCACAACCCCGTCTGCATAACTTGGTAAATTCCAATGGAAAATAGACCTAATTACTCGATAGAAGTAATACTAATAGAAAACAAAAATGCATACCATTTTTATTCAGTTGCAATGCGAAGGCAAAACTGTGTTAGGTACATTCCATGTCAGATCACTCAGGCAAAAAATTTTGGATCTCCGATTTGTCTGAAAATTGGTATATAGCTTCTGCGGGACGTAAAAATAAGATATTTAAGGTCAAAAAATCTTCTTCTTTTTTTCTCAAAATGTGATTTTATGCGATTTTACAGTGATTTGGTGTTTATTTAAACAAATTTGCATTTTCTGTCGTAAAGTATCAATGAAAAACATAATATTTTAATAGAAAGGACTCAAAAATGTCATTATATGGCATTATAACAAGTTATTTTGAATCAAAACAAGTTTTTGATCAAATTTTATAGTGTAAAAAACGTTAAAATACCGTTTTTTACATTTTCCTCCATTCCCAAAATAAATCATCATCGATTTGGCTGAAAATTTGCCCACAGATATCCAAAAGATAGAACTTTAAGTGGTTAGAAGGATTTGAATTATATTACAATACCAAAAAAGTTACATGCAGTAATATCAGACTCAAAAGTATATATTAGTCCAGTCGGGAAAGCATTTGACCTTGAATGCCGAGCTGCCCAAAATTTTATTTTTCTGATCTTTAAGGGAGTCAATAGTAGCCTAAATTTAAAATCACGAATGAATTCCTCCGTTACGTTAGCCGCCATCTTGATTTTAAAGGAGAACCTGTTTGGCTCAATATCTCCGCCATTTTTAACTTTTCGACAAAAATGGTAGGAACTGAAATTGTTCCAAATAAATCGTATTTACAATTATTACAATTTCTTTTTAACAATTTTTGTCATGAGGTCGATATTTTCGAGTTAATTTTACTTACAGTAGACGCCTATATTTTTGACTATAATATTGCATGTAACTTTTTTGGTATTGTAATATAATTCAAATCCTTCTCACCACTTAAAGTCCTGTTTTGTCTATCTGTGGGCAAATTTTCAGCCAAATCGATTATGATGAATTTTGGGAATGGAGAAAAATGTAAAAAACGGTGTTTTAACGTTTTCTACACTATAAAATTTGATCAAAAGCTTGTTTTGAATCAAAAAGTAACTTGTTATAATGCCATATAATGACATTTTTGAGTCCTTTCTATTAAAATATTATGTTTTTCATTGATACTTTACGATAGAAAATGCAAATTTGTATAAATAAACACCAAATCACTGTAAAATCGCATAAAATAACATTTTGAGAAAAAAGAAGAAGAATATTTTTTGACCTTAAATATCTTATTTGTACGTCCCGCAGAAGCTATATACCAATTTTCAAGATTTGAAATGGAATGACCCCTTAATTTTCACCTAGTTCGGATAGCGCAAACCAGCACTCTAAATCGACGATGTTCGCCTCTTATCAGATGCATTATCAGAGAGGCATAGGTTTTCTTATCTCTGCCCCAAGTGAAAATCTTCCGCGAGCTAGTCCTCGCATTGCAACTGAAGTGATAGTAGTAGGTGCCTAGCGACATCTGCTAAATAAAATTCAAAATTTTTCTTCCTAATAAAAATATTTAAAAATATTTTTAAAATATATTTAATTGAAAAACTTATTGGACCATTTTCCTGGTAACACTTCCATGGCTTCTAAAAATTGCAAGCCAGATGGATGCTGCAATGAAGACAAGAGGGAATTCTAAAATTTGCAATTAACAACCCCGTCTGCTTCTTCTTCTTGCAGTACCGTCTCCTATCGGAGGTTGGCTACCATCACAGCAATCTTAACTTTGTTGGCTGCAGCTCTGAATAACTGTATTGTAATCTGTAAAACCCCGTCTGCACAGCTTGGTAAATTCCAACGGAAAATGGACCTAGTTACTCGATAGGAGTAATACTAATAGAAAATAAAAATGTATACCATTTTTATTCAGTTGCAATGCAAACGCAAAACTGTCAATTTTCACTTAGTTCAAGTCACTAGGCACCTACTACTATCACGTCAGTTGAAATGCGAGGACTAGCTCGCGGAAGATTTTCACTTGGGGCAGAGATAAGCAAACCTATGCAAGTGAAAATTAAGACAGTTTTGCCTTCGCATTTCAACTGAATAAAAATGGTAAACATTTTTATTTTCTATTAGTATTACTCCCTTCGAGTAACTAGGTCCATTTTTGGACCTAGTTGTGAATTGGAAATTTTAGAATTCCCTCTTGTCTTCACTGCAGCATCCATCTGGTTTGCAATTTTTAGAAGCCATGGAGGTGTTACCAGGAAAATGTCCAATAAGTTTTTCAATTAAATATATTTTAAAAATATTTTAAAATATTTTCAAGTTGTATATCAGGTATTTGGCATCTTGTTTTATATGGGTTCAAAGACTCTATTTGCCAACTACGAAAATAGATACAAAATAGATTAACATCATTTTATTTTTTATATTCACTAAATATATATTATTATTTACATATTATGTTATTTAATAGTATTGATATTTTCTTCGTGCAGTCTTTAAAGCTTAATCATTTTTAAAGGTGAAGATGATTATATTCTCTTTATGTACATATAAAACTCAGCCAATTTTTTAAAATGTTATTTACGTAGGCATACAGTTAAAGTCATAACCTTTTTTATTTTTAGTACACATACATGAATTTATATTGAATATTTAAGATTTAAGTACATTAAACAAAAATAAAAAACCGCTAAACGCCGTAAAAATGAGTGGTACAGACAATATTCCAGTTACAAAAGAGCTGATATGAATATTACGTGGCGCAAATAGGTATTTTCATTTTGACGAAAATAAATTTCTAGTTTTATTTTGAAAGATTTTTCCATAATAATTGCTAAATTTGAAGCAAAACGCGCCACAAAAGAGTAATTTTGGCGTGTTTTACTTCAAATTTAGCAAATATTATGGAAAAATCTTTCAAAGTAAACTATTAGATATAATTTTATTTTCCATTAAAATGAAAATCCATTTTTGCTCTACGCAATTCGCAATATTCATATCAGCTCTTTTGTAGCTAGAATATTGTGTGCGGCACTCATTTTTACGGCGTTTAGCGCTTTTTTTTTTAAGTTTTGTGGACGAGAACGAAAAACAGACCCTGGATGGGAAGGGCCATAAAATCTACACCCTTGGACCAAAATGGATCGTTGACATATGGATGGGCGAGTCTTTTCCTAAACTCTAAGATGGGATTTGGACAAATTTTCAATTCAGTCAGATTTTAAAAATCGACAATTTCGTTTTTAAATTATGTCGCATGTAGGGGGGTTGTGAGCCACTGGAGAGAACTGCCGTTCTCTGGTGATATGCTTTTTTATATAGTGAATTATAGTAGTGAGTACATTGACAAGTGTTTAGTAAGTATATTTTATAAAATGCATCGTTTTCTCGTTATTTCAGGCGGTAGGCGTAAAAAACTTGTTCCAATGCTATTTAAATTCATTCATTTTTTTTCGAATCCTGAGAAAACTAATAAGTATTTTTTTAATTTAAACGCAGAATAAAACATTATTCTTAGCGAGGAATTCTATATATTAGAGAGGGTCGAAAGTCTCTGAAAACTTCTATAATGTTTATTTTAATAAGTTATAGGGGTGAAAAAAAAAAAAAGAAAATTTAGTGTGATTTTTAATTTCAAATAGTATTTAATTCAATAGAAACTTTTTGTTTATTCGAAGGGACTTTCGGCCCTCGGTAATAATGTAATCTTTCATTCTGCGTTTAAATTTTCATCAAAAATATTTATTATGCATTCATTTTTTTCTCAGGATTCGAAAAAATTGAATGCATTTAAATAGCATCGAACCAAGATTTTGCGCCTACCCCCTTATACTTAGATTTGAGTTTTTGCCGAAAAAAATATACATTAAATTACCAATAACTCATTTTTAATTAATAATAAATGATTTTTCAAGTAAGGAATTCATTCGATTTTTTATCTTCAATTTTGATAATGATAACTTTTTTGTAAAAACTTGTACTTTTTAATATTTTTTGTTTTATTCTAGATTAAAATGTGTGCTCTGTTTACACCTGTTAGTGGTTTATTTAGATCTGACTACACCTTGAGAATGTATTTTCACATCTTTTGGGATTTACATAATATTTTATATCGATTCTTTCACTTAGTTTTTCTTTTTGAATCATGAGTAAAGTACTGAGTAAAGGCAAAATGCTTTTTTTGCACTTTTTCGTAAATTTTGGATATTTTTACCTTTTTTGAAAGTGTATATGTACTGCCATTCATTCCATTATTTATACTACTTCTTCTTGTAGTGTCAAATGTTGGCGAACGTCATGGCCACCTGTACCTTGCACACTGTTGCTGTGAAAAGATTTGTAGTTGTTGTGTTGAACCACGTACGTAGATTTTTCAGCCAGGAAATCCTTCGCCTTCGTGGTCCTCGCTTTCCTTCTACTTTTCCTTGCAAGACTAGTTGCAACAGTCCAAATCTCTAGCTGTTCCTCATGATGCGAGACCGTCTCATTACCGTATTATATGTATACCAGAGGATGGAACAAAATTTGCTAAATAAAAATAAAATGCAAAATAATATATATAATGAATTTCTACAGCTGTCGCGCCTCTCCGTACCCAGCTTCCAACTTTTTCTATCGTAACACATATCTTCATCTAATTGCCTCGAATCCATTGCCTCCTGAATAATGTCCCTCCAGCTTCTCCGTCGTCGTCCTCTTTTTCTTCTCTCCGGTGGGACCCACTCTAATATTTTTCTCGGCCAGCGAGTCTCATTCATTCTTTTAACGTGACCGAACCATGTCAGCTCTCTCCTTTCAATATCGTCTATTATAGTTTTTTCCACCTTCATATGTTCTCTAATTGTTTCATTTCTTACATGTTCTAATCTTGAGACCTGACAACTTCTCCTCAAAAAGTCCATTTCTGTACTAAGTAGCTTCTTTTTATTTCTTGCACTTATGTCCCAAATTTCTGAACCGTAGATTGTAGCGCTCTTCATTATACTTTCATATATTCTTCTCTTTGTTTCCTTCCTGATATCTTTGTCGCATAAAATTGAACTGAGGATCTAGTGATGCTTCTACCTTTATTGATTCTGTGTTGTATTTCATCTTCACTATTTCCTCGTTTGTTAAATATAGCTCCCAAATATTTGCATTGTTTCACACCAACAATATGTCCTTGTTCAAATGGTTGGTTTTCAATGTCTTCGTTTCCCACTATAAAGCATTCTGACTTGTCCATATTTATTACTAATCCTGCCTGTTGGTAATGTTCATTTAGCTTCCGTATCATATAGCTTAAGTCATCTTGATCTTGAGCTATAACAACTTGGTCGTCCGCAAAGTATAATGTAAATAGGGAGTCGTCTTCCACTTTCAGTCCCATCGGTTTTACTGCTTTTGTCCACCTCTGTAAGGATTGGTCAAGATATATTTTAAAGAGAGTGGGAGATAGACAACATCCTTGTCGGAGGCCTTTTGAAGTATTAAATGCCACAGTGAAATTTTTGCCGTTTTTGATTCTGGTGTTAGTGGTCTCATATAACATTTTAGTTGCTTGTATGAGTTTTCCATCGATACCGATGTCTTTCATTGACTTCCATAGTTCTATTATGGGGACACTATCATAGGCTTTTTCTAGGTCGATAAGAGCGATGTGGGTTTCCTGATTTCTCTGTATTCTTTTTTCTAGTGCTATTTTTAAAGTGAAGAGATTGTCTACCGTTGAACGTCCCGCACGAAAATCAGCTTGTTCTTCAGCTTGCTTTCCTTGAATTTCTCGTTCTATTTCATTTCTTAATATCCTGGAGTATAATCTTCCAATGGTGCTGATGACTGCGATTCTTCTATAGTTTTTGGAGTTATTTTTAGGTCCCTTCTTATGTATGGGAGTAATATGTGATTTTAGCCATTCATCTGGTACTTTTTCTCCATTTAGACATCTTTCGAAAAGTTTTTTAAGCATATCCCATGCAAAATAATACTGAGCATTTTTAAACTCATTATAGAGCATGAATTAACACAAGAATATTAAAATTCTGTTTTAATTAGAATATTGCATAAATTTAATCTTTTTAGTATTTAGTACTAGCTATTTTTAAAAGGATCTTGGTGGAAATCCAGTGAAAAATCATCTATTCTCATAGACACGTAAGTAAACCATTTGCATTTCACATGTAGTTTACCTTGTCATGAAATAGTTGTCCATTAAAATATAAGTACATTTATACATAGTTTACAAATACAAGTTTTATTTTTAGTTTAACCTCACCACAAATACGCCACGTAAAGCAAAAGTACGTAGACGCAAATAAATAATATTTTTATTAAAGCCATTATGCAACTGTTGAAACGTCCTTTTAAAGTTGCAATAACAATTGACAATAAACTACAATATTGTTTACAGCATAATTACAAAATTAGTTAATTACTTGCACATAATATACAGTTCGTTTATCATAAGTGGCTATAGGTAGTATACAGTTTTTGTACTGCCCCTTTAATTTTATAAAAAAATGTAAATTATGTTCACTCGTTAAAATATTTTGGGTGATTCTGAGTTTTTATGTATGGAATACTATAGAAAAGATGTCCGTAAGCCCAAAAAATTTATTGTTCAATAAGTCTAAGCAGATTGTAATATACGCAGATGATGTAAACTTGATGGGAAGAACCGCAAGAAACACCACAGAACTATATACAGTATGGTGCAAATGTTTGGAATAAATTCGTTATTTTGTAAGCCAGCGACTTTAAGGAAAAATCCCGAAACAGATCGATTTTTGTTTTTAAATTATGATTTTTTGACATATTATATATGATACTAGTGACGTCATCCACCTAGGCGTGATTACATAATCGAAGATTTTTAAATGAGAATGGGGGTCATTTGAAAGGGTAGCTCATTTGAAAGGGTATTTAATTTTATATTCAGTAATATAAACATTGACAAAATTATTTATACAGGGTGCCTAAGAAAAAATATTTTGAATTAAATTAATTGACGCAAAAAGAAGAATGTATGTAAGTTAAGAGGCAGATGTCTGTCAGCTTAAACATTGAAATTAAAGGAAAAAAAATATTTTTTGATCAATGAACATTGCTTTTCCCTTAACTGCAATGACTAAGCTGCCATCCATCTGTCTCTTCAGGGGCGGCCCGTCGGGGTAGGCAAGGTAGGCGCCGCCTACCCTCTTCAAATGTAGTACAATAATATAAATTATTAATATAAATTACTTATTTCAAAATTGTAATTTATAAATTTTGACACAATATCTACAATAAAATAGCAAAAATTATCCAAATTATTTTTAAAAATATCCAAAAAATTTTCTCCGTAGTCATAATTATTGTACGCTCCTTGTAGTATCAGTAGTACTGTATAGATTCTATATTCTCCTTGGTCAGGCACTCGGGAACGTAGCCTGAAATAGAACGACGCCAACACCGAATTGACGTGCGATCTCTCTCTGTTTACGCGAGCAGGCCTGCTGCAGGTCTGCTCGTAGCGAGCGTATTCTACGATTTTGAACGGGCGGATAGGCACAGAGTCTTATAGCCGGACCTACAAAATTTTATCAGTTGCTTCTCTTGTGTCTTGTGAAACTGTTTTAAAATAATTGTTTTTTGATTTTGGCTGTTATTAGTAGGTTAAGTATTGAATAAAACTAGGTAGGACAATTTAAATTTGTTTATAGTCCTGTCGCCAGCAAGGGCGCCCATATAAAAATTTTTAGGGGGGGCCAAACGTGAAGATGTTGCACATTACATTTTGTATATTTCGGATGACAATATATACAGTAGACTCTCTCTATAACGAACACGGATATAACGAGGTTTCGCTTATAACGAGGTACATTAGGTGTCACATGAAATTCCTATTGAACTATAACGCTTTATAAAGAGGCATATTTGGTTACAACGAAGAAATTGAAATCGAAGAATACGTCTCTTTACCTGTTTTTAGCGTTGTAATGGTCATAAATAAATAAATGCCCCAACTGCCTGTACATAGAAAAGCCCAACATCTGTCTTATTATCGAGGCCAGTGCTGTAATAAACTCGGCCACCTGTAATAAACTTCTGCCTGTTTATCGACCGATATTGAATATTATAGGAAATTTACAATTTATGACGGCGAAGTCTCATTGTTTATTGTTCAGGTTGACCATCGACACCTAATAAACTACGTAAGAGGTATCAAAACATTTCAATATTATTGCTTTTAAATTATTTTAAATTATTATTTCCCATTTAAAGTAGTTCAATATTATTGTTGTTTGATATAACGAGATCCGCTTATAACGAGATAATTAGGCCACCATTTCAGTTCTCGTTATAGAGGGAGTCTACTTTAGTTTAAACTACCTAAAAAAACCTAGTTTGAACCCTGTTGTGAGAAATTATTCATACATTTAAATACTAGACCAGACCAGGTTTTTAAATGGAAATGTAATGGGTACCTACCACAAAAGTTGCGCCTCTCTTTAAAACCCGTTTGAAAAGGATACAATGCTTGCAAAGCCCTGCCTTCAACTTTGGCTAGTAGACTAACCATGAGTATTTGTCGAACCAAGTTTTTACTTTAAAATCTTAAAAAGGAGCCCCCTTTATTTTTGCAGATTTAAAATCCTTATGAAAAATAAGTCACATATATTCCAAACATTTTTAGAATCGTTGATAGATGGCGCAAATAAATCGCATTTTCCGATTATAGCGGCATCCTCAACAATTCTAAAAAAAGTTTCGAATAAATGTTACTTATTTTTTGAGGAGGAAACTCAATCTGCAATAAAAAACGGGGGTTCGTATTTAAGATTTTAAAGTTAATTCTCACCCCCACCTCCAGAGTGTGGAATGAAAAATCCTGTTTGGTGTCATTCTATAGATTTTTGAAAAATATTAAACACGTGTTTTTTAGTTTTTCATTTGGAAGTATATTTCTCGAGATATTAGACCGTTTCTATAATTTTGCTATGGCATCACGATATATCGTTTTTTCCGATTATAGCGCTCTGTATCCACAATTCGCAAAATGGCTCGAATAAAATTTGCTTATTTTTACAAGGAAAATCCAAATCTGCAACAAAAATTAGGGGTTCCATTTAAGATTTTAAAGCTTCACACCCAGGGTTTGAAGTGGTGGACATGTTTAGTGTCATCGCATAGATTTTTGAGAAATTTTTTAACACATATTTTTCAGTTTTTCGATCCGATGTTCATTTCGCGAATTATTCGAGTTTTCCGCTACTTTGGGGACACCCTGTATATAACACTCATTCGTCATGAAAGATCACCTGTTTTCATTTAAATAAAATTGTTCTGTTCATCATAATGTACACTTTAAAATAATCTACTTACTAAAAAAATACTTCTGCAAACTAAAATTTGACTATGTTCAATCAATTTAAAAAAAAATGGCTTATTATAGGCCAGGAACCGAAGCTTTTTACCTCGCAATTTTTACAGAATGGATCGATTTGCTTAAAAATTTGAGAATAAGTAGTGGATTGTCCAAGGATCAAAATCTATATGATTTCAAAAGACGCTTTTACCATGGGGGTGGTTGCCATCCTATCTCGGGGGTGGAAATTTTTTATTATATTTTGACCGCAAAAGTTGATAAAATCGTTCATTCTAAGCAAAAAATGCTCTATACATTTTTTTGATAAAATTAATAGTTTTCGATTTATTCGCTATCGAAAGTGTTAGTTTTGTATAAAAAAAATCAATGTTTTTCGATATACTCATTTACGATTCACTCAATTTTTGCCGTAGAAAAATGTTTCTCAAACCAAGTTCTTGGGAATTAAATAACCTGCAATTTTATATCGAAATATTTTTTCGTATCTCTGATGCTAATCTTTCTATTCTGAAGAAAATGGCATTTTTTACCAAAATACAAAAATTCCTTATTCGCTTTTAACTCCAGTTTTTTAAAACTAATCATTCTAAGCCAGTCAAACTTCTAGAATCTATCATTAATGCATAAATAAATAAGAAGTAATAAGCCCAATGACTAAAAATACCGCTAACTTACATTATTATGCTTTCAATTGGATTTCTCCTTTTTTTTTCAAAAAGATATATTATTTTTTAACCGTAACTTTTTAATTTTTTATCTTAGAAAGTTTTGTAAAAATGATTTTGTAGGCTTTTAAAAGATCAACCCCCTGCTTGCGATCACTTTTCCGCTGAAAAAAATGGGGACTGACATTTTTTTCAGTATAAGTCACTTAATTTTTGAGCTAGAGACTCCTTTTTAATTTCTGGAGATAGATATTTTTAAGT
Organism: Diabrotica virgifera virgifera; assembly: GCF_917563875.1. Taxonomy (NCBI): domain Eukaryota; kingdom Metazoa; phylum Arthropoda; class Insecta; order Coleoptera; family Chrysomelidae; genus Diabrotica; species Diabrotica virgifera. Next base: position 65,514,866 of record NC_065446.1, on the reverse strand, counting down.
ACTTTAAATTAGTTTCAACAAATTGTCCTCGAAAAATGCATTGTTTTCCCGTCGTTTGACTTCGAATCTACAATATTTAGCATTTGACGAAGAAGAGCCAACATATTATAAAGTATAGCTCGATTACTATTGGTCTTAAAGAAAATTTAAAAAAATGGTTTTGTTTATTTTTTCAAAACGTACATTTTTGTTAAGTAAAATTGTTTTGATAAACGAAAACTTTTGGAGTTATTAGCAGAAAACTTATTAAAAACATTGATTTTTTCGATATAAAACTAAAACTTTTGATAGCGAATAAATCGAAAATTATCAATTTTGGCAAAAAAATGTATAGAACGTTTTTTGTTTAGAATGAACGTTTTCACCAACTTTTGCAATTAAAATATAATAAAAAATTTTCACCCCCGAGATGCGGTGGCAACCACCCCCATGGTAAAAGTGCCTTTTGGCATGATATAGATTTTGATCCTTGGACTATCCACTACTTATTCTCAAAAATTTTCAAGCAAATCGATCCATTCTGTAAAAATTGCGAGGTTTTGTCCTATTTTAAGCTTCATTACTTGGACTATTAGTGATTATCGGCCAGAGATCGGATTTCTTGCTGATATGATTTGCTTTGCAGTATTATAAATGATTCATTTAATTTGTAATTTTGGGTGTCGATTACAGTATAGATATAATGTTTCCACGTTTCTAATATCTTTCAATGTTTTCGTTAATAGCATACCGTGACTGTGCGAAATGTGTATTATGCACATTCCATATAGACCGCTGTCACAGACACACAGATTTATTTTCTGTTAAACTATTAATTACCCAATATGTGCATTTTTCATTAATAAATATGTTGTTTCCAATTTATCTCTCAAAATTATCCAATAATTTTTTGATAAAAATACGTTTTGTAATATAATTTTAATTTTTGTTCTTTCCCGAAAAGCTAGGGGGGGCCACGGCCCCCCCCTCCCCTGTGTATGGGCGCCTATGGTCGCCAGGGGGGGTACAACGGCCTTCTTAATTCAGATGGACTTACCCAAATTTTCTTTATGTATTTTGGCCCGTAGAACACGAATTTTTTGGGTAACAGTTGATCCGGATGTCGATAAGATTGTTATAAACAAAGAACTTGAGGAATTACATAACAGCGATTTCTCGAAAAACAAAACATTTTTTTGTATTTTTTGGGTCATTCTAACCAAAAAATGTTCCTTCAAGTTTTTTCGCAGGATGCATAGTTTTCGAGATAAACGCGGTTGAACTTTCAAAAAATCGAAAAATTGCAATTTTTGAACCCGAATAACCTTTGAATAAAAAATAAAATAGCAATTCTGCTTACCGCCTTTAAAAGTTTGAGTCAAATTATATATGTTTTGAATATTTGCATTGATAAAATTTTTTTTTTGATTGTTAAAAAAAGGTATAAACACATAGTGTTTCCCGTTAGTCCTGTCGCCAGGGGGGGGGGGTACAACGGCCTCCTGTATTCAGATGGACTTACCCAAGTTTTTTTTTATGTATTTTGACCCGTAGAACACGAATTTTTTGGGTAACAGTTGATCCGGATGTCGATAAGATTGTTATAAACAAATAAGTTGAGGAATTACATAACAGCGATTTCTCGCAAAACAAAACACGTCTTTGTATTTTTTGGGCCATTCTAACCAAAAAGTGTTCCTACAAATTTTTTCGTAAGATGCATAGTTTTCGAGATAAACGCGGTGGAACTTTCAAAAAATTCGAAAAATTGCAATTTTTGTTCCCGAATAACTTTTGATTAAAAAATAAAATAGAAATTCTGCTTACCGCATTTGAAAGTTCAAGTCAAAGTATATCGGTTTTAGTTATTTGCATTGCTAAAAATTTATTATTTTATTGTTAAACAAAAGTATAAACACCTAGTGCTGGAGTGATGTTTTCAATTATTTCTCATTTAAAATCGAACGAGTAGATAGAGTAGGTACAAGTGCAAGCGAGGCTATTTCTACGTAGCATGCATGTAAACGCATGTATTAGGCACGGGAAACACTATGTGTTTATAGCTTTTTTTCGCAATAAACACATAAAGTTTTAGCAATGTATACATATATTCGAAACCGATAGAATTTGACTTGAACTTTCAAATGCGGTAAGCAGAATTACTATTTTATTTTTTAATCAAAAGTTATTCGGGTTCAAAAATTGCAATTTTGCGATTTTTTGAAAGTTCAACCGCGTTTATCTCGAAAACTATGCATCCTACGAAAAAACTTGTAGGAACATTTTTTGGTTAGAATGGCCCAAAAATACAAAAACAGGTTTTGTTTTGCGAGAAATCGCTGTTATGTAATTCCTCAACTTCTTTGTTTATAACAATCTTATCGACATCCGCATCAACTGTTACCCAAAAAATTCGTGTTCTACGGGCCAAAATACATAATAAAAACTTGGGTAAGTCCATCTGAATACAGGAGGCCGTTGTACCCCCCCTGGCGACAGGACTACGTGCCTAATACATGCGTTTTAATGCATGCTACATAGAAATAGCCCCGCTTGCACTTCTACCTCTGCTACCTACTCGTTCGATTTTAAATGAGAAATCATTGAAAACATCACTCAAGCACTAGCTGTTTATAGCTTTGTTTAACAATAAAATAATAAATATTTAGCAATACAAATAATTAAAACCGATAAAATTTGACTTGAACTTTCAAATACGGTAAGCAGAATTGCTATTTTATTTTTTAATCAAAAGTTATTCGGGTTCAAAAATTGCAATTTTTCCATTTTTTGAAAGTTCAACCGCGTTTATCTCGAAAACTATGCATCCTACGAAAAAATTTGTAGGAACATTTTTTGGTTAGAATGGCCCAAAAAATACAAAAAAATGTTTTGTTTTGCGAGAAATCGCTGTTATGTGATTCCTCAAATTCTTGGTTTATAACAATCTTATCGACATCCGGATCAACTGTTACCCAAAAAATTCGTGTTCTACAGGTCAAAATACATAAAAAAATCTTGGGTAAGTCCATCTGAATACAGGAGGCCGTTGTACCCCCCCTGGCGACAGGAGTATTATGAAAACTGAATAATGTGTTATTAGATTATATAGATAATTAAAAATTTAAAGCGAGGTTAATTGTTAACTTATCAATTTATTCGAATAGTAAATTATTATTTGATACATAAATAAAATAAGTAATATTTGACGTTGTTGAAACGTAGGTGTGTTAGTTTTATTGGTGGAAAAACTTTAGTCATCAAATATGAATATTTTAAACGATTTGATCGAGACGCCTTTTTCAAGGCGCCAAAATCAAGAAAGATTAGTAATTATTTCAATGGGCCGGCCTTTAAAAAATTTAACAATTTTATCCACAGATAAGACAAAAGACAATCAACCATTTTCGAGATCGTTTAAAACAATATGGTATGAAAATCATAAATGGCTAAGCGGAAGTTATTTTAAAAATTCACTTTTCTGTTGGCCTTGCCTGTTGCTCTCAAATTTGAAGCAAAATGTTTGGGTGAGTCAGGGATATTCAGATTTGAAAAATTTATCAGCTAGTGTAAAAAAACATGAATCTTCGAAAGAACATTTAAACAATTGCTTAGATTTAAAACGGTTAGAAAAAAATAAACAAACTACTGACAGTGCTTTCGCTGGACATATTTCTCTATCTAATAAGATATATAATGAAGAAGTTGAAAAAGATTGAAGAAGTTGAAGAAATTGATGTTACAATTCTTTTAGCAAAACAAGAACTTACATTTCGCGGAGATGTGAGCCATAATTCTTCAAACATGGGTAATTTTAAAGAAATTTTTAATTTAGTAGTTAAACGCGATCAGGAAATCCAGGATCATGTTAAAAAATAGAAGGGGTGTTCACGGGTTTGTCAAAAACAATACAAAATGATTTAATAGATTGTCTTGCCGATTACGTAAAAAATGAAATTTCAACAGAAATTAATGAAAGTAAATTTTTTTCTATACTAGCTGACGATACTACTGATATAACCGAAAAATCACAGTGTACTTTAACAATCCGTTTTGTTAACAAAGTTGGTCAGGTAACAGAAAGATTTTTAGGGTTTTTTGATGTTAGCGATAATAGATCTGCAGACGCTCTATATAGTTTAATTTCAAACGTGCTTGAGCCATATGATTACAAAAATAAATTAATTGCTCAATTTTACGATGGTGCAAGTGTAATGGCTGGCTCTTTAAACGGACTACAATCAAAAATTAAAGTAGATGCTCCAAAAGCAATGTTTACACATTGTTGCGCTCATAGATTATATTTAGTATTGCAAGACGGCTCAAAATGTATTACAAACTGTAGGATATTTTTTGTCGCCTACCCGAAGTATATGTGTAGCTTACCCGCATACTGAGGTGACGAGCCGCCACTGTGTCTCTTGATAGTTTGAACATTTTTTAATTGAAGCGAAAAACAATTTATTTGTTATTCGTGAAATATGAAGTTATTTGTAAAAATAAAATATTAAAAATATTTGTTTTTCTGACAGCAGTACAATGTATTTTAAATGAAATAAATTACTTATATTCTTCTTTTTGTGTCAATTAATTTAATTCAAAAAAATTTTTCTTGGACACACTGTATAATTAATTACGTTAATGTTTATATTACTGAATAGAGAATGGAATAATCTTTCAAATCAGCTAGCAGACGACCCCTATTATCATTTAGAAAATTCATCAATTACGTCATCACGGAATTGGATGACGTCACTAGTATGATATCTATCTCTATCTATCAGCGAGGTTCCTACAGCCTCTGCCGCTTCTCGCATTTCGACCGCCATCGTTTTCTGTCCATCCATTCGTCTTCTTTGATGGCTCTATCTTTCATGATGTGCCGTACATTTTCTTCCCAGGCAACTGAAGGTCTTCCCCTTCTTCTTCTTCTTTGGTGTGGTATGTAATTTAAAGCTTTCTTTGGCCATCTATCTTCATTCATTCGTTTCACGTGACCATACCACACTAGTTGTCTAGTTTCAATTTTATCTACACTGGAATATACAGTATGTGTCCTCCTTCTAATATCTTCATTCCTGATGTGATATTTTTTAGATATACCACACGCTCTCCTTAGATAATCCATTTCTACTACTTCTATTCTTTTCCTATCTTTTTTTGTCATCTGCCAAACTTCTGCCCCATAAGTCATAATAGGCTCTACCAAGGTACGATAGATTGTCAATTTCGTTTCTTGCCTTATATCTTTAGACCACAGTAGAGAACTCAGAATGTTTACCGCTTTTTTGCCCTGCTGCGTTCTCTTTTCGATGTCTCTTTTGGTAGTGCCTTCTTTAGATATTATAGATCCGAGATATTTATATTCATAACATCTTTTCGTGGTTCTAATTTCTAACTCTGGATCTTCTTCATCATCCCCTATTTTAAGATACTCTGTCTTTGACATATTCATATTGAGGCCCCATTTTTCATATTCTTTCTTTAGTTTTCTAAACATGTAGTCCATGTCTTCCTCATCATTCGCTACGACTACCTGATCATCTGCAAAAAACAAAGTTGTTAGACATTTACCACTGCCTATGTATATTCCCATTCCGGATACTTGTTTCCTCTACTGCTCTAGCGATGATTGAATATATATTTTAAATAAAGTCGGAGACAGACAACATCCTTGTTTAAGCCCCTTTGATATAGGGAATGATTCAGATATAAAGTTTCCTTCTTTAACGACACTTCTTGCATTTTTGTATATATTTGCGATAGCATCCACATACTCTCTACTGAGACCTACCTTCGTCAATGTTTGAAACAGTTTTTTCAAAGGTACCGTATCGTATGCCTTCTCCAAATCTACAAACAATAGGTGGGTAGATAGATTCCTTGCCTTCCGTTTTTCTATTACCTGCTGCAGAACGAATATATTATCAGTGCACGATCTTCCTGCACGAAATCCACTTTGTTCTTCCATGTCTTCGTATTCTGATTCTATTCTTTTCTTTATTATTCGACCGTACAACCTCCCTACTGAGCTGGTAACAGTTATTCCTCTATAATTAGAGCATATGCGTTTATCCCCTTTCTTGAATACTTGAATACTAGTATGATATACATGTCAAAAAATCATAATTTAAAAATAAAAATCAACTTGTTTCAGGATTTTTCCTTAAAGTCACTAGCTTACGAAATAACGAATTTATTCCAAACATTTGCACAATAATCCATACTACATATATGTGGAGCTTGAAGAAAATGCGAAAGAAATAGGGCTGGCCGTCAATGTAGATAAAATTAAAGCCCTAATACAAGCAAGGAACTCAAGGAACTACAAGTAGTAGATCAGCTCATTGTCATATACATGGGAGTACAGTTAACTAACTGAGGATGACAGCGAGGAGGAGGAAATACGGAAACGGATAATGCTTGGTAACAAAGCATACTTCTCTCTGTCGCAAGTGTTTAGATCCAAAGATATCAACAGGGAAGTAAAGTTTAAAATATATAAAACCATTATGCGGCCAACAGCAACATATGACGTAGGAACAAGGATCATGACGAGAAGATCATACACCTTATTAATACTAGTATAGTAGGCCTTAACAACAATAAAGATTGTGCGTATTGACCCTTTTTTCATATACTATCATGGACACACTCTCTCTCTTGTCGTTTCCCCATTACTGAGGATCGTGATTTCATCCAATATTCCTAACAATAGGTTTGTTCGTAGTACGATCCAATCGATCAGCAACCGTTGCCAACAATCAGACGCATGCGCAGTTAACAGTTAGCGCTGCGCAGTTAACAGTTCGAGCTCGTAGACTACGAACGCGCTTGCGTCTGACGGTTGGCAACGGTTGCTGATCGTTCTACGAACAAACCTAATGTTTCTCCATTGGTCTCTATCTTCAGTTGCTCTAAGAGCTTCGCAGAATGAGTTTCCAGCTGCATTCTTTATTTGGTCGGACCATCTAGTTGGTGATCGTCCTCTTGATCTTCTCCCCGGAACGTTTCCAGAAACAATTAATCTATCCAAACTGTCGTCACCTCTGCGAATCACGTGACCAAAGAATTGCAGTATTCATTTGCAGACATATTGTGGACAGCCTTTTTTTAAATCTTGAGTTGGTTTAGAATGGAAACGTTTGTCCTATGAGCTGTCCAAGGTATGCGCAGCATTCTTCTCCAGCACCACATCTCAAAGGCATCAATTTTTTGGCGCTCGCATGCGCGAAGAGTCCAAGTCTCTGCTCTGTATAGTAATATTGAGAATACAAGGGCATTCACCAGTCTCATCTTGATATTTTGAGAGACAGATCTGTCTTTCCAAACTTTAGTTAGGCGACTCATCGCATTTTTTGCCATACCAATACGTCTCCGAACTTCTACTTCACAGTTATTATCTTTAGTTATACTAGACCCGAGATAGATAAAGGTGTTTACTATCTGGTATTCTTGTAACCTGTTAGTCAGTTGAATAGTGTCGAATCTGTTGACCACCATTATGTATTTTTGTCTTAGCTTTATTGATTTTTAGACCAACTTTATTGATTTCGTACTCAGCTCTTCGCAGGAGATCAAACATTTCTTGCTCATTTGCTGCTATAAGTGTAGTGTCATCAGCAAATCTTAAATTGGAGATTTTCCTACCAGCTACTGTTACTCCATCGGCCCATCCTTCTAAAACCATCCTCATGACATGTTCACCATAAATGTTAAATAAGTCAGGTGACAACACGCATCCTTGTCTAACACATCTCTCGGTCTTGAATTGGTTTGAGAACTTATGCTCTAGGCGTACTGTCGCTATATTGGACTGGTACAGATTTTTAATAAGTGTCACCAGGTGCATTGGTGCGCCCATTTCTATTAAAATTGACCACAGATTTATCCAGCTTACACAATCAAATGCCTTTTGGTAGTCAACGAAGCATATAATCATAGGTACTTGAAATTCTCTAGACTTTTCAATGAGTTGTCTCAGGATTTGTTCCCTTGTACCTTTACCCTTTACAAACCCCGCTTGTTCCTGAGGTATTTGGTAACGTAGATAGCTTCTTAATCTGTTTTTGATGACGGGTAACAAGCTTTTACTAGCATGTGTTATTAGTGACAGTGTGCGTTAGTTTTCAAAATTGAGGTACACCAATCAGATGGCCATTTTCCTGAATTCCAAACAGCGACACAGATAGAATGGATGATACGTAATCCTTTGTCACCTAGTAACTGTAGTATTTCACATGGTATTGAATCAATGCCTGGGGATTTATTTCTCTTTAGAGATTTAATTGCATCTTTGACTTCAGCGAGTAAGACCGTAGGTTCTCTAGGGTAGTCAGAGGGTCACTGATTTTCTGCTGATACCTCGCTATTTTTATATAGCTCGCCACAGTAGTTTCGCCATGTTTCCAATATATGGACTCACACCTGCAACCATTTCATCACTTATTAATACTTTTGAAAGAAAGATATTAAGGAGGATATTGGAACCCATTTGCGACAATGGTATATGGAGAATAATGTTCAGTCTTGAGTTAAACCAATATTACAAAGAACCCTCTATAGCAAATTATGCAAAAATACAAATATTGCGCTGGGCAGGTCACCTTATAAAAATGGATAACGTCCGAACACCTATAGTAAAACGCTGAGCAGAACTATGGTGGTATGTCGGCCAATAGGAAGATCAAGGAAGAGGTGGATAGACGAAGTGAGAACCGATGCTGAAGAGATATTGAGGGTGGACAACCGAAGCAGAGCAGCCAGAGACAAAGGTACTTGGAAGCGGATGCTGGGGGAGGCCAGGGCCCGACTGGGGTTAGAGATTGCAATGCTGGATCCAGCATCTAGCAATCCAGCTGGAGCCAGAGCGGTTTTTTACATTTTGGATCCAGCAAACCGTGCTTACCGCGGATCCGCAAACGTGTCAAATTCGAAATAAGTTACTTAATGTCTTCATTAAGGCTGATTTAACTTACACCATGACGTGGACGGCAAGGCGCGTAGAACAATAGAAAGCGCACGTCCTCGGCACTTCCCCATGTCGCCCCGTTCCGTTGTAGAATAAACCAGCCAATCCTTTTCATATCAGACGATTCTTCAACGTGCTCCGTCCCGTCCACGTTCCCATTGTAACATAATTCCGGTTTTAGCCTCTTTATTTAAAGCCGTGAGTTGGCAACTTGCCATTCTATCGCGCTTGCAGTAGCTCAGTATGTTGGAAAGTTTCTATAGCTTAAAAGTTTGCATCGATAAAGCGTTAATAGACATTGGTTGCGTTCGGACGACCACAGCGGCTGACTGTCAGCAGAAATCGGCTGAGTGGTTGTATCCAGCGCGGATAGGGAAAGCTTAGGCTACGGCTCCACGGGCGACAAATTTACGCTAGCAGTAGCCGTAAAACGAACTTAAGGTTCCGCGGAACGGAATAGGAATAGCCGAACTGAACCGACTACAGGACTTGTGCGTAGTCGGTTCAGTTCGGCTATTCCTATTCCGTTCCGCGGAACCTAAGTTAGTTTTACGGCTACTGCTAGCGTAAATTTGTCGCCCGTGGAGCCGTAGCCTTAGTAAAACTCTCAGAGGCTGACTTCCAGCGGTGTCGTGTAAACGCTACCGCTGGCTCAGCTGTCCAGCCGCTGTGGTCGTCCGAACGCACCCATTGAATCTGCGATAAAATTCGCTGCTAGCGAGTATAGACCAGGGCGCATCTGTAAAAATATTAGTACTTAGTACATTTGGACGTTGAGAGGTGACTCATATTTTTTTCCAGAAATTGCTTGAAAATAACTCATATAATAATATTTGAGTTATCCTCCCACTCAAAAAGGTCCGGAACATTGTTTAAATAATCAAAATGTCAAAAAATGAAGGAAAAATTCGATTTTTTCTTCGATTTTTGAATATAACTTTGAAAGTATTCATTTCTGAGAAAAGTTGTACTGACATAAAAGTAAAAATTAAATTTCCTACAATATAGAATTCGCTAAAAATTTTAAAAATTGTCACAAAACGTCAAAACGATAAAAAAAACACGTATTCGCATTTTACGTTTTTCGACCATTTATGCTACACTGAGGACCTTAATATTTTACCAAGAAAAACTTTATGATATAAGAAAACAATACTGTGAATTTCATTAAGATCGGTTAAATAGATTTTGAAAAATAAATTTTGCAATCCAGCTTTCGCAAAAAAAATTCATTTTTTCAAAATTTTGCAGGACTGAGTATAAAGCAGACAGCAAGTTTAGTTTGTTTTTACATATAGAAGAATACCGTACTTTTCATTTGCAATTTGCAAAATTAAAATCGGTTAACCACTACGGCGTCAGGAATTTTTTAAATACACATTTTTTGAAGTTATATTTCTTTAGGCGCGATTTCTGAAGATATCTTATACCGACCACATTACTAATGAGGGTGTTTTGCTGAGAATGAAAAAAGAAAAAGATCTGTTAATCAAAATAAAAACAGCCAAAATCGAATACCTCGGTCACATCATGAGGAACAGTGAGAGATATGGACTGTTGCAACTGGTCTTGCAGGGAAAGTAGAGAGAAAGCGAGGACCAGGAAGGCGAAGGATTTCCTGGCTGAGAAATCTACGAACGTGGTTCAACACAACCACTACAAATCTTTTCAGAGCAGCAGTGTGCAAAGTGCAGATTGCTATGATGGTCGCCAACATCCGAAACGGATAGGCACTACAAGAAGAAGAGGCGATTGAGATTGAGGGTGAATTTATATTGATCTGCGCGCATGCGCACACCGACAGTTTGGTATTAGTCTTTATACGGGCTCTGATTGGGTGTTGAAATGATCTGTCAATAATTGTTCAATATGGAGGTTATCGGTAAACAAAAATGTTGTATAATATATTAGTTTTTATTGTTGTGAGGACAGAAATAAAATCAAATTTATAATTATAGTGACTTTTTGAATAGTTTTGAAAAGCCACAGGTACATAATTCTAAATGTTTCAGTTGTATTCCAATAAAAAATTATCTTCATACCTATTTGGAAAATGTAAAAAAAATAATGTACTTACCTAGTACTTGCTATGCTATACCCCTAGTAGGCAATGCTTTAATTTACATAATCTGATTACGAACAAACTTTATACAAATTTTCATCCAATGTATCGTTTTCTTACTCTATATAATGTTGTATTTTAATTCGACAAAAATCAAACTAATAAAAATTCATATAAACAAAATGTCAAAATGTTGTTCAGTTTGTGTATATTCCCACATGACGTATACGCGAAGGTGGTGCAGTTTGAAATCGCTTCGACTCTCGTACGGCGGAATACACGGGAAGTAGGTTCAAGCCCAATGCAAGTTATATCATTTTTTTTATTTTTTTTTATAGATTTTATGATTGTAAGTATATTATTATGTAATTTTTTTCAGAAAATACGTATTTAATTAAAATTTTTGGCAACAATTATTGTTCAGAAATCATTTGTGGCATTTTTCAATGTGTTTGTGTGTATTTTGTTCTTTTATTTTTTTAATTTTTGGTATTGATTTAATAAAAATTTTTGGAAAGTAGTAGAGAAACTGTTTAAAGTATATTGATTTCGTTGAAATCATATAATAGAAGTATAACTTCTTACGTGCGTACAAGGTACACACATTCATTTTTTTGGTCCTACGCGCAGGACAGCGGATAGTTTGCTCTGATTGGGCATTCCAATGACCTTTGATAATGATTTGAAATAAATAAATTTGTTTATTGCAAAATAAAAACACATGCTCTGTCCTTTGAAATAACACTTTTTTGGCAAAAACTTTCTTTGTTCATATATTTGAAGTTAGAGAATAAAAGTTTATTATTTTTAAACATATGCAACTGTTTAAACAATATTTCACAAACAATAATCAAATTAGTTTGATTTTTGTGGAATTAAAATATTAAAATACAACAAAATATAGTGTAAGAAAATAATTTATTAGATAAAGATTGGAAGAAATTTTGGTGGAAATCAACTTGTGTGAATCGAACACCACTGTCCTGCGCGTAGCACCAAAAATTAATGTTTATTTAAAAAAATTCCTGACGCCGTGGCAGTTAATGGATTTTAATTTTAAAAATTGCAAATGAAAGGTACGGTATTCTTCTATACGTAAAAAAATTTCAACTTGCTATCTGCTTTATTTTCAGTCCAGAAACATATTGAAAAAATTAATTTTTTTTGCGAAAGCTGGATTGCAAAATTTATTTTGCAAAATTTATTGCACCGATAGTAATGAAATTTACAATATTGTTTTACTATATTATATGTATAGTTTTTCTGGGTAAAATATGAAGGTCCTAAGTGTAGCATAAATGGTTGAAAAACGTAAAATGCAAATACTTGTTATTTATGGTTTTTTGGTAATTATTGATATTTTGCGACAAGGGTGACAACTTTTAAAATTTGTGACCAATCCTATATTGTAGGAAATTTAATTACGCAACTTATATATCGAAAACAACAACTTTGTTATATATACAACTTTTCTCGAAAGTGAATACTTTGAAAGTTATAATCAAAAAACGAAGAAAATAATCGAATTTTTCCTTCATTTTTTGACATTTTGATTATTTAAACAATGTTCCGGACATTTTTGAGTGAAAAGATAACCCAATACTCAATAATCAATGAGTTGATCACCACTCTTTAACCATTGAAACTGGCTGTAGAAGCTCTTTGCAGAAGTCCACTTTGATAACAGCCGACACAACAATGAAATTTGTCCAAGACAAACTAAATAGTCAGGACTCTAGCCTTAGTGCCGATCTCTCTCTGAAATTACAGTTACATTAGTGTACTTACAAAATCCAAAAAAGTATAACGAAGGACTAAACAATCCTCGTATTTCCCCATGTCGAAAAAGAAAGCAATGCGACAAGATATAAAAAATTTGTTGAGTCGTATAAATAAACATGTGATTATAGAACCACTGCAAGAGGACATAATGGAAGAAGATGGGCCAACTAATCCGGAACCCGTGAATTTTACTTTGCATTAAGAACTTAAGTTTGAATTGAAACGAGAAAAAGAAAACATTTATAACCAAAATACAACTGGTTCTCAAAAAGATTACGAAAAGATTTTGGAAAAGGAAATGGCCGTTTATGAGACCGAAGGAGTAAAAGGCGATCATTTGTCCATGGTTTATGACTATTGATGACCTTAAAATCGACCAGTATAGAGGCCGAAATGGCTTTCTCCGTAACCGGCTATATGTGCAGTTCTCTACGAAGTAGGCAGTTCTGTGCGAATTAGGCGATAATACGATAGCTAAAATATGTTTTTTAAGGACTCACTTCCAAAAACTAAATAATTCATGTTTCTGTTGTTTAGAAATTTAGAATACAGACTAAAAAAAAAAAAGATTAAAATCCTGTTTTTATTTTGATTCTACATTTTGCTGGGTCCAGCTGGATTTAGGCCAATCTTGCAAAAGTCCAGCTGGATTGAAAATGCTGCTGGATTGCAATCCCTACTTGGGCTGTAGCGCCATAGGAGAGATAGAGAGAGAGACCAGTTGTCTTCAGTAAAACATATTACTTAAATGTATTGATGAAATATTATAGTTAATCTTTTATATCAGAATATTTATTTGAAGATTTAAGTTGACTATTATTATTAATGAAAAGAACGAGCAGAGAACAGACGGGACATACTGGATTCCATCAAAATAAGAAAACTGCAATACTTGGGTCATACAATATGTGATGACTGATATAAACTCTTAAAATTAATCTTCTTCTTTTTCTTACTACTTTATAAATAGGCTCAATGCCTGTTTTACTTCGGTTTTTAGCCTCAATTCACATTGTCTGACCACCTTTTCCTCGGTCGTCCAAATGATCTTCTTCCATTTGGCGATTTATCTCTTGCTATTCGTACTATTCTATTTTATGTCATTCTTTCTATGTGTTGATTCTATTCAATCTTTCTTCTTTTGGTCCACATGTTTATTTCCTCTATTTCACATCTCGCTCGTATTTCCTCACTTCTTACTCTGTCTCTTAGAGTTTGGTTTGTTATTTTTCGTAAGACTTTCATTTCTGCTGTTTCCAGCAGTCTTTGTGTTTTCGCCGAATCTGCTCTTGTTTCCGCTGTGTACGTCATTATCGGTCTTATTGTTGACTTATAAATATATCCTAGTTTTCGTTTCCATTGTGAGGTATTCGTTTCTCCAGATTGTGTTGTTGAGACATCCTGCTGCTCTGTTCGCCATTTTCACTTGTTTTTGTACTTATTCTTCCACTTTTTCGTAGCTTGACAGTTTTACTCCCAAGTATTCCGTTTTCATCACTTGTTCTATTATTTTGTTATTTACGATCAATTTACATCGTCTCGGTTCCGCTGATATTATTATCGATTTAGTTTTCTCTGTTGAGATCACCATGTTGTAGGTATATGAGAGCCGTATCTTCGAATTCTTTAATTAATCTTTGTAGGTCATCTTCATTTTCGGCTGTTATTATGGCGTCATCGGCGTAGCAGATTATCTTTATTTCCTTTTCTCCCATTCTATATCCTCTTCTTTTTTTAACTTTCTTTATTATTTCATTCATTATCAGATTAAATATTAATGGGCTCAGCGAATCTCCTTGTCTAATGCCAGTTTCATACTTGATAGGTTGGGATAGTTTTCCCTTACATCTTACCATAGCTATGTTATCTTTATATAATATATATTCTCAATGGTTTTTATTAAATATAGTGATATTCCTTTTTCATACAATAAATGTATCGCGTCCCGAATTCTCATTCTATCAAATGCTTTCTTCAAATCTATCAGGCATATATATGCTGGTTTGTTGTATTCCAGGGACTTTTCTTTTATTTGTCTCAGGATACTACGACAACCAGAGATAAAGCCACGCGCATGAATAAGCCTGTCTTTCTCTCTTCTACGCCTACGTCACTGACCGACAAACGCCAGGCCAAATGTTCGATTTTTAACTTGGGTTTGTTATTTTTATGCAGTTTGCGAAAGTTTTTGGAAAGCATAAGGCTATATTTTCGGGATACAATTCTTAAATATAATTAGAAATAGTCATTACTGCCCTTTCAGCATGGTATTATTGTTAATATTAAATCTTTGCGACTACTCTTCCTAGATTTAAAAAAAGATTTCAACATCAATTATATAACAACATATAATTTAAATCAAGATTGCTTAGAAGGACTATTCTCAGTAATACGTTGTAAGTCACTTACCAGAAACAACAAATATGTCGCTTCAAAACATGAAAGCATGAAGCTCTTTGAATCTTGATTGCTACAACAGTGACGTAGTATATTCAGTGATGATAACCGAACCACTCTTTAGTCAATTAAATCTTCCAGTAGCTTTAGAAAATGAAAACCATCAAACAGATTTTCAAATGGAAGAGTTGTATCATGATGGACTAGAAAATTTAGCTGGTTTCATAGCTTTCAAGCTACGACATGAAGAGTATAGTAGTAACACGTATAGAGTAGAATAGTAACACGTATTCCTCGTGGGTAAATCATCTCTCAGAAGGGGGTTTGGTGAAGCTTTCAGAAATATTACTTAGGAACTGTCGTGAACTAGAAAATATTTTTTGCCAATTCAATGGGGACACTATTAAAGTTGGCATCAAAAATTATCAAATATCTTTATTTATTGGAAAGATCAGTTCATGTTAAAATATCTTGTGATTTAAAAAAACTATTTTTTAGATGTCTGATGTATTTTCGAATGCGAGTTTTGAACCAAAAGTTGAAAGAGAAGTATAAAATACAAAAAAAATGCAAAAATCGTTAAGTAAAATGAATCAAATGTAATATTTTTTTGTTTTGTTTTTTTGTTGTTTTTTTGTTGTTTTTTTTTGTTTTGTTTTTTTTTGGGCCGAGGGATGTGCTCTTTTTCAAGTCGGCGTAAAGCTGAGCGGGAAAAGAACTAATCTCAGGGGATGAGTTTTGCTTGGAGAGTTTTAGGACTTTGCACCTCCTTAAACCATCCCAAGACTGCTGGGTACTCCCAACATTGATTGGGGGTGTGTAATCTTTGATTGCACCCTTCTCGTGGTGGCCCTGTTGAAACTAAACTTAGCGGATCTAGACTACATAGACAGTCAATAAACAATCCCTGCGGTAATATGCAGATAGATAAGGTTATACCTGGAGAATAGGATAGTAATATCAACTCTAGTTATAGCAACCATCAAAGCAAGATGTCCGCAAGGAGTTTTGTCACCTCTACTTTGAGCAACCTTGGTAGATGATCTCAAAAATCTCTCAACAGAAGACTTTTTTGTCTAGGATACACTGACGATCAATCGTCATCAGGGGCAGGTTTGCCCAGCTGGTGTCTGGGAGAATGTAAGCAGCCCCAAATATAGTTGACGACCGGTGTAAATAAGAGAGACTGATAGTCAATGCTCAGAAAACAAATCGCCAACTGCACCCAAAGTACAGCACTAGAAGTCTTAAAACTACCGGTGCTGGGAGGAACAGAGATTTCATTTGCCAAAAAAAACAAAATACCTTGGAGTTTATACTGATCATAGGCTGAAATGGAATACTCACATCCTGAAAACCACACAGAAAGCTACCATGTCCTTTGGCAAATGTAGAAGAATGTGCGGTGAGAATTGGGGCTTATTGGACCTTTTAAAAAGGACCAGACTAAAGAATGTAATCTAGAATTAGAGGACCACAATAGATCTGAAAAGGTAGCAGTGGAATAGGCTAAACGGCCACCTCTTTAAATCCATCTACATCTATCTACTTAATTTTGTTTTTTTAATTTTAATACTTTTTTGAAACTTTAGTTTTTTTATTATTTGTTAATAAACCATCTTTTATTTGACTCGGTTTATTTAAAGTTTTCTGCATGCCAAGAAACCTCTTAAATTTTTGCAGTGAAAAAACTATTACGTTTTTACTACATAATTATATTGTATTATTTTACTGGTATGATTATAATAATTCATCAAAGTATAAATTAAACAGTGTAACAGAACAGACGAACGGCAATTTTTGTTATTTAATAACACGAGAATGTATAAAACAGTATAAAACTCTATGCTTTCCCACAAGTCTCCGTATAAGTTTGTCGGCCGCTGACGTCATGCGCGCACCGGTTAAAAGTTGTTCTCGAAGTGGCTTTATCTCTGGTTGTCGTAGTATCATGATTTGTCTTATTACAAAAACTGCATCCGTGCATAAACTTCCTGCCCGAAATCCTGGCTGTTCCTCTTGCAGAGGTATGCGTTCGTTTATTTTTGTCGCTATAATCCTTGCTGTCAATTTGAGAGTTGTATTTAAAAGATTTATTGCTCGATAATTATCTTTCTTTCTTATCTCCTTTCTTGAAGAACATCAGCATGATCCCTCTATTTTATGAATAAGAAGTTACAGTTGTTGTAAAAGGTTACCTCCATATTTTAAGAGTTCATTTGGTATTTGATCTTCCCCTGGTGACTTTCTCTTTTTTAATTTATTTATTCCTTGTTTCACATCTATTTGGAATTAACATTAATAATGCAGGGAAAGATTCAAGGAAGGCGCAGCATAGGTAGAAGAAAAATGGCCAGGCTGAGAAATCTCAGAGAATGGTTTGGATGCAGCTCAACTGAACTCTTTCGAGCTGTAGTGTCAAAAGTTAGAATAGCAACGATGATTGCCAACCTTCGTCGTGGAGATGGCACGTAAAGAAGAAGTTGGCTATTATATATCCCGTTTATTTGTTAAAATAAAAATAACTTTATGTAACTTCTTAGATTTTGTTCTTCATTCGATAAATAAATTTACAAAAACTGTCTTTTATTAATAGAAATCGTGAAGAAGAAATGTCAAGGCTGCTAAAACGTGTAGAACATAATTGGTTTTTACTTGAAATACCCGCAACTAGACACAAAAATAAACTCATAGATACCTATTCAATAAGGGGTTTAAATGATACATGAACCAAACGACATTGAAAGTAAGATTATGGCAAGATAATCAATAACAAAATTCTTAAAGTAAGACTTGATTTATTGAAATAAATATGTTTTCTCGTCATAATTATGTCACAAGATATTATGAGAACAACAACTCCATATAAGAGTTATATTTTTTAATTTGGGAAATAACGGAGTGGGATGGTGCCCTCTCATGGCGAGGAAATGACGCAATAAACCTTCCAAACTTTTTGAAGTTGAATGGATCTCAATGAAAGTTTTTGCGTTCGATTCCTAAGAGCCTTAGGAAACTCTGCGAACAAAAATGATGATGACGACATGAAAATTCTCAAGTCGACGCTGCCAAGCCAAAACGGCATAAACGCCAAAATGACCACTTTTTGGTTAGCTGCACCAAAAAATAGGATTTTAATTTCCGCACCAGACAGTCAACGCGGTATAACCCCAGATAAAGTGAAATAGGGGTAATATTGGTTTAAAATTTTTATAAACGCCAGTCTAGTCACGCACGTGAACACCGACATGAACACCGATTGACATAATCGCCAGTGCCCGTTCGACCAATCATTGTGTACAGTTCGGTCCAGTAATAATAGTAAAGGTATGTATTTTTACAATTTTTATGGATAAATAACATGATATTACTTACCTCTGCAATATTTTCAATTTGTATTGATTTTTGAAGCGTAAATACACTGAAATTCTCTAAAAACTATGAGGCGTTTATGCCAAAACCAAATATTTACATCGTGGTTGACACAAGCGCCATTCCTCAATGGTATTCTTATGGAGGTTTCTTATTTAAAATTTGCGCAAATAAAAAGTATATTTTAAAATTTTCTATTGTAACTTTGTACTAGTGTGATGAACAATTCATTTTGTATTACAGCATATAGTTCAAATCAATTTTATATAGCTAAAAATGGCGATCGATTTTTGGCGTTTATGCCATTTTTTTGTTGCAGAAGAATAGCAGAAGTAAAAAAATATTGGCCTTACTGAATGACAATAAAACATATACGGAAGCAGTAAAAATGATATACAGACTGACAATAATTCCCCTATATTCCCCTTAGAGGTTTATGACATTTATAATGCCAACATTGCAGAAGCTTTTAGCAATGACATTATCATCTTTGAGGAACCACCAGACGTTGCAGTAGAAGAAGAAATATTTAGTCACGATCTCACATCATGTTTCAACTTAGCAGCAGATAATGGTTTGGATGCCAGTATAAGTAGTGATCAAAATAAGGAAAATACAAGCAATCAAATCAATAATGATATTGAACCAAATATTGACAGTGATTATGCATTAGAATCCGCTATTATTAGATATCCGCTCCTATTTGCGAATTATTTACTTTTAAGTATTTCATCCTAGCATCAAAAACATGTTTAAATAATTTAGGCTATTGTTTTTAACTTAGAATGTATTTTTGGTTTAAAAAAATAAAGCCTATCAAAAATCTTCGTAATTTCATAATTTATCTTGTTGGCATAAACGACAATTTTTAATTTTCGTTTTTTTTTTTTTTCATTAACGGCATATATCCCTTTTAAGCGCCATATTGGCTAACCTTACAACGATGCGATCGACACAAACGCCAGAGGTAAGTTTGGCATATTCACCAATGTTATATCTTGATTGGACATTAGCGCCATTTTCTAGTTTTTAATATATTTCAGACAGTATTTTCAGCTACATTCATGTTCTCAAAATATTAAAATTTGAAAAAAAAATCATCAATTCTTTTGAGTCACTATGCAGATAAGCAGAATTGGTATCAATCAGATCTCATTCAAAAGAAAGTTTTTATTTATTCTAAGGAACTTTCGGCTCTCGATTATACTTTTGTCTTTCATTCTGGGTTTAAATTTTTAAAAAATATTTATTAGTTTTTTCAGGATTCGAAAAAAATGGACAATATGTCCGAAGGCTTTGGCTCATAAAGAGCTGTAACGCCACTGATGATGATGATGATGTCCGTGGTGATATTTTCCAAATCGAACATTCGCTATCTTTGTCATACAGCGTCGAATAGAATATGGTGACAAGACAGTTACAATTTTAAATATTTGATACGGCATCGGGAATATTTTGATTTGTTGATTAAATAATATTGATGGTGTATTTGATAAATAATTGATTTTAGACGTGAACTTAATAAAAAGTTATTTATGGTTTATTATTTATGGAAGATCCAAGCAGAGAATACACCAGGATATATTCTGTGATCCAAATATTTTGTTGTTAAAGATGTTCAAAATTATAAGCGTTCCATAGTAACAATATATTATTAAAAAATCACTTTATCGCTTTTTCTCTTTTCTCGATTGAGTATTAGTTTTTGTTGTACAGTATATAAATTATTACAATCACTGAATACATAATTAGTGAAAAAATTATCATATTAATTAACTGAATTAATAATTTAAACAATTATACAACTAACAGTTATCTAAGAACATTCAAAAGCCATCTCTTTAAAGTTAATGATGACATTGTCAAGTAATGTTTATATCTCCATACCAGTGAGAATTTTACTACACGTAATTTGCCGTGTAAAGATAGAAAAAGTACACTCTTAAATTATTATTATCTGGTTTTGGAGTGGTTTTATCCCTGTAGGGATGATTTGTTCAAATAAAAAAAAAATAGTGCGTACATTTTTTTATGGCAAAACTAAGTATAGATCTCGATTTTGATATTATTGATTGAAACTATCGGTTTCAGCCCGATAGGCGTTGATTTGAACAGTTCTCCGAAAAAAAATTGAGCGGTACATGTTTTTAGAGGTACTGAAACTAAATATAGATTCCGAATTTTCAATTCTGACTCGCCTCGGGGTAGTTTTAATTCTGTAGGGGTTGACGTGTTCAGTTTTTCCGTAAAATATAGTGGGAGACATTTTGCTTTGGTAATATTAGAAGTAGATTCATAATTTTCTATTACTGACTCTGTTCGGGATAGGTGCAACCCTATAGGCGATTCAATAAAATTAAATGAAATGAAAATTAAATAAAACTAAATCAAATTAATTAAATTAAATAAAATTAAATGACATTAAATACAATTAAATTAAATAATTGAATTAAAAAATAATTAATAAATTAAATTCAATTAAATAAAATTAATTAAAAAAATTAATCTAATCATATCGAATCGAAGAGAATCGTATCGAAACGAACTGAATCGAATATAATCGAATTTATAAAAAGTATTCACTTCTGCCGGCACTCCGTAAGTGCCAGGCGCTTTTTTTTTAATATTCACACTTTTAAAGTCAATAAAAATAACGGAAACATTAACCCGACTTCCTGATTCCTGAGAGAAAGATAAATCTATCATACAGGTACAATAAAGTTATTATAAAGTAGGCTGTTACATGCTGATGGAAACCATCACACCATAAACATTGATAAACATTAAGACAATATTAATTGGGTAAATTTGAAATTATAATCAATGAAGTAATCAAGTCATATTGTTTTTGTGCGAAGCCAGAAAAAATCTTTACAGCGAGTTCGGATATTATATAGTCTACAGTACATTAACCTATTAGACCAGGACGCATCTGTAAAAATATTAGTACATTTGGACGTTGAGAGGTGACTCAAATTTTTTTGCAGAAATTGCTTGAAAATAAATCAAATAATAATATTTGAGTTATCCTCCCTCTCAAAAAGGTCCGGAACATTGTTTAAATAATCAAAATGTCAAAAAATGAAGGAAAAATTCGATTTTTTTCTTCGGTTTTAGATTATAACTTTAAAAGTATTCATTTCCGAGAAAAGCTGTACTGACATAAAAGTTGCGTAATTAAATTTCCTACAATTTAGAATTGGTTAAGAATTTAAAAAATAGTCACCCTTGTTGCAAAATAGCAATAATCGCTAAAAAAACATACAAAAACAAGTATTCGCATTTTACGTTTTTCAACCATTTATGCTACACTTAGGACCTTCATATTTCACCCAGAAAAACTTTATGATACAGTAAAACAATACTGTAAATTTCATTAAGATCGGTTTAATAGATTTTGCAAAATAAATTTTGCAATCCAGCTTTCGCAAAAAAAATCACTTTTTCAAAATGTTACAAGACTGAAAATAAAGCAGATATCAAGTCGAAATTTTTTTGCTTATAGAAGTGTACTGTACCTTTCATTTGCAATTTGAAAAACTAAAATCAATTAACTACCACGGCGTCAGTAATTTTTTTAAATAAATATTAATTATTGGTGCTATGCGCAGGACAGCGGATAGTTTGCTCTGATTGGGCATTCCAATGACCTTTGATAATGATTGATACATTTTAATTTTTATTACATTTCGAGATAAATAAAAAAAATTGTTTATTGCAAAATAAAAACACATACCCTATCCTTTGAAATAACACTTTTTTTAGCAAAAACTTTCTTTGTTCATATATTTTAACTTAGAGAATAAAAGTTTATTATTTTTAAACATATGCAACTGTTTAAACAATATTTCACAAACAATAATCAAATTAGTTTGATTTTTGTGGAATTAAAATATTAAAATACAACAAAATATAGAGTAAGAAAATAATATATTAGATAAAGATTGGAAGAAATTTTGGTGGAAATCAACTTGTGTGAATCAAACACCGCTGTCCTGCGCGTAGCACCAAAAATTAATGTTTATTTGAAAAATTTCCTGACGCCCTGGTAATTAATCGATTTAAATTTTGCCAATTACAAATGAAAGATACAGTACACTTCTATAAGCAAAAAAAATTCAACTTGCTATCTGCTTTATGTTCAGTCCTGCAACATTTAAAAAAAATGAATTTTTTTTGCGAAACCTCGATTGCAAAATTTATTTTGCAAAATCTATTAAACTGATCATAATGAAATTTGCAGTGTTGTTGTACTATATCATAAAGTATTTGTGGGTCAAATATGAAGGTCCTAAGTGTAGCATAAATGGTTGAAAAACGTAAAATGCGAATACTTGTTTTTGTATGGTTAGTTTCGCAATTATTGCTATTTTGCAACAAGGGTGACTATTTTCAAATTTTTAACCAATTCTATATTGTAGGAAATTTAATTACGCAACTTTTATCTTAGTACAACTTTTCTCAGAAATGAATAGTTAAAGTTAATAGTTTAAAGTTATAATCAAAAAACCAATAAAAAATTGAATTTTTCCTTCATATTTTGACATTTTGATTATTTGAACAATGTTCCGGACCATTTTGAGTGGGAGGATAACTCAAATATTGTTTGAGTTATTTTCAAGCAATTTCTGCAAAAAAATTTGAGTCACCTCTCAACGTCCATCTCAACGTCAAAACAGATGTGCCCTGGACTATATAAAAATCAGCAAGTTGTAGTTTTGTTGTTATAATATAACAATAATAATTATTGTAGGGGAAAAGATGTGATAGCTATACAGTATGGTGCAAATGAAAGGAATAAATTCGTTATTTCGTAAACCGGTGTTAAGGAAAAATCCCAAAATAGGTCGATTTTTATTTTACAATTATGATATTTTGGCATATATGTTATACTAGTGACGTCATCCATCTGAACGTGATGACGTAATCGATGATTTTTTTAAATGGAAATAGGTCGTGTGCTAGGTCGTTCGAAAAGTTATTCAATTATCTATTCAGTAATATAAATATTTACATAATTATTTATACAGGGTGTCCAAAAAATGTTTTTTAATTAAATTACTTGACAAAAAAGGAAGAACGCATGTAATTTATTTAACTCAAAATACATTTTACTGTTACCCGAAAATAGAAAAAAATGTTTATTTTACAAATAAACATTGCTTTTCAAAGTTCAAGCCAGCTCCCTCCCGCCACTTCCCTTTTGCGAAATATAAATATACAAAAAGGGACAAAGAACAGAATATTTTCTAGAACACCACTCTAAATGAAAGTGAGATATGGCAGGTTAGAGGAGTAATGTGAAACAAAATCCGTAGAGTGGAACTTCACAGTGGCGCACCGAGAATTTTCCTCTGGGAGGGGTTGGCTTGGACACCGAATATTTTTTGTATTGTTTGTTAAAAACAAGTTACATTTTTCTGCAGGTGAGGATATAAAGCATTACGTTATGAAACCTTTTGCGTTCGATTCGAGAGAGCATTAGGAAAATTCTTGAATGCTCGGCATGAGGTACAAATAAAAATTGCATTGTTGTAAACAGAATAGTTATTTATGAAACAGTTCGTGAAGTATACTTTTTTCGAATGCACGTGATGTTTAGAGCACGAGCGACAGAGCGAGTGCTATGCATCGCGTGACACACTTTCATATAATCAAATATCCTTAAATTTCGCGTTGTCATGGTGATGACATAATGAGCAATAAATTAAAACAAAAATTTTGACAGTTTTGAGGTTTGAAAGAAATAAGAATTTTTAAATGTCAAAGTTCTAAAAATTGTAGAATAGAAATGAATTCCAGTGATGAAGAGTTACAGTTTTTTTATTTGTTTATCGTAGATAAAATATTGTATGAAACTGTGCGTGAAGTACTTTTTGCGAACTTACGCGATGTATAGCACTCGCTCCGTTGTCGCTCGTGCTCTAACCATCACGTGCGTTCGCAAAAAGCATACTACAACTGTTTCATAAATAACTATTTCCAAAGTGCTTCTTAAAGTGTCAAAAAATAAAAATTATCCCGGTATCCCAATAGGCCGGTCGTCTCCTGTAGCTTTATGGAAATTCATTATAAAAATCATGGAAACTTATTCCGAGGTTTTTGAGGTCGCTGAACCCGAATATTGCTTCGACGATGCTGTACGAGGTACCTGGTGCCCGGTATATCTAAATTATCTCCTGGAGTTTTGCAATAAATATTGCATGGAAGATGCTGTATGAGTATGAGTTACCTGGTGCCCGGACTCTACTTCGTCTTCTGTAGTTTTATAGAAATTCGTTATAAAATTCAACGGTGAGTAACAATAACAGTAAGTTTTTTAGATCAGAGCGAAAATTATTAAAAAAAATTCGAAATGTTTTTTTTTTTCACTATTAATAATAATTTCCTTTAGATATAGAGATGCCAGAACATCGACTATATGATTAAAACTCTTATGCCTGGTTGCACCAACAGATCTTAAGCTCCACTTAGCTAAGCTCTACTTATAGATAGGGCCTCCTTGAGTATCACTTACGTTGCACTATAATTTTAGATTCTTACCTTATTATCAATTATATCTATTATTATATTATGGTATTCTTATTGTAATATATTATAATTATAATATATTAATTCTTATGATATTCTCGACTTAAGTTTAAGAACTGTTGGTGCAACCGGGCATTAGTTACCTTAAAAACCCCGGAATAACAAGTTTCAACAAATTTTATTACGAATTTTCATACCATTCCCAGAGACGACGTAGATACAGGGCACCAGGTATCTCGTACAGCATCTTCGTTGCAATATTCTTGTTCAGCGATCTTAAAACTCCGAGATAATAAATTATTTTCAATAACGAATTTCTATAAAACTCCTAGAGATGGCGTAGATTCCTGGCACCAGGTACCTCTTACAGCTTCGCCGACCCTATATTCCTGTTTAGCGACCTCAAAATCCTCCGAATATGAAAATTAAACTCATTCTCATGATTATTTTTTAAGTTGTGAACTTTTATTGTGTAAACACTTTGAGGTGCACTTTAGAAAATGAATTTTCCGCCTACAAGAATGCAATTCTCATTTGTAATTATTCATGCCAAGTATTCAAGAATTTCCCTGAAGCTCTCCCGAATCGAATGCAAAAAGTTTCAAAAAGATCCGTCTTCACTTTAAAAAAGTTAGAGGTTTAGGCGATTTTAGTGCTTTACTACTATTCTTTATATATTTTTGTTATATGCCCTGGGAGGGGTTTTAACCCCCAAAACCCCCCTCTGGGTGCGCCACTGGAACTTCACTTACTTATGAAATGAAGCTTTTAAATGAGAGACGTGTACGAACTCATCACTTTATATGTAGTCCCTCATAAAATTATGACACCCTCCGAGAAATAGCAAACTGATCACTTGACCCTTGGGAGATCCGTAAACTGATCACCTTAGGCTCGCTGCACATTTGCGTCTTTTCAAGCCGCGTGCACGCTGCGAGCAAGCTGCGTGGGATCGCTGGCAGTTTAGTCTGGGCAGATTATCGGAGAATAGGCGATTTTTGGGAAAATTTATTTACCAGCAATTTTATTGCTGCAATCGAATCTTATGACTCTCTATATTAATAATATAGGTATGCAAAGTCCGCAGATAGTGTGCTACTTTTTTTATAAACAAAATGGCGCCCGAAAATCGTGTTTTTTTGAATTTTTGCTCTATAACTCCAAAGATTTTAACTTTACACCAAAAAAACTCAAATAAAAATTTACCGTAATTAAATTATGCATAGAGACGTGTTTTTCCCGATTTAGTTTGACGAAAATTTTCCTCGGAAAATGCTTGTTTTTCCAACAAAATCTTTAATTTTCAACTAAAATTTTAGGTTAGTAATTATTGATCTATAAATGATATAAAAGCTTTTTTGGTATATATGTATTATATTTCCAGAAGGCGATAGAAATTGAATGAACAGTTTCGCAACAATTAAATTTTTAATTAAAATTTTACGGTCGCTATAATAACCATAATACCATTTTTGTACAAAAGGGCACTATACCTATCTAGTATAAATGATTGTAATGTAAATGATTTACATAATTGAAATTGGACTATTTAAGCGGTCTCGAGAATATTTTATAATTATAAACAAGTTTTTGGGTTATAAACAAATAGAATATCTCGGGAAATGTTATATTAAAGTAAACTATGAAAACGGTATTCGAAATAACGCGGCATGATTACTTATTATAAAAGAAAAAACGTCTAATTGCGATGAGTAATTGCTGAGATACAACCGATCAAAGTTGACCGGCATGTACGGCAAAGATATAAACAATAATATAATATTTAAACCAACTCCTTTTCATTTCGGTCCTCTTTCTCCACACAAAATTTCATATTTTTAAAAGACTCACTAACATATTATTATAATAAAAACTATCGATATTACAAGTGAAAAATGACGAAAATACCAAAATTCCAATCAAAAATTAGGTTGGAGAAAATGGAATCTCAAAGTTCAAGATCGGTATACGTTAAAAAATGCATTTTCTCAGCTTCCTATGGAGCAATTTTCTTCATTCTTTTTTTGTTCCCAAATAACTCGAGTAGAGCCATCTGACTAACGTATTATTAAATGTCAAAGTTGCTTTTGTTTTGTTATAATAAATTAATTTATTTATAAGAAAATAAAACTACGTATTTTTTCCACTTGTAAACTTTTTTTAGATAAACTTACCACAAGTGTACCTTTTAGCGTTTAAAATAGAAATATTCTCATTTGAAAGCTGTATAATTATTTAAACAATCTTATTTTAAACAAATTAAAAAAATTTGTTATAACAAATAAATTAATTAATTATAACAAAACAAAAGAAAGTTTGACATTTAACAATACGTTAGTTAGATGGCTCTACTCGAGTTACTTGGGAACAAAAAAAAAAATGAAGAAAATTGCTCCATGAAAAGCCGAGAAAATGCATTTTTTTAACGTATACCGACCTTGAATTTTGAGATTCCATTTTCTCCAACCTAATTTTTGATTTGGAATTTTGGTATTTTTGTCATTTTTCACTTGTAATATCGATAGTTTTTATTATAGTAATATATATTAGAAGTCTTTTAAAGATATTAAATTTTGTGTGGAGAAAGAGGAGCGAAATAAAAAGGTGCTGGTTTAAAATATTACCATCCTATTAATTGTTTATATCTTTGCCGTACATGCCGGTCAACTTTATCGGTTGTATCTCAGGAACTACTCATCGCAATTAGACGTTTAATTAGACGTTTTTTCTTTTATAAGAAGTATCATGCCGCGTTATTTCGAATACCGTTTTCATAGTTTATTTAATATAGTATACAGCAAACTGTTTTTAAATATTTCGTAAGTAGTCAAACTAGAACCTGCGATATGTCGCCACCAGAAGTTTAATTCACCTGTATCTTTTTGCCACTAAATTTTTAGTACTACCTATCTAGTATTATTTTGTGCATTTAACTCAGTTTACAATATTTTGTCACTTGTACCCCTTAGCATCTAATCCAATCAATAATGATTACATAGTTCTTACAAATGGTATGGAGGAACCACGGAGGAGCTAGCTGTATCCCAAGAACCCAGTACCTCCCCCAATAATTATTATGATACAACCGGTCGAAGTTGGCAGTATACGGCAAAGATATAAACAATAGGATGGTAATATTTAAACCATCACCTTTTCATTTCGGTCCTCTTTCTCCACACAAAATTTTATATTTTTAAAAGACTCCTAACATATATTACTATAATAAAAACTATCGACATTACAAGTGAAAAATGACGAAAATAATAAAATTCCAATCAAAAATTATGGTTGGAGAAAATGGAATCTCAAAGTTCAAGATCGGTATACGTTAAAAAAATGCATTTTCTCGGCTTCCCATGGAGCAATTTTCTTCATTATTTTTTTGTTCCCAAGTAACTCGAGTAGAGCCATCTGACTAACGTATTATTAAATGTCAAAGTTGCTTTTGTTTTGTTATAATAATTTATTTACAAGAAAATAAAACTACGTATTTTTTCCACTTGTAAACTTTTTTTAGATAAACTTACCACGAGTGTACCTTTTAGCGTTTAAAATAGAAAAAATTCACATTTGAAAGATGTGTAATTATCTAAACAATCTTTTTTAAACAAATTAAAAAAATTTGTTCTAACAAAAAAATTAATTAATTATAACAAAACAAAAGCAAGTTTGACATTTAACAATAAGTTAGTTAGATGGCTCTACTCGAGTTACTTGGGAACAAAAAAAATGAAGAAAATTGCTCCATGGGAAGCCGAGAAAATGCTTTTTTTTTAACGTATACCGATCTTGAGTTTTGAGATTCCATTTTCTCCAACCTAATTTTTGATTTGGAATTTTGGTATTTTTGTCATTTGTAATATCGATAGTTTTTATTATAGTAATATATGTTAGGAGTCTTTTAACGATATGAAATTTTGTGTGGAGAAAGAGGACGAGGAAATCTACTGACCAACCGAACGGTTCAACTGGCCGCTTATGCTGATGATATTAATATTATGAGTAGAACATCAACAGGAGCACAGGAAACATATGCAGAGTTAAAAACACAAACAAAAATGCTAGGTCTGGAAAGTAACACAGAAAAAACAAAAATAATGACTCAGACGAGAAGAAATATAGTCCCAGAAAACATTATACATGAAGATGACATTGAAACGGTTGAAAAGTTTACATACCTGGGAGTAGAAATATATGCCGACGGATCAGAAGATGGAGAAATAAGGAAGAGAATAACGCAGGCAAACAGAGCTTATTTTGCCCTCTCCCATATATTTCGGTCAAAAAGTGTCCACCGAAATACAAAGATGAGAATCTATAAAACCTTAATTCGACCAATAACATGCTATGGCAGTGAAGTCTGGGTGCTGAAAGAAACATCCAAAAACAAACTCGACACATTCGAAAGGAAAGTACTTAGGAGAATACTAGGACCTGTGAGGGAAAACGGAATCTTCAGAAGTCGATACAACAACGAGCTTTATCAACTTTATAAGGAAACGCCCCTGTCAGACTTCATTAGATTACAAAGATTGCAATGGGCCGGACATGTGATAAGAATGGGAGAGGATAGGCTACCAAAACGAGCACTGCATGCTAGAATGCAAGGAAAGAGACCGGTTGGGAAGCCACGAAAGCGCTGGGAAGACACAGTAAACAGCGACGCACAAGCCCTTTTAGGAGTCCGTGTATGGAGAAGAGCAGCCACAGACAGGCAAGGGTGGAGGCAAAAAATAAAGGAGGCCAAGGCTCAATTTGGGCTGTAGTGCCGTAGAAGAAGAAGAAGAAGAAGAATATATTGGTTCAGACCATAACCCCATAGTAGTCACATTACGAATCAAATTAAAGCTGATTAAAAAACCCACGCAAAGTAGAATTGATGTTAAGAGATTAAGGGAACCACAAACAAAGGAACAAACTGTAAAAACTCTTACTAAAAATTTACATATTGCCCAAGAACTGAATAAAAGTAGCTATAACATTGATCAGAAATGGGAAAATATAAAACAAGCAGTAATTAAAACAGCGAGTGAAAACTTAAAACCAAAGAAAAGAAAACATAAAGAGTGGATGACTGAAGAGATAATATTATTAATGAATGAAAGAAAATCATTCAAAACAAAAAATCCAATTAAATATAATGTAACCGATAGATTAATTAAAAAGAAAATGAAAGAAGCTAAAGAGAGAATGTTACATGAGCAGTGCCAAGAACTGGAAGAATTTGAGAAAAAATATGACTTTTTTAACATGCATAAAAGAATTAGAGAACTAACAGGAATGAAAAAAACACTTCAAACTAGGCAACTAAGAGATGAAAGTGGTGCACTTATGACAGATATAAACCAGAAAATGCAGAGATGGACACAATATATAGCACAGCTTTTTAAAGACACAGAGAGAACAGAAGCACCAAAAGAATTTAAAGATGATACTGGACCTGACATTATACGAGAAGAAGTCGAATATGCAATGAAACAAGCTAAAAGTGGTAAATCTCCCGGGCCTGATGAAGTTCCTATCGAATTACTCAAAATTGTGGATACTGAATCTATTGACCTTCTTTTGGATTTATTTAACACCATATATTTATATAACAGGTATAATACCTAAAGAATGGCTCCAATCGACATTTATACTGCTACCCAAAAAAGCCCATGCAAAGGAGTGCAATGAACATCGCACCATAGCCTTAATGAGTCATGTCTTGAAATTGTTTTTAAAAGTGATTCACAATAGAATACATAAGAAATTAGACGAAGGCATAAGTGATACACAAATGGGATTTAGGAAAGGTCTGGGAACACGGGACGCACTGTTTGCAGTAAGTGTTCTTTCGCAGAGATGCCTAGATATGAATCAGGAAGTATATGCCTGTTTCATTGATTTTGAGAAGGCATTTGACAAAGTGCAGCATAATCGTCTCAAAGAAATTTTGTTAAATAAAAACATAGACAGTAGAGACATTAGAATTATATGTAACCTCTATTGGAATCAAACAGCAAAAGTGAAAGTTGAGAATGAACTGACTGAGGATATCCAGATTCGCCGTGGGGTGCGCCAAGGGTGTATTTAATCACCATTGTTATTTAATTTATATAGTGAAGCCATCTCAGAATTAGCGTTGGCCGAAGTCAATGAGGGCCTAATAATAAACGGTGAGCCACTTAATAATATAAGATATGCTGACGATACCGTACTTCTAGCGGGAACACTGGAAGAATTGCAACACCTTGCTCAACAACTAAATATACATTGCAACGATTATGGACTAAAAATAAATTTGAAGAAAACCAAGTTCATGGTATTTACAAAAGCACAAAACATCAGAGTTAGACTAGTACTGGATAATACAGAAATTGAGCAAATATCTTCGTACAAATACCTTGGAGCATGGATCACAGAAGATACTGATCAGACAAAAGAAATAAGATGCCGCATTGAAATTGCACGATCCATTTTTAACAGAATGAGGAAACTTTTCTGTAATCGCAATATCAATATAACGCTCCGGATAAGAATGCTTCGTTGTTATATTTTCTCCACCCTTTTGTATGGGGTTGAGGCATGGACACTAAAACAATTCAACATTAAAAACCTCGAAGCATTCGAAATGTGGTGTTATAGACGTATTCTGAAAATATCATGGACAGATCGTAAAACAAACGCACAAGTGCTCGAACAACTAGGAAAACAATGCAAAGTTTTAAACTCCATAAAAATCAGGAAGTTGGAATACTTGGGGCACATCATGAGAGATGAAAAATACGAACTATTAAGGAATATAATGCAGGGCAAAATCAAAGGCAGAAGAAGCGTAGGAAGACGTAAAATCTCGTGGTTACGCAATCTCCTTGAATGGCTTGGATGCAGCTCAATTGAACTATTCCGGCGCGTAACCAACAAAATTATAATTGCCAGAATGATTTCCAATCTCCGATAGGAGCGGAACTTCAAGAAGAAGAAGGTTAGGAAATGTAGAAAGAATGGCAACGAACAGAATGCACTAAACTGGTTATGACCAGAAAACTAATCGGTCCCAAAAGAAGAGGTAGACCCATAAGGGTCGACCTCTTCATAAGGGTCTATCTCTTAATAAAGTGGAGGAAGGCCCTAAACATGTGAATGTGAGGGACTGAAAAAGAAAAGCACAAAACAGAAGTGAATGGGAAAATATTGTTCATCAGGTCCGTCAGAGTAAATTATATAAGTATATTTAAGTTCTAGTTTTGTTTAAAATAATTGTGGTTCAGATAGGAGAAGGTTGAAGGCTTGAATATATGAAATTTATTGAAAAAAAAAAGGCATATATCGATCACCTAGTTTATTAAATCTTGCCCAAGTATACAAGGTTACGTTCACTACGGAGACGATCGCATGGTATCCTAACCTAGAGCATAGTATACATATCAAAATAATAGGTATTACATTTATTTTACATAGCGATCGATAATATAGTTTCGATCGCCAGGTAAAATAAAAGTATTATTTTATATGCGAGAATTCATGAATATGAAGAGTAGGATACTATGCTCTAGGCTAAGATACCATGCGAGGGTCTCCGTAGTGAACTTTACGCTCCTAGAGCACCATCAGGAGCATTTCGTCAAATCAGAAGGGTATTCTTTATAGAATGTGACATTTGTTTGATGGGAGTGATGGCAAAGTTAACAAATAACATTTAAGACACACTGGACAAAGGACAGAAGAAATTAAACAAATTATAAATGCCGGTACTACTTCATTTGGATGTCAAAGGTGGAGGAGCAATAGTTGTAATTAGTTTATGATTGTGTTTTATAAAATGGCCTAGGTCTTAACGGTCTGTTGTGCCTATAAATAAAAATAAATAAATAATAAAAACTAAGCAAGGAGTGAATAATTGTAGTGTAGGTACCGTAAAACTACTACACTGGGATGCAAAATTAACCGGGCACCTTAAAAATGGGTCATTTTTGATGTCTTGAATTTTCTAAACCTGTTGTCCGATTTAAGTGATTTTTTATTATGTTATAGCCTTATTCTTTAATAATATCGCTGTAATAATATTGATGCTAAACAGGTAAATTTTCATTGTATACCGGGTGTACCAGTGAAACTGTGTTTTTTCTCAAACTTCGCATCACCCTGTGGAATATTCTAGCATTTATAAAATACTCAAATTAAAACTCAACTATAGCCTCATGTTTTCTCAACATTCTGTTTTTTGATTCATTCGCTTATGTTAGACCGTAAAAAAGTTAGTTACTTTAACAATTAGCCATGTTTTTCATCAATACAGGGTGTTTTTCAATAAGTTTGGCAAACTTCAAGGGGTAATTCTACATGAAAAAATAATGACAGTTTGCTTTAAAAACCTATGTCCGCAAATGCTTCGTTTCTGAGATAGAGGGTGTTGAAATTTCTCTTACAAACTGAAGA
Organism: Diabrotica virgifera virgifera; assembly: GCF_917563875.1. Classification (NCBI taxonomy): domain Eukaryota; kingdom Metazoa; phylum Arthropoda; class Insecta; order Coleoptera; family Chrysomelidae; genus Diabrotica; species Diabrotica virgifera. The sequence goes on along the minus strand of NC_065446.1, from coordinate 65,481,351 downwards.
TTTATTTATTGCTTTAAAACCGGTTGAGATATGCAAATGAAAATTGGTGGGATTTAAGACGTAGTTATTGTACATTTTTTGACATACAAGCAGGAATTAAATATTCACCATTGGCGCGCATACGGGTAATATCACGGCTCATATTATTCAATGGTGAATATTAATTTCTTACTTGTATGTCAAAAAATGTACAATAACTACGTCTTAAAACCCACCAAATTTCATTTGCATATCTCAACCAGTTTTTAAGCAATAAATAAATCTTTAGTTTGTAAGAAAAATTTCAACACCCTCTATCTCAGAAACGAAGGATTTGCGGACATACCGTTTATAAAGCAAACTATCATTATTTTTTCATGCAGGATTACCCCTTAAAGCGTGTCATACTTATTTAAAAAGACACTGTATTGATGAAAAACGTGGCTAGTTGTTAAAGTACCCAACTTTTTTATGGTCTAATGTAAGCGAATGAATTAAAAAACAAAATGTTGAGAAAACATAGGGCTATAGTTGAATTTTAATTTCAGTATTTTATAAATGCTAGAATATTCCACAGGGTGATGCGAACTTTGAAAAAATAACACAGTTTGATTGGTACACCCGGTATACAATGAAAATTTAACTGTTTAGCAATAATCAAAGATACAGATTTAGCAATAACTGTTTATGACATCAAAAATGACCAATTTTTAAGGTGTCCGGTTAATTTTGCATCCAAGTGTATTAAAAAAAAAGATCCAATCCAATTAAAAAAAAGTAAGATCGAATTTGGTAGTAATCATAGAAACAAAATAAAATTTAATAACTAGTCCATAAACGTCATACTTTGTATTAATATAAGGGAAGTTCATAAAACCTTCATAAATCACTTCTATCTGCCCTTTTTATAAACCTTAAGCATCATATTCTAATAATAATTATGTATTACATAGTTGTTAACCATGGTACGGAGGAACCACTTTCCCAAGAACCCAGTACCTCCGCCAATAATTATTATGACAGTATAATATTTATGACAAAATAATGAAAAAGTGGTTCTCATTTTTGATGTGTCTTTCTCTGTTGTAATACTAATAAAATATATGTTTCTTTTGTTTAGCAATGCAAATTTACTAAGACCATTATAAAATATACGTCAAATGAAGCATTTAAAGAATATTAAAAACGTAGACAGTTTTTTGAGAAGGGTACTGCGGTACCCTTAAAACTACAAAATTGACTCGAAAACCAATTTGGAGTCGAGTTGGCAAAATTTAATAACACATATTATAGGTACTCATAATGTTCTAACAGACACGCAACAGGTGACATAATAATTGTTCATTGTAACTTTTGTTTGACGTGTACCTCCGACCGATCAAAGAGTGTAAACGTACTTGCTCTCCTAAATTCCTCTACTTACCAATCATGAAACTTCTTTGTTCTAACCATTAGATCACGAGTCATCATAGCCAACCTAGATGACTCTCACTGTAAGTACACTAAGCACTTCCTAGAACCAAACAACAACGTTTCTGACGTCAGCCGTAGCCAATTTCAAGAAATAGTACCGATAAAGCAAAAAGTTGAGATTACCAAGGGCTTTGGGGATGGCACTCAAAGACCACGGGCAGTTAAAAAATATCCCCGTGAATTCTTCTAGTGCCATTCGCAAGCTAGGTGACATTATGCAACGTAGAAGTACGACTTTGTTCTACCGCGGTTCAACTGATACTGTGTAGTATAACCGGCGTTGGTACTTACGACAGGTAGCTTCCAGTCCCCCGCCCCTCGCCATCACGAGGCCATTGCACCTGTGTTGGGTACCATGACACTGGGTGATGCTTATTAGTCATCGTTCGTGGTTCTGAGTTCTGGGGGAACTAAGCGAGCCAAGTGTATGGTTGATGGACGCGATGGATGGATGCTCCGGTTCGCGTGGTGTTGACTGGGATTAAGATAGTACCATGGGGTAGACCTTTTGTATATGCAGAAATGATTTCAATTGAAGGGATTTTTTATATTCTATAAAAGTTTTTACGATGTCGGCCACAGAGGCGTAGCTTAAGCTCTCTTTAAAGGAGTTTATTATAAAATGAAAATGCTTTATGAAGAATAACTTGTTATGGATATTATCTTTCATTCTCGAATTTTGTATCGGCAACGGAAATATTTAAATTATTGGAGTCAATTTAAATTTTTGATCGCTGTCAGTTACGGATTATACATTTTTATTAAATATTCTTGTTTACCAGAACATAAATAAATATAACAGTGGCGCACCCAGGGGGTTTGGGGGTTAAAACCCCTCCCAGAGCAAATACAGGGTGATTGATTAGTAGGGTAAAGCTCAATAGCTCCGCTATAGTAATAGATAGCAATAAAAGTTAATAACAAAAATTTTAGCAACCTTTGAGCTTCACATTACAAAATTAGTTAAAATGTTACAGGGTGTTCGATAATACAGTGGCAGACCAAACTTTTGTTTTTTTAAATGGAACACCCTATATTTTATTTTAAATTCGAAATCCTGTTAACTTTTCCATCACAAAAATATAAAGGTTTGTTATGTTATACAGGGTATTTACAAAGTTATAACCAATTTTATATGAAAATCGTAACAAGTTCAACTCCCTGTATAAATAAAAATAAGCAAAACAACAATGGTTTATTAATGCCATATTTTTTAACGTATTGTCAAAATTTTCAAGAATGGTCGATATTGCTAATTTTCTTTATATCAAATACAGGGTGAGTCAAAATGCAAGTACATTATTTTATCAGTAATTTTAAATGGAACACCCTGTATTTTATATCACTATTGAAAAGTACCATTACCGTACTTTAATTTTTAGATAACATTCGCTATGTCTAAATTTATTAGTTTTCGAGATATTTTCATTTTTCAATGGACAGTAGCGTGGCCAGCCAAATCACCAGAATTTAATAAACTGGACTGATTTTTTTGGAGTTACGTTAATAATGAAGTTTATAAAATACCTCCAACAACAAGGGATGAGATGAAAAATGGAATACAAAGTGTATTTCGATGTGTTAATTTACAAATGCTCCGTAGAGTAAGTAGCTCATTCAATGATCGATTTTAGGCGTACATAAATGTGTTAGGAGATAATTTTGAACACCTTATGTAATTAAATATTAAAAATATTTTATTAAAAGTAACTTCTAATTTTTTCAAACATGTTTTTTTGCAAAATGTATTACTGATAAATTATGTTTCGTTCTTTATTTGTTACATTTACATACAAAAGTAGTGTTTAATTGTCTTCACAAAATATTGTATTTTGTGTTTGTGTGTTTTTTTGTAAAATTTATTACTAATTTTGTTTGTTTATTTGTTGCATTTACATAAAAAGATAGTTTTTAATTGTTTCAAAAATGTTGCATGTAGCGGTTGTGTTTTTGTTTGTAAAATGTATTACTAATACATTATTTTTATTTCTTTATTTGCTACAGTGTTACATTGATTACCGGATTGATAATCGGTAATCTTCAATTGTCAATTCAGTCATGGCTTACTTAAAATTTAGATAAATTTAAACACCTAAAATAATTTGCTCTGAAAAATGAAAATATCTCGAAAACTAATAAATTTGTTTGTGTTCTATTTAAAAAAAAACATAAGTTAGGTCTGCCACTGTGTTATCGAACACCCTGTAACATTCTAACGAATTTTGTAATGTGAAGCTCAAAGGTGGCTAAAATTTTTGTTATTAACGTTTATTGCTATCTATTACTATAGCGGAGCTATTGCGCTTTACCCTACTAATCAATCACCCTGTATAAATATATATAAAGAATAGTAGGAAAATGTAACATGTCTTTCACAAACAATACAAAAAAATTTCGGTGCCCAAGTCAACCCCCCACCCCCAGAGGAAAATTTTAGGTGCGCCACTGAAATACTGAAATATAAAAGTGAATATCTAACAAAAATATAAAAAAAAAACATCAATATACATACATATATATAATCTGGTAAAGGACCTTTACCAGTATTCAACACGAAAGATATAAATGAAATAACACAAAAATTAACGAATGACATAACATCAACTACAAAAAAGATCTGTGGTAAAAATAAAAATCCGAGAAAAACGAAACTTAAACAAACAACACTGGATTTAATGGAAGAAAGAAGAACAACATCTAAAGAATTACCAGAATATAAGGCTATCAACAATAAAGTTAAAACGAGCATAAGGTCAGACTTGCGGGCTTATAAAACAAAACAAATATTGCAAACCATCGAAGACAATAGCAACATGAGAGTATTGAAATCAAATTTAACTAAAGGAAAATCGAAGATAACTAAAATCAAAAACCAACAGGGGAATACGGTGACAGAAAAAACTCAAATACTGAAGGAAATACAAACGTTCTACAAGAATCTTTATACATCCACTATACAGAACCCCGGAACAGACCATAGAACAATTCTAAACGTCGGCTCGGAAACTCTCCCTAAAATAACTTCTTCGGAAATGAGACATGCCTTACAGCAAATGAAGAATAAAAAAGCTCCTGGCGAGGATCATATAACGTCTGAAATGTTAAAAATGGGTGGCAACACCGTTGTAGAGGTTGTGGAAGTCTTGCTGAATAGGTGTCTGATAGAGAAAAGAATACCCCATCTGTGGGAAAACGCCGAAATAATACTTTTACACAAGAAAGGAGACAATACTAATATTGAAAACTACAGGCCTATAAGTTTGTTGTCACATTTATACAAATTGCTAACAAGAATAATAACCAACCGCATAACACAAAAACTTGATTTATATCAACCGGTTGAACAGGCGGGATTTCGAAAAGGGTTTGGTACTAACGATCACTTACAAACCGTCAGAACACTGGTAGAAAAAACCACAGAATATAATATATACCCTTACATATGGCATTTATTGACTTTCACACGGCTTTCGATAGTATTGAAACCTGGTTCTTTTTGTCAGCCCTCAGGGATGCTCGAATAGACTCACGGTACACTACACTCATTAAAAACATTTATGAACAGGCCACATTCCACATCAAAATCAATGAAGACCAAAAAACCGAAAAAATACGCCTTGGTAAAGGTATTAGACAAGGTGATACTATTTCACCAAAACTTTTTACCTTAGCATTGGAAAATGTATTCAAACAGCTCGACTGGGAGGAAAAAGGTCTAAACATTGATGGTGTACATTTGAGTCATTTGAGGTTTGCGTTACTGATGTCGCAGAACGTATAGCAAGGCTCAAGTGGCAATGGGTCGGACATGTTGCCCGAGATAATCCCGAAAAATGGACACAGAGACTAACAAACTGGAGACCAAGAGAGAACAGGCGATTAGTAGGCAGACCGCAGAAGAGGTGGGCAGATGATATCAAACAAGTCGCGGGCAAACAGTGGATGAGAATTGCCAAGAGTAGAAATCGATGGAAGCAAATGGAAGAGGCCTATGTCCAGCAGTGGACGAACACAGGCTGAAGAAGAAGATATATAATCTATTTATCGTATGTGTGCAGTGCAAGAAAAAACATCGATATACATGATACATAGGTATCAAGTATACAAAGTAGGTATAATAACTAAGTATGATACCTATTAACAAAACCAAGGATGAAGGATTTGACAGCCCAGATTTGAAAGAATTGGCAAAATGGAAAAGTTCTTAGAAACAGTAATTGGATGGTGATGAAAGGAAAGTTTAGAAAAAAATATTTGATAAAAAATAGAGTAGAAAAACTAGAAGCAGTACCAATGGTACGGGAGCCCAAGCGGGAATTTTTGCAGTTACTCGAGCGCGTCAGAAAATCACATGGGGAGAAACCTTGTATTCTATAAATGTATCCCTACCATATACCCTAATACAGGGACGTGAGTTGTGGGCACTCCGTAAAAAAATCTATCCTTAGAAGAACTCGAAAACGTCAGATTAAGACAAGGTTAAGTACATGAAGGACCGTGTATATTTAAAAAATCTGATGATTCGGGTGAGGCGTAAGGAAATATGTGAGTCACAAAGTTTCACAAAAAAAACGAATATTTCGCGAAATTAACATCAAATCGAAAAACTGAAAAATACGTTTTCAATATTTTTCAAAAATCTATCTAATGACATCAAACACGATCCCCACGGTGTTGGGGTGGGGGGTTACTTTAAAATCTTAAATAGGAGCCCCATATTTTAATTGCAGATTTGGATTCCTTACGTAAATATCAGTAACTTTTATTTGAGCCATTTTTTCGAATTATGGATAGATGGAGCTATTTATTATAACAACAATTTTTGGAAATGGAAAATTGAATTAAAAAATAAAACAGTCCCCACTAAAATGGAAAACTTAACTTTTTTTGGTTTTAGAACCTTATCTTCACAACCCAATAGGTCCCCATGACGCTTTAGTAGCTGCAAATTTAGCATACCTGCCTCATCTACTGCAATAAAGGAAAGGGTATCAAATTAATATAATAAAATTTTTTAAAAATCAAAAAAAGTTCTGGGATATGTAGTAGATAGTGCGTTAGAAATTATAAAAATAGAATTAAATGATAAAAGAGAAATTAACTGAAGATTGAATAAACGCTAGAAATTATCCAATGCATAAAGAAGTGCTTAAGAAGCAGAAAGAGAAAGACATAGATAGAGAAAGGAAATGCCTATTAAGCAGAATTTAGGAGTAATGAGTCGGTTACAGACCAAGTTTTTGCAATAAAAAACCACATGTTTTGCAATTTCTATAGATTAAAAAAAAAAATAAAAAATAACACAAGCCGACAAAATTTGTCCAATATTCGGACCCAGAGATCAGAATAAGCATCGTAATATAATTTTTCTCCCAAAAACTGTTAAGTGGCGTTTAGATGCGGCTATAAAGGCGAGAAATTTATTGTGACTCATAAAACCTTATTACATTAACCTCAAGCCTGTCCACCCAAATCAAATAACATCAACTCCAATAATCTCAAATTACTTCAACCCCAACCAACTTCTAGAAATCACCCCCAATTCAATCCCCCCATTTCAATCCATAAGCAGGTAACCCCACATAACCCTGCAATCCCTAAGATTTATTGATTATTGTATCAATCCAAAATAAAATCACATACAGTAATTGTGATCGAAACAAAACACTTCTAACCTTATTAACCCCTACCAGTGGCGTGCGGTGACTTTTTCGAAATAAGGGGAAGCGATTCAATAAGGATATAAAAATATTTTCTTAAGGGTTGAGGGTCGAGCAACTTTCCACCTGATAACACTCTGATGCGCAGGGGCTCTCTATCAGCAAAGTACTTAATTATGTGAGACGTCCTGCGTACAAGGACTCACACACTAAATCCGTGACGCGTGAATGCGTGAGGCACTCTATTCCTGCTATTTCTAGTGACTAGTGACCTATCATTGATCTGTATTGCTTGCTCGGGCCTTGAGTCCTCGCGCCGGGCTTGGTTTTCTAAAGAAGAATCCTATTTAAAAAAAAAATATACTCCGAGGCATTTTCCACAACACACAACTTTCACTAAAATGACACTTATTTCTACTCGAGGTCTATTCTCCTATCAACTTCTGATAATTGTTGAATGCAGTCTTTTTTAATGGATAATAGGGCTAACTTTCAAAGTCTGTCTTCGCTTGTTGAATTTCTTTTAAACTCTTAATTTGAAACTTTTAATGCATCTTAATACTGCAAAACTTCGTTCAACTGATACACTTGTGGCTGGGATAGTTAGTAGTACTAATTCACACAACTTGACCACTTCACACAGCGACTTGTTTAAACCAGTAGTTATAAAGAAATCCCAGATTTCTGGGTATTTCTTTATCATTCATGTCAGTTGTTTCATAAATGATACTTAACTGAGAATGCAAAGCTGGGATATCAAAAAATTTTCATTATTTAATCGTAATGACATAAATTCCTCTGTGGGAAATTTTGATGAATTATAATTAGAAATATTAAGATTATATACCGGGTGTCCAGAAACTCTACCGACAAACGAAGACAGGAGATTCCTTATATAATTTTAAGACATTTTAACCCAATTCATCTAGTCCGAAAATGCTTCCTAAGGGAGCTAGAGCTCTTTGAAGATGGCGTCTTGTAATTAGTTTTTCTTAGATACCTCCAGAACGCTTCTATTTAGAAAAACAAAAATTGGTACACATATTTATCTTTCAGAGATGCATCGATTTCATTCATCGTAAAATTCTAGTACCGGTCATAGGTGTCCGTTATGGGTAGGGCAACGGTTATTTTATCGCATAACTTTTTTATTTTTAACTTTTAAGCATTTTTGATACTGGATTATTATACTGTGAGATATTCTAGTACTAAAAGGTTCTCCTGATTTAAGTCCGTAGGACACACCGTTTTCTAGAAAAATCGATTTGAAAATTTTTCGTTTTTTAAATTTGATAGAAAAATGAAAAACATTTTCAAAAAAATCGGTGTATTTTACCAACTTATACCAAGAGTAACTTTTAGTACTGGAATACCTCATAATTTAATAATCTAAAGTCACAAATTTATAAAAATTAAAGACAAAAAAGTTATGCGATAAAATAACTCTTGACCTACCCAAAACGGACGCATATGACCGGTACTAGAAATTCGCAATTAATGAAATCGATTCATCTCTGCAATATAAATAAACGTACCAATTTTCGTTTTTCTAACTGTTTTTTTTTTGAAATTTTTTTTGGAAATTCAAGAAACGAAAAATTTTCAAATCGATTTTTCTAGAAAACGATGTGTTCTACCTACTTAAATCAAGAGTACCTTTTAGTTCTAGGATACCTCATAATTTAATAATACAGTGTCAAAAATGCTTAAAAGTCAAAGACATAAAAGTTATGCGATAAAATAACCGTTGCCCTACCCAAAACGGACGCCTATGACCGGTACTAAAAGTTCACAATAAATGTAATAGATTTAATTCTGAAAGATAAATACGCGTACCAATTCTCATGTTTCTAAATAAAAGCGTTCTGGAGTTATTTAAGAAAAACTAATTACAAGACGCTATATTTAAAGAGCTCTAGCTCCCTTAGGAAGCATTTTCGGACTAGAAGAATTGGGTTAAAATGTCTTAAATTTATCTGAGGAATCTCCTGTCTTCGTTTGTCGGTAGAGTTTCTGGACACCCAGTATAATTCTACAAATTTTAAATCGTTAAAATTTTGAAAGCTAGAATTCATTTGTTGTAGAATATTATCAAAAGGTCTCTTTGTTTCCTCTTTTTTCTCTGTCTCTCTGTCTCCGAAATTATCAATCTTCATTATTTTTCTTTCATGTTCAAACCCCATATGTTCAGTTTTATCACAAATATTTTTAAACTGCTCTCGTTTTTTTAATTATCGTATTAATAAAGTCATCAATTTGTCTTATACAAAATGCAATACCATTTGATTTCTGTAAAATGTCAAATAAAAGATCAGTAAAAGGAAATATCTCTGCAAAAAATTTAAATCGAAATATTCTTTAAGCGAATGTATGTAATACCTAAGCACACCTTAGCAGCAGTAACAGTCGGAGCATCTCACTTTCGGGAAGGCGATACGACGAGCGCTTCCATGGCATACCAAAATTCGCGCGACTAGTGGGTGCGGTCATTGAACCCTGACCAATTTTAAAAGGGACAACTGCATGACAAGCGGCGATTTTGAGATGCGCTTTTGCCAGGAGTGGACCAAATAGTTGAATTGTGTGCATATTGAGTTCGTTCGTACGCGATTAATTTTTAATATTTTTCAATGCCTATTGGCTAGGTAATATGTAGATTATTTTTGGATTAGGGAAAGAAATTTTATTATTAAATATTAATTAATAATATATATTTTCTTATATCGACGAATAAATAGGGAAGCGACGCTTCCCCCGCTTCCATGGACCGCACGCCTCTGACCCCTACAAAGCACCCCTTTTAATCCAGAAGTAGGAAAACCCACCTAACCTTAGAATCCATAAGATCAATTGCTAATTTTTTGTATGAAAAGAAAATCACCTACAGCAAGCCAGTTTATTAGCCAAATCAATACACCAGTAGACCAATCAACTCCGAGATACTTTCCTTTTTTGTTCACAAGCAGGTAAATTGACCTTATCCATAAATCCCTAAGGCTACGGCCAGACCAGCGACAATTTACGGCGCTGTATATATAATCAGGAGTCACTTATACCATCTAATGGTGTATGGCAGTCAGTATACCATTACTGGTATACACATTTTCGCCATTCTTTTTTGTTTCTTGCCATTCTTCTTGCTTCATTCCAAGTGGTTCCTCTTCTTACCAGCAGTTCCCCAACTGTTTTGTCCCAGGTCTTATTAGGTCTTCCTCTCTTTGCCTTCTTCCATGTTTTTACTTCCCATACTCTTCTAACCTGTCCTTGGTCTTCCATACGTTGCAGATGTCACCACCAACTTAGCTGTTTCTGTTCGATAAATGAGATCAAGGGTTGGATGTTTAGCTCTTCCCGTATTTCATTATTTCTAATTTTATCTCTTCTCGTGACTCCTCTCACTCTTCTCAAGTATTTCATTTCGGTAGTCTGTAATTTACTTTTCTGTCTATTTGTTAATACCCACGATTCGCAACCGAAAGCGAGGATTGGTCTGAATATCGTCTTGTATACATTCATCTTGGTTTTCCGTGAAATTTCTCTTTTTCCTATTAAACCCTTGTTCATTAGATAGTATGTTTTCATAGCTTGTTCTATTCTTGAATAGATTTTCATTTCGTCATCTCCTGAATCCTCTATCTTAGTGCCCAAATACTCAAACATGTCGACTTGTTCTAATTTTCTTCCCTCAATTGAAATGCTCATTTTTTGGTTGTCCCCTATCCTCATTACTTTGGTTTTCTCTTTATTCAAAATCATTCCATATCTTTTTAGTGTTTCATTCCAGATTTTCATATTACCTTGGAGGTCTTGTTCACTTTCTGCAACTACCATCACATCGTCCGCGAATGCTCCTTCCGAAATCCTCACCATTTGTAAATTTTTGTACCCTACTTTTAATTTCTTCGCTTTGTTTGAACAGGCTCTGATGATTTCGTCCAGAAATATATTGAATAATAGTGGGCTCAGCCCTCCTCCTTGCTTCAGTCCTTCACTGGTTACAAAGATATCCGAGATGTTGTTTCTCCAAATGACACTATTCTTGTTGTTCTTATATAAGCTCTTAATCACATTTAATGTTTTGCCCTCTACACCTTTTTTCTTCAGTATTTCCCACAATTTATCCCTCTTCACCTTATCAAAAGCCTTCTCCAAATCTATAAATGCCAGTGACGCTGTCTGGTTTTGTTGGTTAACTGTTTCTATTATTTGCTTCAGTGTGAATACATGGTCCTGGGTGCTTATTCCTTTACGGAATCCACTTTGCGCTTCATGCAGTGAAATTTCAATTTTCTTGTACAGTCGCCTCTCGATTATTTTTTCGAAGGTTTTCATAGACGTGCATAGTAAAGAAATTCCTCTATAATTACTGCAACATTTGTTGTCTCCTTTCTTGTAAATGGGTAAAATCAGCGTCATTTCCCAATCTTTTGGAATTATCTCTGTCTTCCATATTTCATTAAAAATCTCCAAGAGTACTTCGTTACTTTTATCACCCATGTGCTTCAGCACTTCGTTCGTTATTCAATCAAACCCATGCGCTTTTCCTTTTTTTAGCCATTTAATAGCATCTTCTAACTCTTCTAATTTTATTTCATCTGTTTCTCCCTGTTGTAGTATGTTTCCTACTTCCTCCTCCGCTGTATCTGTATGAGTTACTTCCAGAAGTTCTTGAAAATACTCTTTGCATCTGCTCATCATTTCTTTGTTTTCGGTTAACACTTTTCCTTCTGAATCTCTAATATATGTATCTGTTTCTTTTGTATCCTGCCTGACCGATTTAAGGATTTTATACAGTAGCTTTTGGTTTTCTTTGCTATTTTGTTCCATTTTCTCTCCAAATTCTGCCCAACTTACTTTTTTTACTTCTACAACTAGTTCCTTTGCTTTTTTCCTTTGTTTCTTGTACTCTTCGTAACTAGTTTCGTTCCTATTGACCAAGTATTTTTTCCAAGCGGTTTTCTTATTTTTATTACCATTTTTCACATGCTCTGTCCACCAAGATGTTTGTTTCTTGTTTTTGACGGTTCTACAGGTTCCACAAGCTTCCTTTGCCGCTTCTAAGATTTCTTCCTTGTATATAACCCAGAAATGATCTACATTTTTTGTCTTCTTTCTATTGAAGTAGTCCCTAATTTTTGTTCGACTAATTCTTTGAATGTGCTAGCTACTCGTTTGTCATTTAGTTTGTAACTTCTTATTGTTTCGCATTCAGTTTTTTGCATACTTCTATTCTTATTCTCTACTTTTCTTTCATTTACATCTCTTATTTTAGATATTAAGTACCATAAAATTATCACTACCAATCTCTGGTCCCCTTCTAACTTTTGTGTCTAAAACATTTTTCATATTTTCTCTATCTACTATGACGCTATACGGCGCTCGGACTGGGACGTTTCGCCGTCGCCGTTTCGCCGTCGCCGTTTCGCCGTCGCCATTTCGCCGTCGCCGTTTCGCCGTCGAGCCACTTCGCCGTCGGCCGTTTCGCCGTCGAGTCAGTTCGCCGTCGAGCCAGTTCGCCGTCGGCCGTTTCGCCGTCGCCATCCCGGCATTGGTTAAGTTTACAAGAACGTGATAGCATACTAACTTTTTTATACTAAATGTCGCAAGAACGTGATAACACACTAACTTTTTTTTATACTAAATGTCAGTGTAAATAAAATGCTGATGTTGCTAGTAAAACCAAAAACAAATCATTAAATAGATAAATATGACTATTATCAGATTCCCGGAAATAAACAATATTGAGAAAAGGGATTTCAATTTCAATTGTTTTTACTGTATCAAAAATAAAAACTTCATTATGCAAAAGTGATAGTATATAATCGTTCGAAAACCATTCAAAACTTATATAAAAATAATTATCATCCCGAAATTATAAGTACGAATGCTAACAACGAAATGGCGACTGAGAAATGGCTCGACGGCGAAATGGCTCGACGGCGAAACGGCGACGGCGAAATGGGTCGACGGCGAAACGGCGACGGCGAAATGGCGACGGCGAAACGGCGACGGCGAAATGTCCTAGACCCTACGGCGCTACATACGGTTGCTATGTTGCTGCGCGATTAGAGTTTCAGAAGTTTGACTTAAATGTTTGAGCTTGACTTGAGTTTGACTTAATTTCAAGTCAAACTCAAGTCAATCCTTCTGACAAATAATTCAAGTCAAGTCAAACTGGTCAATCGTACAGGTTTGAAAATTCAAACTGTTTGTCAAACTAGTTTGAAAGAGTTTGAAAAATAATTTATTTAGTAGATATACTTTTTTGTCGAGATTGACATGTTAGTTGCCAATTAAGATAAGAAACTTAATAATACAATGAATGCCACATAAAAGTATCTTGATACAGGAAGCGATTATAATCAAAATATGGTAAATTTTTTGAAAATTATTCCTGTATGCTTAGAATTGCTTGCTGGTAAGTTTGGTTTTGGCTCGGAACAATCGGTTGAATGGAACACACCTCTATACATGGTCTTTGTCGATTTCGAACGTGCCTTTGACAGCCTGTCTCATGCTGCTATATGGAAAATTTTAGAGCTAAGAAACATTCCTCATAAAATAATTTCCATTATAAAGTCACTGTACACTGAGGCGACGTGCAGCGTGACACACAATGGGGTCAACAGTGACGAATTTGACGTACTTACTGGAGTCAGACAGGGATGTGTGCTTTCTCCGTTTCTGTTTAACATAGCTCTGGACTATGTTCTCTCCAAACTAGACTTCGACACAAAAGGGATACAATGGACGTTAACCACACGCCTAAGTGATCTGGAATACGCCGACGATATCTGCCTGTTAGGACAAAGGTTCCAGGATGTGGCCGACCAATTGGAAACACTATCCACTGAGGCCAATAAAATAGGTTTAAAAATCAATATTGGTAAAACCAAGTCGATGAGAATAAATGCAAGGAACAACACGCTATTTAATATCGACAACAAGCAGATTGAAAATGTGGAGGACTTCACGTACCTTGGAAGTGTCATAACAGAAAGCGGAGGTACAGAAGACGATATTCGTATGAGGATACGAAAAGCTCGACAAGCTTTCAGCATGCTTAACCCTGTTTGGAGGTGTGGAGAATATACTACAAGGACAAAGATCCGAATATTCCAGTCAAATGTTATGTCTGTTCTACTCTATAGATGTGAAACCTGGAAAGTGACAAAATACCTTACAGACAAATTGCAGGTCTTTGTTAACAAATGTCTACGAAGAATTGTTCGTATTTTCTGGCCAAACACCATCAGAAACGAAGATCTGCTACACCTGACCCAACAAAAGAGGGTAGAAAATGAAATAAAATACAGAAAGTGGGGGTGGATAGGTCACACACTCCGAAAAGATAGTTCCAGTATTGCAAAAAATGCCCTAGAGTGGAATCCCCAAGGAAAGAGAAAAAGAGGTCGCCCAGCACAAACTTGGAGAAGATCCATCATGGACGAGATAAGAAGTCAAGGAAAGTCTTGGAATGAGGTGAAGGCCCTAGCGCAAAATAGAACCCGATGGCGCGTTTTCACTGAAGCTCTATGCTCCACTTAGGAGTTCAAGAACATTATATATATATATATATATATATATATATATATATATATATATATATATATATATAAGTTTCGTTTTATCGATATAACTTTTTTGTTTTTGAGTGTCACTAGATTAAAACAAAGAATTCGTTGGATAGTTTTTTATCATCTATCTAATCAGCCCTAAACATCCATCCTTGGATATATGCCTCCTCTTCCTTCTTCCATGCCTCTCTATCTTGGGCAATTTGCATCCAATTTGACCCAGTGTGTTTCTTCAGGTCATCTGACCATCGCATCTGTGGCCTTCCCCTTTTTCGTTTGTGGTTCCACGGTCTCCAATGTATAATCATCTTAGTCCATCTTTCATCCTTCTGCCGTAGAGTGTGTCCGGCGAACTTCCATCTAAGCTTTGCTACTAGGGTAGAGACATCTTTAACTTTTGTTTTTACACTTTTTATCATACCAAGTGTAATTTAATCTACTTTGGAAGCTTTAAAGTATTACGTGACGCAAGTTGGGGGAGGGTAACGCAAGTTAGTAAATGGACTAAATAATCATCTAAGATTTAACAATATCACGAGATAAACCAAATGCAAAATATACAAAACCCTGATAAAGCCGGTCCTTATATATGGATCAGAGACATTGATACTGTCGAAAAGCGATGAGAACTTATTAGGTACGTTTAAACGAAAAATCCTCAGACACATATATAAGGCGGTGAAAGAAAATGACGTATGGCGCAGAAGATATAATTTTGAACTATACGCAGCATACAACGAACCCCACGTCATAACATCCATAAAAATTGGACGTCTTCGCTGGATGGGCCACGTTAAACGAATGTTGGAGACCGAAACACCAAAACATATAATGAGGCAAACACCGGTAGGGAGAAGGTCAAAGGGAAGACCCAAACTTAGATACATGGAACAAGTGGAACAAGATCTAAAAACACTTGAGATTACCCACTGAAAGAACAAAGCAAAGAACAGAACAGTATGGCGGAAAATTCTAGAACAAGCCAGGATCCAAAAAGGGTTGTCGAGCTACTGATGATGATGATGAAGTTGGGGACGGGGGTCATGTAAAACGTTACGACGCGTTATACGGAGGGGGAGGGGTTCCCCCTCCACATAACATTGTTTTTTAACTTAAATAAAAAAACTACGAAATCACAATCTCCCAACTTTTCAACTTTCGTTTATATTTTACATAGAACCCCTGGATTGTATTATATTGCCCCCTCACGCTCCGCTCATGTTACAATAGGACAATAGTATTGAAGTGAAAAAATCTTAAAATATGTGTATTAACCAGATCAAGCACAGTAACACATGTTTGCAATAAATAGCTGGACCTTTCTTCACAACAAAGATGAAACGGTACAGATGGGATAAAGAGGTTGTAAAATTGTGTTACGATACTTGAACGGCCCCTTTAACAAAAATTTATGAAGAAACAACAAAATATTATATTTTTGATAGAGTAGGTGTAATGAATTTTTTGCGACTTTGCAATGTCGTCTTAAAGAATAAGTTCACTAATTGTCATTTTATAACACGGTTCTTTATTTTTACATAATACAAGTATGCACTTTTCAATGCACTATACAATTTGAGAAAGTGAGAATGAGACGCATATATACTCCCACGTAGAGTAGGTACCGGTGTATTTATGAAGAACGCTTAACTACAAAGATAAGGGGTCCGGGCCGTACCTATTTTTATGTTTTATCATAAAAATAAAGTTATTAAGTTTTATAATAAAAATAAAGTTATTTAGCAAATTTCAAAAAGGTAAATTGTATTTCAAGAATTGATGATGAAATAACGAAAATAAAGTTATTTAGCAAATTTCAAACAGTTAAATTGTATTTAAAGAATTGATGATGAAATAACGAAATAACGTAAAAAGTCGATTGCTATACCCGTGAGGCACTGCCTCACCTGCCTCGTAGGACCAGCCACCACTGAAGTATATATGGTTAATATGACGCACGGTTTACATATCAATATCAGGAAAACCAAACTCATGGTCGTTTCATAAAAAGTGGAAAATTAGTTTGTAATAGACAGGTCATTGAGCGGGTTTCTCGGTAAAAGATATCTTAGAACTATTTTCAACGAGACTAACCAAAATTCAGAAGAAATTCTTTCAATTGAACTAGCACGAGCTGCCTTCTTCAAAATGAAAAAATTGCTGACAGCACCATATCTTCCTATGACTCCTAAAACCAGAATGAGTGTTATGTATTTCCCATCTCTCTATGTATTATGGAAAGCTGGATACTACTTTAAATCAGTTTTTTTTTCAACCATATATCATAAAACATATCCGTATTCTTTATCGTGATAATCAGACGATTTTAATTTTAACGAAAACATAAGCTCGCTTCATCAATAAAGCATATTTTCCACCTGCATGCAATATAACATGTCTCGTTCCCTTGTCCCTTAGTCCTATACCAGATCTGTTTTATTTCACGTTTAGCAAAAATTCACGTATTGTCTAAATAAACAAATGAAAGGTGTTCTTTTTTTAATTATTATAGTTTCATAAACCCTTGATTCTTTTGTGAACGAAACTCAGAGTTACATCTCTAATGATTCGTTTGTACTTCAGAGCCGTAACCACGATGTTGGGGGCCCCGGGGCAAATGTGATCTGGGGGCCCCTACCGAGAGGTCTGGGGAATTTACCCACAGCGTAAGCGGGGTCCGGAAAAATGTTCGACATTTAACCACTTGAAAGCGCATTTTCCCTCCTATGTGAACACCACACTCTATTCTTTCTTTTTTTCAGCATGTCCTGCAATAACTATAAAATTAGCAGCGCTAATGATTACAGCTTCATGTGTATCTAACATTGCGGATGGATTATCAACGAATGCGTTCGCTCGTTACAATTTAAATGGTCTTACTTTGTACCGAACGAATAACCAAGCGAACACCTATGAATTCGTTCCTTCGTTCGTGTTCACTTTGATTTAAAAGCACCTTAAGGTACCTTAAGCTACTGCAGTGTGAGCCAAGCACACTCAGTGAAGCTGGTCAGTGTACTAGTGGGACTGATCCTAATGTGCTCATTTTATCTTGTGTAGGTATATTCACCTTTATTTTCAATATGTGGTTCCTTTCACGTACCAAGATGTGGTCTGGGGTAAATTGATTAAGACAAAGTAGCTGGGACCTGGGGTCCCTATTCCGGTTGCATTTTAGTTTTTATTTCGCCAAAATAACTAATTTCCTCAGTCACAATTATTTATATGTTTACGAAAGGTCTCGGGGGCCCCAGCTTAGCCCGGGCCCCCCTCTTCCAATGGCATTTTAGGTTTTATTACGCCGAAATAACTAATTTTTGAGTAATAATTTAAATTTTTATGTTAAGGTCTCAGGGGCCCCAGCTTAGCTCAGGTCTCAGGAGCCCTGTTCTGTTCCAACTGCATTTTAGTCTAAAAGACTAATTTCCCCAGTGAAAAATGAAAACTATGTTGCGGTCTTTTTAAAATTGTTCATTTGAAAATATTTCCTTGGGATCGGCTTTTAAAATACATATTTTTATTTTTCTCGTTAAAATCTATGCACGGGGCCCTGCCCCGGTTGCCCCAATGGTAGTTACGGCCCTGTTGTACCTACCTATTCTATTGGCCTATTGGGTTTGTTTTATGTTTTATTCTTACATTTCAAGTTCTGTATAATTTCTATTTCTTACTCAACCTTTATACTTGTCTTTTTCCTTTCAGGATTTTTCAGTTTTTCAGATTTACCATTACTTACGTATGCGATTATTTTGTTACTTGGTAGATATAAACAAAAGCTTTATCAAAACTACAAAGCATTAAATTATAATTTTGGTTAATTATGAATATTATCTTTGTTATTATATGTTTTAAATTAAAATATAAATACATACCAAAATGGATAATGTCAATCATACATAATCGACCAAATACGATGATATACAGGGTGTTTGGTAAAGAATGGGCCATAGCTTAACCTTAGACTCCTGAGGTTAAAATAGGTCAATTTAAGCTAACTTACCTTAGTACAAAAGTTGATTATAACCGAAATACAAGGTGTCAAAGTTAAACTTTTATTTTATTTATTCTTGAATATTTCCTGATCGGCATGGGATAACAAAACGAAAGGTATGCGGAGGTTTTTTCCGATGAGAAAACTAAATTCGCCACCAAAAATGATGTATTATCCAGAGGGCGCTACATACGTCTTTCAGCGCTAATTTAATACGTTCAGTTTTTTTATCCTCCACTCTACATACTTTTTCAATCAAATTTTTTATTCTCTTAATACTTGTACTTAAAAGGTATA
The DNA here is from genome assembly GCF_917563875.1 of Diabrotica virgifera virgifera. NCBI lineage: Eukaryota > Metazoa > Arthropoda > Insecta > Coleoptera > Chrysomelidae > Diabrotica > Diabrotica virgifera. The sequence goes on along the minus strand of NC_065446.1, from coordinate 65,462,374 downwards.
AGTACTAAATTCATCTCGCTAAACTTAACCGTTTTTTAAATAAACGCATTTTAAATCTGCGATACAACATAATTTTTTTGCATAATACCATTGTAGTTATACCCGAAATATAAACTTGAAACCATAATAATTGTGCCAGTTCTCATATTAATTTATGTCATTGCATCGCAAACAGGGCCGTGCGGTGCTATGATGCGCCGATGCGGTGAGGCCGCCGCATCAGGCGGCATCACAAGAGGGGCGGCATAATCAGTAAAATCAAAATACAAATAGTTGAGCCATTCAATAATTAAAAATATATACAGGACCAAGTGTCAGCCGAAAATATTTAACCGGTGAAGGTACAGGATTTATTTTGACAAAGGACATCGCACACATCTTATGGAAAATATAATGTCACTCAAATTCAATAAAATTTATACGAATAGATTCGTTTTAAATTAACGGTCAAATCTTATCATTGCGCCAACTCTTAATTATGATTAATTACGGCGCAAATTGCAATTAAAGTTTATCGAAATCACATTTTTGGAGTCAGTAAAACTGTCAGTTACAATTACTATTGCTCTGGGTGCTATTCAAAAGAGCCTTAAACCCCGCTGGGCCTAAGCGGATTAGTGAAACTAATCCGCTGATTTATGGAGTACCGACAATTTGGGTATTATAAAATATTTTTGTCTTCTAACTTATGTACGTATCGATTTGATTTCAGATTTATTTATATCAATTTCTGCTCTTATTATTGAAAATATGGAGTTGGCGCAATGATAAGATTTGAACGTTAATTTAAAACGAATCTATTCGTATAAAATTTATTGAATTTGAGTGACATTATATTTTCCATAAGATGTGTCCGATGTCCTTTGGAAAAATTTGTTCTTGATTTAAAATGGCTCAGAGGACAAGGCTATGATAACGGGGTTAATGTGAAAGGAATAAGAAAGGGTGTGCAAAACAGAATATTTGAAAAATATCCGAGGGCGTTTTACGTGCCCTGTGCATGCCACCTTAGTCATAAATGACGCAGCGCCTTCTTCTACAGAAACAACCTTTTTTTTTTGTATTATACAAGAACTGTACACTTTTTTTCTGGTTTTACAAAGCGTTAGGAAGTTCTGAGAAAAAAAAACATGTTGAACAACTAACACTAAAACCGTTGAGTACTACTAGATGGTTATGTCGAATAGATGAATTGAAACCTCTAAGATTTCAATTTTGTGAAATATATAATGCCTTATTCGAAATAGTAGAAGACGTCAACAATGATTCAGAAACTAAAATCAAAGCACGAGGACTAGTAAAAAATATTAAAGGTTCTTTGGCATGATATTTTATTTCATATAAATTCAGTCTCGAAGACGTTGCAACATGTAACTATAAATTTGTCCGATTGTATAAAAATGTCATCAGAAACTATGGAAAAAATGAAAATTTGCTGACAATTTGGCTATGACCAAATGAAAATTACTGATAATGAAATTGCAGAAAATCTTGTTCCGAATTTCCGAATTTCCTGCTGAAAATGAATATTGAGGCAAGAGAAAAATGCGTCAATTTGATCTGTGGATAAGTTCTCAATAGAGGAAGACAAATTTAAAGTAAATTTTTTCATTATATTTTAGACATTGCCCCTAATTCTTTGATCGATCGATTTTCGCTTTTAGAAAGTCATAATAAAAATTTTAAATTTTTATACGATATTTTTAAATTGAGGGAAATATAAGACAAGGGAAATATGATAAAATTGGAAAGAAATCCTTTGTAAAAGGTATAAAATTTTTTTTTATTAAAAATCCCTTAAAAGGGCTACATCATAACAAAACGTTTTCGATTTTTACCATGTGACCATCACAGGCCTTTTTATTGAAGTATGCACTTTTAAGGCATCTATATTTTATGTAAAGAGTTTTTACCCAGATATTTTTCTTTTGTGGCTCAGCTAGCATCCAGTTTATCGAACACTGATGATGATTTTTTATAAAAATCGAAAACGTTTTGTTATGATGTAGCCCTTTTAAGGGATTTTTAATAAAAAATAAAAAAAAATTATACCTTTTACAAAGGATTTCTTTCCAATTTTGTGATTGATGGTATACAGCCAACTACAGGAAAGCTTTTTCTTTTCCTTGTGGATTTTGGAAATATGATAAAATACTAGAAAACCTTCATTCAATATTTTTCATAGAAAAAGAATCGGATATAGAGGCAAATAATTTTCTAGAAGAATTATTGCATGCTTTATCTCAAATGATACCATACTCCATGAAACCTTTAGAGGTTTTGAACTATTTGTGCCAAAATAACCTAATTTATTTATACCCAAATATAGTTGTATCATTTCTTCTTCAGGTTCCATCTCCGCTACGGAGGTTGACAATCATCATAACTATTTTAATTTTTGAGGCAGTAGCTCTAAATAGTTGTTTTGATGAGCTGCATCCAAACCATTCTCTCAGGTTCTTTAGCCATGAAATTCGTCTTCTTCCGATGCTGCTTCTGCCATCTATCTTTCCTTGCATTATGAGTCGCAAGATGCCATACTTCTCGCCCCGCATCACATGTCCGAGATACTGTAGTTTTCTTTCTTTAATTGTAAGTTCAACTTCCTTCTCTTTACCTATCCTTCTCAGTACTTCGTTATTCGTAACTCTATCTACCCAGGAAACCCTTCATAATTCTTCTACAGGTCCACATTTCAAAGGCGTTAAGTTGTCTCATTGTCTCTACATTTAATGTCCATGATTCCACTCCATAGTATAGTACACTGTATACGTAACATTTTGTTAGGTGTACTTTAAGATCTAATGTTAAATCTTTGCTACATAGGACCTTTTTCATTTTCATAAAATTAGAATGTCCTTTTTCGATTCTGACTTTGATTTCTGCAGTGTAGTCATTATTTTCTGTTATAAGTGTTCCTAGGTAAGTGTACTTTTTTACTCTTTCGATTTGCTGACCCTCTACTATCAAGATTTCGTTATTATTATGGTTGTTTTTACTCTAATTTCCATAAACTTCGTCTTTTTGATATTGAGAGAGAGTCCGTACTCCCTACTACACCTTACTATTTTACTCATGAGTCTTTTGCAGGTCTTGTAAACCATTGGCTATTATTACTGTATCATCTGCATATCTGATGTTGTGAACTAACACTCCATTTACTCTTATGCCGACTGTTTCATCTTCCAGAGTTTCTCGCATTACCTCTTCAAAATAAGCGTTAAATAATAGAGGTGATAGTATGCAGCTTTGCCTGACTCCTCTCTTTATTTGCATTTCTTCAGATGTTTCTTTTTCAATTCTTACTATTGCTCGCTGATTGTAATAGAGGTGTGTTATTAGTCTTACATCTCTTTCAGTTGTATCACTAAGGGCCGGTATTATCTGTCCCGATTAAACCCCGGTTAGAGGAATTTTGTCATGCGAGGTGCAGAAAGTACCGGCCCTAAGAATTTTATTAACACTCTCTGTCTCGGTAACTTGGGGAAAGAAGTTTTTCAAAACTAAAAATGATTAAAAATTATTTACGAAGCTCCATAAGACAAACAAAATTAAAAAAATTAGCACTTATTTCAATAGAGTCCTCACTAGCTGCTACTTTAGACTACACCAATCTGATTGACGAGTTTGCAAAAATTAAAATCAAAAGGATAAAATTGTAATTTTCATAAATGTTTTTTAATATTAATACATATTTCATTTAATTTAAAGTATCTTTTGTTTTTAAAATAAAAGTTTTCGTTCATTTTGTGTAATTCCATTTAATAAAAATAAATATCAAGTTTCAATAATATTTAGGGGCGGCATTTCGAAGACTTGCATCATATTAAAAAGATGTACCGCACGGCTCTGATCGCAAATTCCATTTGAAAAAATGTGCGATATATTTTTGTAAATTTTTATGGTTTTAAGTTATTTTTCGGGTGTAACTATAATGATATTATGCAAAAAATGATGTTGCCTCGAAGATTTAAAATGCGTTTATCTCGAAAACGGTTGAGTTTAACGAGATGAATGTAGTATACCTTTTTAAGTGAAAATATTAAGAGAATAAAAGTTTTGATTCAAAAAGTATGTAGAGTGAGTACCTAATAAAAAAAATTGAACCTATTAAATGAGCTCTGAAAGGCGTATGTGGCGCCCTCTGGGGCAAAACATCATTTTTGGTGACGAATTTAGATTTCTCGTCCCAAAAAATCCCGCTTACCAAATTTCGTGTTATTATCCCATGCCTGTTAGGAAATATTCAAGAATAAATACTTAAAATAAAAATTTAACACGGTTTAACTTTGACACCCTGTATTTAGGTTATTATCAACTTTTGTACTAAGGTAAGTTAGCACAAATCGACCTATTTTAATCTCAGGAATCTAAGGTTAAGCTATGGCCCATTTTTTACTAAACACCCTGTATAGTTAATAACTAAAAAAGCAGGAATATTAATTACATTATGCAAAATCCGCTGTAATTTTAAGAAAGATCTACAATTAAAAAAAATTAATCGAACTTAAAAGGAGATTTCAAATGAGGTGCTACGCATTGTCTTATCTTACACAATGGTGCACGTCAGCCATTTTTAATATTTACGTCAAACTTCATAAAACTCTGATCAAGTAGATTAGTCCGTTGCCCAAAAAATATTCAATTTAGTTTAATGATACTAATGAAAACAATTGAAAACAAAGAATAAGCAAACAACATAAAAAGCAGTAGGTACAACAGCTTTACAAAATATGATGGCAAACATTAAAACTGGAGACGAATTAATTAGAATACTCCTATTAGCAAGGTTCAAAGCAAGGCTGCATAGCATCTACAGTCTTTAAAATATATCTGAATGAGGTAATCTTGGTGTGGAGACGAAAGTACTGCAGTACGAGCATCCTAATCGAAGACGACATATTGTACACGATAGACTGCACTGACGACCAAGCAATTCTAGCAAAAGACGAGTGTGATTATAGATTATAATAATATTATACTAAGATAACTGGAAAATGAGTATACCAAGTGTAAAGTTATACCAAGAGTAAAAGAAAATAAAATAAGAATTTATAAAATAATAATAAAAAGTGATGAGGATTTCTTCTTCTTCAGGTGCCGTCCTCGTTCCGAAGTTTGGCTATCATCAAGGCTATGCGTATTTTTGATACCGTAGATCTAAATAATTGGCAGCTGCTGCACTTGTACCAATCTCTTAAATTCTTCAACCATGAATGTTTTCTTCTGCCAATGGATCTTTTACCTATTATTTTTCCCTGAATAATTAATTGTAGTAGTTGGTACTTTTGTCCCCTCATTATATGTCCCAAGTATTGCAGTTTGCGCTTTTTAATAGTAAGCGCAAGTTCTTTTTCTTTCTGCATCCTTCGCAACACTTCCATGTTTGTCACTCTCTCTGTCTACGATATTCTCAGTATCCTGCGGTACATCCACATCTCGAATGCCTCTATTTTCCTTGTATCGATCTTTTTCAGTGTCCAAGCTTCCATTCCATAGAAAAGAACTGACAGCACGTAACATCTCATCAGGCGAATTTTAAGATTTAAACTTAGCTCTCTTCCGCATAAAACTGTTTTCATTTTGGTAAAAGTAGCTCTAGCTTTTGCTATTCTGATCTTGATTTCTTCAGAGTTGTCGTTGTTTTCATTAATCACAGTTCCCAGGTAATTATATTTTCTAACACGCTCAATTCTTTGATCATGTACGGTTATGTCAGAAAAATTTTGTGGAGATTTCGACACCATCATTATTTTTGTTTTTTTGATGTTAAGTGATAAACCGAACTTTTCGCTGCACTCTACTATTCTGTTTATCAGTGTTTGGAGATCTTCCGGGGTTTCTGCTATTAATACTGTGTCATCAGCGTATCTCAAATTGTTTATTAAAGTGCCATTTATTTTAACTCCTATATCTTGGTCAGCAAGGGCTCTGTTTATAATATCTTCTGAATATAAGTTAAACAAGGTTGGTGAAAGTATGCATCCCTGCCTTACGCCTTTTTTGATCTCGAGTTCCTCGGTTGTTTCCCGTTCTACTCTTATATTCGCCTTCTGGTTATAGTAAATATTGAAAATAATTCTGAGGTCCCTTTTATCCAAGTTTTTCTCTACCAACAGTCTCATCAGGTGTTCGTGGCGAGCTTTATCGAACGCCTTGTTGTAGTCAATAAAGCACATATATATATCCTGGTTAACATCCAGGCATCTTTGGCACATGATATTAAGTGCAAATAGTGCTTCCCTTGTTCCAAGCCCTTTTCGAAACCCGAACTGAGTATCACTGATGTCAGCGTCTAGTTTTTTGTGAATTCTTGTATGTATCACTTTAAGAAATACTTTTAGTGTGTGTCCCATTAAGCTTATTGTGCGATGGTCGGTGCACAGTTTTGCGTTTGTTTTCTTTGGAATAGTCACAAAAGTTGACAGAAGCCATTCCTTAGGTATTTCTCCCGTTTTATAAATGCAGTTAAAGAGGTCAACCAAAACATTTACTGTTTCATCTTCCACAAGCTTAAGAAGTTCCGATGGAAGTCCATCTGGACCCGGTGATTTGCCATTTTTCATTGTTTTTATAGCATATAGTATTTCTTCTTTAGAGATTTTTGGTCCTTCCTCACCTTGTATGTTACCAATATCATGATCCTCTCTTTCATCGGCAAAGAGTTCTTCTATATAATTCTTCCAGGTCGTAAGCTTTTCTTGTAGGTCAGTTATTATTTGTCCATTTGCGTTGTATAGCACATTGGGATGCTTCCTTTTTTGTATACCTGCCAATTCTTTTACCTTTTTATGTAGGTTAAACGTATCATGTTTTAATTGCAGTTCTTCAATTTCTTCACATTTTCTTTTGTAAAAGTTTTCTTTCGCTGACCTTATTTCATCTCTAATTTGCTTGTGTATCTCGTTGTATTTTTGTTTGCATTTTCCCTTAAACTGTCTTCGTTCCTCCATGAGACTTAAAATTTTCTCTGTCATCCATTCTTGTCTTTTTGTCGTATTTCCTCTGCTAAGGATATTCTGAGCGGGTTTTATTAGGGCTTCTTTTAAGTTTTGCCACTTGTTTTCCACGTGCGTGTTTGGTTCCTTTGTAGACAACATTCTTAGGTTACCATTTATCTGTTGCTTTAATTCTTCTTTGATTTTTGAGTTCTGTAAGCGGCTGGTATCTATGTAATCTGGTTTTACCCTTTGTGAAGGTTTCTTAAGTTTAATGTTTACACGCGCTATCAAGGGATTGTGGTCCGAGGAAACATCTGCGCCTGGGTACGCCTTAACCGATTTTATGCCGTTTTTGTATCTTTCATTTATCAACACAAAGTCTATTTGATTCCTAACTATTTTCTGTGCGTTATGTTGAGGTGATGTCCACGTATAAAGCCTTCTTTTGGGGAGTTTAAAAAATGTGTTTGAAATAATCATATCGTTTTCTTGGCAGAACTGTAACATTCGGTCTCCTCTCTCGTTCCTTAACCCGAGACCATAATTTCCTACATATTTGCCGCTTTTTCCTTCCCCAATTTTGGAATTAAAATCACCAAGGATAATTGTGACGTCTCTTGCCTTTATAGATTTTAGAACATGGTTAATTTGTTCATAGAATTCCTCAACCTCTTCATCTGATTTTTCTGCAGTAGGAGCATGATGAGGATTTAAATACATATTATTATATACAATGTTCTTGCGACGAGGGAACTAATTCTACTAAATAAAAAAAGGAGATAAAAATAGTCCGAAAACTACAGAGGTATCAACTTCTTAAATACTACCCTAGAATGTAGAATGTAGAAAATGGGGCGGCCAATAGAGCCTGATACACTGCGATCTTTGCAGATCGATTGTGTTTCCCCTTCTTTAAAGTACTTAAAGTACTTCATCTAGCTTGGTCCTCTATATATAGGTTGACCCGCAGGACCTTTATTCCACCTTCCTCTAAACTGAAGGCTAACTTTCGGGTTTTTCCATGTTCTCTACCCCTTCCATGGGAGCGACCACCCGCTCAGTGGCTTCTAGCCTTCTGGGCGGGTCTGTAGCACTCCCCTGTAAGTCGGTACGGACTTCTTCCGGGATTCTTCCTCCTTTCTTGTCCTCCTGTCGTCCAAGGACCTTGGTGAGGTTAGCCTTGATCACCGAGCGTTTGGCTTCAATGTAATCCTGGCTTTTTCCCACCAGATCCCTTACTTTCTTCTTGGAGGCCCCGGCCAACCTGGCCTGAATGACCTCCTTGTCTGTCATCAGATCCACCTCCTCTAGGGAGAAGACTCTGACTGCCTTCCTTTTGGTCGGCCCGCTATCTGCGTAGTAGTGCCTTCAGGGCTTTCTACTACGGGTTGTTTGAGAATATTGGTTTCCATATTGTCTTCCATATTGTTCCCACGAGTAGCTAAGGAATTGCAGTCCACTCCACTCGTGGCATATTTTGTACAAAACAAATTTCCTACAAATTTGTAGGCAAATCAAGAAGAGATAGGATACCAAATGAGAGATTACGAGAGATGATGGGAGTCACACATACAATAATTGATGACATAAAAACAAAACAACTCATATGGTACGGCCATGTACAGAGAATACCAGATCATCGGATCCCTAAACATATTTTGACGTGAACACCACAAGAGAGAAGGAAAAGAGAAAGGTCGAGAAGAAGCTGGAGGGAGGGAATTGAAAAAGAATTACAGGAAAGAGAAATCCCTCCAATTCTATGGCTAAACCGGAACCGGAGTCGGAAGGCATCGGAGAACGCTGTAAACCGATAGTAGTAGTAGGAAGTCCCATGAGTCAGACTTCCTGCAGAATTGTCTTTATTTTGTATTACTACTATAAATAAGTAAGTATAGGTAAGTGAATAATACTTATATTACAGATTTTAACATATTTTTTTATTAGTCTAACCTAAAATGAATTACGAACGAGAATAAGCACGCCGTCGGGCCTTATGGGATGAGGCAGACAGTGACGAATGTATTGACAAGAGTGATTGGGAAGTAAGTGAAGAAATAAACAATGTTAGTGTAAATAGTGACTATTCTGACCAGCTTTAAGATGTTGACGTTCCACATATCACAGAAAACTAGACGTAAATATATTTTTTGAGATTTTTTAACTCTTTCAATTGCTGGGGTTTGTCACACCCCAGCTGTCTCTTAGTGGCAAAAAAATTCACCTATCGGATGACGGGTTAAAGATAATATTTGACAAAGTAAGACTCAAGAATGTATCCCATCTTCTGTATAATAGAGAAGTTCCCCTACAAATTATAAAAACTATTGAAAACATCTACCAAAACAACAAAATGAAAGCCAGAATTGATTAATTGATGGACAACTTACACAACCTATAGATATGGGCAACAGAATAAGACTACCTGAGTCCTACGCTCTTCAATGTAATGGATGAAATCATCCATTTCATCCATTGGTATCAACAAAGTAAGAGGATATTGAATGGGAAACAAAGAAATAGAAATACTATATTAATTAGACGAGGCAATGCTGATAGCCCAAGATTAAGGTAGTCTGCAAGGATTAGTCCACAGATTTATCGTGAGAGCAATATAATTCAATATGACAATTTTATTTTAGAAAACTAAAAAAATAGTAGGTAATCAGTACCTAAAGAACCAATCAGTCTAGAATTTATAAACCCAATGTAAGACCAATAATGACATATGCATCAGAAAAAAACCCTATACAGCCACAACACAAAGAATACTGGAAATAGCAGAATACTGGAATAGCAAAAATGGAGGTACCTATACAGGGTGAGGCAGATAAAGGGCCTATCAGAAATATCTCGAGAAGTAAACGTTTTTGAGGTGTGAGCTATTTAGTGAAAATATTATGGTCTCTTTTTTTAAATAGGACACCCTGTATATTTTTACATCTTTGCATTCTCCTCGATTTCTTCTTTCTTAAAATATCAGGTTTTGTAATATTATACAGGGTAGTTTAAAAGATAATTACGTTTCTTCTTAATTTCGTAGCAATATTCACACCCTGTAGAATTGTAGTAGTTTGAGATAATAAACTCTATTTACGTTCAAATGTTTTTTAATATAGTCTACTATTTTTAAGAATTATTGGTATAGTTAAATTTTTCATTTTAATATACAGGGTTGGTCGAAACTGGAAATGAGTATTTTCTGAGTTTTCTTAAATAGAACACCCTATATTTTAGTATTGTAATGAAATGATATTTTATGGTACTTTTTAATTGTATAAACATTCCCTATACCTAACTGCTTTAATTTGTGAGTTATTGGTGATTAAGTCCAAACATTAATTGCAACACAAAATACGTGAAATTTTATTAGGTTGGCCGTGAAAATATTCAATCATAAATAATTTTTCGGAAATAAATACATATTAATCTAGACTGATACTTAAAATTGCCACTAATGCTTGAGTTATCAAAATACCTACGTAGATATGATTGTTGGTGCGATTAACAATTATGCACAAATTAAAGCAGTTAGGTATAGGGAATGCTTAAGAAGTAAAAAAGTACCATAAAATATCATTTCATTACAATAATAAAATATAGGGTGTTCCATTTAAGAAAACTCAGAAAATGCTAATTCCGAGTTTCGACCCACCCTGTATACTAAAATTAAAAATTTATCTAACAACAGTAGACTATATTAAAAATCATTTGAACATAAATAGAGATTTTGATCTCAAACTATTACAATTCTACAGGGTGTGAAAATTGCTACGAAATGAATAAAAAAAGTAATTATCTTTTAAATTACCCTGTATAATATTACAAAACCATATTTTAGGAAAGAAGAAATCAAGGAGAATCCAAAAATGTAAAAATATATAGGGCGTCCCATTAAAAAAAACGAAGTTATAAGCAACTTCCGGTATAACCGGACGTACCAAATAGATGAAAATATTTTCATTAAATAGATCAGTCTTCAAAACCCCTTCATTCAAATTTTCATGAATCAGTTGCATTTAGTTCTCGAGATATTTCTAATAGGCCCTTTATCTGCCTCACCCTATATAAAGTAGTCACGATTGTAGTTAATATAATATGTTTATTAATATTTAACTGCCAAATAAAAATAAAAATAATTATGTAATATCCTTTTTCAATGATCAGAAAGAAGTCGAATCAGCAGCACATCAGTAATCGCTGATTCGATAAACTAAGAAGTATTGTCAGACAATAAACTTAAAAAACGTAACAATGGTGAAATTTCTTTGAAACAAATGAACTTTTTGCCCACTGTAAAAATTGTATCACCGTTGTATATTGTGTAATTCCTATTTCTTTGAAAGATCTATTTGTAGTGAAACGATCTTGTTATTCAAAGGCGTATCAACTTGAATTTGAAAAGTAGCCAGAATTTTATTAACAGTTTGAGAAATATAATTCAAAACTTAGGAGTAACTTTAAAGCTAAGTTAAGTTTTACTTACGCCAATTCAAATATATTTAATATAATTTTAATAACAAATAAACTTTCCTAGAATAATAGAGGATTGTAAAAGGAAATATTTTCGTATATTTCCGGATCTTTGTCAGTTTCTCCTCTAGGTGCCGTCTCCGCTTCGAAGGTTGGCAATCACCCGAGCGATTTTAACTTTTGAGACAGCGAGCGGCTCTAAATAATTCGTTGGTTCCTCCAAATCATTCCCTAATGTTCTTCAGCCATGAGTTACGTCTCCTTCCTATGGATCTTTTTCCCTGGAGTTTTCCTTGCATAATGACCTGGAGTATTAGATATTTATCTCCTCTCATCACATGTCCCATATCTCAGTTTTCTTCTCTTAATTGTTGGAGGTACTTCTCTTTCCTTATGCATATGTCTCATTACCTCTATGTACGTTGGTTATTCTATCTACCCATGATATCTTCAGTATTCTTCGCTACATCCACATCTCGAATGCCTCCAGTCTCTTCACGTCAATTTGCTTCAGTGTCCACGCTTCCATCCCGTAGTATATTACGGATAGCACACAGCACCTCAACAGTCGTATTTTTAACTCAAAATTTAAGTCCCGACAGCAAAGGAGCCTCTTCATTCTTGTAAATCTGTTTCTGGTGTGTTCGATACTGATTCGTATTTCTTGAGAGCTGTCATTGCTTTCATTAATGGTTATAGGTATTTTAATTGTCTTACTCTTTCAATAGGCTGATTCTGTGCATATATCTCACGAATGCCCTTAGTTGTCTTTGTTATTACCGTACATTTCGTCTTGCTATTCATCCATTTAAAACCGGACTATTTATCGTGAATGCCAAGCTCAAAACAAGAATTTCAACAGAAACAATAGATAAACAGGCGAAAATCGCAAGGTAGAATGTGGAGAAGCTGAAAAAAAAAGATAGGAGGAGACAATGTACACTAGAAATAAGAAATATGTTTCTATTTATCGCACTCCTTAAAAAGAATTATTACAGGACATGCACTGAAGAAAAACCAAACTAACCTAATCAGACAGGCACTCAAGTAACAATCTAAAAGGAAAAGAAGAAAAGGAAGATCTGATAAAATTCCGCCAATAATCACAACAATAGCACATAAAGCAATTGGGTAAGTTGAAAAGAAATCAAATGAAGAGCGAGAAATAGAGATGACTGCCACCTTCTATTATTGGCTAAAAAAATATAAAAATGAGACCAATCGTCCATTGCTAGGGAGCAGACTATATACAGAGAAAGATACACACAGAGAAAGAAATAGGGAGATAGAGAGAGAGATTCCATAACTTCACACCATTAGTATATATTAAACAAGTACTGTCATTATTAAAATGCTGAAAAATCTAGAGAATTTCAATTATCTATGATTATATGCTTTGTTGACTACCAAAAGGCATTTGATTGTGTAAGCTGGATAAATCTGTGGTCAATTTTAATAGAAATGGGCGCACCAATGCACCTGGTGACACTTATTAAAAATCTGTACCAGTCCAATATAGCGACAGTACGACTAGATCATAAGTTCTCAAACCAATTCAAGACCGAGGGAGGTGTTAGACAAGGATGCGTGTTGTCACCTGACTTATTTAACATTTACGGTGAACATGTCATGAGGTTGGTTTTAGAAGGATGGGCCGGTGGAGTAATAGTGGCTGGTAGGAAAATCTCCAATTTAAGATTTGCTGATGACACTACACTTATAGCAGCAAATGAGCAAGAAATGTTTGATCTCCTGCGAAGAGTTGAGTATGAAAGCAATAAAGTTGGTCTAAAAATCAATAAAGCTAAGACAAAAATAATGGTGGTCGACAGATTCGACACTATTCTATTCAACTGACCAACATGTTACAAGAACACCAGATAGTAAACACCTTTGTCTATCTCGGGTCTAGTAAAACTAACGATGGTAACTGTGAAGCAGAAGTTCGAAGACGTATTGGCATGACAAAAAATGCGATGAGTCGCCTAACTAAAGTTTGGAAAGATAGATCTATCTCTCAAAATATCAATATGAGACTGGTGAATGCCCTTGTATTCTCAATATTTCTATACGGAGCAAAAAATTGATGCATTTGAGATGTGGTGCTGGAGAAGAATGCTGCGCATACCTTGGACAGTTCATAGAACAAACGTTTCCATTCTAAACCAACTCAAGATTAAAAAAAGGCTGTCTACAATATGTCTGCAACGAATTCTGCAATTCTTTGGTCAGGTGGTTCGCAGAGGTGACAAGTTTGGAGAGATTAATTGTTTCTGGCAACGTTCCGGGGAGAAGATCAAGAGGACGATCACCAACTAGATGGTCCGACCAAAGAAAGAATTCAGCTGGAAACTCATTCTGCGAAGCTCTTAGAGCAGCTGAAGATAGACACCAATGGAGAAACATTGTTAGGAATATTGGAAGAAATCACGATCCTTAGTAATGGGAAACGACAAGAGAGAGAGAGTCTTTATTAATTTTATCCTATTTTGTCACTATTCATCCTTCTAAGTATTCTTAATTCTGCCACATGAATTCGTAGTTCCTCTTTCTTTTTAACTTTTCCAAGGTTTTTCCAGAGTCGAAGGACTAAATACGGAATACCACCTACTTATATACAAAAAGAATATCAGAGAAGATTGCTGAGAATGGAACATTAGAAAACGATAACATCGAGGAAAGCGGGGAAAAACTGAATGGTAACATAATTAACGCAGCAACAGAATCGCTTAGAGAGAGGAAAGTAACGAATACTAATATATCAAAAAAGAAAACCCAATGGTTTAGAGAGGAAGTGAAGAAAAGAAGAAACCCTTTTTACAATACAGAACAAAACAAACACAAAAGGCATACAACCACTATAAAGAAGCAGAAACGAACACTTTAGTCAGACAAATAAAAAGAGAACAAGTAATTTGACTTCGTAAATCCTAGGTTTTCACCCAAAGTAATCGAAAGTAGAAACGGAAGTCGATATTTGAACTCTTCGTGTAACTTTGCGTCGATTGATAAACGATTTTACTAATTTTGAGTCATTGTTACTAAATTTTGACAAAATTTGATTTCAAAACCGGAACTAAAGATTCAAACTCAACTTTTCAATACGCTTCGATTGATGTGTTACATGTACTATTTCAGCGACTATAATGACACTTCTGGTTAGAACTTTTTAACCGGAAATGATATAAAAACCAAAATTTTACATTTGTTCTCATCTTGCTATAGCATGTCGAATAATATAGGTATCGCTTATACTATTTCCGTGACTTTAAAACAGTACTTACGGTTGCAACTCTAAAACCGGAAGTCTGATGTCAAATTTCTCATCTGTAATACTATCCTTGAGTTATATGCTTTCATTCGACACCTCATTTGTCATTCTACCTGATATAGTGTCGAAGGAGTTATATTCGCTTTCGGACGGACCGATGGACAGACAGCCTAAGTCAAATTTCTCACCTTTAGTATCATCTTTGGATTATAAGCTTTCATTTGACACCTCATTTGTCATTCTACCTGCTATAATGACGGAGGAATTATATTCGCAGTCGGACAGACAGACGGACAGACAGCCTAGGTCAAATTTCTCACCTTTAGTATCATCTTTGGATTATAAGCTTTCATTTGACACCTCATTTGTCATTCTACCTGCTATAATGACGGAGGAATTATATTCACGGTCGGACAGACAGACGGACAGACAGCCTAGGTCAAATTTCTCACCTTTAGTATCATCCTTGGATTATAAGCTTTCATTTGACACCTCATTTGTCATTGTACCTGGTATAATGACGGATGAGTTATATTCGCGGTCGGACGGACCGACGGACAGACAGCCTAGGTCAAATTTCTCACCTTTAGTATCATCCTTGGATTATAAGCTTTCATTTGACACCTCATTTGTCATTGTACCTGGTATAATGACGGATGAGTTATATTCGAGGTCCTACGGACAGACAGACAGACAGCCTAGGTCAAATTTCTCACCTTTACTACCATCCTTGGATTATAAGCTTTCATTTGACACCTCATTTGTCATTCTACCTAGTACAATGACGGAGGAGTTGTGTTCACAGACAGACAGACGGACAGAAGGACGTGGATAATTCAAAGTTTTCACATTTTTTAAAAATTGGGTGAAAACAGCATTGGGAGAGCTTCTCAAAACTATTAAAAAATCCTGACTAAATAACTATTAAAACTAATCCAAGAAATAATAGAACAAAACAGAATACCACAAGAATGGAGATCAAGCATCCTAATACCCATCTTCAAACAGAGAGAAAAATCGGACCCGGAGAATTACAGCGGTGTGAATCTTTTAAACACAACATTAAAATTAACGACCAAAGTGAAAATAAACAAACTGAATAAAATTATAACATTGGCAGAAGAACAACAAGGTTTTAGGTCAGGAAGATCGTGCATCGACGCTATATTTATAATGAGGCAGGTTCAAGAGACATTATTAGAATACAATAAACCGGCATATTTATGTTTCGTGGACCTTAAGAAAGCATTTGACAAGGTCAAATTACACGACGTTATCCATCTATTGTACGCAAGAGAGGTACCTACAGGAATAATCAAAACGATCAAAAATATCTACCAGAACAAGGCAATAAAAGTAAAAAGTAGAAAAAAAAAAACTAATTGACCCAATTGAAGCTGGCAATGTGATACGGCAGTGAAATCCCCGAGTTCTCTATTGTTCAACGTAATTATGGACGAAATAATAAAAAAATAAGAACTAAAAAAGGATACTAAATGAGAGAAAAACTACTTAAAATAATCTGCTACGCACAGGCCGCAATACTAATCTCTCAAAGTGAAGATGATTTACAACGTATGCTGCACCAATTAGAAAATCGCTAGAAAATTTAATATAGTAATTTCCACAAATAAAACAAATGCATGGTTAACAAATTTAATAAAACGTAAATTAGAGCTGGAGGGTCAGATAATGGAACAAGTCATGGAGTTTAAATATCTAGGCATCACAATATCTAGCTACGGAAAGTTCGAAACAGAAGTGGAATATCAAGTGAATAAATCAAACAGCCGCAGGTTTCCTCAATGAAACAATATGGACAAATAAAAATATCGGAAAAGAAGTGAAAAGCTGAATTTACAAAACAGTCATCAAACCAATAATAACATAGGTACGCGGCAGAAATACGACCTGATACAGAAATGATAAAAGTAATGCTAGAAACAGCAGAGTAGACACTATGGGATAGAGCTACAGATATATGACGGAGATGCAAGGTGGATAACATTAATAACTGTGTAAAAAACAGAAGAGGAGAATTGAACGACCACATAGGCCGAATGACCACAAATAGAGTAGCAGGGCCGTGCGGTACATATTATCATTATGATGCAAGTCTTCGAAATACCGCCCCTTAAATATTATTGAAACTTAACTTTTATTTTTATTAAATGCAACTACACAAAATAATATTTACAAAATAAAAAAAAACATTAAATAACATTTACAAAAATTACAATAATTTTACCCTTTCGACTTTAATATTGGCAAACACGTCAATCAGATTGATGTAATATAAAATAGTAGCGAGTGAGGACTCTATTGAAATGGATGCTAAATTTTTTAGTATTGTTTGTCTTGTGCAGCTTCGTAAGTACATACATAGTTTTTAATAATTTTTTATTTTGAAAAACTCCTTTTTTCACTATCTACCGAGACAGCTGGGAGTGTTAATATAATTCTTAGTGATACAACTACATTTGGGTACATATAAAGAAATTAGGTTATCTTGGCATAATTAGTTGAAAACCTCCACGGTTTCATGGAGTATGGTATCATTTGGGATATATCAAGCATTTCTTCTTTCAGTCTAGAAGCTCATTTGCCTCTATATCAGATTCTTTTTCTTTTACTACTGAAAATATTGAATGAATCTATTTCCCTCAATTTAAAAATATCAAAAGTTTATTTATTTATGAATTTCTAGGAGAAAAAATCGATCAATCAAATAATTAATGGCAATATCTAAAATATAGATGAAAAAATTTATTTTAAATTTATCATCCTCTGTTAAGAGCTCATCCACAGATTTTTGTAATCAATTTGACGCTTTTTTCCTCCTGGATCGAATTTCATTTTCAACTGGAAATCCGAAACTTATATCAAAATTTTCTGCAATTGCATTAGCAGTAATTTTCGTTTGGTCATAGCAAGATTGTCTATCTATAACTTTTAATTTTTGTATAGTTTCTGACAAATCTATAGTTTCTTACAACATTTTTACACAATCTGGCAAATGTACCTATAGTTGCATATTGCAACATCTTAGAGACTGAATTCATATGAACTAAAATATCATGCCAAAGAACTACACCGCCTATTTTATAAATTTATAATTTTTAATATTTTTTGCTAATCCTCGTGCTTTGACGTTAGTTTCTGAATCTATTTTCTGACTTATTTCGAATAAGGCATCATATATTTCACAAAATTGAAATCTTAAAGGTTCCAATGCATCTATTCGACTTGGCCATCTAGTATCACCCAACGGTTTTAGAGTTACTAGTGTTAGTGTGAAACATGTTTCTTCAGACTTCCCAACGCTTTGGAGAACCAGAAAAAAGGTTGTTTCTGCAGAAGAAGACGCTTTCTTCACTTTTAAAACTAAGTTTAAAGAGTGGCATCCGCAGGGCACGTAACCTCGGATATTTTTCAAGTATTCTACTTTGCACACCCTTTCTTATTCCTATGATTATTTTGATGCATTTTGATTTTACTGATATGCCGCCCCTATAGTGATGCCGCCTGATGCGGCTGCCTCAC
Organism: Diabrotica virgifera virgifera; assembly: GCF_917563875.1. NCBI lineage: Eukaryota > Metazoa > Arthropoda > Insecta > Coleoptera > Chrysomelidae > Diabrotica > Diabrotica virgifera. The sequence goes on along the minus strand of NC_065446.1, from coordinate 65,444,146 downwards.
CGCATCATAGCACGGCACGGCCCTGTAGAGTAGTAAGGACGGCGAGAGACGGTTCCCCAATAGGAAGACGATCAGTGGGAAGACCACGAAAACGATGGAACGACAACTTACTAGAGGCACATTGAAAAAACAGACAGAGGCATGTCTACACAAAAAGAAGAAGAAGAAGATTCAGTTGGGAAGACCATCATAAACTATAAATAATTATCTTTGAATTAGGAAACTCGAACCTTAAATTCACTCATTACTCCAGCATTGTGTTGATTGTTGATTACGCAACAATAGCTACCGAACGGCTTTTTTTAAAGCTTCAACTCAACCGAAAAATGCTTCCGTTCTCTAATAATAACATTCTTGAGAATATCAGTTCGAAATCGATTAAAAGGCATAAAAATAAAAGTCAGTTATGTGGTTTTTGTCAAGTTTGAATTTAACACGGATTACAATGAACTGAAGGATATTGACTGCTCCTGTGCAGTGGTGTAGAAATGGTTTTCAGCTTTCCCGTACACGTGCAGGATGTCTTATTTAGGACTGAATGCCACCGAACAATTCTGTACTGATAAGTAAAAAGTAAAAAGTCAAAAATATCGATTCTAGTTTTTTATTACGTTAAAAAATCAAGAAAATAAAAGAAAAAAAGGAATTATACCATAAATTTAAATGCAATGGTCATGTAGAAAGATAGAGCAGAATATGTGAGAAACAAGAAGCTCAGAAGTCTGGAAAATTGTGAAATCTTTACGAACTAACACTATAAAACCAGTGGTAGAACCACTATAAAAATTCGTATTGGGATCTGCCTGCTAGTTCCTCCATCGTAATTTGCAGTTCCTCGAATGAGCTCGCTATAATCACAATGTTGTCAGAGAATCTGAGGTAGTTTAGCTTGTTGCCATTAACGTTAAGAGGATGGGTACGTATTTTCGGCTGCAATGCTATTCAAATGGGGATTCATTTTTTTCGAATCCTGAGAAAACTAATAATTATTTTTGAAAAATTTAAACGCAGAATGAAAGATTACGTTATTGGCGAGGGCCGAAAGTCCCTGAGAACTTCCATAATGTTTATTTTAATAAGTTACAGGGGTGAAAAACTAAGAGAAAATTTAGTGTCCTATTTAATTTAAAATATCTCATTCAAAATAGATTTTTTATTTATTCTAAGGGACTTTCGGCCCTCGGTAATAATATAGTCTTTCATTCTGCGTTTAAATTTTTCAAAAATATTTATTGGTTTTTCAGGATTCGAAAAAAAATGAACACAATGTCCGTGATAATATTTCCAAATCTATCTTTGTCATATAACGCACTCAGTCGAATAGAATATTGTCAGCATACTGTCAGTCAGACAGTGACAATCAGTGACAATTTTAAATATTTGACATGGCATCGGGAATATTTTGAGTTGTTGATTAAATAATATTGATAATAGTGTATTTGATAAATATTTAATTTACGAAGTGAATTTAATAAAAATTTATTTATTGTGTATTATTTGTGGAAGATTCAAGCAGAGAATACATCAGGATAATATATTCTGTGATCCAAGTAGTTTGTTCTTAAAGATGTTCAAAATTGTAAGCGTTCCATAGTAACAATATATTATTACAAAATCACTTTTTAGTTTAGTATTAGTATTAGTTTTTGTTGTACATATAAATTATTACAATCATTGAATACATAGTTAGTGAAAAAATTATCACATTTATTAACTGAATTAATAATTTGCAATTATAAAAATAACAGTTATCCAAGAACATTCAAAAGCCATCTCTTTAAATTAATTATGACATTTTCAGGTAGAATGACATTCTAGTAATGTTTACATATCCATACCAGTGTGAATTTTACTACACGTAATTTGCCGTGTAAAGACAGAGAAAGTAGGGATACCCGTAAAATATTTGCGAATTATGTACCAATGACCTTAATGCCATAGGTTGACCAATTTTTCGTTTTGAAGACGTCTTCTAGGGCTAGGTTGAAAAGCTTTGGCGATATTACTTCTCCTTGTCTCACGCCTCTCTTAATGGGGATGGGATTTGTATTTTCGTCATAGAAAAATCGTATACAGAACAGAGAAATTAAGAAGAATGATATGCCGAATAATGGAAAGAGCAATAAATGGAGAGCACATCCCTAAACAATGACAGGAAGCCTATAAATATATAACAACGATATATAAAAAAGGGAACAGAAAAGAATGCGAAAACTACAGGGGAATAAGCGTCATTGCTACAATGAGAAGACTGTATGGCAGGATCCTCAGGAACAAAATATAGAGAAAAGTATAGAAGGTAAAATTGGTGAAGGGCAAGCATGATTCACAGCAGGGAAATCAAGTCTAGATCATATCCATACAATACAACAGACATAAAGAAGAAAAGAGCTAAGAACAGAAATTTACACATGGCGTTTGTAGACCTTAGGAAGGCATACGACACCGCGCCAAGGAAAGGACTGCATAAAGCAATAACAAAAATAGGGATACCAGCTAACCTAACACAAGCAATCACGAACATAATATACAGTGGAAATTTAGTAAATATAAAAATCAGAAACAAAGTAGTTGCCAACTTCAAAACAACAAGAGGACTACTACAGGGATGCCCAAAGTCACCAACTCTATTTAAAATACTTTTAGAACACGCACTAATAACAAGTCAAAATGTAGGGATATGGAAATACCGATAAGGGACGATTATCTGTACACATTGTGTTTCGCAGAACCTATCAGGTGGTGATGTCTCAAGATGAGGAGGATATCATGCATGGTAAGAAAACTAAAAGAGAAATACAGAAAGGTGGGTCTGGAAATAAATATGAAGAAAACGGAATACTTAGCAATATCGGAAGAAGACGTCAAAAATATGGAAATAGAAGAACACGTAGAAATAAAAAGAACGTAGAATTTTAAATATTTAGGTTTTATATTGTCGAAAAACGGAACAACAGAAGAAAATATAAAAAATAGATTGAGACAAATTTTAACTTTTAATTTAAGATCTTATATAAGACAACTCTATAGTGTAATCTGGAAGAAAATCATAAAAGAAAAAACAAAAAAAATTGATATACCAAACAACAGTACGAAGTATCATAACATATGCAACATAAATTTGGGTCATAAACAAAAAAAAGAAGCACTCTGGCGACGGAAATGGAATGCTGGAGAAGACGCTGTGGTCTAATCAGAAGAGACAGAATACCAAATGGAGAGATAAGAAGAATAATGAAAGTGGAATATGATACCCTGCAGTATATAGATGAGACAAGACTAACATTGCACGGCCACGTACGCAGAGCAGAAAGTACAAGGATAAACAAGGTTGCAGAATGGAACCCAAGATGAACAAGAAGGAGAGGACGATCGAGAAGATCTTGGAAAAATGAAGTCGACGAAGCCATATCAAATGAAGGATTGAAAGAAGGAGACTGAGAAGATCGTAAAAATGGAAGTCCTGGCTGACGGACGTAGGGGAAACCCTTAGCATTGAACAACCCTTTATACATACAGGGTGTCCAGTAACTCTACCGACAAGCGAAGACAGGAGATTCTTTAGATATTTTAAAGACCATTAGCTGAATTCACCTCGTTCGAAAATGCTTCCTAAGGGAGCTGGAGCACTTTGAAATTGGCGTCTTGTAATTAGTTTTTCTTAAATACCTCCAGAACGCTTCAATTTAGAAAAACGAAAATTGGTGTGTGTATTTATCTTCCAGAGATAAATCGATTCCATCCATTGCGGATTTCTAGTATCGATCATAGGCGTCCGTTTTGGGTAGGGAAACGGTTATTTTATCACATAACTTTTTTGTCGTTGACTTTTAAGCATTTTTGACACTAGATTATTAAATTGTGAGGTATTCTAGTACTAAAAGGTACTCTAGCTTTAAAACGGTAGGACACTCGTTTTCTAAAAAAATCGATTTGAAAATTTTTCGTTTTTTGAATTTAAAATTTTTTAAAAATTTTTTCCAAAAAACAGTTTTTTTACGAACTTAAAGCAAGAGTAACTTTTAGTACTAGAATACCTAATAACTTAATAATCTAGAGTCAAAAATGCTTAAAAATTAAAGACAAAATTATGCGATAAAATAACCGTTGACCTACCCAAAACGGACGCATATGACCCGTACTAGAAATTCGCAATTAATGAAATCGATTCATCTCTGCAATATAAATAAACGTACCAGTTTTCGGATTTTTAAATAGTTTTTTTTTAATTTTTTTTGGAAATTCAAAAAAAGAAAAATTTTCAAATCGGTTTTTCTAAAACACGGTGTATCCTATCGACTTAAAACAAGAGTACCTACCTTTTAGTTGTAAAATACTTCACAATTTAATAATCCAGAGTCAAAAATGCTTAAAAATTAAAGATAAAAATTATGCGATAAAATAACTGTTGCCCTACCCAAAACGGACGCCTATGACCGGTACAAGAAATTCGCAATGCATGGAATCGATTTATCTCGAATCGATATGGAGTTATTTAAGAAAAACTAATTACAAGACGCCATCTTCAAAGAGCTCTAGCTCCCATAGGAAGCATCTTCGGACTAGGTTTATTGGGTTAAAGTGTCTTAAAATTATCTCAGGAATCTCCTGTCTTCGTTTGTCGGTAGAGTTTCTGGACACCCTGTATAATATACATATAAATCGACACTGATTTTCATCTTTATTTTGAAACAAACTATTAAAGTCAACTAAGCGTTGAAATTCAATAGCTTTTCATCGCTTTTTATTGTTTTTTAACGTACTAAAGAACTTAGTCAAAATCGATATTTTTGATTTAAGATCTTTTTTGAAGTTATACTTCTTTACGATCGGGCGTGAAATTTTATAAGTCCCTGGCGCATGCGCAGACACACAGGGTCAGGGACAGGGACAGGGACAGACGCGTTGCTAATCTTTCAAATTATGTATGTATCAGCGTAAATAAGTCATTAAAAGAATATATTAGTGTTATTAATCTTCTTCTTCTTCCTTCTTTTATGTAGGCTTTAAAGCCTGTTTCTTCTTCAATATTAGCCTCCTAAATTGTTTGAGTTATCGCACTATCTTTTTCTTGGTCTGCCAATACTTCTTCGTCCATTTGGTGACTTATCTCGTGCTATTCGTAATATCATATCCTCTGCCATTCTACTAATGTGTTCGTTCCACTCCTGTTTCCGTTTTGTCACCCATCCATTTATGTCTTCTACATTGCATGATCTTCTTATGTTTTCGTCTCTCTCCCTATCCAACAGACTTTTCCCTGATATTCGTCGGAGTATTTTCATATCTGTTGTTTCTAGTAATCGTCTCGTTTGAGATGTGTCAGGTCTTGCCTCCGCCGTGTATGTCAATATAGGTCTAATTGCTGCTTTATAGATTCTTAGTAAATGTTCTTAGTATAGTGTTCTTAGTAAATGTATTATTTATTATAATTTTTGTGTCTTTAGATTTGTCTTCCTCGGGCGTAAGATAATAAAATATCTATGTTTATACTTCACTTTGATCTATTTGTCACTGTGATGTGTAATTGTATCCGACACGTCAATAGCACGGGGCTTCATAGCTCGGTTGGTATAGCATTGGACCAGAGATCGAGAGATCGCGGGTTCAAATCCCGGATGATTCATATTCATATTCATATTCATTTTTTTTTTTGGTATTGTTAAGTTTTGGTAATTATTGTGTATTTTTGGTATTGTAACTGTTAAGTATATTTATTTCGTTGAAATTATAAAATATAATATTAGTATAACTTCTTACGTGCGTACAAAGTACACACACATTCTTTTTTTCTTATCAGTACAGAATTATTCTTTTGATTTCCACTCCGGAAATTATTTTCTCAGAAAATATGAAAAAACAAAAGAAATTGTGTTGAAAAATGTATACCTAATCGCAAAGTTGTTGTTGAAGTTATAATAACTTCAACAACAACTTGACGCTTATAAATTTTTTCAACACAGTTTCTTTTCTTAATAATCTTTTTTGATAAAACGATTTCCGGAGTGGAAATCGAAATGTCAAATCTTTTTAGGTAAATATGTAATTGTCATTACAGTCAACTGTGGCTAATCCCATATAAACATAATAGACTATAATAAACTACATTATCTTCGTCGAAGTTAATACATTTAGATGAATGAACTCATCTAATTTGAATAATCGTCAACGATTTACGTAATTTACGCAAAAGTATTATAATAATATCACTTCAAAATTTTGGATCGTTTTGGTTGAAACAGTTTTATTATTACGTCTGCAAACTCTTCGTGTCTATTGAAATCATCATCTGGCAACTCTTGAACTAATCTTATTTTGTATGGATTAGCCACTTTACTAGTGGAAGTGCAATAAGTTGCAACTAACTTTCTGCAAGAAAGTGATTACACTGCGTGACTGCTTAACAAAATCCTTCGCCCCCCCCCCCCCCAAGATTTGGAAATGGGGTCCCCTTTAAAAAATTACTAAATGCGACATGTGTAGCAAAAACTTATATCTCTTATAGCCCAGTAAATGAACGTGAAATACGGCTATACCGTGTAATTTTCAATGTAACCATCGAAGTGGTCCAGTTAATACTTTTCCAGTTATATACGAGTGAAAATGTTCAACATTGTTCAACAAAAAAATACGTTTTCATGCGGTTTTTCGCAAATAACTCAAAAAGTAAGTATTCGAAGTAAGTAGGAAAAATGCATTTAGCTTATACAAAAATGAAGTCTATCGACCAAGTAAATGCAAATTTGTAGTTCATGAAAAATTGTTCTTATTCGTCAAATTCCAAATCAAATATTTCAACGTGAAATAACCAAAATATGAAGCACTTTTCGGGGAAATCTCATTAAAACTTTTTTAAAGAGTTTAAAAAAATTTTTAGGTATATTTACTTTTTATAAAAATTTATATCATCAAAACTAAGCGAGTTACGCTCAAAATACAGTTAGAGCCTTTTGTGATAAAAAATTGTGAAAATCTTCCCATATTTAGCACCCCAAATGTAACTAATCGTTACCGCCTTACAAATTACTTACCTTTTTTTTATATGACCTGTAAGTTTCACCGGTTCAAAGTGCGTATTTCTGAATGGGTTTTAATTGAAAGGGCTCTAACGAGTCACTAATTACGAGTGTATGCAAATTTTGAACAGCCATATCTTAACGAATTTTTGTCTTACTGAAAAACAAAATAACACCAAAATATTTATAAAAGCAAAACCTACATTTCTTTAGTCTTTGAGATTTTTCGTATCACTAATATTCAAGGCGGATCCAATACCGATTTTCAGGGGGGGGGGCATGAACTTTTTTTATGATACATGCATAGCTTAGGTTACACACTTTACCTCGTTCAGCACAACCTTTACTCCCTTTCAGCACAAAGCTAAAAACATTTTTCTCGTAGCAAGCGGTATATGTGTTTGAAACTAAAAACATTTGAACTGCAAATATTTAAATTTATATTATATTAAATTCTCGACGGGGGATTTCTGAATCCGCACTTGCTAATACTTTTTAAGTTATTTTGAAAAAATGGCATAAATAAAACAACTTTTTGTACTATAAAACCAATTTTTTTCAAAAATAAGAACCTCGAACCGATCCAAATTAGGGGGAGATTTTCACGTCTCTTTTTTTAGAAAAATATGGGCCAAGTCTATTTTAAGCGTAACTCACTTTGTTTTGATGCTAGAAGCTTGCTATAAAATGCTATAAAAATAAAAATAAAGCTCTTTTTTTATACATTAAAAAAAGTTTCAATGAGCACCAAAAAGTGCTTCGTTTGTTGGTTATTTCACGTTGAAATATTCGATTTGAAATTGAACGAATATGAACAATTTTTCATGAGCTACAATTTTCCTTTTACTGTGTCGATAGACTTCATGAATAGGTACACCACGTTTTTTTGTTTTTTATTAGCTACATTTTTGCTAGAAATATTTTTGCGATAATTTTGCGATAATATTTATTTCGATAAAATACTTGTTTTTTGAGTGCTTTGCTAAAAACCGCCTGAATTCGTGGTTTTTTTGTTGAAAAATAAACATTTTCACTCACAAGTCACTTGAAAAGTATTGACTTAGGTAAAGAAGCTCTATTGAACAAAAGTTGCTAATAATTAGTCAATTTATCCATTTCCGGACTTATTTTAAACGTACATTTTTCACTCCCGACAAGGGGTGACTGTCACCCCCCAAGTAAAAGCAACCAACGGCGCAACTCCAACTTTGAAGTGGAGAATAATTAGAATCTAAATCCAAATTGTTGTTCTGCATTTCTGCCATTTCCTTCTCAGCCGCCTTTTTTCATAAATACCATAATTGCTGTTTTTTTTATTTAATGGTATAGATAGACAATAGTCATTCAGCCAGTTGCAATAACAAATATATAATCCTAATAATTGGTGTTAAACTGTTACTTAAATAAAGTTAATTTATTCACTTTATAACATTTTTATTGTGCTTTCATTATTGTTATTATTACGATCTTAATAAAATTGGTAAACAATCAACTGTGGTGTTTATATCAAGCAAAGTGTGCCTTTGAAATTGAGGATGACAGAATGTCAATGTCATCAGAAGCTTTTAATTGTTGACAGAAAAGTAAAAACACAAACAGTGTAGCCTTAAAAGTTAATAAAACATAACAAATTGCCAAAAAATTGTATGAAAAATAGCGCAGGTTCTATTTAGCTGCAACTTCTTGATGCAACAGGTTGCAGCAACTTTTCTGTGCAATTTTCGTATAACACGATGAAATCTTTATTGCTGAAAGAAATTGTGCAATTAATTGCCCAAATACTTGCATCGTTTAAAGTGGCTAGATGGAAATAATTTTCACGTAAAATTTTCATTGCGGATGTTTGCGAAATCTCAAATTCCCTGGACATTTGTCTAGTACTCAAGTGTGGATGGTCTTCTAACAGGACAGAAACCTCTAAAGATCTGATAACAATATAAATATCACTATACTATCGGCCGCATCACAAGACCCACAGACCAAAATCTATAAAAATCATGCAAGCCGTTTCCGAGATAAATGAGGCATTCCGTACTAAGACTCACCCTGTAGATTAAGAATGAAGAGAAAATCAAAAGCATTCTTTTAAATGTATACAAAAAGGGCGTCATTTTTGTTTTTGAAAACGTTTGTAGATGGTTTTGAACAGATTCTACAATTTTACAGTGATTTTAAATCCCGGTAGTTTTACACTGCAAAATTACTATTATTTCGCTCATTCAATTTTTAAAATTTCGCAAAAAAATATTAGGTCTGGATCCCGCGTATGAAAAAAAAAGTTGATTAATAGCAAGCTGAAAATTTGTTATTAGCTTAAGGGTGTCTAGTCGGATAAACTTTTATATATGGGAACACTGTAACAGGGGCAGTTTTAATTGTGGAACAGGTTAAAAATTTGGAACGGTCAGACCACAAAAACGGCACATTTATTTTGTCCGACATAATAGACTTAAACTCTCTGAACAGATATTAAACTCTCATGCAAAAATCAGACTGCTATTTATCTCCTGTCATAATTCCTGTCATTTGACATATTCTACATGTTCCACTTATTAAAACGCCCATTTGGTGATAAATAGCAGTCTGATTTTTGCATGAGAGTTTAATCTCTGTTTGGAGAGTATAAGTCTGTTTTGTCGGACAAAATACATGTGCCGTTTTCGTGGTCTGACCGTTCCAAATTTTTAACCTGTTCCACAATTAAAACTTCCCCTGTTTCAATGTTCCTATATATCAAAGTTTGTCCGACTAGACACCCTTAAGCTATTAACAAATTTTCAGCTTGCTATTAATCAACTTTTTTTTATACGCGGGATCCAGACCTATATATGATTACCCTCGTTTTGGGTGCTGCACTATTTTTTCTTCAGATTTAATTACTAGACAACAAGAAAACAGTGGTCCCAAGAGTGTCTCCTCAAGTTTAAAAATGAATGTTTTTAGTATAAAAAAAGTGGATATTTTCTGTGGAATTCGACATAAATACGAAGAGTACAGGGGAAAAACGATCTAAGTCACATTATACCCGGATTTAAGTTATACACATAATTTCGTATAGTTTTGTATCTGCTATTTTACTCTGTGCATTTGAAATTAACAAAAAACCTCGAATAAAAAAAAGTGTTGTATGGAAAAGCGGTGGAACTATCTGCGTTCTATGAAAAAGCGATCTAAGTCCACAATAACTCTCAAGCAGGTTTTGACGTTTGTTTCATTTCGAAAATGGATATCATAGTTAGTGCGTATCGGTACATGTGCTCTGCTAATATGAATGATGTTAGTGTTAAGTAGTAATATCGGTAGTACTCGTAATACTGAATCAATAAATAATTGGAGTAAACGAAAATCTTTCGGTCGCATTAACGATGCAGCAAAGAAAATAAGAAACCACATTTATGTAATTGGTGAATGATGTAACTGCCAAAGATTCAAGTGTCATTTAATTATCAATTTCAATTTAATGTGCGACGGAAATAAACAAAACCATAAGTTATGTGGCCTCATTAGCATAAGTAATGTAACAAAGAAGGCGTCCAAAACTTGAGAATCGTCGGCAGAGCCTATTTTGCTTCAAATCAGGCCCGAGGCACTATACAATTTTCGGGTCCCTAAATAATATAATTTAATAATAATTATAATAACTTTTCTAAATGAATTAATTATTTAATAGAAATACAGTTCCATCAGAAATTTAAATTTTTATTAACAATAAGTAAAATTTATATTTAAACAATTAAACATTGTTTAATTGTTTAAATATAAATATTTTAAACACGAGTAAAAATTCAATAGGTATATAGTACATTATTGGTACCTACATTATAGATAACAATAAAAAATTACTTACATAACTAAAATATAATTATAATAAAACAAATACTGTCTCTACAAAAAAGAAAAAAAAAATAAGTAGGTATTAGCTACTACAAATAGTAAGAAAAATAAAATATATTAAATTAAAATTACTTTCTTATTTTCATTTCATTTATCAATTATTACATTTGTATCAATTTTTTGTAATATACCATTTTCAAAAATGTCATCATACTTTGCGGATTTTGTAAGATGTTAGATATGTGCTGAAACATCTATATCGTTCTCATATTTTATTCTGTAATAGCTTTCACGTCTACTGTTTCACTATTGTCTGCAGGCCCTATTTTACTACTAGGCCCGTGAAGCACCTGCCTCGGGCACGTATTTGAATGGGTCCGTATTTGAATGGGGCCCGGAAAGATCACCAAACAAAACATGTTTATTACAATAACAAAACAAATTTTCAAAATTCTTTCATTTTACGAACAGGCAATGGTAAATGATAACCATAAGAGTTATAATTAAGCGGATAGGCGCAAACTTTCGGCTTCAATGCTCTTTAAATGCATTCATTTTTTCGAATCCTTAAAAAACTAATAAATATTTAAAAAAAAATTTAGACGCAGAATATTACATTATTACCGAGGGCCGAATGTCCCTTAGAATAAATAAAACGTTTCTTTTGAATAAGATATGTATTTAAAATTAAAAATGACACTCAATTTTCTCCTTTTTTCACCCCTTTAACTTATTAAAATAAACATTATCGAAGATTTCAGGGACTTTCGGCCCTCGGTAGTTACGTAATCTTTTATTCTGCGTTTAAATTTTTCAAAAATACTTATTAGTTTTCTCAGGCTTCGAAAAAAACGAATGCATTTAAATAGCATTGAAGCCAAAAGTTTGCGCTTATCCCCTTAAACAATGTTTAATTGTTTAAATATAAATTTTATTTATTGTTAATAAAATTTTATTTCTTTGTGCAACTACATATATTTCTATTAAATAATTAATACATTTAAAAAAGTTATTATCCTTATTAAATTATATTTAGGGGCCCGAAAATTGTGTAGTGCCTCGGGCCTGATTTGAAGTAAAATAGGCTCTGATTGTCTGTGTATGTTAATATATCGTTTACAGAATATTATAAGCATCTTTTAATATACATAGATAGTTGCGCAATTAAAGTATCACAAATAAAAACTATTTATTTTAAAATTTTCGTGCCCGTTTAAAAAATTGATAAGATCGGTTTATGATTTATGACTATAAATCTTATTGTTATCATTTCCTATTCGTAAAATGAAAGAGTTTTGAAAATTTATTTTGTTATTGCAATAAAAACATTTTTTGTCATTTTTCTGGGGCCCGTTAAAATGCGGGCCCGAGGCAGATGCCCCATGGGCCTAGTGCTAAAATAGGCCCTGATCGTCAGCAAATTTAGAATGTAACGCCTCTAAACAGCAAACTAAATTTACTAAAGGCAACAGCAAGTGACAGTCAATGATTTGCTGTTGCGTTTAGTAAATTTCAATTTCTGACTTATCATCGACTTATTTCGTATGCTTTAAATGATGACGCATGGGTAAAGATTCAGGGACTCAACTGTATTTATGACACTACATTTTTATTAATTTTTCTTATGTGTAATTTAAAATTAAAATATACAGAGTGTTTCATTAATAATTAAAAATATTTTTAACTATAGATTCCTGGGCACAAAATATTAAGACTAAACCCAACTCACCTAGTCCGAAAATGCTTCCTAAAGGAGCTAGAGCTCTTTAAAGATGGCCTCTATTAATTAGTTTTTTTTTAAATAGATCCAGAACGCTTTTATTAAAAAAAAACTGGTAGACTCATTTATCTTTCAGAGATTAATCGATTCCATAAATTGCGAATTTCTAGAACCAGTCATAGGCGTCAGGCGTCCCTTTTTGGTAAGGCAACGGTTATTTTATCGCAAAACCTTTTGTCTTTAATTTTTAAGCATTTTTGACACTGGATTATTAAATTGTGAGGTGAGGTATTCTAGTTCTAAAAGGTACTTTCGCTTTATGTCGGTAGGATACATCGTTTTCTAGAAAAATTGATTTGAAAATTGTTGTTTTTTTAATTTGAAAAAAAGAATAAAAAAACGTGTATTTTACCGACTTAAAGCAAGAGTAACCTTTAGTATTAGAATACCTCCTAATTTAATAACCTAGTGTCAAAAATGCTTAAAAATTAAAGACTCAAAATAATCCGATAAAATAAGCGTTGACCTACCCAAAACGGACGCATATGACTGATACTAGAAATTCGCAATTGATAGAATCGATTTATCTCTGAAAGATAAAGAGGCGTACCTACCAGTTTTCATTTTTCTAAATCCAAGCGTTCTGAAGGTAGGTATTTAAAAAAACTTATTACAAGACGCCATCTTCAAAGAGCTCTACCTCCCTTAGGAAGCATTTTCGGACTAGTTGATTTGGATTAACCTGAATATTTTGAGCCCAGGAATCTACAGTTAAAATATTTCCAATTATTAATGAGACGCCCTGTATAATAAATTGTTTTTGTTAATATTACTAATATCTATTACAATGAGTTCTGATAAAAAATCGTTTTTATTTTTCATCACCACTCCTTTAGAACGTATTTAAACTTTAACTAGGAATATCTCAAAACTATTTAAATGTGACTTCTTTCCCTGTTACATACATTTATACTATTTTAAGAAATTTATATAAAGCACTTTTCTTATTGTAGATCGTAGCAATAGAAGAAGCAAATTAATTGCCAACAGAAAGGAAGTATTCTTTTTCCCAGGAGAATAATGCTCTTTCATCTGCACATAATGTGGTGTCATAATAAAAAACCTGTTCCAAATAAAACTATACAACGAATGCATGTTCGTGGTTGGTTTCTCGGTGAGACTACTTCAATTTAGTATGGTTTTACACTGTGCCTATTTCAAAGTTGATATTTTTTGTTTAAATGAGCATTGGCGGATCTTAAACCAGATTGTGTGAATAGTGAACGTTGATTCCTACTTTTGCACTGTTTCACATTTTTTTTGATACAATTTTTTTATGCAATGGTTTCTTAGATTTTAAACATAAAATACTTAGATGTCATCTTCATTGTAATTTTTTTTAGGACAAATATTCTTATACAGCATGTCCCAATAAGTTGTATATAAAGTTGAAGTACAAAGTATATAGGGTGAGGCAGATAACTGGTCTATTAGAAGTATCTGGAGAACTAAAGGCAACAGAATTATGAAAATTAGAATAAAGGGGTTTTAAAGGATGATCTATTAAATGAAAATATTTTCATCTCTTTGCAACTTCCGGTTATACCGGAAGTTGCTTATTTTTACATTTTTGGATTATTTCTAATATTTTATTTCTTAAAATATGAGGTTTTGTAATACTATACAGGGTATTTTAAGAGATATTTACGTTTTTTTATTAATTTCGTAGCAACATTCACACCCTGTAGAATTGTATAGTTTGCCATTAGAAACTCTGCTTACGTTAAGGTGATTTTTAATATAGTCTACTATTGTTAAGAATCATTAGTACAGCTGATTTTGAAATTTTAGTATACAGGGTTGGTCGAAACTCGGAATTAATATTTTCTCAGTTTCCTTAAACGGAACACCCTGTATTTTACGATTGTAATGAAATCATATTTCATGGTACTTTTTTATTTTATAAGTATTCCCTATACCTAACTGCTTTAATTTGTGAGTTATTGGTGATTCAAGCTAAACATTAATTGCAACAAAAAATACGTAAAATTTCATTAGGTTGGCCGTGAAAATATTCAACCACAAATAATTTTTCAGAAATAAATACATATTAATCCAGACTGATCCTTAAAATTACCAATAATGGTTTAGCTATCAAAATACCTACGTAGTTAAAATTGTTGGTGCGATTAACAATTAAGCACAAATTAAAGCAGTTAGGTATGGGGAATGCTTAAGAAATAAAAAGTACCGTAAAATATCATTTCATTACAATACTAAAATACAGGGTATTCCATTTAAGAATACTCATAAAATACTCATTCCGAGTTTCGACCAACCCTGTATACTAAAATTAAAAATTTAGCTATACTAATGATTCTTAGCAAGAGTAGACTACATTAAAAATCATTTGAACGTAAGTAGAGTTTTAGATGTCAAACTACTACAATTCTACAGGGTGTGAATATTGCTACGAAATTAATAAAAAAAAAACGTAATTATCTTTTAAAATACCCTCTATAACATTACAAAACCTCATATTTTAAGAAAGAAGACATCGAAGAGAATCCAAAAATGTGAAAATATACAGGGTGTCCCATTAAAAAAAATCGAAATTATAAGCAACTTCCGGTATAACCGAAAGTAGCAAATAGATGAAAATATTTTCATTAAACAGATGACCCTTCAAAAGCCCATAATTAAAATTTTCATGATTCTGTTGCCTTTAGTTCTCGAGATATTTCTAATAGGCCCTTTATTTGCCTCACCCTGTATACATTGCTGCCTTATTAGTAAAAATTGTTTAGTACGAGTTAGTCTCGGACTAGTTAGTCCGAGATGAGCTGGACGCTGACGATTGAGCAATCAGACCCTGAGCCAAGACCCGATGCCATCGAAGAACCTCAGCATAATGCGGAAGGTATGTTTAATCTCACAATCTATTTGGCAATCATCATCTCTCCTTTAGAACTGACACCACCTCTTTTATTTTCCAAAACAAGCAGAATATGTATCGGGACCCATCTCCACCGGATAACCACAACTAAACTAGGACCTTCTAAAAGACAACGGCTCATCATCATTCTCTTTGCCTTATCCCTATGCGGGGTCGGCTTCCCTAATTACATTTCTCCACACAATTCTATCTTGGATCATATCAATGTTAATCCCCTTTACCAACATGTCCTGCCTTATCTTCTCTCCTCCAGGTCTTCTTTGGTCTTCCTCTCCTACTCCTTCCAGGAATCTGCACTTCAGCTATTCTTCGTATTGGGTGATTAACGTCTCGACGTTGAACATGACCAAACCCTCTTAACTATGCTCTTTCATTTTGGCATCAATTGGTGCCACACCTAGACTTCCCCTAATATACTCATTTCTAATTTTATCCTTCTTAATGTTGTTCTGAAGTTATTTCCTTGTGGCATTTTTATAATTACGTATTTTTTATGGGAAATAAGCCACAATTTTACTAAAAAATAAATTTATTAACGTTTCGAAGCCCAAATCGGGTTTCTTTGTCAAAATACAAAATATTATTGAAAAATATCAAAATACAATAGTATTTTGTATTTTGACAACGAAACCCGATTTGGGCTTCGAAACGTTAATAAATTCATTTTTTAGTAAAATTGTGGCTTATTTCCCATAAAAAATACGTATTTATCCTTCTTTGTCACTCCACAGATCCACCTAAGCATTCTCATTTCCGCCACATGCATTCGTTGTTCCTCTTTCTTTTTCACTGCCCAACATTCAGTTCTGTACATCATAGCCGGTCTTATGGCTGTTTTATAGAATTTTCCTTTCAGCTTCATTGGAACTTTTCTGTCACACAACACACCACTCGCTTCCTTCCACTTCATCCATCCAGCCCTAATTCTACTGCATGCATCTCCATCTATTTCTCCATTACTCTGTAATACCGATCCTAGGTAATTAAAACTATTGCTTTTCACAATCATTTCACCATCCAAAAATACCATTTTATTTGTAGTAACTCCATATTTAAATGAAAATTCCAAATACTCTGTTTTTGTCCTACTAAGTTTCAAACCTTTTTCCTCCAGAGCTTGTCTCCACTGTTCCAGTTTTTGTTCTATTTTTTCACTATTTTCTATTAACACTACATCATCAGCATACATTAGGCACCATGGAATACTACCCTGTATTTTCGCTGTTATCTGGTCCAAAACTAATGAGAATAAATAAGGACTAAGCACCGAGCCTTAGTGCAGGTTTCACCTGAAATTTATCAGTCTCTCCCACACCTGTCCTAACACTAGTCGTTACTCCCTCATACATATCTCTCCTGTAACTGTATCTGTATCTTGCCTGTAACTACATATGGACTGGAGACCATGGCCTTTACAAAGAAAACCTTAGAGCAGCTCAGTACAACTCAAAGAGCGATGGAGAGGGCCATGCTAGGGATTAGTTTGAGAGACAAAATTCGAAATATCGACATTCGTGAAAGAACAAAGATTATTGATGTCGCAGAACGCATAGCAAAGCTCAAGTGGCAATGGGTCGAACATGTTGCCCGAGATAATCCCGAAAAATGGACACAGAGACTAACAAACTGGAGACCAAGAGAGAACAGGCGATTAGTAGGCAGACCGCAGAAGAGGTGGGCAGATGATATCAAACAAGTCGCGGGCAAACAGTGGATGAGAATTGCCAAGAGTAGAAATCGATGGAAGCAAATGGAAGAGGCCTATGTCCAGCAGTGGACGAACACAGGCTGAAGAAGAAGAAGAAGACATATCTCTCACAATCTTTACATATTCGCCAGGGACTCCTTTCTTATTGAGTGCCCACCACAGAATCTCTCGAGGAACTCTATCATATGCTTTCTCAAGATCAATGAATACCATATGAGCATTGGTCTCTTTATTCCTGTATTTTTGCATCAGTTGCCTTACAATGAAAATTGCATCTGTTGTTGATCTGCCCTTCATAAGGCCAAATTGATTATCGGATATTTCGGTTTCTTTACGTATCCGTCTATCAATTACTCTCTCCCATATTTTCATGGCGTGGCTAAGTAGTTTTATAGCCCTGTAGTTTGTACATTGTTGTATGTCTCCCTTGTTTTTGTAGACAGGTACTAATATACTGCTTCCCCATTCGTCTGGCATTTGTCCAACTTCCATAATTCTATTAAATAGACCTGCTAGCCAACTTTTTCCTGTCTCTCCCAATGCTCTCCATACTTCCCCGGGAATATCATCTGGTCCGACTGCTTTTCCTTTCTTTATTTTTTGAAGCGTTTGAGCCATTTCCTCGTTTGTTATTCTGGTAACCATTGCTGTTACTGTCTCCGTTAACTCCACAGGCTGTCTGTCAAATTCTTCATTTAATAAACTGTCAAAATACGTTCTCCATCTCTTTTGGACATCCTTTTCGTGAATTAGTATTTTATTATTTTCATCTCGGATACATCTCTAATCTGATTAAATTCTCTTGCTTTCTTTGCTCTCTGCTTGGCTATTTTATATATCTTTGCTTCGCCTTCCCTGGTATCAAGTTGATCGTATAGGTTTGAATAGGCTTCAGCTTTAGCTTTTGCTACTGCTACTTTCGCTTCCTTTTTTATAGTTTTGAAGAACTATGTCCTATCTGGTTTCTTGCCACTTTTGTGGCTTTGTTCCTTGTACTTCATTTGACCACCACCAAGTCACTTTATCCACAAACTTCTTTCCTGACGTTTTCCCAAGTATTTCAATAGCGGTCTCTCTAATAATATTGGCCATTTTTCTCCAAATTGTGTTAGGGCTTCCTTTCATGTTCCAACATATTTTTTCTACTATTCTTTCCCTGAATAGACCTTCTTTATCATCTTTTAGCATCCACCACTTGATTTTTTGTGGTCCTCTCCGATATTTTTGTTTAGTTTCGCTTTTTACTTCGATGTCCAGAACAAGCAGCTTATGTTGTTGGCTTACTGTCTCACTAACTATTACCTTGCAGTCCTTGCATTCACGTATGTCTTCTTTCCTTATCATGAAGTAGTCTATTTGGGATTGATGTTGTCCACTTTTGTAGGTAATAAGTTGAGTTTCTCTCTTTTTAAAGAATGTGTTAACAATCGCCATATCCAATGCTGTTGCTAATTCAAGCATGTCATCTCCAGCTTCATTTCTAGTTCCAAAGCCTAATCTCCCATGTATTGTTTCAGATCCTGTCTTGGCTTGGCCCACATGTGCATTGAAATCACCTCATATTTTAACTTTCTCCTGTGCTGGAATATCACTCAGTACGTCTCCTAATTGGTCATAGAAAGCTCTTCTTTTATTCTCACCCAGACCTGTTTGAGGAGAATACAGACACACAACATTCAATACCTCTTTATCAATTACAAATTTCACTGACATCATTCTATCACTCGTTCTTACCACTTCTACTACGTTATCTTTCATTTCACTATCAGCAATTATACCAACTCCATTTCTAGTGTTACTACTCCCTACATACTACAATTTGTATCCTTCTCCTAGTTTTTCGCCCTTTGTCCTTTCCACCTAGTTTCTTGAATGCAAACAACTTGAACTCTTCTTCGTTTGAGCGCATCCACTAACTCCAGACTCTTACCTGTAAGACTACCAAGATTCCAAGACCCTATCCTCATTTTTCTAACCTGTAATGGTGTTCCCCCTGAGATAGTCCTCACCCGGGGATCCGAACGGAGGCTTATTTTACTTTATATTTTACCTCTAGGAATATTTTATCTCAAGAGATACCATCATTTCAGTAATAAGTTTTTATTGCGTTGGAGAAGGTCTTCATTATTATGGCCTGAAAAGATTTTTTGGATATTTGATGCCTGAATGCCTTTTATATCAGCACCATACCCTGCCTTGCACGTTTAGCCAATACACCACCAATGCATCCAAAGTGCAGTATTACCCCACACCCGCCTGCATTTTTCTGTATAGGCCAGGATACCTACTGTAAGGACTGCCCTATAAGCCAATGTATTGTTGCCCGTATCCCGCTACTAGGAGGCACGTACTTTATTCGGGATACCTGTGACAACGGCTCATATAATTTTGTATTATACAACATTTTGTATTATAATTGGTCTTCTTCTTCATTTATATAGGCAGTACTGCCTGTTTTTCTTCAACGGTGTCTTTCATTCTGCCCCTAAGTTGTCATTCCATCCTTTTATTGGGCGTCCTATACTTCTCCTGCCTAACGGTGACTTGTCCCTGGCTATTCTTACTATCCTTGATTCAGACATCCTGCTTATGTGCTCATTCCACTCTTTTCTGTTCTTTACCCAGATATTTATGTTGTCTACCCCACATATGCGTCTGATTTCCTAACTTCTTACCCTATCCTGTAGTCCTTTTCTAGCAAAGTCTCCAGATGTCTTCGTGTTTTGCTTGTACCTGGTCTTGTTTCGGCCGTGTAAGTCATAACTGGCCTAATAACTGACTTATATATTCGGGCCTTTGTTTCCAATCTTATTTGTTTGTTTTTCCAAATTTTGTCATTTAGGCATCCGGCCGTTCTACAGGCTTTAATTATTTCGTCTTTTACCTTTTCTTCGATCTTGTTGTCGGCTGATAGATAAATTCCCAGGGATTTGAAAGTCATTACTTGTATAATTTGATTGTCTAACTCCAATTTGCATCTTATTAGTTCTTTGGCAATTACTAAGCTTTTTGTTTTTTGGGCTGATATTTTCACATTCATTTCTTTTGCGTTAATGTTGAACTCGTGCAGTAACCTTTGTAGGTCGTCTTCGAACTCTGCTACTAACACGGTGTCATCAGCGTAGCAGAGTATTTTTATCTCTCTATCGCCCATTTTGTACCCTCTTGAACAATAGAGGGCTTAGTGAATCTCCTTGCCTGATTCCTGTGTTTGTTTCTATGGGTTCTGTTATTATTCCATTATCAGTTTTATGATATCCAGTGGTAAATTTTTGTCATATAGTAGGTGTATCGCATCTTTTAACTGGATTCTATGAAACGCTTTCTCTAGGTCTATGAAACAGAAAAAGGCTGGTTTGTTATATTCTAATGATTTCTCCCCTTTTTGCTTTATCACAAAAACTGCATCGTTACATGATCTTCCACTTCTAAATTCTTGTTGTTCATGCGATATATTTATGCACGCAATTATTTTCTCAATAAATATTTTTGTTGTGAGTTTCAGTATAGTGCTCAGTAAATTTATCCCTCTATAGTTACTGGGGTCTGCCCTATCAACTTTCTTAAATAACGCTTCATTTGAGTGGTTCTCCATTCTTCTGGAATTCTTCCTGTATTTATTATTTTACTTATAAGGATATTCAGTTCTTGGTGAAGTCTATCTTCTCCGTATTTTAAAAGTTCATTAGCTATTCCATCTTTCCCAGGAGCTTTTCGATTTTTCATCTTTTCTAAGGCGTTCTTTATATCTTCCTCTTTAATTTCTGTTTGCTTGTCAGATTCTAATACTGGTGTTTCCAGTTCTTCGTGATTAGCTGTTTGATAGAGGTTTTTTAGGTAAGTTGTCCATGTATTTGTATCAATATGTTTTACTTCTATCAATTCCTTCATCTCTGCTCTTTGACCTCTTATCATTTTCCACATTTCCTTTTGCATCCCATAAAAGTCGTGCTCCCAATCTCTTTTGAAAATGCTTCCCAATGTTCTTACAAGCATGAAAATGCTTGCCTTCTTACTATTGAGTTTGTCTCGTTCTTTTGGACTTGTATTCTAGGTAGATTTCCTTTTTTTCTTGGCATTTTTTTTTATTTCTTCACGGAACCATGGTGTTCTCCTTTTCTTTCGTATATACTTATCTTACGTTCTTCAAGTGCTTCCGTTGCTGCCATTTTGATATTATCGCTGCTCTTCCTCTTCATTAAATCGTTGCTTTATTCCTGGTATAATGATTATGTTACCGACTCTTGCGTTCATGTCTCCTAAAATGTATATTATCTCATTGGCTGGTATTTCGTCGACTGTCTGTTGAAGCTCGTTATAAAAGTGGAGTCTTTCGACTTCAAGTTTGCAATTTTCTGGGCTATAAACACCTATAATATTTATTTTTTGCTTCTCTAATTTGATCTTATTGTAACTACGATTCTTTCGCAAGCAAGCAAGCATTATGATTAAACCCGACCCGTGAGACTTGTTCACCCTTTATTAATTACGTTCGGGTGTAACAATTCATTGGAGCGAGTTGTTTTAACTCGTGTCACTGACAGGAGTCACTCCACCCCGCTCCAATGCTCCAGGCCTTCCCTTTCCCCCCCATAGCACGCTGATGCGCGATGGGGGCACAACTATCAGCCTAATGCTCTTCACATTAAAATCCTGGGTAATAAGATTCTAATGTGGTGTCCTAATCGGTTTGAAAACTAGGCCAGCGTGAAGCGCTTTGAGCCTTTGACTACTTGTGATCTGTCCGCGGTACTGTTTTTGCTTGCTTGGGTCCCAGACTTAAGGTCTGGTCCCAATTGTTATTTACTGTTAGGTATTATCTAGTTTTGCTTACCTTTGATTTCGTCTCTTTTGTTGTCGTTGTTTCTTTATAGAGTTACGAACTATCGTCTTTTGTTGTTCTGTATACTTATTCCACTATTTGCTGCTTTGGTCTCTTGTGCTTCCATCGGTGGAAAGCGTCGTACCCTAGCATCTCACGCAATATGGGGCTCGGATGATTTTCTAATTCTGGGAATTTTTTCCTAGCTCTTTCTGTCATGGTGTCTATGACTCTTACTTGTTGCAGGTCTCTGAAGAGGTATCTCTCTGCTACGTATCTAGGTACTTCTACTGCTTCCCTTAGGCTGTTGTTGTGTGCCGCTTGTATCTTCTTTTTTGCTGATTTGCATACTTGCCCCCATGCGAGAGA
Source organism: Diabrotica virgifera virgifera (assembly GCF_917563875.1). Classification (NCBI taxonomy): domain Eukaryota; kingdom Metazoa; phylum Arthropoda; class Insecta; order Coleoptera; family Chrysomelidae; genus Diabrotica; species Diabrotica virgifera. The sequence goes on along the minus strand of NC_065446.1, from coordinate 65,421,721 downwards.
TGCATATGTCAATATCGGGATTATTATGCTGTTTATTAGTCTAAGCTTTGTTTTTGTTTTTAGCTTGCTTTTTCTGCCCGTTAGACCTCTTATTGACGCTTTTGCGGCGTTTGTTTTTCTTATTGTGTCTTCTACGTGTTTTTGGAATGTTAATCCTTTGTCCATTATTACGCCTAGATATTTTGCGTTGTCTTTCCACTCGATGGGGTTATCTTGTAGTGTTAGTCGTTCGTCTGGCTGTTCTCTTCTTTTCTTGAACATTACCGCTTGTGTTTTATCTGCATTGATGGCGATTTTCCATTTTAGGCACCATTCTTCAATGTCTTGTAGAGCTGTTTGTAGGTTGTTTACCGTTACGTCTATATTTCGGTGTTTGGCCGCTATTGCTGTGTCGTCTGCATAAAGGCTTAACATTGTACCAGGTGTTCTTGGTATGTCTGCGGTGTATATAGAGTACAGTACAGGCGACAGGATTGCTCCTTGTGGCACCCCAGCTTCTGGTGTTCCGAGTTCTGATAAGACTTGTCCTATCCGAACTCTGAACCTCCTTCCACGTAGGTACGATTGGATCAGTCTCGTTATTGCCTCACCGTATCCGTACTCTCGCATTTTGTATATTAGGCCCTTATGCCACACTCTGTCAAAAGCTTTGCTAACGTCCAGGAAAGCTGCACTTGTGTATTGTTTGTCGTTGAATCCAGCTGCTATGTACTCTGTTAGTCTGAGTACTTGCAGTTCGCTTGAGTGTTCAGCTCTGAATCCAAATTGTGCCTCTGGAATGATTTCTAGTCTTTCCGTCTCAGTTTGTAGTCGACTCAGTATTATTCTCTCGACTATTTTGCTGATTGCTGGTAGCAAGTTTATCGGCCTATAATTTTGCGGAAATGTGCTATCTTTGCCAGGTTTCGGTATCATTATGACATGGGCCTCTTTCCATTGATTCGGGAATTTTTTGTACCTTAGTATCCCATTTATTATGTTGGTTAGGTATACTATCGCTCTCGCCGGTAGGTATTTTAGGGCTCTGTTCGTGATCTTATCTGGGTCTGGTGCTTTTTTGGGTGAACATTTTCTGATATGTTCATTTATTTCTGCTGGTGATTTTGGCAGGATTTCTTCTTCTACCGGGTTTTCTGGTCTATTTCTCTGATTATCTACTTCAGCTATGAAGTCCACATCCTCGTTTTCGTCGAAGTTTAGTCTGCATTCTCTTTCGAGTGTGGTCTTCATTGCCTCTGCCTTTTCTTCGGTAGTATACACTATACCTCTTACGCTGTGTAGTGGTGGGATAGGTTTTCTATCGTTTCGAAGCACTCTTTGTAGTTTCCAAATATTTTGCATATTTGGCCCTTGTTCGTCTGTTTCTTGTATGTATTTGTTCCATGTTTCGCTACGGTGTTCTTTTAGTGCTTCTTTGACTTCCCTTGCTAGCCTATTTGCTCTGCTTTTGTCCATTTGATGTCCTGTTCTTCTGGCTCTTTGTTTGGCTCTGTTCTTTTCCCGAATCAAGTCTTTTATCTCTTGTGTTATTTCTTTGAACCTTCCCGATTTTGTTTCGACTTCTTCCTCTGTAGTGCTGTTTCTTAGTGCTTCTTGTATTATACGTTCTAGTTCTAGCACTTTTTCTTCTATTTGTTCTGGGCTATTTATTATTGGAATGGTGTTTATTCCTTGACTCACCAGTCTTTTAAAGTTTGGTTCTTTCCGTGGTGGTCTCTTCTGCCCATGTGCCTAATTCCAGTAAAATTGGGTTGTGGTCAGATTCTCCTTCTGTTAGTGTATGCAGTTCTGACTGTATTTCTATGCCTCTTGCAACTACAATATCTATATGTGTTGGAAGTCCATTTGATGGGTAGTGGGTAGGTTCTATTGGTCCCATTGCCTCTGTATCCTCGCTGTTTTCTATATAGTGGTTTAGTATACGTCCGTTTCTGTTCGTACCTCTATCATTCCAATTTGGGGATTTTGCGTTCAGGTCTCCTATAATTATTGCAGGTTCGTTTATATCTAGGAACTCATTTAGATCGTCGTCTGACGATTCTTTCTGATATGTATTGACATTAATATAATCTGCCCATTTTTTGTGTATCATCAAGGCCACGCCTTCTTTGGCTCTCGTATTTTATTATAATTTGTAATATTAATAATCACGATATTTTAAGTTTTATTTTGTTAGAGACTACCTTTTGTGATACTGAATTTGTACAATTTCGACCTCTTTTTTATTTTTAATTATTTGTGCAGAAAATTAGGAGAAATCTATCAAATGAAAGGCATTCTAATAAAAATAAAGTTTTGGAATGTAAAAAGTGGGTTTTGCAGAGACCGTTAAAAATTGCCAATTTTCAACTCGCACTTTAGACCGAACGGTTTGTCTGAAGAAAAAACTAGTGATATTTGTAGATAATTTTAAGTATCTACTTTAATTTCTGTTAACAGACCATTTACTGAAAGTTCTTGAAAATAATTTTCGAGATTTAAGCAAAACAGCAGGAAAAAGCAGACATTTTTCGCTTTTTTCGCGATGTTTTTATTGCGTCACGAAATTTTGTCCGCAAAGCTCATATTCGGATTCAGCACACCAAAATACATTTGGAATGAAGGAAATCAGAACTACAACAAAACTTTCCCACTAGGCTAGGGTGACCAAATCATAAACCTGAAAAAACGGGACGCATCCAAGGAACAATGGCGCACCTAGATTTTTTCTCTGGGTGGTGTTTGGCTTTTTCATCGAAATTTTTTTGTATTGTTTGTGAAAGACAAGTTAGATTTTCCTACTGTTCTTTATATATGTTTCAAGTGCCCTGGGGGAAAGGGGGTTTAAACCGTAAAGCCCTCCTAAGTGCGCCTTTGCCAAGGAAGGTTTTAGGCGATACCCAAACAGGGAGGGGCGATTGAAACATGGTCTTTTAGCTATTGTATTTAGCTAACCGTATTTGAAGACAAACAGATCAGCAGAATATGGAAAGAATATTACGAAAAAATGCTATTCACTATGAAGAAAACACACTGCGATGAAGAAGTAAGGCCGGACAAGATAACGACGAAGTAGAAATTTTCACAGAAGAAGAAGTACAAAAACAAATATTAAAAACGTAGGAAACGGAAAAGCAGCAGGAGAAGATGAAATAGCAGTAGAATTAATAAAATACGAACGAAGAGAATTACATAAAGAAATAAACCAGCTAATACAACAAATATGGACAAAACAGACTACCAGCACCTACCAGTCAATTGGAACTCAGGTATTATAGTACCTATATATACATATAAAAAAGGAGATCGGGAGAAGTGAATGCATATTACGAGAATAACAGAACGGGTTCAGACCAGGGAGGTCCACGATTAATTGCATACATACTGTGGAGCAAATAATTCAAAAATCGAGAGAGTTCAACAGAGAAATGCAATTACCTAATATGTATTTATAGATTTTAAAAGCGCTTTTAATACAATCAATCGGACGACAATAATGGAGGAGCGAGAGAATGTTCGAATCCCAGAGAAATTAAGACATGTGCTAACAGTGAGCCTAAAGAACACCAGAGCAAGGATCAGTTTCAACGGAACAACTTCTAACTAAGGAGATCAATGTAAACAAAGGCGTGAAACAAGGTGATTATTGATTATATCTCCCCGACACTATTTATTCTGATAGTAATCATAAGGAGGACTAACTTTGCACACAAAAACATTATTACGGATCAACTTCAACTAAAAAATGACACTTATAAAAGCAGTTGGAAAATTAGATAAGGAAGCGAAGAGAATAGGACTAGAGATAAACCAGCACAAAACAAAATATATGACGACAGGGAAGGATAATAACAACTCAGGAATATCCAATAACACAGAACCATAAATTTGAAACTGTATGCATCCACCTCTAAAACCGGAAAACAAAGAACAGAGGAAAGAATTCTGAAAGGCAGAAAAACATATGCAACTAATAGAAATCTCCTGAGAAGCAAGACTCTTAGTGCAATATGAAGTCTATATAAGACCTTAATAAGACATATTGATATAGGATCGAAATAATGATGATGAACAAGAAAGAGGAAGATAGTTTTCTGAAATTTGAAAGAAAAATATTGAGAACAATACTGGGCCACAATGTAATAAGAAAGGGAGAAATAAGAATGAAAACAAATTCCGAAATTGAGGAAAAATTAAAGAGAGAAAATATAGTCAGATACATAAAATCAACACAAAGCAATTACGGGAAATTTAGGCGTACCGAGAGACTTTTTCGGGACCCCGGGACAAATCGTTAAAAAACGGGACAATCCTGTTTTTACGGGATGTTCGGTCACACTACACTAGTGGGCTAATAGAGTACAAATTGACTGAATTAATAGTGGTAGAGGAGCCGAAGCGGAGATTTTTGCAGTTACTCGAGCGCGTCAGATTTTCATATGGTGAGAAACCTGGTATCCTGCAGATGTAGGCACCTCTACCATATATTGGCTCTTAACACAGGGAGTAGGAGTTCGTTAAGGGGGCCCAAAAAAATCTATCCTTAAAAAAACTCGAAATTGTCAGAATTGTCAGATAAGGTAAGTTAGGTACATGCAAAAGAGTGTATATTTCAAAAATCTGACGATTTGAACTGGGCGTAAGGAAATGGACAAGTCCCAAAGATTGACAAGAAAAAAGCGAATATTTCGCGAAATGAATGACAGATCCAAAAACTAAAAAATACGTGTTCAATATTTTTTAAAAATCTATCGAATGATACCAAACACGACTTCCACGGAGAGGGGTGGGGGATAAATTTAATATTTTAAATACGAATCCCGCGATATTTCGTGAAATAAACATCAGATCGAAAAACTGTAAAATACACTTATACAATATTTTTTAAAAATCTATCGAATGACACTAAACACGACCCCCCACAGAGGTGGGGTGGGGGGTTACTTTAAAATCTTAAATAGGAGCCCCCATTTTTTGTTGCAGATTTGGATTCCTTACGTAAAAATAAGTAACTTTTATTCGAAATATTTTTTCGAGTTATGGATAGATGGCGTTATAATCGGAAAAAAACGATTGTTGGAAATGGAAAATTAAATTAAAAATGGAAAGTCCCCACAAAAATGGAAAACTTTACTTAACTTATTTTGGTTTTAGGGCCTACTCTTCACAACCCAATTGGTCCCCATAACGCTCGAGTAACTGCACATTTAGCATACTTTGTTCCTTTATTATAGCAATTATTTTAAATTATTGTTTTTCATACGGGAGCGGACTCACAACATGGAATATTGTCAAGCACGGAACTAGAAGATGAACAAAAAGTAATTAATTCCGAAAACCACGGTCATTCTTCCACGTGCACTCATAACATTTTCTGGTAGTAAGTTTTAAGTCATGCAAAATATATATAATATAATAAGCTATGATTTACGTCTGACACAATTAAAAAAAGTATGCTTGAAGTTAATTACCCCATAGGATTGTTGAACCAGACAAGTTCAAGGACCTTACATAATGGTGCCTAAACTTAAGACAATATATGTCTTTATTTTTATTCCGAGAAATTCAAATTTTCGTCAGTAATTCTTTCACACAAGTCAACATTTTTATAGAATCAGGGCCGGTTTTATTGCCAGATTATATATTACGAGGTATGTACTCGAAAACACTTGGAAAGGTGAAAAACAGTAAAGCTGCTGGTAAAGACGGAATACCAAACAAATTACTGAAATATTTTTTCTTTTTCTTCTTCTTCATCCTGTGTTCGTCCACGGCTGGACATTGGCCTCTTCCATTTGCTTCCATCGATTTCTTCTCTTGGCAATTCTCATCCACTGCTTGCCCGTAACCCCTTTGATCTCATCTGCCCACCTCTTCTGCGGCCTGCCTACTCCTCGCCTGTTCTCTTATTCTTCTTCCTTCTTGTATGTAGGCTTTAAACATGTTTCTTCTTCAATATTAGCCTCCTAAATTGTTTATTATCGCATTTGGTGATTTATCTCGTGCTATTCGTACTATCCTATCCTCTACCATTCTACTAATGTGTTCATTCCACTCCTGTTTCCGTTTTGTCACCCATCCATTTATGTCTTCTACATTGCATGATCTTATGTTTTCGCTTCTCTCCCTATCCAACAAACTTTTCCCTGATATTCGTCGGAGTATTTTCATCTCTGTTGTTTCTAGTAGTCGTCTCGTTTTAGATGTGTCAGGTCTTGTCTCCGCCGTGTATGTCAATATAGGTCTAATTGCTGCTTTATAGACTCTTGCTTTTGTGTCTTGTCCTTGTCTTAGGTGTTTGTTCTTCCAGATTGTGTCATTAAGAGATCCCGCCGCTTTACTTGCTTTTAAACTTTGTTGTCGTACTTCCTCTTCAACATCTCCGTAACTGGTTATTTCTATTCCCATATATCTAAACCTTGCTTCCTGCTTTATTATTTTTCCATCAATTTCGATTTTACATCGTAGTGGGTATTTAGATGTTGTCATACATTTGGTTTTTCTCGGTTGATATTATCATATTGTATTTTTTGGCTGTTGTATTGAAGATGTGTGTTAATCTTTGGAGATCGTCTTGTATCTCGGCGATTATTGCTGCGTCGTCTGCATAACATAATATTTGGATTTCTTTATTCCCCATTCTGTAACCATGATCTTTACGTACTGCTTCTATTATTTCGTCCATTATTATATTAAAGAGCAGTGGGCTTAATGAGTCACCTTGTCTGACTCCGCTTTGTACTGGTATAAACTGCGTTAGTTTTCCATTTATCTTTGCCTGTATTGGATTATGAAAATAGATGTTTTCGATGGTTTGTATAATATTGATTGGTATGTTTCATTTATACAGTAAATGTAAGACGTCTTCGACTTGGATGCGATCGAAAGCCTTTGTCAGGTCTATAAAACATAGATATGCTGGTTTATTGTACTCAATGATCTTTTCTGTGATTTGCCTCAGTACAAATATGGCGTCTACGCAGGATCTTCCGGATCTGAATCCTTGTTGTTCATTGTTCATCTGATAAAGTTGTTAGTTTATTGATTTTGTTGGTTAGGACTTTTGGGGTCTTCTTTGTCTCCTTTCTCGAACATTGGTATCATTATGCTGTTTCTCCATGTGTCTGGTATCTTGCAGTGCAATATTAGTTTTTGTAGGTATAAGTTTTGTAACCTCAAGGGTTATACTTTCTCCTCCGTATTTTAGAAGCTCGGTTATTCCGTCTGGTCCTGGTGACTTTCTGTTGTTGAGTGAATTTATGCCTATCTCTACTTCCTGAAAACTGATTTCTATTTCGTGTCTTAATTCAGGTAGGTTATTGTTTTGATTATTATTTTCTTTTTCTTTAAACAGTTCCGTCAAGTATCTTTACCATTCGTTTGCTGGTATGTTATTGTATTCCTTCAATTCTGCCATTTCTTTCCGTTGTTTCTTATGAATCTCCATATTTGTTTTTGTGTTCCGTCGCTTTCCATCCTTTTTGTAAATTGTTCCCAATGTTCATTTTTTGTTCTTCTTACCAATTGCTTTGTTTCATTTCGTATTGTTCTATAGGTGTCTCTGGATTCTTTAGTGTTTGATGTTTTACACTTCATGTAGGCCTCTCGCTTCTCTTAACATTTCTCTTTTATTTCTTTTCTGAACCATGGTGTATTGTTGTTGTTTCGTTTGTTCAGTATGACTTTGCGTTTTCCTAGAGCTTCTGTTGCTGCCTCTTCAATGTTGTTTTTAATTTGCTCCCTGCTCGCGTTTATATCTTCGATGTTGTCTATTTGTTTCAGCTGTATGTTCTGTGCTAGCCTCCCTCGGTACATTTCTCTTGTGGAATCGTTCCATAGTGATTCTACATTGAATTTTTCCTCGGGGATTTCCTGTAGAAACTGTTTTGGTGTTATTTTCATTCTTATTTTTGCTAGGACTAGTTTGTGTTCACTCCCTGCGTCTGCTGAGTTTAAAGTTCGAATATCTAGAATCTCTCTAGTTCTCTCTCTGAAATATTGTGGAGCAGTAATGACACAATTAACAACATTAATTAACTAAATTATAAAACACAATAAAATACCGGAAGAATGTCATTTAAAAAAGGAGATATAAACAGCCAGAAAACTACAGAAATATCAACTTGTTATAGTAGTATAAAACCTACAACTACAATTTTACAAGAGTTAATGAATCAGAAGATAAGTTTAGGAGATGAACAAAGTACTGAGAAATCACTAGAGTATAATAGACCCAAGGTTCATTGATAGGAGGTAGGTTGTCTCGTAACTATGTGGGCGGAAGCGAGGGGGAGGGGAATGACTACGTCACTCGTACGACAATGTCAAGGTTGACACTTGACAGTTTTTGTTTGTGGTTCAAACCTAACCCTCTTGTTTATGTTGTGGTTGCGTTTTCGAATGTTTCTATATAATTTTCTTTAATATCGTTTATTTGTTTAATTTTTAATTAATACGTATACATGGTACATTTTCAACTGATTAGTGCCTGAAGGACAAATAATTTTTTGTATTTTAATCTAAAAATAAATCATTTATATTATTAGTTTTTTTTTCATGACTACATGATAAAAATGCTGCAAATTGCAGAAAAATCATAATAAGTATGTAATTTTGCTAAATTTTTTCTACTTTTTGTTTGAATTGAACTGTTATCTTCATTTAAAGCACACAATAAATGTTAAATCTTCTTCAAATCAATTCTATTTTTTTGTCAACAGACTATTGATTTTTAAGGGAAAAATTGATATAATTATCAATACAAGAACCACTTAATATATCGATACCCAAAAAAATCCCAAAATATATTGCAAAACCTAAGTTTTTGAACCTTTTTTTTAGCATTGAACCTTGTGACAATTTCAAAAGTGTCGTACGGGTGACGTATTCCCGCCTTTAAAAAGCGAGCCTTTGATTGGTTTATAGTTACGGGACAACCTACTCCCAATCTATTAACCTTGTAATAGACCAACATTTCTCTGTCTGATTGACTTGAAGAAAACATTTGACAGAGCAAGGCTCCAAGATATAATCCATCTTTCGTATAATAGAAAAATTCCCCTAGATATCATAAAAACTACTGAATATATTTACCAAAACACTAAATGGAAGTCAGAATAGATAGGCAACTTAAACAACCTATACTTATAGACATAGGCAGTGAAATAAGACAGGGAGACTCATTGAGCCCTATGCTCTTCAATTTAATCATGGATGAAACCATCAAAAGCGTCAACAAATGAAGAGTATAAAAAATGGGAAGCAAAGAAGTAAAAATAGTCTGTTATGCAGATGAACAAAATGAAGATAGCCGGCAAAGATTAGTCCACAGTTTTAACATAAGAGGAAAAGAATTCAATATGACAATTTCATGTCAATAAAACTAAAACAATAGTAATCAGAAAAGATGTAAAATAGAAACTGATGACATCCGTATTAAAAAAAGCAACGGCAGTAAAATTCCTTTGAATTACTTTGTCTAGCTATGGAAACCTGGACAAAGAAATGAAAGATTAACTATAAAATCCAAATAGACTGGACGAGTATGACAACTGTCACTGTGACAGGAGAATTTTATAAAATACTCCTGTCGTAGACATCTAAAGGTGAGAAACTATACAGGGTGTCCCGAAAAGATTGGTCATAAATTATACCACACATTCTGGGGTCAAAAATAGTTCGATTGAACCTAACTTACCTTAGTACAAATGTGCTCATAAAAAAAGTTACAGCCCTTTAAAGTTACAAAATAAAAATCGATTTTTTTCAATATATCGAAAACTATTAGAGATTTTTTATTGAAAATGGACATGTATTATTCTCGTGGCAGGAACATATTAAAACAGAATTATAGTGAAGTTCTGTCCACCCCATAAAAAATTTATGGGGGTTTTGTTCCCTTAAACCCCCCCAAACTTTTGTGTACGTTCCAATTAATTCATTATTGTGATACCATTAGTTAAACACAACGTTTTTAAAACTTTTTTGCCTCTTAATATTTTTTCGATAATCCAGTTTTTATCGAGATGCGGCTTCTTTTTTAATATATTTACATAAAAATTTTATGGGGGTTTTGTTCCTTTAAATCCCCCAAACGTTTGTGTACGTTCCAATTAAACGATTATTGTGGTACCATTAGTTAAACACAGTGTTTTTAAAACCTTTTTGCCTCTTAGTCTTTTTTTGACAAGTCACCTTTTATCGAGATGTGGCTTCTTTTTCAAAATGTACCTAAAAATGCAAATTATAAATAAATTTTCAGATTATTAACAGGTCTCTATAATCGTACTTAACCATATACAAATATGTTGTGGATTCGACAAATATTCAAAATACGTCGATAAACACTGGCTTATCAAAAAGTACTAAGAGGTAAAAAAGTTTTAAAAACATTGTGTTTAAGTAATGGTGCCACAATAATAATTTAATTGGAACGTACACAAAAGTTTGGGGGGTATAAAGGAACAAAACCCCCATAAAATTTTTATGGGGTGCACAAATTTCACTTTAATTTTTTTGTAAGATGTTGCTGCCATAAGAATGCCACATGTCCATTTTCAATAAAAAATCTCTAAGAGTTTTCGATATATGAAAAAAAATCTATTTTCATTTTGTAACTTCAAAGGTCTGTAACTATTTTTGTGTGCACTATTGTATATAGGTAAGTGAGGTTCAATCAACTTATTTTTGACCCTAGAATCTGTGGTATAATTTATGACCAATCTTTTCGGGACACCCTGTATAATGTAATGTTAATTTATACGTTTTCCAGACCAATAGCGATATATGGATGTGAGACATGGATACTCAACCAAACAACAAAAGAAGCAGTAAGTAGATGGGGAAGGAAAATTCTTGAAGAATATTAGGAGGGAAGAGAACAGAGGAAGGATATATAAGAAGGACAAATGAGGAAATTTATAATATTAACAAAGAACCACAAATAGATAGCGTAATAAAATCAAGAAGGTTGCAGGGGCTGGGCCATATAGAAAGAATGAACGATGACAGAGTGGTCAAGAAAATAGCATGGAGAGTAACAGATTATAAAAAAAAGAGAGGAAGACCACGAAAGCGATGGAGAGAGGCGGTAGTAGAAGATCTAGAAGAAAAGTTAATAACAGACTGGAAGAAGTTGACAAGTAACAGAAAGCTATGGAAAAGAACAACAAAGCTCTGGGCCTAAAAGGCCTGTTAAAAAAGCTAAATATATAATGTATACGTTTAAATCGATAATTTCCACCTCTACTAGTTTCATCTCTTCCCGATCACGGAACACAAAATTTTACGAAAACTTCCAAAAAAATAAAGGAAGGATGAAAATTTGGGAATAGGTAGTTGAAATTGTCTATTATTATATAAGAAAAAGTTTACAATTCTACATCTTCTCCAATTTACGAAAATTGGGAAATACGGGGTGAAAAATATTTTCTCAGGAGTGAAAAATATACGTTCAAAATAGGCCCGGAATTGGATAAAATGACTAATTCTAAGCAGCTTTTGTTCTATTGAGTTTTTTCACTAAGTCAATACTTTTCGAGTTATTTGCGAGTGAATATGTTTCATTTTTAACAAAAAAAACATGTTTTTGGACCGTTTTTCGCAGATAACTCAAAAAGTAAGTAATCTAGCGAAAAAATATTCTTAGTAAAAATATAGTTTATAAAAATTAAAAAAAAAAAATGGTGTACGCGTGAGGTCTGCAGACCCAGTAGAAGCAGTTGTAGCTAATGAAAAGTAGGTTCTTCTTTGTCAAATTCCAAATCGAATATTTCAATGTGAAATAACCAGAAAATAGAGCATTTTTCGGGGAAAATTCATTACAACTTTTTTAAAGTGTTTAAAAAAGGTTTATTTTTGTTTTTTTTTAACTTCTAACAATAAAAATAAGTGAGTTACGCTCAAAATATTGTTGGTCTCTATTATTTTTTGGTATAAAAATCGCGAAAATCACCCCCTAATTAGCTTCCCAAATAAAATTAATCGTTACCGCTTCACAAGTTACTTTACTTATCTATTGTTTATATTATCTATAAGTTTCATTGGTTCAAAGTGCTCACTTTAAAAAAAGATTGGGTGTAAAATAAAACATTTTTTTCAATTTAAAAAAAATGGAATTGTTCATGGAATTAACTTAAAAATTATTAGTAATACAAAAAATCTTAAAGAGTATTAAAATGTACGTTTTGCTTTTCCGAATATTTTTGCTGTTTTGTTTTCTTGTTAGACAAAAATTGGTTATGCTATGACTGTTCAAAATTTGCCTAAACTCGTGATTAGTTACTCGTTCAAGCCATTTTAACTACAGCCTTTTCAAAAATAAGCACTTTGAACCGATGAAACTTACAGATCATATAAATAATACATAAGTAAAGTAACTTGTGAAGTGGCAATGAAAAAATTTATTTGTGATGCTAATTAGGAAGTGATTTTCGCAATTTATTTATCAAAATAAAAGGGACCAACAACATTTTGAGCGCAACTCACTTACTTTTAATGTTACAAGTTTTTTAAAAAACAAAAATAAACGTTTTTTTAAACACTTTAAAAAAGTTGAAATGAATTTTCCCCGAAAAGTGCTTCGTTTTTGGGTTATTTCACAGTGAAATATTCGATTTGGAATTTGATGAAGAAGAACCTACTTTCATTAGCTACAACTCTGCTTCTACTGGGTCTACATACCTCAAGCATACACCATTTTTTTCAGTTTTTTATGTGCTATATTTTTGCTAAGAACATTTTTTTCGCTGAAATACTTACTTTTTGAGTTATCTCCGAAAAACCGTCCAAAAACATGTTTTTTTCTGTTAAAAATGAACATATTCACTTGAAAATAACTCGAAAAGTATTGACTTAAGGAAAAAACTCTATAGAACAAAAGTTGCTTAGAATTAGTCATTTTATCTAATTCCAGACTTATTTTTAATGTATTTTTTTCACCTTCGAGATGGGGGTTTCCCCCTCCATTTTTGTAAAATGGAGGGGATGTAGAATTGTAAACTTTTTTTTATGTAATAGTAGACAATTTCAACTACCTATTCCCAAATTTTCATCCTTCCTTTATTTTTTTTGGGGTCAGATTTTTCTTTGATTGGGCTATTTGCGTTATTTTACCGGTTATTAGAGCGCTCATCATTGTATTTTGTTATAACTTTTGTGTCTCTGGATTTGTCTTCTTTAGATATCTTCCTCTAAAAATAGGATAATAAGTATTAAGATGAGATGAAAAGAAAATTAACAAACAATCTTAATTTTATTTGTAACATCTGTTAAAATATTTCACTTTAACAAAATTATTATCTAGATTCGGCCATAGCACATTGAGTTACACCGGTTTTCGTCCGATCACCGTAGTTCAGCAGTATCGAGGGCGGTTATTCTGTGGATGGGTAGCCGCTTGGGAACACCTCATGTTATTGCCTTACTTTTTTTTTATTTTTGGCATTAATTTAAGGAAATATTTTGGAAAGTAGAAGTGTTAAAATTAGTTTAATATTTAAATAAAATACAAATAAACGGTTTAAAATATACTTATTTCATTAAAATCATATAGTCGAAGTATAACTTCTTACGTGCTTACAAAGTACACACACTCTTGTTTTAAATGTAGGTCCAAGACCTACTATTATAAATTATACCACCAAAGCACGCTTGAGGAATATCATAATATTATTTACTATAAATAAAGCATTATGAAACGTTACTTTCTTAATTTTAATACTAACGAATCCCGCACCATTAGGATTAATTTCTAACAAAAACATTTTTTTTTTGTTTTAACTGTAAATTGTTTCATTCTTGCTACCGAAGCGTTTCTTCTGTTAATGATTGCCTGTGTTTAGAATCAACCGATGCAGCAACATACATGCTTGTGTAAGTGTGTATCAATTATTGTTTTAGTTCTGAATTAAAATTAGCGGGTTATTTAGGGTAGAAAATGGCCTAGACGTGCTCTGGTAAACAAAAGAGTTCAACATCGTATAACTATACAACTATTAAGTTCTGTTTTAAAAACTATATACTATATACAGGGTGTCCCGAAAAGATTGGTCATAAATTATACCACACATTCTGGGGTCAAAAATAGTTCGATTGAACCTAACTTACCTTAGTACAAATGTGCACATAAAAAAAGTTACAGCCCTTTGAAGTTACAAAATGAAAATCGATTTTTTTCAATATATCGAAAACTATTAGAGATTTTTTATTGAAAATGGACATGTATCATTCTTATGGCAGGAACATCGTAAAACAAAATTGTAGTGAAATTTGTCCAACCCCTAACAATTTTATGGGGGTTTTGTTCCCTTAAATCCCCCAAACTTTTGTGTACGTTCCAATTAATTCATTGTTGTGGTACTATTAGTTAATCACAACGTTTTTAAAACTTTTTTGCCTCTTAATATTTTTTCGATAAGCCACTTTTTATCGAGATGCGGCTTATTTTTTAATATATTTACATAAAAATTTTATGGGGGTTTTGTTACTTTAAACCCCCCCCCCCCCAATGTCTGTGTATGTTCCAATTAAACTATTATTGTGGTACCATTAGTTAAACACAATATTTTTAAAACTTTTTTGCCTCTTATGCCCGATTTCACCAACGATACCTAAACAGTTGCCTTATTAAGTTATTCTTATCGAAAAGAACTTCCTAAGTCAGTACTTAAGAATAATAGCGTTTCACAACTAAAATAACTGTTTATCTAGGAAATTATTTCCTAGGTATTAATTCGGGTACGTTTGAACTATTTTTGATAAATAAAAAGAAGAATAAGATGAGATTACCTTACTTTTTTGATTATTTATCAAAATTGTTTGTTTGCTAAGTTGGTTTTATTCAGTTTTGTACCTACTGTTATAGTTATTTTATTTAGTATTTATAGTTATCTGTGAATTCAGTTTGTTAAGTTTTGTATGTTATTTGTATATGTACAGTGAAATGGAGGAAAAGAAAAGAGTTGTAAATTTCACATATATGACGAAAAATTAAAGTTAGGTGAATTGTCATTAATGAAATAATTTTAAAATAAACAACATGTTAAAAATTGCTTCGTTTATTATTAATTTTTAATGATAGACTTTTAGTGATATATCTTGAATGGGTTTTTGAAACACAACACTACTTTGTTAGGTAGTAGGTAGACTACATAATTTTGACAATAGACCTGTAAAAAACTCCAAACGATTTTCTATATTTTTCAACACATATTATATTACTAATATGAAAGATAACACAAAATTACGACTAATATACCTAATATTACAGAATAACAGAAAAATTAAGGTAAGAAACAAATTATTGGCAAACGTCACAAGTTCATTAGTCAAAATTGTAAAAATATAACCTGACTGTCAACGATAAGTAATACCTAAAGTTTACGGAGATCGAAAACCGTATCCTAATGTAAGGTAATGCTTAAGCGGTTTAGGCAATTCTTATGGTATGGTGAAATCCGTTTTAGAGTTAGGAAGTACCTAAATCCACTTAGGTAATTCTTAAATATTTAGGTATCGTTGGTGAAATCGGGCATTAGTCTTTTTTTGATAAGTTACCTTTTATCGAGATGTGGCTTCTTTTTCAAAATATACCTAAAAATGTAAATTATAAGTAAATTTTCAGATTATTAACAGGTCTCTATAATCGTACTTAGCCATATACAAATATGTGGTGGATTCGACAAATATTCAAAATATCTAGATAAACAGTGGCTTATCGAAGAAGTACTAGGAGGCAAAAAAGTTTTAAAAACATTGTGTTTCACACAACGTACACAAAAGTTTGGGGGGTTTAAGGGAACAAAACCCCCATAAAATTTTTATGGGGTGCACAAATTTCACTTTAATTTTTTTTTAAAGACGTTGCTGCCATAAGAATACCACATGTCCATTTTTAATAAAAAATCTCTAAGAGTTTTCGATATACGAAAAAAAATCGATTTTCATTTTGTAACTTCAAAGGGCTGTAACTTTTTTTGTGGGCACTATTGTATATAGGTAAGTGAGGTTCAATCAACCTATTTTTGACCCCAGAATCTGTGGTATAATTTATGACCAATCTTTTCGGGACACCCTGTATAATAGAAATCACTGTTGTTTTTGTCAAATTGTGGAATAGAAAATATTCAATCCTCACAAAATTTCAAATTTGTACAATTTGGTATCTTTGTAAGATGAAAGAATTGGACATAGAAGCTGGAAATTAAATTACAGCAAGACCAAAATCATAACAAATACAGATGAGGACATCGCAATGAGGATCGGACAAGATAAAATGGAACAAGTTTGCGATCTGGGTCAAATTATAAAACTTAACAAGGAAAACCAAACAGCAGAGATCAAAAGACGAGTTAGACTGACATGGGCGGCATTTGGCAAACTAAGCTACATCCTTACTTACTTAAGCCGTCCTCTTGTACCTTACGGTGTCGAGGTAAGTGGAGAAATCAGACGTCTCCATGCCTTTCGGTCAGTAGCTAGTCTTTCTGCTTCTCTCCACTCAATATTTCTTTTTTCACAAGCCTTTCCAATATTTGTGTTCCACGTTCGTAAAAACAAAAGATACCATATCGTAAGACCAAAGTATACAATCAATGCGTACACCCTATTCTCACATATGAGTTACGGTTCCCAAACGTGGACGCTTAAAAAAGCAAACATGGACAAAATCATATAAATGCAAAGAGCATTGGAAAGACAAATGCACATAAGACTAATGGAAAAAAGAGAAACGAGTGGATAAGAGAGAAAACAAAAGTTAGGGATGTTAGACAAGAAGTTGCAAAATTGAAATGGAGATTTGTCGGACACAATATAAGACAAAAAGGAGACCTATGGAATAAAATTCTTGTAAATTGGATACCGTGGGGATATACACGAAACAGAGGAAGGTCTCAAATGAGATGAGCAGATGATATCAAGAAGCACGTGGGCTCTAGGTGGATAACTGTAGCGACAGACAGAGAAGAATGGAAAAGGATTGGGGAGGCCTATGTCCAAAGATGGACCGAAGAAGGCTAATTAGATAGATAGCCTATCTTTGTCTATAAACTGTTGGAAGAGGTATCAAAAAAGACTTTTGATATTAATTGCGAATAACACAGGTTAGTAGATTTGAAGGTTTTTGGTTTATGCAGGGTGAGTCATGAGGAACTGTACTATGGGGAATAACAAATGACCATTAAAAAGTGTCTGCTCCCATTGTTTAATAATATACAGGGCGAGTTGTTAATTTTTACAGAAATTTGTATTCGTCATAATTTTTGAACAGTAAGATCGATGTGTCTCTTATTTTAGTCAATCGTTACACTATTACCACCCAATCAACTGATTTATTAAAATTAGAAAAAAATCAGGTCGGGCTTTAAAAAATTAGTTCGTTTTGGTCTTAGAAAAAATTTCAACCTGTATACGATTTTTGAAAACTCTAATAATAATTTTACAAATTAGACAAATAGGCAATTAAAATGGCATATTTATTTTTTCCCAGCACGATTACTTAATTTTTTATAAAAAAAGTCAAATTTAACTATGAATTAAAAATATGGTTAAGTGAACCACAGATTTAAAAAAATTAACTTTTATTACAAAAAGTTTTTTTAACAAATATTTAATTTATAAGTTACCACCCAATCAACTGATTTATTCAAACTAGAAAAAATTCAGTCGCGGATTTAAAAAATTAGTTCGTTTTGGTCTTAGAAGAAATATCACCCTGTATATGGTTTTTGAAAACTGCAATAAGAATTTTACAACTTACACAAATAGGCAAATAAAATGACAAATTTATTTTTTTCCCCACACGATTACTTAATTTTTTATATTTAAATCAAATTTGACTATGGATTATAAGTTTGGTGAAGTGAACCATAGATTTAAAAAAAAATTTACAAAATCTATTTTTTTTAACAAATATTTAATTTATACATATGTATTAATACTTCCACAGCTTGTGCTATACGTTCTAAATAATAAAACCCTTTTAGCTAATTTCCAGAATTTCAAAAGGAAGAGGTTGTTTTGAATAATACTAAAACATCGCCCTGTATAGTACTTGTGTAGCGATTCATAGGTAGTGTCATTTTATTGAATTCTCAGAGTTTTATTTCAAAAGCCAAAACACAGTAAATTTATTTTTTAAATTAACGAAAAGAAAATACATATTATGTAGAACATTGAACATAAACGGATTTATTTGCATATTTAAGTAAATTTACCAATATGTATGTGTGTACAACAATTGTATACATAGATACATAAAAGAACTTAAGAAACAAATAAAACAACAAAAACAATTTTTTTGAGATTTATAGCAAATTTTTGAAATGAAATCCATATTTATCGGATCATCAACTGTCTAATAGACCTCCTGAGAGTTAAGGGATCATTTCTAATAATGTTACAAGAATCAATAATTTTATAAATTACTTAGTTCTTGTCACGTATTGATATTTTCTCGATAAACCATTTCTTTTAATAGTCGACAGGGTTCAAATCAGGTGATCTAGGTG
The DNA here is from genome assembly GCF_917563875.1 of Diabrotica virgifera virgifera. Classification (NCBI taxonomy): domain Eukaryota; kingdom Metazoa; phylum Arthropoda; class Insecta; order Coleoptera; family Chrysomelidae; genus Diabrotica; species Diabrotica virgifera. The sequence continues at coordinate 65,403,233 of NC_065446.1, read as the reverse complement.
GTCATGCATGAGGCCCTCCGCGTCCTATCCACCTATTTCCATAAGTTACATGCATGAAGATGTTGACGAACAGCTACTGAGAAATATGGTGTGGTGATGCCCCATCGTGCATAAAGTACATACCTCGGACGGCTACATTGGCAAGTAGATTCGGCAAACTATGTATTTTGTAAAATATGATAATACAAAAAAGTACAAACAGTGTAAGAAACACAAATAAATAATACCGATGGCGAACGAAAAGTCAAATTATGTACTCAAAGAACGAAAATGTCAAATTATCATTTTTTTACGGCCATGCTAAAAGAGCCACTTTCACGCAAGCATTTCGTTTCCGAAAGTTGCACTTTCCCGCACGCCGTGCGTGAAAGTAAATTTTCCCGCACGACGTGCGGAAAAGTAAAATACCTTGTAATATGGCATAATATATTATAATACATGCAATAAACTAATATTTAGATATTATTTATTATTTATTTCAAAGATGGACTGGTTTAGATGCAGTTCTATAGAACTTTTTAGAGCAGCGGTGGATAGAGTAAAGATAGTGATGATGATATCCAACCTCCGATTAGGAGACGGCACTTGAAGAAGAAGAAGACATTAATGACAATTAATGTTTTAAAAATTGTAAAAGTGATAACTTTCAACCGTCAAATTAATATTTATAACAACTGTGTGTTTAATTTTACTAATTTGTACTTACATAAATAAATTACAATAAAATTTTGGCGTTGAACAGTTTTATTCATGAAATAATCGCAACAAATTGCACTCGATCTCTAAAATTAATATAGAATTTTAGAGCTCTTGTGCAATTACTACTGATAATTCGATGAAATAAAATTATTTTGACACAATATTTAAAAGTCAGATCAGTAGATAATTACAATGGTTTTGAATCGTCGTCATGGAAACCAATATCGTCGTCGTGGTAACCCATTATATTGAAAGTTTGGTTTTGACAACCTTGTCAAAGAATTAATTTGTGTATTTTCACTTCTAAATAAAAATTGATATAACTCTATTTTTTGTGGCTTTTTTCCAAACGTAAGGCCCTAGAAAAAATATTGTTCCTAAGTCATGCGGAAACTGTCTTCCCCGCACTCGACTGCTTGCCCGAACTCCGCTATCGCGTCGTTCGGGTCAACGGCAGTCTTGTGCGTGAGAGTATCACTTTCCGCACTAGTTAGGAAAATGGCTATTTGTATAACAAGGGAGGAAAGTGCTACTTTTCCTCCCGAGAATGAAGTTTACTGCCCGACGCGTAGCGGAGGGCAGTAATCATTCAAGGGAGGAAAAGGCACTTTACTCCCATGTTATACATATGATTTTTCCACCTTCCTCAAATAACAAGTAATTTTTTAATTTTTACTTAATTTATTTTATGTAACTAACCAACAAAATTTATTAGAACTAAATCTAACAAGTAGGTACAATATAACTGTCAACTGTCAAATATAAGTCAAATTATTAATGTAAACATTGTTAAATCAAAATAACAATTTACTGTTTTTTACCATTGTGCAAAATACAGGGTGTTTTATAAATAAATATTAAAATGTATAGATACTTACGTAATAGAAAATAGATATTATACAGGGCGTCAATAAGTTATATTTCATGAATGAAATACCATGACGTCACTTTTACTTTTCCTCCCTAGGGAGGAAAAGTACAACTTTGCTCCCTACAATCAGGTCTGGAAAAGTATACTGTCGGTAGAGGTAGGTAGAAATAACTATTTTATACACAAACATAGTATTAATACATGGTGAGAAGGTAGTGATGCAAAAACGACGGGAAAAATATTTCTTTTTGTTCTTGTTTAATTTAGGTTTATTTGTTTATCTCCTTTTTGACAAACAAATATTATACATGATGATGTTTTAGTTTTAGTATTATTCAAAACAACCTTTTCCTTTTAAAATACTGGAAATTGGCTAAAAAGGTTGTATTATTTAAAACGAGCAGTGGTAGTATTATTACTTATAAATTAAATATTTGCTGAAAAAAAATTATTTTTGTAATAAAAGTTAATTTTTTTTTAAATCTATGGTTCACTTCACCAAACTTTTAATTAATAGTCAAATTTGATTTTTTCATAAAAAATTAAGTATTCGTTTGGGGAAAGAAATGAATATGCCATTTTAAATACCTATTTCTTTAATTTTTAAAATTCTTATTAGAGTTCTCAAAAACCGTATACAGGGTGAAATTTTTTTCTAAGACCAAAACGAACTAATTTTTTAAAGCCGGACCTGATTTTTTTCTAGTTTGAATAAATCAGTTGATTGGGTGGTAATAGTGTAACGATTGACTAAAATAAGAGACACATCGATCTTACTGTTCAAAAATTATGACGAAAACAAATTTCTGTAAAAATTAACAACTCGCCCTGTATATTATTAAACAATGGGAGCAGACACTTTTTAACGGTCATTTGTTATTCCCCATAGAGGCCTGCATACGAGGTAGGAATATGTACAGTTCCTCATGACTCACCCTGTATAGTGTGAGTTATTATTTGGAACGTCTTAATTATCTCTGAAACGGCTTGCCAGTTACCTGATATGGTAGCCGATCACCAATTGGTGATCGTTGGGAGTAACTCAGCGCATAGCTGAAAACGCTACTAAAAGTTATTTTTTTATTAAAACTTGTTAAAATAAAGTAGAAATTAATTTTTACAATTGTCACAAATATAATCTTCAGGTCCATCTACATCGGAGCAGTCGGCATGTGCTCATCCAGAACACAACGTGCATCGGTGCCATAGTTAATGCCAAGGTGCCATCTTTACCAAATTCCCCGCATATAGCACCAATGTTTTGCATAGCATTGACATCTACATCATCAAGTTCATTATTGTCGCAAATTTGTTTTTCACCCAATGTCCTGTTTCTTCTGTAGTTGAACTGTCATCAAATTTTACTTTTCGTACAGGTGATATTTATGATTTTTTTTTATTTTTTGGGGTTAATTTACTTTTTATATTTCCATTTTTTTAAATATTTTTGGATTTTATCTTTGCACTGATGCCGCAGTTTTTATTTTGTTTAGTTATCTTTTGTCTTTTTTCTTCAACATTCTCCAATTGTTTTTTCATTGGAGTTGATCTGCGTAACCTGATTTGTGAATTTTGCTTCATGAATATTGCTAACTAATCTCTTTCTGCCGTTTTTTCTGCATTAAAAACATGCTGAATATTATTTTTCTCGGCTTATGTGAACACAATTCTCCTAAGTTCATCTGGAGATAAACCAGAAATCCTTTTGGATAATTCTAAAATGTCGTTGGCGCCCAAAATCCCCACAGCCAAAATCCCGACGGCTAAAACACCGACACGCCAGAATCCCGACAGGCCAAAATCCCGACATGCAACAATCCTCGCATAAGCAAAAATCCCGACCACTACATTTTGAATATTTATTGTTTCCTTTTCAAATGCAATACCAAATCATATCATAGTGTATTGAAATTGAAACACTTCATTTTATAATATTAAAAGCTATACTTACTGAAATGGAAGGCTGTAAGTGACATGATAATATCTTTTATATGAAAGTAAACTTGAATTCAGGATTTGATTATATCTACATATATTATTGGACTTCTTCTTCTTCTTTAGGTGCCGTGTCTGTATTCAGACGTTGGCAGTCATCATGTTTACAATTTCCTGAAATCTCTCTCTATCGGCTGCTGCGCGAAATAATTCTTCTACTGTGCAGCTACACCATTGTCTAATATTACGCAGCCATGAAAGTTTCTTTCGACCAATCCATCTCTTTCCCTCCACTTTTCCTTGTATTATAAGGCGAAGCAGATGATATTTAGGTCCTCTGTTTTTCTCCTCTTTATGATGCTTATGAGCAGACGTTCTGAATTCATCATTTGAAGAACACCTTCATTGGAAGTGTGCGAAACCCACGATATCTTTAGGATTCGTCGATAGCACCACAATTCGAATGCTTCTATTTTGTTTAGCATTGTGTTTTTTAACGTCCATGTCTCACAACCATACAATAGGATAGACCACACATAACATTTCAGCACCTTCTTTCGAATATTCATCGACAGGTTTCTATTACATAAAACTGGTTTCCAGGACATAAAAGCCTTCCGTGATATTTCGATCCTAGTTATTATCTCTTCATCAGAGTCACAATTTACATTTAACCAGCTGCCAAGGTACTTGAAATGATTTACCCGTTCTAACTCCTCTCCATCAAGAGAAAGCTGACCTTGATCTATATTAATCTTTCCAACTGCCATCCACTTTGTTTTTGAAATGTTGATTTTAAGGCCTCTCCGATAGCTTGCTTCACTGACTAGATTTAGTAGTGTCTGAAGATCTTGTAAATTTTCAGCAAGAATGGCTGTATCGTCGGCGTATCTAATATTGTTGATTACTTCTCCGCCTAGCCTTACTCCCTCTTGTCTGTCATCCAAAGCCTCCCTAAAGATTTCTTCAGAGTACAGATTAAAAAGGGTGGGTGATAAAACACAACCTTGTCGTACTCCACGTTTTATCGGCAGTTTGTCAGTACGACTGTCTCCAATTTGGATAGAGGCTACTTGATTGTAATATAAGTATTTCAGCAGTCTTATATCGTAGTGGTCAAGTTCTGCTGCCTGCAGGCAATCGAAAAGTGTATCATGTTGTACTCGGTCGAATGCCTTCTCGAAGTCGATGAAACAAACATAAACGTTCTTTCGGAATTCACAACTTTTTTGTAATAGAACGCGCATACAAAATAGTGCTTCTCTAGTTCCTAGACCATTTCTAAATCCAAATTGCTTATTACCCATTCTAGTTTCGCACAGAAGGAATACTCGGTTTTGTATAATACGTAAAAGTATCTTAAGTGTGTGACTCATCAAACTGATTAATGTTATAAATGTTATAAACAGTGACTCCAACCAATCATCTGGTATTTTTCCTTCGTTGTAAATTTTGTTAAAGAAAGTAGTCAAGTAGGTAATGTTTTCCTCGTCCAAAAGTTTAAGTAGCTCAACAGGGATTTGATCTGGTCCAGGTGCTTTATTGTTTTTGGCTTGTTGTATTGCTTTTATGACTTCTGACTTCAGTATACTGGGACCTCTGTCTAATTAGTTGTCACAGGTAGTATTTGGAGCATTTTCTCGAGAAGCATCGTCAAAAAGGTCACTGATGTGTCTCTCCCATTCTTTGCACTGTTGTTCGTGATCACAAATTTTTCCGTTTGCGGTTTTAAGTACGTGAGCATTTTTGTGTTTTCTAATTCCGGAGGTATATTTAAGTTTCTTGTGGAAGTTGAAACTGTCATGTTTTTTTTGGAGGTCTTCTATTTCTTTACATGAATTCTCGAGCCAGGATTCTTTGGCCTGTTTAATTTTTCTTTTTATGAGTTTGTTAATTTCACGGTATTTGATAATATTTATATTTTTGTATTTTCGTCGAACTTCCATCAAGTCTAGAATTTCTTGGTTCATCCATTCATTTTTTGCCAACATTGTAGGTGTTTTTAAAGACTCCCTTACATCCTCTAAAATTATTGGACTATACAATTGGCAAAAAAATAATTTAATTCATATACCCATGTTAGAAATTTTATTTAGAAAATTAGTTCATATTAAATGGTAAATACTTACGGCCATAAACAAAAAACCAGAAATAAATGTAATTATATGTTAAAAAGGAATTTATCAAACCTGTCGGGATTCTGGCTTGTCGGGATTTTGGCTGTCGGGATTTTGGCTGTCGGGATTTTGGGGTAGACCCCTAAAATGTAGGTACTCATCCTGTTTCTCAGAAAATACAGGCTTTCGACCCAACTTTCCTTTTTTTGCATCTGCTGCTTTCATTTTATCTCGTAATGTCGACCCTGAAATACGAAAACTTCCCTTATTTTTCGTCTAGATCGCACAGCTTCTACTACAGCTATTAGTTGACATTGTTCATAGCTGGATTGATTGCTTCTTCTATGGTAAGTTGCATCTGAAATTTAAAATATATATACATTTCATATGGGTAAATCCGCGCTGCGTGAAATTACACCACACCGATTGCGCGGAATTGCCCGCCAAAACTTATTTGTGTCCAAATTAAATACTTAATATTTAATAAAGATATACCAGTGAAAAATATATGCAAATAATGTAAAAACTATTTTAGAGAAAATACCGTATTAACTATAAAATTTGTAACTTGTCGAATAATTGTAGTCGTACGTTTATTTATGAAAGTATACCTCACTCTTTGCAAGTTCATAACACACTAAATTCCGTGCGCAGTATCTCGAGTCCCACGAAGACAGCTGGAAGTGATTCTTAGTATAGAATAGGCTTGCAAAGTTTATCCTAATATGTAGCAGTTAACTAAGCTTTGTTTTAAACCAAGAGGAGTAAACTAAAAGAAAGATTCACACCAGTGGCGTACCGATAGATCAGCAGGCACTGGTTCCAGTTGGGATGCGAATCCACCCGCTCAATAAATACTCACATTGTATAACATGAGTATCGAGCATCTAGACTATTGTATTGGGATTATTTTTATGACCCACCGTATAAAACTTGCATTGAATATCTCATTTTCCGAATTTCTGCAACTTTGTAATTTACCTACAACTTATTCATGGATCGTCCTAATATAAAAAAATACAAGTGTTTGAGTTAGCACGTGTAAGCAGGCACCGGCGGTTAGTCTTTAAACAAGGACTTCGGCAAGCAGGTAAAACGAGCAAGGAACCTTACAAAAGCATTCCCTGTGTTTCTTAATAAATTTTGATTTCAAATTTTTTGATGAATATTTATTCTTCGTTTTTATTAATAAGGACTTACACAAAAATTAAAATTTATTAAGCGGTTACATTTCGTAGTGTGTACTTGTGTAGTTCAAAATGTCCCCATCAAATTAGCAACAAAAGAAGCAAAAAGCGCTTTAGAGCGGGCCCCTGCGGGGCTCGGGCCCTGGTTCCGCGGAACCATGCTCAGTACGCCACTGATTCACACCCAAGAAAGTCACCAGAAATATCACCAAATACATCTTCTTTTTTGGTTGATCATGTCGGCCTTCGACGGTAATCCATAAATATTATATTATACTAATAGGTCGCTAAAGAGTTCTAAAAACAATTGTATTTTATATAAAAATCTACAAATTAAAGTAATAACGCCAGGACCGTTACTACGATGTTAGGGGCCCCGGGGCAAATGTGATCTTGGGGCAACCTGTCGGGGAGTCTGGGGGTTTGTCCCCCAGCGGAAGGCGGGGTCCGGAAAAATCTTTGATATTTAACCCCTTGAAAACGCATTTTAATGCATTCTATGACTGAAGTTTCTTGTACCTACATATTGCTATTTTAGTTGACTAACAAAAAAAATTTTGAAATCACTTTATCTTTTATTCGCTTTAAAAAATTTAAAAGAAAAACAAAATGAACAGATAGTAAAACAAAATGGGATAATATTAATAAAAAGAAAATTTCTTGAAACTTCAAAACCGAATGGAAAATATGAAGATATGAATGCTAATTTAGAGAAAATGCAGGAAGAGGTAAACCAGATTGCTGAGGAGATACAGTAAATTGAAAAGTGGAAGAAAAATTCAAGAATGCGGTAAAATTTGATATGGAAACAGTGGAAGAAAAATTGAAGGAGATAGGAAAATGTCAAAAAGGAGGAGACCGTCGGGAAGTAATTAAATACAGCTCCAATGAGAGCAGAATCCTATTTGACGAGAATATTAGAAAACTATATCCGGTACCTTCAGCAGTGACACTCCCGAACGCGAGTACCGTCACTGCTGTTAGATTTATTATGCTGTGGTACTGGTCCTACTGGTGGGGCTGATTCCAATGTGCTCATTCCATCTTACCCTTACCTGCCTTTCTTTTCATTATGTGGTACCATGTGGTTCCGTTCACGTGCCAAGATGTGGTCTGGGGTAAATTGGTTAAGACAAAGTAGCTGGGACCGGGAGCCCCTATTCCAGTTGCATTTTAGTTTTTATTTCGCCAAAATAACTAATTTCCTCAGTAACAATTTATATCTTTACTAAAGGTCTCGGGGGCAACAGCTTAGCCCGGGCCCCTCTTCCAATGGCATTTTAGATTTTATTAGTATTAACTTAAATTGTTATGTTAAGGTCTCGGGAGCCCTAGCTTAGTTCAGGCCTCAGGGGCCCCTTCTGAGGGTTCTGTTCCAATTGCATTTTAGTCGAAAATACTAATTTCCCCAGTGAAAAATTAAAACTTTATGTTGAGGTCTAGGGTGCCTCTGTAAGGTCTTTTTAAAAGTGTGTCATTTGAAAATATTTTATATATCTCTCTACCGGCGCGCGGCGCTTAGCTTTCTTTCTCTAACATATGATGCCGCTGCCTCTGTGTCTGGGTCGTTCCATCTTCCACCTCTTGGTAGATACGCTCACACTCGTATGCGTATGACAGACAAAGATAGCTAGACCATCGTACTTGATATTGGCGTTACACCCCGATGCATTGAGTGATGGTATCCCTAGACTGGTCTATCGTTAATATATCTATGGGAGTAAACTTGCCTGAGGCTGGACCAATTACAAACAAGCTTTACGGCGCGGGAAATTTGAATTACGAATCTTGGTCTAAAAATAGACTATAGTTACTTTATTTCTCCCCTATTTCAGGTAAAAAGCACTGATGATGAAATTATTACCCCGAAAACGTTGTGATTTAGCCCTTTGACGGGGTTTTTATAAAATGTACATTTTATAAAGGATTTTAATATTTTTTAAAGTTAAGTACAAATAGTTAACTCTGCTTGCCCCTATTTGCGCCGTTATATAAAATACTACGCATTACGTGATCATAAGTCACCGCTGGACGGTAGAAAAAGTACAAAAACCATATTTTTATTTAGAGTAAATCCTAGGAAATGAGTTCGGTGCAATTTTCTCGTTTAATGAGGTTATAATAGGAGATACGCTCTGATGAATACCAAGGAGCATTGCCTCTACTTCAGATTGTATCTGAAAAATAAACGCACCATCAGTAGTGCGTCCACACTATATGCCATATTTTTAACCCTTTAAATAGCACAAGAACTTTTGTAAGCACGCGAGAGTGATTGAGAGTGATTATATTGAATTAAATATGATTTCAGGATTTTATTTTTTGTAAGATTTACAATTACAATTATGTGGAGCTGAGTGTGACTTCGTGTTTATGATAACTTTAACTAATTATTACTCTAATTTAATAACTAGTGCCATCAATATTTGTGCAATATAAAAATAAATATAATAAAACTGCTTTTTGTTATTTTGTCCTATGTAGCTTTTTAGATATATAATTCTTCTTCTTCTTCTTTTATTTTTTGGAGAATTTCGATCTGTTTAATTCTGAAGTTGCCTCTGGATAATTTCCTGGGGGGTAGATTGTTAACTATCCCTCCATCTTTTAGGAGGTCTTCCGGGGGTCTTGTACCGGGCGGATTGTTTTCTAAGGCAATTTTTGGAAGTCTATTCTCATCCATTCGTCTTATATGGTTGTAGTACCATAATATGCAAGAGGATATTATCCTCTTGCGCTGCCTTCCCCATCTTACAATATCTTGAATTTTGCATTGCTCTCTAATGTTTGTATTTCTCACCCTGTCTCTTTTTTCCCCACTATTGTAATTAGAGTTTTCATTTCGGCAACCCTTAGCATCTGTTTCATTTTGTTGGTGTCTTCACGCACTTCTATGCCATATGTCATGATCGGTCGTATACAAATCTTGTAGATTTTACTATCTGTGCGAATATACGGATTCGACCAGACTATCTCCCGCAGACATCCTGACAATGCAGATGCTTTGTTGATCTGACTCCTCAGATCCTTTACTGCGTCATGGGTGCTTGATATATCTATGCCCAGATATGTGAATTGCAGCACCTGTTCTATGGGGTTCTTCTAAACCACTACCTTACATCTGAGCGGATTTTGGTATTGTCATACATGTAGTTTTGTTGGTAGAAATATTCATATTTACCCAGGCAACCAAGTGACGTCATATAACGTTGAGGAAACGTCAGTTTTTGGTTGAATATAACACGTGTTTGACATTACGTCATATAGACGTCTTTTGTAGGTGATTTTAAATACGTAAGATTAATGACGTTAAAATTACGTTTAAAAAAGTTTTAATTTCAGACAGCGTAAGTCTGACGTCACAAAATTGGGAGGAGCTTGCTTGTTTGTATTGACTCAAAACAATTTCGTTTAGGTATTTTCCAACAATTTCGCTAAATGTTCATAACTCATAAGAAATTTCTCATTTATTGTTTATGCGATTTGTGTCTTGTGTGATAAAATAAGACTTCATTTAGATATTTAGTTGAAGAAACGTGTTAATTAAGAGATGTTTATGCGTTTTTACTCAGTGAGTTAGTTTAATGCAGTAATTCTTCTTGACAACTATTTGAGGTTATGTTTATTTGTTTTTAATTAAGGATATGCTGGATAATTTGTTAATAAATTATTTATTAGTTTCATATATATGTTGTTTCAGTTTTGACACAGTAACCCAGGCAACCAACTGACGTCATGTAACGTCGAGGAAACGTCAGTTTTGGTTGAATATATACACGTATTTGAAAATTACGTCATATAGACGTCTTTTGTAGGTGACTTTAAATACGTAAGATTAATGACGTTAAAGTAACGTTTAAAAAACGTTTTCTTTTCAGACAGTTTAAGTCTGACGTCACAAAATTGGGAGGAGCTTGTTTGTATTACTCCAAACAATTTCGTTAAATAATTTTCATAATAAATTTCTCATTTATTGTTTACGTGGTTTGTGTCTTGTGTGATAAAATAAGACTTTTCGTTTAGATATTTAGTTGAAGAAACGTGTTAATTAAGAGATTTGTATTCGTTTTTGCTCAGTGAGTTAGTTTAATGCAGTATTCTTCTTGACAACTGTTTGAGGTTATGTTTATTTTCTGTTAATGAACTAATTATGTGTTATCGACTTTTATCGAGTAATTTGTTAATAAATTATTTATTAGTTTGTATGTTTTTTCAGTTTTGACACAGTAAGTAGGTATACTTATATAAATAGTGAAAATTCTATAATGCGAGGGCTGGTACAATCATGCAGAATCAATGTTAGATTACTTCTAATGCACAAGCGATCTTAAACAAATAGTAGTATATCTTCATCGACACATGAGACGTAGACCTATAGGTTTCATGTTACCTATTTTTTATACTACCTATTTTGAAACATCTGAAAGAGGTCACTTTTTGAAAGTATTAAAGACGTGAATATTACCGACGTATAAAAGACGTCACCTTTTAGACGTTTTAAAATCGTCACAATTATGACGTCAAATCGATGAGACAAATACACGTGATTTTCAACGTCGATACTACGTCATAGAAACACGTCAATTGGTCATTTTTATGACGTGTTATCTACGTTATAAAAACGTCGTTTGGTTGCCTGGGAAGTAGGTATATATAACTAGTGAACATTCTATAATGTGAGAGCTGGTGCTGGTACAATTATGCAGAATCAATGTTGGAATGTTGCTTCTAGAGCACAAGCTATCTTAAACAAGTGGTAGTATATCTTCGACACATGGAAAGTAGGCCTATAGGTAGGGTTACCATACGTCCGGATTTCGTCCGGACAGTCCGGATTTGAAAGACATGTCCGGATTGGCGTCCGGATATGAGAAATGTCCGGATTTTTTTCTTTACTAAAAAAATGGAAAACATTTGGCCTAGCGATGGGAAATTTCATTCTGCGCAGCACCTAGTTAAGTTATTTCGTTCTGTAATATTATTTTCTAGGTCTAAAGTATGTTAAAACATAGGTGTAAGGTGTATATGTATTTTAAACTTTCAGAGATTTTCGATGTTGGTTGCATATTGTAGAGAAACAGATGTACTTTTAATTGTGCCATAATATGCATTTCGCATATATGAACAATGTAGAGGTAGCAACACAGTCAAATTTACATTTTAGATTTTCTACAACCCCTTGGACTACCCCTGTCCGGATTTGGCCTTAATAAATTATGGTAACCCTACCTATAGGTTTCATGTTACTTATTTTTTATACTATTTTGAAACATCTGAAAGAGGATACTTTTTGAAAGTATTAAAGACGTGATTTTACCGACGTATAAAGGTCGTCATCTTTTTGACGTTGAAAAATCGTCACGATCACGACGTGAAAAAAACGTAGATACGATTACGTTTTAAAATGGTCACCATTATGACGTCAAATCGATGAGACAAATACACGTGATTTTCAATGTCAGTACTACGTCACAGAAACACGTCAATTGGTCATTTTTATGACGTGTTATCTACGTTATAAAAACGTCGTTTGGTTGCTTTGGGTAGTTGGCGGCTTATTTGAAGAAACTGAAAGAACTGTATGTGAAGATCATCTTAGGATCCGGCAATAATTGTTATCATACCAATTCTTTTGTTGCCCATTTTATATCCGAGATTAAGAGATGTTACTTTGCTTATAATTTTGCCCATGAGTAGGTAGGTTAAACAAGAAGGGGCTTAAACTGTCGCCTTGTCTAATTCCTCCCGGTGTTGGTATATTTTCAGTGAATTGGTCTCCTGCTTTAAGTTTGGTTACGTTGTTGTTATTAAGGGTAATAAACTATTTTGTTATGCTGGTCGGTGTTTTATTTTCTATTAATATATTTATATTCTATTAGATATATAATTGATAAGTGATAAGTTGCTAATTTCGATCTCCTAGTCTATTATTTTTAAATGGTTTGGTGGCCGAGGCTTTTGTTAAGATAAGTGTTGGAAGGACGCATTGATTAATACTATTTTAGATGACAATAACTTCACTCTCTTACCATCTGATCCTACTAAAAGATTCATAACCAAATTAAAAGATAATATTAAAAACCACTCAGATTTCTTATCTAACCATGACGCTCCTTACAGTAAACTCCCTGGTAATCCAAGACTATATGGTTTGCCTAAGATACATAAAGTTGGAATTCCCATTCGTCCCGTCGTCAGTTTCATCAATACTCCAGTGTCTATTTTATCTAAATTCATACTTACTACCTTAAAAAATTTAATAAATTTCACTCCCCAGTTTACTGTATTAAATTCATGCCAATTAGTTGATAAACTTCAACTCATTAATCTTAATCCGGACATTACTACGCTTTTTTTGAAGTTAGGAACTTATTCATTTCAGTGCCTAAAATTGAAACTTTAAGTCTGGAAAAACACTCTTAGTCAACAAGTCTATTCAGCCCAATGTCATTTCTTCGATATTAGATATCCTTGAACTATGTCTATCACAAGATTTCTTCCAATTTAACAACAAATTTTACAAACAACCCGATGGTCTAGCTATGGACAGTTGCTTGTCCCCGTTCCTAGCTGATGTCTTTATGGATCATTTAGAGTCCAATCACATCATGAAAAATCCAGAAATTTTACACTGGTTCCGTTATGTAGACGATTGTTTACTTCTAATTTCTGGTGATCAGACCTCAGCTCAACAATTACTTCTTAAAATTAATCAAATCCACCCTAATATCAAATTCACCATGGAACTAGAATCTTCTCAGGCCATTAATTTTCTTGATTTATCTATCACCAGACTTAATGACCAATTCAACTTTGGTATCTTTCGTAAACCGACCCAAACTGACCATGTCATTCATTTCTCTTCCAATCACCCACTATCACACAAATTAGCTGCATTTAGAAGTTTCATACATAGACTTTTTTCCATACCTATGTCAAATGACTCTTTCAATACAGAACTTAACATCATAAAACAAATAGCTGTCAACAATGGTTATGATCCCAATATAATAGACAAACTCATCCGTAAACGAGAACCTAGATTACTACATAACTCTGCTTATCGTCAGGCTTCCTCTTCTTCCCCAATTTATAGGTCACTACCATTTCACAACCCCACTTTATCTGAAAAGATTAAACGCATTATATCCAACTCTTCTGATAACATACATATTTCTTTTAAAGTTGGAAATACTCTTAATCATTTTTTTACAAATACCAAAGATACAGTACACTATATGGACCGTAGTGGAGTTTACAGATTGACTTGTTCCGATTGCGATGCTTCTTATATAGGTAGGACTTATAGATCACTTTCAACCAGATCTGCCGAACATTCCAAAAGAGATAATACATCAGCTTTCTCCCATCACCTTAAAGTTAATAAACACCATCTTACCATCCCTGATGGTATCAAATTAATTCATAACATCCAGGATCAGAACTCTTTACGGTTGGATTTGTATGAGGACCTTGAGATTTCTAGAGACATGAGGACTAGCCCCAATTGCGTTAACCGCCAAACTACTTTAAATAGACCTTTTACTCCTATCCACCGACAATTATTTCCCTAACAATAATGTTGATATATTTTATAATTCCCCATTCCTTTCTTTCTTTTCCTTTTCTTTTAATCATTTTCTTTACTGTGTTTCCTCTTTCCTTTCACCCCACTAGCATCTAAAATTTATTATTTCCTTACTAATCACCCATTAACACTTTTCCAATATGCCCTTGGTTTCTTTTTCTTTCTCTTTCCCCTCTTTAACTATACCTTCCTTAACACAGCCTACCTTTTTTCATTTCCAATTTTTCCTTCATATATTTTCCCAAACACAAAGTTGTTGCCATCCCTAACACAGTTTACCTTCTGTCCTTTCCAACCTCCTTTATTAAAAATTTTTTACCAACCACAAAGTTATATTGCCATGCCTCGTGTCTCTGTCTTTTCGGTTCCCCATGCACTTCTTGCTCTAGTTATTCTTTTCTTTTTCAACACTATTCATTAACTTCCTTCGACAATGTTTCAATCTGTTACTCCGTTACTAACTATACAATTTCAAATTTTCAATTTATCAATTTAGTGAATCAGTTCATCTAGAATTTTTACTTCATATCGAAAATAATCCCAACATTCAACCTGGATTACATAACTTTCATTCAAATGTACACTTTTAAATCCGTAAATCTTTTACAGTATTTTATATTTCATACATTTCAATCTGTTTATTCCATTACCTTCTATAAATTTCAAATTATCAGTTCACTAATTCAGACAATAAATTTAAATTTAAATATTTTTTCAATTTGCAACAACTATCACAACTACAATAATAGGCAACCAACAATACTCTGTCTATTTTTACATCATTACTCTTTTATTTTTACAACATTACTATGTACCTTACCTTTATAGGTCTTTAAGTTGTTCACATTGAATTAATTTTCTTTCACTTTTTATTTTAAATTAAATTAAATATTCGTCTTCTTTCACAACTGTCACCAGTAGTGATGTGAGTTGTAAAATTACATAACTTACGTTACATAAATTACACGTAACTTACGGTAATATTACATGATACCCGTAACTTAATGTAATTTATGTAATTTTTGGAATTTACGTAATTTATGAAATTTAACGTAACTTATGATAAATTTACATAAATTACCGTAATTTATGTAATTACTGGTAAAATTACATATATTATGGCAACTTATGCGCGCGCAATTGTCGTAAGTGCGGTGCGCCGGTGCCGGCGCGCGCGAACCAGTGGGTGCTATTACGCTCGTCGCTCGTTAGTCGTTCCTTAGTCTGAGTCAGGCAGGTTATGTTTACATTTCTGTTATTGTATGTGTAATGTGTATGTATAAGTTAGTTTTCGACTGTTCTTTCTCTATTCATTCACGCAGCGTTGGTTACTTTACATTTATTTATAAGGAAGCACAGAAACTATAAGGTAAGAAATATATTATTTCTACAAACAGCAAAACACGTGCCGGTGATGTCCATAGCAACCTTAGATTGGGAAACACAGGGGCGGGCCTATCGCATATCGACTGTACGTTAAATCTAACGCGCGTCATTTTATATGTGGCTACAGTACTTAATTCTGAATTCGGTTTACCAAGTTTTATTCGATTTTTTAGATTAGTTTACTGTACAATAACTATAAGAATGATAGGAGCAACGGGGTACTTGTGCATGTAGCATGTGTAATTGAATTACACTGACATAACTTACTAAATAAAAAATTTTGATAACGTTGAGGGCAAAATAATGTAGTTGTCCGATCCAGTATTCTGCTTATTCGAATTTCATTAAATTGTTACACAGATTCAATTTTAATCTTTCTTCTATTTAAGGATGCCTAACAATTTTTTATGCCCTCGTGCCCATCAAATACTTTGAAAAATAATGTTTTTTCCCTTCTTAATGTTTAAGTCTACCTGAATATTTTTTTTAGGTCATAAAACATGGTGAAACGTAAGACAGATATCTGGCTTTATTTTGAAGTGTTACCTGCGGGTTCTTCTAATCAAAAGACCATAAATGTGAGGTGTAAATTTTGCAAGAGTGTACATGCAAAAAATGCTACAAGAATGAAATCTCATCTTCAACAATGCACTTATGTGCCGCATATGATAAAACTTAAATTCAATATTTTAACTCCAAAGTCAAAGGGGAATCACTCTAAATTTCCATTTGAAACATCCATGAAAAAGATCACATCGGCAAAATTGGATAACGATAACACTGATGCTGCTTGTACATCATCAACGGTTTCCACAGCATCAACATCTGCTTCTGATAACATTCATGTGGAAACACCTGTTTGCACAAAAATCAACAGAATACAATCATTTTGTGATCGAATGACACACGAACAAAATAACGAATTGAATATTTTGCTTGCTAGAGCTATTTACACCAGTTCAGCACCACATTCAATTACCGAGAATGAAGATTGGAAATTGTTTTTTAAAAAAATTAGACCTTCATACACCTTACCATCGAGATATATGTTATCAAATCGTCTCCTGACCGAAGAGTACGAGCGAGTTGAAGTTCAAGTTAATGATAAAATTAAGCAAGCTGACAATTTATCATTGCAATGCGATGGTTGGTCCAACTTGCGAAATGAAAGTGTAATTAATTTCATTGTTACAACACCCGAACCGTTATTTGTCAAATCAGTACTAACAAAAGCAGAGAAGCATACCGCAGAATATATAACAAAATTAATGGTTGAAGTTCTGGAGGAGTATGGACCTAAAAAATTTTTCGCTATTGTGACTGATAACGCAAAGAATATGAGGAAGGCTGTGAGACAATGTGAAGAGATGTATCCCCATCTTGTATCATACGGCTGTTTAGCGCACACATTACATTTATTGTGCAGCGATATTTTGAAATTATCTTCAATAGAGACACATTTGTCACATATTATACATATCGTTAAAACTATTAACCAGTGTCAAGTACTGAGAGCTCAATTCACAGAAATAAGAAATGAGATGAAGTGTGGAGTGTCTCTTAGCCTACCTGTAAAAACAAGATGGGGTTCACATGTAAAATGTCTTCAAGATCTGACTAAATGCAAGTCCGTCCTACAACGTCTAGCAATATCTCCAGATAAAACAATTCAAGATAGAATACGCAGCGCAAAAGCAAATTTACTTGATGAAGGATTCTGGATAAATTCTAGCGCTCTTGTTGAATTGCTTAAGCCAATTACTGAAGCAATAACACGTCTTGAAGGAGATTCTTCGTCAATTCATTTGGTTTGTGAAACTTTCGCGAAAATCGGTAGTAACATATCTACTCATTTAGAATGCGTGAAACTAACGGATTGCGAAAAAACAGAAGCGATGGATAAATTTATATCAAGGAAGGAATACGCCCTTCAACCGATCCATTTTGCCGCAGACTTACTAAACCCTCGGTCTGTTGGTGCAAATTTATCATCAGCCGAAAGGATTGAAGCGATGAAATACATTACTACTATGTCAACCACGACCACGATAGAGATTGGTGATGAAGGAGTGTCAAAGATTACTGAGGATTTAGGAAACTATTTAGCTAAAACAGACTTTTTTGGCGAAACATTTTTATGGAACATACTCGATAATGTCTCTTTGGTTACATGGTGGAAAGGATTTTGTGGACATTCATGCCTCTCCAAAGTTGCAGTCAGGATATTGACAATGCCGTGCACTTCTGCGGCAACAGAGAGAAGCTTTAGCTCCCAGAGCAGCATTCATACGAAGAGAAGAAATCGCCTAACAACTCAAAGGGCAGCAAATTTAAATTATATACAATATAATTCAAAATTGCTGAAACGTTCACGACAACATCACATACAAAGTCAATATCCTATAGAAGAGACTGTACAGAACAACGTTTCGATAGAAGGTAGAAACTTACAGAAGGAGATAGAAGTAATTGAAAACCATATTTCCGAAGAGGAAGAATTAGACGAGGTAATTTTAAATTTAGGCATTTTTTAGATATGTGATATGTGCATGTGATATATGCAGTTTGCTTCTTTTCCGATTTTCCAATGCATTCCACCGTTTTCGAATAAAAAATTATAAATCTTATGTTTTCAGACAATATCATCATGGCATTCAAATACAACAGGAAATGGAAATTCCGACGATGATTTTAATTTTGCTGACTTTGCAATGACCGATGATGAAATTGATCAAAGAATGGAAACTAGGGAACAGAGACCAGCACGCATTTTGAGACAAAGCAAAGTGAACATTTTAGAAAACGTCTTAATGAAATCGGTAAATTAGTGTAAACACATACATATTTATTGTTTATATTCCAAAATTATCAATTTCAGGGTAAAGGCACAGAACAACCCCAAAAAAAAACGGAAGTCGAGAAGGATACTTCAGATGCCGAAAACAAGGTAGTTAGATCTGTATATATTATATTATAAACCCATTATTTTTACTCTCTATGTTTACACTTTCCTATTTAATTTCAGGATGCAGTTCTGGATTTGCCGGAGATAAAAAAAATTACACAAGGCTCATTGGAAGAGCAAACAATTGAAACTTCGACGTTTTATAACAAGAAGGTCTCCAGTTGTCTGCGAAAAAGGAAGTTGTGATTTATAAAAGCCGCTTAAAACAAAACTAAAGAACCTATGTTTTCATTTCTTTATTATTTGTATGTATTTCTTATCCACTTTTCTTTATTTCATAAGTATGTAGTTACTTTGTGTTTATTATATTCAATATGAATGCAAACAATTGATTTTTTAATACAATGAACATAAATTACATAAGTTACATAAATTACATCTGGTTTGTAATTTTTGGGTAATTTTACACGTGTAACTTACAATTTCTGAAATTACACGTAATTTCACATCGCTAGTCACCAGTGACGTCACTGACTCTACTATGAGTAATATTTTTATCAATTTAACAGTAACAACAGTTCTTTCTGTAACAGAGAGTAGCCTTTTCGATTTTTCATTATATTCCTAATTTATTATAATTTAAATTTCACTTAATACAGTTATTAATCTACATTCAGTTTAACTAATAATCTAAATTCTAAAAACACTATTTTATATTCATAACCACAAATTGACTACCTATCTTGTCATGTCACTTCTGTCTAATAATTGGATTGTCATCTCCTTCACCTTTGTTGGTCTGTGTCCATTGAACTGGCAAGAACCACGATTTTTTATCGAGCAGGGAACCATGTTGCTCTTTGAGCACCCCTAACACATAAATTGATTCTTTAACATCGACTTGGAGTCGCTATAAATATTATAGAATTATCATGTAAACCATTTTTCTCGATGTTACCATTTTCATAAGGTTGCTAGTTCCATGTACTAGGCAGAACGTGAATATTACCACATTTTTTCTTCAACTAGTCACAATTTTAACCTTTTGCATTCATTCTAACGTGGAAATACTTCGTTCTAGGCACTGAAGATGATCTGATCTAGATCGAAAACGTTTTGCAGATCCTTTTGGATGACTTTTAATAGTTTTTAAAAAACTTTTTATACCATTGTACAAATCAAGTTTTTTACTTCTGTATGATTTTTTAATACTATTTTCTTAAGGCTTGTGGACAGCTCACTTTTAAAAGTTTCTCTCAATTTTCCATATGCTGCCCACCCAAGACTGATTCTTCTCTTCAGTTCATGCGTCTAAGTATCCCTGCCAATCATAATTTCGTGTCCTAGGTATTTATATTTACCTACTAGTTCTATTTCTTGTCCACCAATATTGATGTTCTAAAAATCTGAGTTTAGAGTGGTGGCCAAGGGCAGACAAGCGAAGTTGTGGAAGACCACCTACCAGATGGACGGACGACAAGAATAGTGACAAACTGGATTGCAGCCGCCGAGGACAGAGAATGGTGAATACCTACATCTTGAGGAGGCCTATGTCCGACAGTGGATACATTTGGCTGTGTGATGATGATGATCATGAATATTGATGTTCTGGTTGGGTATCAAATTTGTCATAATTTTTGTTTTCGAAATGATTATATTTAAACCTACATTTTCTGTAGCTACAACGAGTTCCTGTACCATCTCTCTTGCCATTCCTAGATCTTCAGCTATTATTAATATATCACCGGCGAAACGTAAAGCGGGCCATTCATGATCTGATTTGTAGTACCTCTAGTGGTACGACAAGAGAGAGAGAGTGACACTACTTTGTGGTCCCTCTAGTCGTACTACCAGACCATTCACGCCCCAACATTTTATCTTTCTAGCCGCCAACAAAGTTCTTACCTTTCAGCCACCTGTTTTCACGTTGGTGTACACTAAAAAATGTATCGAGTAAAGTCTATGCAAAATATAATTCGGAGGATTTGTGTTTTTAAAAATTGGGTACATGAGTTGAGGTTTCATAATTAAGCATGCCATAAGTTTCGTTTCTCTAGCATTTGTCTAGGGATGATATGAACTAATTAATTTTTACGACTCTTGTAATTTTTACGACTTTTTAAGATGGAGGGTAGTTATATTCTATTTTAGTAAACTAAACTAAAGCTGGGATTTGCATTTAAAAATGAACAAAAGTCGTTTTTTCCTCCTAAAATATTTCATTGTTAAGCTCCAAATCAGGAAAATCTTGAAATTTGCGGTGATTTATACTTCGCCTCATTGTCCTCTGACATCTTTATAAACACATCACCAAATAAATAATTTAACGATGGCAAAGTATAAGCCCGGTTACAGAGATTTAAAGAGATTTAAAGAGAGATTTAAAGAGATATACCAATTGGTGTACAAGTGGTATACCAGAGGGTGGTGTAAAATTTTCCATCCTAAGAGGGTATACGGAACAAAATATCCATGTGCTTAGATCAAATGACATCTGTTTTAATAGTTCCTTTTTAATATTTTGCCTTGTTACAGGATAGTATTCAGAAAAACGCAAAAATAAGTACTGTAAAATATAATTTCATTAGGTACAATTATAAATAATATATTATATTTAAATAATTATAACTGTTGTTAGGTCTATTTAATCAAAATAATGCTTTTATTTTAATCACAATAATGTTTTTATTTACGCTGCTGCTAAAAGTTGCCGATGTAAGCTCCTTTTTATACCTATCAATGACTCCTCTTACTCGATTGTCGGGTTCTTGTCACAGCTCTGCTGTGCTAAAGGTTTTTACATTTCCACGAAATTCTGAACGACCGATAACAAGACTGATAACGCAACAATTGGCAAATGTTGGAGTAATGACAATGTAAAGTGCAAAGTTAATGTACCAGCTTCCAGGGGCAAACGAATATGCATTTTACATTGTGGAGGGGAAGATGGTTGGGTAACCGATGGCTTACTATTAAATGCAAAAGACATTAAAGACAGCTGTTTGGACTATCATCAAGATATTACGGGTGAACTTTTCGAATCGTGGCTTAAAAATAACTTATTACCAGATTTAGCAGACAACAGTGTTATTGTTTTAGATAATGCATCATATCATTCTAGACAACTTAAAAAAATTCCGAATAAATACTCTAGAAAGGATGAATTGCAAGATTTTTTATTATCACAAGATTTATATTTTGAAGATTGGTACACTAAAGACCAATTAGTAGAGGTACTTAATACAAAATTATTTGTAAAGGAATATATTATTGATGATGCAGCAAGTAAAAATGGACATACAACTTTAAGACTACCACCATATTACTGAGTTTTAAATCCAATAGAGTTGTTATGGTCTCAACTGAAATATAATGTGAGACAAAAAAAAATGTAAGTCCAAAATGTTATAACAATGTCGTGAAACTGATAGATTCTGAATTTAAAAATATCACAGGATAACTGGAAGAAAGCAATAGAGCACGTAAAAAATATCGAAAAAATATATCTTAAAAAAATTCCTGTTCTAAATATAATTATTATCAATGTGGAGAACAGTGATTCAGAGGAAGAAAGTGACAAAGTGTAATACCAAAACAACTTTCTCTCAATACTGAGCTTACCCGGAATATTTTCTTACATAATCAGGATGTAGGGATTATCGACATATGTTCATCCCCAAACTACTGCTTCAATCTTTTAAGAAACACGTGGCCTTATTATGAACACCTCACTTATTGTTGCAATATCTATATCTTTGAAAATCAGTTCTTAAGAGAAAATAAAAATGTAAGTAAGTGTTGACTAGATAGTTTTAATTTTTGCTTCAAGGTTTTATAAATTATTTAAATATATATTTTTTATTTTTCACTACCTACCGTTCGCTCAATTATTAATTAGTTTTTGTATACAAACCAAATATTGTTTGAACATTTTATAGAAAATGCATTGCAGAAATATTATTAAAGTAGTTTAAACTTACACAAAATCATCAAGACACAAAATTAAGCTTAGTTTATAACAATTCAAATTTATAGAATCAAATTCTTATAAAATATACCATATTATGTTTCATGTAGGTCGGTACTATCCTGTTCTTTACCGGTCATAGTGCTGCTTATCCCTTTTTTCTCAAATAAAAAACAAAATGTTCACAAAACATAAGAGTACAAACATAAGAAAAACATTACTTTTCTTCCACCCGGTATAAGTACAAAAAAGAAGTTTAATTAAATATTTGCACAACTGTGTAAATACTAAAGAAATATCTAAGATAATAAAAAGAAAAATTAGCGAAATCCGTTAATCCGTTCACGAAAAAATCAACTATGAAAATGAGCATACATTTTCTACATCCTTAACTTATGACTCTCAGTGTAGTGGAAATTTTTAATCCAACATCCAACATCGGCATTCACGCTCTAACTTTCTTTGTAATACCGCTAGTAGTACCACTAGTGGTACTA
Source organism: Diabrotica virgifera virgifera (assembly GCF_917563875.1). Classification (NCBI taxonomy): domain Eukaryota; kingdom Metazoa; phylum Arthropoda; class Insecta; order Coleoptera; family Chrysomelidae; genus Diabrotica; species Diabrotica virgifera. The sequence goes on along the minus strand of NC_065446.1, from coordinate 65,380,081 downwards.
CTAGTAGTACTACAACCCATTCACGGTCTGATTTTAGATCCAACATATCACTCTCTCTCTCTTGTCGTACCACTAGAGGTACTACAAATCAGATCGTGAATGGTCCGCTTAAGTTGTGTAGATATTCTTCATCTATTTGTATTCCCTTTATCAGACAATCTAAATTTTTAAATGCATGTTCCAGCACCGTATTAAAAGGTTTAGGTGACATTGGGTATCCAATTGCGCTGAATCCTATTTTTTATTCACATTGAACGTAAAAAAAATTGAAAAAAATTGAAAATTGAAAATATTAGGCCGAGAGCATTTTCCGAGGACACTTACCCTGCTTGGTTTTTTTGGGTTGATAATACGAAGAAACACTTTTTACAATCCAAAAAACAAATAAACAAGCATTTCTTTGATCAGGGCACCTTTTAGTTTTTAGATTAAAAAGTAACTTTGCGATATTCGAATTGAAAAAATTCGAAAATTTAATAAAATATAAATTAAATTAAAAATTAATTAGTTTTATATATTTAATTTAAAATTAATTAAATATAAAATATTTGTTTAATTGATAATTCAGTTTTTCAAATGTTCAAAATCTCCTGAAATACTGATTACTTAATGGCTTTAAATGCATTACTATAAAAGATACTTTTATATACTAAAAAATACCAACTAATCTATAAATTTTCCTGTAATATTTTCTATTTGTAGACAAAAATCAAAATCTGTCCACCACTGGATAAATACACCGTTTCGAAGCATTCCAAATAATTAAAGTTCTTCGTGCCCTTTCTAAACTCGTTAATAAAGAGTAGCAACTTCACTAAGGTATTTCATTGGGCTAAATTCACACGCTTAGTCTTCTCACCTTATTACTTTTATTTTTACGAGGGTTATATTAAATAAAATAAAAGTACCTTTCACATACTGCAATAAAACTTGCTTTTTCATACATGGGTTAATAATTAGTAAATTCGTTATAAAGTAATTTATTTTTCTCAAATAATTTTAATTGTCACTAATTACTAAATAGTCACAGCAAGATAGAATCCAGTAGTTATCCTTGTCAAAATATGTTTATAGTCGGTTCGCTAAACTCAACGACACAACTGGCTAGTGATTTTAGTAGGTAAATTTTTTGTTTTTGCCAAAATTGGCAAAAATTACTAACTATTTAGTAATTATTAACTATTTATTAATGCTTTTTTTTGCCAATTTTACTAAATTGGCAAAATTAATTACTAAAATCACTAGCCAGTTGTGTCTGAGTTTAGCGAACCGACTATAGCTACTTTTTGTAGAATTGGAATTTATTTAGTAGTTTTTTAGAAAAAAAATCCAAATACCAGTTTTTAAGGCATTTTTTCAACAAAAAACTGCAAATCACTCGAAAAGGAGGCATTTTTCGAAAAATTACCAATAGAAAAAAATTATTTATTTCGTGAGACTCGCTTAAAAAATATATTCGAAGGGACTCTGGAAATTCTTGTTTTGTTATAAGTTATTTGTTAATAACAATCTCCGACTCATTTGGAAGAATGAAAAAAAAAATACATTTGAACTTTGAAAAATATAAGAATCGCATAATAGTGCAGTCACTGAAGGTGGATATGAGCTATTACCTCCGATTTCGTTTAACCTCCATCGTTTTGGATGAAAATTGGTGAGTGGTTAGAGGATATCTCAAGGAACAAAGGTGGCATTGTGCCACTTGCAACTTGCGCTTTTATTCTGGGGGTGGATGCCACTCCTTCTCGGGGGTGAAAATTATTTTATTAAAAATAACCCCATAATTCGATAGAGGGACTAACTCTTAGCAAAATTTGTTATATAAAGTTATTGAAATTAATCATAACTTATTGAGTTATTAAAAATTAAAGATTTTAATTTTCCTAAGAAAAATGCATGTTTTTAACCGGTTTTTTATAAATAATTCAAAACGTATAAGTTTTTACAAAAAAGTTATTATTACCAAAATTGAAGATAATAAAAAATGAAATAAATTCCTTACTAGAAAAACCTTTTAGTGTTAACTAAAAGTGAGTTATAGGTAATTGAATGTATATTTCTTTCAGCGACTACCCAAATCTAAGTATTCAAGCTTAAATAACGGGAAAATAATGCATTTTATAACATAAACTTATTAAACATTTGTCAAAGTATTTAAAAATCAGATGAGCCCACGAACAAGTTGATAGCATTAAAATTTAAGCTCCAAATTTTTTTCAAAAGTTATCTTTTAAAAATTTTTCCAAAAAAATGATATTGTTTTTTTTTTAAATAACTCCGTTAATTTTGAGACATGAGATTCGCCTAAAAACCATTTGAAAGCTAAAATTAAGGGCTTTTAAACCACGTTGATTTTAATCTTTTAAACCCTTCACCTTTTTTAAAATAAAAGGTTAAATTCCCGGTTACATGGTTCTCGCAGGCAAAATTTAAGATTAAAACGTTTCTATCTCGGTTATTTTGTACCCTACAGAAATAGTAAAGGATTTCTATAAATTTTAATTTTTGTGGAAATGGCGATGTTTTATTTTTTACTTTTTCCAAGAAAATTCCAAAACGCAAGTTGGCATCATGTCACCTTTGTTCCTTGAGGTGTCCTCTAACTACTCACCAATTTTCATAAAAATCGATGGAGGTTCAATAAAATCGGAGGTGAAAACCTTCAGTGACTGCACTATAAAAGAGATTTGGATTTGTAGAATTGCAAAAAAAATTAGTCGGTATACCTATTCCGTTTCAAAGCTTGTTTTCAGGGGTAAACCGGCTCGGGTTGGGTCCATGTTTTCGGCAAGATAGAAACCATCTGTCCTTGTCAAAATATTCTTACTTGTACTTGAAGGTTAAAAGATTATAAAGCTTTTTGTAGAATTGCAATTTATTTAGTAGATACCTTAATATGGAACAGGTGTAAGCTTATCAATAAAGTATAAAGAAGGAGAAAAAGCAAGTTTTTATTTTTGTTTATACATAAGATTACTTGTTTTTTAGTATACTTGTCGTGTTCATATTAACAACGATATATCGAACTCATCTCCAACTGTCAACATTGGACCTGGACCAAGAAACAAATTCGATATAACCTCACCAACACCAACACGGCGGGCATGAGACTTTATGTGGGTCCTTGTATTCTACTCCTCTGCATTCTCCAGGCATACGGTACACTATCAGTAAAAAAGGAATGAATTTCGGTATAAATGCTTTATTTTCTCATTTCTTTGGTTATAAATTCAGGATCTACATTCTAGTCATTGTGAAGTTACTTTATATTTATATAAAAAAAAACTGTCTCTGCTGAGAGGCAAGTAAAAGATTCTATTAAAAACTTAGCTTGTGGTGTGAAGGCTTCTTCCGGTGCTGTCCTAGGTTATCCACAGCTCCAGATCTTCTTCGGGAGGCGTCAGGTGGAAGTTTGATGTATGGTGGTTGCCTCCGGAGCTATTTAACTGTTCGTCGAACCCATGGGTGACTGTCTTGAGGAACTGGTACTCTACTATTCACGATGTGGTTACTGTCTGGGGAACATTCTATTCTCTGGGCCAAAACAGACGAGTTAAGGCTAGGGCCACGCCCTTCACCTGGGTGCCTAAAAGAGAAATCAAGATGTAGATAACCCGCAGCATAAATTTATGAAGGGTCCCTACCACCCAAGTCAACAAAACCTTAATATTCCCCACCAGCAGCACAGAAAATCATATAGGTGACTTCTAAACCAAATAGTAGACCATAAATGTTTTAATTTAAATACCCCAATTACAAAATACAATTAAATAAATAAATAAAAATAAATTAATTTAATCCCACATATTTCTATAAAACTAACGTAATAAATTAAACTTGAAAATAATTAATATTTAACACAACTGCTGATGCTAATGAATTAGCATTCATGGAAAATAAATAAATAAATACCCCAAAATTATTTTCTTATTGGATGAATAAAATTTACAATACAAATAGGTAAAAATATAAATATATTCTGCAAATTCGAGTTAGTCAATTAATAAAAATATGATCTGAAAACTAAACAATAAAACCACAAAAACAACTTACCATCAACTATTTTCAATGGGAAATAAACCACAATTTTACCAAAAAAAATGTTATGAATGGTTACCCATACTGAAAGAGGAAGTCAATAGAAAGAAAATACCACGATTAGTAAGTCAATAACATATCGAGTTAGTACAAATTTTATATTTTAGTATTAGTTATTGTATATCTATGTATTATTAATATTATTTATAATTTAAACATATTAGAGTCAGAATTTGGTATTAGTTTTTTGAAAGTAAATTAAATGTAAGACCATATACTTACGATGTCGGGATAGTATCACGAAGTTTTTTCCTGGTTTTCCCTCGTGATTTACTATGGAATCTCTAACGCGAGAATTTTACTGTCATCGTTGCATTTGGTTGTCTCTTTAAAGACAGATCACATGCTATGATTTTTTTGTGACAGATATTCTTGAGTTGGGATTGATTTCATGTAATCGAATGAACTATCTTTTAGTAAAGTAGTCCCAGGAACGCAACTCATAAATATTGGCGATATCATTTTAAAGTCTTCTACTTTAAAATGTATAATATACGTCTGAACTGCCAATATAAGTGAGTCAGATTAAATAAATTATTAGAAGAATTTTTTTACTTAGCAACAACATTTTTGTTAATTTTAGTTTGAATTTTGACAACGAAACCCGATTTGGGCTTCGAAACGTTAATAAAATCATTTTTTTGGTAAAATTGAGGCTTAGTTCCCATTGAAAATAGTTGATTATAAAAATGGCACAAGGAAATAGCTTCAGAACAACATTAACAACTTACCAATTAGGTCTGTAGTTAGTGATGCTACCTACTTGGCGGATATCATAAAATGAACCAGAAAGGGACCAGCCTGGTATTTATGAAAGTAAAAGAAATTAACTGAAGGTCAGTATCAGCTGATAACGAAAAAGACACTCTTATTGTAATTAATCGGCAAAGTTGAACGTTTTAAAATTACAAAAAATTAATGGCTTGATAAATAATTTTGCTTTGGAATAAAATATCTAGAAATAACGACTACTGGAAATAAACGTTTTAAAATGAAAATGACAATAATATTTTCTCAAATAAATACTATTCGACATAATGGAAATAACTTTTCTAATTTAAATCAGGCATCACTAACTTCATTATAAAATTGAAAATGTACATACAGGGTGCACAAAAAGAATATAAATGGACCGACTAATAAATATTTGCTAAAAATGAAAATCAACAGCTACCTGGGAGAAGTAGCGGGTTTGCACGCTACATACTAAGCTACAAAATTCAAATTGAATTTTGTGAACAGCGATAGTCTAATCGTGAACGTGAAAGATTTGTCCTCTAAAAATCACACGAACAAGCTGAATTTTGCTGAGAATGTTAATTTTAAGACCCCAAACAAGATGCAAAAATGTTTGTCACTCCTACACCCGGCTTCCCCTTAAAACCCCCTCGTAGGGGAGAAACAGAAAACATCGATTTTCCAAGAATCTGTACGCTGCACGCCGTAGAAATAAATGTTTCTAACAAGAATAATTCTAGCGGTAATTAGGGGAGTGCAATTAGAACGAAAACATGCATTGTTTCGGAAAAATTCAAACAAGCTTATATTTTTCTAAAACTTGTTTTGTTAGTTTATATACATGTTAAAATAAAAAGTTCTACTCGCAAATTTGGCCGCTAATTGTTTATTAATTGTTTAAACAATAGCAATTGTTTTGTATAAATAATTTTAAAAATATTGATAAATTCATTATTTTACTTTGATCAAATATGTTTCTATTTTGTTTTTGATTATGCTGAATCCGAATATGGCATTGCAATTTGAAAATTCTTATACAGAAGCTCTTATACAGTGTGTCTGCGTAGCTAGGAACCACGTGGAAAACTTTTTTATTATCAATTTTACGAAACAAAGCTATTCTTAATAAAATGCTCTGGATAGTCAAAAATCTAAAACTCAACCATCAGATATCAAATTTTAACAATTTTATACGATTTATAACAATTTATAGAGATTCAAGTATAGTCCTGAAAGAATCAGATAGTAAAAAGAGAAAAATCAAAGAAGCGGCTCTAATTATGCTAAATGAAACCAATTGTGTCGCAAATTCCTCGGTAGAATGCAGTAGGATGTGGTTACCCATACTGAAAGAGGAAGTCAATAGAAAGAAAATACCAAGATTAGTAAGTCAATAATATCGAGCTAGTACATATTTTATATTTTAGTATTACTTATATATCTAGTATTATTAATATTATTTATAATTTAAACATGTTACAAGTCAGAATTTGGTATTATTTTTTGAGAGTAAATTAATGTAAGACCAAATACTTACGATGTCGGGATAGTATCACAAGGTTTTTCCTGGTTTTCCCTTGTGATTTACTATGAAATCTCTAACTCGAGAATTTTACTGTCGTTGCATTTGGTTGTCTTTTTAAAGACATATCACATGCTATAATTTTTTATGACGGATATTCTTGAGTTGGGGTTAATTTCATGTAATCAAATGAACTATCTTTCAGTAAGTCGTCCCAGGAACGCAACTCATAAATATTGGCAATATCATTTTAAAGTCTTCTACTTTAAAATGTATAATATATATCTGAATTGCCAATATAAATGAGTGAGATTAAATAAATTATTAGAAGAATTTTTTTGCTTAGCAACAACACTTTTGTTTATTTTAGTAATATTTTGTATTTTGACAACGGCACCCGATTTGGGCGTCGAAACGTTAATAAAATTATTTTTTTCATTTTAATTGTGGCTTATTTCCCATATAAATAAATAATTTTATACGAGTTATGTCAAAAATATGAATTTCGTTAAAGAGTAAAGTACCTTTATATTCCAGAATATCAAAAAATGCTATTATGAAAAGTTGTTTGAAATTAGAAACTATGTATAAATATACAATTGCATCATTCTAATCGAAAAAAAAATTTCAATTTTTTCTCAAATTACGGATACACATCATCATTTTATTACAATTATGATAACTAGTTTATTATCACTTTTACGAAAAAAAAGTTATTCTTCATAAAATGCTCTCCCTGGTCTAAAATCTAAGATACAATCATCAGATATCAAACTTTTTTAATTTTATACGAGGTATGTAAAAAATATGAATTTTTCTTAAGAGTTAAGTGCCTTTATTATTCACAATATTTTAATTAGAAGGATGTAATTGAACACTAAAACAAATATTTTAATTCCAAACAACTTTTCTTAATAATAATTTTCGATATTTGAAATGTAAAGGTACTTTACTCTTGAGTGAAATTCATATTTTTTGACATACCTCGTATAACATTAATTAAATTTGATATTTGATGATTGCATCTTAGATTATATACGATGCAGAGTATTTTAAAATGAATAACTTTTTTTGTAAAACTGATAATAAAAAAGTTATCAATAGGTTCCAAGTTACGCAGACATACTGTATAAGAGCTAAAAAAATTTTTTGCTGAACATTTATTATTGTTGAAGCTTATTATTAAATGTATTTTAGGTAAGTTTTACAGAAAAAAGTTTTGATCACTTAGTATAAACATTTTTTTAGCTGGTAATTTTCGGTTTTTTTTTATTACATTTTTGTTATCTTTCTTGATTTTCTTAAAAGGAAATAGTTTATTTCATTTATAAAGTAAAATAATTTAGTGCATTTTAAAGATTGCATCCTAGGCTTTAAAAAAGCACTTATAAAACTGTAATAGATCTGTTCAAACTTGAGTAATACCGTCTTAAAGTGGTGGTTATTCTATAAAACTACGAAGATTTCAAAAATTCCAATTTTTGAGACGTCATATCATTTGAACTAAATTTTTGAGATTTTTTTTGAATGAAACATCATTTAGTAAAATGCTTGAAAGGTAAGTTGTGCAAAATTGATAGTTTTATAAGAAAAATTTTTAAATCATTTTTAAACAAAATTCATGTAAGGCTCATTTTCCGCCCACACCGTACTTATGCCCATACATTTTATTTCTTTCTATTATAACCATAAGATAGCTTAATTATTCTTCTTTCATGTTCAATTTGTAAAATTTTATTTGATCAATTAGTTAAAGAATTACATTAAAATAACTCTACCGTGCACTTCGCTGTATGTTAGTTTACAGGCGCCAATGTTTGTGAGAATGGTGACTTTAGCGTTATAAATAAAAAATTATAGAAGACACAGATTTAATTTTAGAAAATTCTTTATATAAGGTTTTTTTGTAAAATTTTCTGAATTTTTCAATGGTAAAGTCAGTTTTTTTCTAAAATTTATATCTTCGGAGTTATTTAAAAAAACATCTAATTTCGTAGTTCATTTGTTTAATAAAAAATAAAGCACCCACTTCTCGAGTAGAACTTTTTGATATGTTGTTTATTAAACATTTCTTAATGAAATTACAAAAAGTTCTATCTTGTTTGATTTTTTCCGAAGTGAAAATCTATATGCACTCCCCTAAATAATTTTGAACAAAAATGCTTGTTAGCACTTTTTGTGTAGAATTAAGCGTTCTTAAAAAAACATTTGAAGCGACAGGCGATTTTAAATGTCAGTTCCGCGCGCGAAATCAATTTTTTAAATAAAATTTAGATCAACGTGGCGGTAAAAATTAGCTATCTTTTGATCAGAGTATCATATCGACAAAAATCACAATGCGTTTCAAAGATAAATAGTGCAGCTTTTGTAAGCAATTTTTGGATTTTGCAGCAAATGATGCCAGTTTCTATAAAGTTGTTAAATAAATAAACGTTGCTTGATTTTTGTCATTTTCTAATGAGATCAATAAAAGTTATTATTTCTATTGACCGGTGCATTATGAAATTTCCATTTGTAGAGCCTAATCTTCAAGTCGTATAACATGAAATATCGATTTCGACTTTTGACAACAAATATCAGGCATTTGAAATATGCCTAAAAACGCCGAATTTAAACTTTCACATTACAAACAATTTACAACGTTTACTATTAGGGTAAAGGAGGGTAAGAGTAAGCACTTAGTTTATTTTGGGTTCTAACGTGGGGGAAGAAAGACATAACAATACCATATTTGTTGAATATCGATCTTGATTTATTACGTAACAATAAAATCATATTTTATTATGTTTAAACAAAAAAACATCCCTGTAATAAAAATATTTTGAAAAAGTGTCATTTGCGCACTCTTGAGCTCCAGGGAGGCTAAGAGTACGAATGAGTTAGGGTAAAAGTACGCACTAGCTAAGAGTCTTACAATGGTCGCAAACTTACAAAGGTCCGCTTCCTTCATACGCTAAACGGGCCTCATGTCACCATTCTGCACATATTCCACATTGAATCAAATTGCCATGAAATGACTGTCCACATCCTGGGCACTCAACAGTCTCTTCTGATTCTCAGTTTGAGCTGGTAGATGGTTTTAGTTGCTCAATATCAAAAGTTAGTTTAGTTTTGACGTCTGAAGCTTTCTTTTTGGTTTCTTTGTTACTATCTTTCATATTTTTCCTTTTGATCCGCTTTTCCAGACTTGAAATCTTTAGACTGCGTACTTTTAGACTCATGTGACATGGTTCGATTCAAAATCGAAGGTAAACGGGGTATAGGAAGAAAAAAAATCTTGGTGTCGAAACATCAGAGATTGGACCCACACAACAGGGAATGACTTAATCCATCAAGCCCAGAACAGAGAGAAATTTGCCATATTGATAGCCAACCTCAATAGAGAAGGTACTTAGGAGGAGGAAGACATGATTCAAAGAATGGCCGCTACGTGCCTGCACTAAACAGACTCTTCTCTTTAACTCCACTCATTAGATAGCTAATCGTATGGTCTTTCCCTTAATATTAATACAAAATATGCCTCCCACTCTTACGTTTTATAGTCCGTTCTTTAACGGTAAAATATTGCAAAACCTCTAAATTTTAAAGAACCGCTTGGATTGACATGAAATTTGGCATACACATAGCTAATAAGTCAAAGAAAAAAAGTGATATTGTGCCGATATGTGCTTTTGCCCTGGGCGTGGTTTTCACCCCCTCTTGGGGGTGAAAAAATATTCGTCCAAAGAAAGTCAGGAAATGGATCAACTGGCTAATTTTAAGTGACTTTTGTTCTATAGAGTTTTTTCACTAAGTCAATACTTTTCGAGTTATTTGGCAGTGAATATGTTCATTTTTTCAACAAAATAACCACGCTTTTAGACGGTTTTTCGCAAATAACTCAAATACTAAGTATTTTGTCGAAAAAACACTCTTAGCAAAAATATATCCTGTAAAAAATTTAAAAAAATGGTGTATATATCACGTCTCTACACCTAGTAGCAGCAGAGTTATAGCTAATGAAAACTAGGTTCATATTCGTCAAATTCCAAATGGAACACTTTAACGTGCAATAACCAAAAATGAAGCACATTTCGGGGAAAACTCATTACAACTTATTTAAAGTGTTTAAAAAAAGCTTCATTTTTGTTTTATAAAAAAAATTCTAGCATCAAAATTAAACAAGTTACGCTCAAAATAAAGTTAGTCCCTTTTGGCTTTGGTAAAAAAATCGAGAAAATCACCCCCTAATTAGTATCTTAAATTAACTTAATCGTTACGACTTCACAAGTTTCTGACTCGTGTATATATTGTTTATATGATCTGTAGGTTTCATCGGTTCAAAGTCCTTATTATTAAAAGGGCTGTAGTTAAAAGGGGTTGAACGAGTCACTGATCACGAATGTATGCAAATTTAGAAACACCAAATCTCAATCAATTTTTGTCTAACAGAAAAACAAAAAAATACATGATATTGAGAAAAGCAAATCTGACTTTTTTTGTTTTTCGAGATTTTTGGTATCTCTAACAATTTTTAAGATATTTTGAAAAAAAAAGCACATTTTTCAAAATTTTAATTTTTCAAAATTTTACTTTGAAACCAAATTTTTTCAAAAATAAGTACTTTAAATCGATGAAGCTTACAGATCATATAAACACAATATAAGCAAAATAATTTGTGGAGCGGTAACGATTAATTTCATTTAAGTTGCTAATTAGGGGGTGGTCTTCCTGATTTTTTTTTGCAATAACAAAAGGGACCAACTTTGTTTTGAGCGTAACTTGCTTAAATTTAATGCTAGAAACTTTTTGTAAAAACAGAAATAAAGCTTTTTTTAAATACTTAAGTTAAAATGGATTTTTCCCAAAAAGTGCTTAATTTTTGGGATATTTCACGTCGAAATATTCTATTTGAAATTTGGTGAATATGAATATATTTTTCATTGACTATAACTCTGGTTCTACGAGATCCAGAGACCTAACGTGTACACCATTTTTTTTACTTTTTTATAGGCTATAGTTTTGCTAAGAACGTTTTTTTCGACAAAATACTTACTTTTTGAGTTATTTGAGAAAAACCGTCTAAAAATGTGGTTATTTTGTCGAAAAATGAACATATTCACTCGCAAATAACTCGAAAAGTGTTGACTTGGCGAAAAAGCTCTATAGAACAAAAGTTACTTAAAATTAGTCAGTTTACCCATTTCCGGACTTATTTTGGACATATATTTTTTCACCCCCAAAAAGGGGTGAAAGTCACCCCCAGGGCAAAAGCACACATCGGCACAATATCACTTTTTCTCTTTGACATGTAAGCTATACGTAAGCCAAATTCCATGTCAATCCAAGCGGTTCTTTAAAATTTAGAGCAAAAACCGTGAAAGAATGGACTATTAGAGTAAAAATAATCTTGTAAAATCCAAAGATAGAGTGTCAGGTGGATGACAATATGGCGGGTTCTTCTCCAGTTGAAAGCACACTAAAACATGATATTCTTGTTCTCATGATCATTTTTCAGTGCGTCACAGTTTTTCGATTTCTCTCTAATGCATTAAGTTAGATGAGACGGAAAAAGCGGTAGCTCCGTGATTAAACACAAAAATAATGCAGCATTACAATGGTTATATACATAAGATGTCTATTCCTAACCTACGTTTGATTCGTTGATATTTAGAATGCGCGTTTTTTCTAGCCAATCAAATACACGTATTACGAACATTTGACGAAAACTTCGTCCATTTTTGCCATTTTTTAGAAGTGTCAAAGAGTCAAGTGACGGTTATTATTCAGGTCAGTATTTTGTGTACCTGTCATTTTGAAATTTCGAATTCGACTTCACTTGTGTTTCACAACGTCTTTGTGCATTATTTTGTGTTTTGGTTTAGAATTTATTTCGTTAAAAGTTAGTCATTGACGTGAGGAGACTAGAGACATTCGAGATGTACCGAAGAGTGCTAAATATCTCATGAGTAGATAGAATAGCCAACGTGGAGGTAATGAGACTTACGCATAAGGAACGAGAACTAACAAATAAGAAGAAAACTGAGATATATGGGACATGTGATGAGAGATGTATATCTAATACTCCAGGTCATTATGCAAGAAAAAGATCCATAGTAAGGAGACGTAACTCATGGCTGAAGAACCTTAGGAACTGGTTTGGATGTAATAACAATGAATTATTTAGAGCCGTTGTTTCAGAAATAAAGATCTCTCTGATGATTGCTAACTTTTGAAGCGGAGACAGCACCTAGAGAAGAAGATAAAAACACAGTTTATGGATAGTTTTGTGTAATTTTTTAATGTTATATTTATAAATTTAATTAACAATATTGTTTACTTTTTAATTCTATTCCCCTTTATAATAAATACCTACATGTTAACATATTGTGTAAAAATCAAATCTACTAAATTACTAATTCCACAAGCTTTTCACCTATGGCTAAGTACGATTGTGGCATCTGTCAGATTCGTCAATAATTACATGAAATAAGTCTCGACACAGCCAATACAGTATATGACGTTATAATTAATGACGCACTGAAAAATGATCATGAGAACAAGAATATCACGAAATTCCTGCAGTGATGCTAAGTGTTTAAATATTCCCTGCGTACTTTTAGCCGACCGCGTACTCTTACCCTCCTTTACCTTACACTAGTTCTTTTAGTTTACACAAGTACGTTTATTGAAATTACACAAATTCAACTAGAAATTCCATCCAATGCCTTCTTCGCGGAAGCATTTCTTGTGATTTGAGATCATTTGTAACGTAAAAGTTTAACTTCTGCGTTTTTAGGTATATTTCAAATGCCTCATGTTTGTTGCCCAAACTCAAAATTGAAATTTCATATTATAAGTTTTGAAGATCAGATTCTAACCATGGAATTTTATTGCTTGAAATTTTATTGATCTCGTAAGAATCGTAAAAAATGGCGTTTATTTATTTAACAGTTTTATAGAAACTGACTTCATTTTTGGCAAAATGCAAAAACTTCATAAGAGAGCTGCACCCTTCACATTTAAAATGATCAAATCTGATCAAATGCCACACTGATCGAAAGAAATCGAATTTCTGACGTCGAGTTGGTACACATTTTCTTTAAAAAATTGATTTCGTGCGCATAACTGACAATTAAAATCGCCGGTCACTTCAGGCGATACGTTGTTTCTTAGAGAACGGTTAATTCTACACAAAAAATGCTAATAAAAATTTTCGTTAAAAATTAGCTCAGCTACATTTCTTGTTTGAAACTTTTTTCTACGGCGTATAGATTCTTGGAAGATCTCTCTCTCTCTCTCAAGATCTTTGGAATGAGTAGGCAGAAGAGGGGAAAAACATGGTATGACGAGGAATGTCGGAAACAGCTGGAAAAAAGACAAACAGTAAGGAAGACATGGATACAACTACAAACAGACAAAAGTAAAAAGGAATACGACGACTGCCGAAAAGAAACAAGAAAAATGATACGCACAAAGAAAAGAAACTATGAACAAAAATATGAAGCTATGGAAAGAGATCGACCCAAACCAGGCTCCAGAGAATTCTATAAAGCAATTTCCACTGAGAAAAGAGGACATAGAACCAATTCTATCCATACACTGAGAGACAATCAAGGTCATATTATGATAATCGACGATAAAGAACTAACAGAAGAATGGAAAGGGTATTTCAGGGGCTTTCTAAATATCATACAGGAAGAACAGCACAAAGAAGAGATCTATATCACAGTGGACATGCCCGTCTAAAATTCCTCTTTTGAAGAAACCCAAAAGGCTTTAAATAAGCTGAACAATCACAATGCGCCGGGTACGGACGAGATACCAGCTGAACTTCTGAAATATGGTGGAGACGCATTACATCGCCAAATCCACCACTTAATAACACAAATATGGTTAGAAGAAAGGATACCAGCAAGATGGAAGAAAAACATCATAGTGCCCATCCACAGAAAAGGGGACAAAACAAAATGCGCGAATTATAGAGGAATTTCACTCCTAAACACGGTATATAAAATCCTCTCAAACATCATTCTTAGTAAACTAAGCCCCTATGCTGAAAATGTCCTAGGAGAATATCAAGCCGGGTTTAGGGCAAACAGATCCACAATAGATCAACTATTCACGCTGAGACAGCTTCTAGAAAAGGGATGGGAGTATAACAGACCCATACACAATCTCTTCATAGACTTTCGACAGGCATATGATAGCGTAGAAAGAAGCCAAGTAGGGAATGCCATGGCGGAGTTCTCAATACCAAACAAACTAATTCGGATGACTAAAGTCTGTATGGAGGGTGGAATATCAAAAGTACGTGTAAATAATAAACTGTCTGACAGCTTTGAAATCAACAGTGGACTCAAACAGGGTGATGCGTTCTCTCCACTACTTTTTAACCTTGTATTAGAGAAAGCCATGAGGTCGGCCGAAATAAAAACAGAATTGCTATCGGTTCAAGGTCCCAAGTTATTACTAGCTTACGCAGATGACATTGATCTCGTTGGAGACTCCATCCTACCAACAAAAGCCATTTTCAACAAGGTGGAAGGAGCAACAAGCGAAGTAGGGCTGAGGATTAATGAAGAGAAGGTCAACACCTTTAATTTCGAAAGAGTACAACGTTTTAAGTATCTGGCGGCCGTAATCACAGGTGACAACGATGTTACTGAAGAAATAAAAGACAGAATCCAATCGGCAAATGGCTGTCTATTCGCACTGGATAAGCTTATAAAATCAAAAAATCTTACAAGAAGTTCCAAGATCAAAATCTATAAATCCATCGTCACACATGTACTAACATATGGATGCGAAACGTGGACCATGACCAAATCAAACGAAGAAAAGCTGACGTTTTTAACGAAAAATAGAACAATTTTCGGACCTCACCACGACATTAACACAAACCAGTATAGGATCAGAACCAACATCGAATTAAAAGCACTCTACAATGACACCGATATTGTCCAAGAAATTAAATCACAGCGACTAGATGGGCAGACCACGTGCACAGACTTCATAACGAGAGACTTGTAAAATTGGTATGGGAGGAGATTCCTACAGGCAAAAGACCACTCGGACGTCCCAGAATGCGATGGAGAGATAACATCCAATCAGATCTCCGAAAATGAACATTCCATTTGACCCTAGGTTGATGGAAGACCGAACAAATTGGAAGAAAGTTGTACAGTCAGGCAGGACCAACCCAGGGTTGTAGCGCTACGTGATGATGATGTATAGATTCTTGGCAAATCGATGTTTTCCGTTTCCCCCTTACAAGCGGGGTTTTACAGGGAAGCCCCTGTAAGAATGGCAAACTATTTTGCATCTTTTTTGGGATCCCATAATTGACATTCTCGGCAAAATTCAGCTTGTTCGTATTATTTTTAAATGTACAGCGGCATTTTCGTGGATATTTTAGTTTACTAAACTACAAAATTCAAATTGAATTTTGTAAGCAGTACCTAGATGAAAATTAGGAAAATAGATAAGATTAATCAACTAAAAAGTACACTAATTACAAAGTAAATAAAAAACATTTTGAACACCTTCGAATAATCCTATTGAAAAAATGACTTCTCTGTGAATTTTTCTTCATAACATCGTTAATTTTCTCAAATAAAGAATAAGCAGGTGCACTACACGCAGTGTAAACGTCACTCTTGACTTACCAACCGTATCACCTCCGTATTTTCGAAGGGGCTCATGTATGTAATTGATTCTTGGACGTGCGGCTATGGTTATGCCTCTGGCCAGTGGCAGATTCTTGGGAGCTTCCGTAATAGAGTCATAGGTGTCAAATAAAACTGTAATCTATTAGCTAATCCAATACCGCTAAACGAATTTTATTATTATTATTTCATAGACAGCGAATTACAGGATTCTAGTGAAATATAATCTCCGATCAATTAGCTACTGCTGTATACCAATGTGTGGAAAAACAATGGGAAAATCGTTTCATTGGAATAACAAAGTTCTATCTGCATCAGGAGAACCTTCTTCAGTTAGAACCTTGTTAACTTATCAACATTTAAAATTCTCTCAGATACAACCTTGTAGCTTACGTATTTCAGCCACCTGTTAATAGATGTCGGTGCTAGTATCATATTAAGGTGAAGAACATAAAATAGAACCAAGTTACAAAAAATCTCAGTTTAGACAAAAATTGCAGATAGAACCTTGTTATTCTGACGCAACGAAATATCAAAAATGCTATACAAAAGCTTCACAAAATGTTCTGGGTTAAAAAGAATACAAGCAAAAAAATTTTGATGGCAGAGGAAATTTTGAGCACAATGGAAGAAGGAAGAAATTTAAAGAAAAGAAAGAACAGTGATAGAGAATAAAAAGGAAACGCGGATATGGAAGAAGATGACACTCATGGCTTCAAAACTTACGCCAATGGTTTGGACTAACATCGATCGAGTTATTCAGAAACGCCGCAAACAAAACTAAAAACTGTTATGATGATAGCCAACATCGACAAGGTGACGATAATGAACCACTAACCAAAACCAGAAGTGATGACAAAATAAAAATAAATATTGAGGAGGGAGAAGTACAAAAACAATAAAACAAATTAAAAAATAGAACATCACCAGGAAATGAAGGAATACCGAATGAACTCCTAAAGTACGGAGGATCAGATCTGACAAAACAACTATTAAAACTTAGCCAAAAAATAATAGAAAAAAACAGAATACCACAATAATGGAGATCAATCATTATATTACTTTTCTTCAAGAGGTGTACAAATCGGACAGATAATTACAGAGGAATTAATTTATTACACACAACACTAAAATTAACAACCAAAGTGATAACTAGTAAACTGATTGAAGTTAGATATACAAGCACGTATCCACTATATTCGCGAACTTCTTGTGCTCCTCTATATCGTGGGCGTACTGGGAACATCCACTAACTCACAAAACTAAAGTTTTAAGAAAAATGCATTTAAACATTATTATACCTTATGGATTACCTCTTAAAAATCGGATGGCTGTTCAACTTTTGATACCTGGATATGATGGTAGCTTTATATGATGTTAACCACAGGTGTTGTGCACATACATGTACATAAAAATATTTGGAAAAACATTATTTTATTCATGAAAACTTTTAATAATATGGAGTTAGTTGATTTTCTTTGTCATTGAATGTGCCGATTTAAGCACGGTGTATGACGAATTTGGACATATAGGGTTTGTCCTATTAACATATTGATGCTTGTGGATTTATTGCTAGTAAAATGCCAAAATTGAAAAAAAAAACTGGAGTTTGTGGATTTTCCCAGTATAGACCAGGGCGCATCTGTAAAAATATTAGTACATTTGGACGTTGAGAGGTGACTTAAACTTTTTTGCAGAACTTGCTTAAAAATAACTCAAATAATAATATTTGAGTTATCCTCCCTCTCAAAAAGGTCCGGAACATTGTTTAAATAATCAAAATGTCAAAAAATTAAGGAAAAATTCGATTTTTTTCTTCGTTTTTTTATTATAACTTTAAAAGTATTCATTTCCGGGACAAGTTGTACTGACATAAAAGTTGTGTAATTAAATTTCCTACAATATAGAATTGGTTAAAAATTTAAAAAATAGTCACCCTTGTTGCAAAATAGCAAGAATTTCGAAAAAACCATACAAAAACAAGTATTGGCATTTTACGTTTTCCAACCATTTATGCTACACTTAGGACCTTCATATTTCACCCATAAAAACTTTATGATACAGTGAAACAATACTGTAAATTTCATTAAGATCGGTTCAATAGATTTTGCAAAATAAATTTTAAAATCCAGCTTTCGCAAAAAAATTCATTTTTTCAAAATGTTACAGGACTGAAAATAAAGCAGATAGCAAGTTGAATTTTTTTTGCTTATAGAAGTGTACTGTAACTTTCATTTTCAATTTGTAAAATTAAAATCGATTAACTACCACGGCGTCAGGATTTTTTTAAAATAAACATTAATTATTAGTGCTACGAGCAGGATAGCGAATAGTTTGCTCTGATTGGGCATTCCAATGACCTTTGATAATGATTGATACATTTTAATTTTTATTACATTTCGATATAAATAAATAAATCTGTTTATTGCAAAATAACAACACATACTCTATCCTTTGAAATAACACTTTTTTTTAGCAAAAACTTTCTTTATTCATATATTTTAACTTAGAGAATAAAAGTTTATTATTTTTAAACATATGCAATTGTTTAAACAATATTTCACAAACAATAATAAAATTAGATTGATTTTTGTGGAATTAAAATATTAAAATACAACAAAATATAGAGTAAGAAAATAATATATTAGATAAAGATTGGAAGGAATTTTGGTGGAAATCAACTTGTGTGAATCGAACACAGCTGTCCTGCGCGTAGCACCAAAAATTAATGTTTATTTAAAAAATTTCCTGACGACGTGGTAATTAATCGATTTTAATTTTGAAAATTGCAAATCAAAGGTACAGTACACTTCTATAAGCAAAAAAAAATTGAACTTGCTATCTGCTTTATTTTCAGTCCTGCAACATTTAAAAAAAATGATTTTTTTTTGCGAAAGCTGGATTGAAAAATTTATTTTGCAAAATCTGTTAAACCGATCTTAATGAAATTTACAGTGTTGTTTACCTATATCATATAGTTTTTCTGGGTAGAACATGAAGGTCCTAAGTGTAGCATAAATGGTTGAACAACGTAAAATGCGAATAGTTGTTTTTGTATGGCTTTTTTCGCAATTATTGCTATTTTGCCACAAGGGTAACTATTTTTTAAAAGTTTAACCAATTCTATATTGTAGAAAATTTAATTATGCAACTTTTATGTAAGTACAACTTTTCTCATAAATGAATAGTTTTAAGGTTATAATCAAAAAACCAATAAAAAAATCGAATTTTTCCTTTATATTTTGACATTTTGATTATTTAAGCAATGTTCCGGACCATTTTGAGTGGGAGGATAACTCAAATATTATTATTTGAGTTATTTTCAAGCAACTTCTGCAAAAAAATTTGAGACACCTCTCAACGTCCATCTGAAAACAGATGCGCCCTGGACTAGTACGCCCACGATATACATCAATATACGTCAAATTAAAGGACGTTATCCACTTATTGTACAAGAAGGAATATACAAAGGAATAATCAAAACGATCGAAAATATCTACCAGAACAACACAATTAAAGTAGTAAAAGTAGAAGGATAAATGACCCAATTTAAGCTGGCAATGGGATAAGACAGGGGGTTCCCTGAGTCCTCTATTGTCGAATCTGATCATGGCTGAAATAATAAAAGAAAAATAAGAACTAAAATGGAATAAGAAATGGGAGAATATCAACTTAAAATATGTAATCTGATTTGCAGACGACGTGATACTAATCTCTCAAATAGTCCAGGAACCAAAGGTTTTCACCTCTCAATTTTTACAGAATGGACCGATTTGCTTAAAATGGACCGATTTGCTTAAAAATTTGAGAATAGGTAGTGGATAGTACAAGGATCAAAATCTATATTATGCCGAAAGGCGCTTTTACCATCTCATGGGTGGAAATTTTTTATTATATTTTGACCGCAAACGTTGATAAAACAAAAAATGTTCTATACATTTTTTTGACAAAATTAATACTTTTCGGTTTATTCGCTACCGAAAGTGTTAGTTTTATATCGAAAAACCAATGTTTTTCGATATACATACTCATTTACGGTTCACTCAATTTTTGCCGTAGAAAAAATTTTTCAAACCAAGTTCTTGGGAATTAAATATCCTACAATTTCATATTGAAACATTTTTTCGTATCTCTGATACTAGTCTTACTATTCTGAAGAAAATGGCACTTTTTACCAAACCTCAAAAATTCGTTATTCGCTTTTAACTCCAGTTTTTTTTTAAACTAACCATTTTTAGCCAATCAAACTTCTAGAATTTATTAATAATACATAAATAAAGAAGAGTAAATAAGGCCAATGACGATGACTAAACACACCGCTGACTTACATTATTATGCTTCCAATTGGATTTCTCCTTTTTTTTTTTCAAAAAAATATATTGATTTTTTAACCGTAACTTTTTTATTTTTTATCTTAGAAAGTTTGGTAAGAAAGAGTTTTGTAGGTTTTTACAAGATCTATAAGCCTATTAATATTAAATCTTTTTAAAATCCTCAGTCGCAAAAAGAGGTGACTTTGAAAGGGTTGGTAAAGTTGGTTTTTGCATGTTATTACAAGTTTTAATTGTCAACAGCTCACTCAATTTTTGCCGTAGAAAAAATTTGCAAACCAGTTTCTTGGGAATTAAATAAGCTACAATTTCATATTTAAACATCTTTTCGTATCGCTGATGCTAATCTTTCTATTCTGAAGAAAAGGCCATGTTTTTCCAAACTTCAAAAAATCGTTATTCGCTTTTAACTCCATTTTTTTAAAAACTGATCATTCTAAGCCGGTCAAACTTCTAGAACCTATTAATAATACATAAATAAAGAAGACCAAATAAGGTCAATGACTAATTTTAATTAGGGTGGTGATTAGGAGGTTGCTTCCGATCACTTTATCGCTGAAAAAATAGGGACTGACTTTTTTTTTATTATAAGTCACTTAGTTTTTGAGCTAGAGACTTTTTTTATTTCTGGAGATAGATATTTTTAAATACTTTAAATTAGTTTAAACAAGTTATCCTCGAAAAATGCACAGTTTTACCGTCTTTTGACTTAGAAACTACAATATTTAGCATTTGACGAAGAAGAGCTAACATATAATACAGTATAGTTCAATTAATATTGTTCCTAAAAAATTTAAAAAAAAAAACAGTTTTTTTTATTTTTTTAAAAGGTACATTTTTGTTAAGTAAAGTTGTTTTGATAAAACAAAAACTTTTGGAGTTACATATTAGCAGAAAACGTATTATTAAAAACATTGATTTTTCGATATAAAACTAACACTTTCGATAGCGAATAAATCGAAATCTATTAATTTTATAAAAAAAGGTATATAACATTTTTTGCTTAGAATGAATGTTTTTGCCAATTTTTGCGATTAAAATATAATAAAAAATTTCCACCCAGAGATGGGGTGGCAAAGAACCCCATAGTAAAAGCGCCTTTCGACATCTATAGATTTTGATTCTCGGACTATCCACTACTTATTCTCAAATTTTCAAGGAAATCGATTCATTCTATAAAAATTGCGAGGTTTTGTCCTATTTTAAGCTTCATTACTTGGACTAAAAGACAACGAATGCTGCATCAATTTAATTTAAAATGTAACCACTAGAAAATGTAACATGTTAGTTTCCAAAAAAATAACACAAAATTCATAGTTATAACAGCAACTCTACTCAGTCAGGTAATAGAACAAGTGATGGAGTTTAAATATCTAAGCATCACACTATCTAGCTTCGAAAAGCTAGAATCTATTTAGCTCAAATAGAGCCAACAGAGCCACAGTTTGCTTGAATAAAACAATGTGAAGAAATAAAAACATCGGGAACAAAATGAAAGGCAGAATTTAGAGTCAGCAGACCAATAATGATATATGCGGCAAAAACGCAACCTGACACAAAGAGAACAAAAAGATTTAAATGATCTGCTAGAAAGGGCAGAGATGAAAAGCCTTTAGAAAAATCGATGGTAAGACACTATTGAACAGATCTAGAAGTAGGTACATATATACGATGGAGATCCAAGGTAAAGAAGAGCCAGGATTGGGTAAGAAATAGAAGAGTAGAATGAAATGTCCCATAAACCCATCAAATAGAGTAGTAACGACGGCGAGAGCACGAAAAGGATAGAACGACAACTTACTCGATGCACATTGAAAAACAGGTAGAGTCATGTATACATAAATAAAAGAAGAAGATAAGTACAGTGTAAAGTATAAAGTACAGTGGTACAGTATTAGTATTAGATTAGATGGACTAACTTCCTTTTTCCTTAAACAGTGTGCAGAGTCTGTAGCCATACCTATATCCTTTATAATGAATACTTCTTTTAATCAGGGTTCTCTTCCCTCGTCATGGAAATTGGCTTCGGTTACTCCTATATTCAAGAAAGGAAATAAACTTGACTGCAATAATTATCGTCCAATCAGCCTAGTTCCTATTGTCGGCAAGGTCATGGAATCCATTATTTCTGAAGCTATGTCTGAATTCCTCCTTCAAGAAAATGTCATCCCTCACCAGCAGCATGGTTTTATCAAGGGTCGTTCAACGATCACAAACTTACTTCATTGTATAAGTGACTGGTCTTCATCTTTAAACAATCGACATCCTGTTGATGTAGTCTATTTAGATTTCTCCAAAGCTTTCGATCGTGTTCCCAAACGTCGATTACTAGCTAAATTGGATCACTATGGTATCCGCGGAAAGTTAAACTTTTGGATTCAAAATTTTCTATCAGACAGGTACTTCCGAGTTCGTGTTGGGGAAGCTTATTCACTGGACAAACCAGTCAAGAGTGGAGTTCCACAAGGATCAGTACTTGGACCACTACTATTTTGTATATACACTAGTGATCTTCCTCTTGTTGTATCCAGTAAGATTTCCGTTTACGCAGATGATACTAAATTATATGTGAATCCAATTATTGACCAACATGTTCTTCAAACCGACCTTGACGCAATATTCAAATGGTCCTCAGAGTGGTTACTTCCACTGAATATTGAAAAATGCGTCATACTACATATTGGCAAAAATAACCCATTACTACCGTACTTTATTAATGGGCATCCCATAGAGTCAGTAACCTCCCACAAAGATCTTGGAGTGATAGTTAATAGTAACTTAAATTGGTCTGACCATATAGTGTCCGTGTGTAAACGTGCAAATTCCAAACTGTTTCTAATCCGCAAATGTTTTACACGAATATCTCTAACCTCAATGAGTAAACTTTACTCTATATACGTCAGACCTATTCTTGAGTTTGCAGGACCAGTGTGGAGTCCAGATCTTAACCGTGATAAAGTCTTACTTGAAAATGTTCAACGTAAAGCCACAAGACTGGCATTTGGCCGTGTAAGACCTAATTATGAAGACAGACTATCCTTGGCTCATCTAACAACATTTGAACATCGACGTCTTCGAGGTGACCTAATTATATCCTTCCGTATTTTAAAATATAATTTTGGAAACCTTAACACAATATTTACGCTAAATCTAGACGAACGATTAAGAGGTCATCGTTATAAATTAAAGAGAGAACAGACGACAACAAGATCCAGGATGAACTTTTTAACAAACAGAATATTTAACATCTGGAATAACTTAGATGAAGACACCATATCGGCAACTAGTGTTAACATTTTTAAAAATAGACTTGATAATTCTTTATTTTCTTTGCAAGACTGAATAATTTTAGGACGGCATTATTTATTATTTCAAAATTTTGTTTGAAATTGTAATCTTTAAAATTTGTATTAGTTTTATAACGATATTTTTCTTTGTTTTGAACATTATGGGAGCTTTACAGGATTGAATTGTTTTAGGGCGACATTGTTTTATTGTTTCAATATTTTTATTTGATGTTTGTTAATTTTTAACTTTATTCTTAATTTGTATTAGTTGTAAAATGATATTTCTCTTTGTTTTTGGGCATAATAGGAGCTCGCTCCTCTGCCCTTATTTGATTTATAATAATAATAATAATAATAATAATAATAATAACAAACACAACACCGATCAAACTGAGGGAACCAGAAATGCGCTTAAACCACCTTACTAAGGACGAAAAACTGCGCGCCTGGATGGGTAAACCTCTGCACGGGCGACATCCCAATGAGGTCAGCCAAGACTATGTCGACAATACAGCGTCGAACTATTGGTTGACATCAGGAAAGATGTTCCCTGAAACGGAGGGTTCATTACTGGCCATTCAGGATCAGGTTATACCAACCAGAAATTACCTGAAATATATCATCAAAGACCCTCAGGTTCAAAACGACAGATGCCGATATGGATGTCAAGCCCAAGAAACCATCCAACATATTACAGGGGGCTGCCAAGCATTTGCTGCAATTGAATATAAGGAACGGCATGACGCAGTGGGAAAAATCATTCATCAAGAGATAGCTAACAAGTTGGGACTTCTCCAAACGGACCATCTCCCATATTATCAATACGTTCCTGAGAGTATGCTTGAGGATGGCAACTACAAGCTATACTGGGACCGCAGTGTGCTCACAGACCAAACAGTGGCACATAATAGACCAGATCTCGTACTAGTTAATAAATTAACAAGACAAACAACACTAATTGATGTGGCGATACCTAACAACAATAATCTACGTAGTAAATTTACTGAAAAGATCGCCAAGTATAGAGATCTGGAAATTCAAATACAGAGACAATGGAGAATGCAAAGTACCCAGACGATACCTATTGTTATATCTACTACTGGAGTCATTCCGAAGACCCTCCTCGAAAGCATAAAAAAGCTGGGTCTCAATGAACATATTTATAAGACCATGCAGAAAGCTGTACTACTTGCGACGGCCAGAAGTGTACGAAAATTTTTGGGAGATACACCTGCATTCCAAGTCACCTAGGGCTCGATAACACGGAAAGAGTCCCACCAGAGCTCAATCCTTTTGATACCGTAGGTATCTGGGATGAGTCAATTTTCCTCTTAGAGGGAGTGTGAGCCGTATGGCTAAATCTGGATAATAATAATAATAGTATGCTACGAAATATTTTCAAAATATAATAATTTATAATGGTGTTCGGATTTCTGTTACATGTATGCCGATGACACCGTACTATTAGCGGAAACAGAAGACCAACTAAAAATATTAATGAACATATTATCAGAAGAAAGTCACTGGCTGGGCTTGGACATTAACTTTTCCAAAACCAAAATCAGGGTATTCCACAAGAACCCCTATAATCAACCAACGTACAAATAAATGGTATTACCCTTCAGAGTTCCCAAAGCTTCATATACCTGACCAGAGACTTAAATGGTCAGCTGGACCACTCAAAAGAAATTAGCAGACGCATTGAAATAGCAAGGTCTGGTTTCATGAACATACGTAAAATAATCTGTAACCACAAGCTATCAGTCAAAATAAGATTGAGGAAACTAAAAGTGTTATGTGTGGTCTCTATTAGCACATTGCGTGCCACGTCGCTCATATGAGAGACACAGATATTTTGTCAGGGGCCACGTCGCTCATTTTTGATATACACGTATGCCTAACTTTCATGGCCTTGGATATCAGTGACCCCTGACCCCTGAGACTAGTATCTCAGTTAAAGCGTGGCACGTTGCACGCAATGTTTTAGTATATGACTGTGAGACCTGGACATTAAAACAGTATGACGCAAAAAAACTGCATTCATTCGAAATGTGGATGTACCGCAGAATGCTAAGAATAAGCTGGACCAGCAGAACTACGAATGAAGAAGTACCTACTGGAAATAATGAACACACGTCCTCATCTGGTCAATTCAATCAAAATTAGAAAGACGTCATATCTCCTTCTTCTTCTTCTTTTTGTACAGACATGACTCTGTTTTTTAAATGTGCCTCTAAGTTGTCGTTCCATCGTTTCCATAGTCTTCCCACTGATCGAAAGACGTCATATCTATTATATAATAATGCGCCATAGGGAATTTGAGCAGCTCCAGGTAATATTAGAAGACAAAATCGAAGGTAAAAGGGGTATAGGAAGAGAGAAAAAAATCCTGGCTCCGAAACATCAGAGATTGGACCCACATAACAGGGCATCACATTTCGTCAAGCCCAGAACAGAGAGAAATTTGCATTTTGATCGCCAACCTCAATAGAGCAGGCACTTAGGAGGAGGATTTTCGGATTTCTGTTACATACTATTCTGTGTTCCGTAGTCACTTTGCAGTGTGGGCAGCATATCCCAATATAAAACTTGTGGAACCTTGCAGCTCAGTGTTGCCGGTTTTAAGCAGACGAACTTAAAGTCCGTCTAAATAGAATATTCCAGAAGTCCAAAACACCTTGATTTGAAAATCTGTGGGTTTTATTATTTTTAAATAATTCATAGATAGGTACGATGCAAGATATTTATACGATATTAAAAATATATCATTTGAATATTAATTATAATTAGCCTGTGAGTAATATGATATTTAATAGTTATTAATGATATAAGTGTTAAAAGTACAATTTTAAGGCACGCACGTGAAAGTTTCACATGAGTGCCTTAAAAATAAACTACCTTTGCTTTGACAGCTACAAGATTTCTCATACATACTGACAAATTTAATAGACCAAGTGAGGTATAAAAATACTTTAAAATTTATTTAATATAAATATTAATATCTCTTGGCAACACTGTTCTTCATAAAAGTCTGTACTGAAAGGTGACCGTGGAACTCAGTATAGATATAAATATAAAAGGTGAATAGATAAAAAAATAATAAGTGTAGTTTTTAACCGAACGATATGTTCATTTTGAGCATCTTAAACGCCACTGACTAATTGGTAGTATATTATGATTACAGGTGGAATTTGAAGAGCATCACCGGTTTTATATGTTATGTTATGATTATTAACCACCATAAGCGTGCCCCTGCAATGTTATATACAGGTATACAGATGTTTTTAGTTTTATTTGATAAAATACTGTACTAAAAACGTACCTACAACTTTTAAGTGCAACGTTTAGTACAAACATTTATATGCGGGTTATTATTAGATTGGGGTTCTAGCTTCCCGGTGCTTTGTTACATACATTCTTCACCCACATTTCTTGTCAACGGTTGATTACTTCTAAACAAATTTAACGCTAGTTGTTGTGGTTGTTGTAAACACAGCATGGTTATTAAATCAATATTTAAGGAAGGAGTAACATTAGTTTTATATTCCATACTAAAGTATTGGTTAGTACTCATAGACTCATTACCGTTAAGTAAATGTAAAGTTCTTTTCCAATTTGTTAATGAATCTTTGTAATCGTAATTAATAATTTCCTGGGCATATTGCTGGTTATACGATTATTTTTAATATCTTCCATTTATGCTGATTTAATGCTCTTCTATTAATTTTAAAATTTATGTTATAGAATATCTAGGTATACTCTTCTTCATATTGGATATAATCATTTTGTTTGCGGCACCTAGAAACACACTAGCGGATGTCTTATTATCTTCTTCTTCTTCTTCTACAGCACTACAGTCCAAATTGAGCATTGGAATCCTTTATTTTTTGCCTCCACCCTTGCTTGTCTGCGGCTGCTCTTCTTCATACACGGACTCCTAAAAGGGCTTGTGCGTCGCTGTTTACTATGTCTTCCCAGCGCTTTCTTGGCTTTCCAACCGGTCTCTTTCCCTGTATTCTAGCATTCAGTGCTCTTTTTGGTAGCCTATCCTCTCCAATTCTTATTACATGTCCGGCCCATTGCAATCTTTGTATTCTAATGAAGTCTGACAGGGGTGCTTCCTTATAAAGTTGATAAAGTTTGTTGTTGTATCGACTTCTGAAGATTTCGTTTTCCCTCACAGGTCCGTATTCTCCTCAGTACTTTCCTTTCAAATGTGTCGAGTTTGTTTTTGGATGTTTCTTTCAGGACCCAGGCTTCACTGCCATAGCATGTTATTGGTCGAATTAAAGTTTTATAGATTCTCATCTTTGTATTTCGGTGGACATTTTTAGACCGAAATATATGGAAGAGGGCAAAATAGGCTATGTTTGCCTGCGTTATTCTCTTCCGTATTTCTCCATCTTCTGATCCGTCGGCAAATATTTCTACTCCCAGGTATGTAAACTTTCCAACCGTTTCAATGTCATCTTCATGTATAATGTTTTGTGGGACTATATTTCTTCTCGTCTGAGTCATTATTTTTGTTTTTTCTCTGTTAATTTCCAGATCTAGCTTTTTGTTTGTGTTTTTAACTCTGCGTATGTTTCCTGTGCTCCTGTTGATGATCTACTCATAATATTAATATCATCGGCATAAGCGGCCAGTTGAACCGTTCCGTTGGTTAGTAGGTTTCCTCGTCCAGTTTGCATTTGCCTAACCGCATACTCCAGTGCCATGTTAAACAATATTGGGACCAGCATATCTCCCTGCTTTAGTCCCTGCGAAATTTTAAAAAAGTCTGTCCGGTGCTTTTGTATTCGTACACATGCCTGAGTTTCATCCATTGTGCCTTTAATGAGTCTTATTAGCTTGTGTGGTATTGCCAATTCAGCCAATATATAGTATAGATTGTTCCTTTTGACTGAGTCGTATGCCTGTTTGAAGTCAACAAACACGTTGTGAACATCAATATCGTGTTCCCATGATTTGCTCAAGATCTGTTTGACTGTAAATATTTGATCCAGTGTCGATCTTCCTCGTCGGAAGCCCGTCTGATACTCTCCAATAATATTTTCTGCTAGCGGTTGGAGCCACTGGTTTATAATATACGTGAGGACTTTATATGCTCTACATAGTAGAGAGATTCCACGGCAGCTTTTGCACTGTAGTTTGTCTCCTTTTTTATAGATTGGGCATACTATACTTTTCTTCCAGTCGTCGGGTATTTTCTCTTCTTGCCATATGTCTTTGATTAGCGGGATGTGACTTGCTAGGTGGTCGTCACTTACCTTATACAGTTCTGCTGGTATTTCGTCAACTCCCGGAGCTTTATTGTTTTTATGAGCCTTAATAGCTTCGAGAACTTCCTCTATAGTTGGAGCTTCTACTCCAATATCTACTTTATTCTCTTCTACGTAGTTCATACCCATTTCATCTTTCATGTCTGCTTGTGTTCCAAGTAGGGTCTGAAAATAATGCTTCCAGGTTTCTATGACTTTCTGTTGGTCACTGATTATGATGTCTGATTATGCCATTCTCAAAATAATTTAGACTAAGATGATTTTCTCTAAGACATACTTTGTTAAGCATACAACGCAATATTGATAGTCCAAGGTGAAGTCTGCAAAGATTAGTCCACAGATTTCAAACAAAATAATTCAATATGACAATTTCATCTCAGAAAACTAAAACAATAGTAATCAGTAAGAAACCAAGCAGATGTAAAATCGACAACACAAAGACTATTGGAAACGGCAGAGATGAGAGTAGTACTGAAAAGAATTACAGGAAATACGCTGAGAGATCGAAAGAGGAGTGGAGACATTAGATTAGAAGACAATGTAACGTACAGTGTATAAACGAATGGAAATAAAAAAAAGAATGGAATAACCACATAAGCAGAATGGGGAAGACACGTGTGGCAAATAGCAATAGATAAATCACCAATCGGTAGAAGAAGTATCGGTCGTCCGCGTAAAAGATAGAGTGACAACCTTCCATATAAGTATCTATCCAACAATGAACAAGAAGAATTGCTTATAAAGAGGAAACATATGTTTTTTTAGCATGGGCTCCTTCTTGTTGCCTCTTTCTATCTCTCATGTCGCCTGCGTCCGTTCCACTCAAGTCAGGGCAGACTGGATGATGAATTTCTGATCTCCAACATGGTACGTTCCAACGGCTAATGGGGAACTTCTTACGGTAGGACCATAGGATAGGTGTGCCAGTCCCTGATTAAGAATATTGAGGCCACTAGGCAAACCATTCTATGAGGCCCCTAAAAGAACATGTGCCTTCTCCTTCCAAAATCTCGGACAACCCCTCCATCTCTTAGCGGTATTACTTAGATAAGCGGATAACTCTATCTCGTGCTGCTTGTTCTTTTAAGGACTAGATCGTGATGAATGGGATTGCTTAGTCGAGTTTCATTTAAGCAGTTGATCATAACTTCTAAACAGTGGGTAGAGGTTGAAAAAAGTTGTACACGGACAGAACAAACCCAATATACGATATTGCTCCAACGCAACTTTCAGCAGCACTTACTCTGACAAAATTAAGTGAGTGTCCGGCACAAGAAATGTAAATTGCAAGTTTGTTAATTTTAGATAAATGAGACTGGAGACCAGGGCCGCCGCTACCATGTGTGCTAAGTGTGCATCGCACACGGGCGGTCAACAATAGGGGCGGCCAAAAGCAGGCCACTGATGATAATACTTTTTTTAATACGAAAATAAATTCAAATAATTAAATAGTAATGATTCAAATAATTCTGTAAACTATTATTATGATTATCTGATAATACTAAAATGCGTTTCATTTATAATTTATAGTTCTTTTTTAATCTTAATCTAAACAAAAATATCGGAAAATATTATTTATGGTATGCACTGCCCTTTTGCAAGTATAGTCATAAAGCAGTTCCGGGAATACTTTTTCATTCAAAGCGGCTGGTGGCTTTCGAACTTTTAGTGGAGGCAGGCCGCTCAAGTAGAATACCTCCACAGCCTCTCTTGCTCATCGTAAAAGGCAACAAATTGCAGCAGCTGTCCGCTCTTCTCTAGCCAAGCTCCTAACCTGTCCCTGTGTGATAGATAATACTCCCAACTATCATACGACACCCACCCCTACTTATCATACACGTCCCGATACCCAAACCTATATCCGAGGAGAATACCTCTGAAATCAGTGGAGGAATCCACTGAAAACAAACGGATATGCATATTGCATAATGATGATAACTATGTATCATGTTAATATACCGCTACCCAACCTCAAGGTGTAACACCATCATGCCGAAGGGGTGATGGCCCAGGGGTAACATAGTTGGTTACAAGCAATGCCTAAGGGAGATGGCGACCCGAGTAGAAAAGAGCCTTGGAGGGGCAAGGGCGCACTGTCCCACTGAACCGATCAGCACGACCCAACTCATGAAAAGAAAAATGGGACAAAAAAAGAACAATATAGGTGGAAGAGAGAGCAGCGGGGACGAAAGAGAAAACAAAAGAGGGAGGGGAAAAAAAGGGCGAAACTCGAGGGGAGAAGAGCTGGAAGCGAGAAGTGGATGAAAAGGAATAAATCGGATCTAGAACCAGTGCAAACAAAAACAATGGAAAAGACAGAAAAGATAAGAGAGAAAAGAGGGAAGGAAGAGAGAAACAACAAAAAAGAGAGAGGAAGAAAGAAAGAGAACAGAAAGAGAAAAAGAGGGAGAAGAGAACAGACAGACAGACATTTCATTTGTTAAAAATAATAGGTGAAAATAGTTTCTATCCTTGTGGAATTGGGCACTCACTTATATGACATTAGCTTCTCTTTGGAAAGATAATGAAGTCGACTTTTCAAAGTAACAAGACATTTACTCAATACACACACTACGCATACGTAGTGTGTGTACGCTCCCTGAGCTAGATGTAAGTATAATATGTAATTACGTGGCTAAAGGTTTAACACCACGACCAGAAAACAAACAAAAAAAAGCATTGTCAAAAACATTGTTAAACATTGTCAACAAGTTTTCCGAAACGAAAGACCGAAAAGTCCGTTTTTACTTTTTTTATGTATTTATGTTATCTAGTCATGGTTTATTTTAATTAAATGGACGTTTAAATTAGGATGTTAGGATACACATATAATGGACGTTGGATCATGGAAATTAGTCTAAGTGTTCAAGTATTTATCTATTTACAAATTATTATTGTTATGCATCTTCTGCACATTTCTTTAAATACTAATAAGTACATTTTTCTAAAGTGTTGAAATTGGAAGAGGGCGGCAAATATTAAGTTGCACACGGGCGGCCAACACCTTAGCGGCGGCCCTGCTGGAGACTATTGTATTTGCCTAATTGCTAAATTGTCGCATGGTTGTCTCCTCATGTTCTTTTAACATCAATTCCACAGTCGTTTAAAAAGGTTAAAACTGCAGAAGAAAGATGTTCCCATTTACACTCATGTAAAATTTTCTGTACAATGAGATACGAGGTTTTTACACTAAGCCATCGTTCAACCAAACTTCGAATTAAAAAATTCCTGTTTTTATCGTAGTCTTAGAAAAACCACCGGTAGAGAGGTTTTGTGCTACAATTAACATTAACGCATTGGTTTTGGCGTATTAATTAAACGCTTTTCTTTAGTTCAATCGTTTGGGCCAAATCTTTAGACGTTAATTTGACTGCCTTTTGCTCAATGCAAATTACTAAAAATTTGCAGACATATGCATTCGCGGAAACAATACACGAATAGTCAATAAAAAAATTGTTTATGTTTATTAATTGTCTAAATAAAAAAACGATTTTAACGGAAAATGATTAAAATCTCTTGTTTTTTACAATGAAGAAACTTGAAACTTTTACAGAGTGTAGCTAATTATATGAACTATACATAATTTCACTTTTTACGTTAATTGTTTACGTTATGCAATAAACTTTCAAATTTTTTGCCGATTCCGACTACTTTTCATGTTTGTACCTACATCATATGTTTTATACATATTTTAATAAACATGACGATATATTTTAATGTTTGAAATTGAAAAGTGTAAGACTAAAAAGTAAAAAATAAAAAAATATGAAAAAAAAATTTTTAGGAAACGCTTTTCTTTAGTTACGAGTGCCTAAAATTAAAAATATTATAAAAATCAACTAAAAAGCAAAAAATAAAAAAAATTGACAAAAACCTAACACATTCGTTAAAGAAAAGCGTGGGGCGAAAACCGTTTATTCGATGAAGACGCGCCACGCTTTTCTTTAACGAATGTGTTAGGTTTTTGTCAATTTTTTTTATTTTTTGCTTCTTAGTTGATTTTTATAATATTTTTAATTTTAGGCACTCGTAACTAAAGAAAAGCGTTTCCTAAAAATTTTTTTTTCATATTTTTTTATTTCTTTTTAAAATAATAACCGGTGAAAAACCGGATAAGCGGAAAAAATACTGAATTCAGGGAAAAAATAGAAAAATATTTGGCCCCCGCGTCTCAAGGAGAAATTTTAAGTTGACTGAAACCCTGATGACTGATTTCTAAGTATACTGATATAGATTCGAATGAAGTATCGCAAACTAAAGCCCAATGTAAATGTAACCTATTGGATATTGGCTATAACTAAAAAACCGGATACCGGTTTTTGGAATAGCCGGTTCTTTTGACCGGTTATAGCCGCCAGGTTAAACTGTAGGTACAAAAAACCGGTATAACCGAAAACCGGTGTTTTGTCAACAACCGTCATCCCTAATTTTTACAAAAAATATAGCTCAGACTCATTTCTCTTGTTCGCTCTTCTTTTAATTTCTACTGTTGAATCAGAGCTCTCTGATATTGCTGCCCAGGTACACGAGCTTTCTCCACTCCATCCAATACAATATTGCTTATCTATTTCTAGCATTTTGTTACGTTAGACCTTGTCAAAACGCTTTACGCTGATAATACCGTCCTAATAGCAAGTAACACACAATAACTGCAAAATTAATAAATAGTTCGTCATAGTGAAATGTTCGGTTTACATCTAAACCAGAAATCCGAAACCAGTAGTTCAAACGCGTTTCGACGTATGTTCTCTTCAGCTTTGTACACTAGGAGAAAAAGTCCACAACTTTAAGAAAGAGTTTAGTGTAGAATTGTACAAAACTTTCTTAATGAAAAAATAGATACTTTACGGAGTCTAATTATTACGGAGTGTAAATGTTTGTTAATCGAGACCTTCCTCTGGAGCTGAGGATAAGAGCCTTAAGATGCTACGTGTTCTTGACTTTGTTGTATGGAATGGAAAGTTGGACACAAAAGTGGATGATATAAAGAAGTTGGAAGCATTTGAGATGTGGTGCTATAGGATTTTAAAAATACCACGGATCCAACGAGTTACAAATGCAGAAGTGTTAAGAAGGCTACAAAAAGGATTGCGAAAGCGAAAGCTGGAATATTTAGACCACATTACCAAAGGTGCGAAATATGAGATATTAAGGCTCATAATGCTAGGTAAAATTAAGGGTAGAAGATTAATAGAAAGACGAAGAATTCCCCTGGCTGAGAAACCTAAGAGAGTGGTATAGTGGCAGCTCAGTAGATCTTTTCAGAGCTGCCGCCAATAAGGTACGGATAGCTGTGATGATAGCTAACCTTCGATAGTCGGTAGGAGAAGGATCGAACTACGAGAAGAAGGAGTCTAATTTAAAAGAGTGGCTGCGTTGCCCACGCCATAGGGAATCTCCAGGATAGGTCCACATTTGCTGTATAAAAACATTTAATCGAGTGTTATTAGAAACAGTCCAAAATCTAGGTTGGATTTCTTTTTATTTCTATATATTCTTTTATTCTTATAATATGCACATAAATATATTTTGCTATTGGCGAGGAACCGCAAAGTGGGCGACGCCTGGTGGCGAATTTCAAAAGCATCAACTCAACGAAAACACTTGACTGTCATTAATTTGTGTAGGTATGTGATGTACATACATATTTGCGGTATATTTCAGTTTATATTTTAATTAAAAATTGTTTTATACTTAAAAAAACTACTGGAGTGTTCCTCAGTATTCATTCCTATTATACTCTACGTAATGAAGTGGACTAACCCATGATACTATAAATAACAAGATAATACAGGGTGAGGCAGATAACTGGCCTTTTAGAAATATCTCGAGAACTAAAGGCAACAGAATCATGAAAATTGGTATAAAGGGGTTTTGAAGGATGATCTATTAAATGAAAATATTTTCATCTCTTTTCAACTTCCAGTTGCTTATAACTTCGTTTTTTTTTAAATGGGACACCCTGTATATTTTTACATTTTTGATTCTCCTCAATATCTTCTTTCTTAAAATATGACGTTTTGTAATATTATACAGGGTATTTTAAGAAATATTTACGTTTTTTTATTAATTTCGTAGCAACCTTCACACCCTGTAGAATTGTAATAGTTTGACATTAAAAAGTCTGCTTACGTTCAAGTGATTTTTAATATAGTCTACTATTGTTAAGAATCATTAGTATAGCTAATTTTGAAATTCTAGTATACAGGGTTGGTCGAAACTCGGAATGAATATTTTCTGAGTTTTCTTAAATAGAACACCCTGTATTTTAGTATTGTAATGAAATGATATTTTGTGGTACTTTTTTATTTCTTAAGAATTCCCTATACCTAACTGCTTTAATTTGTGCTTAATTGTTAATCGCACTGTAAGGGTTTATCAACATCCAAAATTGAGATCAACACATATTCATTTATTTCTTAAATGTACTAGAAACGAAAACCAAAACATACACATTTGTTTACGTTTTTACTGGGTCACCTAGTTTTGATAGAAGCACCAGTCGACGATATTGCATAGTCAACTAATTTATATTTTCGTAATAGTAATTTCATAATTCGTAACTTTATAGTTGGTAATAAATAAGCAGTTATACATCTTGTTTAATTCAGCAACCCCTATTGGTAGGGGGTAACTGTGATGTATGTAAATAGGTAGTATTCGGAACGCACTCAAGTTGGTAATGTTGTAAGAGTGACGTGACAGTGACAAGTACAGTGAAGCGGAAATAAAACCATTCTGAATCTAGACACGATAGATACAAGTTGTTTCATTATAACCTATCCTCCAAAGTTAACCTAGGAACCCTACCACGTGTTACATTATAACATTACATGGTGCCGAAACCGTAACCAAACCGAAGAAAAACAGAGATAAGTGCAATGGAATTCAAGGCAGCTATAAATTCGATGCAAATGTCAGGTAACGTGTATGAAAATTGGCAATTCTTCATACAAAGATTCAAAAACTACTTACAAGCTACAGAATTAACAAAGAAACCTGAAATAACCCAGTGTGCACAGCTATTACAGTTAATAGGGGACGAAGGGTTCAAAATATATAACACGTTTAAGTTCTCAATAGAAGAAAAAGACAAGTTAGAACTGTTAATAAAAAAATTTGAAGCACATTTCAAGCCAAAAAGCAACGTGTCAAATGCAAGGTATTGCCTGTTCACCAGAAAACAAGAAGAAGGTGAGTCAGTAGACAAATTTATAACAGATATTATAAACAAGGCAAAAAATTGTGAGCTAGAGAATTTGGAGGACAGTCTGATTAAGACTTGCATAACTTGTGGGGTAGCAGATGAAACGATGAGACAGAGACTATTAGAAGAAGATGAGATGAGCTTGGAAAAAGCAATCAATCTGTGTAAAAGTACAGAAAGTTCGAAAATCCAGTCTGAAAAAATGAAGTCAGAGGAGGTGCACTACGTAAAGAAAAGAAACTTCAATAAGAAATATGAAAATAGAGAACAGTGGGAAGACAGAAGAGTGAATCCAACTCATTCGAAGTCCCAAGACGGCCAGTTCAATGGTAAATCTGGAAGCAGTTCAGGGTGCAGTAGGTGCGGAATGGAGCACAGAGGCCAACCATGCAAAGCATATAAAGCTAAGTGTAATTTATGTAATAAAATAGGGCATTATGCAAAAAAATGTTTTCAAAAACAAATTAAGTATGTAGATGTAGATGATTCATAATCAGATGATTTGTTTATAGGCTTGGTAAATACTAAAAATAGCAGTTTTGATGATGATTTCATGATAAATTTTGAAGTTAACAAGCGTAAATTAAGCTGTAGATTAGATACAGGGGCAATGGCAAACGTAATATCAATAAATAAGTTAAATTCTCTAGAAGTTAATGTTGAACTACAGAAAACAAACTGCAGGTTAACGACATTTTCGGATGAAACACTTAGGGTCATTGGAAAATGTAGTTTAGAATGCAAGTATAAAGATAATATGTACAACATAATGTTTTATGTGGTAGAAATTAATTCACCAACGGTATTAGGTCTTCCTACATGTAAAGCTTTAAATATTTTAAAAAGAATCAATACTATAGAAAAAATTGAAAATAATTTGAATTCTAGAGAAGTTACATTTAAAAATGATTACTCTGATGTGAAAAAAATATTTAAAGAAGTTTTTTCAGGTATAGGCTGCTTGGATGAGCCATACAAAATCATGCTAAATGAAACTGCACAACCAGTTATACATCCTCCAAGAAAGATTCCACTACAATTAAAGGAGAAACTAAAACTTGAATTAGCTGAAATGGAGAAAAATGGAATAATTGAGAAGGTTGATGAACCTACAGATTGGGTCAACTCGATAGTCTTGGTAAGAAAACCAAAAAGTAATTCCATAAGAGTTTGTATAGATCCTAGAGACTTGAATAAAGCTATCAAAAGAGAGCACTTTCAACTCCCTACGATTGATGAAATAGCTGCAAATTTAAAAGGTAACGTTTATTTCAGCAAGCTTGATGCCTCAAAAGCATTTTGGAGCATAAAGCTTGATGATGAAAGTAGTAAATTATGTACTTTTAACACTTGCTATGGTAGATATAAATTTTTAAGACTGCCTTATGGCATTAGTTCAGCAAGTGAGGTGTTTCACAAAAGATTCAGTAAAATATTTAATATGGAGGGTGTAGAAACATATATTGATGATTTAATTGTTTATGGCTCATCAAAACAACATGATAAATGTTTATATCAAGTTTTAGAAAGAGCTAGGATAAATAATGTCAAATTTAATTATGAAAAATGTAGTTTTGGTGTAAAAAATGTAAAATTTTTAGGATTTAATTACAATAAAGATGGTCAAAGTGTTGATAGTGATAAAATTAAAGCCATTCAAGATATGAAAAAGCCAGAAAATAAAAAAGACATACAGAGATTATTAGGAATGATAACGTATTTGTCTAAACACATAAAAAATTTGTCAGACTTAACCGCACCTCTTAGGGAATTAATTAAAGAAAATGTAGAATGGCATTGGTCACATAAACATGATGAATGTTTTAGTAAAATTAAGGAAATAATTTCAAAAAGCCCAGTATTAAGACATTTTGATATAAATGAAAAGTGTTTCAATATCGGTTGACTGTTCAAAAGACTCAATAGGAGCTGTACTCTTACAAAAAGGTCAACCAGTAGCTTACATATCAAAGGCTTTAACTTTAACACAACAAAATTATGCACAAATTGAAAAAGAACTTCTTGGAGTTCTGGTGGCATGTGAGAAATTTCATAATTATATATATGCTTCCAAGTTTGATATAGAAACTGATCACAAACCATTGATATCCATAGTAAAGAAACCCTTAATGAATGCGCCACCACGACTTCAAAGAATGTTATTTAAATTGCAGAGGTATGACTATAATCTGATGTATAAAAAAGGTAAAGAACTATATATAGCTGATACGCTATCGAGATGTTGTTCGGAATTGCCTGTAATAAAGAATGATTTAGATATTGAACTAGAATCACAAATTTGTTTAGTAAGATTAAACATTAATGTTTCAAACAATCAACTGTAAAAAATCAAAGAAGAGACTAGCAAAGACAAAACTTTAATTGATCTAAAGACTTTCATAAAAAAAGGTTGGCCAAAAGAATTAAATAATGTACATAAAGATTTAAAAGCATTTTTTAAGATTAAAGATGAAATAACCTTCTTTGATAGTTTGTTGATGAGGAATAGTCAAATTATAATTCCTCATGTAATGAGAAAAGAAATGTTAAAAAGAATTCACTATGGCCATCAAGGAATAAATAAATGTAAAATGTTGTTCTGAAGCTATTTTCTTGTGGCATTTTTACAATTTTAACTATTTAGAATGGGAAATAAGCCACAATATTATTAAAAAATGATTTTTATTAACGTTTCGACGCCCAAATCGGGTGCCGTTGTCAAAATACAAAATACTATTAATATAAACAAAAATGTTGTTGCTTAGTAAAAAAAATTCTTCTAATAATTTATTTAATTTGACTCATTTATATCGGCAATTCAGATACATATGATACATTTTAAAGTAGAAGACTTTAAAATGATATTGCCAATATTTATGAGTTGCGTTCCTGGGACGACTTTACTGAAAGATAGTTCATTCGATTACATGAAATCAACCCCAACTCAAGAATATCCGTCACAAAAAAATCATAGCATGTGATCTGTCTTTAAAAAGACAACCACATGCAACGGTGACATTAAAATTCTCGCGTTAGAGATCTCATAGTAAATCACGAGGGAAAACCAGGAAAAACCTCGTGATACTATCCCGACATCGTAAGTATTTGGTCTTACATTTAATTTACTCTCAAAATTAATACCAAATTCTGACTTTACTATAATTTTGTTTATTTTTTAATGTAAATTGTTAATTTTTTCAATAGTCGAGTTAGTACATATTTTATATTTTAGTATTACTTATATACCCATGTATTATTGATATTATTTATAATTTAAACAAAATTATAGTAAAGTCAGAATTTGGTATTAATTTTGAGAGTAAATTAAATGTAAGACCAAATACTTCCCACATAACAATTTCATGTTCTTAGTAGATTCATAGAACATACTTTTCAGAAAAAGTATATACTTAGAATATGCGTAATTACCATTGCGAATGTGCAGAGCATATACTGAGTATATACTACATTACAGTACTTAAACGTTCTATGTATATACTTAGAATGTACTACCGCACTTCTTTTCAGTATATACCAAGAACATACTTTTTAGAAGATTCTAAGTAGGTGCTATAAACCTTCTATTTATATACTTAGAATGTACTATCGCACATATTTTTAGTATATGGGAAGAATATTCCAAGGAAATGCTATATACCTTCTAGTTACATACTTAGAATGTACTAGGGCACATATTTTTAGTATATGGGAAGAATATTCCAAGGAAGTGCTATATACCTTCTATGTATATACTTAAAATGTACTATCGCACATATTTTTAGTATATGGGAAGAATATTCCAAGGATGTGCTATATTTCTCAGAAGTATGTTTTCAACATCACCCAATCTCATCCTAGGTTCTACTAATATATTATATTTACATATTCTAATTGCATATGAGAATGTATTATTACATTCTACAATATTACGTAAAAAGTAAGTATAAAATATATAAACTTCAGTTAGTTA
Organism: Diabrotica virgifera virgifera; assembly: GCF_917563875.1. Classification (NCBI taxonomy): domain Eukaryota; kingdom Metazoa; phylum Arthropoda; class Insecta; order Coleoptera; family Chrysomelidae; genus Diabrotica; species Diabrotica virgifera. The sequence continues at coordinate 65,339,999 of NC_065446.1, read as the reverse complement.
TATAGGTACCTATGTATAATAAATATTATATGGGTAAGTAGCCTATATATAAAATATAAGTAATATATTTAGTTATTATGTGCACATCAAAATAAAAATGCTGCTTATATAATTATATAATAGCCAAATATATAATATAATATGTATGTAAATTACTAAAATTTATAGGTATCTATATACATTATACATACTTTTACTTACTAGGTATTTAGGAAATATTGAAGTACCAATATGAATTTATTATTTTCAAGCTGCTTTTTATGTTCTTAAAATGTTTTAGTCCTTGTAGCTACAAATACAGTCGCTTCATCCTCACAGCGTAGACATAAATGCCTTAACTGTACTGGAAACTATTTTCATATTTTGCCTTTTTGTTACCTACCCCCTTCCCTTGTGCAGGTATAAAATATCGTCGGTCGGATTCATTACTGGAACATTTCCAAAATTAGCTATTTTGAACTAAGTACGTAAAATGGTTAAAAATTGCGGACTCTTTCTGAATCACTAACGGAATAAAATATAATCGTCCTTAATAACTGTCAAAATGACAAAAACCGATATAATATTGTTCTATTTCGTGTAACATCCCCATCCACTAACAGTTTATTTCGAAATGTTCCGATACGACTTTAAGATCATTACGTGAATATTATTTACAACGGTATATTTCGATAAGTTCCAGTACGCCGTTGAGAATCCAATGTTGAAAAATTATTTTCTTGTATTAAATACAAGAAATTTTGTATCAGTTGTGCTTTGAACGCGATATAGAGTGTATGGTTTAACTGCATAGTTTCTTTAATTATGTCTTCAAGAGCACAGAAGTTGATTGAACTAGCTATTTCAAGTTTATTAACGGAAAATGTAGAGGACAATCTAGCTATTTCAAGTTTATTAACGGAAAATGTAGAGGACAATCATGGACATGGTAAGTTTTTTTATGAAAATAATTCTATGATCATACCTATTTTAATTTTAACAGTACCCGAAGTTAATATTTTTAAAGCAGATGGTCCAATGTGTTAATAAGTAACTATTCGGTACTGCTATTACTTAAGTAGGTACATTTTAAATTTTTTTGCATTAAAATGTAAGTATGTATATTGTTACTAAAATGATAATAAACGATTTTTATCTTTTCGATTAGGGGGTCAGTCTGTTGTGGACATGGACTATGAAAGAAGCCCGTCTTCCAGTATGAGACGACATAATACTGATACCTCTTTTACTGTTTCTCAAGTGGCGCCTATATTAAGTAAGAACTTTTTTGTATGTTCTCTACATTTTTTATGCCTTACATTCTTTTATTTTTACGTTATAAACCTTATTTAGTTGTAGGTGACGAAGTAGACAAAATATTATCATCAGATGGAAAAAATTACATTAATTTAGATAATTTGGCGCTACATGAGGATGAGAATATAGTTTATGAAGAATTGCGGCCTTTAACTATGACATCCAAAATTCCTATTGCTACAGACCAGGTGGAACCTCTAATAAGTAAGAATGAATCTGTATTTCGTTTTTTGAGTCACGGGCGGAATTGAATACTTTCAAGAATCTCAATATGTAATTATTGTACTCGAGGACTTCAAAGAATTGAAAACTTTTTCGACTATCGGGTGTTGATTTACAGTAACAGAAACAGAAAATGATATTAACTTAGCTAACGTAGAACTACAAGATGGAAATGTTTCTGAATCTGAAAAAGTGTCTACTACCCGGAATAAAACTAAAAAGAGAAAGAGAGAGCCAGAAAAGTGGATTAAGAATGTGAAAAAACAATTAAAGAATAGTGGTAAAGCCTACCAAACCGTAAAAGGACGTACAGTACCAGCTAAGAAACCAAAACCACCATGTACGAACTGTCGACTAAAATGCCCAGAGAAGATAAATGAAGAGAGTAGATTGAAACTATTTGAAGACTTTTGGAATATCGGTGACCTCACCAAACAGCGCTACTACATTAAAACTTGCATGGGAGTGGTTAAGCCGAAATATTCATTGCACAATGCGAATAGTACTCGATCATTGAATGTGTCATATCATTTTACAATACATGCAGAGAAAATTCGAGTATGTAAACGATTCTACACAGCAACGTTGGATATAGGACATTCGTTTTTATCTACAGTTAATAAGTTATCTAATTCGAGTGGGATAATACCGGAGGACCGTAGAGGACATCACGGCAATACTGGTAGGTGTCTATCAGACGATGTTAAAGATATTGTCCGAGAACACATAAATTCTTACCCTAGAAAAGAGTCACATTATTGTCGAGCATCTTCAAGTAAGGAATATCTAGACGGTGATTTGAATTTGGCTTTGATGTACCGCCAATATAAGGAATGGTGTCATCAAAATAACAAATTTAAAGTCAAACAAGGAACTTACGAACACATTTTTCGAAATGAATTTAACATTGCGTTTCATAAGCCAAAGAAAGACCAATGCTCTTTGTGTTTGTCCTATCAAAATGCTACAGGTGATGATAAGTTACAGTTGATGTGTGCCTATGAACAGCATTTGAAGGAAAGAGATTTGTGCCGAGAAGAAAAAAGAGCTGACATAGCATCATGCAAAAATGATGAAAGTAAAATAATATGCTGTTATGACATGCAAGCTGTCCTGCAAACACCCTCCGGAAATGATTCCCTTTTTTTCTATAAAAGAAGGTTAAATGTATACAACTGCACCGTCTATGATGTTGTGTCAAAAGCTGCTAACTGCTACTTATGGAATGAGTATGGAATGAGGGGGTAAAGGTTGCGATGAAGTCGGTACATGTATTTATTTATTTTTAAAAGATAATTGTGTAGGAAAACATGTTATATTTTATACGGATAACTGTTCATAAATACTTACTAAGTCTTTATCACTATGCTATTCAAATTTTAAAAGTTAAATCAATTACGCACAAGTACTTAGTAGTTGGACATACCCAAAATGAAGGGGACAGCGTCCATAGTACAATCGAACGAGAAAAATCAAGGATATTAAAAAATGGTTCCATTTTCATTCCATCACAATGGATATCGCTAATTCAATGTGCCAAAAAGACTGGACTTCCATACAGAGTACTAGAATTAGACTTCACAGATATTTTAAATCTAAAAGATCTAGTAACACAGTTTGGTAAAAACTTTACAGAAAATACTGATGGTGATCGTGTTGTATGGAATGATATACGAAACATTTTTATGCAAGCTACTTCTCCATACCAAATTTGCTATAGCAACTCTTATGATCCGGAAGCTACGATGAAATTCATTAATGTACGCCATAGGACAAGGGGCAAAAGTGCAGCTAATGACGTAGAACAACACCTTCGAAAAAAATATCAGGTACGACCAAAGATATCGAGTTTAAAGAAAATGGACTTACTGTCCTTATGTGACTCGAATGTAATTCCGAAGGTATACCGCGAGTATTACGCTGGGTTACCAGCCACAGAAAATCATGCTGAGCATGAAGAACAATGTGAGAACAATTAATTATTATTATAAAATATTTCTGATTTTCCTACATTTTTTTAATTTTATTTTTTCATTTAATTTTCGATTTGTGTACTTGAGAATAAACGTTCAATTCAAATTTGTTGTCATTTATTTATTTCATTAACAGAACATTTAGAAATATACCATTAGATCCTTCACTTGCAATAGTTTTCTAATACATACTCCTAATTCATTACTGGAACATTTCACAAAATTATTTATTATTAAAAAAATAACAGGATTTTAAATTTTTTAACAATTCCTCATTAAACTGCAACCCTTGTTTAATACATTGGCGTAATAATCTTGAAAATCGGAGAAAACTGTTTTGATTAAATTGGCATTTCAAATGCTCTTCAAACTTTAACTTGCATTTTCCAACAATAACACAATTTGAAATGTTCCAATAATGAATCCGACCGACGATATGCAATGCAAGGGTCAGAATGACAATGAATGGCCGTTTCCGGATTCCCGAAAGTTATAGGTAAAAATATTTTTATGGTATAAACTCAAATCAAAATGGTGTATTCATTTCAATTGAAAACGAAACGAGAATTTCTCATTTTTCTTCAATAGAATTAAGTTTTAAACTTTTTTACAATACAATTAAAACGGTTTAAAAAAATGATGAATTAGATAGTTCAGTAGTACCTACCAAAATACCTAAATTTTATTAATTATTCTTAACGCGAAGTTGATAATCTATAGGCTAACATTATTCTTCTTCCTATAGGTACATACATACAGTATATTCTTTTTAAGATATTTTAAAAGTATATACAAGTATGTGTTAAGCATATACTTTTGCATATACTTACGCATATACTAAGAATATTCGATTAAGGTATATTCTAAGAATAAACTTTTACGAACATTCCGAGATACTACGTACACGAATGTGCTCAGTATATTCGGTGCAAGAATATTTTTCGAAGCACATGCAAAGAACATGAAATTTAGAATGTTTTTTATGGTACATGCTATGCTTGTACTACGCATATACTAAAAAGGATATACTTCGACGAATGTTGGTAGGATATGCTTAGAACATGATGCGAACATCATTGTTATGTGCTTGTACTACGCATATACTAAAAAGGATATACTTCGACGAATGTTGGTAGGATATGCTTAGAACATGATGCGAACATCATTGTTATGTGGGTTACGATGTCGGGATAGTATCACGAGGTTTTTCCTGGTTTTCCCTCGTGATTTACTATGAGATCTCTAACGCGAGAATTTTAATGTCACCGTTGCATGTGGTTGTCTTTTTAAAGACAGATCACATGCTATGATTTTTTTGTGACGGATATTCTTGAGTTGGGGTTGATTTCATGTAATCGAATGAACTATCTTTCAGTAAAGTCGTCCCAGGAACGCAACTCATAAATATTGGCAATATCATTTTAAAGTCTTCTACTTTAAAATGTATCATATGTATCTGAATTGCCGATATAAATGAGTCAAATTAAATAAATTATTAGAAGAATTTTTTTTACTAAGCAACAACATTTTTGTTTATATTAATAGTATTTTGTATTTTGACAACGGCACCCGATTTGGGCGTCGAAACGTTAATAAAAATCATTTTTTAATAATATTGTGGCTTATTTCCCATTCTAAATAGTTAAAATAAATGTAAAATGTTAGCTAGACAATCATTATATTGGCCTTCCATGACAGTTGACATTGAGAATGAAGTTAAAGGTTGTCCAATTTGCCCACAATTTGAAAATGCAAAGAGAGAACCTTTGACTCCACACAATATCCCAGAACTCCCCTGGGAGGAAGTTGGCTCTGATATATTTTACATAGGTCAAAAAAGTTATTTAATGGTGGTAGATTATTACAGTAAATATCCAGAAATTTGTCTGTTGAACGATACAACCAGTTCAACTATAATTACACATTTAAAATCGATATTTGCTCGTCATGGAATACCAAAAATATTTTACTCTGATGGGGGACCACAATACACAGCCAAGGAATTTGTTAAATTTTGTCAAGAATGGGAATTTAAAAGCATAAAGTCAAGCCCAGAAAATCATAGATCTAATGGTCTAAGTGAAAGATATATTCAAACCTACAAAAAAGCGCTAAGAAAATCTCTTAGAGATGGTAAAGATACATATTTAACATTGCTACAACTTAGAAATACACCAATTGATTCAAATTTACCATCACCATCTCAACTTTTAATGGCACGAGTACTTAGAACTCAGATTCCCACAACTGACAAAATTCTAAAACCAAAATTATGTAATGCTAAAATAGTAATCAGCGATTTTCAGAAAAGACAAAACAGTCAAAAAGCTTATTATGATAGAGGGACAATAAATTTAAGACCGCTTAAAAATAATGAAAAAGTTTATATTAAAGATAAAAACAAATTGAGAGAAGGTCTTATCACACATAAATTAAGAGATAAAACCTACTCGATTAAATTAAGAGATTCTGGGTCAGAAATTGCAAGAAATAGACAATTTTTAGTTCGCATTCCTGCAACTTCTGACGATGAACATTCAGATAACGAATCTGAAACTAGTGAGTCACAAAATTTTGAAAGTGTCTCTGATAACCATTCTGATCATCACTCTCCAATAAACTTACCTCCACAAACCTCTTCAGGTCGAATTGTTAAAAAACCTGATAGACTAGATTTATAAGTAATTTTATTATAAAATAAAAGGGGGTAAAGGATGAATGAAACAATTGTGGAAATTTATAAGTGTTTATTTAAAGATTTGTTAAAGAAAGTTATGTTTATTTTGTCATTATAAAAAGAGGGGGATGTGATGTATGTAAATAGGTAGTATTCGGAACGCACTCAAGTTGGTAATATTGTAAGAGTGACGTGACAGTGACAAGTACAGTGAAGCGGAAATAAAACCATTCTGAATCTAGACACGATAGATACAAGTTGTTTCATTATAACCTATCCTCCAAAGTTAACCTAGGAACCCTACCACGTGTTACATTATAACATTACAGTAACTACCCCCAACTACCCTAAGATGTTTCCCGAGGGTGCTTACCCGCATAGCACCAACAATCTTAACTACGTAGAAATTTTGATAACTAAACCATTATTGGTAATTTTAAGGAGCAGTCTGGATTAATATGTATTTATTTCTGAAAAATTATTTGTGATTGAATATTTTCACGGCCAACCTAATAAAATTTTACGTATTTTTTGTTGCAATTAATGTTTAGCTTGAATCACCAATAACTCACAAATTAAAGCAGTTAGGTATAGGGAATACTTATAAAATAAAAAAGTATAAGTATAACCGGAAGTTGCAAAGAGATGAAAATATTTTCATTACATAGTTCATATACTACATTCGCTCTCGCGAGATTTTTTTTGACACTGACGTTAGTAATTTCTTTTTTGAAAAATTCAGTTGTCAGAAGTGACTGGAAATTACTGCAAAACCAACGCACCTGCTCATATCCAATATTATTAATAGTAAACAGACATAAAAATAACATAAACCTTACGCCAATCAATATTTATTTATTTAAACCATTATAATGTATTGATAGCAAATGAGAAAATTATTGATTGTACAAAATAAAAATATTTTGTAGAAATAAACTTCACAAAATTTTATGAGATTAGTAGACACTCCCACTATTTCTAATAATTCTTCTTTTTTTAATGAAAGATTAAGTTGATTTGAGTTGATTTTAGCAGTTAATAGTGTGAGGTAGGAATTTTTGTGTTGTACGTTTCCTATTCCGAATGTCTCAAAAAAAATCTCGCGAGAGCGAATGTAGTATACCTCAAAACCCCTGCATTCCAATTTTCATGATTCTCTTACCTTTAGTTCTCGAGATATTTCTAATAGCCCAGTTATCTGCCTCACCCTATATATTGCACATCCGGAATAGGAAGTCGTGACGTAACTGGAGACCGGCAAGTTCGTAATGGTTCGTAATCATTCGTAATGTCCGATTACTTTGAATTGTTCGCGGTTGTATTTTATATTTTTTCTTTGACAGTTACTTTGTTACTTATAATTTACTACACTAAATTATTTTCGAATACATTGAAGTTTAATGTTATTTTGCTAATTGAATAATTTCATCACCTAATGCATACAAATCCCATTTAACTTTAACAAGAATTCAAATTCAACTTCCGGTCTCCAGTTACGTAATCAATGCACGTAGTCGGACGTATTTTGAGCTACGGGAAAATACTATCTCTTTATTTATAGTATCATGGACTAACCAATGCCAAATTACACATTTTGTTAATTTAATGTTTGTATTAAACGTAGTATTTTTTATTGTTTAAACGACTGTAAAATTAAATAAATAAATAAAATGTAGTATATATTCGGTGCACGCACAGCATGTGTGATGTGTACGTTGTTATGTAAAATATTCCGACCACCTCATAATAATTTCCAAAACAATTATTATAAAATAAATTCACCTACTTAATTTACAGTTTGTATGTAATTAAAAATTGTTATCTATTAGTGTAAAATAAATTGTAGTGTACCTATTAACTAAATTAATAAACAATATTAGAAATTGTGAGATAGATTAATAATTTTCAAAGCGCTGTGTAATTATCGGGCACCAGATTGTTTTGCTGGACTGTGTATATTGAGCAGGATAAAAAGTAATGGCGACTTTAATTTAATAAAAATTTTTCTTTATAAAGAAATTGAACAAATATATCGATAGCTTAATATGAAAACATTGTAAGAGTTCCTTACATTAAATTATGATTATCGGAGATGCAAATATTTGAAATATTGATAGTTTCTAGTTAATGAAAAAAAGGTAAAACAAATCAGTAGTTAGCATCAAATTTTAATGAATGCATACAGATGAAACATAGTTTGAGTCTTCTTTAAGCCATAAGATATCTTAGTGGTAAAAATTAGTGCTTACTTTGGCAAAAAACAGTGTAAATTATTTATATTTAACCTTTAACGACTTCGAAATCAAATTCATTGTTATCCTTTAGTTATCGTCCATCTTTGAGATTTTGCGCGGCCTCTGTCGGAATTTAATTTTGCGAATATACTACAGTTGGCTGAAAGCCGAATGGCAAGAGTCCTCTAAGAAAGAAGTAGAACTTGACAAGAATTCATAACCTAACCTCAATTTTTATTTAATCAAATAATTATTTATTTATTATTTATGTTTATTAAAACAAAGTAAATGGAAGAAATATGTAGATCATGTTTAAAGCAAACACCAAAGAAGTATACTCTAACCGGGAAATTAATAAACTTGGAAGTGACTATAGCAGACATGTTAGAGTATTGTACATCAAATAAGGTAATGTTAAATAAAAATAAATTATTGATTTACTTATGTAAAATATACCTTGTTTTTAGCTTGATCTAAGTCAGGAATTGCCAAGACACATTTGTACCTTTTGCTTCAGGACTGTCCGAATGGCATATGAATTTTTTAAACAGTTCATTGATAGTCAAAATAAATTGTATTTGTTGAAATCTAGTGAAAAGGCTGTAAATCCAGTTAAAAAAGTATTTCATTTTCACAGTTACACAGAAGCAAATAAATGTGATCAATTAGTTAGTATAGATGAAAGAGAAAATCAGAGCGAAAAGTATGCAAATACAGATAATGAAACACAATTTGAAAAGGGAAGGGAGTATGAAACTGTAGTAGTGAAAGAAGTAAATATAAATGAGATAGAAGTTATTCAATCAACTGTAGATGAAATACAAAACAATGAAAAAAATGAAAGTTTGCAAACATATATTTGTGATAGTGATTTTATAAATGTAACAAATGACTCACATAATAAGATAGTGACTGAAGAAGAGATACTTATAGAGGAAGACACTTATATTTTGGATAGTCAGCAAGAAATAGAACATGCAGATTTTGCAGACATTTTGGAAACTGATATTGAAAATACTGATTTATATGAAGAATGTGAATTAGATTCAAATTTGGAGCCTCGATCGTCAGATGTAGAATTGTCCGTTATAATAAAGAACCATGAAAATAAAAACGAAAAGTTATATCCATTTATTTGTCCAATTTGTGCTTTGAAGTTTTCTCGTGTTGATATGTTTGCTAAACATATTTTACAACATAAACAGAAAATTATAATTTGTTCTCGTTGTGAAGCTAAACCAGAATATGAACTGGAAGAATATATTGAACATTATAAAGAGTTTCATAAATTACAGTGTGAAATATGCAACAAAAAAATGACCTCATATTTTGGATATTCGTACCACATGAAACAGCACATTAATAACAGTTGTTACAAATGTCCTATTAAAGATTGTCAAAGATCCTTTGTTTTAAGGGGTCTTCTAAGAAAGCATGTTAAAAATCATTACGAGCCTCAAGTTTTTAAATGTGATCTATGCGCCTCTAAATTTAATAACAGAGATACATTGAGGTACCACGTTAAAAAGCATTTAAATAAAAAAGATCATCTTTGTACGATATGCGGTAGGACATTTTATTTAGCTGGACACCTCACACACCATATGAACAGCCATCTTGGTAACAAAAGATATGCCTGTAGTATATGTGAAAAGAGGTTTATCACGAGTACATGTTTAAAGAGACATGTCGCAGTTTGCTCAAAGAAACATAGTTTTGCAGTTACAGATTATGGAATGGAAGAAGTGGTAGAAAATGACTAACTATGGTTTGTTTTTAAACCAAGATGAGTGATTTAAATTTACCACGCTGTAATACTTGTTTGTAATTGGTCCAATCTCAGGGAAGTTTACTCCACTGTTATAAAATTTTGACACTAATGATATTTATAAAATTTTGACAGTATTGGCATTTCATAGGTTAATTAAGTTATATCGGCGATTTTTTGTGTTTTCTGCGTTATTCCTTTAATTTTTAGTCTGCTCTTATATCAAAAGCATTGGTTTTTAGAACTCTTTAGCGACGTATTAATATAATATAATATTTGTGGATTACCTTTGAGGGACGACATGATCAACCAAAAAAGATGTATTTGGTGATATTTCTAGTGACTTTCTTGGGTGTGCATCTGTCTTTTTAGTTTACTCTTCTTGGTTAAAAAATAAACCATTGTACGTTTATGAAGTAAAAAATAACTTATTATAAAGAATATTAAATACATTTCAATAAAAATGTCTTTTTCTTCCTTTATTAGGGCAGTCAATGAGGTTATTTGGCTTTGAATTCCATCCTACTAAATCGATTTACTTGAGACTTTACTTTTCACAATAAGTAGAGAATAACTCAAGAAACAAAGTCTATGTCGATGTGCGCTTTTATCTTAGGGCTGGTTCCGACCCCTTCTCGGGGGTGTAAAATTTTTTGGGTAAAATAACCAAGGAAGTGGCTAGAGAACCTAATTCTAAGCGAAAACTGTTCAATAATTTTTTTTTGAAAACTCAATAATTTTTGAGTTATTCGTGGTTGAAAATTGGCTGTTTTCATTGAAAAATGACACCTTTTCGGGCGGTTTTTTGCGAATACCTTAAAATCTATGCATCTAACGAAAAAAACTATACAAAACATTTTTGTAGCTTATAAAAAACAAAGAGAATCTTTCCTTCATATATATTCTAGTTATATTACAAAAAGATATATGGTAGGTGAGAAGAGTTTGTTTTTTTGGTGCATGCTGAAATCGGTGTATTCAACTTGAAATAAAAGAGAAACGGTCGATTTTAGTTGTATAATGCTACCAATACCTTTTGTTGTGATTGAAAAGATCTTTAGAATGAGCCACATTAAATGTCGATTTGCTGCAAAAGCGAGATATGCTGCAAAAAAATTGATGACTAATGGAATTTAAAAAAAAATGTGATGTACATTTAACCCCTGATCCATCAGAACTTAAATGTGGCTAGAGAACCACACAGTTTTCCTTCTACAATACGTTTTATTATAGTGTTATTTCTATGTTCAAAAAGTTGGACGGGTTTAAAATGAATAGTTTTTGAAAAAAATAAGATCAAATTATAGAACACATTTTTAAATTTTCTTAAGAATCTTCCTTTTTCTCCATGTAACTCAAAATGATAAGAGATACGAAAAAAAGGTACCACACAAAAATGTAGTACTTTGTTTTATGTTTCATTATTGTTTCTCTTATCATTTTCAAGTTACATGTAGAAAAAGAAGATTTCTAAGGAAATCTAAAAATGCGCTCTATAAATTGATCTTATTTTTTTTCAAAACCATTCATTTTAAACCCGCCCATAATACTATAATAAAATTTAAGCACTACAAAAGGTGTTAGTAACATTATACACCTAAAATCGACCGTTTGTATGTTATTTCAAGTTGAATACAACGATTTGAGCATGCACCAAAAAAACAAACTAGTTTCACCTACCATATCTCTTTTTATATTATAACTAGAAGATTTATGAAGGAACTAGTCTCTTTGGTTTTTTATAAGCTACAAAAATGTTTTATGTAATTTTTTTAGTTAGATGCATAGTTTTTTAGATATTTGCAAAAAAAGGTGTTGTTTCAATGGAAATGGCCAATTTTCAACCACGAATAACTCAAAAAAATATTGAGTTTTCAAAAAAAAAATTATAGAACAGTTTTTGCTTACAATTAAGTTCTGTAGCCACTTCCGTGGTTATTGTAACCAAGAAATTTTCTGCCCCCGAGAAGGGGTGGCAACCACCCCCCAAGATAAAAGCACACATCGGCATAGGGTAGACTTTGAATTAGGAGATAGGTAGAGGCTATTCCGAAAATTTCATTAAAATCCATGCAGTAGGATAGAATTCGGAGGTAATATCCTATTTTTGCTCCCATTGACTGGCGTAATAAGCAATTTTGCTCATTCATTGGCAGATTGTTACCTCTATAGAAGATTGTTGTTCGACCTCATACACTGTCTGCTGACTCTTTTACCACTTAGTGATTTGTCTCTTGCTATTTTAACCTCTCTTGTTGTTCCATTCTTTTGTTTTCTATTTAGTGTCTACTTGTTTATCCCTGTAGTACCATTGTTTAAAAAAGAAACTTTTTAAACAATGCCTGTACATTACATTTTGTTTTAATGATTTTATAGCACACAAATTGAGAAGGTTTTTACACACTTACTCTTATGAAGACACTCTAATTCAACTTCATTCTCTGGAAAATCACAGGATAATGTTAGGTGCAGTACTTCATTTTAAGCCGTTATCTGACCACATTTGTCACCCTGTCCTGCTTGGGCTGTTCTTTTTTAAAATACCTAATTGGCTTACCAGAAGTACTCGTTTGATGTTCCACATGACAGCACTATGTTAAGGTATGTATAAATATGCGCACTTCGCGCCGTGTGTTCTTGGCGCCGACAGAAGTTGTATCGTGTGCGCACCGTTTGTGTGCCACTTGAAAACACGTACTAACGCGTACTAATCTAACGAACCCGGCATGAACGCGTACCGCAGACACGGTGCGCATATCTTTACGTACCTTTATGGTCCTGTGGCATGTCTCTCCTGGCTTGCCAATGAATTCAGTGATGCGGGTGTAGGTTGTACTGGAATATCTTTGCCCTTTTTAATCATAACAATTCAACTACAGTCCGTCCAATATACTTACTGTTGCACGTCATTATCTACGTCAGAGATCTAAGTTGACATTGTTGCCCAATTACAAAAAATTCTTGAATTCATTTTAAATCAAATATATCACACAAATTATAAGATTTACTGGGTATTCCAATTCCCTGAGTTACGAAGTTTTGATCAAAGAAAAGTACTAGTAGTCTAGGATTTTTTCCTGGATATCCAATGGCGACCTTGACCTTCAACGGACGTCATCTTCTAGAGTTTCGAGGGCTTTCGGCATTAAATTGGTATAAACAGATTACTCATGGGTTTTTGGGATCGCTAAACACGAATATGCCATCAGAATTGACCTCCGGAGCACGTGGTGCCCTATGCCACTGCAAGGGACGTCATCTTCTCGAGTTTCGATGGTTTTCGGCATTTAATTGATGGAACTGAATTACTGGAGGGTTTTTTGAGGTCGCTAAACACGAATATGCCACCAGAACCGACTCCTGGAGCACCTGGTTTACAAGGTCAATGAAAGGGGCTCCTGAAGTTTTGAGGGTCTTCGGTATTACATTAATGCAAACGGATTAGTTATAGGGTTTTGGGGTTGCTGAACACTAATACGTGATCAGCACAGACACAGGAGCACTTGATGCCTAAGACAGGTTATCTTCTGGAGTTTCGGAGGAATCAAATGGATTACTCTTAGGTTTTTGGGGTTGCTGAACATGCATACACTATCAGATCCGACCCACAAATCACATTGTGCCTACGTCACGTCATCTTCTAGAGTTTCGAGGGTTTTCGGCATTAAATTGATAAAAACAGATTACTCATAGCTTTTTGAGGTCGCTGAACGCTAATAAGCCATCAGATCCGACCCACGGAGCACCTGGTGCCTAAGGTTATTCACCTTCTCGAGTTTTCGGCATTAAGTTGATACGAATGGATTGCTCATGGCTTTTTGGAGTTGCTGAACACGAATTCGCCATCGGAGCAGACACCGGAGAGCCTATCGCCTAACGCACGTCATCTTCTGGAATTTCGAGAGTTTTCGGTACTAAATTGATGCAAACGGATTGGTGCACACCGAGTACTCGGAGGTTTTCTAAGTTGCTGTTCAAAGAAAGCGTACAAATTGGTGAAAAGTTTTTTTTGCTACTTGTAGATTTTTCTTAAAATATCAATGTTGTGCTATCCAATTGTTTTAATTATTTATACATATAAACTCAATTTATATCTAACAGTGTTTTTTCTTAATTTATTTTAAGATCGATTTACTAATATTCTATTTTGATAGTGTTATTCATCGTGGTCACTAGATACTCCAGAGTCTTTTATCTAAGTCATATTCGTGTTCAGCAACCCCAAAAACACAAGAGTAATCCGCTTGCATCAATTTAGTATCGAAAATTCTCGAAACCCTAGAAGATGACGTGCCTTAGGCACCCAGGTACCCCGGTGTCTGTTCTGATGCATCAATTTAATGTCGAAACCTGGCGAAACTCAAGAAGAAGACCTGCCTTAGGCACCAGGTGCTCCGTGGGTCGGATCTGATGCGTATTCACGTTCAGCAGCCCCAAAAACGTGCGAGTAACAAGTTTACAACAATTTAGTACCGAAAACTCTCGAATCTCCAAAGCATGACGTGTATTAGGCACCAGGTACTCCGATGTCTGTTCTGATAGGGTATTCGTGTTCAGCAACTCCAAAAACTTGTGAGTAATCCGTTTCCATTAATGTAGTACCGAAGACCGTCGAAACTCCACGAGCCCCTTTCATTGAGCTTGGAAACCCGGTGCTACGGGAGTTGGTTCTGGTGGCATATTCGTGTTTAGCGACATCAAAAAACCCTCCAGTAATCCATTTGTATCAATTAAAAGCCGAAAACCATCTAAACTCTAGAAGATGACGTCCCTTGCAGTAGCCCTGGCCACCACATTCTCCGGGGGTCAATTCTGATGGCATATTCGTGTTTAGCGATCCCAAAAATCCATGAGTAACCTGTTTATATCAATTTAATGCTGAAAACCCTCGAAACTCTAGAAGATGACGTCCGTTGAAGGTCAAGGTCAAAGCAAAAGTCGCCATTGGATAGTCAGGAAAAAATCCTAGACTACTAGTACTTTTATTTAATTCAAACTTATACATGTTGCCAGACGACCAGTAACTCAGGGAATTTGAATACTCGGTAAATCTTATAATTTTCCGAGTTTGTGCCTCTATATCTTGAAAATCCTCCATACGATCGAGATGTGCCCGTGAGAACTTTTTATCAGGATGCTTCAAAGAGTATTTTCTCAAAGTATGAACTAAATCCACTGGGACCTAATTTCCATAAGGTTTGTGCGGGGTACTTTGAATTATTGTTTATAATAAAATTTTATGACCTCTCATTATGAATGTTTAGTTTTCGATACTTTGGCCTGATTCATAAAGTAAATACAACAGAGCGGTTTTTGTGGCCCATCAGAGGTTTTTTTTTATTTTCCTAACATAAAAAGAAATTTAGATATTGGTTGGAGCTTTTATTCAGTTTAGAAGTAGGTAGTGGGAAAACTCCTATTGAAGTATTTTCTTTATTTTTTGATAACACTATAATGCACAAAATAGTAAATTATAGCCTGACGTATGCTCAAGATAAGAATCGATAAGATTTCAGATTTTCTGTTTCTCAACTGCAAAAGTTTATCGGAATTTTAATACTTAGTGGGTATCATACACTTCCAGCTTGCGATATGTATGGTCTAAGAACCTTTTTTTGTGTGGGAGGAGGAAAAATTTAAATCTTTATAAGACCGTCAGAGTAGACCGCAGCGCCCCAAGAGGCTGGTGTTCTGCCCTCTACCCTGGTGTGTGGGATTCAGTCCGCTTGCCCCATTCGGTCACCCGTGAATCCGAGCGAATGAATTGTGAAAACGTAACTGCCTACCCACTAAAACCCCCTCATTCCAGCCGTGGACACCCGGTACGTATTTTTAGCAAACGTTACTTCGGATGCCCCGCTGCTGACCCCATCTCTACTCCATGTCGGTGGAGCCGACTGTGAGGAGTAGGTATTCTTTTATTTGTCCTAGAAATAAAACATTGAGTACTATGTACAGAAGGAAAGTATACGAAAAAAGTTAAAATAAAAAGTTAAAAAATAAGTAGTCATAAAACAGTGTATAGATAAAAATGTATAGATAAAATATGTATAGGTAAAACAAGGGATAAAAATATCCTTGATAATGTTTTCTGTCACTCTCTCATCTCCCATCTTGTCTCGTTCTCTCTAGCGTTTCCTTTTTTTATTATCTCTGTTATTATGTCTACTATCACGTTGAAGTTTTCTTTGCTTTGCATGGCTACATTCATTATAGTCTCTGGTGTTGTCTCACCTAGTTCTGTTCTCATGCCTTGTTGTTTATCGTGGAAAACGTTGGAGCAATGGAATACACAATGATCTGCGTCGTCACGCATTCCACATTCTATACATAATTCATTTTCAATTTTCCTTATGCGATATGTGTAAGACCTGAATGAGCCATGCCCGGTCAGGAATTGAGTAAAAAAGTAATTTGTTCTTTTAAACCTACATTGGTACCACTCTTTCACATTTGGGATTAGTGTTTTCGTCCATTGTGCTTTTTCTATCTGTTCCTCCCACTCTTGTTGCCACTCGTTTAGCATTTGTTCCCTCACCTCGGCTTTCACCCCTATTAGATGGCCGTTATCATTTCCGTATATGATCTTACGTACTTTTGCTAGGACGTGAATGGGGAGCGTACCCGCAATCACCTGTAGGGCTACCGTCGATGTAGTGCGGTATGCACTTACTACCTTCAGGAGGGGTTTTCTTTGGGTTCTCGTTAATATTTCCTCATATTTTTTGAATCTCAACGCTTTAAGCCATACAGATGCCCCATACAGGATTTAAGCCATACAGGAGATACAATTTTCTTTTGTAATTACTGGGTTCGCCTATGTTTGGCATAATCTTTGTCATAGCAGCGATTCTCTGTTCAGCCTTCTGGGCTGCATTTATAAGGTGTTTCGTGTATCTCAAACCTGAATCAATGTGTATGCCCAGATATTTATCACAATTACTGGGTTCTATAATGCTACCGTTTAAATCAAAACTCAAAGTTGGTCTCTGTCTTGGTCCCTTTAGTATTACTATGTCTGTTTTGCTACTTGCCAACTCTAGGTCATTCTCTATCATCCACCTGGCGACTTTTCTGTAACAACTTGTCACCTTTTCTTCAATATCTCCATTTATGTTAGACTCGATTAGGATTGCAAGGTCGTCTGCATATGCTATGGCATAGGTGTCTTGCCCGTAGTCTATTTCTAATACCCCGTTGTACAGTATATTCCATAGAGTAGGTCCCAAATGGTCTAAGAACCTAGGTAAAGGTGTGGAATTGGTGAGAAATGCTGAGTCGCAATACATTCGGAACATAAAAAGAAATTTCCATTTCTCCGACAATACTGAACTGGACAAAAATGATAAAGTTTACAAGTTACGTCCATTGTCTTCACAATAAATGAATGAATGAACGATATTTGCAATTCGGAATTTTTACTCACAATTTATCAGTAGACGAACAAAAAATGGTTCCCTATTTAGGGCGACACTCTGCAAAGATGTTCATGAAGGGAAAACCAGTCCGGTATGGTTTTAAAATATATCTGTGCAGTTCTAAAGGGATATCTTTTTAAAGGGATGAAAGGACATAATAATGAATTTAACCTAAGTACACAAGTAAAGTAGACCAACTATCTATAGTCTTTCAGAACATCGGGTGTTTTTTGATCCTTTCTTCTGCACTTATGTTCTCTTTCACATTTTTAAAGAAAAAGGAGGTTTCTTTACCAGTGTCTCATAGTCTTGTTAATTCATGTTGTCAGTTCCACCATATTTCAACAATTTATTTGGTATCCCACCTTTCCTGCAGCTTTTCGATTCTCTAGGTTTTCAATTTAAATGTTTTTTTATTCCATTCTTACTTATGTAAACTTCTTTGTTTATGGTAGGTTATAAACATTTTTAATAAAAATATACTTAATAAAATTGTTTCTATGTTAAAACTTACTTAAATCCATAATCCGCATAACTTTCACATATTGACTAACTCTACATCAGCGGTTCTCAATCTGTGGTACATGTACCATTGGTGGTACATACTGTTGTTTGAGGTGGTACATAAAACGCAAAAACAGCCAAAAATCAGCACCACTATTATAGTTAATTAGATCACCTAGCTAGATAGGTATTTCAGTTACGATCACGAAAAATAATAAAAAGTATTTGGTGGTACATGACTCAAAAATATTGAGAACCGCTGCTCTAGTAAGTTGTCGTTCCATCGTTTTCGTGATCTTCCCACTGATCGTCTTCCTATTGGGGAACCGTTTCTCGCTGTCCTTACTACCCTTTTTCTTGTCATTCGGCTAATGTGGCCATTCCATTCTATTCTTCTGTTTCTTACCCAAATATTAATGTTGTCCACCTTGCATCTCCGTCGTACTTCTAGCTCTGTCCCATAGAGTCTTACCATCGATTTTTCGGAGGGTTTTCATCTCCGCTGTTTCGAGCAATCTTTTTGTCCTCTCCGTGTCGGGTCGTGTTTCTGCCGCCTGTGTCATTATTAGTCTGATGACTGTTTTGTAAATTTTGCCTTTCATTTCTTTTCCGATATGATTATTTCTCCAGATTGTGTCATTGAGGCAACCTGCGGCTGTTTGCTCTATTCACTTGATCTTCCACTACTGTAGCTAGATAGTGTGATGTCTAGATACTTAAACTCCATCACTTGTTCTATTATCTGACCCTCCAGATCCAATTTACATCTTATTGGATTTGCTGTTATAACCATGCATTTTGTCTTTTTTGGGAAAATTAACATTTAAATTTTCTGGTGGTTATGTTAAATTGGTGCAGCATACGTTGTAAATCATCTTCATTTTGAGAGATTAGTATTGCATCGTCTGAATAGCAGATTATTTTAAGTTGTTTTTCTCCCATTCGGTATCCTTTTTTAGTTCTCCCTTTTTTATTATTTCAGGAGCTTGGAGGAGAAAGGGCGAACTGCAAAAACGATGTTTCGGGAAAACTGAGTTAAAGTTTACAAACATGTTAGAATAGTAAGGGCGAACAAGTGATGCTACTAGATTATGCGACGATTATCGTCGCATTTCTACTATAGCGTGCGGTCTACCGAGGAATACGATGTATAATCTGTATTATTACAATACCGACAAAAATATTTACAAAGTGAATAAAACGTGTAAATCTTAGGAATTATTATTTTAATTTTACGGCTTTTTCCCAACTAAAACAGTAAATTAATATAATAAAGTATTAACTTCTAAAATTACTATAATAATACTTCTTATTTATGCCTTATATTCGCTTTGTAAAGATGGTTTTTGTCGGTGTCACGTTCTATCGGTACATCGCCTCATCACAACCTTTTTTCAGAAGAGTTGAGCAAAATAATGAAAGGCGCCTTTATAAGCGGAAAGTTTATCGCCAAGTACTATAGTTTGTATTTTAACCAAGATGAGTGATTCAAATTTACCGCGCCGTAATGCCTGTTTCTAATTGGTCCAACCGCATGCAAGTTTACTCCACTTGTTATTAAATTTTGACACTAATGACATTTATGAAATTTTGGCACTTGTCATTTTATAGGTTAATAGGGAACTTGCACATTTTTTTTATTACATAATAATGTTCAGTTTTGTATAAAAATGAGATTTCCAAAATTTCACGCTTCAAAAACTCATAATAACTTAGAAGTACAAATTTAAAGTCTTCGATATCTTAAAATAGGTCAAACGGCCCGTGACGTCACTCAGTTTAACTATATGGTTCCGTTTATGGTTATTTTAGTTATATTCTTCTTCTTCTTTAGTTTATTGGCCTCCACCTATTTTGGTATACCTCGTCGCGAAATAAAGGAAAAATATTTATATTCTATTAACATTTATCGTATGTCATTGTAATAATATATACCAGTTTGTTGACATTGAAGTTTGTTATAGTTATTGAAGGAAAGGAAAGAAGGTTTACTACGGAAAATAAAACCATTTTGTAAAAGTACAGTTTTCTATGAATAGTTCAAACGATCAAAACACTTGTAACGTCAAATAAATGTATTTTCTACTGACGTTTATAACGTCTAATTTAAAATTCTGTTTACTTTGTTGGAAAAATGTAAATGTACAAACGAATGACGTCACGACGCGTTTTAGGCCACCTATTTTAATTTGAATTTTTAATCACCTTTGTTTAATTTAATTTTAAATTATGTTCTGTTGTGATTTATAACATTTTTTTCGAATTTAAAAATTTATGCAAATTCCCTATTAAGTATATCGGCGATTTTGTGTATTTTCTGCATTATTCCGTTAATTTTTAGATTTTTAGTCTACTTTTATATAAAAACAGTTGTTTTTAGAACTCTTTAGCGATGTGTTAGTATAATATAATATGTATGGATTATCATCGAAAGCTGATATGATCAACGAAAAAAGAAGATGAATTTGGTGATATTTCTAGTAACTTTCTTGGGTGTGAATCTGTCATTTTAGTTTACTCCTGTTGGTTAAAAAATCAACTTTAATAAAAATTACAATATTCAATAAATTTTATGCAAATTTAGTTTCTCTACTATTATGCAAATTACACCCTAATCTTTTCCTACGGTATGGAAATCCTTCAGGTAGATCTTAAAAACTTGAGGGGATTTTGCAAAATTTTTATGAAATAAAAAAAAGAGGTTTAATACTTTTTACTCTATAAAAATAAACATCCCTAGTGTTCAAGTAGAATTCAATTTGATTTTCATCGTCTACGGTCCCTTCGTCTTTTGTATCTCACCAATTAAAGCTACTAAGCTACCGAATTACAGAAACAGCGGCGCGTTAACAGAGGAGAAGGGTCGAACCTTGAACGGAAACGCAACGAAAGCCTGTGGGTTCGCCCTTACTCTTCTAGACGATTATGCAGTTTGACCATTTTTCGGGTTCGCCCTTACTCCTCCAAGCTCCTGATTGCATCCATGATCAGGTTGAACAATAAAGGACTTAGGGCATCCCTCTGTCTTATCCCATTGCTAGCTTCAATTGGGTCAGTTAGTTCATCTTCTACTTTTACTTTTATTGTGCTGTTCTGGTAGATGTTTTCGATCGTTTTAATTTGACCCTGTCAAAGGCTTTCTTAAGGTCGACGAAACATAAATATGCCGGTTTGTTGTATTCTAACGATTCCTCTTGAACTTGCCTCAATACAAATTATATAGCGTCAGTCAGGGCCGGACTGGCTCATAAAAAAGGCGCCATCCCAAATCCTAAAAAAGGCGCCAACCTAATCTCTAAACAAAGGCGCCAGACCCCCCCCCCCCTTCTTTACATCAAACTTTTTTCAAATCCTAACGCATGTAAAGTAAATAAATATTAAAAAAAAAAGACTGTTTTCACTCTAATGGCATATAAAACAACATAATGCTATTCTACATCCCACCAGAATGAAAACAATGGGAACCTTCTCTGGTTACACCTCCTAGGCTTCTACAATTTGCAAGCCATACGGTTATTGTTGAAAATGGTTATTCATTTTTAAATAAATATTACTTGTGATTTTTTTAAGTTTATTTTAATTTAAATCCATAAAGTAATTTACTATTTTTATTGGAAATAGTAAATCATATTAAGATGCCATAAAAATATAGCTTTAGTTTCCCAGTATCCCTTTTACTCCGTTACATTTTTTGGTGCTCTCTGGAGACTTAAAACAAATTTTTGAAAAATTTGAGTAATCTTTTAACTGCTTCTACAGATGAATCTACTGGTTCAAAAACATTTAACACAAATCATAATTGGTGTTCAATATAAGCCACTTTTTGAATTTTTTCAAATTTTTAGAGCGCTCTAACACTCCATATAATAGAAGAGTAAATCTAGATAAAATATCCGCAACCACACGGTGTCAGGCGATCCGTGCCTGAGTGGTGAATGACCTAGATCAGACGGCCGCAAACGAAGCCCTCGGAGAACTGACGAAACCCTTTGAAATTTAAGCCTTAGCGTGGGTAAAGGCGCACTACCTCGCCGGACAGCATAATTCGCCCGTACTCATGGGAACTATATGGATAAGTATTTAATCACGCAGGAAGAAATAAAACAAAACGAAGGGACAATGGAGCGAGTCGGCGGTGGTGATGCAAGCTGGAACAAGCTATGTTCCATCCGATGTATGAAATCGTCAGACTATTTTCATGATCCCTGTAGGGAAAGGGGTGACGGAAATGGAATGGGACAAGAGACTACTGGCATTTATTTCTAAATTATTGAGGGAAGACATGGAGCCACTGGCGACCAGAGAGGCGTCCCTAAGAGTATAGGAGGGGCTACAGAGGTAGGAACCTCAGGAAGCTCCCCGAAGTCACCTTTATGGGTATGGACCTTCATCTCGCACTGGAGGAGTATGAACGTGGTGACGCAGAAGATGATAGTGAAAGGAGGTGGAAACTCCTACGCCTAGTTGCTAAACTAAATAAAGGCAGTGCAGACACGAGGAAGAGTCAAATTGGTGTCAAAAGCGCTAAGAAGATTAGGTACAGGGACCTAAACCTCGAAGTGTGACGGAAAGAACAGGCCGAGCACCTGAAGAAGATAAGCGTGGCCCGCATGGAGGAAAACGTATTAGAGAACATCCGAGGCTATCAGGACAAGGTGGACATATTTAATATAGACAGTGATGTCAAAAAGGAAGAAATCCTGAGACAGGTTCGGAGGTATACCGGCAGTAGAAAATCTAACACATCAAACTCGTCTCTATAATAAGGGAAAATAGAGAAGGCAACACAAACGTCACAGTCAGATTGACGCGCATCGCAGCCAAGAAAGCACTGGAAAAAGAACATATTAGCTATAACTCGTGCAAAATACGAAAGAGAGACTGCATGTCCAGCGATGCTTCAGATGCCTACAGTTCGGTCATGGTAAAACCGACTGCAAAGGAGAGAACAGAGCGGACTCCTGCTACAGATGTGGCAAGGGAAGCCATCAGGCATGAGAGTCCAGTAGTGAGGCGACTTTTTGCCTCACTTCAGTGCCCAGAGTACCTATAGATGGGATGTAAATGATTAATGGGATGTTACAATATCGACAAGCTCTTTAAAATGGCCACTTTTTGCGCATTCTGACAAAGTTGCGTTTCTACTACGCCAACGGGCTTCATTATGTAGGATTCTAGGGCGCTACAATCCTATCTGTATAACGTAGTTATGGAGCGCAGAAGACTGCACTCATATATTTTAGGCCAATTGTGAGATGTAACAATCTTATATTATAATAGAACTTTATATTATACAGACATATTATAGACTAAGCTATGTATTATAATAGAAACAGCGGATATTGATACCTACGAAAGGCGCCCGAATCATAAAAAATGGTCTTCGAGTGCGCCGCGCGTCGTATATGTGCTATTTGATTATTTGATACCTGGTACAAGTTATACTTTGTTGTACCCACTGGCTTCATTATGTAAGTTTCTCTAGGAGTTTCTGTTTCTTCATTAAGTAAAAACAGTTTTTAGGGGAATGATAGCTGCCTAATCTTTATATAAAGGTTAAAAAAAATTTTCAGCGTTTAATTTTTTAATGGATAGATACTAACGAAGGCAAAAGGCGCAACGGCGGCCCAGTCCGGCCCTGGTGTCAGTGCATGATCTTCCCGACCTAAAACCTTGTTGTTTTTCTGCTAATGTTATAACTTCATTCAATTTGTTTGTTATCACTTTGGTTGTTAATTTTAATGTTCTGTTTAATAAGTTAATTCCTCTGTAATTCTCCGGGTCCGACTTGTCTCCTTTTTTGAAGAAAGGTATTAGGATGCTTGATCTCCATTCATGTGGTATTCTGTTTTGTTCTATTATTTTTTGTATTAGTTTTAATAGTTGTTTAGTCAGATCTTGTCCTCCGTACTTTAGGAGTTCGTTCGATATTCTGTCCTCTCCTGGAAATTTTCTATTTTTTAATTTCCTTAATGTTTCCTTTATCTCTCCCTCCTCGATGTTTATTTCTTCGTTGGTCGTAACTTCAGGTGTTGATGGTTCATTTTCGTCGGCTTTAGCAAATAGAGATCGTGTTTCGTTTTTATTAATTCGTTCATCTCCTTTATTTGTCCTCTGATCATTCTCCATACTTCTTTTTGTGTTCCGTAAAAGTCATGTTCCATCTGTTTTGAGAAACTCTGCCAGTGTTCCCTTTTTATTTGTCTCACTAAAGTATTCGTTTTGTTTCTGATTCGTTTGTAGTGGTTGTATGCCTGTTGTGTTTGTTGTGTTCTGTATTGTAAAAAGGCTTTCTTCTTTTCTTCACTTCCTCTCTGAACCAAGGGGTTTTCTTTTTTAATATGTTAGTATTCGTTACGTTCCTCTCCCCAAGTGATTCTGTTGCAGCACTGATTATGTTATCTTTGAGTTTTTGCCAGCTTTCCTCGATGTTATCGTTTTCTAATATTCCATTCTCAGCAATCTTCTCTGATATTCTTTTTCTGTACAAGTATTCCGTATTTAGTCTTTCGACTCTGATTTTTGTTTGTGTTGGTGCTGCCCTCTTGGGTGTGAAGTATTTCATAATGATTCCTATTTTACATAATACTAGGCTATGGTCGCTACCTACATCTGCCGAGTTGAGGCATCTTACGTCGATTACTTTTTATGGATGTATATCTCTGTTGGTTACGACATAATCTATCATAGATCTTTGTCCACGGGTGTTATTAAATGTATATTTGTAATGGTAATTGACAAGTTGGATTGATCAAATCACAGAAATCTGCAAAAATCATGCTCGAAGACAGATATCTACAGAGATGGACTATACACGCCACATCTAAAGTTTTTGAGAGGGTGGCTAGGAGGATCAAAACTGAAAAGAAAGATTACAGTGCATTTCTACAATGGATACAAAAAATATTATAATGTTGAACATGGTTGAGGGTAAAGTAGATGATACGAGTGAAGTTTATAATACATAATATATTACAAATACACGAAAAGTTGACAGTCTATTTTTTTATATTATTGTACATCAAGACTTTGTAGCGACACCTATTTTTATACTTTTCCTTAGTAGGCGAGAGCCAAAGTAACCAACTCCTTTAAATTAATAAGCTCTTTTTATTTGCAAGCCATATATGTACACATAATAAAATTCGAATAATATATTAATTTACTTTGAGATCTGCAAATTTATTGTATCAAAACACCCCAGATTGACTTAAAATTGAAACTTAACATTAATATGTTCCGGTTCTTTTCAAAAATCGCAATAAATGAGTTAGGTTAGTCTATTTCTCAGGTACAGGAATAATAGATAGAACCAGATATATTTAAGGCGGGTATATTTTATACAGAATCACTCAAAATAAAACAACCAGTCTCAAACCAAAAAAACTTATTGAAAAATATAAAAAATGAAATAATTTACACGTCAACTTCTTTTAGTAGGTAGTCTCTGTGTACATCATTTTTCTTTCCTCTCACTTAGTAGAGAATTGTGCATTTTGGTGATTTCATCTTCAACATTTTCTTTAACTACAGTTCCTTGCTGGTCTATGTACCTGGCAATACTCCTTTTAATACTCTGCTCTCTTCTTTGGCGTGTTTTTCCATCAATATATGCAAGATTCAAAGTATACTTATCATCATACCTAAAAAAATATATCACTATAATAATTACAATATAAATACATAAAGAAATTTTTTTAAATATTTTTTGGTGATGAATGCAAATTGTAGGATTTTCCCATGTCCGATATTTATCAGTATGTTTGCTTTATTAATTGTAAAAAGCCCAGACAATAAATTGTTACTAAGAATTCTGCATTCAGACCCAAAAGAGAATTATCTCTTTTTTCTTTTGTTTAAATACATGTCGCTAATGCTTCCAGCAGCAAATAAAAATTTTTATTATGCTTAGTAGACAGGCAGATTTAGCTCGCTTCAGGGTACACCACAGAAGGTTTTGATGACTTAAAGAAGAAACATATGTCAACCAATGGTGGTGGCCCCCGAATTAAATCTAAAGCTGTCTTTTATTATTTTATTTTACTCATATTTGAGTACAAAGGATGCAGAATTCTGTCGGATTTTTATCTAGATAGGTATCAGTGGCGGTCGGTCAGGGTCGACAGTGCCGACCCACACATTTATGGATACATTGTAGATTTTTTAAATATTTAATTTAATCAACATTAAGAGTTGATTATATTTGTTTCTGTAAAATAAAAAAAAATATGTGAGATATTACAGACAAAATTTCATTCATTGTTTTAAAAGAATTAGATCAATCCGATACGTCAAGTGATCTCTGCGCGTAAGAGACTTTTCAAATTAATAATCCCAACCAGCCATGCATCCGATTGCGATTGTGTGAATTCTTTTTTGTAAGGATCCGCTTCGCCAGGGACGGCAAGCCGTCCCTAGATTGACTTGTAAGATGCTGTGGAATATTAGCCGATAGGCAACCAATTATACATTTCACCACAATTTCACCCGTATTTGAATGGCAGAGTCCGGCACATTCCAATCTGCCGATCGGTGATGGGCATGGACAGACACCAGCAAGACACGTATCAAGCCACGGGACATCTTGGATATTAGTGCACCCTAATATGTCTGTGTAGATTTTGGCAATGGATCCGACCATCACTTATAACACCGTTGCCGTATCCTCTATTTTTTCATACTATCACGTTACAAGTTTTTGTGATATTTTACACGAGCGGGACACCCTCAAAAAAGCGCTTAGTTTTCGAGATACTGATCACGGAGGGGTGAATGGCTAATTTTATTCATACTTTATATTTTCGAGGGTGCTGAAAACAAAAATGAGGTTTATTTTGAATTTTATGTGGGGGAACATTGTCAAAATCGCAATTTTAACCTAAAATTAAAAAAAATCACGTTTTTTGCGTTTACCTCGCTACAACTCTGTTCCATTTTCATATTTTTTTTTTGAAAATTTTACAGTATATAGCTCTAAGATTTCTGAAGACAAAGGTACCTGCTTCAAGTTTTTATTCTTATCATCATAAAGGTTATGAATTTTTCAAAGAAAAAGGTGCGGCTTTGTGCATTGCAAAGTTTAATCGCAAAAGTTGTGTGACGAAGTTTAAAATTTAGCTTCTTAATCACGTTTACTTGAAAGTAGAGAGTACAAAGAAGTTTTCTGGTAAGTTTTAGATCAAAATGTTTTATAGAAAAAAAAATAGTGCAACTTTTAATGTCGACATGAGAAATCCCCAATATAACGCTTATTTTTTGAGGGACAGACAATCTAGGTCTAATTTCTCACCTTTAGTACTATCCTTGGATTATAAGCTTTCATTTGACACCTCATTTGTCATTCTACCTAGTGTAATGACGGAGAAGTAAACGTTCTTATTCTAAGTATTATTCTTGTAGGTAGATTTAGCATTCATTGAAATTATGAAAGAAATGGCATGGCAACACTGTGACGCACAAACATAAGATTCAGCTGTACGTTACATAGGGTGCACTAATATCCAAGATGTCCCAAGCCACGTACTCTGCTAATAGTGCGCTCTGGATGAAATTAATTATGAAATAAGTAGCTTTTTGAATTTTAAATCTCGGTTAGTTTTGACTGTAGCAGATTTTCGTAAACAGCTTTTGGAAGTTTTTAATTTTATTAATGAAGGCGACAATTTTGCTATTCTTTTAATATTTTTTTACATATTTTTAAGAAAGTGTTTACCCAAGCTGATGTGATATTTAATGTTGTTCAAAATCAGTCAACTGACATTATTTATTCCAAAAATAGAATCACAAAGCTGGTAAAAAATCTCAGAGATAGTAATTTTCAATATATACGCAGTGACGTTTTGGATTCGCTTGATATTTCCGAACACCCCCAAAAAAGACAAAAGTATGACACAGATCTCGAAAAACAAGTATATTTTGAAATTTTTGAGACTATTATTACTTAAGTCGACTTTACACTGCATTATTTATCATGTGATTTGTCATATGATTTTTCCCATGACGAGCCGCATGACAATGCTTATGACAAAACGAGCCGTATAAAAAATGCAAAATCATATGACAAATCACACAGTGTAAACATGTAAATTTCACTCCATGACCAAATCATATGACAAATCACATGATAAATCATGTAATGTAAAGTCGACTTTATGCAAATAGATACTCATTTTTTCAAATTTTGAAGATATGCAAATTTTTGACCTTTTTAACGATTCAAAATTTAAAAGTTACGCCAAAGAATTTTCAAAATATCTATTCTATTCAAAATATTATAATAACTATCCATCATTCTTTAACCAAATAAAATAAGGAAATTAATTAAAAATTTTATCTCTCTCTCTCTCTCTCTCTCTCTCTCTCTCTCTCTCTCTCTCTCTCTCTCTCTCTCTCTTGGACTCCTAGTGGAGTATTGGGCGCATCTGCGTTTCTTGGCCGGTGGTGTTAGACGGCTGGTGGCCTGCTCAGCGCATCTTCTTGTGTTTATTCTTTGGTTAATCTGCGTACCAGTTCCTTCCATTCTCCTCTGTTTCTTGCTGTGTTTTTCACTTCCCCCCACTTTAACCGATTCTGTTGTGTTCTCTGGTAAATGTTTTCTTTCAGGTATTATCTGGTCGTCCCTTCTTCCTTGTCCCCTCAGGTTGATATTCGAGTGCTCGTCTTGCGATGTTACTAGGATCTTTCCTTAACGTATGGCGGATCCATTTCCATTTCTTCTGTCTAATTGTTGTTATTATACTGGTTTGTTTCGTTCGTTTCCATAGTTCTTCATTCGTTACTTTATTAGGCCAGTAAATTTTTAGGATCTTTCTTAAGGACCTATTTACAAAAGTCTGTAGCCTTTTGTTGTGCTTTCATCGTGCTTCCAAGTTTCGGCTCCGTAGAGTAATATGCTTTTTACACAAGTTTTGAATACATTGATTTTTGTTGACTCTGATATTTCACTTGTTTGCCAGATTTTATTTAACGCATTGAAGGCGTGTATTTCATCTCATTTCCGCCAAAGGTTCGAAAACGAACCATTTTGTTGTTGTGACACCTGCCATTATCAAAGTGTAAAACAATTTTTTTACGAAAGTTTAAGTTTATTTTACTCTAGTTAATCAAATATATTACATATTATTGCAGTATTTCTTTGCTTGGCGGTTAATGGGTTAAAGCGTGTGCTAAAAAAGCAACGTGTATCAAATTTGGAAAAAAATATTTTTAAATGTTGTCCAGCTTTGATCATATTATGGTGCAGCATCACTTAACAATAACAAATTGTTTTTGTTGGTATCGGTTGAGGTAAAAAAAGTTACTAAGAGATTCATTTACAAATCTTCAAATAGTTACATTGTTCGTTTTTTGCAACTCAACGGAAACTAAATATCCGGTGCTACTCACTCCCGTTTAAACTCCAAATTTGTAATATACCGTCCTTTAACATCAGTCGTCTCGTCCACAGATATCCATATTGGATTTTTTTCCAATTGCAGTTTTAATCGCTTCAACAGTAAATTGCATGCTGGAATCAACATATTTTTTTTGTATAATGATGTAGTCGTAGGAGAAGAAACTTGTACATCATTATTGCAGTAATTTTTTAAAAATTGTTAGAATAAGGGATTATCCAATTTTGCAATTGGAATATTGCCACCAATCTTACAATTGTATTACTGTCCATTGGGGTCTATTGTCATATTATGCTAATACCAATAAGGGGTATTTCCGAAGAATATTTTTACCTATCTCGCTAAACTGCATTACTTGTGTCCTCAGTCAGATGTTTGTCCATATTGTGGAATATCTGAAAATATGCACTATTAATAAATGCATATGCACTTATACAATTTATCCAAAATATGCAAATATGCACTTAATATGCATTTTGCATATTTCCTGAGCTCTACTCATAACAAAGATTACAAAAGAGTAGAATGGATCAGACACAAAACCCGGGTTACTGATGGAACCCACAGAATCAAATCTCTAAAATGGCAATAGGTGGAGCATTTAGCGAGAACTGACAATATAGATGATCCACTAGAATTACAATCTGGTATCCAAGAGGCATCAAGAAACAAACGAACAGCAACTAAGAAACAGAAATTAAGATGGGAGTATGACACAAAGAAATAAACAGGTAATACTGCACTATAATCGATAGAATACACTGGTAATAATGTTTTTATTTAGCTTAATGCCCCAACAACTAATGCAAATTGGCATGGTACAGTGATTTCGCAATCAGATAGTGTAATGTGTAGTGTGTGTTGGTAAATATCTTGTAACTTAGCATATAACTTTTTGAATTTTTACGGATTTTTATTTATTTTTTTTTTACGATGTATTGTATCTTTTACAAATTGAACCTTTTATGCTTTAATGCTTAAATTAAACCTCACAATGCCATTGGCTAGTTAAAAATATCTTTAATTATAATAGAGTGTAAAATTAGAAACCTATTGAAGTGATATTTATACCATAATCAGAATGTACCTAAATCACAAAGTACGAACTGATAGTGAATCTAATAAACTAACCTCTTTCAATGTAAAATAATATTATATTACTTACTTTTGAATATAAGAGCTAGCTTCCCAAGTATTTTCCTTCTTAGAACTATCTTTCTGAATACAAACAGCAAAGATTCCTTTCTCTTTGTATGTAGTATATAAAGTTAAAATTCCCATCATAAAAAAATATGTAGTAACAGAAAATATTAAAATAGGCCTGAAAAAAAAAAGAGAAAATTCATGATTATAAATAAAGACTATAATTATTTAAAGATAAACTTTATTTTTTACCATTATAAAAAGCTACAATCACATAGTTATCGGAAAAAAACCTATTTAGAGCAGAATGTGTAATAAAAAATATAACTTGTTTAAACATTTTTAAACTGTTATGTTTACAAAAAACGTTCATTGAAAAATCATAATAGTAGGGGAGGAAAGTATGCTAAATTTGCAGTTACTCGAGCGTTATGGGGACCTATTGGGTTGTGAAGATTAGGTCCTAAAACCAAAAAAACTGTTAAGTTTTCCATAAAGTGGGGGACTTTCCATTTTTTAATTTAATTTTCCATTTCCAACAATCGTTTTTTTAAGATTGTAAAGTAACTCCCCATCCCACCTCTGTGGGGGAGTCGTGTTTGGTGCCATTCGATAGGTTTTTCAAAATATTGAACACGTATTTTTTAGTTTTTCGCCCTGACGTTCATTTCGCGAAATATTCGCTTTTTTTTGTGAAACTTTGTGACTCGTCCATTTCCTTACTCAAATCGTCTTCAGATTTTTGAAATATACACTGTTTTGCATGTACTTAACTTACCTTATCTTAAGCCGACGATTTCGAGTTTTTCTAAGGATACATTTATTTTTCGAACTCACCTTAACGAATTCGCCTGTATTAAGAGCCAATATGTGGTACAGGTACATTTACAGGGTTTCCCCCATGTGATAATCTGACGCGCTTGAGTAACTGCAAAAATCCCCGCTTGGACTCCCCTACCATAAATGCTAAATATAGGTATCTGTGATTTATGAAATGACTAATTGCAAACCAGCGTCCTTTAACCAATTAACCAAAATTTTATTTTGGTAGCAAACTGATTTTTGATAGTTATTCATATCTATCGATTACTGAATGTGTTTCTAGAATAAATCTCATAAGTTCTACTATAATAACAGCCTTATTGATTCCAATCAGATTTACTAGAATTTTGTGAATAAGTTATTTACATGAGTAACTGATGAGCATGGTTGATGGGAAGATGCATTACTGATGCAAGACTGATAGGTAGATGCATGAAGAGGCAGATATACAACAGATGCAATTTTCATTATAGGACAGTTGATGGAAAATAAAGAAATAAACAAACAATCGCTCATATTATGGTATTCATTGTTCTTGACAAAGCATATGATAGAGTTCCTCGAGAGATTCTGTGGGGGGCTTTCAATAAGAAAGGAGACCCAGTGAATATGTATAGATTGTGAGATACATGTATTGTATGAAGGAGTAACAACTAGTAATAGGACAAGTTTGAAAGAGACTGATATATTTCATGTAAAAGTAGGATTACACCAAGGCTTAGTGCTTAGTCCTTAATGTATGCTGACGATGTAGTGTTGTAGGAAATAGTGATTTAGGTGAAATTATTGTGAAAAGTAATAGTTTTAAGTACCTAAGATCCGTATTGCAGAGTAATTGGGCAGGGTTGGAAAAAACCCGGGTTTTTTATTAAAAGCCCAACCCGACGGGTTTTTTCGGGTTTTTTAGGGTTTTTTTGGGGATTTGGAGGTTATCATTCAAGATTAAGGATACAGATATGTTCTCCGCAACACATTTCAAAGAAGAACTTGTTAAAAAATTCTCAACAAAGAAATGGTGGAAGCTGATATAAATAAAAAATAAAAAAACAAATAAAATACCATATTAATTTTGTATTTATATGTTATCTTTGTTCTCATGTCCAGCTTCATCTGCATCTATTGAGCGGATTTTTTCTTCATATGGATTAATATGGACTAAGCTTCGCAACAGATTAGGTGCCGATAGAGCTGCAAACTTGGTAAAAATATATTATCATTTAAGAACCGAGTCCTCGTCCTCGACCGAGTCTAACGAATAACGAATGGGAATTGGGAATGTGACAAAAATACAGATTCTGATTTTCCTGATAACTAATATGCTTTGCAGATGCTTTGTTTAACAAGAAACTTGTTTATTTTTTTATTTGTCTATATACCATGTTTAAAATAAGTGTTTTATTAGTTTAGTTTCAGTTTCTCTCGTTTTGTATTCACCTACTACTTACTTCATGGTATTTATGCTAGTTTTTGTTTTTATTCAGAAATAAATATGACGTTCATTCAACTGAAAATTTGCTATTTTTGAAAAAACCCCAAAAAACCCGCTGGGTTTTATAAGATGGGGAAATTCTATGCCAACCCTGTAATTGGGACATATATGCAAAAGCATGCAGTAGAATATTAGTGGAAGGAGTGTATTAGTAGATGGATGAAGTGGAAAGAAGTCAGTGGTGTATTGTGTCACAAAAAAATTCCAATGAAGCTGGAGGCAAAATTCTATAAAACAGACATAAGACCAGCTATGGTGTATGGAAGTGAATGTAGGACAGTTAAAAAGAAAGGAACAACGAATGTATGCTGCAGAAATGAGAATGCGTAGATGGATGACATGGAGTAACAAAAAAAGATAAAAATAAAAAAGTGTACATTAGGGAAAGTCTATTGGTGGCACCAAAATGAGAGAACATAGGTTAAGATGATGTGGACATGTTCAACATCTAGATGTTAATCACCCAATATGATGAACTGCTGATCTACAGGTTCCTAGAATAAATAATTTTGGCTCTATTGTATAAGTATTTAAAGATTCCCTTTTTAACATTGATGATGTTGTGGTTTGATTTGTAATATTTAGATATCTGTTGGTTTTCTGTACACCTGAGTCTCATATCCAGTATCCTTCTTTGAGATTAAAATATTGAGGAAAGGTAGTGTGTTATTATATTCCTTTTCCATGATAAATCTTATTGTCTCTTCTTTATTGCTTACATTATCTAGGAATGTGTCTAACAAATCTGATCCCTAAGGCCATTTTGAGAACACCTCATCTACATATCTCCACTATAATGTTGAAGAGTTTTCGAAACAAATATTATTTCTAAACAAAATTTAAAACCCACAGTATGATGGAGATATGTAGACGATCTGTTCTTTATATGGCCTCATGGAACAGCCATATTAAACTAGGAGATATTGACAGAAGTTCAACCACGATTTTCTGAGTCCTGCCATTTGCAATACTGAAAGGTTAGAGAAGGTACCTACAATTTGTGAAAAAATCCACGGGTTTCCTGTGACATTTTCTTGTTAAAATTAGATTTTCCATGCAAAAAAATGGGGAGTTGATGCGATGAATTTCTGAGTCCTGCCATATCCTTAGAATGACATGATAAAGTCCTTTTCATGAACATTTTTCAGTGCGTCACACATGATAGAAAAAAGGTAACTCCGTGATAATACACATTTATAACATTTATTCTAACATGACATTTTAATTAAATCCGACAGTTGTCACATTTTATTTGCAATTTGGCATAAAAACAAATCAATTGTGTTTATTGCATTTATAAAATGGTATTTTCTTTGATTTGTATAGTCTTATAAATTGTACAGATTATATTCGTAGATATATTATATAATTCGTAAATAATTTTTTTCCGATTATAGCGCCATCTATCGACAACTAGAATAAATGTTATAAATGTCTTTACTCACAGACGTGCCTTTTTTTCGGTCAAACAATTTAATGCGTTAGAAAGAAATCGAAAAACTGTGACGCACTGAAAGATGCTCATGAGAAAAAGAGTACTATCGATTTTATGAAGAAAATTTTTTGGGCAGGAGGGTTGTAAAAGAGCTGAGGGAGTATATACATACAGTCGGTCCAATATACTTACCGTGCACGTCATTATCTACGTCAGATCTAAGTTGACATTGTTGCACAATTACAAAAAATGCTTGAATTCACTCTAAATCAAATATATCACATAATTTTTGCGGAAGTGGATTATACAAAAAAAAATATTAATATTCAATGTAAATAAATAAAAACTTTAGAAATAGAAAACAAGAATTAAGTAATCTTACATAAAGTAAATAATAAAAACAGTAAATATAGTATGGTATAACTAGACCCAAACCCAGACATCCAAAGTGAAAGTTATCCTCCAAGACCAAATTGTTCTATATGGTCTACATCAGGGGTCACCAATTAGCGGACCGCGGTCCGCATCCGGACCGTGAGCTAGTTTTGTGCGGACCGTCAATAAATTCAGAATATACCTACTAGTGTTTGGCCATGAAATTGTGTACTATGTTTGGTTCAACTTATGTGTGCGAAGCCGCTTTATCAAGAATGAACTTTATTAAAAATCGGTAGAGATCTCACTTAACAGATGAATATCTCTAACTCCCTAATGAGACTCAGTTGCACTAAACTCACTCAAAACTTCAGACAGGTTGTACATAAAAAAATGTCAGTTTTCTCTCTGATAATTTAATTTTGTGAAGAGCTTTCCCCCTTATTGTTATACTTACTAACCATTAATTTTGAAATTAAGTAAGCTGTAATATAAAATTGTCATGTGCATTTTTTTTATATTCATTTCCTCTCTACAATATGTTAAGTAGGAGTACTTTTCAGATGTGCATTTAATTAAAATAATTTTCAGATTTAATAAATTTGCAACAAACACCTTGCATTGAAACTAATGTAGAAAAGATAACATGTTAATTAGTATTTTGTACTATGATTATTTATTTTAAATTCCTCAGTTTCATTTCTACAAAATTGAAGATGTCTAAAAACTTTATTAGCATTCAAAATATAAATTCCTAATTTTTTAAATATTCTCAGTAACAATTTACAGTACTGCTGTTTTCAAAATATAGGTATAGGTACTGATAATAACATCAAAACAATACACAAAGAATTTATATTTTATTTATTGTACCAGGAAAACTTACAGAAATGTATACAGTAACCAAAAAACAATCAGATATTATTAGTTTTCCTTTACATTTCCTTTACAGATTCCTGTTAAAAAATGCCCCCTTTAAACAAATCAGAACGGTGCCGGGTGAAACAATTTTTTAAGCAAATTCAAAATTACTTTTTTGCCTCGAAAAATGTATTTTTAGGTTTCTTGGATAATTATAAACAATAAAGGTGTGTTGTCATATTTCTGAAAAGTTGAAAAAAAAAGTTTTCGAGTTATAAGCGATTTAAAATCTGAAAAATGCGAAAATATGCATTTGCGATGCTTGAAAACTCTTAAGTTTTAATAAAATCTTAGATCTTTTTTATTTAAGATAGCCCAAAAATGTTAAAAACATATTTTTGCGGGCAAAAAGGTGATGTTTTAGGCAAAAAGATGATGAAAGGCAAAAATTTCGCCCGGCACCCTTCTGATTTGTTTATAGGGGATATTTTTTAACAAGAATCCACAAAGAAACCGAATCAGAACAGTCAGACACAGGTAGCATAAATCTGGACCCCGGAAGTGTCATAGGTTTTCGAAACGGACCCTCAGGGAAACTAATTGGTGACCCCTGGTCTACATAATGTTCAGAAAAAAGTCACACCATTTTGAGCGTCCGGTTTGGGGGAAGAAATCAGTAAATTCGTAGTTTTTTACGTTTTTCGTCAATATTTCTAAAACTATGCGGTCTAGCATGAATAACCTTCTATACAAAAATGTTCTACATTAAATTTGAAATAAAAAAGGCTTTATGCATAATCCTTCTAAAATGAACAGTTCAAAAGTTACGGAGGTAGTATAGTATAATTGGTTCAAAAAAAGGCCTAACCCAGACATCCAAAGTAAAAGTATTCCTTCAACACGAAATTGTTCTATATGGTCCACATATTGTTCAGTAAAAAGTTACACCATTTTGAGCGTCCGGTTTGGGGGGGAGATGGGGGAAAAGTCGGTAAATTAGTAGTTTTTTTACGGTTTTCGTCAATATTTCTATAACTATGGTTTAGCAAAAACAATGTTCTATACAAAAATGTTCTACGTGAAATTTAAAACAAAAAAGGTCCTATACATAATTGTTATAAATTCAATGGTTCCGGGGTTACGGAGGGTAAAAAGTTGAGGTTTTCGATACTTTTTATATTCTTTGGGAAATTTATAGAAATTT
This sequence comes from Diabrotica virgifera virgifera, assembly GCF_917563875.1. Classification (NCBI taxonomy): domain Eukaryota; kingdom Metazoa; phylum Arthropoda; class Insecta; order Coleoptera; family Chrysomelidae; genus Diabrotica; species Diabrotica virgifera. Next base: position 65,303,185 of record NC_065446.1, on the reverse strand, counting down.
TCTTTAACAGGATTGTGTTTTGTAAATAAAATTTGCTATTTCAGTGGCCGATGATATGTTAGTGATAAGCCTTTGAAAAAACGTCAACCTCACCACCCAAAATCATTATAAATCGCCCAGATAATATAAAAAGTATCGAAAACCTCCACTTTTCACCCTCGGTAACTCTGGAACCGTTTATTTTATAACAATTATGTATAGGACCTTTTTTGTTTTAAATTTTATGTAGAACATTTTTGCATAGACCATTGTTTACGCTAAAGCATAGTTTTAGAAATATTGACGAAAAACTTAAAAAACTACTAATTTACCGACTTCTCCCCCATCTCCCCCCAAACCGGACGCTCGAAATAGTGTAACTTTTTACTGAATAATATGTGGACCATATAGAACAATTTGGTGTTAGAGGAAAACTTTTACTTTAGATGTCTGGGTTAGGCCTTTTTTGGACCAATTATACTATACTACCTCTGTAACTTTGGAACTGTTCATTTTAGAAGGATTATTCATAGGACCCTTTTTATTGCAAATTTAATGTAGAATATTTTTGTATAGAAGGTTGTTTATACTAAACCGCATAGTTTTAGAAATATTGACGAAAAACCTAAAAAACTACGAATTTACCGATTTCTGCCCCCTCTCCTCCCCAAACCCGACGCTCAAAATGGTGTGACTTTTTTCTGAACATTATGTGGACCATATAGAACAATTTGGTGTTGGAGGATAACTTTCACTTTAGATGTCTGGGTTATGCCATTATTTGAATCAATTATATCATACTAATGTAATAAAACAAATACTTATAGTAAAGAATAAAAACAAATATGAAGTGTCATCACTGCAACTGTCAAATAAATGTTACCAATTTATGCCAAAATGTCACCTTTGTTCGATCACAGTTAGAGTGTAATCCAAACAAGTGTGCTTTATATTCCACTTTTACAAATTAAATAAAACAAGTTAGGATATGTTTCTTTAAATGTACATTAATAGAAATCTTCCAATATTATTTCTACGCGTATATAATAAAATATGTCTAGTATAACATATATGTCTAACATATACACCTGTGCTCAATGTGTTAAAGATGAAGTTACTACAAATAAAATGACATCTTTGGATGGTTGATTGATGAAAATATTGTGAAAAGTAATAGTTTTAAGTGCCTAGGATCAGTATTACAGAGTAATTGGGAAATAGATGGAGATGCATGCAATAGGATTGGATAGTGCTTATCTACAAGGTACCAAGGGGCCGTTCAAGTATTACGTAACGCAGGTTAAGGGGGGGAGGGGTCAAAAATCTTCAAAAATTGCGTTACACAATAGTTAAACGCCCATTAGAGTGCGTTACATAGGGGAGGCAGAGGGGTCAAAAATCTTCAAAAATCACGTTACGTAATACTTAAACGCTCCCCAAGCGCAAAATTACCATTTCTGAAGTTGGGAGTTATGATTACATGTCGATTTTTAAAACTGTTTAATAACTTAGGTTTTTAATCTTAATTTACTCAAAACTGCAAAATGGCTGTTAATACCTTTTAGATAAGCGCTATCCAGGTTGGCTGGATGAAGTGGAAGGAAGGGAATAGTGTATTGTGTCAAAAAAAATTCAAATGAAGTTGGAGGGAAAATTCTATAAGACCAGCTATGATGTACAGAAATGAAAGATAAAGAGAAGAGCAAGAGACAGGAAGTAATTGTAGTCACACCTGGAAACAAATAATAAATTATGAAATTACATTGCAATGATGAAGAAGTATAAAATGCACATGAAGGGTCACAGGAAAAAACGATGAAGGTCAATTTTGCGATTTTCGTGCAATCTGTTAGCTTAGAGAGAGTACTATCAACCTGTGAATGGCCAAGGGGAAATAACGATGAGAATAGTCTTAAAAACAAGTCACAAGATTGGAAGCAAGGGGGAAAAACAATGAATATTATGTAACTTTGTTTCTCATTTTACCCAAAATGCTTCCAGATAGACAGAGAGAGAGAGAGAGAATATATGTTTATTGTCTAAGAAAAAATCTTGTTGACAAACACTGTTTAAGAGTTTTAAATAAATAAATTAAATTAAAATATGACTAATATAAAATATAACACATAACACATTTACATTATATAACAACTACAAAATATGTAGTATTGTCAAAAATAAAAAACAAACAAACTACAAGCTGTAAAACTAAATCACAAACAATAATGACAAACAAATTGACAAAAAAAAAAAAAAAATATACACAAGATCACAAATACATCAGCTCCAATGGTCCTCAAAAAATTCTGTCAGATCATAATAGGCCCTCTTAGCGAGCAGTCTATCTAATGAATTTCTAAACTTTCTAATAGTTTCCAAATTTTTTATTTCACTAGGTAGTTTATTAAAAATTTTGATGCCGTTAAAAATAAATGAGTCTTTGACTAGTGTGCTTCTAGGTGTAATCAAAGCTAAATTGCTAGCAAATCGTCCAGATCGATTATTATTTTCATATAGATGTTTATTCTTAAAAATAATGCTTGCCGTTTCCAAAATGAAAAGAGATACAAGTGTAAGGATACTGTGTTTAATAAATAAAGGTTTACACGTTTCTCTAGAATTTACCTGGCACAACAGGCGTACTGCCTTTTTTGAAGCAAAAACACACTACTGAAAAGCTCCTGACTACACGCTCCCCAAAACTGAATTGCGAATCTAAGATGTGACTCTACTAGTGCAAAGTACACAGTTCTTGCTTGGGCAAAACCAAGCTCCCTTCTAGTCGACCGTATTGCATAGCATCCAGATGCAAGTTTTGAATTCAAGGCTTCGATATGCGATTTAAATTTAAGGTCAGGATCAATATTCAGGCCAAGAAACCTGACGGACAGCTGAGGTTCAATTTCCAGATGTAATTCAGGCATAACATGTTTAAAACACAGAAGCTTGGTTTTAGAAGTGTTTAATGTCAAAAAGTTCGCCTTGCACCAATTTCCAATCATTAAGAGTTCCCTACCTACAGATTGGCATAAGACATTCAAATCTTTAGCATGCCATATAAGAGTAGTATCATCTGCATAAAAGGTGAAATGAGCAGATACATCAAGGTAGGCTAAATCGTTTATATATACCAAAAACAGAACTGGTCCCAATACCGAGCCTTGGGGCACTCCCCAAGTTACATTCATCAAGTCAGAGTCACAGTCTGTTCTAACAAACTGACTCCTACCCGACAAATATGACTCCATCCAACTCAGTGACTTATCTTTAATTCCGTAGTGTTTAAGCTTCTGCAGCAGCAAACCATGATTGACACAGTCAAAAGCCTTCGTCAAATCACAGAACACTGCCGCAACCATCTCACCTAAATTAATATTATTGTAAGCTATCTCTAAAAAACTGAAAATCGCGTCGGTCGTGCCAGTGTTACCACGGAAACCAAACTGTTTCGGACTTAGTAGTTGGTTAACCTCTAAAAATTGTATTAATCTTGCTTTAACAATTTTCTCTATTATTTTTGCCAACGTAGGTATCAGAGATATTGGCCTGTAATTGGAAGGGTTTATGTGATCTCCACCCTTGTGCAATGGAATTACAACATTTATCTTCAGGAAATCGGGAAATGTGCCAGCATTAAAACTATCATTAATTAAAATAGATAAAACATCCAAAGCAGAGTTTGGTAGATTATTGAAAACTCTTATAGAGATGTCATCATAACCCGAAGAGTTTTTGTTTCTGATTGATTTAAATATCTCTTTCAATTCCTCAACATTAGTATCATAAATTATGAAGGGACACATAACTTCTGTTTTCTTCAGATATGACAAAGGATCTGTACCATGTCTCAACTGTGCTGTTAAAGTTTCGGCTATGCTACAGTAAAATTCATTACAGTCATTTGGAAGTGGAGTGTGATGACTATTACCTGATCTGTGTTTACCCCTTAATTCATTTATTATAGACCAAGTTTCCCTAGTTACATTTGTGGAGTTTTCTATTCTATGCTTGTAGCAGTTTTCTTTTGCAGTTTTAATAACATTTCTGTATATCTTTTTATATTGATTATAATAGGTAACAAACCAGTCATCTTGGTAATATTTTTTGATATAATGGAGCGATCTCATGGTTTTGCAGGAATTTTTAATGCCATTTGTAATCCAAGGTTTTCTATTTTTAATTTTAATCTTTTGTTTAGGAAAAGACCTTTCAAAAAATTCACATATTGTATTATGAAATGATTTAAATGGCTCAGACGATTGTGATAGGAGAGAATACCAGTCAAGACTCTCGCACTTTAATCTAAATTTACCAAAGTTAGATTTACTATACAGGCGACCAATTTTAAATTTATTTACACTATCTTTACCTTTAGTAAATTTCTTAATTTTGATAGAAGCAACAACTGCCTTATGGTCTGACAGATTGGGGTCAAATACAATACAATGAACATAATCCTTCTCAAAGTTAGAACAGAAATACTCTATTAGAGTTTGAGACAATTTAGTGACACGTGTTGCTTCATTAACATGCATTTTTAAATTAAAACAAGTGAGTAAGTTTTTTATTTTCTTTACTTCATTGCAATCATAGTTCAGAAAGTCAATATTAAAATCACCCGTCAGGATTATTTGACTAAACTTTGGAATCCTCAACAACAAGTTCTCCAGCCCTTCCAAAAAAATCTGGACACTGGTTGTTGGAGATCTGTAGATGCAAATAATATAGATATCAAAATTTGTTATTTGTGCAACTGAAAATTCAAATTGTTTTTCTTCAATAAGATCCTCATAATTTATCTGAACAAAAGCCAGTTCTTGCAATAGAGAGTTGTGTACTAAAATAGCAGTACCCCCATGTATAAAGTTTGTTCTACAAAAATGTGAAATCATGGAATACTCGGGAATATACAAGTATTCATTTTCTTCTAGCCAGTGTTCAGTCAATAACAGAACACTGGGAAAGTCATTATATTCTAACATTAAAAATAAATCATCAATTTTATTTTCACATTCTTCCCCCTGACCCTTCACATGGAAACTTCAGATTATTTAAGTAATGTTCAAATTGACATTATCATCAGTTTCTACTATAACTTAGAACAGTCCCATTATCAATCCAAAACCTCATTTTAGATAAAAAATGGAATATTGATTATGCAAATTTTTAATACGATAGAAAACTAGATTAAATTTCCAAAGACATGTGAAGTATATAACACTGAAAACAGTTTTCAGATACAGTCGAACCCACTTATTACAATAACGGTTTAAGGAATAGAAATTTCAGATCCCGTAACGTTTCTACTAGCCACCAATGATCGGCTATTAGAATATTCCGGTTATAGGAATACTTTTGCTTTGCATGAAGGCTACTCCAATAATGGACTCGACTGTATGTCCATTTTCAAATTATACAGATGGAGCTTTACCTCTATTTTCATTATATATGCATTCACTGAAGGAGAATAGTAATATCTAAATTTAATACTCACTTAGATTGTGGGAATGGGTACAAATAATCCCAAATCAAGGCAAACATTGCAACACCTACAGCTATGCCACATATAACTAACCTACCATCCATGAGAGCAAAATTTTCAGCATAATTGTATTTCTTTGTAAGTACCTACAGAAGAAAAAAAAAACATCAGCAAACAAAGAGTTTAATTTCATTGATAACTTGCCTCTTTAACTGCATCATCTAATGCATTTTTGACGGCTACTCCATCCCATTTATTTATTGATACCTACAGAAATATATAGTATATAATTGTTACAACAGATAATCAAACGAGCAAACTTACGATTTCATCATCTTTTTCCTTTGGTGCCATACTTAAAAATCTGTATTAATTATTAAATATAGAATAAACAGCTGTGGAAACAACGCCGACCACTGTAATTTTTTTAATTTAAAGTGGAACGTCAAATAAAATGACGTGTACGTAAACGTAACTGACGTATGTCAATTGTCATGTAAAGATCTCCGTGTTCTTCTTATCAGTTGACTTGTATACTAGTGCATCTGCAGCAACCCGACGTCACTGTACTATTAACAAATTTTAAGCTTGCTATTTATCAACTTTTTTTGGTACGCGGAATCCAGGCCTAGGTTTAAAAGAACTCTACAATGACACCGATATTGTTCAAGAAATTAAATCACAGCGACTAAAGGCCGCGTCTCACCATCAAATAATTTGATCAAACAGTTTGAGCAAACTTGACGTACTTGAGGAAGTACGTCAAAGTGACGTCACAATTGCAGTTTTTTTGAAATTCTAAAAATCTGTGCTCTCACTATCAGTCTAGTTTGATCAAATTTTTTGTATAGGGCTTTTCATTCACAGTCATTTGTTTCGAGCTTCTGTCATGTGTCACATAATATTAATATATCTACGTCATACGTTATTGGTAATACCAATGAAACAAACCAAAGACGTATGGCGTAGATATATTAATATTATGTGACACATGACAGAAGCTCGAAACAAATGACAATCGATGAAAAGCCCTATTGAGTTGTCTAACTTGTTTGTACTTTATTTAAAATTAAAATTTTTCATTATTATCCACAATGAACACTCAGGATATGACGTCACTGTCACTTTCAGTTTGCTCAAAGCAGTTTGATCAAATTATTTGATGGTGGGACGCGGTCTTAAGATGGGCAGGCAACGTGCACAGACTTCATAACGAGAGACATGTACTGGTATGGGAGGAGATTCCTACAGGTAAAAGACCACTCGGACGTCCCATAATATGCGATGGAGAGATAACATCCAAGCAGATCTCCGAAAAATGAACATCCCATTTGACCCTATGTAGTGGTTACGCTATTAACTAAATAAATCCCATTAAAATTCCATTAAAAATACCCCTCTAGGAAATCCTTGGGAGACGCCCGCGCCGATCTTACAACGACATTTCGCTGCACAGGCGCGCGAAGAGGAACAAAATCGATTTTGTCATCTGACTACTACTCAGTTCTCAGTTGGTCACACTGGATTGATAGAAGCAGATGCCGAGATCGAGATGAATTCTCATTGTTAAGTGGCGGATTTGGAAAAATATGGGATGGGAATAAAACAAGTATAATTAAAAGGAAATCAATACATCAGCCAATACCAGTGCAAACAAATAAATCAAACAGTCGATATATCTTGGGACTTTTCCACATAGGAGAATAATACTGCCGGCGTACTGCTATTTTTCCAGTAAGTAATATATTTATATATTTCTCATTTTTTCGTTGTAAAATTCAATTCATCATTGTAGTTATTTCTTTAGGAATTAATTTTGGTTAAAGAAACCACATAAATTCCAAATTAAAGCATAATATCCTTTAAATATTTGCAAAGAACATTGAAGGTCAAGTTTTTTTTCTAGTATCAAACCTAAATTCCAATACATTTTATACCTTATCATTAGGCTTTTTCTTTCATTTTTTTATGAGATAACATTATAAAAAAGTTTTAACGAATATCACACAGCCTTCTGTACTCTGCGCATGTTCAGTCTACGCGCAAGTCTGTCATGTCTGCACTTAAGTCGCTTCAGAAATTTTGACATGACATAAGTATACCTAACATGTTTTGTTTTGGGTCCAGTTCAGTTAACTGCTGTACTGGTCCACAGATTCTAATAAATAATGTAATTAAGTTTGATAAAATTTCTTTTAGATTCCGTCACTTAGTTATTTAGTCACGTAACGTCACTCTATTACGTTAATTATGCACCTGATTTTTACAACATCCAGGATTTTCCGGTAGGACTTAACCCACCACAGCAACCAATTAGATTTGTTGTGCCAAGAGGATTTTCCTAAGGACTGTAGGACTGTAGGATCTTCCTAAAGTTTTTTCATAAAGGACTATTTGCCCCTTTTAACAACTGGCTGTTGTAAAAGCTAAGTTTGTTTACCTTTTTATATACTTTTGGTTCATATATATTTTCGTACAGTGTAAACTTATTGTATGCATACGATAAAGTAGAGTACATATTTTCGTGATAGATAGGGTTTTAGGTCGTTGTTCTTTTTTTCTTTTTTGATTCAATATAAGTAGTAGTTTGTTCAAATAAATAAAATCAGGTATTGTTTAATAATCATTATAAATAATTGTATCTTGAAATTTAATCGGGAATCGGGTTGTAAAAATTTCGTCGAGGGTTTTAAATAGGGAATATGTCTGGTCGGTTTGGTTTTTAAACAGAATATAAAGAGTCACTGACCAACTCATTTATATAGACCCTTTTGCTATTCTAACGGACTTTGTTTTTGGATTTTATGATTAATATCTTTGCTTAGCGCAGTGTGTAGTGGATATTTGCTTAGTAGCCACTTTTTGGTCCTGTTTGACCTTTACCTCACCCACTACCACTGTTATTGTGTCTATAGAGTTATATGTAAACTGTTAAGGTATACAGTATGTCCCTGTAAGTTGTTTCCATATGGAAAACTTTTTTATTATTAATTTTACGAAAAAAGGTCATTCTTCATAAAAAGCTCTGCATGGTCCAAAACCTAAGATCCAACCATCAGATATAAAATTTTATGAATATTATACGAGGTATGTCAAAAAGTTTGAATTTCACTCAAGAGTAAAGTAGCTTTATTTTTCACAATATTGAAAATTGCTATAATGAAAAGTTGTTTGGAATTAAAAACTATATTCTAGTATGCAGTTACGTCCTTCTAATTGAAAATTTTTTTTTGAAAAATTATGGATAACTAACATTATTTTCAGTTATTTCAATATAAGCCGCCCAGGCATAGACTTACAAAAGAAGATCTTCTACCCTTTTTCGAAAATCTAGGGCCAAAATTTATAGCAGGTGGAGACTACAACTGTAAACATACGCTATGGGGTTCACGCCTAACAACCACCAAAGGCAGAGAGCTAGCAAAAGTTATCCAGGATAAAAGCTACTCATTCCTATCGACGGGATCACCGACATATTGGCCAACCGATCCAAATAAAACACCAGACCTATTGGATTTCTTTATTACAAACGGAATATCTCAATCATATACAGATGTAGTACCAAGTTTTGATTTATCATCAGATCATAGTCCCATAATTGCCACAATTAGCACAACGGTGATAATCAAAAAACCAACACCTCGACTGCATAACTTCAAAACAAACTGGGACACATACCGGCTAATCATAGAACAGGAAGTAAATCTACTAGTGAGATTGCAAACTCCCGAACAAATAGAAACAGAAACTAATAATCTAATCAACTTACTTCAAAATGCTGCCAAACAGTCTACCCCTCAACCTGGACAAAAAAAATTTTCAACCAATATTCCTCTTGAAATAAAAAGACTAGTAGCAGAAAAACGAAAAGCTAGATCAATTTGGCAAAGAACTCACAGACCAGACGACAGGACAATTTATAATAACAAAAGAAGAAACTTAAAAACAGCTCTAGAACAGATGAGAAACAACTCATTTGAAAACTATGTATCAAACCTTTCGCGTCAAGATAACTCTATCTGGAAACCAATCAAAAACAAAAATAAACCAATAAATACTTCACCTCCAATTCGGAAAAACTCATTACCACCAGGACCATGGGCAAAAAGCAACAAAGAAAAAGCTGATTTATTTGCTGAACATCTAACTGAAGTCTTCAAGCCACACGACAATGACCAAGTACAAGAAGTAGAGCAGGAACTAGCCTTACCAATTAATCAACGAGAGCGACTAACTTTAATTACACCGAAGGAGATCAAAGATGAAATTAATCATTTGAATGAAAAGAAGGCACCAGGCACTGATCTCATAACAGCAACAATGCTAAAACAACTTCCTAAAAAAGGTATAATGAAGTTATTGTACATATTAAATGCAATCTTAAGACTTAGTTTATTGGCCTATATCACTAAAAATTGCCCAAGTAATTATGATACCGAAACCTGGTAAAGCTTTAACGGATGTTTCATCATACCGCCCAATAAGTCTACTGCCAATAATGTCAAAACTTCTTGAAAAGCTGTTACTTAAAAGAATTATGAGCGACCTAGAATTCCAAAACTGGATCCCAGAACACCAATTTGGATTCCGGCAAGGTCATTCTACAGTGCAACAATGCCATCGCATATCAAATGTAATTAATAGAGCTTTGGACAATAAACAGTATTGCACAGCAGCCTTTCTGGACATCAGCCAAGCATTTGATAAGGTATGGCACCCAGGATTACTTTATAAAATCAAAAAATCCCTACCCAACAAATATTTTGACTTATTAAAATCATATCTAAATCACAGAGAATTTGAAACTAAAGTGGAGGATGAACTATCAAACCGTAACAAAATTCAATCAGGAGTCCCACAAGGTAGTATATTGGGTCCACTTCTTTATGTACTGTACACATCCGATTTACCAACCTCTCCACAAACCACCATTGGAACTTTCGCTGATGACACAGCAATATTTGCAACTGAAGAGGATCCAAGAGCTGCAGTATTAAAACTTCAAGAACACCTAGACCAAATTGGACAGTGGTTAAAGAAATGGAAGATAAAAGCTAACGAAACTAAGTCAACACATATAACTTTCACACTAAGGAAAGACCAATGCCCAAATATTAGCCTTAATCAAGTCAACATACCACAACAGAACATCGTCAAATACCTGATGGGGCTTCATCTTGATTCTAAATTAAACTGGAAACAACACATTTTAAAGAAGAAGAAACAAATTGAGTTGAGAGTGAAAGAAATTAATTGGCTTATAGGTAGAAAATCTCGACTCTCAACTGAGAACAAACTGCTGATTTATAAAACAGTCATCAAACCTATATGGACGTACGGTATAGAACTATGGAGTTGTGCCAGCAAATCAAACACAAAAATTATCCAAAGAACTCAATCAAAAATTCTACGCACCATCGCAAATGCCCCGTGGTACATTTCCAACCAAACCCTTCATACAGACCTAAACATCCCGTTAATCAGCACAGTAATTCAAGAAAGAGCCAACAGACATCACGAGAAATTGGAAGACCACCCCAACCAATTAATATTACCATTACTACAGCCACTAAACAACAGAAGATTGCGAAGATTATGGCCCATAGATCTTCGCTGAAACTGAGGTGAAACCGCTGGGTGATGTACCTCATAACGCCATTTTAGTGTACAATAATACATTGATATATGTTATTGTACTTGTTATCAAATTAGCTTTATAGAATATGTAATTCTGATTGTTAATAAATGCTTACAAAAAAAAAAGTTATTTCAATTCTGATAACTCTTTTATTATTAATTTTACGAAAAAAAGTGATTCTTAATAAAAAGTTCTGCATGGTCTGAAACCTAAAATACAACCATCTTATGTCACATTTTATCAATTTTATACAAGGTATGTCAAAAAATATGAACTTGGCTCAAGAGTAAAATACCTTTATTTTTCACAATATCGAAAATTGTTATTATAAAAAGTTATTAAGAATTAAAAACCATGTTTCAGTATGTAATTATATTCTTCTTATTGAAATATTTTGAACTATAAAGGTACTTTACTTTTGATCTACATTTATCTTTTTTGACACACCTCGTATAAAATTGACATAAGATGGTTGTATTTTAGGTTTTAGAGTATTTTAGACCATGCAGAACTTTTTATTACGAATCACTTTTTTCGTAAAATTTATAATAAAAGAGTTATTAGAATTAAAATTACTGAAAATAATGTTAGTTATCCATAATTTTTCAAAAAAAATTTTTTTTCGATTAGAAGGATGTAATTGCTTATTAGAATATAGTTTTTAATTCCAAACAACTTTCCATAATAGCAATTTTCAATATTGTGAAAAATAAAGCTACTTTACTCTTGAGTGAATTTCAAACTTTTTGACATACCTCGTATAATATTCATAAAATTTTATATCTGATGGTTGAATCTTAGGTTTTGGACCATGCAGAGCTTTTTATGAAGATTAACTTTTTTTCGTAAAATTAATAAAAAAGTTTTCCATATGGATATAACTTACAGAGACATACTGTATAACATATTTATTATTAATATATTTGTAAGTATTAAGGTTGGTGTTGTATTTCAGTCTGTATCACCAGTATATAATATAGCAAGACAAGGTTAGTATTTAGTATTTTGTATTTCAGGTGGCTGTTTCCAGTGTCATTTAGTTCCTGTCTTTCGTTACTTAAAAAAATCTCGAGCTGCTGAAATTCTGGGTCCAAAAATTAGGTTTTTCTTCTTTTTAGATACAGTAAAGTAGAGTAAGCTTTCAAATATAGGATCCAGGAAATTGAGCTGTCCGAGTTGGCGCCCATTTTCTTCTCTCTTTATCGTTCCTTTTATTTCGATCTATCCCGAGTGGTCTTACCTAGTTGTATTAAGTTTTTGTATTAACAGGTCTCATTTTCTTCCTAGTTACTATCATTTCATTATCAAATCTTTTCTTTTATATCTCTAAAGCTAATATTCGGTGTATTGAAGCTATCCCGAATACTTACTTGAGATTTAGTGTCTCTCTGCCCTTTTGATTTTTCCTTCTGAGCTAAGCCACTCTTCATTTTTATCTTAAATCTCTTCTCCCCTATTTTCCCCATATTTCGTCATTCTTTTCTTCAAAAATCTCTATACCCAGAGTATAGAGGTTTCAATTGGCTGACCCAACGTGTGGCTTCTTTTACATTTTTTGCTTTTAAAATATCTCCTTTTACTTTTGGTTTTATCTTGGTGGTTTCAGTGATTGTGTTTTTAGATTTTCACTTTAACGTTTAGTTTATACTTTAACTTTTTTTTGACCTTATCTTGTATCTATATCTTGAATTAACTTGTTTTGCTATGGTATACTGTGTTGACTGAGTAAATTGTTTTGTTTTGATTGGTCAAATAATTATTTTGAATTAATAATAAATAAATTGAAAATTTAAATATCTTGAACAAGACGGAATAGCATTAAAAGTGAATCACTACCTTGAATTAAACGTCTTTTCAATTTTAGGTTTATCGGGAGTGGTAACAGTACATTTCAATGGATTTCACGACTGGACCAAACAAATAAATATTACTGGTATAGGTATCCACTCAGAACATTAACTTGAGGACAGAGTAAGTTAAACTTTACCTACTTACATTTTATCTCATTCTCCTGTTTATTTTCCAGTTGTTTATAATGGCATCGTTTAAGGTGGAACATCTGTTAACATCTGTTTACAGTAACAAATTTGTATGGAAAGCGTTTATGGACTTTTGCAATGATAGAAAATATGAATTAGATGGAAATCTAATATTAAAACGGATAGATTATTCCTAAGAACAAATCGTTACTGGAAAACCGAAAATGATCATTGGTATGATAATATGCCCATTGGAAAAAATATGATTCAAAATTGGACAAAAACGTCTGCCGAAGCGATTGGCTTGAAAACCAAGGAAAAAAAAATTACTAATCACTCCAATAGATCGACCGCGGTCAGTTGGTTGGCCAAAAGTGGTGTTTAAGAGCAAGAGCTTATAAAAATTACGGGGCATAACAATCCCAACTCAATAAAACCGTACTTGAACATTGACGAAGAACATCATAATAAAATTATTAACAGCATGCGTAGTGGAAATACATCTTCATCAGTTATAGAAACTAACATGTCTGGATCTTCATTAAATTTTTCTAATTGTTCCTTTGTTAATTGCACATTTAAATAAATTGTTTCTGCTCTGTATTTTTTTTTCATAACCAGCAAAAAATTTTCTATCCGAATAACCCTCGAACATTGATAAATGCTCAAAAATTTTTTAACAACTTTCTCAAGCTTGTTGCTTACAGGCAACAGACCTCCGCCTACGGCGTCGGTCTGTTTCCAAGCAACAAGCTTTCGAAATCTGTTATAAAATTTTTTCGAACAATTATCAATGTCCTTGGGTTATTACTACTGAAAATTTTTTGCTCAATTAGAAATCCAATGAAATCAATTAATTTGTGGTCATCTGATTGAATACAACCAATAAAACCAACATTATACTGAAAACAGATCCCATGGGCTGTTTTCACTCAATCTTGTAGCTATAGATACCTACATTTCGTTTCATTTCGATTTTGACATTTCAAATATTCAATATTTCAAAATGTCACGATTTGGTTGTAATACTGATGAGAATATTAATGAAATTATCGAATCAAATATACCAAAGAATACCTGTTTAGAGTAAAAAATTTGTATGGAAAGCGTTTATGGACTTTTGCAATGATAGAAAATATGAATTAGATGGAAATCTAAACAAAACATTAAAAAATCTTTAATAAAACTGATCATGATCAGGTATACTCTATTCGCGGTGTGCAAGTACGTGGAAGGGGAAACGAGAAACGACCCTGCGCGAGTCGCGGAGAAATATTGCAACTATCCTAAATAATTCATATTGTCAATTGAAATTGTCAAATTGACGTATATTTCATACCTTCTGTCAATGAAGCAGAAAAATTATATATTGCTCCACAATATTGATATGATATGCAATTATTATATAAAGGTAAATTTAATTAATTTTATTTTGCTTGCAGTACTGCATTTTAATAACTAATTTTATTTACTACATACAATTGTTGACGTTTTCATAACATAACCTGAATCTTATTTTTTCTTCTTATTATTTTTTTGGACTATGGCCTTGACAATTATCCAGTAACCAGGACTAATATAACTGGCCAATCTAATTAAAAGTGCGAATTTTAGTATAGAGCGTAGAAATAGGGGTCGCTTTGCCGAACTTGCACGGTCCCAATACGCTGTGAGCTCGTACGTAGAGGGGATATTTATAAATTCGTGAGCGCCAGTAGTGACAAGTTTGTAAACGTTTACTGGAAATTTGACATAAATGTCAAAGTGATTAATTTAAAATTAAAATTAAAAACATTAATTATAAACAATATTAGTTGGTCAAAGCTGTGGTATATATTTTTACCTTAAATATACTTACGTTTTAAATACTGAATTTAAGTTTTTTTAATGTTCCGTAATATCTAATTATAAATAATCTATTATAATCTTAGCGCCATCTACACGATTATTGTCAAAGTATCCGAAGTAAGAAATTGATATTTTATCAATAGAACGTCAAAATGATTAGAAAAATCTTAAAAAAATCGATTACAATTTAATTAATTTTTTGCGTTGTAAATATTAAGCGATGACAATTAAATAATAAATTTAAAAATTACCGGTAAAAGTTGAATTAGTAACCGCTAGGAGCGACACCAGCGAAGCTCAGAGCGT
The DNA here is from genome assembly GCF_917563875.1 of Diabrotica virgifera virgifera. Taxonomy (NCBI): domain Eukaryota; kingdom Metazoa; phylum Arthropoda; class Insecta; order Coleoptera; family Chrysomelidae; genus Diabrotica; species Diabrotica virgifera. The sequence goes on along the minus strand of NC_065446.1, from coordinate 65,287,953 downwards.
ATACGCTCTGAGCTTCGCTGGTGTCGCTCCTGGCGGATTACTAATTCAACTTTCACCGGTAATTTTTAAATTTATTATTTAATTGTTATCGCTTAATATTTACAACGCAAAAAAGTAATTAAATTGTAATCGATTTTTTTAAGATTTTGCTAATCATTTTGACGTTCTATTGATAAAATATGAATTTCTTACTTCGGATACTTTCACAATTATCGTGTAGATGGCGCAGATTAATTTATAATTACATATTACGGAACATTAAAAAGCTTAAATTCAGCATTTAAAACGTAAGTATATTTAAGGTAAAAATATATACCACAGCTTTGACCAACTAATATTTTTTATAATTAATGTTTTTAATTTTAATTTTAAATTAATCACTTTGACATTTATGTCAAATTTCCGGTAAACGTTTACAGACTTGCCACTACTGGCTCTCGCGAATTTGTAAATATCCCCTCTACGTACGAGCTCACAGCGTATAAACTATATAATACAAAACATCATAATAAAATTATTAACAGCATGCGTAGTGGAAATACATCTTCATCAGTTATAGAAACTAACATGTCTGGATCTTCATTAAATTTTTCTAATTGTTCCTTTGTTAATTGCACATTTAAATAAATTGTTTCTGCTCTGTATTTTTTTTTTCATAACCAGCAAAAATTTTTCTATTCGAATAACCCTCGAACATTGATAAATGCTCAAAAATTTTTTAACAACTTTCTCAAGCTTGTTGCTTACAGGCAACAGACCTCCGCCTACGGCGTCGGTCTGTTTCCAAGCAACAAGCCTTCGAAATCTGTTATAAAATTTTTTCGAACAATTATCAATGTCCTTGGGTTATTACTACTGAAAATAAAAACACCTCTTGTTTTCGTTTCACGACAACATTCTTTTTTAATTTTATTTAGTTCCCGTTTCTTAGAAATAACATTTCTAAATATTTTATGGTAAGCTGTACGTTTACGATGAAGATTTTTGTTCTACAGGTTGCGTTAGGTAAATTAAAAAACGTTTGTGGTTTTCAGAATATTAAATCTTCTTTCTTAAATTTCTTATTAACAAACATTAAGAACAAATAACTTATTTAAAATTAACAGCAACAGCTAATAAGGTGTAGACCAATTTAATTCCCTAAAAACAGAATACTTATTAAGCAAATTTATCATCGTATAATATATTTTTATATATTATGAATTTAATTTAAACAGAAATACACGTATACTCATTCTCAGAAACATCTTTCAGTGCATCACAGTTATTCGATCCCTTTCTAACGCATTAAGTTGGAAGTGACAGAAAAAAAAGACATCCGTGAATAAAGTCATTTATAACATTTATTCTAGTTGTTGATAGATGGCGCTATAATCGAACAAAAAATGATTTATGTATTATCTATACGACTATAATCTGTACAATTTATAAGACTATACAAATCAAAGAACATAACTTTTCATAAATGAAATAAACACAATTGATTTGTTTTTATACCAAATTACCATTACGATTTTGACAATTGTCAGATTTAACTAAAATGTCATGCTATGATTCTCTACGTTCTTAAAATCATATATTACGTCAGTAATGACACACTGAAAGACTGAGAAGAACTTTAAATTATAGTTGTATAGATATGTAATAATAAGTAAATAATGGGTAAATACCTAAATCATTTCTCTTCCAATTATAGCGCCATCTATCAACAACTTGAGTAAATGTTATAAATGTGTATGTATCACGGACGTACCTTTTTTTCACTTGTGTCGCACTGAAAAAAGCCTCTGAGAAGCACCAAATCGGTAATAATAGCCCGGGAGGTAGTGTTAAGTTTGACCGGAGCATTTTAGCATGTTTTTTTTATTGAGTTAGGTGTTCCAAAGATTATTAAAAAATGATGTGTCAGCTGGCCCAAAACTGGGGTTTTTATGCAAGAAAAGATAAAATATGAAACTAGATGGAAAAACCCTATAACTTATAAATATATCAAATATTTGTCTCCGTGACTTACATTCATAATGACCTATAGGTCTGCATCCCGCGTATGAAAAAAAAGTTGATTAATAGCAAGCTGAAAATTTGTTAATAGTTTAAGGGTGTCTAGTCGGACAAACTTTGATATATAGGAATACTTTAACAGGAAAAGTTTTAATTGTGGAACAGGTTAAAAATTTGGAACGGTCAGACCACGAAAACGTCACATGTATTTTGTCCGACAGAATTTCCAATTGATTTGTTACCCTTTCATTAAACTCTCATGCAAAAATCAGGCTGTTATTTATCACCAAATGGGAATTATAATGAGTGGAACACGTAGAATATGTCAAATGACAGGAATTATGACAGGTGATAAATAGCAGTCTGATTTTTGCATGAGAGTTTAATAAAAGGGTAACAAATCAATTGGAAGTTCTGTCGGACAAAATACATGTGATGTTTTCGTGGTCTGACCGTTCCAAATTTTTAACCTGTTCCACAATTAAAACTTCCCCTGTTCCAGTATTCCCATATATCAAAGTTTGTCCGACTAGACACCCTTAAGCTACTAACAAATTTTCAGCTTGCTATTAATCAATTTTTTTTTCATACGCGGGATCCAGACCTACTAGAGTACCTGGCTCCTGGCTTTCACCCAGGCGAGTCTTGTTCGATTCCTGGCGTCAGATTTTTTTTAAATTGACATTTTGATTTGGAAAATAATTATTTTTATAAAAATACTAGATTTATTGTAAAATTTAAAATACCCTAAATAAGGGTTACATTAAAACATAACGTTTTCGGATTAAAAAATCAATCATCAGTGTTAGTAAAAAGCCAAAAAATATCATGCCTGAGCCACCAAAATGTTTTGGGTAAAACCCTTTAAATGTTAACAGGTATCTCGTAATACAAGAGATGTCGTTAGATTGCGTCTCAAAAGGTGGAATAATTGCATCAAATAACATAATACTCCAACATAATAGTCCAACTCTGAATCAAATATAAACAAAAACTGCCTTTATCTTTTTCATTTTTACTCAGTTTTGAGTATTTAGAAACTGTCTTTCGGTCCTTTTCCTAGACGAAGAGAAGGTAAATGCGTGACCTAAGTGTCCCCTATTTATTTATATATTTTAAAAGCCGGAGATACAGGATACAGGATGCAGCCAGAAAGCAGTTTAGGTATTAACGAAAATCTTAGATTTAAAATATTGTTTATTATATTTTTATTTCAAGTATTTTAATTGTTTTAAAAGAAGTAAACTTTGTATCTCGGGCTTTTCGTTGTTTTCCTCGTAATACGAGAGATGTCGCTAGATTGCGTCTCAAAAGGTGGAATCATTGTATCGCGATGGTTTCCCTTAAATAGGCAGATTGTTTATATTTCTTTCAGAGTTGTGACTACATAGCTTCACTGAGGATGCTGAAATAGCTATATGGAGATGGTAGTCCAACTCTGAATCAAATATAAACAAAAACTGCCTTTATCTTTTTCATTTTTACTCAGTTTTGAGTATTTAGAAACTGTATTTAGAAACAACGTGGTTGGAATTTTTGAGGATTAAAACCTCAGATATTAAAGTTTAATGGCCAACTCTTTTTAGTAACACTAATGATGGATTTCTTAATCCGAAAACGTTCTGTTTTAATGTAACTCTTATTTATGGTATTTTAAATATAAATTTTACAATAAATCCTGTATTTTTGTGATTTATGGTACAGCCAGCTGCAGGAAGTTTATTTTCCTCGTGGTTTTTTAATTATTTTTATAATACCACGTTTTTAATATTTATACGACACGATATAAAAAACTTTGTATGTCCTTTATAGAATTTTAAACTTTGCATTTGATCATATTATGATGACCTTAAGCAAAGTTGTTGTACATAACCCCTGAAGGTTCCTGAATTGGAACCAATCTAAGTGAAAAGGGGGTTGCCCCCTCCCTGGCATTCTTTTTGTTTTTTTTGGACAAACTGTATTTTCTTAATTTGTAAACAAATTACAAACCTTACCTAAACAGAAAGCCAAAAAATACTCAAAAGTATTGCGTGTACTTTTTTCTAATAAACAATATTTTTTGTGGTGTCTGCGCAAATAATGATTACTTAAGTTGGTCGTATTAACAACAAGTTTGCTTGAGGTCATCATATTATATGATCAAATGCATAGTTTACGATTCTATAAAGTACATACAGAAAAACATTCATTTTTATATATTTTAGATTATTTCATTCATAGGAGATTCTGACCAATAGAAAGCTACAGAAATAAAAATTAAAGTGATTATTTTTTTATGATTTTAACTTACAATCGTTTCTATAATAAGATATTTGATCACGTGTTTAATTCTGTCCCATCAGATTAAAATTATACTGAGAATTTTCTACTGTAGAAAATTACCGATAGAATTTTTTTAAGTATATTGTTTCTGTTTAATGGCAACCAGTTTCCTAGTTTTGACAACTGTCACATTTAAGAAAATATCCATAATATACGTATTAAAAAATAATCTTAGGAATATCACACGACAGTAAGAATAAATAAGAAAATAATGCTTCATTTTTACTCAAATTTGTTGTCATTGGGCAATAGCCACTCGAGCCCTGAGGGCTCTCGTGTCTATTGCCAGACAACAAATTTTCGAAAAACTGTCGCATTATTTTCAATTTATTCTCACTCTCTTGTGATATTATATCCGATAATTCTTGATAATATCCCGTCGTCAATTATATTACGTCAGATGCCCTTCGTTGCTACGAAAAAATACATTCAGTGACATTAATGACAATTATTGTTTTAAAAGTTATAAAAGTGATGCCTTTCAACCGTCAAATATTTATAACAACTGTGTGTTTAACTGTAGTAATCTGTACTTACATAAATAAATTACAATAAAATTTGGGTTTTGAACAGTATTATTCATGAAATAATCGTAGAAAATTGTACTCGATCTCTAAAATTATTATCGAATTGTTTCCCTCGTGCCACTTTGACATAATTTCTGTCTGATAATAAAACTGTCAATGTGTCACTCGGGAAAAATTCGATAATTTTAGAGCTCTTGTGCAATTACTACTGATTATTTCATTCATAGGAGATTCTGACCAATAGAAAGCTACAGAAATCTGAATTAAATCGATAATTTTTGATAATCTCCCGCCGTTAAGTATATTACGTCAGATGCCCTTCGTTGCTACGAAAAAATACATTCAGTGACATTAATGACAATTAATGTTTTAAAAATTATAAAAGTGGTGACTTTCAATCGTCAAATATTTATAAAAACTGTGTGTTTAATGGTACTTACATAAATAAATTACAATAAAATTTTGGTTTTGAACCGTTTTATTCATGAATAATCGCAACAAATTGCACTCGACCTCTGAAATTAATATAGAATTTTTGCTCTCGTGACACTTTGACATAATTTCACTCGCCTTCGGCTCGTGAAATTAAAACTGTCAAAGTGTCACTCGGGAAAAATTCAATAATTTCAGAGCTCTTGTGCAATTACTACTGAGAATAAAGCAATATTTAGATTGCACTTAAAAAATGGGTGTTCGAGATAGAACAGTGAAAATTTAGGGTTGTTATGTATGGATTTTTTGGTTCTGCATCATACAAAATTAAGAAAAAACTGATATTTTAATAATTACACATTTTACCCCAGGCTATGGGTGAAAAAATGTGATATAATTCAGAAATTTTTGAAACCTATCAGGTGTTGTAAAGGACGATGGCAGGAATAACTTCTACTAAAATGTAACCAAAAATTTTGTGCGGTTTTCTATTTATGACGTTTTTCATTTGTTAAATTTGCAATTTTTAAAGATTTTTAATTTTGCAGCTTAGGATACTAATTTTAGAGAAAAACTTTTAAATAGAAAATTGTAGTAAATTAAAAAACCTGCAATTTGAGCTATGGCAAGTTTAATTTCGTTAATATTGCAAAACAGCCTGCAAAAGGTCCAAAATGGCCGTTTTTTGCAATTGAATTATTTATTGTAAAAATACCTTTTTCCTAATTTTTTTAAATCTTTAAAATGGAGATCTTTCAATTTTAAACATAAAAAAATTTGAAGAGCCTGATTGGTGAACTTTTTGCTTAGATATTATAACTTGTTTATCCCAAGGGGTCAAATGTCGAAGGCTATAACTTTTTAAAAAAAAAAAATCGTAGAGCGTTAATCCTAGATCCACTCTCTTTCTAAAGACTATTTTGATGTAAATCGTACTCGATTTTATTCGTAAGCGTATCTTTTCTTTTAAATTTTGGGGAAAACCTCATCCTTTTATTTATTATTTTGTATATTATTTAATTATACAAGAATACATTGATTTATAGCAATAATGAATATCTTCATTCGATATATCATATGGTACAATATCGATGTATAATTTTTTTGCCATCCCTGTTGGGACGTGATTTGGGAATTCCCCGCTTGTAAAAGTCCTTACATGTTCGCTAAATTACTTTCGACTCGGCTAAATTGGTTTAGACTAGACCGTACTAGTTTATCCTAAAGTGTGAGTCTTTATTAAATCAGGATAAACTAGTTTGGCCTAGGCCATACTAGTTTATCCATGCTACCGTAACCTTGCTACGGTTTCTTAGTTTATTTAGGGCACACGCACAATCCCATACTAGCTTAGAATTGACCTCTACAGAATTGAGTGTATTAAGCGCTGCCTGACTATCCTGCAGCTGGCAACTGAACGTAACGTTCTTTCCTGTCTTTCTATTTCTTCCACGCAGTGATGGATTGCTCTATTTGCCCCTGGAAAACTGTGACATCCTTTGATAGGCTAACCAGGAAATGTATTCCTTGATTTGTCCCTACTATGCCGGCTCCACATCTTCTGATGTTTTTGAGCCATAAGTATATAAGGTAGCAGTAGCTTGTACGGGTATACCTTCCTTCCAGTCTTCCCTGCCTGGTATATTAATTTTGGACTTCTTGTCAAAGCTATATCTCGTTACTGTTGTATCGATAGGCTGCCCCATCAGAATATCGGCTTTTAGCTTCTCAATGGAGAGTATACAGGGTGAGTCATGAGGAACTGTACATACTCCTACCTCGTATAGAGGCTCCTATGGGGAATAACAAATGACCATTAAAAAGTGTCTGCTCCCATTGTTTAATAATATACAGGGTGAGTTTCGCATTTTGACAGAAATTTTTATTCGTCATAATTTTTGAACGGTCAGATCGATGTGTCTCTTATTTTGGTCAATCGTTACACTATTGCCACCTAATCAACTGATTTATTCAAACTAGAAAAAATTCAGGTCCGGCTCTAAAAAAGTTAGTGTGTTTGGGTCTTAGAAAAAATTTCACCCTGTATAAGCTTTTTGAAAACTCTAATATGAATTTTACAAATTAGACAAATAGGCAATTAAAATAACATATTTATTTTTTCCCGTACATGATTGCTTAATTTTTTATAAAAAAATCAAATTTGATTATGAATTAAAAGTTTGGTAAAGTGAACCATAGATTTAACAAAATTAATTTTTATTACCAAAATTAATTTTTTTTTGAACAAATATTTAATTTATGTTACCACCAATCAACTGATTTATTCAAACAACAAAAAAAATCAGGCCCGGATTTAAAAAATAAGTTCGTTTTGGCCTTAGAAAAAATTTCACCCTGTATACGCTTTTTGAAAACTCTAATATGATTTTTACAAATTAGACAAATAGGCAATTAAAATGGCATATTTATTTTTTTCCCCACACGATTACTTAATTTTTTATAAAAAAAAAATCAAATTTGATTATGAATAATTAAAAGTGTGGTAAAGTGAACCATTGATTTAAAAAAATAACTTTTATTACAAAAATGAATTTTTTTTGAACAATTATTTAATTTATGTTATCACCCAATCAACTGATTTATTCAAACTAGAAAAAAATCAGGTCCGGATTTAAAAAATTAGTTTGTTTGGGTCTTAGAAAAAATTTCACCTTGTATACGTTTTTTGAAAACTCTAATATGAATTTTACAAATAAGACAAATAGGCAATTAAAATGGCTTATTTATTTTCCCCCACACGATTACTTATTTTTTTATTAAAAAATCAAATTTGACTATGCATAAAAAGTTTGGCAAAGTTTTTGCATAGATTTAAAAAAATTAACTTTTTTTACAAAAATTAATTTACAAAAACAACGTTTTTCTTAAAATTAAAAGTTTTACCATTTTTTTTCTATAACACGTCTAGATCTAAAACTTCCCATAACACTTCTTTTGGACTCTATAATTTAACATAGACGTGATCAAATTGATAAATTTTAAATTTGTCCACCTAAATTTTGCGATTTACAAGTTTGCAACTTTTACAAGAAGAAGACTGAAAGTCTACAACAACTTTCATAGTCTTCACAATGGTAAGAGCTGTGTGCTGTAAAAATTTCAGAAAAAAAATATTAAAATGGAACAGAGTTGTAGCGAGTTAAACCATGAGTTCATTTTTTTTTCATTTTTCGGTTAAAATTCCGATTTTGACAAATTTGATTTTTTAATAAAAAATTAAGTAATCGTGTGGGGAAAAAATAAATAAGCCATTTTAATTGTCTACTTGTCTTATTTGTAAAATTCATATTAGAGTTTTCAAAAAGCGCATACAGGGTGAAATTTTTTCTAAGACCAAAACGAACTAATTTTTTAAATCCGGACCTGATTTTTCTCTAGTTTGAATAAATCAGTTGATTGGATGGTAACATAAATTACTTATTTGTGCAAAAAAAATTAATTTTTGTAATAAAAGTTATTTTTTTTTAAATCTATGGTTCACTTTACCAAACTTTTAAATCATAGTGAAATTTGATTTTTTTATTAAAAATTAAGTAATCGTGTGCGGAAAAAATAAATATGCCATTTTAATTGCCTATTTGTCTAATTTGTAAAATTCATATTAGAGTTTTCAAAAAGCGTATACAGGGTGAAATTTTTTCTAAGACCCAAACGAACTAATTTTTTTAAAGCTGGAGCTGATTTTTTTCTAGTTTGAATAAATTAGTTGATTAGGTGGTAATAGTGCAACGATTGGCCAAAATAAGAGACACATCGATCTGACCGTTCAAACATTATGACGAATACAAATTTCTGTCAAAATACGAAACTCGCCCTGTATATTATTAAACAATGGGAGCAGACACTTTTTAATGGTCATTTGTTATTCCCCATAGGAGCCTCTATACGAGGTAGGAGTATGTACACTTCCTCATGACTCACCCTGTATTATATTCTTTGATAAACCATAGTCATTTTGGGGTTAAGCCCCCAATTCCTACAGCACATTCTTCTTCATCTTCATTCTCAGTACATAGAACTTAGAAAATTATGCATTCGTTGACGGGTAGTAGCAAAAGGAACTTCTACTTATGGATGTATAATTGGTTGACGTTTAGAATACGTTAAATAGATAACAAATTCATAATGCGAGTAAAGATAATTTGACGCAAAAGTACTCGATCGTGACAATATTTTCACAATGTCAACACGTAAAATGACAATATTATTGTCATTCTAGGTTATTATTTTCTGACTAAAATTTAATTTTATATTTATTTATTTTTCTATTAAAATATTTTAAATATTAATTGTATTATTATACCACTAATCACAAAAACATAGTAAAATCTTTTATTATAAAAGTTATACAGGGTGTTTCATTGAGAAAGTAACATACGTTAACTGCAGAAAGAGGACACTTAAGCGGTCTCAAAAATAGCACACTTAATGGGTCTTACTCCATTAATAACAAAGATACTGAGTGTTTTATCTATTTTGCCATTTTCTTAATTGGCTCATAACTTTTTGACCACACCGTATATTTATTTTATATTTAGCACGCAAATATCGTTTAAGGTGTACAATAAATTATATTATTTACAATTGTAAAAAATCCAGGTCCGGATTAAAAAAATTAGAAAAATATTCCAACCCAAAAAAAAACACCCTGTACATTAAATTTTTTTAAAATGGATTTTTCAGTTGAAAAGAGGATGAAAAACTTAATTTAGTGGTATGCTTTGAATTTTTGGCAAAATTATTTTTCTGGTCAAATTTTGAATTTAAATTCTGAAATTATGTGAATTTCGAGAGCTCAAGTAGAAAAACATTGAAATACAGCTTACAACTTGTCAACCGCACTGTATAGTCATTTTATATTTAACACGCGAATATTCTTTTAGGTGTCCAATCAACTAATTTATTTACAAATAAAAAAAATCCAGCTCCGGATTAAAAAATATTGTATAAATGTTCCGACCCAAAAAAAACACCCTGTATACTAAATTTTTTTAAAATGGATTTTGCATTTGAAAAGAGGCTGAAAATCTAAATTTAATGGTATACTTTGAATTTTCGGCAAAATAATTTTTCTGGTAAAATTTTGACTTTGAATTCTGAAATTATGTGAATTGCTCAAAGTAAAAAAAATTAAAATACGATTTAATTAATACCATTATTTAATCTAAATTGGTCAAATATTAACATTTTGACACATAACAATAATTTTTGATGGTGGTAATTTTGAATAAGTACTTTAGTTTTGAATAGTTATGCTGCACATTTTCTCTGTTTTGTTATAATTTTTAGATACTTTGTTAATTAAAGTGATGTATTCTTTATTTACTCTTTATTATTTATTCATTATTTAAAGATGAATATTCGCCATAAACTATTTGTCACAGATAATAAAAAAACACTGAAATGTTTTAACATTTTACCAATTTAGATTAAATAATGGTATTAATTACAATTAAGTCGCATTTTAATTTTTTCTACTTAGAGCTCTCGCAATTGACATAATTTCAGAATTCAAATTCAAAATTTTATCAGAAAAATCATTTTGCCGAAAATTCAAAATATACCACTAAATTTAGTTTTTCATTCTCTGTTCAAATGCAAAATCCATTTTAAAAAAATTTAATATAGAGGGTGTTTTTTTGGGTCGGAACATTTTTACAATATTTTTTAATCCAGAGCTCTCGCAATTCACATACATAATTTCAGAAATCAAATTCAAAATTTGACCAGAAAAATCATTTTGCCGAAAATTCAACGTATACCACTAAATTTAGTGTTTATCCTCTTTTCAACTAAAAAACCCATTTTAAAAAAATTTAATATACAGGGTGTTTTTTGGGGTCGGAACATTTTTACAATATTTTTTTAATCCAGACCTGGATTTTTTATAATTGTAAATAAAATAATTGATTGAACACCTAAAAGAATATTCGCGTGTTAAACATAAAATAAATATACAGTGCGGTTAACAAGTTGTAAGTTGTTTTTAATTTTTTTTCTACTTAGAGCTCTCGCAATTCACATAATTTCAGAATTCAAATTCAAAATTTGACCAGAAAAATCATTTTGCCGAAAATTCAAAGTATACCACTAAATTTAGTTTTTCATCCTCTTTTCAACTAAAAAATCCATTTTAAAAAAATTTAATGTACAGGGTGTTGTTTTTGGGTCGGAACATTTTTCTAATATTTTTTAATCCGGGCCTGGATTTTTTACATTTGTAAATAAATTAATTTATTGTATACCTTAAAGGATATTTGCATGCCAAATATAAAATAAATATACGGTGTGGTTAAAAAGTTATGGACCAATAAGAAAATGGCAAAATAGATAAAACACCCAGTATCTCTGTTATTAATGGAGTAAGACCCATTAAGTATGGTATTTTTGAGACCGCCTAAGTGTCCTCTTTCTACAGTAAACGTATGTTACTTTCCCAATGAAACACCCTGTATTTTATTCAAAAATCCCTTAAAAGACTACTAGGCCTGGATCCTGCGTACAAAAAAAAGTTTATTAATAGCAAGCTGAAAATTTGTTAATAAAAGGGTCTATTCGGACAAACTTTAATGTATGGGATCACTGGAACAGGGTCAGTTTTTATTGTGGAACGTGATTTTAATTACGGAACGTGTCATACTGACAAGTTTATGATTGTGAAAACTAGCAGGTTGTTTTTAAGTTTATTCAATAGCAAACTTTATATAATATATAAAAAAATGTTTGTGGGACATATATATATATATATATATATATATATATATATATATATATATATATATATATATATATATATATATATATATATATATATATATATATATATATATATTAGTTATTTTTTAATACCCAGTTTCACTATTATACCTTTAATATTATTTCAGCGTCCCTGATGATGTTAACGACTGTTAACGAAATATTGGAATCGTAGAAAACAGTACACTGAGTCTTCCATTTCAGCTGTTAACCCAATAATTTGTAAATTGATAATTACTAATCAGCTGTGATCATTTCTAGTTTATATATATATATATATATATATATATATATATATATATATATATATATATATATATATATATATATACAAACAACTAGTTTATTAGGGTTGCAGTAAGAAGGTTGGCCAGGATGTTAAAGAAACACTCTTTTGACTTTTTGTCTAGCTTTCGGAATTGTTTTATTCCTTTTTCAAGACTCTGTAATATAGATAAAAAGAAATATGTAAATTTTTATAAAATATCACAATTTGTCAGTACAACTTACTAGTCGTTGAGATTATTTAAAAGCTTTATGACCCTCAACAATACTAACACAAACATAGAATACAGAAAATAATGGACAAAATACATTCTAAAATTTGGTAAGGATGGTAAATTTTTATATTTATTCTATGACATCTTTTGATGGTGTGTTTTAACTCTGATACATAGAGAACAGAAAGAAAAAACAATCAGATTAAAATGTAATTAGGTGTTCTTAATATTGTATTTATTTTCAAAAAACCAAGAGGCCCATACTGGGTAATTATTATTTTTAAATATGTCTTAATGGTATGCAACCTGTTATGCACACTGATGTATTGTGTAGTGCATATGTATAAGAAATATTTATTTTATTTTTGATGTTTTTCCAGTAAGTAACAATAAATATTGCTCAGTTTATGTATGTCAGACTTTTTATTTATGCACGACGTACTGGATTTTATCAAACACATTTCCAAGAAAACACGTTTTGAATGGTTTGTTTCTTTGGCCAAAATACATGAATCTTCGAAATTAAACTCATGTTTCAAAGTTAATGCATGTTCTGTAAGTGCACATGCATTTATTTTATTGGTTTTTATATCACTACGATGTGAGATCACCCTACTGTGGAAATTGCGAGATGTTTCCCCGATGTATACGTTGTTACAATTGGAACACGGTATAGAATAAACAACATTCGAAGACTCCTGTCTTGTGAAGGGATCCTTTGTTTTTGAATATAACTTAGATACCGTTTTCACGTTCCTAGTTGAAATTTTTAAGCCATTAACATTTTTGAAAATGTTAATTAGCTTAGGTGTCAGAACTGGAATGTAGGGCAAGGAACCAAAAGTTATTTTAGGTGGTATTACTGATGTGTTGTCGCTGTCTGTCAATGTCAATTGTCGGACCTCATTATTATGAACATTTTGTTTACCAGAAAATTGAGAAGGAAAAGGAGAATCGAATATGAGTTTATTTAAAAGCCCTATGGGATATGAGTTCTCTAGTAGTATAGATCTCAACTTTTTTAGTCCCTTGTCCCTGAACTCAATGTGTGACAAGTTTGTAACCCTACTTTTTAAGGCCAAAACCAAGTTTGTTTTCATCCTAGATGGATGTTGAGAATGAAAATTTATGAAACGGTTACTAAAACAAGGCTTACGATACCACTCTGTCCTCAGAATGCCATCACTGCCACGATGAATAAGCATGTCCAAAAAAGGAATCATATTATCAGCCTCCCTCTCAACTGTAAACTTTAGGTGTTCACATTTGAGTATACCTGCATAGTTCTTCTTTAAAATGTTGTTTAGTAGAGGTAATTAGGATTTATAGTTTTCGAAATATTATTTTTGAAAGTTCGCCACTCACAGCAATTTTGGGTAATTTTCCTTGTTATTTCGCAAATATTGTTCTGTAACTTTTTTCTACGTCACTTTAGGCATATACAATGGTACATGTAAGAGGAATAGAAATCAATTACCTTTAAAATGTTCTACTGTATAACGTTGTACGACTTTTTTTTTAAGGAGATTATGGTTTTTCAATGTTTTATACATTTAACGATTTTTTATAATATAGGTAATATAAAAATAAAATAATATTATTTTATAATATATTATATATTATATAATATTATATTATTATATTATATATTATATAATACCTAATACAAAAAAAATATTATTTTTTATATTTTTACGATTATTTTTAAATTTCTCATTATAACTTTTTTTTTCTTGTACATGAATATACTATGTATATATTGCTCAATAAAGAGGGCTTACTTTCTGTTATTTAAAATGATGTATCATCTATATTTAAATATGTAATGGAAACCGAGTAATTCTTTGATATTTTTTTACTTGTATTCTTTAAAATTATTTCTTTTACAAAAATTACATAAACATTAGTCTTAGAAAACATCACTTTAGTTAAAATTACTTAAACGTTGGCATTTAAAAAATTTTCAAAATCAAAGTCCACCTCTTCGTTAGCATTAGCTTCAATATCTTCCTCTGACACCTGAGTTATCTTAGAGTTCTCACAATTAGTACCCATGCACATGCACCCTTTGCAGAATATTGAACAACTAATTCCTATCTTCCTACAACCGCGGTTTTTGTACATCCGTTGGTACATTTAGATGCTATTTTTTCAAGCAAAGCTTGTGGTGCAGGAGCTTTGACAGTAAATATTGGAATTAATCCATATTTTGAAGTTTTCCCGGCCGAGTCAAGTGGATCCAAAGTATTACCTATAAAAAATAAGATTCAATCATAACACACAATCACATAAAAAAGTTATAATGAGGAATTTAAAAAATAATCCTAAAATCAAAAATCGTTGCAAGTACTTATTACATTTTGAAAAAGCATATCTTATTCAAAAATAATCCTAGAATTTTTTATAATACACCATTTTTAAGTAAACAGAATAGCTTTCTTTTTATTATATAGTCTATACCTAAATGTAGAAAAAAAAGTTATAATGGGAAATTTAAAAAATAATCGTAAAAAATATAAAACCTCGTTAAAAGTATAAAGTCTTGAAAGAGATAACCTCTTTAAAAGAAGTCGTTCAACATTATACAGTAGAACATTTTAAAGGTAATTGATTTCTATTCCTCTTCAGTGGCGGCTGGTGGGGTAAAATTTTGGGTAGGCCAAGCCAGCAAATTACATATAAGTATGTGTACATAATATGCAAATATAAATTTATTTTTATGTATAAAAATACTGAGAATGTAACTTTAACAGATTTAGTAAAGACTCAGAAAAACTCATTTTTATGTATCAATTATAAAACTATCGCACTATTCCAAGAAAAATTTTAAACAATCAACCGAGATCGGCCAAACCACTAGTAATAACAGTGAAAATCGAACAATTTTTTTTTCGAATTTTACGAATTTTTTTGAACTCATTTGCGTAAACGTGCACTTGTTTACAATTGTGTTGTTTGTCTAAAAATATGTTACAATTATAGATTATGTTACATATTTTTTTATCAAAATTTAAAAGAAAATTTATATTAGAATTCGGTAATTATGTTTAAAGTGGCAACGAGGCTGGGCGAAGGCCAGTTCCATTCAGGCCTATACACATACACCAAGCATAACACGACAAATAAAATCGTTGTCCGGCAAGCTGCTTAACTTCAAACGCTTTTTGTACGGAGATCTTATGTGAGCTAGGTCGGCCTGGTGCGAGCGGGCCTATTAATGATATTTAAAATGCCTGAATACGATTCGATGCTTTCTGTAATATTATAACAAAGTTGTCTTAACGGACGCTGATGTATTGAGTGATTTAGTATATTTAAAAGTTATTTACATGCTTTAACATAATTTTTGAATATATCTTTTTTAATTTTAAAGCTCTTAAAATTATTGGGTAGGCCCGGCCTATCCGGCCTACCCCCAAAAGCCGCCACTGTTCCTCTTACATGTACCATTGCATATGCCTAAAGTTACGTAGAGAAAAGTCACAGAACAATATTTGAGAAATAACAAGGAAAATTGCCCAAAATTGCTGTGAGTAGCGAACTTTGAAAAATAATATTTCGAAAACTGTAAATTATAATCATCTCTACCAAACACCATTTTAAAGACAAAATGTGTAAGTTTTTTTTCTGTGAAGCAATGTCTATACCTATATCCCCGTGGACAAAAGTTATGGGACAAAAAACAAAATTTCTTTCTTTTGGGTTTCTTTATGCTTTTTCTTTTGAATATATTTTTGTAAAAAAGTATCTTTGACTTTAAAAAGTAATATTTAGATAGGAAATTTAACCAGGAACAATTTTTATGTAGACGTGTTTGTACTAAAAGTGCATAGAACTTACACTAATGTAACCTGTGCCCAGGGACTAATTCACCCATTTCTCAAAAACGCACCCCTTTAAATGGTAGCACTCCGCGGTTTTTTCATATATAGAGATTCATTGACCATATGAAATAATAAAACCCCGTTAACGTTGTAGTTCCTTTCTATAGTACATAAGCAATAGCCTAATACTTAAGGTAGTACTTTTGCGGTAAAGGTGAGAGCGTAAGACCTGATTGATTTTATAGCAATGGTTTTTGTTCAATATCTCTGCCATTTTCAACTTTTCGACAAAAAGTGTAAGAACTGAAATTGTTGCAATTACTATTTACTACAATTTTTCGAGAGAACCAGTGACGGGTCTACAAGGGGGGAATGGAAAAATTCCCTCCAACAGGGTCCAAAATTTAAAAAAAATTGTTAAAATATTAAAATATATTAGCTAACATGAAACTTAAAATATCGACAGAAAAATTCAACCAATAAAACCCGCTAGTTAATAAAATTAAGTGAATTTAATGTATATGTTATAGTCAAAGCCCGAATTTCAGGCACTCCTAGGTTTGACTAGGCAATCCTCAGGTCTGACTGACGGTCTTAGTCAAAGCCCGAAATAAATTACAGTTTCGGCTTTTGACTAGTCAAACCTAGGAGAGACTAAGTTGGTCAGGCAAAGGTCGAAATTTAATTTGATGAATTATGGGGTTTGACTATTCAGTAGGATGTGGTTACCCATACTAAAAGAGGAAGAGAATAGAAAGAAAATGCCATTAGTAAAACAATAACATATCGAGGATAGTACATAATTTATAATTTAGTGTTATTTATATATCTATGTATTATTAATATTATTTATAATTTAAAATAATTTACCCACATATTATAAAATCGGAATTTGTTGTTAGTTTTGAGAGTAAACTAAATGTAAGACCAGCTACTTACAATATCGGGATAGTATCATGAGGTTTTTTCCTGGTTTTTCCGCGTGATTTACTATGGAATCACGAACACGAGAATTTTACTGTCACCATTGCATGTGGTTGTCTTTTTAAAGACAGATCACATGCTATCATTTTTTTGACGGATATTCTTGAGTTAAAATGATTTCATGTAATAGAATGAACTATCTTTCAATAAAGTGGTCCAGGAACGCAACTCATAAATATTGGCAATATCATTTTAAAGTCTTCTACTTTAAAATCACGGTACACAGAGAACCGGTATGCCGATTGTCGTCGCTAAATTTGGTTTCGGCCGCGCAGCACGTCACGTGGGAACCTAGCAGATATTTGCTTATTGTTTGGATGCATTATTTCGTATGTGATGGCGTTGAAAGTGAATAGATTGAGGCGGTTTTAAAATACTAAGCTGTTAACGATTGAAGTAATTCTATATTATTTTAGTTACAAATTGTTGTTTATTAGTATAACTGTGTATTTTTAAAACTATTATAATATAACTATTAGTTTTATAGTAATTTATTAAAACCGAGACTCTAATGCCATTTGAGGTGATATTATGCATATGCAGAACACGAACTACATTAGAATGAGGGATATTAACAGAAAAAAAGTTTTAAAAACTGCCAGAGATCACTTGACAAAAAAATATCTAAATTTTCTAATTTAAAAAAATGATTTTATTTATAGATACTAATTCTAATATTAATAAAACTTTTCCCGCAAATTTGTTTTTTTAATAATATAGGTACATAATATGTATTATACATAGTAATAATATACATAATTGATTTAAAGTTAAACCAGGTTAGGAATCTAAAAATTTAAAGTGCGAACATTTTATACATACATATAGGTACAGAGTGGGCCAAAGAAAACAGTCCACCTCGTTATTTGGCAGTATTTATTAGATTTTTTTAAAGAAATGAAGAAACAGGTCGATTTTTAATCTAAGGGGCATACATTTTTACGGTACATACATCTGTCATTTGTCAACCCCCTCCCTTCCATTTCCCCCACCCCTTATTTTTAAATAGGGAATACGGGTCGTGTGCTACCTCATTTGAAATGTTATTAAATTCTTTATTCAATAATATTAACATTGACATAATTATTTATACAGGGTGTCCAAGAAAAATTATTTTGAATTAAATTAATTGACACAAAAAGAAGAATGTATGCAATTTATTTAAATCAAAATACCCTCTACTACTGACAGAAAACAAAGAAAAATATTTATTTGATAAATAAATATTGTTTTTTGCTTAAATTCAATATTCAACCTACCAAGAGGCAGATGGGTGGCAGCTTGAATATTGAAATTAAGCGAAGAGCAATGTTTATTTATCAAAAAATATTTTTTTCTGTTTTGTGACAGCAGTAGAATGTATTTTGAATTAAATAAATTACATACACTCTTCTTTTTGTGTCAATTAATTTAATTAAAATATTTTTTTCTTGAACACCCTGTATAAATAATTATGTTTATGTTTATATTACTGGATAGAGAATCGAGTAACCTTTTAAATGAGCTAGCACACGACCCCTATTCACTATTTAAAAATAAGGGGTGGGGGAGTGAAAGGGAGGGGGTTGACAAATGACAAATGTATGTACCGTAAAAATGTGTCCCACATAGATCAAAAATCGACCTGTTTCGTCATTTCCTTAAAATCTAATAAATACTGCCAAATATCGAGGTGGACTGTTTTCTTTGGCCCACTCTGTTGTATGTATGTATATTACAGTCTAATAAAATGTTCGCACTTGAAATTTTTAGATTCCCAACCTGGTTTAACTTAAAATCAACGTTTATCTATTTTGTAAATAAAATTTGAAAGTCATCAACTACATAATTGGTTCTATTCATCTAAAACTTCAAATTTCTTAATTGAATTGTGGTTAAGTTTTTATTTTTATTCTAATATTTTTCAACAATCTAGAATAACAGTAAGTAGACACAATTTTATGTGAAACATTTTTACAGACCCAGTAGTAAAGTGAATGTTTATATTATTTCTGTTTTATTTTTTTAATACACTATGGTGAATGTATATTGGACAACAGATACCTAAAATATTTATTTTTCAACGGACATTCATGTTTAAATTAAATGCACATTGGAAAATGACAGTAAAAACAATTTCTTATTTAAAAAGCAATGACAGATACATAATTTTAAATTCAAACAATATTACCGCTTCATTTAGCATTGCCGGATGAAAATTAAGGTTCCCATATGACGTCACGCGTTCGCCTTCCATGCGTGCGAACATACCGGTTCTCTGTGTACCGTGCTTTAAAATGTATAATATATGTCGGAATTGTCGATATGAATGAGTCAGATTAAATTAAATTATTAGAAGATTTTTTTTAGTAAGCAACAACATGTTTGTTTAATTTATTAATATTTTGTCTTTTGACAACGACGTCCGCAGTGAAAGTCGAAACGTTAATAAAATCATTTTTCAAAATAAATTGTGGCTTATTTCCCAATTAGAATAATAAACGTTGTGCACAGACAAAAAGGATTAAAATAAATAAAGGAAAGGCGATTGAAGGTCTTCATGCCCAGGCTAATGCTAGGAAACAATCAAGTGAAAAATATTTCCTCCAATTTCAATCGGAAAACCTATCCCCAGCTTTGATAGAGCCAACGGAGATGCTCGACATATTTTGGGTATCATACCAGATAAAACAATTGACGATTTATATAGAGTGGGTAAGAAATACGCAACAATAAACACACTTTTTCAAGAAATCGAATAAGAGAATTTTCTTAATTTCAATGATGTTCCAGAGGTTAAGCTGTCTCTAAGAGAACTTAGTACAGAAGATTCTAAATTTGGAGGACATGGTTTTATAAAATGCTACTGCAATAAGAAATGCTTTTTAAAATTACTAAAGTGTAAAAGGTCTAACATATTGTGCAATTCGAAATGCCATAATGCCTCAACATGTGAGAATAAACACTAATTTTTTACGACAATATAAAAATAATTAACATTTAAATTAAAAAATGACGTTTTACTAAACTTAATCTAACAAATTACGACATTTGAATAGCTGATCGGGGTTTGACTAGTCAAACCCCGATTTCATAAAATTAAATTTCGACCTTTGCTGACCAACTTAGTCTCTCCTAGGTTTGACTAGTCAAAGGCCGAAACTGTAATTTATTTCGGGCTTTGACTAAGACCGTCAGTCAGACCTGAGGATTGCCTAGTCAAACCTAAGAGTGCCTGAAATTCGGGCTTTGACTATAACATATATAAGTTATTATTTATGTCTTTTATATACTTAGTTTGGTTGATGTTTCATAAGAAGTTTCAAAAATTGTATAAAATATAATTCTCTTTATTTTTGTTTATGTATAATTATGTCGTAAAGTTAATAATAAATGAGACAATTTTATAATTATGCTTCCTCTCCGCTTCCACTATTTTCTCCCTTATTTCGCAGAATATTGATCGCATAAAAAAAAGTGCAAAGGAAATTGCATTTCCAACAATTTTCTCTCCCACCATTTTTGTCGAAAAGTTGAAAATGGTGGAAATATTAAGCAACAACAGTTCTCATTTAAAATCAATATTGCCGCTAATGCAACAGCGGAATTCAATCGAGATTTTAAATTCACACTACTATTGATCCCTCCTAAAGGATAGAGTTATAAAATTTGGGGCAGCTCGAAAACAAGATTCAATTCAATAATTATGCTCCCCCCACCACTTTTTACTATTTTCCCATGTAACTCGGAAAATATCAACCGCATTAAACAAATTGCTATAAAGAAATTGTAGGAAATTATAGTTTGAACAATTTTATTTAAAAATCGCGTAGATATTGAACAAAAACAATTGCTATAAAATTCAGTCTTCGCTCAAGCCATTACCGCATACGTACTACCTTAAATATTAATTTTAGCAAAAAAAATGAAAGAAATCAAAATTGTGTAGAATTTAATTCTCTCTAGTTTTGTATATCAACATTTCTGTCGTAAAACTAATAATAAACGAAATAATTCAATAACTATGCTCTAACTGTCAATATTTTCCACCATAACTCGGAAAATATCGACCGCAACCAAAAAATTGTAATAATATAAATTATAGAAAATCACATTTTTATTAATTTTGGTTCGTATACTATTTGTCGAAAAGTTGAAAATGGCGTAGATATTGAGCAAAAACATTCTAGTTTAAAATCAAGATGGAGGCTAACGCAACGGTGCAATTCAGTCGAGATTTTAAATTTACACTACTATTGACCCTCCCTAAAGATTAGAAAAATAAAATTTGGGGCAGCTCCTAATGCAAGCTTAGGCCTGTTATTCGTCTAACCCGACTAGACTATTATGTTTAATTGCAAATTATATTTAAAGTATTCCTAGATATCATATCAGGCATTACAGGACTCCCCACAATACGTGGGCTACTTTGTCCGGAGGTTAGATCCTCATATTAAGAACAGTAATTAGTAACTGATGTGAATGGCATTTTGAAGGATGTCAGAACTTAACCGTAAGTGCAACCGGATTGATTGCATGCAATGCATTCGGTTGCATTGTGTGCAACCGGATTCGTGTGAGTTACCTGTCAAATTTGGTCAAACTACCAAGTAATACAAAACAAAAAGTGTATAACGCCTTTATTTCAATTTGAATTTTAAATTTTTTTTCGAAAACAATTTCCGGAGTGGAAGTTTAATCGTTAAAAACAAACATAAAATGTAGTTTTAACTAAAATCAATAAGAAACTTGCACATTTTTGTTTTATTTCAAGTACAAATTTAAAATCTTCTGTGTATTTAAATTATTTCAAACGATCGAAAAAGCGCGCGAACACGTGTGACGTCATATCGTAATATTTTGTAATGAAATTTCTCCTGTCTCATCTAAAAGTAGCGAGATAAGATAAACAACACTATAAGTGTTGTTTAGTACCATTGTGTTAAAGTACAACCATTAAAACTCCAATAAAATATTTATTAGATTACCAGTCGACAAGAAACAGCGTTTCATAAAGTGGGTACATCGATATTGAAGGGACATTCAAGACATTTTAGTTAATTCTCAAGATCTTCATATATGTATGAAAATCATTTTAATGTAAGTATTTAATGTTTGTTGTCTGCTTAAGAGTTTGTTAATAAATCAAGTGTATTTTGAACAAAAAAAATATCACATTTTTGATATATTTTGGTAGATGTTCATTACAGATTGAATGATATTTACCTATACAATATTTTTCTGGAACTGTTTTTACTATAAAGTTAAATAAAAGTAATAATAATAATAGGGATTTATGTTGATAATGGGTTAGTTATGTTCTTAAAAGAACACTCAAAATTGCGAAACATATAGTTCACAGCAACTATCAAACTATTTATAAAACTGAGATACACCATAAAATGATTAAACAAGTAAACGAATATCCAATATACCTAATGAATTAATGGCGCGGATCTCAAACATTATAATGATATGACGTCACGGCTAATGAGGACGCGTTTTGGGTTGGCTAGTACCTATAATTTGAATTTTCTTTCGCTTTTAATCATTTTTAGGGGCCTAACGAAAAACAAATACAACTTTTTTTATATACATATTTTAAATTAGATTCTGTTGTGATTTATGGCATTCTTTCCGAATTTAAAAATTTATGTTAAGTTTATAAGTTCCCCATTATGGCTAAATATAGTATTAACAGTGGCGTTCTGGCCATATAAATGAAACGGTGCAATCACCGAGAGGCCGCGGCCTCTTGAGGCCGGTCAAATAAGTTTTTTCACAAAAAAATTTAAATGTAACAAAACTTTTTTTTAATTCTAATCGAACGATATTAACAAAACATTTAAAAAAATTTAAATATTTTTAACAGTAAAATACAGTTTAAGTAAATGAATAAGACTATATACATAAATGATTGTGACAGATATTTATTTTTATGCATACAAGTATATTTTTATGGTTTTCCAATTTCCTTCGAACATCTAGTAAATATGTACTCTGCAGAATATAAAAATGGAAAAAATTTTGTACAAGGGTTTTCAACAATTATGAGAAACTTAATGATAAACTTATTCATTTTTAAAAGTATCGAAAAACGATTTGATCAAGACAAATCGTCATCTACATCCGGCACTCTACATCCTAGAAATTTTGATACAATAAAAAATGAGTGTACCTTTAACAGCATTTAAATCATTCACTGAAAAGTTAAGACATATTTTATCATACCATATCTGCAACTGCAATTAGAGAAGAACTCGTTGATTTTTCTGATAGATGGATTGTATTAAAAAATAGGATTTTGCAAAATACTGAAATTATAGAAGATCGCGTTAATGACGAATATGTTCAGTCTATAGAAAATATGAAGAATGCTATTATTAATGTAAGTGATAATGAACATGAAGGAACAAATGACAATGTTGTTGATACCGTGAAAGCTTCGCCTCCGTGTGGTACTAACAAGTGTAAAGATTATATAGCTTGCTGTTACGCAGTTTTGCATAAGCACAACTTACATTATATCATTGTACTTATCCAAATTTAAATATAGTATATAAGCATTTATTAACTCTTTCAGTGACACAAGTATCTTGTCAAAAAAGCTTTTCAACATTGAAATACATAAAAAATCGGTTAAGAAGTAGGTACTTTAACACAAGATCACTTTGAAACATTTATACTAATAGACCCCGGTCAAGTTAGACTCAAAAATACGAGTGAGGCTACAATAATTACCATCAAGCTGAAAATTGGTAGGATTGTTGAAAATACCATCATAAATGAAATCTAAAAAGTCCTCATAAATCCGACCCCTGCTAAAAAATTTCCGCGGGGTCAAAGGTCACCAAATATGGTTTTTAGCGATTTTCAGCGAAACGGTAAGTTTTATCGTAAAATTAGTTCTAACAAAAATGTAGATTAGATAATTATCTGTAAAAAATATCTTAAAATTTTTTTTCTAAGAGGCACTGTTTTTGAGATACAACGATTCAAAGAGTTGAAAGACTTCTAATCGTCATAATATATGTATTAGTACACCAGGTATATACATCACTGAAGCTGTAATACAAGTAAACATAATATTCTACGGTCAACTTAACTTATATTACACATAATAATATAAGATTATAAATATGATAATGTTTCTACTATACAGCTTGCGGTCTACCGAGGGATGCAATCCATAAGCTGTATTATATTACAGTGCCAACAAAAATATCTTTACAAAGTGAATGTAACGCGAAAATAATAAGAATTATTTGAATTTTACGTCTTAATCCCAACAAAAATACACAACAAAATACAACAAATGACAAAGTATTAACTTATAATAATTCTTTTTATTTATGCGCCTTAGTTCAATGTGCAAAGATGGGTTTTGTCGGAATAAACACGTTCGTCAGCTAATCTAATCACCCTACCTATTCTCTTCTCAGAAGGGTTTGAACATAATAATGAAAGACAACTTTCTAGGCAAAATGTTTATTGCTAAGTACTAATAAATAATTATGCAAATTACACCGTAATTTTCCTGGGTGGCGAAATCCTTCAGGTAGATGACACCCTCGAGTTATTAATTAGTCTTGAGTACTACTCCGGAGTGAAAATACGTGTTAAACCTATATTTTTTTATCGTGTATTTCGTGTTATTTTCATTGTAATAACAAAAATGTCAGAATATTGTTTTATTTGCGCTAAAATTTTAACTGAAGGTGAAATTGTTACCGTTGAACGTGGTATAAAAACAATCAATGCAAATACTGAAAGAGCTGATGGATTTTTAGAATTTCTTAAACAGCAGAAATCTGTGACCATACATGTGGAGTGTCGTAAAAGTTATTCTCGAAAGTGTTCTATTGCTGCAGCTATTAAAAGACAATATGAAAAATAAGAAGCCAGTACATCGACCAAAAGTCCTCCTCTTACTAGAGCACGTGTAAGTGAACCAGCATTTTGTTTTAAAAAAACAATGCTTATTTTGCGGCCAGGAATGTAATAAAGAGCGTGAAAAAAAATGGCCATCTCTTCTCTCTCTATGTATGGAGCGCCTAAGAAAACTACGTGCTTAGATAAGTTTCGATATGCATGTTTTTTTAAAAGTACTCGAAACAAAAAACAAGTGCAGTTATCTTGTCTTCCTCCAACCTCAGCGGCGGCTCATCAACATCTTTTTCGGGTATATTACCAAGTTCAAGTGTGGCTTGGTTATCAGCTAGATCCAAAAGACTGGGGATGGAAATTAGTCGACAGTTCATTAGAACCAATTCAAACTTTACTCCCCCCTGCGCCGGAAAAACTCCTGAACACAATTTTTTGCAACTGTAAAAAGGGATGTAGCGCTAAATGTGGTTGCAACAAAGTTGGACTGTTTTGTTCGGTAGCATGCACTAATTGTCAAAACCGGTCGTGCTCCAATGTTGAATCCCCAACAATTGAGGATTCATTTGATTCTATCGAGTAGCCATGCGATGTGTCATTATTGGGACAATTTAATTGCACCCAGGATGAACAAGAAGAAGAAGAAGAATAACAAGAAGAAGAAGAAGAAGAACTAGAAGATGAAGAAGAGGAAGAAGAACAATGAGAAGAAGAACAAGGGAAGCAGAAGTATTAGAAAATTATGAACCAGTTTGATAAATTTCCCTTTTTTTTTTTAATTTAAACCGCTTTATATAAAGTTTAATCATTTTTAACCCTTGCCAATATCAATTATTAAATAGCTTTAAATTAAACAGAATCATAACAGATCCGTGGAATAGGCCTACTGGGGAAACCACGTTAAAAAACGCGCTAAGTACACTACCTCAAAGGTGGTGTGGAAACGTGTGCGCATATTATGACGATTACCACTTTTTGAATCGTTATATCTCAAAAACGGTGGCTCCCAGGAAAAAAAGTAATAAGACATTTTTTATAGATAATTATCTAATCTACATTTTTTGTTAGCACTAATTTTACCATAAAACTTACCGTTTCGCTGAAAATCGCTAAAAACCGTATTTGGTGACCTTTGACCTCGCGTAAAATTTTTAGCATGGGTCGGAATTATGAGGACTTTTTAGATTTCATTTATGATGGTATTTTTAACAATCCTGCCAATTTTCAGCTTGATGGTAATTTTTGTAGCCTCGGATGCGTAAGTTGACCGGAGTATAATGGCTATAGAAAAAGAAGCTTTGTATGAGCTTAAAAATCATGAAATAATCGACGAATTTGCTCAAAAATCTACTGCTCAAAAAAATAATATTTAGATTATTGTATTGTATTAAAATTTAAATATTGTTAGATTAAAGTATTTCTACTGTACTTGTATTTGTACTCTCTTGTATAATAATTGATTTACTAAAATTCAACTAAATAGGTACGTAAACGAAAAATTTTCAAAATTTTATTATACTTTTATCTTAATTACAAAAAATTCATATTTATTTATTCAGGAAATTATGATTTCTGCCTTACTGCCAACAATATTTTCATAAATATTTGATAATATTTATTATTTATAAGATTGCTTATTCTTAAATAAAAAAACAAACAATTTTTAAAAAAATCATTGAATTCAAAGTTTTATAAAGGTTAAAAAATGGAATTTTTATTTTATTTTCAAAGTTTAATGTTTGATTTACAAATAATTTGTGTTTTTGTTTTATAAATAACGAGTAAAAATCCTGATAATGGAAGGTAAAATGAGGATGGGAGGCCGCTTTTCTATAAAATCACCGGGCCGCTTGAAAAGTTCCAGCACGCCACTGAGTATTAAACGTAATTTTAACTTACCTTTCTTATGAGCTGATGATTAATAATTAATAAATTATAACAGGAAACTTCGAATGGCTTTGTACAAAGTAGAATTGTTACTAGCATCTTCCTATTTTTAGTGTTCCAGTATATCCAGGGGCAATCATACAATATATCATTTAATTTGAGTGACTACAACATATACTAATCAAATTGTGTATGTAAATATGTGTAACGGCCGCAAACAAGACTATTTACGTTGCAACACGAAACTACAGCCTCATGATCATTCCAGTTCAATCAGAGAGTGCAGCAAGCACCTCTACCGGTTTCGAAACTTATAAGTCTCTCATCAGGAGGCACATATGCTGCTCTCTCTGACCCAACTAGGACAAACCCCGGCGTGCAGTCACGGATTGCAACGAACGAAATGGCAGGAATGCCCTAGCGGCAGCTGCTACCAAAAAAACTAAGTTTTCAATCTAGTAGCACACAAAAATATTATTCTACATCCTACCAGACTGAAAACAATGGGAACCTTCTCTGGTAACACCTCCGAGTCTTCTACAATTTGCAAGCCATAACGGATGCTGAGATTAAGGAATATGAGGGAATTTTGCAATTTATAATTCACTTTAATTAAATTAATTCACTATAATTCATTTTTTTTTTTGGTATATCAGCTGCCGCTAGGGCATCCCTGACATTTCGTTCGTTGCAATCTGTGACTGCAGGCCGAGGTTTGTCCTAGTTGGGTCAGAGAGAGCAGCATATGTGCCTCCTAATGAGAGTTTAAGAAGTTTTGAAACCGGTAGAGGAGCTTGCTGCACTCTCTGATTGAACTGGAATGATGGCGTGGCTGTAGTTTCGTGTTGCAACGAAATTTAAAATGGTTATTCATTTTTGTTTTACATGTTTACTCTGATTGGAGTACGAAGGAAACCATTCTCGTTGGAACTTTACCGCGCTGTGCAGATGGGACGTGAATTATAAATTGTAAAATTCCCTCATCTTCCTTAGTCTCGGCATCCGTTATGGTTTGCAAATTGTAGAAGCCTCGGAGGTATTACCAGAGAAAGTTCCCATTATTTTCTGTCTGGTAGGATGTAGAATAACATTTTTGGGTGTTGTTTTATGTGCTATTAGATTGAAAACTTAGTTTTTTGCTGCCGCTAGGGCATCCCGTTTGTCCTAGTTGGGTCTGAGAGAGCAGCATCTGTGCCTCCTGATGAGAGTTTAAGAAGTTTTGAAACCGGTAGAGGAGCTTGCTGCACTCTCTGATTGAACTGGAATGATGGTGGGGCTGTAGTTTCGTGTTGCAACGAAATTGACAATGGTTATTCATTTTTGATAAATATATAAGTCTTTACTTCTTCTTCTTCTTTTTTTGCCCTTTAATTCGTCCAATTCTGAACATAGGCTTCCCCCAGTTTCCTCCATTCGCTTCTTGCTTTCTGTTTCCAGTGCGTTCCTCCTATCTTTTTAATGTCGTCTCCCCATCTCACCTGGGGTCGTCCTCTTGCTCTCTTTCCTGTCCATGGTCTCCATTGTTGTATCGTGCTATTCCACCTATTGTCCGTTTGTCTAGCGGTATGACCTGCGAAGCTCCATTTTAGCCTGGTTATATGTTGACCTGCGTCTTTGACTTTTGTTCTATTTCTGACCCAGTTGTTTTGCTTTTTGTCTGTCAATTTTACTCCTAACATTGCTCTCTCCATGGCTCTTTGTGTCTTTATTATTTTATCCATGTTTGCCTTGGTCAAGGTCCATGTTTGGCATGCGTATGTGAGAATTGGGAGTATGCACTGGTCAAACACTCTTGTTTTTAAGTATTGTTGTATTTTTTCATTCTTTAGGACCCATTTTAATTTTCCAAATCCTGCCCAGGCTAATCTGACCCTTCTTTTTACCTCCGCTGTTTGGTTTTTCCTATTTATTTTTATAATCTGTCCCAAATATATATAATCATTAACCGCTTCTATTGTGGTGTCGTTTAGTATTACGTTTCTATTGTCTTGTGTGTTTGTCATTGTTTTTGTTTTGGCAAAATTCATTTTTAGACCTATTTGTTCGGATTCATTTGCTAGTTCGGTTAGCATGGTTTGTAGTTCTTCAAAACTTGATGCTATGACTACTACATCGTCTGCATATCTTAGGTGGTTTAGTTTCTTTCCATTTATGTTTATTCCCATGTTTGTCCATTCCATTGTTTTGAAAACATCTTCCAGTGCTAATGTAAATAGTTTAGGAGAAATAACATCTCCCTGTCGCACTTCTCTGTTAATTGGTATGGGTTTTGTGGTTTCTTCCAATTGTACTGTCATTGTTGCTTTCTTATATATATTATGTATTAGCATTCTGTATCTGGAATCTATTCGACAGTTGTTTATAGCTTTTTCTATTGCCCACATTTCCACGCTGTCCAATGCTTTTTCGTAGTCAACGAACGCTAAGTGCAGATCTATATGGTATTCGTTAGCTTTTTCTATTAGTGTCCTAATTGTTAGAAGATGGTCAGTGGTGCTATCCCTTTCGGAATCCTGCCTGCTCTACGGGTTGATACGAGTCCAATTTGTGTGTTAGTCTGTTGTTGATAATCTTCATGAATAGTTTATACGTTTGCGACAGCAGTGAGATGAGTCTGTACTTTTTTATGTCCTTTCTGCCGCCTTTCTTAAATAGCAGGATTGTAAGACTTTCGTTCCATTCGTCGGGTATTTCTCCTTTATGTAGACACTGATTAAACAGATTTCTTAATGTTTGTAAGATTTCTTCTTTCCCTTCTTTCAACATTTCAGCAAGGATTCCATCGGGTCCTGGTGCTTTGTTGTTCTTTAATTGTGATAGTGCTGCTTCTATTTCATAATTTTCTATTTTTGGTAGTGTTTCTGAGTTTACATTCGTGATTGTTTTCTTGATATATTCTTGAGTGTTGAAGTTTGCGTCTTTCTTTGAGGTGTATAGTTCTTTATAAAACCTTTCTACTTCTTCTGATATCTTATCTTTTCTCCTCTCTTCCCGTCCTGTTTCATCCTTTATTGAAATGAGTAGTGGTTTCCCTAAATTTGGTCGTAAGCATTTTAGGCCCTTATTTCTCTCAATTACTTTCTCGATTTCATTTTCAGTGTGTTTTCTTAGATCCTCTCTGGTTTTTCTTCTAATAAGTTTGTTTAGTTCTACGTATTCTACTGTGTTTCTTTTGTTTTCGCTTATTAGTTTTCGTCTACTTTCCATTAATTTAACTGTCCCGTTACTTAATCTATTTTCTTTTGTTGTTAGTTTTTTGGCAGTTTTCATTCCCGCTTCCAAGAGTTTTTCTTTCATTTCTTCATTGATCTTATTAATTTCTGACTCTTCCTTTGCTACTTGTTGATTATAGTTTTCCCTTAAAGTCTGTCTATATTCTTCTACGTTTTGTCTTATTCTGCTATGGTCAATAGCCGTTGGTTTTCTTCTAGATTTCTGCGTCGCTAGTTTGCTTATTTCTATTTTGGCTCGTAGTATGCGGTGGTCGCTGCCAGTTGAGAATTTATTAAGTGCAGTTACGTCTTCGAAGATTTGTTTGTTTTGGCAGAGGAAGTAGTCTATTTCATTTTTTGTCACCCCATTTGGGGAGACCCATGTCCATTTTCGGTTTGGCTTCTTATTAAAGTATGTATTTATTGCATGAAGGTTTTGTTGTTCCAAATATTCTAGTAGTCTTTCGCCCCTAATATTCCTTGATCCAAGTCCGTAGTTTCCTATTTTGTTTTCTGAGTCTTCCATTTTCTTTCCGATTTTTGCGTTAAAATCTCCCATAACGATTGTTGTTTTTATATTTTTGTTTTCCATTGCTGTGGTGATGTCATCATAAAAGTTATCAATTTCTTCCTCATCATGTGTTGTTGTTGGAGCATATATAGTCTTTACTATTACTATACAAGTCTTTACTATTACTTGTTTTATCTAATAAAGAATATGAATCAAGTGTTCTTCTTTAAAGATAGATAAAGTCAATCGCGTAACAATATGATGTTTTTAAGGCTATATAGGTACAATACACACCTCATCATATATGTTTTGACCAAACATACTGAGCGCTACAAAAATTACGACAATTTGGAAAAAAACAAAAATCATTCTGTAGTTAGCGTCCGGACGAATATTCTAAAACAAATAAAATTATGAAAAACTGTGGGAAAAACGATGATTCGTATTTAACCTAATGTACGTTGTTTATTTGTCTTTGTGTGCAAATGGGAGGGACCTGAGTGGTTATGTACCTAATTTAGTTGGTAATTAACAAATAATCATTTAATGAAGATGTTTTAGAAGCTATTTTAATTCATGTCCAGAAAGCTACTGGGCATCCGCTAGAAAAAATATTCTGATCCGGATTTTTTGCACAATCTTACTCAAAAAGGACCCCTTTTAACAAATTTTCATGTTGCCAGGTCCAGAAGTGAGTCAAAAATTTTTTAAACGTTTTTTTTTCTAAAATTATTTTTTTTTGGATCGAACAAAGTTTTTTTTTAGTTTTTTTTTTGGATCATTCCAAACAGAAAAGGTCTTTAGTTACTTTTCTCTAAAGTTGATAGTTTTTGACATATTATAATCGATTAAAAATTTAAAAATTGCGACATCAACCATTTTTAACCCTCAAAAACTACGTGGAAAATTGAATATTTCGGTTTATCGATTGATGAAATTTCGAAGAGTTTTTTGCAATACAATATCGAAAACCCTTTTGTGTTTTAATTGCTAATCAAGCGGCCGCTACACTAGTTTCAACCGTTGCGTTGCATGTATACCACTTTTATTCTGTATAAAATGATGTGTGTTCGTTGGAGAATTGTGTTGGAGTGTGTTCGAAACTACTGAAGGAAATGCACAAGTTTATACGATACTCAATTAATGAATACAAGCTATTTCTTAAAATCTTTCATAGTCCTGGAACATATCACGGACTCCTCGAAATTATCAGCGTGGGTGTTTCTCATCTCCGATGTAGTCTAGATACTGAAATAAAAACACACACAGTGGCGTGCTCGCCATAACACCTCCCTCCTGAAGACCGAAGCTGGGGTGTCCAAGAAGGGCTTCTTTTGCAGCTTCGAAGTTTGGGCTTGTAGTGTAGAGCCTCTCTGGACATGCTCCGCACAAGGCAGGTAGGGCCACGCCACGTGAAACAAAGAAACCAACCGGCAATAACTCATTCTATTTTTGTTGTTATGAGAAGGCCGTAGATGAAGTGTACCACAATGTAATCGAATTATATGTTGCAGTTATTGATTAAAATCCCTTTATAATATGTATAATGAAAACTCATATCTACTACTTGCCGTGTTACACTTTAACTTCGTTTAGGTAATCGCATCATAATATGGTTTTACATTAAAATGAAATTTGCGAATAACCTCGTTATCCAACTTAAATGTTAGACTTTTATTGGTTTGATTGACTTCAAGAATGAATAATATACGGCCCTGCGTTTAATGCCGATGTTGGTGTATTTAAAATTTTATCAGTTAAAATAAAGCTTGAGAAAATTTCGTTGGATAATTATAACAGTGAGAATTTTTTTTGTTTATCAAAAAGGAAAAGGTGCACAGATATTAAAATTTTCCCGGCACTGATGTTGTTTTAATTTTAACTATTTTTCAAAATCTGAGTCACCAATAGGACTACTATAGGACTACTTAAGAGAAATATCGTTTATTTCAAAATAATTTCTGTTATTCTCATTATAAAGATATACAATATTTTTATTATTATTGTCTTGTTGTAACTATTAATGTATTAATGTAATTAAAATATAAAAAAAGTTAGAATATAAAAAAATATTTAAAACCAAGTTAGCTTTAACATTCTGAAATTCGGCAAATTCCTTTCCTTTTCGATAGATATGCCATATGGTTCATTGGAACACTTGATAGAGCGTCTGCCGGTTTGTTTGTTTTAACCGAATGCGAAATATGCTGAATATCCTTTAATCTGCCTTTTAAAATAAAAGGTAAAATTGGTAATTCTGGGTCAAACTTTGTACAAACCAAATAAACAGAAACTATAAAATAATGTAATTTTGATGATGACCCATTGAAAACATTTATAAGCTTGATAGCTTTCTCACAATTCATATAATTATTAGAAGTACTGACTAAAATTATTGTTGGCGTAGTTGCTGTTACGTTACTAATTGCCATTGTATTAACCAAAAATAAATTAAACAAATAAAAAAATGCAAATATTAGATATAATAGCTTAAAAGTTTGAAAATAGCGAAAAAGAATAAATAAAAATAATGAAAACAAATACAAAATGAATATAATTCGACTAACCTCAAGTACTTCCTATGTCTTGTGTGAGAAAGTTGCACCTTCCCAGATCAAGTGGCCTTACACCGGAACGGGTGGCGAACGTTGCACTTTCCCAGATCAAGTGGCTTTACACTGGAACGGGTAGAGAACGGGTGTGAGCACGTTGTACCTTCCAGATCAAGTGGCCTTACACTGGAACTGGTCGAAATTATAAACTGTATGTAATCGGTATAGTAGCCGGGATGTTTTTGCTTCTTCTGTGGAAATGCTTCACCGTTTCCAGGGTCGACTGGCTTTTCACTGAAGCTGGTTGAGAAGATTTCACGAAGTTGCTAGTTACGCCGCCCCAGAACTTCCGAATTACTTTGTGGCTTTACACAACAAGTGGCCTTACACTTGGAATTCTTCAAAGTTGCTTACGGGTTCCTTTAGTTTTCCTTCCTCGTTGCCTTTTACTCGGAACTCAAATACTAAGTCACTAATTCTCCAATTTACCAATTAACGATCAAAATCGATTAAAAAAAGGCTTAACTTTTTTTAATTGGAAATCCTACTGACTGCGCCACTTTTATTCTGTATAAAATGATGTGTGTTCGTTGGAGAATTAAGTAACGAAACTACTGAAGGAAATGCACAAGTTTATTGAGATGTTAACAGCTTATTGTACAAAACGATACTTAATTAATGAATACAATCTATTTCTTAAAACCTTTCATAGTCCTGGAATATACCACTGACACCTCAAAATTATCAGCGTGGGTGTTTCTCATCTCCGATGTAGTCTAGATATTGAAATAAAAACACACACATCGGCGTGCTCGCCATAACATACCTACAACATTGTATGTAAGATGCGTAAATTGCGGAGAAATATTCTGATTCAATTGTTTTCGACCATCGGGCTTGAAAATCGATGTTCATAGAATATCTACGTACCTTGGTAACATTGAAATTTTCGGTTTTTCACATAGTTATACTCACGTGGCTCAAGCTGAAGTTATGTCACAGTAACCAAACAAAACTTTTCATCCGCTCACAAAATATAATATCGTCTCACAAATCTGTCATTACCACATGCCTTTAGACGATGGTTTTTCGTAAAGCCTTGCAATTATTTATGGCGGATGAAATTGGATATTGTAAAATTCCTATCAGTTACAATCGCCCAGCACTGTCAAGACAAGGACCCAATTGCCAGACCCGATGTCATCCGTCTTCCCTCAATGTCATTCGATTCCCAAACGAACATTGGAACACGGAACCACGTTTGGTTTAGTTACGTAGCAAGAACCTATACAAGGACTGTGAGACAGAAAAAGACGGCAGCACACACATTTCTACGTTCTGACATTCCTAAAACAGAACCATTTTGCGAACGAAACAACTATCTTATAACAATTAGCATAGACGTAACCAGGGGGTTTTGAAATATTTAAAAATGAATTGTGAAGGTTGCATAAAAAACCGTAACATCTTCTATTGTCTGTTTACAAATATATTCTGGGCATACGTTAAAAAGTAAAGATGATAGTGCACATCCTTGTCGTACTTCTCTTCTTATTGTAATCTTCCTACTTACTGCAATAATGAAGAATAATAGTGCAACTGCTGCTACTGCTCCAGTTGTTGTCAGTAATATTGTAGCATAATCCTGGACAGCCAAGATAACACTAAATGACCTGAAAATAGTATTTAGTGCTATAAAAAACTTAAAAGATTTTGTTATGAGAAATATAATTCATCATGAATAAGAATACGCATACAAGATATTAATGAGGCCTAAAAATATTAAATAAAATAATGCTCCTGTCTACAATAAGCACTCAAAAGTTTAGAGAATATCTACGGAAATCAAAAAGCAGACCAACTGACAAACTGCAAAGTTGAAAACATATTTACACTAGGGTGACCAAACGTCCCGTAAAAACGGGATTGTCCCGTTTTTTAACGATTTGTTCCGGGCACCCGAAAAAGTCTCTTGCTTGCGGGTCGCCTAAATGTCACGTATTTTGCATTGGGCTGACTTTATGTATCTGACTATATTTTCTCTTTAATTTTTTGTTTTCAATCTCATTTCTCCCTCTCTTTCAAATTTCAGAAGGCTATCTTCCTCTTTTTTAAAATTGTTTTATTTTATGGTTTTCTCTGACTTTTTCAATATCCCCCAACGAAACCAGTGATCTTTCTACTTTTTGTTTGTTGAGTTGGCTTTGTTTCTCGCTATTTTGTATTCTTCCCTGTTTTGTTCTGACGGGTTGTTGATCCATGTTATTCTGGCGGAGTTTTATAGTGTTCTGTCCGTTTCGCAGTCTTGATCGCCCGTAAATTACATATTTAGAGGTAAATAATTAAAAAGATTTATATGCCCCAAATTAGCTAAAAGACGATGTTTCAATCACCCCTACCTGTTTGAGTATCGCCCCAAACCGTCCTTGGCAATGGCGCACCCAATGGGTGTTTGGCGGTTAAACTCCCTTTCCCCCAGGACATATGAAAAAAATATAAAGAATAGTAGAAAAATGTAAATGTCTTTCACACACAATCCAAAAAAATTTCGGTATCCAAGTCAACCCCACGCCCCCAGAGAAAAAATTCTAGGTGCGCTACTGCTTCTTGGATGTGTCCCGTTTTTTCAAGTTTATGATATGGGCCCTGATTCTAATTCAAATTTTGACTCAAAACAAGTTGCAATCAATAATATGGCGACGTTGAAATGCGACTGTGCGAGCCTTATGGATATTAGTTAAACTAACGAAATGATGTCACAAAATAGCGACCTATCGAAATTAATAGCGACTCTAAAAAAGTGGTTGATATTATAATTTCGAGTCGAAATTATTGTGACACGGACATGAATGAATATGAATGGCCGAAAGCGAGGTTAGGTTTAGTTTAGTAGATGTGTTTTGTTTGTTTCTTGCAAGGAAAACTAAAGCAAAAGGATTTAGTCCTGTCGCCAGGGGGGGTACAACGGCCTCCTGTATTCAGATGGACTTACCCAAGATTTTTTTATGTATTTTGGCCCGTAGAACACGAATTTTTTGGGTAACAGTTGATCCGGATGTCGATAAGATTGTTATAAACAAAGAAGTTGAGGAATTACATAACAGCGATTTCTCTCAAAACAAAACATTTTTTTGTATTTTTTGGGCCATTCTTATCAAAACATGTTCCTACAAGTTTTTTCGTAGGATGCATAGTTTTCAAGATAAACGCGGTTAAACTTTCAAAAAATCGAAAAATTGCAATTTTTGAACCCGAATAACTTTTGATTAAAAAATAAAATAGCAATTCTGCTTACCGCATTTAAAAGTTCAAGACAAATTCTATCGGTTTTGAATATATCCATTGCTAAAAATTTATTTGTTTGTTGTTAAAAAAAGCTATAAACACATAGTGTTTCCCATGCCTAATACATGCGTTTTAACGCATGCTACGTAGAAATCGCCTCGCCTGCACTTTTACCTACTCTACCTACTCGTTCGATTTTAAATGAGAAATCATTGACAACATCACTCAAACACTAGGTGTTTTTAGCTTGGTTTAGCAATAAAATAATAAATTTTTAGCAATGCAAATAACTAAAACCGATATAATTTGACTTGAACTTTCAAATGCGGTAAACAGAATTGCTATTTTATTTTTTAATCAAAAGTTATTCGGGTTCAAAAATTGCAATTTTTCAATTTTTTGAAAGTTCAACCTCGTTTATCTCGAAAACTATGCATCCTACGAAAAAATTTGTAGGAACATTTTTTGATTAGAATGGCCCAAAAAATAAAAAAAATGTTTTGTTTGCGAAAAATGGCTGGTAAGTAATTCCTCAAGTTCTTTGTTTATAACAACCTTATCGACATCCGGATCAACTGTTACCCAAAAAATTCATGTTCTACGGATCAAAATATATAAAAAAAACTTGGGTAAGTCCATCTGAATACAGGAGGCCGTTGTACCCCCCTGGCGACAGGACTAAATAATATGGCTGGATTTTATGGAAATTTGCTGGTTTTGGAGAAATTAGATAGAATAGTATTAAATTAGAAATATAATAATTGAGAATTTCCACAACGTGAATTATCAACACAATGAAAGATGTAAGGTAATAATCTGGGAAAATTAGTATAAAACAAGGAAAATTATGCACGAGCTATTTTATTGCTGAACATGCTGGAATCAAATCTTAAGATTTCATATATTAGTAGTATAGCTATGCAAAGTCCTCAGAAAATGTGCTATTTGGTTTATAAACAAATTAGCGCTCCGAAATCTTTTTTTCAATTATTGCTCTGTAACTCAGAAAATTTTAACGTTAAACCAAAAGGGTCGCGGACGTTTCCCCAACTGTCATCAATACGACCAACTTCAAGCGTAACTTTGATACGAGAATTATAAAAAAAAATATGCATTGAAATCTAGACCCCGTAATTCGTTAAGTGTGATAAAGTGAGTACAAAGACATATACTTTATTCCACGAACATACGATTGTTGTGGATTATCTCGACAACTAATATTTTACTGTGCAAATTATGAAGAACAAAATTAAATTGCAAAATACATTGTTGTTTATTGGAACAATTATTAGAGCCATTTACTGTCGCACTTCTTATATTGCACACTAAAATATTCGTTGTCGCGATCCAAGACAGTCGTATATTCGTGAAATAGCCCATACATATTTCTTTCTTTGTAATTATAGCTTCAATTTACCGTACACCTCTCGTAGACTCTGCCCTCTGCCGATAAGGTAGAATCGTGTTGGGGAAAAGTCGCGCGCCCAAACCAAAAACACTTACATAAAAATTCACTCTAATTTCATTCTGCACATAAATATTTTTTCCGATTTCCTTCGGCGGAAATTTTCCTCGAAAAATTCGGGTTTTCCAAACAAAATCTTTCATTTTTAAATCAAATTTTAGGGAAGTAATTATTTATCAATAATTAAATAACTTGGTGACATAAATCTTTTTGTTATGAGTGTCTTGAAGATATGAAAATTTGTATGTAAAAAGAGGACCGGAATAAAAAGGTAATGGTTCAAAGATTGAAATCCTATTGTTTATAACTCTGTCGCAAATACCGGTCAAATTTGACCGGTTATACCTGGAACCACTCCTCGCAATTTAATTTTTTTTCTTCAAAAAGGGCACAGAAGCCGTGCTCCTTTTAACAGCGTTAACTTAATTTAATTTAATCTAGTATTTTATGAGGGGTTCTATTTGTTTATAAGCCAAAAAATTGTTTCTTTATAACATTCCTGAGACCGCTCAAATAGTCCAATTTGTAGTCAATTCTGTAATGTACGTTGAATAGATATAGTGCTTTTTTATACGAAAGTCATAGTTATTCTGGTGTATCATAATCTTTCTGGTTATTATTTCGACCGACATTTTTTAATTAACATTTTAATTATTGCTAAACTATGAGTTAGATTGTCGCCGGTCTCCTGATATATAATCTACTATAAAAAATCTTTCATGTCATCAATTTATTTAATTATTGATAAATAATTAATTCTCTAAAATTTTAATTGAGAATTGCAGATATTTTTGGGAAAACTCGGATTTTCCGAGTAAAATTTTTGTTTAAGGAAATCGAAAAAAAAATAACTTTGTGCAGAACTAAATTACGGTGAACTTTTATTTGAGTGTTTTTGGTTTAAAGGAAAAACCTTAGGAGTTACAGAGCACTAATTAAAAAAAAAAGAAGATTTATGAGTGTCAATTGGTTTATAAATAAAATAACATACTTTCTGCGGACTTGCCATACCCCATATTACTAATATATGCAAACTTTTCCCAAAAATTGCATTTTTTCGATCATTTTCCCAGACTATCAACAAATGTTGCGGTGGTTGCGTAGCCAATAAATCCAATAAACCGGAGCGCTAACCCAAATTTTGAGCTATATCAAAATGATAACGTTAATATCCCCAGTTGTTACTAATATCGAAATGAATAAGAATCGCTATAAATTGCGACCATCATGACGGCGTCGAAATTAAACAGCGACCTCGAAATGAATTAGAATCAGGCCCATGGTCACCCTACCTTACACCGATCTAAAGAACCTCGTTAAAATCCATCCACTTTATTAATACCTGGCAAAATCGTTGGAAAAAATGAGGTACAAAACTACATGTAAACCCAAAAATAAATGATGTCCTGGATAATACTTCAAACAAAAGAAACCAAGTTGTTATTAACCATCTAAGAATTGGCCAAACCGCCTTCAGACACTATTTAGTAACAGAAGAACCACTACCAATTTGCTAGATCTACTCTGAATCACTGATCGTTAAACATATCCTGCTTGATGGGAGAAAGAAGATCCCAAGGAACCACAGATGGTGACCTCAAAATAGGTCTCATCAAAAACATGTTAACATCTTCAAAATACATCGAGTTGAACAATCGAGTTGGTACAAAATTGAACAGCTAAACGTATCGGTAGTAAATTTAAGTATTTTAGCAATAAAATAAAATAATTTTTTTTCAAAAAATATTTTTTCTTTTTTATATTTTAATAATAAGTCTAGAAAATACGTCGGTCAATAAGTCCCGGGCCTAACCATGAGATGGAAACTATAATAAATTTTCCATTTGACATTTCGGTAGTCCTAACCTTCGAAAGTATACTGTCAACATTTTCATGTCATTAGGAATTATTACTGTTATGTAGGTACAGCAAAGAACTGTCAATACTGATGGAATGGGCATGAATCTAATTTAATGCGGCCAAGATGAGAGAGCGTAGTCAGGGAAGGATAGAAGATAATTGCCATCTTTCGTAAACAATAAAAATTATAGTGGTGGTCAGGGTTGATAGATTGCGGTATTTTCCCACAATTTTGGAGTAATTTGAAAGCGTCTAGGGGAATTTTTCTAAGCAGAAATAGTCGGAGAGATAGAAGCGGATTTTGTGCGTGATAAGTAATATGAAAAAACTATACGGGGATATGTTGAATTAGTTGTGTACATGACTTTCACCAACGGCCGGAAACCAGAGTGGGGGCCGAGGGTAGTTATAAGGGGTCAAAATCGCGATTTTTATTTTTTTTTTTGTGACGCTCATGATCTAGATAGTGCACCAAAATTTGGGAATAAGTAGGTCATGACGTAACTAAGTAAAATCTCTAGGGGCGAAACGCTGCGTGGCGGAAAAGGGGTGGGGGTAGGGGTGAATATAAAAAATATAAAGGGTTTTTTGCGACGTTCGTGATTGAGATAGTGGACCAAAATTTGGAAATAAGTAGACCATGACATAACTAAGTTAAATCCCCAGAGCCGGAAACCAGAGTGGGAGACGAGGGCAGTTATAAGGGGTCAAATTCGCCGATTTTATTATTTTTTTATGACGCTTATGATCGAGATAGTGCACCAAAATTTGGGAATAAGTAGGTCATGACGTAACTAAGTAAAATCTCCAGGGGTGGCACGCTGCGTGGCTGACAAAGGGGTGGGGCAGGGGTGAATACAAAAATATAAGGGGTTTTTTTCGACGTTCGTGATTGAGAGAGTGCACCAAAATTTGGGAATAAGTAGACCATGACATAACTAAGTAAAATCCTCAGAGCCGGAAACCTGAGGTGGGGGACGAGGGTAGTTATAAGGGGTCAAAGTCGCCGTTTTTATTATTTTTTTTTCGTGACGCTCATGATCGAGATAGTGCACCAAAATTTGGGAATAAGTAGGTCGTGAGGTATAATAATAGTCTCCCGTTTTATACCGCTCACGTGGCTTTGGGAGTATAGCAGGGTAGTCTGCTATATCTAGGGCCTACGGTATACAAGGAAGGTAACAGGGCCAGTGCTACGCTTCAACCGCCTATAATTACCCCTGGTTTTACCCAAGGTACTAATTTTATTTAGGCTGAGTCGACCTGGGGCCTATAAACATTTAAAAATGTCTAGTTGTTCTTGCCGGCGGTAGGATTTGAACTCCGGACCACCGGTACGCTAGCCTAGCACACTACCACTCGGCTACGCCGGCCCTTCATGAGGTAACTAAGTATAATCTCCAGGGGTGGAACGCTGCGTGGCCGATAAAGGGATGGGGGTAGGTGTGAATATAAAAAATATAAGGGGTTTTTTGGGACGTTCTAGATTGAGATAGTGCACCAAAATTTGGAAATAAGTAGACCATGACTTAGCTAAGTAAAATCCCCAGAGCCGGAAACCAGAGTTGGGGATGAGGGTAGTTTTAAGGGGTCAAAGTCGCAGTGTGTATTATTTTTTGGTGACCTGGCACAACATTTGTCCCCCACGCAGCATTCCGCCCCTGGAGATTTCACTTAGTAATGTCATGATCTACTTATTCCCAAATCTTGGTGCACTATCTCGATCACGAACGGCAAAAAACCCTCATATATTTTTATACTCACCCCTGACTACCACCCCTTTGTACCCCAAGCAACGTTCCGCCCCTGGAGATTTTACTTAGTTACGTCATGACCTACTTACTCCCAAATTTTGGTGCACTATCTCCATCATGAGCGCCACAAAAAAAATAATAAAAACCGCGAATTTTACCCCTTATAACTACCCTCGTCCGCCACTTTGGTTTTCGCCTCTGGGGATATTACTTAGTTATGTCATGGTCTACTTATTCCCAAATTTTGGTGCACTATCTCGATCATAGGAGTCACAAAAAAATAATAAAAAACGGGATTTTGACCCCTTATAACTACCTTCCTCCCCCAATCTGGTTTCCGGCTCTGGGGATTTTACTTACTTATGTGATGGTCTACTTATACCCAAATTTTGGTGCACTATGTCAATCACCAACGTCGCAAAAAGCCCCTTATATTTTTTATATTCACCCCTACCCCCACCCCTTTGTCGGCCACGCAGCGTTGCGCCCCTAGAGATTTTACTTAGGTACGTCATGACCTACTTATTTC
Organism: Diabrotica virgifera virgifera; assembly: GCF_917563875.1. Classification (NCBI taxonomy): domain Eukaryota; kingdom Metazoa; phylum Arthropoda; class Insecta; order Coleoptera; family Chrysomelidae; genus Diabrotica; species Diabrotica virgifera. Next base: position 65,245,665 of record NC_065446.1, on the reverse strand, counting down.
CAAATTTTGGTGCACTATCTCGATCATGAGCGTCATAAAAAAATAATAAAAACCGCGACTTTGACCCCCTTACCCTCGGCCCCCACTCTGGTTTCCGGCCGTTGGTGAAAGTCATGTACACAACTAATTCAACATATCCACGTATAGTTTTTCCATATTACTTATCACGCACAAAATCCGCTCCCAGCTCTTAGACTAAAATGGTTGGGAGATTTGAGGAGGGGGGATTATGGAAGACTTTAAGGGTTTAAGGGGCTATGGTAAATTAATGGCTATTCGTGCCGGTCCTAGCTTGCGTGGGGGAGGAGCTCTGAATTGAGTAGGGGCTCTTCAGTACTTCACAGAAGACGGACTGGGAGGGGGGATGTCCTCAACCCCGACACGGCGCGTCCCAATGGCTGATAGGGAACGTTCCTGTAGATATGCAGGTCAGGTACGAATAAAGTTAAACCGAATAAGTACCCGCGGATCAACTGAGGGCATGACATAGGGCAGCAGCTACGTCATTATTGCACTGGGGCTGTGTGATTCATACAGGTCTGGTATAAAATACTCACAGGCGGCAACTACATCTTAGTTCAACCGGCTGTGATAGTGCGATCAGGCAGGCAACGGGAAACCATCTGATTATCTTCCCAGAGAGCGTTATAAAATGACGACTAGGCAAGGAAATTCTGTGCTTTGCAATCCGGCTAGCAACCAGCGCCGTATCGATTCCGGGTCGAATGGTGTGAAATGGACGACCAGGCAATATCTGCGAAATGGCATACTGGAAGATCAAACTTAGCATTACGTAAAAAACACCGCATCGCAACATGGAATGTTAGGGGGCTGCTAGAGCCAGGTAAATTGTATATACTAGAAAATGAACTGATCAAGGAGAAGATGGATATCTGCGGGGTATCTGAGACACACTGGGAAGGCCAAGGACATTGGGAAGCCACTCACTATAAAGTTTTCATGTCAGGAGCTAACAAATCAGGACAAAAAGGCGTAGCAATATTAATTCAAAAACGTTGGGCAAAATATGTACATGAATACTTTCCAGTAAATAATCGTATAATAAAAATAACCCTAAACGCTAAACCAGTCAAAATGCACATTATACAGGTATATATGCCAACATCCGAAGCGACAAAAGATATAGTAGAAGAAACATACCATCTGATACATGAAACCATCTCTAATATACCTAAGAAAGAACCAATGATGATAATAGGAGATTAGAACGCAAAAATAGGAAGAACGAAAGTAGACGAACATTTGAAAGGAACGATAGGTGAGCATGGCTTAGGCGAGCGAAATGACAGAGGTGAGCGGCTCCTTCAATTTGCCATCGATATGGATCTCAGTATAGTAAACACAATGTTTAAACATCATCCGCGAAGATTATCAACATGGTCTTCGCCTGGAGGACGATACAAGAACCAAATAGATTATATTCTTATCAATAAACGATGGAGGAGCTCTGTAACCAATGTGAAGACAAAACCAGCTGCAGACTGTGGTTCGGACCATAAAATGCTACAAGCAGAATTTCGCATTAAGTTGCACAGTAAAACAATTGCAAAAAAGACAAAAATTGGTTCCAAAACACCCGGAAAAGTTTAGAGAGGCACTAGCAAAAGCTGACCTACCAGTTACTACCGGAGATCCTGAGAAAACGTGGGAATACACAAAGAAGTTGATCACCGAAGCCACCAACAACACAAATCCCAAAGAAAAAATAGATAGAAAAAAACATTGGATGACTGAAGAAACTCTCAACCTTGTAGAAGAAAGACGAAAACTTAGAAACAGCACGTCAAATTCAATACAAAAAGAAATAGAGATAAGCACCACAAATACAACTATAAAACACTTGTGCAGAAGGGACAAAAATAATTATATAAAAAGCATATGTGAACAACTAGAGGAACATGCTGACCGCCAACAATCTAGAGACTTTTCTCCAAAGTCAAATATCTAGCGAGAGAATTCAAACCACAGACACAATCATCAAAGATAATAGTGGAAATACCATAACAAACCCAGACAGTATCGCAGAGGTTTGGAAACAATATTGTGAAATACTATTCTCTAACAACGACCCATACCATAATACAGAGAAAAGAAGTTATGAAAAAGAACCTCAAATATTGAAATCTGAAATTGAGTCGCCAATAAAAAAGCTAAAATGTAGAAAAGCACAAGGAGATGATGGAATAACAGCTGAAATACTCAAAGAAATGGGAGAATTAGAGACAAAAGTAATGCTTAGAACTTGCAATGAGATCTGGAATACCGGAAAGTGGCCAAATGACTGGGGTAAACTCACGTTTATTCCCATATACAAAAAAGGTTCTCCGACAGATTGCAGTAATTACCGTACAGTAGCGTTGATATTGCACGCGAGCAAAGTACTTCTAACAATAATCAATGAAAGATTAAAATCCATTCTCTTACCGCAAATTCCACAAGACCCTAATAGCACACGACGTCCTTTGGACGTCCAAAATAGGTCCATTTTTGGTCCTTACGTCCATGGACTATAAACGGACGTCCTTTGGACGTCCCATGTTGGACGTCCTTCGGAAGGAATAAATATGGACGTCCTTTGGACGTCCGACGTTGGACGTCCTTCGGACGGAATAAATATGGACGTCCTTTGGACGTCCGACGTTGAACGTCCTTTGGACGTCCATACTGGACGAAATACGGACGTTTTATGAACGCTTATATATTATATTGGACACATTATACCAATTACGGGATCAAATAGCAAAATAATTCAATAAAATATTAACTTACGCGTTAACTTTACGTTAATGAAATACAGTCAAACCTGTCAGTAACGGCCACTAAAATGAAAGAACTATTGGCCGATATAGAAAGGTGGCCGTTATTGCCAGTTTTTGTAGTCTAGATATACAGTAAAACTTGTGTTACTGGCCACCTGATAAAATCGGCCACCTGTACTAACGGCCGGTTTAAATATTCCCCAAACCAATTATATCTGGACTACAAAAACTGGCAATACCGGTCACCTTTCTATATCGGCCAATAGCTTTTTCATTTTTAGTGGCCGTTACTGACAGGTTTTACTGTAATTGGTTTGGGGAATTTTTAGCTGACCGTTAGTACAGGTGGCCGGTGTTTGCAGGGGGCCGGTAACACAGGTTTTACTGTAGTTTAAATCGAAAAGATTAAATCTTAATTCAAAATTGTATATACAATAATTATTACAATTATAAACAAACTATATAGTTTAATATCCAAAACATGTTTTTGATTTTATGTAATGTAATGAAAATCTTATTTGTAAATTATTGGTTACAATGTTTAACAATAGGAAATATTCAAGAATAAATAAAATAAAAGTTTAATCCTAACAACACAAAACATTCCAGGAATATAGGTAGGTACTACCGTTCTATTCCGTGAACATCTATCTGATTAAATTATGGGTGGAAAGTTACCACAAGATATTCTATGAACATAGTACAATGTCTTCCTGGAGGGGTAAAATTTTCCATTACAAGATTTTAAGAGAGGCCATTTACTGTTCAATTTGCGTTCATTTTCAAAGCCGCGCGAGTATCTATGTAGCGTCGCGTGGTCATTGGTCATCACATTTCATTTTCATAAGATAACCGATAACCTAAAAATTTAGTAAAAATTTTGATTGGAAAAAAATGCATCGATAAGGGGGTGTGGGAAATGGAAATTAGTGGCTTTTCTGCTGTACTGTCTGCTAGTCAAATCACACAACACTTTTTTCTATGCTGCTAGTTTTTGCTCTGGGCTCTGGCTGGATCTCTTGTTTAAACAATTTTGTAAGTATTATAAAATCCGTTTTCAATTTTCTTTATTCTTTATGAAACGAATCATTTATGCATGCATATTATTACCTGTAAATAGTACCTATTTCCTATTTCTTTTGATTTTTAATTGTAAAGAATAGAAAAATTACCCTTCATTTTAATTTTTTTAGAATCAGCTGAAAGTGGCCTACAAAAAAAAACCAAGAAGGAAATGTATAGCCTTGTGGCTATGAAAGGCAAAAGAGAGATATAAAAAGTGTATTGGCTAGTTGGAAGAAAGTCCACATTGTCCATGCATAATAAGTTATTACTTTATCAACAAATATCAAGAAGATAGCAGGGTCACGAGCAACAACTTCATAAGTTCAAGAATATCGAGGAAATCCAGCTCCTCGATACTACTGGGCAAACTAGAAGATTGAAGAGGACAAAGCCTTTTGAACTAGTTTGAGTGATAGGTGATAGTGAAAAACGGAGCATAGTGCTTGTGTGCTGTGCCTGTGTATGTTAGAATAGTGCATGATCTTGTTAGATTAGATAAGAGACGCTATGGGGTAAGCTCTTCATTTTAAGAAACAGTAGTAATTTAGGTTAAATTAAAATTGCTCATTGGTCAGTTATGACCAGATTGTTTTTTTATGTTTGGCAAAAAGGACTTAAGTCAGAATAGCACATTGATAATGTTTTGATGATTTCTGGACCAGAAAAAAACTGTTGTAGATGTAAACTGTATGTACAGTAGAATCTACTACAGTACTGTAGAAATCATCAAAACATTATCGATGTGCAATTCTGACTTAAGCCCTTTTTCCCAAACATCGGAGAATTGTAATGTACAATAATTCTCCTATCTGCTTTTTCATGAATTTTGTAGGAGATGAAAAACCATTTTTAGGATCATCTGCTTTCACATGTAAATTTTGACATGTTTTGTAGTAAATAGATAGTTGAATTTACTACAAAACATGTCAAAAAATATATGAAAACAGGAGGTGACTATAAAAAAAGTTTTTAGTCTCTCTTACAAAACTCATGAAAAAACAAATCGGAGGTATGTCACATCAGTGACTATATCCAGGGAATGTCTAAAAAATATACTTTGATGTCCCAAGAACCAAATATAACCTACAGTCCATCTAATTTACTTACTGTTGCAGGTCATTATCTACGCCAGAGATCTAAGTTGACATAGTTGCCAAAGTATAAAAAGATCCTGAATCCATTTTAAATCAAATATATCACATAATTATTGTAAACGTGGATTATACAACAAAACAAATTAATATTCAATGTAAATAAGTAAAAACTTAAGAAATAGAGAACAAGAATTAAGTTATAATCTTTTAAGATTTGCAGTGCAAGAGTTTTTGCACTGCATTGTTAATAATTAAAAAACGGCTCCGAACTCTTGGCAAAAAGCTGGTAGGTTTCTTTGTATAAGTTTGTCTACAATAACAACTAAAAAAGTTGTCAGATACCTCGATTATTCCAAGTCGTTATAAAATTAGGTGAAATTTATATTTTTATAGTAGAGGATCTTTTTATAGTAAAGTAAATAATAAAAACAGTAAATATAATAAATAAAACAGATACTTATAGTAAAGAATATAAACAAATATGAAGTGTCATCACCGTAACTGTCAAATAAATGTTACCAATTTATTCTAAAATGTCACCTTCGTTCCATTACAGTTACAGTGTGATCCGAACAAATCTGCTTCATAAAAACGCTTTATAATCCATTTATACAAATTAAATGAAACATATTATTGTGTATTTCTTTAGAAAAGTAACATTAATAGAAATCTTCAAATATTATTTCTACGCGTATATAATAAAATATGTCTAGTGGCTGTAATTCCATTGTACTCGGCAAAGTGATTCTAAAAAAGAACACACCTACCGCCTAAATATTTCAGTTAAAATAAATAACAGTTAGTAAATTAGACGAAGTATGTAGATATATACAGGGTGTAACAAAAATACAGGTCATAAATTTAATCACATATTCTGGGACCAAAAATAGTTTGATTGGACCTAACTTACCTTAGTACAAATGTGCACACAAGAAAAGTTACAGCCCTTTGAAGTTATATATATATATATATATATATATATATATATATATATATATATATATATATATATAATAGCACTAAGGGCCTTAGAGGCCCATGGCTTGAAAAAGTTTGTTTTTTTCTTCATTTTCACGTTTCTTTATGTACTGAGATCTTCTCTGGCTTGATATGTGATTTTTCTCCATTCCTTCCTGTTATTCATTTTTCTTTTCTGACCCTGTAGCACCATTCTTTCCAAATCTTTTTCGACCTCTTGCTTCCATCTATTTTTCGGCCTTCCTCTTCTCTTTCTTGAAGCTGTAGTGTAGTTTAGTACCATTTTTGGAGTCCTCGTGTTTGGCATCCTTTCAATGTGACCTCGCCATCTAAGTCTCTGTGCCTTTATCACTCATTTGAAGTTACAAGATGAAGTGATTTTTTCCAATATATCGAAAACTATTAGAGATTTTTCATTGAAAATGGACATGTGGCATTATTATGGCAGCAGTATCTTACGAAAAAACTATAGTAAAATTTGGACACCCCATAAAAATATTTTGGGGGTTTTGTTCCTTTAAACCCCCCCAAACTTTTGTGCACGTTTCAATTTGATTATTATTGTAGTACCATTTAAACACGTTTTAAAAACTTTTTTGCCTCTTATTGCTTTTTCGAAAAGTCAATTTTTATCGAAATATTTTGAATATTTGTCAAATCCACCACATATTTGTATATGGTTAAGTACGATTATGGAGACTTGGTAATAATATGCAGACTTATTTATGCTTTACATTTTTAGGTATATTTTGAACCATATTAAAAAAGAAGCCAGATCTCGATAAAATGTGCCTTATCGAAAAAATACAAAGAGGCAAAAAAGTTTTAAAAACATTCTGTTTAACTAATGGTACCTCAGTAATAGTTTAATTGGAACGTACACAAACATTTGGGGGGTTTAAAGGAACAAAACCCCCATAAAATTTTTATGTAGACATGTTAAAAAAGAAGTCGCAACTCGATAAAAACTGCCTTATCTGAAAAATACTAAGAAACAAAAATATTGAATTTAACTAATGGTACCACAATAATAAAATTGAATTGGAACATACACAAAAGTTTGGGAGGATCTAAGGGATCAAGACAGCGGCGGCTCGTGGGTCAATCTTCAGGGGGGTCATTTTGGTTTGAAAACTTCAAACTGTTGATTTTTTAAAGTATTTAAAAGATCTTTTAGCATTTATATTTTAGATAAAAAATACAGACTTAGATAAAACTCAATACTATTTACCCTAGTTTTCCGAAAATTAAATTTGTCTTTTTTTAGAGTAAATCTTTTAAAAAATATAGGAAAAATGGTATGAACAGGTTATTGACTGATATATAGATAGGAATATTTATAGTATAATAAATTGTAAATTTATTAAAACGAAACTTACTTTAAATATTTTTATATTTTAAGTCAATTCTTCTATCCTTTAGTTCTGCAAAATAGTCTATGACCTTCTCATTGAACAAGCAGACGGTAACTAACTAAACGTGAGGCCGTCGACTCTACTACAGGTATACGACGGAAAGGTCACTCCCACTCTCGCCCACGAAATTGCTATCTGCCGTCTCTTTTCTATTTTACATGCATTTGTCCATAAGCCATAAGAACTGTATGTAGACAATTTAAAATACGGCCCAGCCACGGGCTTGTGTATAGCGCGAGGCGCGACGTCTATTATATTTGTTTTGCCAATGCAGACTGCTGAGAGTATTTCAGAGTGAAGTTTTAGATAAAAGATATTTTTAATAAAATTGGTATTTTTATGAGATTATTTTAGGGGGGTCATTGACCAATTGACCCTAAGGAGGAGCCGCGCTTGGATCAAGACCCCCATAAAATTTTTATGGGGTGCACAAATTTCACCATAATTTTTCTTTAAGATATTCCTGCCATAATACTGCCACATGTCCATTTTCAATAAAAAATCGCTAATAGTTTTCGATATAATCAAAAAAATCGATTTTCATTTTGTAATTTCAAAGGGCTGTAACTTTTTTTACATGCATATTTGTACTAAGGTAAGTTAGGTTCATTCGAACTATTTTTGGTCCCAGAATATGTGATTTAATTTATGACGTGTATTTTTGTTACACCCTGTATATACAACCGATTACGCACCACCTTAAAAATTGGGCATTTTTGATGTCTCGAATTTCCTAAACCTGTTGTTGCATCTAAGTGATTTTTTTATAATATTCTAGCCTAGGCCCTAGGCTATAGGTTAAGTACCTCCTTATGCTTGTCATGCACGGGGAGCTATACTGTAATATATATTATATCACATCGCACTCTATAGTAATGAGTGAGCCTGCACATACGGAACCATTTGTTTCCTGTCTGCAGGCTCATTCATTACTATAGAGAGGATATGATATAATGTACATATATTACAGCATAGCTCCCTGTGCATGACAAGCTTAAGGAGGTAACCTATAGCCTAGGCTATAATATTATAAAAAAATCACTTAGATGAAACAACAGGTTTAGGAAATACGAGACATCAAAAATACCCCATATTTAAGGTGGTGCGTTAATTTCTTGGAGAAGTGTATTGTAATTTAATGTAAATAATGTAATATCCAATAATTGTAATTTAATATAAGATGTAATATAAGTTCCTTAAAAAATATATTTTTTATTTCCCACGACATTAGATGAATGTTCGGCAGCAAGACATTGGACCAAACTGGGACGTCCTATGAAGGCCAATTGACGTCCACCGAACGTCCCTTCGGATGTTAAGTGGACCTCCATTGGACGTTTGGCAACGTGGCATTTGGACCAAAATTGGACGTCCTGTTAAGGTCCAATTCACGTCCCCTAGAACATCCGGTTAAGGTCCAATTTACTTCCGATTAAGGTCCAATTTACGTCCGATTAAGGTCCCATTTACGTCCGATTAAGGTCCAATTTACGTCCTATTAAGGTCCAATTTACGTCCGATAAGGTCCAATTTACGTCCGATTAAGGTCCAATTTACGTCCGATTAAGGTCCCATTTACGTCCGATTAAGGTCCAATTTACGTCCTATTAAGGTCCAATGTACGTCCGGTTAAGGTCCAATTTACGTCCGATTAAGGTCCCATTAAGGTCCAATTTACGTCCTATTAAGGTCCAATTTACGTCCGATTAAGGTCCAATTTACGTCCAATTAAGGTCCAATTTATGTCCGATTAAGGTCCAATTTACGTCCGATTAAGGTCCAATTTACGTCCGATTAAGGTCCAATTTACGTCCCCTAGGACGTCCGATCAAGGTCCAAATTACGTCCGATTAAGGTCCAATATACGTCCCCTCGGACCTTAGATGGACGTCCAATGGACGTTCGGTAGCGCGACATTTGGACCAAAATAGGACATATAAAGGACGTTCCTCGGACGAAAACGGACGTCCAATGGACGTCCCTAAAGTCCGTGAAGGACGTCCAATGGACGTCCATTGGACGTCCTTGTGCTATTAGGGGAACAATGCGGATTCGTCCCAGGTAGGGGAACAAGAGAACAGAGTCTTAATATTCGTCAAATTATCGAAAAATCTCGAGAGTTTAACATAGAAACATATTTGTGCTTTGTTGACTACTCCAAGGCCTTCGATAACGTATAATGGGATAAAATGTGGCATATACTTAGAGAAATGGGTACGCCAGAACATCTAATCTATCTATTACAAGCACTTTATGTAAATAACATCGCTAATGTAAGAGTTAATAATGTGGTTTCGAAAAACTTCAAATTAAAATCTGGAGTGCGGCATGGATGTATAATATCCCCCATTCTATTCAATGCCGCACAAGATCGAGAACGATATCGGCAAATTGTTATGGAAGCTACCCACGCCTAAAAATTTGGGGGTACTTAAAGAAGAAGAAGAGAAGATTCTATTCAATATATATAGTGAACACATTATGCGTCAAGTTTTTGAGGAATGGCATGGTGGAGCAACGATAGGGGGAAGAAAAATAAAAAACCTACGTTATGCTGATGACACTGTTATATTGGCGTCTTCACCAGAAGAACTGGAAGAAATTATGAATAGGCTAGGAACGGTGAGTACAGAATATGGTTTGAAAATAAATATACAGAAAACCAAAGTAATGATCATCGATAGAATCAGAAACAACCAACCGGAGATAAGAGACTTGGCAGGTTACGAAGTGGTCAGACAATTTAATTACTTAGGCTCCGTTATTACTAACAGTGGAGGATGCGAAGACGAGATCCGTAGGTGCATCATAATGGCCAGATCAGCAACAGCCAAACTCACAAAAATATGGAAGAATACTGACATTACAAAAAACACAAAATTACGCCTTGTTCGAGCGTTAATATTTCCTATCGCCACCTACGCTTCAGAGACTTGGACCATCAATAAAGCAGATTCAAAACGTATAATGGCATTTGAAATGTGAGTCTACCGGAGAATGTTGCGCATACCATGGACCGCATATCGCACAAATAATTCAATATTACCCGAACTTAACATAAAAACTAGACTCAGCACAACTATCACCCCAAAATATACTGAGATATTTTGGACATATAACTAGAAGAAGGGAAGGCATGGAACGAATGATAGTTGAAGGCAACGTAGAGGGCAGAATATCCAGAGGAAGGTCTCCATTACGATGGTCGGACCAAATAAGGGACATGACTGGTTACTCGTTCTCCGAAGCAAAACAACACGCACAAGAGGGAGAGGATTGGATAGAAATAGTCAAACGACTTACATGGCGCCACTATATCCTTACGAAGGAGAACAGATAGAGGAGGAGGTAAATTAAATTTGTGAATATACATAGAATTGTATATGTATATTATACTCTCATATAATCGAAGACGATAGGACCTATGAATTATTTTTAGGGCCCTCTGTTGATAAGTAGTATAATTTTGGTTTACTGTTCTCTACACCTGACTACTAATTTATTAAAATGCGGCAAATATTTAAAGGGGGATTTGAGCTTCAATTTGAGGGAATTTCAGTTTCTACTGAAGTTGTAGCAAATTTTCCCTGGAATGCTCCGTCTCTCTCTAGGACCTCTCACTTGTATGTTGGCCGCAATATCGCTTCACTGTTTGAATGAGACGGGGCCATTCCATCAGTATTGACAGTTCGTTGAGGTACAATGTTTGAATTGACCCTACTTTTGTGATTTTTTAAACAATTGATTCAAAGCAATTTCGTGTATTGATTTATTTTGTTATTTGATGGGAAAAATACCGTCCAAACTGAGCAATGGCTCAAAAAGTGTGACCAGGACCCTGTTTCATCGATTACTACCATGAAACGATGTTTTTCTGAATTCAAACGCGGTAGTACCACCACCCATCCATGGTGGTGAGCGCTCCGGAAGGTCAAGTGATGCAGCTTTTCCCGAAAACATCTAAAAAATACTAAAAATTATTTAGTGGAGTCACTGAAGGTGGATATGAGCTATTACCTCCGATTTCGTTGAACCTCGATCGATTTGCATGAAAATTGGTGAGTGGTTACAGGATATCTCAAGGAACAAAGGTGACATGGTGCCAACTTGCGCTTTTACCCTGGGGGTGGATGCCACCCCTTCTCGTGGGTGACAATTATTTTATTAAAAATAACCCCATAATTCGATAGAGGGAAAAATTTCAAGCAAAATTTGTTATATAAAGTTATTAAAATTATTCAAAACTTTTTGAGTTATTAAAGATCAAAGATTTTAATTTTTCTTGAGAAAAATTCATGTTTTTAAAAAAATTTTCATCAATAACTCAAAAAGTGTAAGTTTTTACAAAAAAGTTATTATTATCAAAATTGAAGCTAATAAAAAATGAAATAAACCCCTTACAACAAAAACCTTTCAATGTTAACTAAAAGTGAGTTATAGGTAATTGAATGTATATTTTTTTCGGCGAGTATAAAACTCTAAGTATTCAAGCTGAAATAACGGGAAACTGATGCATTTTATAACATAAACTTATTAAACATTTGTCAGAGTACTTAAAAATATCTAGGGTAAAAGCACCAGTTATTGGCCTCTTAAGGAGAGCACGTCGATATATCTATGAAATATTTTGTCACTGTGGCCTATTATAACTATTTTTAACATCATGGAATTTTATTACTATTTCTACATATTGCAAAATTTTATTATGTTAATCTTTCATGTCTGAAAATATTTTATATGTGTTCTTTTGTAAACGTGCAAATGAACCAGTTATTGGCCATCCTGATCTAGTTATTGACACCATATATGTTAGTGACTGGCCATCATTTTTTAAAGTGATATGTTACCAAACAATTCTTAAGTTAAAATAAGTAGATAGGTAGGTGTTTGGGTAAGCAAGGATTTTGTGATGAGTGTGGACACAAAAAAAAAACGATAGGTATGTCAAAGTAAACTTTTATTTTTTATTCTGACAAGATTCGCAAACATATACTTGATCTGTGTCGCCATAGAATCTTGTTATGCAAGTTACATAATATGTTCTAAGACACATTTGGCATCTAATGCCTTCCTTTCACTCTGTAATATTTAGTACACATAGATAACACACACCTTTAGAGACTTTTTGATTTTTATTATGTGATGGATGGAATGTTTGATACCAAGTTTGTATTTTTAAAACGCGGAAGAACGTTTGAGACCAAGTTTCGATTTTCGAAGTGTGAAGGAATATTTGATAATAAATTATCAGACAGAATTGTAATTTTTGTTGAGGACTGATATGTATTGTCATCAAATAATTTCCGTTTGGTTTCCGTTTCCGTGGGCGAGAAATATTTTCGGAGATAATCTCAAATTCGCTCCTGGTGTAGGTGATTGCTTGAAAATGTCAATATTATCTTGGTTATTTACAGAGCTTGATGATTTTGTGTGAGAATGAAATTCTGGTGTAGGAACTTTGACAAATTCAGGTAGTGGTGGCTCAAAAACCGCAGTATTGTTACTTCTACTTTCCTGGTTTAGAGGAGAAAACACTTTCAATGCTTTTTTTGTCTTTTCTGGATATTTTTAAATAGGAAAGTGAACTTTTACACCCCTTTTTAATTTTGTTGAGGTCATTTCTATGGGTTGTCTACTTTTCTCTTCAGACTTATTAAAAGTTTTAGCTAATTTTTTATTATTCGACCTTTTTATTTTCTTTTGATTTTCTTTAGTACTTTGTTTTTCCTTTCTTTCAAGTTTCCTCTGTTCCTTTTACGCTCCTCTTCTAATTTTTTCCCTTTTTTCTTTTTCTATTGTTCTTCTATCTGATGAAGTTAGAACAAATGGAAGCTTTTGAGTTTGCTTTTTTCCTTTTCGTGCTGGAGTATCTGGCCATATTAAGTAAGTCGCAATAGATTTATTTGTAGCATTTACAGATATATTTTCAGAAATGTTTAGGGATTTCTCGGGTTTTTTGATCTTCTTTAACCGTTTTCGTCACACTTGATTCAGCTTGATTTGTATATTCTTCTATTCCTTGCATGTTGAAAATTTCATTCTCGGGTACTATCAAGGTTTCGTTCTCCATTTCAGGAATGTTTACAATTTCAGTATCATCTATTATTACAGGTATATCATTTATATCGAAAATTACTTCACTTGCGTCTAAAAATTTTACTTCTTCGTCTAAAATTTTTTCTTGTTCGTCCTTTGTAGATATTTCTACTGAGGATTTTTCTGTAAATGCTGAAAAGATTTGTTTCAATATTTGGTAATCATCAGATTGAGTTTTACAATTATTTCGACATAGCTGTTTAATTTTGTCATTGCCAACTATTTCACAAAATTGTTTATAAGAAATTGTTGTATTTGGATCAATAGGTGTTAGTAAATCATTGTGCTCATCCAGATTATCTTCAGTTTCAAATTCTTTCCCAAGCCATTTTGAATAGTCAAGAGCAGAAGAATTCCAAGGAAATATACCGCATGCCCTAAACCCACTTCTGATAACATCTGGATTTAACCTATCTATAGCAGATTTTAAAACAGAGGCAAACTGTACTTTCGTTAACACTTTTTGGGGGTTGTATCTCCTAAACTGAAGCACAGCTTTGTTCCAAAAAGTTTTTAGAGGCTTAAATGCAGCCACATCCCCTGGTTGCATTAATCTCGTGGCATTAGGATATAAAGCTACTAAAATAATTTTCAAATCTGTACAAAGTTGACTTGTCTGTACAGTTAAATGGGTTTTATGCCCATCAACAAAAAGTATCACCGGACGTGTAATATTATTTCGATCTAAATAAGGGTTAAATATATTTCCAATATATTCATAAAAGTTTTTGTTGTCCATCCAACAATTTTCTGTTAAACCAATACCCCACGAATTCGGCACAGCACTTAATATATCATTTGGAAATCTTTTATGGGGATAAATTATCATAGGAGGTAAAATATTGCCTATTGCAGAAAATGTGAACATAACTGTTAAGTTAACCTTTGGGTTATGTTCAATTTCATAGACGTTTCTGGAACCCTTCATAGCCAAAACCTTTTTATATTTGGGACATAAATAAAAACATGCCTCGTTACCATTAAAGATTCTTGTTGGGTCTTGAAGAACGTCTGAAATTCCTTTTTTATCTAGATAAGATTTTATGTTGTCAAACCATTTGGCAATATCTCTTTGGTTAATGTTTGAACTTGCTGATGTCACTCCCTCTGAAGTCCTTAGCGAAATGTTGGGATTGCGCTTTAGAAATGCTGATAGCCATGTTCTACCTGGTCTATTTTCAGCAAATGGATTAACTCTAGGGTAACTCTCTAAAAATGATTTAACGGAGTCCTTAATGTCGTCAACACGAACAGGAAATCCTCTATTTTGACAATGAAAAATCCAGCGTTTCAGTTGTTCCTCTTCATCCTTCGAAAGAAATGGATCTGGTCCATGCGTTATCTTGTTATGAAATTTTTCACTTCTCCGGTAACTTATGGTGGCTCTGGGAATATTAAAAATTCTTCTCGCTTCTCGCTCACTCATACCATTTTTAATTAACTCTAACGCTTTTTTAACATCGTCTTCGGAATACTTTTTTTATAATTGTTTTCAGTTTTAGATCGTTTTGGCATATTTTCTAAAACAATTTATAATAATTAGTTATTGGCCACACATAAAACATTAGGTATTAACATATGTCAATCACTAGATTCTTACAAAATCTGATGTTTCAGTTATTGGCCATCTAGGCTAATAACTGATACATTGATAATTTCATGCATTAGTAGTTGGTCACCTTAAAATTTACGTTATTTGAATAAATAACGTTATATTCGTTATGCAGTTTGGAGCAGGACATGCCCTATATTCTCACAAAAACATAAAACATAAAGTAGAAAGTGAATTGCAGTATATAGTACTTACCGACCAACACAAGTTTCTCTAGGTAAATAACAAAATTTCGGTTGTAAACTAGCGGCACAGAACAGTGTCTCGTTCAACATCGAATACTGACTAAAATGTAATGGTTACCTTGAAACTAGATATGTCATACTCTAGGAGACATGTTGCCAAACTTAAAAAAAGTGGTTAGAATTAACAAAATACCAACATTTTCCTAATTATAATTAAAACATATTAGTAGGCCAATAACTAGCACATGGCCAACAACTGGTGCCTTTACCCTATTAAATGAGCCCTCGAACATGTTGATAACGTTAAAATTTATGCTCCAAATTTTTTTTAAAATTTATCTTTTAAAAATTTTTCCAAAAAATGTTATTGTTTTTCTTTAATAACTCCGTTAGTGTTTACGATATCAGGTTCATCTAAAAACTGTCTAAAAGCTAGTTCCAAGTGCTATTTAAGCACGTTAAAACTAATCTTTTAAACCCCTTACTTTTTTAAAAATAAAAGGTTAAATGAGCCCGGTTGCATGGTTCCCACAGCAAAATTTAAGATTTAAACATTTCTATCTCGGTTATGTTTTACTCTATAGAAATAGAAAACAGGTAAAATATTTGGCACAGAAAAACTAAAATTGGGTTATATATAATTTTTTACGTATATTGAGTATTTTTGGAGTTATTATCAAAAGAATATGAGAATTACAATAATTTTAAAGATTATGATTTTTTTAAATTATATTTTTTTTTCCAAAAATATGCATTCTAAACCGGTCAAAATTATCGAAAACGTTACTTATGCTAATATAAAGAAGTTCTTGTAAGGATTACTATAAATTTTAATTTTTGTGGAAATGGCGTATGTTTTATTTTTCACTTTTTCCTAAAAAATTCGAAACGATTCTTTTATTTTCATTATAACTTGCTTAATTTTGACGCTATTACCTTGTTCTGAAGCTCATTTGGTAGGTATTCCGAAGTATTTTGACAAATGTTTAGTAGGAATATCTTATACATTGCATCGTTTTCCCGTTACTTAAGCTTGAATACTTAGATTTGAGTACTCGTCGAAAAAAATACACATTCAATTGCCAATAACTCACTTTGAAATAACATTAGTTTAGTTCTTTATGTGAGGAATGTATTCAATTTTTTATTATCTTCAATTTCAGTAATGATAACTTTTTTGTAAAAGCTTATAATTTTTGATTTATACATGAGAAACCGATTTAAAACATGCTTTTTTTTACGAAAAAAATAAAATTTTTGGTCTTTAATAACTCAAAAAGTGTTGATTTATTTTAATAACTTTATATAACAAATTTTGCTTATAATTTGTCTCTCTATCAACTTATGGTATTATTTTTAATAAAATAATTTTCACCCCCGAGAAGGTGTAGCATCCACCCCCAGGGTAAAAGCGCAAGTTGAAATCATGTCACTTTTGTTTCTTGAGGTATCCTCTAATCACTCACCAATTTTCATGTAAATCTATGGAGGTTCAACGAAATCGGAGGTGAAAACCTTCAGTGACTGCACTAATTATGGAAAACCGCAAATTGAAGTAAGTTTCAAGATAAATCTGACACTCTAAAAGTTACTAATGAGCATAATTTTGTCTGTTATAAATAAACATTTATGCATGATAAAGTTGTTTTGAAAATGGGTGTCGCGTTTACTCACACCAGAACAAAAACCAAAATGGATTGATGAATCTCGACATATTTGGACATGTTTGATCGGAATAAGTCAAAGTTTTTTCATCAGAATATCACAATAGATGAAACATCCATCCAACTCTTCACTCCGGAATTAGTATAGCTCCCGGAGAAAGCCGTCCAAAACGACCAAAGACGCAAAAAACCACCGGCAAGGTTTTGGTCTCTGTACTCTGTATTTTGTATCTCGCAAGGAATTATTTTCATTGACTATTTACATAGAGAATTAATCAACAGCGACTACTATATGGGTTTATTGGAGCATGTGAAGACCGAAATAGAAAACAAAAGGCTACATTTTTTGAAGAAAAAACTGTTGTTTCACCAAGAAAACGCACCGTCCGACAAGTCGATAAAAACGATGGTAAAAATGCACAAAATTGGGCTTTGAATTTCTTCCACGTCCACCGTGTAGTCCAGATTTAGCCCTAAGCGATTGCCACCTTGTAAGAAGTAAGAAGTTATCACCGAAACTGAAGCCTATTTTGAGGGCAAAGATAAGTCATTTTACAAAAGTAACATGAAAAATTTATAAATATATAAAGCAACGTAGATTAGCCCTGATAAAAAACAGTAAATCCGATAGATCATATTTTAATAGAGAAGAAACAGGTAAACAATGTAATAAATGTAAAAAGCATGGGAGGAGCGGAATGTAACTCGCTACTTGGTGAGAGCAGAATACAGAAACGAGCATAACATAAAGATAAACAATAAAACAAAACAAGAAATTGAAAAACAATTCAACATACAACTAATAAAAGGTACACATAGAACAAGTATAACCAACAGACTAATCAGGGAACAAGAAACGTCAGGCCCAGTAAATAATGGGGAAACATAACAGAAGCATTCATGAACAGAAGTAAAGTAATCCTAGCGAAAAACAAGAGAAAACGCAAAACAAAAGATTGGTATGATGAAGAATTTCAAGAAGTAGCAGAAGCAATAAGAAAGGTAAGACTCAAAAATTTCACAAATAACGAAGATAGCAATAGAGAAGAATACAGAGAATTGAGAAAAATCATAAAAAGAAAATGTAGAAGCAAAAAAAGAAAATACAACGAAAACAAACTGAAAGAAATAGAATGCAAATTAAAAAAATAAGATCATTCTATAAGGAAGAAAAAAAATGGAATATCAGAAAAATATCCTATACATGAGAGACGATAAAGGGATACGGCTAAATTAGCCGGAAGAAATAATGAGAAACTGGCAAAACTATTTCACAGAACTGCTAAATAAGAGCGAAGTACCTACAAAAGGAAACAAACCATGAAATTGAAGATGATCAGATAACAATAAAGATACCCACATAGGAAGAGATAGAGAACAAAATAAAGAGCCTGAAAAATAACAATAGCCCAGGAATAACAGAGATATCGGTCAAAATGATAAAATCAGGAGAGAAAAGACTACAAAAAGAGATATGTGATGTGATAAAAAGAATATGGGAAGTAGACTATAGAGGCATCACACTACTAGAAATAGTTAACAAAATCTTGCCACAAAGTATAAGAAAAAGGCTAAATCAACATTCGGAAAACATATTGGGAGAATACCAGGCAGGTTTTAGAGATAACAGATCAACGACAGATCAAATATTTACCTTACAAAAAATACAGACTACCTACGAACATAAAGCTACTATATACTTTGTTCATCGACTTTAAGCAGACCTACAACACAGTAAACAGACAGAAGATGTACAAACTGACGATGAAAATCACAACAAACGAAAGAGCAGGAAAGGGTGTACATCAAAAAAGTTTGAAACCAAGGAAGGATTACAACAAGGAGCCCTACTATCAACAACTGCGTTCAATCTAACATTGGAAGGAATATTCAGAAAAAGCAAAATAAACATGCAAGAAGCGATATTTAAAAACGACCACCAATGCATAGCATTTGCAGATGATTTGACACTATTAGCAACAAGCAAGAAAGAACTAATAAGTTAACGAAAAACATAATAACAGAAGCCAAAAAATTCTGGACTTAAAATAAATGAAGGAAAGACAAAGTATATGATAATGGGAGAGATACAAAAAGAAAAAGGAAATAACATCATAGACAAATATATGAAGAAAAAACAAGTACCTACTCGTTCAAAAGAGCCAAATAAATTAATTACCTGGGAACCAAAATAGATGAGAATGGTCATCAGGAAGGGGAGATAAAGGCAAGAGTAGCTAAAGGAAAAAATGTATGGATCATTACGCACATTAATGAAATTCAAACACCTATCAAGCAAAACAATAATCAAAATTTATAAGACTTTTATCAGACATACAGTAACATACGCATGCGAAACATGGGTGCTGAAAAAGTCAGAAAAAGACTTTTTAGAAAGATTGGAGAGAAAAAAGCAAAGGGCAATATATGGAGGTGTGAAAATAGAAGGTCAGTGGAGAAGAAGAACTAATAATGAATTAAAATAACTATATAAACAGCCAACGATCATGACGACGATCAAATCATAGAGAATATGATATTTCGGGCGTATCGAGAGAATGGGAAGTAGAAGAATGCCAAAAATTGTTCTCTCACGAAGACCAATACAAAAGAGAAGGAAAGGAACGCCAAGGAAAAGATGGAAGGGCAGTGTGTACGAAGACCTGAAGAAAAGTAACATTGAGAGATGGAAAGACCTAGCATTGGACAGGAGGAGATGGAGAGAGATGTTGAAGAAGTGCATAAATAGACTGAAGTGTAATTAAATAAAATTTATAAGACTAAAATAAAATGCAATCCGAAATGTAAACATTTTAGCCCTAGGCCTATAAGGCCCAAAAACTGTTGTTTTGCTAGTTGCCCAGGACTTATTGACCGACGGGTTACTGCTTATACTTTCCTTTTAATGCTTAAATAATATTTAACAATTGTCTTCAGTTTGGTGTAAATCATTTCTTGGTAGTCAGTATTGTGGATGCAAGTGTCGTGGTTTGAACTGCTAAAATTTTCTTCAATATAATGGGCAATGCAACGAAATTGGAGACAAATATTATATTTAACGAATGCGACAAATATCATCGGGTAAGCAATAGCAAACGACGCTGAAAAATAAATTATTCTTTTGATTGTGTTAAATAAATGAATAAATTGAATCTGTGTATACAGGGTTATTGATTAGTGGGATAAAGCTCAATAGATCCGGTATAGTAATAGATAGCAATAAAAGTTAATAACAAAAATTTTAGCCGCATTTGATCTTCACATTACAAAATTAGTTAGAATGTTACAGGGTGTTTGATAACACAGTGGCAGACCAAACTTATGTTTTTTTTAATGGAATACCCTATATTTGATTTTAAATTCGAAATACTGTTAACTTCTCCATCACAAAAATATAAAGGTTTGTTATGTTATACAGGGTATTTACAAAGTTATAACCAATTTTATATGAAAATCGTAACAACTCCCTGTATAAATAAAAATAAGCAAAACAGCAATGGTTTATTAATGCCATGTTTTTTACGTACTCTCAGAATTTTCAAGAATGATCGATATTGCTAATTTTCTTTATATCAAATACAGGGTGAGTCAAAACGCAAGTACATTATTTTTTCAGTAATTTTAAATGGAACACCCTGTATTTTATATAACTATTTAAAAGTACCATTACCGTACTTTAATTTTTAGATAACATTCCCTATGTCTAAATTTATTAGTTTTCGAGATATTTTCATTTTTCAATGGACCAGTAGCGTGGCCACCCAAATCATCAGAATTTAATAAACTGGACTGATTTTTTTGGGGTTACGTTAATAATGAAGTTTATAAAATACCTCCAACAACAAGGGATAAGATTAAAAATAGAATACAAAGTGTATTTCGATGTGTTAATTCACAAATGCTTCGTAGAGTAAGTAGCTTATTCAATGATCGTTTTTAGGCGTGCATAAATGTGTTAGGAGGCAATTTTGAACATCTTATGTAATTAAATATTGAAAATATTTTATTAAAAGTAGCTTCTAATTTTTTCAAACATGTTTTTTTTGCAAACTTCCACTGATAAATTATTTTTCGTTCTTTATTTGTTACATTGTTACATTTACATACAAAAGTAGTGTTTAATTGTCTTCACAAAATGTTGTGTTTTGTGTGTTCTTTGTAAAATTTTTTACTAATTTTCTTTCTTTATTTGTTACATTTACTAAAAAAGTAGTTTTTAATTGTTTCAAAAATGTTGCATGTTGTGGTTGTGTTTTATTTGTAAAATGTATCACTAATAAATTATTTTTATTTCTTTATTTGCTACATTGTTACATTGATTACCGGATTGATAATCAGTAATCGTCAATTGTCAATTCAGTCATGGCTTACTTAAAATTTAGATAAATTTAGACACCTAAAATAATTTGCTTTGAAAAATGAAAATATTTCGATACCTAATATATTTGGACATAAGGAATGTTACATAAAAATTAAAGTGCGGTAATATTACTTTTCAATAATGATATAAAATACAGGATGTTTCATTTAACATTAGTGATAAAATAATGTACTTGCGTTTTGACTCACCCTGTACTTGATATAAAGAAAATTAGAAATCAAAAATGAATAACCATTTTCAATTTCGTTGCAAAACGAAAATACTTCCGCATCATATTCTAGTCCAATCAGAGAGTGCAGCAAGCACGTCTACCGGTTTCGAAACTTATTAGTGTCTCATCAGGAGGCACATATGCTGCTCTCTCTGATCCAACCAAAACAAACCCCGGCGTGCAGTCACGGATTACAACGAACGAAATGGCATAGATGCTGTACAGGATTATCAGCATCCAAAATAAGAGCAAGACATATTCGTTTAATTATTAAATGTCTTACAAAACAAACATCACGTTTGTTGTTAAATAATTAAGGTGAAACCGATTACAAGTGCACTAGCTTCGATAACGCTTTGTCAACTATTCAATATTATTCTTAATTCACGGCCAAGCCGAGTCAGCATTAAAAATATCAACACTTTTATAGTTTATTTATAGATACAAAATAACATCGCGGATCATTCCTTTATAATTCTTTTATCAATTATCATTCGCGATTTAGATACCTGATTAGAGCACACCAACTAGTTACTGTGGTATTTAGAGTTGGTAAATAAATAAGTATTCAGCAAATACTATCATAGGGAGTAAGTACCCCCACTAACATAGGACGTTTCTGAGGGTGGAGCACCACCATAATGCCCTAGCGGCAACTGCTAGCAAAAGACTAAATTTTCAATCTAATGGCATATAAAACAACATAATGTTACTCTACATCCCACCAGACTGAAAACAATGGGAACCTTCTCTGGTTACACCTCCGAGGCTTCTACAATTTGCAAGCCCTAAGGGATGCTGAGACTAAGGAAGATGAGGGAATTTTACAATTTATAATTCACGTCACATCTGCTCAGCGCGGTAAAGTTCCAACGAGAATGGTTCCCGTTGTACTCCAATCAGAGTAAACATGTAAATCAAAAATGACTAACAATTTTCAATTTCGTTGCAAAACGAAATGTTTTCATGTTTACTCTGATTGGAGTACGAAGGGAACCATTCTCGTTGGAACTTTACCGCGCTGAGCAGATGGGACGATAATTATAAATTGTAAAATTCCCTCATCTTCCTTAGTCTCGGCATCCGTTAGGACTTGCAAATTGTAGAAACCTCGGAGGTGTAACCAGAGAAGGTTCCCATTGTTTTTAGTCTGGTGGGATGTAGAGTAACATTATGTTATTTTATATGCCATTAGATTGAAAACTTAGTCTTTTTTTTTAATTAGTAATGTCAATAATTCTTGAACATTTTGACAATAAACAAAAAAATATGACATTAATAAACCATTGCTGTTTTGCTTATTTTTATTTATACAGGGAGTTCAACTTGTTACGATTTTTATACAAAATTGGTTATAACTTTGTAAATACCCTGTATAACATAACAAACCTTGCATATGTGCCTCCTGATGAGAGTCTAACAAGTTTCAAAACCGGTAAAGGTGCTTGCTGCACTCTCTGATTGGACTAGAATATGATGCGGCTGTATTTTCGTTTTGCAACGAAATTGAAAATGGTTATTCATTTTTGATTTACATGTTTACTCTGATTGGAGTACGAAGGGAACCATTCTCGTTGAAACTTTACCGCGCTGAGAATATGGTGGTAACGCGTTCTTGCTACCCTAACAATGGGGTTGATTAACTGGATACACTATTTTCCCATTAATTCTTTATTATTTTATTAAGTACATATTGTTATATTTCTATTTGATCTGAAAATTAAATTTTGATAATTATAAGCAGAATTCAATTTAATATAAAATATTTTCAATTTTCTCAACCACGGGCATATAAATTTAAAACAACCTGTATACAACAAATTGTTATATGTAATTTTAAGAAGTGATTAGAATAAGCGTACGAAACTCGGAACAATGTGCGTAGAATAAACAAAGTGAATGACGCGTACCATTATCGGTTCTTCTCGGAAGGTCGATCATTAGCCTATGCTAAATAAAACTCAGTGAAATAGATGATAGTTCATTATCGTTTTTCGCGGAAGGTTTCGATCATTAGCCTATGCTAAATAAGACTCATTTGAAAGAGAGAATAGGTCATTAAAATTTGTAAATAGTTAGAAAGTATTTTAGAATGGGAATTAAATATTTTCTTTTGAAATCCATTAAGCATATTTAGAAAGATTAAAAATTGGTTTTGAGGAATACTGCGAATGAGAGTTGGTGGTGGAAGATTGATTTGTGAATTTGGAAGGGATATTTAGAAAGTAGGGGAATGAATGACAAAGTGAGATCAGAATGTTTTGAGCTGTCGAGAAGTGAAGTCGAGTAGTAGACGGTAGTGTTCGAGGAGTGAGAAAGCCGGTGTAGTTCCGTGAGTGTGGAGTATCTATCGTGGAACGAGAAGTAGGCCAGGTCGAGAGTAAAAGAACCTCCTTGAGCCCAGAGTGTCCCGGTAGCTGATAGCAGTTTCGAAAAAGGTAGAACACAGCATCACGACAAAAGCAGGAACGAGAGCTATTCGAGCTAGTTTTTCAAAGGAGAACATCACTGGAAGCCAGGACGAGGTTTGATCGCAGCCAAGGATAGCAGGAAAGGGTTTTGTGTGAGGACATTTTCAGTTCACCAGGAAAAGGTCAGTCTCATTTGTTTGGACATGAATGTATGGGTTTTTCGTATTAAATTCCACATAAAAAATTGAATAACATAATCAATAATATCAGATAAGCTTCATCAAACTTAAATAGAGTTGTTCCTAATAACTCCTAATAGTTAAATGTTAATAAAAACTTTCAATTGAAAACCAAAAGGAAATAAGATTCCCATTTGTAAATGTTATGTTTAAGAATAATAAGAAATAGCAAATATTAAGCATTGGTTGCCTTTTAAATAAAATAAAAAATATTTTGATTATAATTGTAACCCATATGTGTATTTTTTTTACTCTTTTCTTTTCTATCCCGATTAGGAACCATTAAGAAATATTTAGAAGCCACGGAAGTAAGTAATTAATTTATAATTCGCCCTGAGATTGAAAACATATTGATATGTGATCTGGTTAATTAATTGGATTAGTATTAATACATTGATTAAATTAAGTAACATATAAGAATATTATCTCATATCAATAATCAAGATCACTTCAATATATTACTCGTTTCTAGTAGGTACCCAGTTGACGATGGAATGAACGTCCTCTCTTCGAGGTGGCACTCTCTAAAGTAACCCCAACATTAGACTGCCCTAAATATCTCTGTGTATGAATACTTATTGATTACCTATGTTTGTAATACTTTCGTATATGTATGTCAAGATTATTATGTCAATAATAATATAAAGAAATGCAATCTTGCACTAATACCTACAAGTGTAAGTTTTGTTTACAAGACTACTTAAACATTCGGCATGCTTGATTGTTTACTAATATATTTAAATATATTACAGTTAATTAATTTTAAGATATTTGAAATTATTTGAAATATTGTTAAAATCTAGGACAAGAAGATGGGACGTGAATTATAAATTGTAAAGTTCCCTCATCTTCCTTAGTCTCAGCATCCGTTATGGCTTGCAAATTGTAGAAGCCTCGGATGTGTAACCAGAGAAGGTTCCCATTGTTTTCAGTCTAGTGGGATGTGGGATGTAGAGTAACATTATGTTGTTTTATATGCCATTAGATTGAAAACTTAGTCTTTTTTT
Organism: Diabrotica virgifera virgifera; assembly: GCF_917563875.1. Taxonomy (NCBI): domain Eukaryota; kingdom Metazoa; phylum Arthropoda; class Insecta; order Coleoptera; family Chrysomelidae; genus Diabrotica; species Diabrotica virgifera. The sequence goes on along the minus strand of NC_065446.1, from coordinate 65,220,527 downwards.
TTAAATTAGCAATGTCAATAATTCTTGAACATTTTGACAATAAACAAAAAAATATGACATTAATAAACCATTGCTGTTTTGCTTATTTTTATTTATACAGGGAGTTCAACTTGTTACGATTTTCATACAAAATTGGTTATAACTTTGTAAATACTCCGTATAACATAACAAACCTTTATATTTTTGTGATGAAGAAGTTAACAGGATTTCGAATATAAAATTAAATATAGGGTGTTCTATTTAAAGAAACATGAGTTTGGTCTGTCACTATGTTATCGAACACTCTGTAACATTCGAACTAATTTTGTAATGTGAAGCTCAAAGTTGGCTACAATTTCTGTTATTAACTTTTATTGCTATCTATTACTATAGCGGATCTATTTAGCTTTACCCCACTAATCAATCACCCTGCATGTTACAGTTCAAGTTGATTCTCAGTTAGAGTTGACTACTCCTACTAATTCGAGTCAACTCAAACTAAAACGAACAGTACGAGTTAATTTGAAAAATTAGAGTCAACTTTTACTTGTTGAAGTAGACTCTTCCTAACCCTTGTTAGTGAAAGTAGATCCCGGGAAAAAGAGAATAAATTCTTATTAGTTTAAGTTGACTATTCCTGGATCTTTTCAGTCAACAACGTGCATTTTGATGCGTCCGCATTTCTTCGTCTTGACTGTTATCAGCTTATCACGGTTTTAACATACTCAGTAACCCAGTGTGATTTTATTTCTAGAATCTGCTGGTTGTATTTGTGCTGGTTCAGCTTCTTGAATCATCTTCAACTAAGTATTTTCAAAAATACTTTTTGAAAATAGTTTTTATTTTTTTTTTTTAATTTTTAAGCGTTTCAAGTGTTAATAAGTTACATTCGTGTTGGTTCTTTTTAAAATGTCAACAACCAAAGAACAAAAGCAAATAATTTGACTGGAACCATCTCCTTCCAGATAAAAAGAGCGTTGAATAAGAGAGAAATCATGTCTAGTTGGAGTATGCTTTGACTAGTAAATTTAATATTGACCTAATTATTGGGAAACACGCAACTCTTACTCAATGGCATTGGGAAGAGTATACTTTTCCTAGTTGGAATCTACTTTTACTAGTATAAAGTATGTAAAGTAAAAAGTGTGTAAAATGGTGTAAAATGGTGTAAAAAGTAACATATACATATTATAGTATAAAAGTAACATATTCATTAATTAAAGTATTGTTAATTCAACACCACCAGCCTTAGGACTAAGTAAGTAGGTAAGTAAAAAGTATTGTTAACATCTCTAACAAACGGTCAACACAATTAAATATGATTTCTACTCTGCCCTACTAGGAAAAAAGACCTTAAGTCCAAAAAAAAAATTGAGATAATGTCATATTAGGGTTTTATAGGTGGTTTTCTACCTTTTTTTGAGGTTAGAAAGCGATAGCTCCACTTCTTCAATGAGAAAAACGCTAATGAAATATGCCTTATGTCCTAAATTGTCTGCCATTCTAGTGAACAAAGCCTCAACTGCAACTTTTGAATAAAGAAAGCCTCAAGTTACAGTCGTTTTTGACTTAAGGCTTTTTTACTTCAAATTTCTATTATTGCAAGAGAAATTGGAACCACGCCTTAACTTACATCAGATAAAAGAAAGCCTTATATCCACTTGCCAGTGGAGTTAAGGTTTTCTTTTCTCTGATGAGTATCTTTACAAGTGGCTTTTGATGCTGTTTTTCACTAAAACTAACAGGTGTTTCTTTTATGCTCAGCTGTTTCCCTCCATTATTAGGTATATTATTTTGACAGTGATTACTTAGTTACTAACCTCAATTATTCAAGAAGAGTGTTTTGTTATGGTGTCGTGGGTTGTATGAAAGTTTTACGCTTTTTTTTTGTAACTTGTGACATAAATTAATTTACAACGTGACATTGGACATGTGTAGTTCAAGATCAAATTATATTTTGAGTTTAGTGAAGGATGTAAAAAGTCGAAACAAAGATGATCCTGACGATCCGTTGCCGCTAGCAGCTATTATGTCAACTTCAACAACTACTCCTGTTGTTAACTTTGATTGTAATAATAGTGAGGAGCACGACAACAGTTATGTTTTAACTCAGCTTTCACCAGTTCAACTTACTAATTTCGACAATAATTCAGGTTCCCATGACCTCGACGTTCAGGATGGCCTAGGCGTAGGGATTGTTCAGCCTATTAACTTATTGCCAGAAAGCGAAGACCAACCTGCTGAAAATATACAACCGGAAGACACCCGAGAGGTAACTAAGAAAGGGACACCAAGAATTAGAAAAAAGTCAGTTTTAAGCAAACAAGAAAAACATGAACAGAAAAAAGATAAATATATTAAAAAACATGACTTGTATCCTCCTTGCCAAGCTTGTAGACTGAAATGCATTGAAAATATTCCAGAAGTAAGAAGAAAACAAATCAATTCTGTGTATTGCGCAAAAAGTTGGCTAGAGAGAAGAAACTTTATGTTGATTTCGACAACTAGGCATGGGGTTAAGAGGCGAAGAGGCAGTGAAAGTTCGTCAAGAAAGTTTTCATTCAAGTATTATCTAACAAACCAAAATGAAGAAAATGTCCAGGTGTGTAAGACATTTTTTTTGACTACTTTTGGCTACTCTAAAAACAACGACACAGTTCTTCACAATGTCTTGTGTGTTAACAAAGATCCAACAAATATTGCTCCTGATGGTCGAGGTAAATGTACTCCGCCAACAAAAATTGACCGAGAAGTTGTAAAAGCACATATAGAGTCATACAACCCATCCATTGCACACTACCGCAGAGAACACGCTCCACTGAGGCGCTACCTCCCTAGTGATATCACCATAAATAACATGCATCAAAACTTTGTGGCCAGACATCCGAACTTGAAATGCTCCTATGATTTGTATAGGGCTATTTTAAAAGAAATGAATATATCGTTTACCAAATTGGGAAACGAAGAATGTGAAACTTGTGAAGTCTTTATTAACCATAACACTGACCACAGCAAAGAAAATTTAAACTCCGAATGTAGTACTTGCAACGAGTGGTCTGATCATATTGCAAGAAGTAATGATGCAAGAAACCTCTACAAAACCCATGCAAACACTAATATAGATAAAGACCACATATATTATTCATGTGACTTGCAAAAAGTTATTATGTTGCCTAGGATGGAAGGTTTCAAAACTACCGTTTTTACTAAACGCATAGTTGCATTTAATGAAAGTTTTGTGCCCCTTGGCACTAACTGCAAAAATGGTAGGCCAATTGCAGTAATATGGCATGAGGCCATATGTGGACGAAAGAAGGAGGACATAATTAGTTCCTTTGATACATTTTTCAAATATTTCAGAGATGTTCCCCTCATAACACTCTGGCTTGACAACTGCTCCGCACAAAACAAGAATTGGTGCCTGAAGACCTACCTTGTTCACATTATTAACTCTTCGGAGTCAGCCACTCAAACCATTGAACTGTACTTTTTTGAACCAGGGCACACATTTATGTCGGCCGATTCTTTTCACCATCAAGTAGAGTTGTCTCTCAGTCGCCATGGCAAAGTATATGACTTTTCAGACTTTGAGAATGCTGTTGGAGCAACTTGTTCTGGGAAAACAGTGGTCAAATCAATGCAGCATGAAGATTTTGCAGTATGGCCTTCTTGTGTCTCTAACTACAAGCTGAATAAATTTGTGAATCGACCCTACCTGAATGATTTAGTGTACATCAAAGCCGAACGTGGCAAAGATACATTGTTGTACAGACTTTGCTACGATGAATATTGCCCCCTTCAGGAACTAGACTTTATGACCAAAAAGGGAGCTGAAAAGGCGAAGAGCCCCCTATTTTCCGAACTGCACCTCGAGGCATCTGCTCGGCGAAGAAACAAGATATTATTACAAAACTGCTTCCCTTGATGCCTGAAAATAGGAAACGTTTTTGGTTGGACTTGCCTGAAAGTGATGTTCCAGACTTGTGTGTTTCAGACGACATCCCTAGTTGAGAAAAGGGTGTGTGTGTTCCTAACTGTAAAACATATTTTTTTTGTTTTGGCTTAAACTTTTTTATGAACGCATTGTTATATTATATAGATACAGGTCTCAAAATTTTATTCATTTTTAATGTTGACACTTATCCTTGCTAAAGTTGTTTTATTCTAATAACTTATAATCCTGTATTTTTAATGTAGCATACCTTGAATTTTATAGGCCTAATTACAATAGTTTCACTCTAACTCAAGCTAAATATTATGATTTTTTTGTTGAAATACGTTTGTGTATATTTCAATTAGCAAATAAGCACTATTTAACTTTTTAAGAAAGCATTTTATTATAACAAACATTTTCAAACAAGACGATTAAATGTAGTTTTAGATTTCAATTAAAAATAGTAAAATGTGTTCTTTCTTAAATAGTCCGTCTCTAAGTATATTTTGAGTAACATTCTATGAATAAATTTTGCAAAAACTCCTGGGTGTTTACCTTTTTTAAACCCTAAATGTTTTTTTAGTTTTAAAGTAAAATACATAATGAGCCACCATGGGAGTTAAGGTTTTTATGTTACGGTTTGCACTACTGTTTGGAGGTAACAAGGCCTTAAGTGCCATTTTTATGCCCAAAAAAAGCCAAAAACAATTTTTTTTAACAAAACTTGTTTTTTATTTATTTTTATTAAATTATTAAGGCCTTTAAACGTACATTTTAGAGAAAAAAGGTTGTGAAAAAGTATATTTCACGTTTTATTGAATATCTCCGTTTCAAGTAAATTGGAGTTAAGGCTTTCTTCCTAAGCAGGGCAGTACTTACCTATAACCAAACATGCGCGATATATCCATTGTGTAACTTGCCTATATGGTGTTACATAATATTCTTCCGTGAACCAATAAAAAGCATTTATATCATAATCGTTAAAGAATGCGGGAAAAGCTTATAGAAAGTGGACAAACAAACTTAAAATAATGACTCCAAAAGTTACAATTTTCATAGTTCTGCCTTGTTGTTTACAGTTTTCCTCAAATGACGCATTACAAAATCGAAGTGTCTTGTTGTTTCTCACTATAGTATATAGCATATCGTGGAGTTTGTATATATTTCTTACTAATATGAATAATCCAGCACAACTCTAAAACCAATCAAAAATACTTTAAATACAATGTAATAGACAAAGACACTGACACTGAAACAAAGTCAGTTTTAAACGTGCATTCTTATTAGTTCAGAAAAATAAGATTTTTCACAGTACTCCGAAATAGAGATGGCGGTTGTTAAATGGAAAGAAAATTAATAAATGACTACATTATTACATAGCATGATTCTATGAGATGAACAACTTTCTTCGTGCACTATTATAAGCGAATATTTCTATGATTTTATTAATGCATATCTATCTGATGGGCAACTCTGCCAACTATTGTATGTATGCGTAAAAATAATATAACTTCTTCTTCTTCTTCTTCCTTCTTGTATGTAGCCTGTTTCTTCTTCAATATTAGCCTCCTAAATTGTTTAAGTTATCGCATTATCTTTTTCTTGGTCTGCCAATACTTCTTCGTCCATTTGGTGACTTATCTCGTGCTATTCGTACTATCCTATCCTCTGCCATTCTACTAATGTGTTCGTTCCACTCCTGTTTCCGTTTTGTCACCCATCCATTTATATTTTCTACATTGCATGATCTTCTTATGTTTTCGTTTCTCTCCCTATCCAACAGACTTTTTCCTGATATTCGTCGAAGTATTTTCATCTCTGTTGTTTCTAGTAGTCGTCTAGTTTTAGATGTGTCAGGTCTTGTCTCCGCCGTGTATGTCAATATAGGTCTAATTGCTGCTTTATAGATTCTTGCTTTTGTGTCTTGTCTCAGATGTTTGTTCTTACATATTGTGTCATTAAGAGATCCTTCTAAAGCTCTGGAGAGATTAGGAAATGCCAAAAGGTCTTAATCTTGATGAAGGAAAAATCCGAATCTGCACCTCCACGTGGTAGAAGGTGGGCAACATCAACTTTTGATGGCTGACGCAGATAGGGACCGAGTGATTGCCGGAATAAGCAATCCCTGTTTACTGGCCAACAGCTTCGGGTGGAGGAGCGAGTAAACGGTAGGGCACCCCTTTGTCCTGGAGCTGGGAAGCTGGCTTCAAAGGCGGAAGAACCGCGGAAGCGGTCAACGGCATAGAGATGAGGAAGAAAGATTGGGACAAGACACCTCATTAAAGATCCGGATTGGATAAGTCCTAGTAGAATCAAATGGCTATGCTTGCAGCGAAATTTAATTCCGGAGTAAGCTCCTCAATCGGATCTCCGGGAGGAGCAGTTACAAGTATAACAAATAGATTAAAATGCAAAGAAAACATGAGAATAGGCACATGGAACGTGAAAACCATGGCACAGGAAGGTAAAATCCAGAATGCAATCCAAGAAATGGCACACATGAAATTAAATATTCTAGGAATAAGCGAGATGCGTTGGCCAGGCTCAGGAACCGCAAATATCGGAGAACACCGCGTATACTACTCTGGAACTGATAACGGCAAACACGAATTAGGTGTCGGTATTATATTGACAAAAGAAGATGCAAAATCTGTTGACAACTTCATCCCAGTCTCAGCAAGAGTTATGCTCATACAACTGAAAGCAAGACCAATCGACATCAATATAATTCAAGTGTATGCACCTACAACAGAAGGAACAGAAGAAGAGGTAGAAGAACTATACCGTAGCATTGATGAAGTCGTGAAAAGGTTGAAAAAGCAAGACCTAACAATTGTCATGGGTGACTTCAATGCCAAAGTTGGGGCTAGCAAAACATCATCTGCAGTTGGACCATTTGGACTAGGAAACCGGAACGATCGGGGAGATACATTGGAAATTTTTGCGGAAGCAAATCAATTAGTAATAACGAACACCTGGTTTAAGTTACACCCAAGGAAACTGTACACCTGGAAATCTCCACAGGATTCTGTGGGAAGGATTGTGAGAAATCAGATTGATTACATACTAGTAAATAAGAGGTATAGGAACAGCTGTACATATGTCAAAACATACCCGGGGGCAGACATAAATTCTGATCATGTACCAGTTTTAGGTAATTTCAAAGTCAGAATGAAGAGGGTTACAAGTAAGTCGATCAAGAGGTATGATATTAGAAAACTGAAAGATCCCAATGTTCAATTGAGGGTGAGTGAAAACCTCAATACAAAGATGCTAAAATGCAGAAATGCAGGAACTATAGATGGAAGTCTAACCATCATACAAAAAACAGTGAGAGAAATAAAAGAACAACAGATCTGAAGAAAGATACAGAGAAACGGAAATCATGGATGACCGATGAAATACTCGAGCTTATGGATCAGAGAAAAAAGAACAAAGAAAATCTCAAAGAATATAAAAGAATACATACCATCGTCAGAGGAAAGATAAGAGAAGCAAAAGAGAAACAAAAAACAGAACAATGTCAAGAAATAGAGGAGTATCAGAGTCGATATGACAATTTCAATGTCCATCGAAAGGTGAAGGAAATAGCTGGGAAGTTCCGAAAACGCAGCAGCGGAAAAATAACAGATGATGAAGGCAATCTTGCCATAACCAAAGAAGATAAAAAGAAAGTATGGGAAGAATACTTGGGGAAACTTCTCCACGACCTTAGAGCAGGAAAAGAACCCACCATTGAAGATCATTCAGGTCCCGAAATCCTACCAGAAGAAGTAACCACAGCCATCAGACAAATGAAGGATGGAAAGGCACCGGGACTTGATGAAATACCTGCAGAACTGCTAAAGCTATTAGATGGAACACAAATAAAAATAATAACTGAAATATTTAATGACATATATAAGGCAGGAAAAATACCAGCAGAGTGGCTCAAATCTGAGTTTGTACTGTTGCCCAAAAAACCAGGAGCAAAAGTTTTGTGAAGACTATAGGACCATAAGCCTAATGAGCCATCTTCTCAAGCTGTTTTTAAAAGTCATCCATAATAGAATTTACCGAAAATGCGAAGAACAAATTGCGCCCAATCAGTTTGGATTTTTGAACGCCGTTGGTGCGAGGGAGGCTTTATTTAGTGTGCAGGTGTTGTTTCAGAAATGTAGAGATGTCAGTTGTGATCTTTTTGCATGCCTGATTGACTACAAAAAGGCTTTTGATAGAGTCCGACATGAACAAATGATGGAAGTGCTGAAGAGGACAGGGATTGACGGAAGAGACCTGAAAATAATAGCTAACCTGTATTGGAATCAATCAGCAGTGCTCCGAATAGATGGAGAATATACAGATCAGATCAAAATCTTAAGGGGAGTGAGACAGGGATGCTTAATTTCACCGCTGATATTCAATCTGTATTCAGAGCACATTCTTGAAGAGGCTCTAAAAGATATTGATGAAGGCATCTCAGTAAATGGAGTGTACATCTCAGTAACCTGCGATATGCAGATGATACAATAGTGTTTTCCAATACCATAGAAGGGCTGCAAAACTTAATGAATAAAGTAACTTAAACCAGTAGAACATATGGACTAGATATAAACACCAGCAAAACCAAGCTAATGATCATCAGCAAGCAAAACATAACTGGAGTAAATCTGTATGTGAACCAAATGAGAATTGAACGTGTCTCACAATACAACTATTTGGGCACTATAATCAATGAGTCGTGGGACAATACTCAAGAGATTAAATTTCGCATCGGAAAGGCAAAAAGTGCATTCTTGACTATGAGCTCTGTGTTCAAGAGCCGTGACATTACTCTAAAAACAAAGATAAGGCTCCTTAAATGTTACGTGTACTCAGTGCTTTTATACGGAGTAGAAACGTGGACCTTGAAGGCGGAAACTCTATCGAAACTTCAAGCTTTTGAGCTATGGCTGTACAGAAGGATCCTGAAAATACCATGGACAGACAAAGTCACCAATGAAGAAGTACTACGGAGGATGAACACCACCGCAGATTTAGTCAACATCGTGAAGGGCCGTAAGCTGCAGTACTTAGGGCATATAATGAGAAATCAAGGCAGATACCAGCTACTCCAGTGCATTTTACAAGGTAAAATTGAAGGAAAAAGGACCCCAGGACGAAGAAGAATATCCTGGCTTGCTAACCTGAGAGCATGGTATAGAAAGACCTCAACTCAACTATTCCGTATAGCAACTAACAAAGTCATCATAGCCAGAATGATCGCCAACGTTCGGAACGGACAGGCACCCTAAGAAGAAGAAGAGATCCCGCCGCCTTACTTGCTTTTAAGCTTTGTTGTCGTACTTCCTCTTCAACATCTCCGTTACTGGTTATATCTATTCCCGGATATCTAAACCTTGCTTCCTGCTTTAATATTTTACCACCAATTTCGATTCTACATCGTAGTGGGTATTTAGATGATGTCATACATTTGGCTGTTTTTTCGGCTGATATTATCATATTGTATTTCTTAGCTGTTGTATTGAATATGTGTCTTAATCTTTGGAGATCGTCTTCTGTCTCAGCGATTAATGCGGCGTCGTCTGCATAGCATAATATTTGGATTTCTTTGTTCCCCATTCTGTAACTATGACCTTTACGTACCGCTTCTGTTATTTCTTTCATTCTTATATTGAAGAGAAGTGGACTTAACGAGTCACCTTGTAACGAGTCCGCTTTGTACTGGTATAAACTGTGTTACTTTTCCATTTATCTTTGCCCATATTCGATTATGGAAGTAGATGTTTTCGATGGTTCGTATAATATTGATTGGTATGTTTCTTCTATACAGTAATTGTAAGACATCTTTGACTTGGATGCGATCGAAAGCCTTTGTCAGGTCTATAAAACATAGATATACTGGTTTATTGTACTCGATGGCCTTTTCTTATAACAATATAAATAATGCATATAAGAATAACACATTTTTACAAGTTAGTATTAGACAACAAGATGGAACCCCTGACACATTGCCCCCCTCCCCCACCTGCAAGCTTCATGCTGCTGGGGCCTCTGTTACGCCTCTGGACTTCTACAGTTAATTTTACTGGCATAATTGAGGGAAGAAGATAGAAGGAAAAGCATTAAAATCACTTAGTATTTCCAAAAGTGTACTATTAAGGATGTGTAATTCTAGTAATAGATAGCAACACGGAAATTGGTAAATAACTGACGAACTCCCAACAAAATCTAAAAAATGTGCAATTCAATTGTTAAAAAGTTTTGGATATTTTTATAATTACCGGTTGTATAAGAGCAAATAAGGTTAAATAAGGTATATAAGCTTTCCAAGTACCACTCTTGTTGTACAACATAATTACTCCTAAACCGAAGTGCATTTCTATAATTGTTATTGCGAATATAAAGCAGATCAATAGAAATCTATTGTATTTCTCTTTAGGGCCCAATGTAAATATATTTCTTACAATTTCCAATCCATCACCTTCAAAATAAAAAAAAACTATATAATCAACACAGTTGTCTTAACAAGTATTAAATAAATAAATAAATTAATTAAATAAATTAAACAAGTAATAAGTAAATAAATTAAATAAATTTTATTTATTTATTTATTTAGCGTATGGCTTACATCACACGATAGGTATAGTTGGTGCAAAACCTCGTGAACTTTGAAAATGCGTATGTATAACCGAAATAAAATGAAGCCTAAAAACATACGACTATTTTATTTGCTGCGAATTGCACGACAGGGTCCCATCTGCACCCTGATATTTTCAGTAATGTCGGATTCAATCGTTTCGTTCGTATATTGACGTCACCAAATGAATGAATTATTTTCACGAGATTTTGTAACAGCAATAATTATGTATTTAGATATATGTCCGACTGGTATATTATTTGACAAATAATAATGACATGATTTCGAACTCCGTCATTAAATTTAAATAACTAGTTAAATACTGTTAAGTTGACAAATAAAAACCTAAGTAAAATTATGGTTACCATAATTACGTTACGACTATTGCAGCTAAATTATTATTTGAAAACTAATTAATTCAAAATTCATTCAAATTTTCTGCATATAAAGACGAATTTAGTCGGACATTAAACGTTGAAGGCACTACGGGTATTATAGATAATAACGCTTTCGGTCAACGTATATACCTCAAGCGTTTTTATCCTTATAATACCCTTGGTACCTTAATAACTATTATACATTATACCTCTTCTTCTTCTTGTGCCACTCCTATCGGAGATTGGAAATCATCAAGGCTACCCTGACTTTGTTTACAGCTGACCTAAAAAGTTCATTAGTGGTGCAGCCAAACCACTCTCTCAAATTCCGCATCCACGACATTCTTCTACGGCCTGGATTCCGTTTTCCTTCTATTTTTCCTTGCATTATATTTTGAAGTAATGCGTATTTATGACCTCTCATCAGGTGACCCAAATACTCGAGTTTTCTTCGTTTTATCGTTAACAAAATTTCTGGGTCTCTTCCTATCCTTCGTATTACTTCAAGATTTGTGATTCTTTCAACCTAACTTATCTTCAGCATTCGACGGTAGCACCACATCTCGAAACTTTCAATATTTTTTATGTTGTTCTGTTTGAGAGTCCAGGCCTCTACACCGTATAATAGCGTGTTAAATACGTAGCCTCTTAGCATTCTTAATCGTAGAGGGATGCTTATATCTCTGTTGCAGAAGAATTTTCTCATCTTTATGAAGGTGGCCCTGGCAATTTCGATACGTCTTTTTATTTCATTGTTTTGGTCTCCAGTTTCGTTTATTAAAGTTCCCAAGTATTTATAACTTGATACTTTTTCAATTTGAATGCCGTTTATACTAATATGTGCTGGTTGTGTCATGATTTTACTGAAGATCATATACTTGGTTTTTTTGATATTAATGTTTATGCCATAATTGTTGCAAGCAATATTTATGCTTCTAAGTAATCGCTGTAATTCATCTACTGTTCTTGCAACTAGTACAGTATCGTCTGCGTATCGAATATTATTTACAACCTCTCCATTGATTACGATTCCTTCATTTGCTTGCAAAAGGGCTTCCTGACAGATGCTTTCACTATATACATTAAATAGCAGTGGTGACAAAATGCATCCCTGTCTTACTCCTCTACGTATTTCTATTGCTTTTGATATCTCGTTTTCTATTTTGATGTTAGCTTTCTGATTCCAATATAAGTTGAGAATTATTCGCAGGTCTTTATTATCTATGTCTTTTCTTTCAAGAATGTCTCTTAGCCTATCGTGGCGTACTCTGTCAAACGCTTTTTCAAAATCGATAAAACATGCATGTACTTCTTGATTAACGTCTAGGCATCTTTGTGTAAGAACATTCAAACCGAAGAGAGCTTCTCGAGTACCTAGTCCTTTTCTGAACCCCATCTGTGTATTACTAATATCTGACTCCAACTTTTGATAAACTCTGTTGTGGATGATTTTTAGAAAAATCTTTAGTAGATGGCTCATTAAAGATTTTGTTCGATGCTCTGAACATTCTTTTGCATTGGATTTCTTTGGCAGTGTAACGAATGTAGACAGAAGCCACTCTTGAGGTATAATACCAGTATTGTATACTGTGTTAAATAAGTGCAATATTATACCTATTGATTCATCATTCAAGAGCTTTAGTAATTCAGTAGGAACCTCATCGGGTCCATTTGCCTTTCCAGTTTTGGAATTTCTAAGTGCCATTTCTACTTCACATTTTAGGATTTTAGGTCCCGTTTCACCATTTACCTTTTCAATGTTATTTCTGTTGTCCTCAAACAATTCTCTTATGTATTCACTCCATCTATTAATTTTTTCTGTTAAGTCTATAATAATATTTCCGTCTTTGTCCTTAAGCAAACTTATTTGATGTCTTCTTTGGGTTCCTGTAAGTTCTTTTACTTTTTTATGTATATTGAATGTGTCATACTTTCTTTCATAGTCTTCCATTTCTACACATTGTTCTTTAATCCATGATTATTTGGCCTTCTTTATTATTTGCTTTATGTTCTTATCAACTTCTCTGTATTTTTCTGAATTATTCTTCAATTTGCGTCTTTCATCCATTAGTTCTAGTATGTATGGTGTCATCCACACCTTATGTTTCTTTGGAGATTTGGTTAGGTGTTTCTTTCCCGTAGTTCTTGTTATAGTGTTTATATACTTCAGTTTTTCATCTATGTTGTCAGTTCTGCGGATTTGGTTTTCTGCTACACTGAGGCCGGTGTTGATTTCTTCGCGCACTGTTTGTCGTCGGTGTTCACTTTTAAGCTGACTTAAGTCTAACGCTGGGATGATGGTTTTTCTCATTTTCTTTGGTCTAGCTTCTAACACAGATACTACTGGATTATGATCCGAACCGATATCAGTTCCAGGGTAAGTTTTAGTAGATTTCACGGCATTACGGTATCTTTTTGTCACCATTATGTAATCTATTTGGTTTCTGATTACTTTTTCTTGTGTGTGTTGAGGTGACGTCCACGTATACAGTCTCCTTGGGGGTAATTTAAAGAATGTATTAGTTATTATTAAATCTTCGCTTTGACAAAACTGAACTAAACGATCACCCCTTTCATTTCTATTACCTAAGCCGTATTCACCGACATTTTCTCCAACTTTACCCTGACCTACCTTGGCGTTCAGATCGCCCATTACTATGTTAATGTGTTGAATTTTTGTTGTTCTCATCACCTCTTCTAAGTTATTATAGAATTGTTCTATTTCCTCTTAGTCTTTGTCTGCTGTAGGAGCGTACACTTGTATGATGTTTATTATGTTCTTCTTATCTTTCAGTTGTATTAACATCACGCGCTCTGAGAATGGAGTAAAATTTGCTACAGCAAATTTCCATTTTTTTGAGATGATGACTCTAACTCCGTATCGATGGGTTGTGGTGTCACTTCCGGCATAATAAAACATACCATGATTAGTTGTGGGGCATTTGCCATTTCCTGGCCATTGTGTATCGCTTATGCCTAATATGTCTATACCCAAACGATCCATTTCCCACACGGCGTTATCTAATTTTCCCGAAGAGAATAAGCTCCTCACATTCCACGTAGCAATTTTTATGGTTGTCTTTTTCTTATTACAAGGGTTTCGAAGGTTTACGACCGAGGAAGCCTTGTACTTATCTATTTGTCTTCCTCTGCCGGATCTTGGTATCCGATGTCCATGATCAGTACTTCTACTTTGCATGTCCGCCATGATGATTACTACTAGGGGTACTCTATGAGTCCTTAATGCAGTGGTTTCCCTTTGCCTTCTGCATCCTTATGCCGTTGACCATTCTGTAGGGTTCATCCGCCTTCGAGACCGATTTCTCAGTCTCAGGACAAAAGAGTGCCCTAACACTTACTAGCTCATCCACCCGAAGCTGTTGGCTAGTAAGTGGAGATTGCTTATACCGGCAATCGCTCGGTGGTTACTCTCACTTAGTTTAGCCTACAGACCAATGCAGTTGCCCAGGGTGTGGCACGTGGAGCCATAAGTGACAGTTGGATGTCTTATGAGGACCAGTTACTTCGAACCATCTCCCGTATATTACGCTCGATGTGGCCGTTCTCATAAAAGGTACTACCTCTATAAAACACCCCATACCCCATACATTATACAATGCATCACAATCATATTATGTCCAGTTTGTTTTATATAATCGATTGACCATCAGGTTGACATTACGAAGTGTGTAGGGTCGCCTGTATCTGCTCTGTGTGGGCAGTCCTGAACTATCTGTCTGATCGTCTGTCTTGTAGCATCGCAGTCACAAGAAGGCGACGAAAGTTTACCCCTTCTGTAAAGGGAGTCAGCGCATCTTCCACAGTTTGTTCTAATTCGATTAAAGTCTGCCCAAATCTAACGGGGATGTTTAAATTCGTCAAGTTTGTCTATGATGTCCGGTAGACTATGGTAATGCGGATCTGTCTTACTATCCCAATCTTCTCCCCATCGGATATTTAAATCAAAATTGGCAGCGCTTCAGCAGATTTCAGAGGAGAAAATCTGGATTCGAGACGGTTTGCAAGAATATCCGGGATGTCGCATGTCGTTGTGGACTAGAAGTTGACGACTGTCCATTATTTTGTTATATTCTTTAACCAATGCATGTTCGCGGCGTAGGTTGGTAGGCTATATTACTAAGGGTGGGTAGCCACATTTAAAAAGTAATATTTATATTTAACATGGAAATCGATAAAGATATAGATCATGAAATCAACATGTTTATACAATTACACCTAGTGAAGAGCGAGACTGGTCTTGGTCTTGCGGTCTTGGTCTTGGCCTTGTAGCAAGACCAAGACCAAGACCAAGACCGCCTTTTGGTTTGCAAGACCAAGACCAAGACCAGGTATGCAAGACCAAGACCAAGACCAAGACCAAGACCGAATCTTGCAAGACTACGCAAGACCAAGACCAACCTGCAAGACTCTTGCACTTTTTGCGAAATTGGTTTTTTATTATTTATTTTTATTTTTTTAGTTCAATAATATATACTGACATTGTAATAAACCTTAAACAATATCGAATTTTTAAAATACATAATATTTTGATTATATTTTTTCTCCAAGGAGGCATAAAAATAAATAACCTACCCATATGTGAAATTAGATAAGCCGATGATACAATACTAATACCAGAAACTATTACAGATCTACAAAGAATTTTAGATAAGGTTGTTGCAACCAGTGGAGAATTTGGTCTGTCACTAAACATAAAGAAAACGAAATTCATGGTTATATCAAAGAAAAATATTAGAAACATCAATCTACACGTAAATAATAAGACGATAGAACGAGTTCAGAATTATAACTATTTAGGGACAAACATTAGTGAAACAAACGATTATACCAAAGAAATCCGAATAGACAAGGCGGAAACGGCGGGATCGTTGGGAAAAATATTCCCATGAGATGAAAACGTGGTTATTTTGTTGAAAAATAAACATGTTCACTCGCAAATAACTCGAAAAGTATTGACTTGGTGAAAAAACTCAAAAAAGGTGCTTAGAATTAGTCAGTTTATCCATTTCCGGAATTATTTTGGACATATATTTTTTCACTCCAGAGAGGGGTACATTTTGCCTACATTACGAATATGCATTATTTAAATAAATTGATTGTTATCCTACACCATCAAATTGGGTTAAATAATTTTTTTAAATCATATTTAATGTAAATTATATAAATTAGTTTTTGTAAAAGATACATATTATTTATAATTAATATATACTAATCCTATTCAATTATTCCTAAAACTAACATTGGTTTATAATATTGAATTGAAAATAAAAAATCTCAAATCAACTAGGTTTTATTTCTTGATAAACATGCTACTAGATAAATGAAAAATGAAATGTAACAAAATTAGAGGGCAAATTAGAAAGAAGACAAAAAGAAAGAAGTTATTTGCAGAACATTTTCCAACATATTGTTTTTTTCTGTTGTTTAAATGTTTGTAAAGTTATTACAGAATAATAATATAGTATATGGAAATAATATAATGTGTTATATCTATAATTATTTTTATCGCCAACCGTCACTAAAGTCATTCATTATTGTACTGATTTGCCCTCGTTTGCGGCAGTAAATACTTTATTGTACTGAAAGAAGAATTTTACTTTACCTGCCACGATTAATCAAATTAAACGAGATTGAATGTAAGTGGTCGATGGCAGTAATCGAAAGGCGAGTATTTGAGTGAACTTATAATTTACGTCCTTTAATTATTAGAAATGTTGTACAAAATTTACATTATTAGATATTAATTAAATGTATGTCAACAAGTGAAATTAATAAATATTTTTAAAGTACTTTTTTATACCTTCAAAATAAACTTTGATAAAAGCCTCTAGCATGAAAATTAAGCGAGTTATGACGAAAATTATTCAAACACCTCGAATTTTTAAAAGAAAAAATGACGATAAAATGTATGCCATATGCGTCAAAATTAATATTAATCGTAGCCCATGTAGAATTAACTTTATTTTTGTTCCGATAATACGTTCCAAAAGTTTCGATTACACTGGGGAACACATTTTTTGTTGAGTTAGATCTGACACTTGTTTTTCACTAATTTTTGGCGTCTGAATCTGACAATGACCTCAGATTTTCTCTATCACGTCAACTTTTTAAACTACAGGATATCCTCAAAAATCATGCATATAAAGGAACGTAAAATAAAAATCAGTTTACAATACAGTTTACAAATCATTTAATTTAAGTTAAATCGAGTTCATACAAATAAAATTGTTTAATAATGAACATTACTTACAAATTAAGAAAAAATGTGCGTTTATGGCTTTTTCTTGAGTGTTCAGTTTGTGTACATTCGCGCTTGATGCTCCAAAAATAGTCAGCCATCAAATGTGCATCCCATCTACCTTGGTACCGTGCTTTCATGATGCAACAAAACCAAGTAAATTTCCATTATGGAGAACACATTTCAAGCTCCACTTTGAGCTATCTATAAACAGTCTCGAGTCAGATGCGTTATACATAGTTTGAAATTCCCAATTCTTTCATTAAACCACTTACATTATGGCAAAACACAAATCCACCTTCACTTTGAAAATAGTGCAGAAATGCCCTTTCTCGTGTTCGAAAATAGGATACCTTGGCTCCCTTTTCAAGCAAGTTTTTCTCATTGAGTCGTGATGCTAAGAGCTCTGAAGCTTTTTTGGATAGTCCCAAATCTAGCACCAAATCATTTAGCTCTTGTTGTTCGAATCCCTTACGTACGGAGTTATCTTCAATTTCGAAATCTTCATCGTTGGAGTCGCTGTCAACTGCACCATATCCGTATTCCTCTTCTTCCAAAGAGGGAAATTCATTGAAAACTGGCACGGGGTTTTCGGCTGAATACGGCACTGGGCGTGTAGCTGACAGTAAACTAGGATACTCTATTTTACATTTGTTTTTCTTGTTTATATCCTGATGTTTTCACTATACAAAAGTAACAATCACTTGAATGATCTTTGGGTTCACGCCAAATCATAGGTATACCAAATGGAAGTTTAGCACGTTCTCCCTTGGTCCACATCCGTAAACCCGGAAATGCACTTTATGAGGTGCCCATACTTTATCTTGATCACCAAGTTTCACTTTAAAATAGGCAAAATATGCTTGTCTGACAAATGTACTAATGTTTGTCCTTTGACTGGGAATGGTAAAACTGCCACATATATAACAAAACGAATCGGGGCTGTTTTCGAACTTACGACATATAGGAGCAGAGGTAACCATGAGGAAACGTTTCAGTTCAAACACACTAAGCAGTTCTATACACTTCAGTAACAAAATACTAAATACTGCTAACCGAAACACAACGTTTCACCACAATATAACAGACATAACTGAATTTAACAGGCAAGTCTAGACAAATTGCAGTTATCAGAGCGACATTACTCCCACCAGGCGCCCCACCCCCATAGAAAAAGAACGTGACGTGATAGAAGAAAACTAAAAACAGTTTTGAAATCAGCATGCCTAATTCTATAGAAAACAGCTAAAAAATCTAACTCAACAGAAATTAAGTTTCAAATTGTTCCCCAGTGTTATTTAGTACAATTACATTAAAAAAAAAACTTGTTTTAGTAAATTTCTTTTTTTTTTTCGATCTTTCAAAAAATCCTTAATCTTTCCCCTCGCCTGGCAAGGTTTTATGCTGTTCAGACAGACAGACAGACAGAAAATTTATTTTTTTTAAAAATGAGTTTACATTTATAAAACACAACGTGGTATAGTACAAACACAGTACAAGATACATTAAAATACTAACTATAACATAACATTTACTATATTATTTTCTCTTGGATTTACTTGACTAAAAAAGAGTCTGGTCTATCTTCTCCAGTTGACAGACCTCTATTGTGATGCTCACGATCTAAAAGTCTTCTTCCTAACCTAAAGTTAA
Organism: Diabrotica virgifera virgifera; assembly: GCF_917563875.1. Taxonomy (NCBI): domain Eukaryota; kingdom Metazoa; phylum Arthropoda; class Insecta; order Coleoptera; family Chrysomelidae; genus Diabrotica; species Diabrotica virgifera. Next base: position 65,201,706 of record NC_065446.1, on the reverse strand, counting down.
ATCGTTCAATGCCAATTTTCTTCGGCCAAAAAGCAGGATTGTAAATTTCTTCCCTTAAGTCAGGTAGTACACCTATCATGAAACATTGATTGTCCCTTCTTTTCTGGTCAGTTGGTAACAATTTTACTTGTATATCCTCGCAGTTTGTCTTAGTTATTATGAAACTCTTGATGTGGTCCGCATTTACACTATCCGGAACTTTTGAGATGAATAGCCACAATTGTTTGTCTGGTTTTTCGGATTTTCCATGGAAATCCTTATCACTAATTCCAGTTCCCATTATTTTCTTGCATCTTTTTGTCACAATCTGATATCCTTCATCGTTCGTTTTATTCTCTGAACTCCCCATTGTGATATGATTAAGACTCATTTTTGTGCTTTCCTCATTTTCGACAGTTAAATTTGTAATGTAGTCACGTGTCTGTTTGGTTTGTATATCCATTGATTGTGCATTTAATTCGTTTGTAGTAATTTTTGAATTGCCCTGTATATTAGAATTCCTTTCAAAATGTTTGGTGCTTTATCTGGTGCTTTATCAATGAATTCATTGACTGGACACTGGCCGTCTTATCTTCATTACCTTGATTTTTTATTAAACCCTCATTAGCAGTTGTGTTGGGTTTTTGTGAGATTTTGGTTCTGGTTATTTCTGATTTCAATAAATTTAATTTTTCTAGCAAATGTTCATTATTTGATTTTAATAGATTATTGTTATCTAATAATAAATTGTACTTATCATCTTTTTCAGCTAACAGCCTTTTTAACCACTGATTTTCTATCGCTATGGCACTAAATGATTCGATGGGTTGTCCATCACTATTTTGGCAACAGATTACACGCGAATCCCCTATCTTGAAGAATTTCACTTTCTTTTTCACAGCACATGAGATATGATAACTATTTCAACATACTACACAAACGAGTGTTTTATTAGGCTTCGTTTGACAACATTTAAATGTATTCTCTTCAAAATCTACCTCTTTCACTATAGAGAGAGGTGACGGCACATTTTTACTTTCCGCCATCTTGGATAGGATGAATGCCTATAAGAATAGAATAAGAATAAGATAGAATCGCCTGTCATTGTATACATTTCTTCTAAATGACTTACTCAAACACATACTTAAATTTAAACTTACAGGAGAAAGTTTATTTTTCCCTAAACTATGCACTTTTCGATACACCTGGTAGATACACGTGCAGGGCTGATGCCTGCCAGGTCATGGTTTTTAGCCTTGGTGTGCTATGATTTATCAATATACAAATTTCTAGACTTACAGGAAGACCGTTAGTCGGAGGGTTCACTAGCGCTTAGACTATTAAGCTTGAATGATTGTACTATTAATTCATTTTCTAAATTGCATATGGGTTGAGATTGATTAGTGGTATCTATGAGTTGGTTAATATGAGATTGGTCAAGTAATATAAGTTTCTCTTTATAATCAATAAATTCGTCCCTGTGATGATTAGGGATTATCGGACTATAATTAGGAGTAGGTCTTTTGCTGGTTGAGGTAGAGGTATGGGGTAGAATTAAAGGAGAAGTTGCTTTAAGTTTATTAGTTGTAGTTGTTGTGTTACTAAATCTTTTTTCCGCTTTATTTAATGTGAAATTAGAGATATTATTGTAAGTTGGATTAGGTAAGCTTGGAAAATTAGGGCCGGTATTTCCAATCTCACTTAAGCCAAAGCTTACTTTAAGCCTTTGCTTAAGCTTAGATGCCTGTATTTCCACTTCAATTTGAGGCTTAAGCCTAGGCTTAAACCAAATAATATTAAGCTCGCGCGGGAGTTGGTTTAAGCGGTTTAAGCCTTTGCTTAAAATTTGTTTTCTATTTTTTAAGGTTATTTCTATAGATTATTAATTATAGAGTTGTTTTGAAAACCAACTTTTAAGTAATAACGTTATTATTGGATTATTAAATAATAATCTATTAATTTATTAATCGTAATAACGATTATTAAAATTCTTACTACTTTTGGAAGGTGTAGGCACATGGAAGTTGTTTATTTCTACAATGCTTGGTAGGTATATTTATTTTACAAAAATAAACTTACATTCCAATTGGACATTTTAAGGAATATATCCAATAAATAAAATTACAAAGACGGATCTATTGCTTATGCAAAATAACAATAAAAATATAACCAGAGAAAATATAGACAATAAACTAAAAACACATGTACCATGTACACAAAATTAAGTGAAGTAAAAATAACATTGATACAGATGACAAGATAAAATTAAATGTCAACAGTAGTGGTTTTTACCTCAGAACAGTTAGCTCTGGCACTTTGACGTATTCAGAGGTACCAAACCAATTAACTTTACAGCTGAGCATCAGTTTAGTTAAGAGAATGATGGAAATACGGCACCCAGCTTAAGCTTCTCCTTAACTTTTGACACAGGCTTAGCTAAGCAAAAGCTTAAGTAGCTATTGAAATACCGGCCCTTGTAATGTTATTTAAAATAGCAAATCTATTATTAGTAGTTATTTTTGCGGGTTGTTATGCAGTTGCTCTGCTTCTCTGAAATTTATATTTTCTGTTGAAATTTTCTGAGCCACACACATAAATTAATAAAAAACGCACTTCTCTATTAAAACTAATTTAAAGATAACACATTTGTATTATTCCTAGTCGTTAATGGAACAGTTAAAAGATACGAATTTATAATTTACTCGGAGTCTTCGGCTTCAGTGGAATTGGCATCATCGTAGGATACTGAATTTTTGATTTCTTACTGTGCTTACCGCATACATACTTGCATTTTGAACAAACTATGGTTGTTTTTGCCCACTTATTGGCCTTTTTCTTTTAGATTTTGCTAATTTGACACATGAATGATATCGTGCCTCTCCATTTTGGGATGATGTTGAAGGTGTTCAAGGAGATTATTTTTTATAGTCCACTGTCAAGTTTTTATAAAAGTAAGAGGAAATTAATTAAATTATAGAAATGTTAATTATGCCATCTAATAGGGCAGTAGTACGCCGACAACTATTAATTATTTGAGATTTTTAGGAACAAAGGTATTTAGAAAATCGGATGTAATGCAATGTTGTGGATACTTTTTAGTCCTCCTTGGTCCTTCTAGGGTTAATAAAAAAGATCCGACCCTGATTGGAAATAATCTTCCGATACTAGAATTTGTATGTTCAATATACACAAAGAATGATGCCTTATCGTCCGTATTAGTTTTTTTAGAGTTGTTTTCGTCAGGCAGTTTATGACCACCTATTGAAGCTGCTTCCATAATTACTTAGATTTTTTGGAAACAAATTGTGGCTCTAAAGACTCTATTTGCACTAATAAAACAAATTCACAAAATATCACAATAGCAATTATTTTGAATCACACACCAAAGACAATAATATTGGAACGACCCTCCTCTATGATTGTCGAAACGATACTGGATTTAGTAATTAGGTATTCAATATTAATAACTATCGATTAAACATCGACACCGCCATCGTGCAAAAGTAATCTGTCATTAATGGCATACAAAATTTTTATTTCGTCTAAAATTAAAAGAATTCTTAAATTGTAAGTGTTGTTTTTTTATGATCGACTATAAAATTTTGTATGTACCACGTCAGTAAAGACTCTTTATCGAACTCGTCTGTTACTCGCCTCGCTTGCTTCGCTCCCTCTGCTCGTAATATCAGACTCGTTCGATAAAGAGTCACTTTACTGACTTGGTATATAAATAACTATTATTAAATTTTATTCACATAATTTACAAACATTACTTAAATACGACTTGATCTATATTTATTTTACTACTCGTTAAAACCTATTTTGTATGTATGTATGTATGTATAGATTACCGGCCAAACCCGATTTTAGGAAAAACCAAACCATAAAGGTTTTTATTTAGGAGTGAAAATACACAAATTAATACGTTCTTTGACAAGGTTGTCAAAACCAAACTTTCATTAAAATTGGTTGCTAAGACGACGATATTGGTTTCCATGACGACGATTCATTCATATTGTTATTAGGTTTGTTCTAGCAAACAGTCAAACTAGTCAGATACCGTCAGCAAACAGTTGGTCAGTGAGAGAACATAATGCAGTCACCAGTGCTATCCCCTCTACTCGCGCTGGTCCACTATTCGCTGATGGTTTCAAACCGTTTGAAACTGATGCTAGAACAAACCTATAGTCTAAGATCTAGTGAACCCTCCGACTAACGCTCGTCCTGTAAGGCTAGAAATTTTTCTAGTGATATCTCATAGCACACCAAGGCTAAAACCATGACCTGGCAGGCATCAGCGGTGCACGTGTATCTACCAGGTGAATCGAAAAGTGCAAATTTAGGGGGTAAAATAAACTTTCTCCTGTAAGGTTTAAATTTAAGTATGTGTTTGAGTAAGTCATTTAGAAGAAATGTGTACAATGACAGGCGATTCTGAAGAGCATAAGACCTTGCCAGGCGAGGGGAAAGATTAGGGGTTTTTCCTAAAATTATTTTTTTGCATCGAACAAATTTTTTTCAGGTTTTTTGAACCATTTCAAACAGAAAAGGTATGTAGTGATTTTTCTCTTAAGTTAATAGTTTTTGTTATTTAAGCGATTGAAAATTTTGAAAATTGCGAAATCGGCCATTTTTAACCCTAAATCGGACATTTATCTAAAAATTTCAAAGTTGCCAAGGTACGTAGATACTCTTTAAACATTGATTGATGAAATCCCAAAGAGTTTTTTGCAATACGATATCGGAAACCCCTTTGTTTTTTAATTGCTAATCAAGCGGGCGCGACACTATTTTATAAGTGAGGTCGTTTGAGTTGGCATAAATTCATTAGAGAGATATTACAGAGTCACTTTTGCACTTGCTGTATTACAGCACGCGTTATTTTGACAGTAGAGCATGCGCAGACGTGATATTTGGCGTACGCTGCGTTATTGGAAATAGTGCCTGCCGTTATTAGGGGAACCGTTACGCTGTGCGGTATTCGTTGCGCTATTTTCTTTCCAGGTTATGTTTGTTGTCTGTTTTTCATATAAACCAAGTTTATTTGTAATAGTTTTCTCAAATGAGTCCCTCAGACAGTTAGGTCTGGATCCCGCGTATGAAAAAAAAGTTGATTAATAGCAAGCTGAAAATTTGTTAAAAGCTTAAGGGTGTCTAGTCGGATAAACTTTGATATATGGGAACACTGGAGCAGGGGCAGTTTTAATTGTGGAACAGGTTAAAAATTTGAAACGGTCACACCACGAAAACGACACATTTATTTTGTCCGACAGAACAGACTTAAACTCTCCGAACATAGATTAAACTCTCATGCAAAAATCAGACTGCTATTTATCACCTGTCATAATTCCTGTCATTTTACATATTCTACATGTTCCACTCATTAAAACACCCATTTGGTGATAAATAGCAGTCTGATTTTTGCATGAGAGTTTAATCTCTGTTCGGAGAGTTTAAGTCTGTTCTGTCGGACAAAATAAATGTGCCGTTTTGGTGGTGTGACCGTTTCAAATTTTTAACCTGTTCCACAATTAAAACTGCCCCTGTTCCAGTGTTCCCATATATCAAAGTTTATTCGACTAGACGCCCTTAAGCTATTAACAAATTTTCAGCTTGCTATTAATCAACTTTTTTTTCATACGCGGGATCCAGACCTAAGTATTAAACGAATCAGATTTACGTCTGATGATGATTTTTGTTTATTAAAATAAGTTTTAAGTCAAAATCAATTGACTTATATTGAAAATTGGACGTTAGTTCAGGAAAACATGAAGAGTGCAACAGGAAAATCTTTTATTATAAGAACACTCAAGGATCATTTGTTTCTCTTGCTCGATATTTGGAAGAAAATTCAAACCTTACTTGCATTTAAATCTAATTCTTGATTTTGAGCATGTAATATAAATATGTTCATCTTCCAGAATATTATGCAAGATGATAAACGCGATGTCTTCATCATTAGCATTGGTAAAAATGAGAGCTTCTAAGTCTTGATCCATTTTAAATTACATAAAAATTAGAAAAACAACTAATCAATCAAGCCGTAAAAATACCACAACTAAAATGTTGAGCAATATCTGTATTTATGACACGTCTGAGAAATGTCAATTCTGTCAAAATAGCGCGGTGTAAATAGCGCAGCGTAGGCTGTGTTAAATTTGCAATATCTCTCTATTATCTCGAGAATGGCCAAATTTCAAGAGAAATCCTCAGATAGGTCGATTTTTATTTTTAAATTAGGACTTTTTGACATATATATAATACTAGTGACGTCATCCATCTGAGCCAGATGACGTAATCGATGATTTTTTTAAATGAGAGTAGGGGTTGTGTGATAGCTCATTTGAAAGGTTATTTAATTCTCTATTCGCTAATATAAACACTAACATAATTATTGATACAGGGTGTACAAAAAAAATTTTTATTAAATTAACTTTGATTAAATTTGACAAATAAAAGAAAAAAATTTTTTGTACACCCTGTATAAATAATTATGTTAATGTTTATATTACTGAATAGAGAATTAAATAACCTTTCAAATGAGCTATCACACAACCCCTACTTTTATTTAAAAAAAAATCATCGATTACGTCATCACGCCCAGATGGATGACGTCACTAGTATTATATATATATGCCAAAAAGTCCTAATTCAAAAATAAAAATCGACCTGTCGGAGGATTTCTCTTGAAATTTGTCCATTCTCGAGATAATGAATGTATGCAAACTCAAACGTCCTCACTTATAATACAGTGTCGCGCCCGCTTGATTAGCAATTAAAAAAAAACAAAGGGGTTTTCGATATTTTATTGCAAAATACTCTTCGGGATTTCATCAATCAATGTTTAAAGAATATCTACGTACCTTGGCAACATTGAAATTTTTAGATTAATGTCCGATTTAGGGTTAAAAATAGTCGATTTCGCAATTTTCAATCGCTTATATAACAAAAACTATTAACTTAACAGAAAAATCACTAAAGACCTTTTTTGTTTGAAATGATTCAAAAAACCTAAACAAATTTTGTTCGATGCAAAAAGAATAATTTTAGGAAAAACCCCTAATCTTTCCCCTCGCCTGGCAAGGTCTTTTGCTCTTCAGACTCGCCTGTCATTGTACACATTTCTTCTAAATGACTTACTCAAACCTTACAGGACTTTCTTTAAACCTTACAGGAGAAAGTTTATTTTACCCCCTAAATTTGCACTTTTCGATTCACCTGGTAGATATACGTTTAGTCGGAGGGTTCACTAGCTCTTAGACTATAATTGTTTACTGATTTGACTTTTGAATATTATGTCAAAATAATTTTATTTAATCGAATTATCGCGTTAAAATTAACATCGCGTTAATTAAAACATGAACACAATAAGATATATTTGAAATAAATTAGTAAATAATAACTAAATACTAGTTTATTGCATGTATTATAATATATTTTAAACCCATATTACAAAGTATGTATTCTATTTTCCCGCATTGGTGCGGGAAAATGTAACTTTCGGAAACGAAATGTGAGCGGTAAAGTGGCTGTTTTAGCACGGCCGTAGTAAATAGTTATTTCCACCTACCTCTACTGAAAGTATACTTTTCCGGACCTGATTGTAGGGAGCAAAGTTGTACTTTTCCTCCCTAGGGAGGAAAGTAAAATTGACGTCATTGTATTTCATTCATGAAATGTAACTTATTGACGCCCTGTACAATATCTATTTTCTATTACGTAAGTTTCTATACATTTTAACGTTTATTTATAAAACACTCTGTATTTTGCAGAATGGTCAAAAACAGTAAATTGTTATTTTGATTTAACAATGTTTACATTATTAATTTGACTTATATTTGACAGTTGACAGTTATATTGTACGTACTTGTTAGTTTTAGTTCTAATAAATTTTGTTGGTTAGTTACATAAATAAATTAAGTAAAAATGAAAAAATAACTTGTTATTTGAGGAAGGTGGAAAAACCATATGTATAACATGGGAGTAAAGTGCCTTTTCCTCCCTTGAATGATTACTGCCCTCCGCTACGCGTCGGGCAGTAAACTTCATTCTCGGGAGGAAAAGTAGCACTTTCCTCCCTTGTTATACAAATAGCTATTTTCCTAACTGGTGCGGAAAGCTATACTTTCCCACACGAGACAGCCGTTGACCCGAACGACGCGATAATGGAGTTCGGGTAAGCAGTTGAGTGCGGGAAAACACTTTCCGCATGAGTAAGGAACAATATTTTTCTAGATCCGTACGTTTGGGAAAAATGCCACAACGAATAGAGTTATATCAATTTTTATTCAGGAGTAAAAATACACAAATTAATACATTCTTTGACAATGTTGTCAAAACCAAACTTTTAATAAATTTATATAATAAGTCTCGATGTTAGACAGGCTTTTGATAAAGTTTGGCATCAAGAACTGTTGTATAAACTGAAAAAGAACATACCAGATGAACTATATACACTCCTGAAGTCGTATTTATCAGAAAGATATTTTAGAGTGAAGTTTGAGTCAGCCTATACAAAAATATATCCCATCAGATCTGTGGTACCACAAGAAAGCGTTCTGGGACCACAACTGTATCTGGTTTACACAGTCGACTCACCCACAAATCGTGATACAACGACCACCCCCTTTGCAGGCGATACTGCAATCCTAGCAGTACACAAAAATCCAAAACTCCAGAGAGTACTAAATCAAATAAATACATGGGCACAAAATTTGAGAATTAAATTGAATGAACAAAAATCAATCCATATCGTTTTTACAAAATATCACAGTGAATCACCTACAGTAACAATAAATAATATAAGGTAATTCCCTCAGTTACCTCTGTAAAATATCTGGGCATGCACTTGGACAGGGGATTAACCTGGAGAATCCATATAGGGAACTAACAGAAACAACTGGGCATCAAATTTAGTAAGCATTATTGGCTTCTAGGGTGTAAGTCTAAGCTCACGATAAGAAATAAACGGCTAGTCTACAACACAATATTCAAATCAGATCAGTCTGGACATATGGTCTGCAGCTCTGAAGAACAGCATCCAAGTCGGATGTATCCATAATTGAGAGATTCCAGTCCAAGGTATTACGTTCAATCATCGATGCTCCGTGGTTTGTTACAAACAGGGATATTTACAATGATCTGGAAACTAAAACCGTCAGTGAAGTGATAGTGGAGTTAAGTGCAAAATACATCGAACGTCTTGAAAGCCACGCAAATGTGCTTGCAATCCATTTGTTATACAACAGTCACAGTCAGGAAACAAAACGGTTAAAGAGACAGACACCATTAGATTTACCTCACAGACATTAATATTGTAGTATAATATATTACAGTAGCTAAGTTAATGTGTGCACATACAGCAATTTAATATTATCTCTATAGCGATGTGTGGCGCTGGTCATTCTCTTCGTGTCAATTTTTCACAGATAAAATGTGCCTATTGTTATATGTTCTAACAGATTGCCTAATAAACATTAAACAAAAAAAAAATAAATTTGTTTACAGATATTGGTTTTCACGACGACGATTCAAAACCATTGTTATTGTCTATTGATTTGACTTTTGAATATTATGTCAAAATAATTCTATTTCAACGCATTATCGCGTTAATTACATTAAAACATGAACACAATGAGACAAATTTGAAATATAGTAGTAAATAATATCTAAATATTAGTTTATTACACGTATTGTAATATATTATCATGCCATAGTACTACTTCTAAGTATTCTATTTTCCCTCACGCCGTGAGAGAAAGTGCAACTTTCGAAAATGAAACGTGTGCGGGAAAGTGGCTGTTTTATCACGGCCGTAGACAAAATACATTTTGTACTTACTCTGAAAATTTTTGTTATGTACATTTTTCATTTTATCGGTGGCAAACTTTGCTTCTAACGATAAAAAATATTATTGGTTTGCTCACATTGAGACGGTGAAAGTATATAAATTAATTTTCCTAATATATGGTTAATGTAAATGATGATTTTATTGTATTTAACTTAATTTTACCGACTCTTAATCTAATAACCCAGCGGGTTGGTGATAATTTATTTAAATGTAGTTTTATTTTGTATCGTTATTTTTTATTTATATATTGATTTGTAGATATCAATCTCATTATTTGAGTCGAAGTCAAATATTGTCGCATTATAAAGTTTCATTTAAAGATGTTTTTACTTTTAAAAAATAAACTTAATATGTATGGAAGACTATCCTCCAATTTTTAAAATTTGCGCTACCATGAGAGTCTTTCTTCTTCTTCATGTACCATGTCCTTTCAGAACGTTGGTTACCATCATAGCTATCCTAATATTATTCACTGCCATCTTAAATATCATGCTTGTATCAGCACCATACCAATCTCGCAAGTTCTTCAACCATAAGGTTCTTCTTCGTCCTGGACTGCGTTTGCCTGCTATTTTTCCTTGCATAATATTTTGTAGCAGCCTATATTTGGGACCTCTAATTACGTGTCCGAAGTACTCCAGCTTTCTCTGCTTGATGCTTTTTATGATCTCAGTAGTCTGGCTGAGACGTTCTAGTATTGTGGAGTTTCGAATCTTCTCCACCCAGGAAACTTTTAAAATTCTTCTATAGCACCACACTTCGAAAGCCTCAAGGCGATTTATCGATTTTATTCACAGTCCAGGACTCGACACCATAAAGTAAGACCGAGAATACGTAGCAGCGGATCCTCAATGCCAATTTTAGGTCTCTGTTAGATAACACCTTGGACATCCTTCTAAAAGCGGCTCTAGCCTGCTCTATCCTAGATCTAATTTCGCCGTGACTTTCTGCGTTACAATTTAGTTGCTGTCCAAGGTAAACGATTTTATCAACTTGCTCAAGTTTGGTATTATTTACATATATAAACTGTTTTATATGCTGCTGTTTACTTATTACGAGTATTTTGGTTTTCCGTATGTTCAGATCCAGACCTGCCTCCCTACAACTCTCAACGACACTATCAAGTAGTGTTTGCAGATCTTCTTGACTAGAAGCTAGGAGTACTGTATCGTCCGCATATTATTGATGAGCGTCTTTGTGCAATTTAATTAAGGATAAAATGGTTTTAATTGCTTACTTTGCGTTTTTTATAAGTTTGCATCATTTTTTTTTTGTAAACATAGACTAATTAAGACGTTTCATATCCAAACAAAGCGTTGCCATGAAGCATCTAGACTAGAGGTAGAAACCGACAAAGTACAAGTAGACTACGGCTGTTTAAAAGGAATTTCGTTTTTTATAAGTTTGCGTAAGTTTTTTATGTACCTACACAAAGACTAATTAAGACGTTTTATATCCCAACAAAGCGTTGCCATGAAGCATCTAGACTAGAGGCAGATGATTTCTGACGAAACCGACAAAGTACAAGTAGACTACCACTGTTGAAAAGGAATTTCGTTTTTTATAAGTTTACGTCATTTTTTTATGTAAACATAGACTAATTAAAACGTTTCATATCCAAACAAAGTGTTGTCATGAAGCATCTAGACTAGAGGTAGATGTCACAGGTAGACAAACCGGAAATGTCACAAATTGTACTTAAAATGTGAAAACATCCCCAATCGTCTTTTTTTTTAGCTTTCTCTCTTCAATGTACTGAGTCTAGAGCGTTCATAAAAATAGCATGTGTTTTTACTTAAGAACAGGCGGCAGCTGGTTTGTCATTCGTTTCATGCGTGGAAGAGAATGATGCTAGATAAAAAGTATATGTTTTATCTCGCCAGGTATTAATGACACACGGGTAAAAAATCGTGGTGTTTCCAGTAATTTTTCCACATTTTCATACATAGAACGTTTCAGTTTGGTCCGGTGAAGATGTGTCCTCGCTTTTCGCGAAAAAAATTATGTGCAATTGCTCTTCTACTTGACGATGAAGAAGGCAAGTCGGTAGTAAAAAGAAGGTTTGAAAAGTACATTCAATGCTAAAGTTTTATTAATGTTTCCAAATATATTTTTACTAATACCAAATATACCAAAATTTCCAAATACGAGGTTTCACTTCCGTTCAAAGTCATATTGTTAAAAATTTAGTCACAGAGCAATGAACATACGCGAACAATAAACGACAAAATACTCTGTATCAAACAACTACCTAACAATGGCTGCAAAACGACGGACATGAATTCACATTATCACTCCTTCCATACCGATCGACATCCGAAAAATAATAGGTTTGTTCCAACCCGTCACCTTACCGTTCTTAAATCGTTACGCGCATGCGCAATAACAAATAATTATGCGCACTAACACATTTTTAGTTACTGCGCATACTAGTAACCGTTCAAGAACGGTTTTTGTGACGGATTGAAACAAACCTATTGTTTGCGAACAACGGCACAGCATAATAAACGAAACCAGCAAGGACACTCCCTGATGCCGCCTTTGAAGTTGAAAAGTACAGGGTCGCCATTTTTCGCGTAGTACATCTCAGTGGTGATGTGATGTGTTGGTTCATCAGTGTTGCCGATGTCACCAACTTTATTACCCGTAAGAGATTCTTTTTGAATAATTTCTGGAATTTATGCAAAAGATTAACAATACAATCGCCATTCATCGTCAATATTTTGTGTTATGTCCCAATTATTGACATAATTCCCACAGGCATACGTATATAAAATTATGTTAAAAAATATGAATGTCATAAAAGTTGAGTAAATCTGATAATTATGTACAAATCGGCAACACTGTCGATTTTCTACATTGTCTGGTACAGACACGGTTAAACACAGTATAGGTAATAGGTATACTACATTCGCTCTCGCGAGATTTTTTTTGACACTGACGTTAGTAATTTCTTTTTTGAAAAATTCAGTTGTCAGAAGTGACTGGAAATTACTACAAAACCAACGCACCTGCTCATATCCAATATTATTAATAGTAAACAGACATAAAAATAACATAAACCTTACGCCAATCAATATTTATTTATTTAAACCATTATTATGTATTGATAGCAAATGAGAAAATTATTTATTGTACAAAATAAAAATATTTTGTAGAAATAAACTTCACAAAATTTTATGAGATTAGTAGACACTCCCACTATTTCTAATAATTCTTCTTTTTTTAATGAAAGATTAAGTTGATTTGAGTTGATTTTAGCAGTTAATAGTGTGAGGTAGGAATTTTTGTGTTGTACGTTTCCTATTCCGAATGTCTCAAAAAAAATCTCGCGAGAGCGAATGTAGTATATTTAGTCCATTCCGAAGTTGTAGTTTGTTTTGACATTTCCGTTTTATTTAACCTAACCTATGTTTTGTGTTTTATTGTGTTGTATACAAGGAGTTGTATATTGAAATTGAATTGATTCTTGTTTCATTGAATATAGAGGAGTTGTTCTGTTGCAAGTTGTTCTAGTTTTGTTGTTTTAAAATCTGCGAAAAACTATTTATAGATAATGGTGAACTTAAACAAGAAATGGACATGCAGTTTGCTGATTACTTAATTGTGTACTCACAACACATAGGTACAGGCATTATGCAAATACATACCATTTAGAGGATACTTCATTCAAATTGGAGGACTCTGCGATATTGGGCTTCCTTAATAGTTTACCAGACGTAGACACTGTCTTTTTCTTGGTAGAAAATGACACCTGTTTCACCCTTTCTGAATTTTCTCAAGTCTCATATTTGGATCAACGTGAAATTTGTTGGCTTTCACAGCTTTAATTTGATTAACGGCTGTCATTAAAATATCTTCACTGTTGCATTTTTGACCTAATGCAATTACTTACAGTGCTGAGCAGATAGTATCTCATGAAATTTCTATCTATCCCTCGGTTTTTGATGTGTGCGTAGGTGCTGAAGACTCCAGTTCTTCCCAAATATCACTGCTTGGAACTTAATTATTTAGTGTGACTCATGTAATACAAAGGTAGTGAATGTGCTGGCAAATATTTGATTGAATTTAATTTAATAAAATAATCAAGGCAAGTACATGAGTAGGAATGGTAGCATATTTTACATAGTATGTAGCTGACAAGATAACATACATTAAACAGTTTCTCTGTAACAGTACATATTTTTGAGTTTGTTTTATTTTTAATTATCCATTTTTTAAATTCATCATTTCCTTCCACACTTTCAATATCAAATTTATAATTTGTGGCTACAATTAATGGCAGTCAATCAATCAGTCCTTTTTCCTGAAAGCCACAAAAATGTTGACAAAATTAAATCAAAACATATTTACAAACCTTTTGTTATCTGAATTAGTCTTTCCACTTGTTTATCTCGAGTGTAGTGTGTCAAATTATGCATGCTTTTATCTAGTTGTTTCACCTTTTTATAATACTGTGCATACTCTCCAAGTACATATTTGTATTTGTTAGTAATTCCTTTCTATAACAGTAGAACCCCGACTTAGTATTCAAACTATAATTTTTACTCAGGTACTCATAAAATTTAACAGTACCAGAATCATTCTCCAGTTGGAAAATTCAACAAATCTTTTTAAAAGTTGTTAACTTCTAAAGTACTTTGTACTTTGTATAAATTTCAAGCACTTGTATACATACTTCCATTCTTTTTTCAACTACAGAAATTTTTGTTAGATTAGTTTTCCAGGCACAATCAATGTGCCAGGAACAAAATAATCGATTAGACACAGCTGTCACATTATCACTGCTGTCCATCCGTTATAAAAAGTTTCCATTATATCTCTCATAAACATATCTGTAGTGATATTATTAGGTAGAAATTGTAGTATTCATTCTATTTGAAATCATGTATGTCACAGCAACGCCTTCACCAATATTAGTTCCATAGGTACCATCAATACAAACAATTTTTTTTGCAAATGTCATGACAGCATAACGTTGTACATATATCATTCATAATGATAATGCAGAAATCTGAGCAATCTAAATTATGCTGACTATCCTCAGAGCCTTGAGGTCTGTAGTATAATACACTGGCTACACACTACGTTTTGCCTGAGACCATGTCTGCAGAGACTCATTTGCGCAGGTAAGAGCAGCAAGACGGTATCACATGTAAGCCTCCAAGCGCCGCCTGTACTCTCATCAACATGCTGAAGATTTTACCTGTGCAGTTTTACTTGAAGTGTGGTCAGAAGTTCAGTCCGGCAAAAGTTTTCAAGGTGGACAGTCGAAATGAGTGATATTAGAAGCATTGCAAACCTATTCTTAATTGAAGAGTTGTACAAATTTTTGAGCTGGCATGCATTATGGAAGGTGAAAAGTAGAGAATGAAGCATACACTTTAATGATTGAAAAATTAAAAGAGGCAATATTTTATTTTTATATTTTTAGTTCATTCTAAAATAGAGAATTCTTTTAAATCATATAAATTTCTTTTACCATTTTAGTATTTAATTTTCCAATATTGGGGTACTACTGCCAAAAAAAATTTATATACTTATAATAATAGAATATAATAATTAATCAACTTATGTATTTCTGCTAAGTTCTGACACTGTTTTCTTGTGGCATATTTAATGTAGTATTATGTTCATATGGGATTGAGCCACTGTTGTAGGTGTAAAGAAAATTGCATTTCTTAATTTACTACTGATTGGTGTTTCAATTTCCACTCCGGAAGTCTTTCTACTCTCTACAAAAATTTAAGCAGAATTTTGGGCATGGATGCCAAATTTTTGTCGAAATAAAAGATGCTAATCGAATTTCTAACTGTCTAAGAAATTTCCTGCTATTTCTATTGTTGACACTTGACACACATATTTGTTGCATATTTGCGTTTGTGGAATAATCATATCTACCTGAAAAGGTATTTTGTAAGTTTCTATCAATTAAAAACCATGATTAATTTAAAAAAATTTCTTTATTAAACTATATCTACGTTCACAATATTTAGAACTTGAATTAAATTCTATAATTAAACTATATTATGAATTACACCATCTATTTTGTCATGGTACACTACCTTCATTATTGAAATACCATAAAAAAAGTTTATCCTTAGTTTGCTTGGCGTCTCTGGAAATACTTATATAATGTTATCTCTGCATATCAATGAGATTAGAATCTTCTGTTCTTAAACCATTCCTATTGTCAACGTCTAAGCTTCCAATGGGAGTATAGGTTGAAGCATATTTAATTCTCAAAAAGTTATGGAGTACACAATATGTCATGACAATGATATATACAGTTTTTAGATTTAAATTAATAGTGGTATGGAAAATTCAAAATCTGTTAGCTAAAATACCAAAGGCATTTTCTACAACTCGCCTTGTCCTTGACAGGCGGTAATTGAATATTTTGCGTTCATTTGTTAATTCTCTTTGATTAAACGGTTTTAAGAAATGTGGAGCTAAGGCAAAAGCTTCAACACCAATAAACACGTCACTAAGCATTTTATCTGAACCACTGAGGCGATCAAAGACTGGAATTTGTAATGTATTTTCTTTTAATTTGTTGTAAAATATTGTTTGCTCTATAACACCTCCATCACAAATTCTCCCATTCACGCCAAATTCGTATATTATGAACTCATAATTAGCATTTACAACTGCCATCAAAACCATACTATGAAATCCTTTATAGTTATAAAAATAGGAACCTTGCCCATTTGGTAGAATACTCTGCACATATTTGCCGTCAACGGCACCGAAGCAATGGGGAAAGTTCAATCTTGCTTCAAATTCCTTTGCTATATGTTTCCATTATTCTTGTGGCTTTGGAATCTAACAAAAATATTTTTTTAGGATTTCTCTGACACAGTTTCCAGTACAGAACTGCCACAGGAATCTCCAGTGGAGTTGCAACCGCTCTCACGGACGTCCACAAATCAAGTTACAAAACTGTTACATGACTCTATTGGAGTTGCAACTGCAATTGGATAAAAGTGAAATTCGAATAATGCCAGAAAGACTATAACCGTCCAAAGTGATAGTGTGAAATTAAAATCAAATGATTACGTATAAATCATATTTATAATAATTATAAATAGTAGCTGTATTTTTTAAATAAACAGATTTGATAAGTTATATTATTTTTCTACAGTTGGTATGTTTTAATAAATATATTTTAAGACTACTGACAGTATTGTTGGTACTTTGGATCTTTTATTTATAGTAGAGGATCCAATATAATGTCGATCTGCACCGATCTGTTTAATAATGGATTAAAATTATTGGATATGTAATTTAGTATGGTAACAATTATAAAAAACAAGGGGTGCCCGATATAATTTTGTTCTGACTATAATTAACATGCATACATAATCGAAAACCTCTTATACCCGAAGGTGTCGAGGTGTACAAGCTCTCTTAAATTTTTTTCTACAAATGTACACCACTCTTTTCTGTCTCTAGCTAGTTCCTTCGGCTCACTCTATGTCTTCCCTCTTTCTTTGAGAATCTTGCTTATCCTATTGTTCCATGTTTTTCTTGGTCGTCCTGTACAGTGTATGCCAGTAGTACAGTCTCATTTACGCATTCAGTATTATTTTCTGTCATCCATGGTTGAAATTTAGCGTATTCCTTGTCATAGATACGTTTATTTGGTAATAGATTCTCAGTCGCTTTATTGGCTTTTTTTCAGAAATATCGAATTTCTCTTGCATTCTGACTTTTTTGACAATTTCACATAGAAAAACTTTGTTTATGTTAATACCAAATTGCTAACCAACATCACTTTTCTACCAACAGTACTAAATACCTGCTGCGATACAGTATTTCTTCTAATTTATTATATTATAAAATTAAAACTTTAACTGACGCAATGAACCGCTATGACATAAAATTTTATATTCACCACATGCATAATTATGTAATTTATAAGCTTGTCGCCCTTAGGGTATAAACATCTATTTAATGCCCTTGATACATAAATAACTGTTTAATATATAAAAAAAGTAATTTTTTAATTATTCATTAATTATAGTCAAAACAAAATTATATCGGGCACCCTTTTTTTATAATTTGTAAACATACTAAATTACATCAAATAATTTTAATCCATTAAACAGATCGGTGCAGATGGACCTTACATCATATCTCATTAGACTATTAAAAGGCTATTAGATTAAATTAGAGGAATTAGGGATGGTGCCAAAAGAATGTGCAGATAAAATTCGATTACGAAAACGTCAAGAATTACAGAAAATTGGATGCATATGCAGTAGTCATATAATATTAAAAGTAAATAATGTCACAAATGAGGTTTCTATGACATTTCAAAACACATTATTATGGCGTGTTTTGGGCATGATATAGTGTTGAAACATATAGACCATTAGCACTAAAAACATAGGAATAAATCGACTTTTAAATACAGCACCTAGAGACTTTAAACTTTTCGTGTCTAGAGACTTAAACATGTCTATGGTCACGTCACCTTCTGGATGCACTACCTGGTGCCCAAGATCACTGCTAAGACATGTTGTCTTCTGGAGTGTGGAGGATTTTTGAGCACCGGGGGTCATTTCCACCCATTTTTCTATAGTATACCTTTTTTCTGACACCATCCTAAACACAATACAAAAAGTTGCAAATCTCTAGGTGCTGTATTTAAAAATCGATTTATTTTGTGCTAAATGCCCTGCTCTAATATTCGCATTTGGAATTACTGCTAATAATATAATAAATCCCTTTTAATGCACCAATTTAAATAAGACTCCTATTATCATTATAACAAACATCACAAATTTTAAAACAACAAAGCTAGAACAACCTTGGACAGTTAAAAGTCTCTCTATATTCAGTAAATAAATAAAACAAAAAATCAATTCACAAGTAAGTGTAAAGGCAAAAAAGGCATGATATGCCTGTATATAATATATAATATTATTTTATGATACACATATAGGTTATGTCAGAAGGGAAATGTCAAAACAAAACTACAACTTCGGAATGGACTAAATATACTGAATTCGCTCTATCGAGATTCACTTTGACACTGACGTTAGTAATTTCTTTTTTGAAAAGTTCAGTTGTCAGAAGTGACTGGAAATTACTACAAAGCCAACGCACCTGCTCATATCCAATATTATTAATAGTAAACAGACATAAAAATAACATAAACCTTACGCCAATCAATAATTATTTATTTACACCATTATAATGTATTGATAACAAATGAGAAAATTATTTATTGTACAAAATAAAAATATTTTGTAGAAATAAACTTCACAAAATTGTATGAGATTAGTAGACACTCCCACTATTTCTAATAATTCTTCTTTTTTTAATGAAAGATTAAGTTGATTTGAGTTGATTTTAGCAGTTAATAGTATGAGGTAGGAATTTTTGTGTTGTATGTTTCCTATTCCGAATGTGTCAAAAAAAATCTCGCGAGAGCGAATGTAGTATACCTATTACCTATACTGTGTTTAGCCGCGTCTGTCTGAGACTACGTACAAAATGGCCGACGATCTGCGCAATAATAGTGCGCGAACTTTTCCCGCCTACTAGTGTGTCACTGCTGTTGCGTTTTCTATGCTGTGACAACGGTGTAACCAGGATGATCATAAGCGGGGGGGGGGGGGGGAAGTTACATCTACTGGGGGGTCTCTAGGGGGTACGGAATAGTAATGGTGTTAAACGTATAGAGCTCAAAGTACATCCCAATGGGGGGGATTACAATCCCCAAAACCGCCTGGTTACGCCACTGTTTGCGAATATACTGAACGGAAACGTAAGGTGTCTGATACGATACGTGCCAGATAGTGTGAATTGTTCATATTTAAAATCATGAAATCATATTTTTCGGAAACTAAACGCTACGTAGTGGATTCGATATTTAATAAACAATAATGATAAAAGTATTTTTAAAATGCCATTTTGAAGGTTTTTATCTGACTTATATTCAAATTTGTTTCAAATGGTTCACTGTTTGCTAATAAACGAAAAAAACGAAATTTGGCCATATTTTTACCTTAATTTGTATTAACAAATTAAACAGATTCAAAATCTACTACAGGAAACATATAGATTCTTGTAAGAGAGGTCCAAACTACTCAAAACAACTGTTGTTTGCCTGCCAAGGATAGTGTGACGAGAAAAATCTTCTTTTCTACTAAACTATCCAAAACTCGGATTATATAACACGAAAACTAACAGGTCCTTTTTTGTGTTTAAATTTAAACTGTACCATTAAAATCAACTTAAGAATAAAAAAATCTAAGTATTGGCCCATCTTTTTCTGCTAGATAAATGATCATCATTTCTATTGCAAACATAATAATTTAAAACTATCATTAAAGAATACCAAAATATTTAATTGGACACATTGAAATAGTTTAACTATTTTATGTACATTTTGATCTCTCCAACAGACCACTAATATTGTGTAACATAGTATCACATACCTAAGATAAAGTTTATTGGTTAATGCGATTAAATTGGTTGACTAGATCAGCGAAGGAGGTGAATAATTTAAAAAATATTAACCCAATAAAATTGTACACACACATTCACATTTAAGTAAATAAAACATAAATTTATTCAATGACAATATAAAAAAATAGAACAACAATGTAAAGATAATAAATTAATAATGTAGGTAACATAATTTTCTTAATAGTAGAGATAGGTTCCGATATGAGGACGACCTTCACTGATCTGTTACATTCATTCATTAAGCATTACAATCCCTAGGAAGTATAGCTAACGTCAACGCGTTCAAAATCCTATTCTTGGTTAAGGTTGATTATTTCTCTGTCATTTATAGCTTGGTGTATCTCTGCTGCTGTCGTGATTTTTTCCATTTCTTTCTTTCCTTGCACTGAACTTTGCAATCTTCAACATTCATTGCTCTTATGTCTTCTTCTACATCATCCAGCCATCTTTTTCTAGGTCTTCCTCTACACCTGAGCCATAGTGTTAGTTTTCCTTCTCTTTACCTTTTCTGAGTTTATGCTTCTCTGTATATATCATATCGATTGGTAACGATACAAACGTCACATCTTTGCTATTTTATTTTTAAATAATTTTTTTTTCTTTAAGATTTCATTAATAATTATATTCTGTATTCGTTTTAACTTGTTTTTTCGTTAAAAACCTGTTTAGCGCCGTTCTATAGGCAACTCTCTTTTCATCTAACATCTAACCGTCATCATACTGAATGTACTCCTTATATCCTTACTGTCTCGATATCTGTCTTTTAATACGGAATATGGTTGTCCATCCCCTCATACTTTACGCTGTAATGTCAATGAGAGTGGCAATTAGTAATGGAGGGGAAAAATTAATTTATTATGAGATGAGATGAGCCCATCACATCTTCATTTTATTTCCAGACTTTCATATTGTCTCTTGGGGTAACTTTTTAACCATCACTGTACAAGATTTTATAACCCTGTATTAATTTTTATAACCTTTTCTGTTTCTATACCTAACCTCCCATCTTCTAAAAGCATGTGTTCTGATTTCTGATATTTCTTTTCATATATTAATATGCTATTAGTAATCAAATTTTAACTAGTAGTATCAGTTTTAATTCTATTTAATTTACCCATTGCCATCTGCTACTTTTTGAATACTTTTTGGGCAAGGTACCTTTCTTCTCGATGTCAAAATTTATACACGTTTTATATTCTAGTTTTTGCGAAAAAATCAATCTTTCTCCCTTCGGGAACCTCCGGCCTCATACATCACCGGTGATGCTACTCATAAGGCGAAGACAACAGGATGCATCTAGATAGACAGCAGCACCCAACATGTACAACACCACCAGGACCGTCGCTGCAGGGACCTAGGACCACAACATCTGCCCAGGTCTACAAGTCAACAGCTGTACCATTCGTCATCAAGAAGTTACCATCGAACCGATAAACCATAAGTATAATTTAAAAATAGTAAGTTTTTAGCAAGATTGAATATATTTGTTAATGCATTTAAGAAGTCACATTTTTTATTATATCTTTATTGAACAATAAACATGATTGGTTAAATATTGTTTTGTTTGCTTCCATTCTGAATTTTCATAGTTCATATCTAAGATTGGGACAAGACGAACACACACCTTGAGAGACTGAGCTAAGCTAGGGTGAACGATAGCTATCTTGGATAATTGAAGTAATATTTTCGAATATTATTTGGATTATCTGGGGTAGTCATAAAGTCATTTTTTAATTATTAATTACAGTAAACTCTCTCTTAACGGACACCTCTCTTCGCCGGACACCTCCACTATACGGACGATTTTTAAAACAAAAATTATTCGGTCATATATGAACCTGTATCCTTTAACTCCCTTCGACGGACACTATCAACAAGGGACGGGGACAGTAAATGAAAAAAATTAAAACTTTTTTTCAAATATTTTACAATATAAATCGTCAGTAGATAATACATTTATTATTTCAAATCAATACAGATGTCCACGAAATGATATTTGGTACTGTTCACGTTATCAACACTACATAAGAAGTAATAAAAATTTAATGTTTTTGTTGGTCGGTTGTTTTGACTTGTGTTTTGACTGGAACAAGGATTTAATAATTTTAAGCGGAATGTCTGATTAAGCATATGCAATAGATGTCGTATTTTTATGAGTGTTTCCTTAAAAACATTATTTTTGGATTACATTTCATAATAAATTTTGTGTCTATTAGATTTTTTTAAGTTTGAAAGAAAAAGTCGATGTGGTTCATTATGGAGAGAAGCATAAATTAAATGTTAGACAGCTAGCTGAAAAATTTGGAATTAGAAAACCTCAAGCCAGTGAAATTTTGAATCATAAAAGTGATATAATCAATCAGTTTTATGAGAACGGTCACCTGGAAGCGAAAAGAAAATTTTTGAAAACCGATGGTACAGCATTAGACCTATAAATAATTGTTTTCGATTGTTTTGTGAAGTGCGGTCTAAAAATATTCCTGTTTCTGGTAAAATTATTCAAGAAAAGGCATTAGAAGTTGCAAGGAATCTAAGCGTTGAGTTTTGTTCCAACACAACGAAGAGCCATCATGTAACGATCACGTTACTATAAAATAATACGTTCCATACATTCTGTGTCTGTATATCGTGCATTCCATGGGTTATTTTGTTCACTGCGCAGGACGATGATCGTTACATGATGAGGTTTTCGTTGTGTTGGAACAAACCTATTATTAACGCAGATGAGACGGGATTATTTTTTAGAGTTTAGAGCATTACCCAAGAAAACTTATACCCTGAAAGGAGAAAGGGGCATTGGAGGCAAGGCTTCTAAAGATAGGATCACAATTCTCTTTTGTACCAATATAATATTTTGATAGAAGAATGCAGAGAGAAAATTCTTCATAAACAACGCTGCGTGGTCATCCACAACTTGTGTTATGTAATATTAAACCTAGTATAGTCTGTTCGCTAAACTCAGACGCAACTTTCTAGATATTTTAGTCAGTAATTTTGCCAATTTTAGTAAAATTGGCAAAAAATAATTACTAAATAGTTAATAATCACTAAATAGTTAGTAATTTTGCAAATTTTTGCAGAATTGGTAAAAAACAAAAAAATTATCGACTAAAATATGTAGCCAGTTGCGTCTGAGTTTAGCGAACAGACTATATCTCTTTTTATATATATACATACATGCATTTATTTTTAAAACATCCAAGTTAACATATTTTTTTTTCTCTTCAACGGACACCTCCTTTAAACGGACACTTTATGAGGAACGACTTCAAGGGAGAGTTCACTGTAATTATAGTCTGAACAAAATTATATCGGGAACCTCTTGTTTTTTAAAACTTTTAACATGCTAAATTTTATATCAAATAATTTTTATCCATTCAACAGATCGGGGAAGTTCGTTCTTATATCGGCTCTTAGACTATAAGGTTAAACTCTATATTTATACGTATAAGCATCAGATTTTACATTTACATAATGTGTCGGTTTTGTGGTCAAATCGAAACTGCCAAGCCCGGAAAATTGTCTAAATGATGAAGGGATAACATTTTCTTGTTGTTCCTTTAGTTTTTCTTCCGCTTCTTCTGCTAAAGCTTTCTTGTATTCTTCGATTTGTCCAACAGTCTCAGGTCTTTGATCGACTGTATTTGGAGTAAACAGTGGAAATACAGGAGGACCTAAAATAATTCAATCCATACTATAAAATACATGACAGACTGCACCTTTTAGGTCTTCCCGCTAAATATATTTTGTGTACTGGGCTAATTTGAAAAAACTTGTTTATTGAATATGTCACTAAATTCTATCGGTACTATATACAAGTATATAGTCTAAGTAAGGAATACCTAGTGAAACGAGTCAGATTTGTAGACTTTGATAGTTCTGATTCAACGGGAGGGGGAGTATGGTTTAAAATTTTTGATTTTTTTATTTTACATGAAAGTGCAAAACTCCAAAAATACTCTCTGAAAATTTTAGATTGATCGGAGTAAAATTATCAAAGATAGAGCATGTTGAATATTTCTACCTTCGACTAGCTTTGTCGCGGTTTCGCATCAGCACGCAAGAGCGTAGTGAGAAACGTTCAACAGCTGTTCCCCTTCTCTTTTGTAGATGACTCCGAGATTCAAAAACATATTGCTATGTGCATGACTTTACGATTGGAGAGACAGAAAAGAAGACAAAGACGAAGATATATTTGTTTTTATTCTTATTTTTAGTTTAACAATAATAAATATATTGACTTTCACCGTTTTGTTTCAAAGAATTTCGTTTATTTTTGACTTCCGAATGATACCAAGAACTTAAAAATCGAAATAAAAAACTCAATAGCGTTACCTCGAGAAATTCATAAGCTAATAAAATCTTTTTGAATTTATTGTTTCACATGATCCAGTGACGTATTCTGACGTCCATCACAAATTACATTTTTTTGAGGTATCTCTAAAAATTTGCAACCGCTCCCGTATTTTTCAATATTTTTTCTTGAAATTTTTTTTGAATGTTTTTTGATTTGTAGGTATTTAATTGCTTATTTAATTTAAAAATAACGTAATTCATAGTTTCAAAAAAAAAATCACAAAAATGTACTTAAAATGTTGATTTCAAACTATACTCCCTCCTTAAGCGGATGGGTTTTTTTGGTAATTAAATATTATTTTTGGTAATTTATTTTTTTTTTAGGTATATACCGTTAAAGCAGGATATATCTTATGTGCCACCTGCCGCAAAATTAATGTTGACCATTTTTTTATATTTCACCTTACAAGACCCTTCTAATTTTATAACATTATGTTGAACAAAATATTTGTATACTGAATGAAAATAACACTATACATTATATTAACGACTTGTCTCCAACTTCCAACTAAAATTGTTATCTGACTAAAACCAATAAAACCATGTCGGTCAGTTGTAAAGAAAAATAAATTAAATTTCGCCGCTTTTGAAACCGCCTATGAAGCCATCTTACATTATAACTTACTAATTGTAAAAACTAAGAAAGCATCAAATTTTGCAAGATTTAAAGCTATTCTATTAAATAAATTGCGACGATTATACCTTAGTTAAGTTGTCTAAAAATTTATGAATTTATGTTTTATAGAAAATAGTTTGCGGAGAGACAGATTTTAGACGAGCATTAGCAGGTCATCGGAGTATACATGTCAATGAAAGACGTGATGAATCTGTCAAAAGGTCATCAGTTACAAAATACTTCAAAACTATCTTTTAAGGAGAAATACATGCTATTTAGTACATTGTCCGGACATGCTGTCTTGTTGTTTTTTAGTGCTGCATTGGCATCTATCTCCGATTTAAGGATAGAAGGTCCTGTTTCTCCTTCTCCATATAGGTGATCATCAGTCCTGTCTGACGCAAAATAATTTTTCTATCTAGGATTTACATGATCTGAGAAATATGGAAATCCTACATAGAAAACTTATTTGCGTCAGACAAGACTGATGATCACCTATGAAGAAGGAGCCTTTTATCTTTAACCTTTAACTACCCGCGCATCAAGTTATAACATAACTACACTAACATACTTTATACCCCACAAGAAAATACACTTAAAAACAGCGGATTTGTTTATTTTTTTTTAAATACACTTAGTTGTTTGTTATAAACCTTATTCAGCATCAGTGAATACTTGGAGTTCCTTCTCAGTAAGCCAATTGGGATTTATAACTGGAATCATGGAATAACTGGATTCCATGATAAATAAAATTACTAATAAAAATTTTTTGAAATGTGATTTTTTAGAGGAGAAAAAGTATTGTTTATAAAGAAAAATATATTTTGTGCCATAATGACTCAAAAACAATTGAAATATGTACTTATATTACGACTTATATTAATATAATCGTGGCGTATATTATTGTCCACCACCGGAAACAACAAATAATAAATTGTAAATTACGATCTTCCCAGAACGTCGATTATAACGAAACTAAAACCAAATTAAATGTAGTAATGAAACAAAGACTTACTCACAATCATTTAATTATACTTTGACGACCGGTTTCGATCTCTTCATTATTCAGATCATCTTCAGGTCGGCGTTACAAGTAGTTAAATGCTACAATTAAAGAAAACCAGAGTTAGAACATTGTCTGGTTGCACAAATGTTAATAGAAAGGTTTTTTTTTTTTTTTTTTTTTTTTTTTTTTTTTTTTTTTTTTTTCAAAAAACATTTTTGAAATAAAGGTTTGCAATTGTTGACATTTCAGAAATGCAATACATACAAATGCACACTTATGGGTAACAGATACTCATAAGCATGCATAAGCAAATGGATGCATGCAGTTTATGAATATTTGTTGAAAAAGTTAAAAAATAAAATTCTTTAAAAAAATTTTTTAAAAATTTTTCCAAAAAATTAAAACTAATTAAAATATTAATCAAAATTAAATATGCTTCCAAAATTCAAAAAATAATAATAATAGATAGTAATATTGCTCTGATCTACTTACATGCCGTTACAAGGGATGCGTTGCCACTTAGTTGTTAACATGTTAATACGTCCAACTTATGCTAATAGGTTGGCTGGGAGAGGAATAGGGCAAACAGACATGTTACGTAGGTCAAAACACAGTAAATTTTTTGAAATTTGAATGGATCCTAAAGGAAGATGCGTGCTATGAAACAAAGGATGTTGTGTTAGACAGGAGAAAGACAATGCTCGAGTGGATGTGTTTTAAATGTAGCTATGTTTTAAATCAATTAGTACAAGAGTCTACAATAAAGTGATTTCAAACTTAGCTACATTTAAAACACATCCACTCGAGCATTGTCTTTCTCCTGTCTAACACAACATCCTTTGTTTCACAGCACGCATCTTCCTTTAGGATCCATTCAAATTTCAAAAAATTTAGTGTGTTTTGACCTACGTAACATGTCTGTTTGCCCTATTCCTCTCCCAGCCAACCTATTAGCATAAGTTGGACGTATTAACATGTTAACAACTAAGTGGCAACGCATCCCTTGTAACGGCATGTAAGTAGATCAGAGCAATATTACTATACTACATTCGCTCTCGCGAGATTTTTTTTGACACTGACGTTAGTAATTTCTTTTTTGAAAAATTCAGTTGTCAGAAGTGACTGGAAATTACTACAAAACCAACGCACCTGCTCATATCCAATATTATTAATAGTAAACAGACATAAAAATAACATAAACCTTACGCCAATCAATATTTATTTATTTAAACCATTATAATGTATTGATAGCAAATGAGAAAATTATTTATTGTATAAAATAAAAATATTTTGTAGAAATAAACTTCACAAAATTTTATGAGATTAGTAGACACTCCCACTATTTCTAATAATTCTTCTTTTTTTAATGAAAGATTAAGTTGATTTGAGTTGATTTTAGCAGTTAATAGTGTGAGGTAGGAATTTTTGTGTTGTACGTTTCCTATTCCGAATGTCTCAAAAAAAATCTCGCGAGAGCGAATGTAGTATATCTATTATTATTATTTTTTGAATTTTGGAAGCATATTTAATTTTGATTAATATTTTAATTAGTTTTAACTTTTTGGAAAAATTTTTAAAAATTTTTTTTAAAAAATTTTATTTTTTAACTTTTTCAACAAATATTCATAAACTGCATGCATCCATTTGCTTATGCATGCTTATGAGTATCTGTTACTCATGAGTGTGCATTTGTATGTATCGCATTTCTGAAATGTCAACAGTTGCAAACCTTTATTTCAAAAATGTTTTCGAATTTAGCTTTCTATTAACATTTGTGCAACCAGACAATGTTCTAACTCTGGTTTTCTTCAATTGTAGCATTTAACTACTTGTAACGCCGACCTGAAGATGATTTGAATAATGTAGAGATCGAAACCGGTCGTCAAAGTATAATTAAATGATTGTGAGTAAGTCTTTGTTTCATTACTACATTTAATATGGACTCACATATGCAACCCATTCAATATTTAAAACCAAATTGTAAAGCACATTCCAGTGATAGGTTAGAGAGATAAACAAGGTCAAAAACTAAATTTTTAAATATATTTGCAGTAGAATTCTTATATCTGGCGTACAAAATACGCCAGTGCGTGTAGTTAACGGTTAAATCGGAGGTAGAAGGTGCTATTGCAGCACTAAAAAACAACAAGGCAGCAGGTCCGGACAATGATCCTGCGAAATATTAAAAATCCTTTGTAAATCAGACAAACAATTCCTTTACAATCTAGTTGTACTTTTCAACATAATATACAGGGTGTCCCGAAAAGATTGGTCATAAATAATAGCACAAATTCTGGGGTCAAAAATAGGTTGATTGAACTTCACTTACCTATGGGCCATTCCACGAACATACGCCTGTTTTGGATTAATTCGACAACGAATATTCTACTGTGCAACATAAGAAGTACGAAAATAAATAGCGCTAATAATTATTCCAATAAACAACAATGTAATTTGCAATTTACTTTCGTTCTTCTTATTTTGCACAGTAAACTATTCGTTGTCGAAGTAATCCAAAACAGGCGTATGTTCGTGGAATAGGGTATATGTATATACAATAGTGCACACAAAAAAAGTTACAGCCCTTTGAAGTTACAAACAGAAAATCGATTCTTTTTTATATATCGAAAACTCTTAGAGATTTTTTATTGAAAATGGACATGTGGCATTCTTATAGTAGCAATATTAAAAAAAAAAATTATAGTGAAATTTGTGCACCCCATAAAAATTTTATGGGGGTTTTGTTCCCTTAAACTCCCCCAAACTTTGTGTAAGTTCCAATTAAATTATTATTGTTGCACTATTAGGTAAACACAATATTTTTAAAACTTTTTGCCTCCTAGTACTTTTTCGATAAGCCAATGTTTATCGAGATATTTTGAATATTTGTCGAATCCACCACATATTTGCATATGGTTAAGTACCTATGATATACCTGTTAATAATCTGAAAATATATTTATAATTTACATTTTTAGGTATATTTTGAAGAAGAAGCCACATCTCGATAAAAGGTGACTTATCAAAAAAAGACTAAGAGGCAAAACAGTTTTAAAAACACTGTGTTTACCTAATGGTACCACAATAATAGTTTAATTGGAACGTACACGAACATTTGGGGGGTTTAAAGGAACAAAACCCCCATAGAATTTTTGGACATCTTGGATATTAGTGCACCCTATGTAACGCACAGCTGAATCTTATGTTTGTGCGTCACAGTGTTGCCATGCTGTTTTCTATATATTATCTTTCATAATTTCAATCAATGTTAAATGTACCTACAAGAATAATAGAATAAGAACGTTTACTTCTCCGTCATTATACTAGGTAGAATGACAAATGAGGTGTCAAATGAAAGCTTATAATCCAAGGATAGTACTAAAGGTGAGAAATTAGACCTAGATTGGTCAATATCTCAAAAAATATATCTCAAGCGTTATATTGGGGATTTCTAATGTTGACGTTAAAAGTTGCACTATTTTTTTTCTATGAAACATTTTTATCTAAAACTTACCAGAAAACTTCTTTGTACTCTTTACTTTCAAATAAATGTGATTAAGAAGCTAAATTTTAAACTTCGTCACACAACTTTTGCGATTAAACTTTGCAATGCACAAATCCGCACCTTTTTCTTTGAAGAATTCATAACCTTTATCATGATAAGAATAAAAACTTGAAGCAGGTACCTTTGTCTTCAGAAATGTTAGAGCTATATACTGTAAAAATTTCAGAAAAAAATTTTAAATGGAACAGAGTTGTAGCGAGGTAAACGCAAAAACCGTGATTTAATTTTTTTATTTTTAGGTTAAAATTGCGATTTTGACAATGTTCCCCCACATAAAATTCAAAATAAACCTCATTTTCGTTTTCAGCACCCTCGAAAATATTAAGTATGAATAAAATTAGCCATTTACCCCTCCGTGGTCAGTATCTCGAAAACTAAGCGCTTTTTTGAGGGTTTCCGCTCGTGTATAATATCACAAAAAATTGTAACGTGATTGTATGAAAAATAGAAGATACGGCAACGGTGTTACAAGTGATGGTCGAATCCAATGCCAAAATCTACACAGACATATTAGGGTGCACTAATATCCAAGATGTCCGAATTTTTATGTAAACATATTAAAAAAGATCTCAATAAAAATTGGCTTATCGAAAAAATACTAAGAGGCAAAAAAGTTTTAGAAACGTTTTGTTTAACTAATGGTACCACAATAATGAATAAATTGGAACGTACACAAAAGTTTGGGGGGCTTTAAGGGAATAAAACCCTCATAAAATTTTTATGGGGTGGACAAATTTTACTATAATTTTGTTTTAAGATGTTCCTGCCATAAAAATGCCCCATGTTCATTTTCAATAAAAAATCTCTAATAGTTTTCAATATATTGAAAAAAATCGATTTTCATTTTGTAATTTCAAAGGGCTGTAACTTTTTTTATGAGCACATTTGTACTAAGGTAAGTTAGATATGGAACACCATAAGCAGTATCATACTAAACACAGCGAAAGAAGTCATAGGAACAAAGACACAACGGAGAGAAGAAACATGGTTCGATGAAGAATGCAAACAAGCTATACAGGAAAGAAATGAAGCACATAAGAATTACATACTCAGACGTACTAGAGAGAGAAAAACAGAATTTTAGAACAAAAGACGAAGAACAGATAAACTGTGCAGGCAGAAAAAGAGAAAGTACGAAAACCAACGGATACTAAACATAGAGAGGGAGTTTAAGGAAAACGAAACACGTAGTGCATACCAACTTATTAAACATTTAAGACAGGGATACAAACCGAAGACTAGCCTCTGCAAAAATAAGAAGGGTAAAATCATTAGCGATATGGACGAAATTAAGATAACCTGGATGACATATTTTAAGGAAGTATTAAACAAAGGGGCACAACCACCATTACAACAACAGAGGCAGCAGCAGGCACGGCAGGAGGTACAACAACAAGAGCTGGGGGAAGATGGAGAAAAAAATGAATTAACTAGACCCCCAAAGCTAGAGGAAGTCCAAACGGCAATCCACATACAAAAAAGCTATAAAGCACCGGGAATAGATAAAATACCGGCAGAACTACTCAAGCAAGGAGGAAGGAATTTGACACAACAGATGTATCAGCTAATACGAGAGATATGGATAGAAGAAGAAATCCCCCAACAATGGAAGAAAAGTATAATCTGCCCTATTCACAAAAAAGGAGACAAACTGTTGTGTCAGAATTATAGAGGCATCTCTTTGTTCGGGATACAAAATATTCACAAACATCCTTAATCGAAGACTTCAACCTCTCACGGAAAAAATCATCGGGGAATATCAAGCAGGGTTTAGGTAAAATAGATCTACCATTGACCAACTATTTACAGTTAAACGAATACTAGCCAAAGCATGGGAATATGACATGGACGTTTACAATATCTTTGTAGATTTTAAACAAGCCTATGATTCAATAGATAGAACAATTCTACCTAATATATTGGAAGAATTTGGCATACCATCAAAATTAATACGACTAGTGCAAATGACAATGACAGAAACAGAAGCACAAGTATGTATTCAAGGACAGATCACTGATGCGTTTACGATAACGCAAGGACTGAAACAAGGCGACGGACTGGCTCCAACGCTTTTCAATCTTGTTCTTGAATATGTAATTAGACGGTTGACGGTAAGCGGAAATAACATACTTAAAAACAAATCTACCCAATTAGCAGCATACGCGGATGATATAAACATAATGAGCAGAACAATGAATGCATCGGAAGAAACCTACGTTGAGTTGAAACAGAGTGCAGAAGCAGTAGGGCTAGCAATAAACACAAATAAAACAAAACTACTCATATCAACCAGATCAAATAGACCGGTGCAACAACACTTTATTGACGATATAGAACATGTGAATAGATTCACGTACCTAGGAATGGATCTGGTTGCAAGCAATGAAGAAGAACCGGAAATAAATAGAAGGCTTGTGCTGGCAAATAAAGCCTATTTCGCGATGGGCCACATATTCAAATCGCGAGACGTACACCGGAAAACAAAACTCCGGGTATATAAAACAATAATCAGGCCCATAGTAAGTTATGGCTGCGAAACATGGGTGGCGACACAGAAATCTGCCAATGCATTAGATGTGTTTGAAAGAAAAGTAGGATACTGGGCCCAATAAGTGAAAATAACAACTGGCGAATTAGGTATAATAGAGAAATATACGAGCAATATAGCGAACCAACTCTAGCACAACACACTAAACTGCAGAGATTACGGTGGGCAGGGCACGTGGTCCGCATGCATGAGAATAGAATCCCCAGAAAATTGCTGAATGCAAGAATGCAGGGAAGAAGACCTGTTGGAAGACCTAAAAAGAGATGGGAAGACAAAGTCGATGAGGATGCCAAGAACTTCCTGGGAACGCGTTCATGGAAAAGAACAGCGGTAAATCGAAATGATTGGAGAAGCTTATTGAAGGAGGCCAAGGCTCGATTTGGGCTGTAGTGCCATTGGATGGATGGATGGATGGAAGTTAGATATAATCGAACTATGTTTGACCCCAGAATGTGTGGTATAATTTATGACCAATCTTTTCGGGACACCCTGTATAATAGCGGTAAAATCCCGGAGAACTGGGTGCAGTCGACATTTATTACAATCCCGAAGAAACCAAATGCCCAGCTGTGTGATGACTACGGACTTATAAGCTAGATCAATCATATCACTAAAGCGTTCACCAGGATCATTCCTAGAATAATATATATGATAAATGTGAGTCATATATTGATAGATCGCAGTTTGGATTTTGAAAAGCACTTGGAACTAGAGAGGCAGTTTTCGCTCTCCAGATGCTTATACAGCTGTGTAGCGACGTTGAGCAGGATGTGTATTTGTGCTTTGTGGATTTTAGAAAAGTATTTGACAATGTCAATCATGAACAATTAATAGATATTCTGCGAAAGACAGGTATTGATGACAAGGATATTCGGATTGTGACAAACTTATACTGGGATTAGGGATTGCAATCCAGCAGAATTTTAAATCCAGCTGGATTTTTGCAAGATTGGCCTGAATACAACTGGAATCGGCGCGGATCCAGCAAAATGCGGATTGAAAATAAAAACACGATTTTAATGTTTTTTTTTTGTCTGTATTCCAAATTTCTAAACGGCAGAAACATGAATTATTTAGTTTTTTGGAAATGAGACCTTAAAAAACATAGGCCTAACCTACTTCGAACAGAACGGCACACATATCCAGTTGCGAAGAAAGTCCTTTCGGCCTCTATGCTAGTCGGTTTTAAGGTCATCAAATAGTCATTGACCATGGACAAATATCGCCTTTCACTTTTTCGGTATCATAAACCGCCATTTCTTTTTACAAAATGTTTACGTAATCTTTTTTAGAACCAGTTTTTTTAGCTATAAAAGTTCAATCTCAAGTTCTTGTTCCAAGGTAAAATTCACGGGCTCCGGATTGGTTGGCAGAAGTTCTTCCATTATGTCTTCTTGCGCTAGTTCCACAATCACTTGTTTATTTATACGACTCAACAAATGTTTAATCTCTTGTTGCATTGCACTCTTTTTCGACATGGGAAAATAACCAGGATTGTTTAGTCCTTCGTCATACTTTTTTGGATTTTGTAAGTACAATAATGTACCTGCAATTTCAGAGAGGCGTCGTTCTGCGATTCTGCTGCGTAGTGCTTCTGATAAATCGGCACTAAGGCTAGAGTCCTGGCTGTTTAGTTTGTCTAAGACAAATTTCATGGTTGTGTCGACCATTATCAACAGGACTCTCTTCTGAGAAGAGCTTCTACAGCCAGTTTCACCGGTTAAAGATTGGCGATGAACTCGTTGATTATTGACCACTCTCAAGCAGAAAATTTTATCGCAGAATCAATGTCTATCGACGCTTTATCGATGCAAATTGTTAGGCTGTAGAAACTTTCCAGCATACTGAGATACTGCTAGCGCGATAGAATGGAAAGTTACCGACGCAGGCTTTGAATAAAGAAGCTAATAATGAAGACATTAAGTAAGTTGTTTCGAATTGGACACGTTTGCGGATCGCCGCTGCTGGATCCAACACGGTTTGCTGGATCCAGCATCTAAAAACAAGTGCTGGATCCAGCTGGATTGCTGGATGCTGGATCCAGCAATTGCAATCTCTAACTGGGATCAAACAGCAAGAGTAAAAATTGGCAACGAACTTACTGAAAGTGTGGAGATCAAAAATTTATCATCAAAATGGATGATAATAAGCAAAAAGCAACAACCTGCTTGACAGTTACGGATAAACAACATTCTAATTGACAATGTAGAATTTTATATATATCTTAGCACCAACGTAAATGCAAAATGGGAACATGGCACAGAAATTAAGGCGAGAATAGAACGAGCTAAAGCAGCATTTAACAATATAAAAAAGCTACTCATAAGCAAATATTTATCTCTTCCCCTAAGAGTCCCCTAAGTCTAGTTAAATGCTGCATTTTTCCTATCTTATTGTATGGTGTGTAGGCCTGGACGCTGACAGAGACGCTGACGAAAAAACTAGAAGCATTCGAAATGTGGGTGTACCGACGCATTCTTCGTATATCCTGGACCGAATATGTCACCAACGTAGAAGTAATCCACAGAATCGGAAAAGAGAAAGAAATCGTGAGCACAATTAAACAAAAGAAACTTACGACACGATAAGTAGTATCGTCTACTGCAATTGATTGTCCAGGGGAAAATAGACAGTAAGCGAGGGCCAGGACGGAGAGGACACTCGTGTCTCCAAAATCTGCAGAAGTGGTTCGGCCTCACATCAGTCGAACTATTCAGAAAAGCCACAAGCAAGATCAGATTTGCAATGATAATATCCAACGTTCTTAATGGACAGGGCACTTGAAGAAGAAGACATGCTATTATCGTCCCCATGAGTTACTTTAGGCGAGAAAATGAAGCAATAAATCTACCAAATTTTTGCAGTGGTATGAAACTTTTTGCATTCGATTCGTAAGAGCCTTAGAAAACTTTGTGAACAAAATTTGTAATTCGAAAATAATTGAAAAAAATGAGTTCAATATTATTACTCAAGAGTTTTTGGGCCACCTGAACACAAATATCATGACGACGATGGTATCCCAGGTACATGGTGCCCCTAGTGGGCCTCGCCTTGAGTTTTATGGAAATTAAACATAAAATCAGTGCCACCTCATTCCTCGGGGTTTTGGGGTTGCTGAATACGAATATTATGCCGTCAATGGTATCCGAGACACTGGATGCCCAGAAAGGGACTCTTTATAGTGGTTTTATGGAAATTCGATACAAAGGGTCCCGTTCATAAGGTGCCTCAGAGACCATCGCCGACATCTTCGTGTTTAGTGATCGCAAAAACCTTTATGGGCACCAGGTGTCTCAGATATCATTAAAATTTGATAGGTTTTGGGATTTTTACTGCTTTTTTGTCTCCTATTTAATCTCCTATTTAGTAGAAATATCAGTGGAGAAATTTCTGCATTTTTCAGACAATATGTTAATAGATGGTGTGACAACTGCTTCTGTTTTTGTTACACAAATCACCTTAAAAGTTTAATAGTTTGCATACTTTTAGATACATGTGTGAATTTTCTAACTTACCATTAATCTTTGGTGACTCAAAAAGAGCGAACTGTGTGAACGGTGGTATCTCAATCCTCGGTTTCTTTAAACTCAAGCCGAGTGAAAAATCTAGAGATAGTGAACTTCCAAACAGATCTTTAGATGGGTATATTAGTTCTTGGTGGTAGTTTCTGAACGTATTTCTGATTGGTAAAACTGATGGAATTAGTGTACAGACAGCAACAAATAATAGACCTGCATGCATTTTTTGCTGAAAATAAAGTTTTTTTTAATTACTTACATAGGTGGTAAAGAAATAAAAAACAGTTGGCATAATTATTCGCTATTCACCCACGAAATTCTTAAAATGCGTCTGCAACACCACATCTCGAATGCTTGAGTTTTCTTAAAGAAACTTAGAAAAGTTCCCAGGTCTCTACTCCGTATAATAGCGTAGAAAATACACAGCATCTGACGATAGAGATTTTGGTACCAAGTGGTAAATCGTGAGTTCTGAAAAGAGACTTCATCGTTATGAACGCCGATCTAGCTTTTGCGACAGTGCCGGATTAACCATTAGGCGGACTAGGCGGCCGCCTAGGGCCCGGGCACTTGATGGGGCCCGCATCCCACACAAATGCATTAGGTAATTAATATTTAATTATTTAAGCAGTTATTTAAAAAAATTAAAATGTTAAAATAATCAAATAAGGCTGACTGGGATAAAAAAAAGAAAATGGTTAATTTATGATTTCCAATCAAACTCAGTTTTTTGCTTTTTTTTTTGTCAAATATCAGAAAAATACAACCGACTTCAAGACAAATTAAGCAGTTATCTTCAAAGGCATTTTTATATTCCATGTTCTAATCATTCCCTCAATTTGGCAATCAATTTTGCAAGCAAATTTTGATAAAAGCTGGTAATTATTTTGGTATGGTACCTTTTTTTTTCAATTTCTACCCATCGATGGGCCATATAGTCCATTCACTCACGGTAAAATATTGCAAAACTTCCGGAGTTTAAAGAACCTTTGGATTTGAAACAAGAGCTTGGAATTGACATAAAATTTGGTATAAGCATAGCTTACATGTCAAATAAAAAAGTGATATTGTGCCAATGTGTGTTTTTGCTCTACGTTTGAGTCCACCCCTTCTCGGGGGTGAAAAAATATACTGTCAAAATACGTCCGGAAGTGGATAAACTAACTAATTCTAAGCAACTTTTGTTTAATAGAGTTTTTTCATCTAGTCAATATATTTCGAATTATTTGCAAGTGAATATCTTCATTTTTCAACAAAAAATAACACGTTTTTAGATGGTTTTTCGCAAATAACTCAAAAAGTATGTAAGTATTTTATCGAAAAAATATTCTTAGCAAAAATATAGCTTTTAAAAAATTGAAAAAATGGTGTATGTGTGCAGTCTGTAGACCCAGTAGAAGCAGAGTTGTAGCTAATGAAAAGTAGGTTCTTATTCGTCAAATTACAAATCGAATATTTCAACGTGAAATAATCAAAAAATGAAGCCCTTTTCATGGAAAACTCATAATAACTTTTTTAAATGTTTTAAAAAAGCATTATTCTTGTTTTTTAAAAAATTTCTATCATAAAAAGTAAGCAAGATACGCTCAGAATAAAGTTGATCTCATTTTTTGGGTAAAAAAACTGGTGAAAATAACCCCCTAATTAGCATCCCAAATGAAATTAATCCTTACCGCTTCACAAACTATTTTACTTATGTATTGTTTATATGCTCTGTAAGTTTTATCGGTATAAAGTGCTTATTTACAAAAGGGCTTAGTAGAAAGGGCTTGAACAAGTCACTAATCACGAGTGTATGCAATTTTTTTTATTTGGCTTAATGCCTCGACAACTAATGGCCATTGGCATGGTACAGTGGATTTTTCTAATCAGGTACCTAGTGTAGTGGGTAGTGTGTGTGTGTTGAGTAAATGTCTTGTTAATTAGCATTGTCAGTCGTCATTGTTTTTGCAAAGAGACGCTAATTGTATCCGAACGTCTGCGGTCGCTCCAGTGAGTACCGATCCCACAAGGATAGAAACTATTTTCATTTATTAATTTTTAATAAATGAAAAATTCTCTACCCAGGGTATGCAAATTTTGAACAGTCATATCTTAACCAATTTTTATCTTCCAAAAAAGAAAAAATCTGAAATATTCAAAACCTATATTTTTTGCTCTTTAAGATTTTTGGTACCACTAATAATTTTTAAGTTATTTTGAGAAAAAATACATTTTTTTTTCAAAATTTCAAAAAATTTGTTTTACTTTAAATTCCAATGTTTTGAAATAAATATAAGCACTGTGAACAGGTGAAACTTACATATTATATAGGTAAATAATATACTTATAATTTTTTTCAAGATTTTCATAATTTTTCAAGATTTTTGTGCCAAAAAAAGGAATCAACATTATTTTAACCTTTACTTGCTTAATTTTGATACTTGAAAATTAATATACTTTTTATTTATATTTTATTTAAATATTAAAATAATTTATACTTATTACTTCTTAAACATTTTGATTAAAACAGTGCCAAAAATTAAAATAATAAAAGAATAAAACACACACAAACACATTAAAAATGCCACAAATGATTTCTGAACATTAATTGTCGGAAATTTTTTTAACTAAATACGTATTTTCTGAAAATAAAATTATATAATAAATATACTTACAATCATAAAATGTATAAAAAAAAATAAAAGTTTCTATTGGGGTTCGAACCAGCTTATTAGCGCGGTTGATATTGGGGTTCATTCGCCTTAAACACTTCGCCACGGAGTCAATGCGTCATCATGTGCGAAGATCGACTAACTAAACGGATTAAACTTTTGACATTTTTGAATTAAATCAAATTATTTTGATTTTGAATTGAAATGATTTAGAATTGAAAAAATACAACAAAACATAGAGTAAGAAAACAATATATTAGGTGAATATTGATAGAAATTTTGATGGTAATCAAATTATGTAAATAAAAGTATTACATACTATGTAT
The DNA here is from genome assembly GCF_917563875.1 of Diabrotica virgifera virgifera. NCBI lineage: Eukaryota > Metazoa > Arthropoda > Insecta > Coleoptera > Chrysomelidae > Diabrotica > Diabrotica virgifera. The sequence continues at coordinate 65,162,807 of NC_065446.1, read as the reverse complement.
TTTGGTAGGTTCAAATAGGTAGGTACCTATGAAATGTTTTATTAGGATACTGATACGTAAATAAACAATGCTGATACATTTACAATTATTACGTACCTGTTGCTTTTAAAAACTATTTAAAAGTCACTACAGTTATAAACTTTTTTGTTTCTGTCCTCACAACAATAAAACTAATATATTATACAACATTTGTTTACCTCCATATTGAACAAGTATTTATTATTGACAGATCATTTCAACACCCAATCAGAGCCCGTATAACGACTAATACCATATTGTCGGTGTGCGCATGCGCGCAGATTAATAATAAATTCACCCTCAATCTCAATCGCGCCTAAAGAAGTATAACTTCAAAAAACAAAAATAAAATTTTTTAACACTTTAAAAAAGTTGTGATGATTTTTCACCGAAAAGTGCTTAATTTTTTGGTAATTTACGTTGAAATATTTGATTTGGAATTAGTCGAATAAGAATCTACTTTTCATTAGCTCCAGTTCTGCATATACTACATTATACTGGGTCTACATACTTCATAAATACACCATTTTTTTTAAATTTTGTATAAGCTATATTTTTTCTAAGAATATTTTTTCGATAAAATACTTAATTTTGGAGTTGTTTGCGAAAATCCGTCTAAAAGGTGTTTTTTTTTTTGTTGAAAAATGAACATATTCACTCGCAAATAACTCAAAAAGTTACTTAGAATTAATCAGTTATCCATTATTTTGAATGTATGTTTTTTCACCCCCGAAGGAATGGCACTCATACCCAGGACAAAATCACATATCGACACAATATCCCTTTTTTTCTTTGGCATATTAGCTATGGAATATTAATGAGAAGTTGTTGCGAAATGTAAAAAAGAAAAAAGATCTTTTTTATATTGTCGTAATTTATTTTTGGAGCAACTACTTCCCAAAACAACATAAATATCTGTAAATTTGTTTTAAGGTGATACAGTAGCGATCAACAGGTAGCCAAAACGCGTTCCAACATTGCGGCTGTAATTTTGAATATTTTACACACGTATTCGTAATATAATAAAGAATGGCGGTACAGAGCCCAATTTGAAAAATATATTAATATGTGGAAATTAATCTGTAATTAAATACAATATTAAAAAAACGAGCCTGTACCGCCATTAAGAAGAACAAAAAAATACACTTTCTTCAAATAAACTTTTTTATCCGATGCCTAGATTTTTTGTCATTTTGGAACTACTAATGAAATAAAAAATTTTAGTAGTTCCAAAATGACACAAAATCTAGGCATCGAATAAAAAAGTTTATTTGAAGAAAGTGTATTTTTTTGTTCTTCTTAAGGCGGTACAGGCTCGTTTTTTTAATATTTTATTTAATTACAGAGTAATTTCCACATATTAATATATTTTTCAAATTGGGCTCTGTACCGCCATTCTTTATTATATTACGAATACGTGTGCCAAATATCTCGAAAACATATTTAAAATTACAGCCGCAATCTTGGAACGCGTTTTCGCTACCTGTTGATCGCTACTGTTTCCTCTTAAGTAAATGGTCGATATAAAGGAGCCTACTTTTTATGGCCGTCTAGGGCCCCATGATGCCTTAAACCGTGACTGTTTTCCGATCCGTTGTTTTTTAATTGTGTATTTTTTAATATCATACATATTTTATACGCCTTGTCATAGTGAGTAGCTTTTGTTTTATAAAGATAATAACTTTGAAACTTACAGATTAATAAAAGTTTTTGACGATGTAATCAAACGAAAACTTTTTATAACCTAGATACACATATAATAACATGAATAATTAATTATTTGATATGCGTATTAGATAAGAACCACTTGTAAATTCTTTTGTGCGTAAGAACTTCCGTATTTGTCACAGATGTGATGAAAAACAGCAATGCATTTACCGACTCGGAATAATTAAACTGAACAATGTCGGCATAGTATGCTTAACCAGGAAAAAATGTTTTCGGTGAATATCTACATTTTTGCAACATTATTTTGTAATATTAGTCCAGTCGTCAGAGACCAAAATGCCACTTAGCCTCTAAAAATCATACGAACAAGCTGAGTTGACTGTGAAAATCAATTTTGGGACCCCACAAAAAAGATCTAAAAAGAAAAGACTTTTTGAAAGACTGATAAATTTTATACACACTTGAATGAATCAATAAACTTAAAAACATTGTAAGTAGGTGTATCAAAGTGTGTAACATTATTTTGTAATATTAGTCCAGTCGTCAGAGATCAAAATGCCACTTAGCCTCTAAAAATCATACGAACAAGCTGAGTTGACTGAGAAAATCAATTTTGGGACCCCACAAAAGATTTAAAAAGAAAAGACTTTTTGAAAGACTGATAAATTTTATACACACTTGAATGAATCAATAAACTTAAAAACATGGTAAGTAGGTGTATCAAAGTGTGTAAAACGTATTTATTTCTTTAGCTAAGCACTTTCGACAAAATTGTCTTCATCGTCGCTAATGGTCAATGTAAAAAGAAGTACATAGGGTCGTATGACCTTAAGTAATTAAAATCGTATAGACCCTTACTTAGGGTCGTAGCATTTTATTAAACATTAGAATTCTAACTGCATTACAATATATATTATAGTCACATATATGTTCAGTTGTCTCCCGTGCAACCCCCAAACAGAAAAAACTAACACACAAACGTTACAAACACATTAAAAATTTGTTCATGGCGTGGGCATTTCACCCAACCATCATAGCTGACGAGAAATGGTTGACACGGCGAGTAAAAATTAATTAATATGTCAAAATCTCAAAAAGTACATTTAATGAGTTTTACCTCTAATAGGAATATATGTAATATGTTGTCAGAGGGAATGTTGCACTACCTTGTACAATATTTTAACAATATTTCAGATAATTCCAAAATACTTTTAAAATACGAAATGATAATTACGACATTGTTTATCGTAACCGATCAGTTGTTTACCGCGAATGTAGGGCACACACAGTTTGATGACACGGTGATTCTGCCAAGTAAGCAGTAAACATATTATTATATCCTACCTAAACTTGACATATTTATAAATAATAGTAAGAATATACAGGGTGATTGATTAGTAGGGTAAAGCTCAATAGCTCCGCTATAGTAATAGATAGCAATAAAAGTTAGTAACAAAAATTTTAGCCACCTTTGAGCTTCACATTACAAAATTAGTTAGAATGTTACAGGGTGTTCGATAACACAGTGGCAGACTTAACTTTTGTTTTATTAAATGGAACACCCTATATTTTATTTTATATTCGGAATCCTGTTAACTTCTCCATCACAAAAATATAAAGGTTTGCAATGTTATACAGTGTATTTACAAAGTTATAATCAATTTTGTATGAAAATCGTAACAAGTTTAACTCCCTGTATAAATAAAAATAAGCACAAAAGCAATGGTTTATTAATGCCATATTTTTATTTATTGTCAAAATTTTTAAGAATTATTATTATTGATATTGCTAATTTTCTTTATATCAAATACAGGGTGAGTCAAAACGCAAGTACATTATTTTCTCAGTAATGTTAAATGGAACACCCTGTATTTTATATCATTATTGAAAAGTAACATTAACTTACTTTAATTTTTATATAACATTCCCTATGCCCAAATTTATTATTTTTCGAGATATTTTCATTTTTCAGAGCAAATTATTTTAGGTGTTTAAATTTATCTAAATTTTAAGTAAGCCATGACTGAATTGACAATTGAAGATTACCGATTCTTCTTCTTCTTGTGCCACTCCTATCAGAGATTGGAAATCATCAAGGCTACCCTGACTTTGTTTACAGCTGACCTAAAAAGTTCATTAGTGGTGCAGCCAAACCACTCTCTCAAATTCCGCATCCACGACATTCTTCTACGGCCTGGATTCCGTTTTCCTTCTATTTTTCCTTGCATCATATTTTGAAGTAATGCGTATTTATGACCTCTCATCAGGTGACCCAAATACTCGAGTTTTCTTCGTTTTATCGTTAATAAAATTTCTGGGTCTCTTCCTATCCTTCGTATTACTTCAAGATTTGTGATTCTTTCAACCCAACTTATCTTCAGCATTCGACGGTAGCACCATATCACGAAACTTTCAATATTTTTTATGTTGTTCTGTTTGAGAGTCCAGGCCTCTACACCGTATAATAGCGTGTTAAATACGTAGCCACTTAGCATTCTTAATCGTAGAGGGATGCTTATATCTCTGTTGCAGAAGAATTTTCTCATCTTTATGAAGGTGGCCCTGGCAATTTCGATACGTCTTTTTATTTCATTGTTTTGGTCTCCAGTTTCGTTTATTAAAGTTCCCAAGTATTTATAACTTGATACTTTTTCAATTTGAATGCCGTTTATACTAATATCTATCCGGTAATCAATGTAACACTGTAGCAAATAAAGAAATAAAAATAATTTATTAGTAATCCATTTTACAAACAAAAACACAACCACTACATGCAACATTTTTGAAGCAATTAAAAACTCTTTTTATGTAAATGCAACAAATAAACAAAGAAAATTGGTAATAAATTTTACAAAAAACACACAAACACAAAATACAATATTTTGTGAAGACAATTAAACACTACTTTTGTATGTAAATGTAACAATGTAACAAATAAAGAACGAAACATAATTTATCAGTAATACATTTTGAAAAAAACATGTTTGAAAAAATTAGAAGCTACTTTTAATAAAATATTTTTAATATTTAATTACATAAGGTGTTCAAAATTATCTCCTAACACATTTATGTTCGCCTAAAAACGATCATTGAATGAGCTACTTACTCTACGGAGCATTTGTAAATTAACACATCGAAACACACTTTGTATTCTATTTTTCATCTCATCCCTTGTTGTTGGAGGTATTTTATAAACTTTATTATTAACGTAACCCCAAAAAAATCAGTCCAGTTTATTAAATTCTGGTGATTTGGGTGGTCACGCTACTGGTCCATTGAAAAATGAAAATATCTCGAAAACTAATAAATTTAGACATAGGGAATGTTATCTAAAACTTAAAGTACAATAATGGTACTTTTCAATAGTGATATAAAATACAGGGTGTTCCATTTAAAACTACTGAGAAAATAATGCACTTGCGTTTTGACTCACCCTGTATTTGATATAGAAAATTAGCAATATTGACCATTCTTGAAAATTTTGACAATACGTTAAAAAATATGGCATTAATAAACCATTGTTATTTTGCTTATTTTTATTTATACAGGGAGTTGAACTTGTTACGATTTTCATATAAAATTGGTAATAACTTTGTAAATACCCTGTATAACATAACAAATCTTTATATTTTTGTGATGGAGAAGTTAACAGGATTTCGAATTTAAAATAAAATATAGGGTGTTCCATTTAAAAAAACATAAATTTGGTCTGCCACTGTGTTATCGAATACCCTGTAACATTCTAACTAATTTCGTAATGCTCAAAGGTGGCTAAAATTTTTGTTATTAACTTTTATTGCTATCTATTACTATAGCGGAGCTATTGAGCTTTACTCTACTAAACAATCACCCTGTATAGATAAAACTATATCGATCTAATTAAAAATGAGACGCGAGACAGTTGGATTCGGGGTTGCCTGATATGCCGCCTAGCGTAATATATGTTGAGTGCCGTCATCAGCTGAGTACGATTCAATGTACTAGTAACTGTATTTGACGTCGAATAAAGTACTGATCCTCCAATAGGTGTATTCCAGCTAACCAACTCCATATAAGGGTAAATACAACCCCTTATCCATCATATCCTGCCTTTCGCTTCCACGAGACTTCTATAATTTCATTGACTTATAGTTCCTCAAGTTTCTACTTTTTTCTTTCGTATCGTCTTTTACATATATTTCTAACCATTATGTATATAATTATCGTGGTGAACGCAACACAACGTAGGTACTATAAGTTTTGTTTTAGTGAAAGTGTCGTCAAGTTCAGAATTTTTATTTAAGTCACCTATTATATTATTAAGCCGTAATTTTACGTGCTCGTTTTGTTTGCGCGTATGAATGTTTTAATGTCATGGCAGGAGCATGTTATTATGTTTGAAGATAATAACATGTTACTAACTATTAAAAAATAATTATACGGTTTAAAAAATTGTAATATATTCAGAAAGTAACTTACTTCCTAATAGGGTACCGTTCGTATTAATTTTGTCTTAACCTTAATTAATTACAAATATGTCTGTACTGCGAATCATTAATATTAGTCCTGGATCCTGCGTACCAAAACAAAGTTGATTAATAGCAAGCTGAACATTTGTTAATAACTTAACGGTGTCGAGTCGGACAAACTTTGATGTATGTATGAGAACATTGGAACAGGGGAAACTTTAATTGTGGAACGTGATAAATACAAAAATGTACTATTGGAAACGACAAAGGTGAGAGTACTGAGAACATTATACAGTACATTATACAAACTAATGGATACTAAATAGAAAAGAAGAATGTAACAACCACATAAGCAGAAGGAGGGAGATTCATGTGGTCAAAATTGCAAGAGATATATTATATTACCAATCGGCAGAAGAGGTATTGGACGACCGCGCAAAAGATAGAGTGACAGCCTTCCATAGAGTTATCAATCCGCCAATGAACAAGCAGAATTGTTTGTAAAGAGGAACCATAAGAAAATTTTTTGATATATATTATGTCGAGTTTAATTGCATAATGTTATCTACCATAACGACCAAAGTGATAACAAACAAACTGAATAAAATTATAACATTAGCAGAAGAACAACAAGGTTTTAGGTCGGGAAGATCATGCACCGACGCTATATTTATAATGAGACAGACTCAAGAAAAATCGTTAGAATACAACAAACCGGCATACTTATGTTTCGTGGGCCTTACGAAGGCATTTGACAGGGTCAAATGAAAGGACATTATCCATTTATTGTATGGAAGAGAGGTACCTCTAGGAATAATTAAAACGATCGAAAATATCTACCAGAACAACACAATAAAAGTAAAAAGTAGATGAAGAACTAAATGACCCAATTGAAGCTGGCAATGGGATAAGACAGGGAGATTCCCTGAGTCCTCTGTTGTTCAAACTGCTCATGGACGAAATAATAAAAAAAGTAAGAACAAAAAAGGATACCAAATGGGAGAAAAACAACTTAAAATAATCTGCTATGCAGACGACGCAATACTAATATCTCAAAGTGAAGATGATTTACAACGTATGCTGCACCAATTCAACATAATCGCCAGAAAATTTAACGTGTTAATTTCCCCAAAAAAGGCTAAATGCATGGTTATAACAGCAGATTTAATAAGGTGTAAATTAGAGCTGGAGGGCCAAATAATAGAACAGGTCATGGAGTTTAAATATCTAGGCATCACACTATGCAGCTACGGAAATCTCGAAACAAAAGTGGAAGATCAGGTGAATAAAGCAACCAGAGCCGCAGGTTGCCTGAATGAAACAATAGGGAGAAATAAAAACATCGGAAAAGAAGTGAAAGGCAGAATTTACGAAACAGTCATCAGAACAATAATGACATACGCTGCAGAAACACGACCTGATACAGTAAGGACAAAAAGAATGCTAGAAACAGCAGAGATGAAAACATTGCGAAAATCGATGGTAAGACGCTGTGGGATAGAGCTAGAAGTGCAGATATACGAAGCAGATGCAAGGTGGACAACATTAATAACTGGGTGAAAAGCAGAAGAGTAGAATGGAACGACCACATAAGCCGAATGACAACAAATAGAGTAGTAAGGACGGCGAGAGACGGTTCCTCAATAGAAAGACGATCAGTGAGAAGACCACGAAAAAGATGGAATGACAACTTACTGGAGGCACATTGAAAAACAGACAGAGTCTATATAAAAAGAAGAAGAAGAAGAATGTTATCTACAGTACATATTCCATATTTTAAAAAAGGGGGGGGCAATTCAAATATTTGTCTGGAGGAATTTTTAAATTTGTCAATAAAGCTATGTCAAAACAATAAATGATTTTTTAGACCTTGGGCCAACATATAAAAAAAATATTACCTCCCTCATGAGACTTTTTTTATTCAGATATCATGTCGAATCGGACAACTTTTCTTATACGGAAAATTTTCGGGAGGGGGCGGGCGCTTCGTAAATATAGAGATTTCTAAACTTTGGTGAGTCTGACAACTAGAGTACCCTCAAACATTTGTCGGACAATATTACCAGTACGTTTATGATGTCATTTATGACTCCATAGTGGGCCCCCATATGGCGGGGCTCATGCATTATAAAGAGTCATACAATTTAAACACTCATAGCTGATTTTTATAGGATTGTTTAATAAAAATATTTACAATTAACTGGTAATATTGTCCGACAATTTTTTAAGGGTAGTCCAGTTGTCGGACGCACCAAATTTTAAAAACCTCCATATTTACGAAACGCCCCTCTTTCAAAAATTTTCCGTATCAGAAAAGTTGTCCGACTCGACATGAATAACTAAATACACTCACGGACAAAACTATTGCATATTTTGAAATTAACGTGTGAAATGATATATTTTGTGCTGCCCCCAGTGTCATAGAAATACGATTTTTTTCCGAATGCGATGTTTTAAAGTATCATATAAACGGTATAATCGGATTTAAATTTAATATAGGCCATATGGTGGCCAATATAATTTTTAAATTGAATGTCAATCAAGGAAAGTATCCACTAGTCTACCGACATGAAGACCTGTGTTATGGTTCATTAACACTAATTTGTTATCCAATATGGCTGGTAAATGGCAAACATAATCTTCTAAAATGTTTTTGATGTACATATCAGCTGCCATTCAGCTTCAGCTAATCACTTCCACAAGTTCGGTATCTCCTTTCGAAGAAATACCACTCCATAGCACTATGCCGCCACCACCAAAGTTAACGCTCTATATGAGATTATATCTGGCATACCATTCATCATATGGAAGCAAGATTGACAAAACTTCGTCTATAGACGAGTTAGCGAACAGTACGTCAGTTGTAACCTCATACAGGGCGTTAGGTTTGGGTGGCGGAGGCCTAGTGCTACGGAGCGGTATTGCTTTGAAAGGGTATATCGAACACGTGGAGGTGATAAGGTGAATGCCAACTGACACATACCTACATTGAAAACATTTCAGAAGATCATGTTTTGCTATTTGCAAGCCTCATTTTGCCATTTGCAAGCCTCATGTTACTACAATTAGAGACATCTCACGCCACGTTGAACCTGATACAAGTATATGATCCTACGACGAATGCCAATGAAGAAGAACTAGAATTATTTTATCAGCATATCGAAGAAGCACTGAAAAAAACAAAAAGCAGAGAAATCACGATAGTCCTAGGTGATTTCAATGCAAAGATTGGAAAGGGACAAAGCGGAAAGTGTGTAGGAAAATATGGTCTAGGAAATCGCAATGAGAGAGGGGATCGTCTACTACAATTTTGCCAAGAGCAGAACTTGATTATTATAAACACAGTTTTCAAGCTATCCAACAGACGACTGTATACATGGCGATCGCCCGCAGATTCATCGGAGAAAGTAGTTAGGAACCAGATAGACTACATTATGATAAACGAAAGATACCGTAATGCTGTTAAAGCCGTAAACGCATATCCCGGAGAAGACGTGGCCTCAAATCATAACCCACTTTTCGCCAAAATTACACGCACACATAAAAATATTAAAAGACATCAGAGAACTGCTACAATAGACGAAAGCAAGCTTAAAGAACCCAACGTAAAAGAATGTCTTTAACACGAACTGCATACGAACTGTAGAGAGCTGAACATAGACACCAATGACATTGACGAGCACTGGGAGCAACTAAAACATTGCATACTAGAACCTTGTAAAAATATACTAAAGACTTCCACAAGAAGAAAAGAGGAATGGATGAACGCCGAGATACGGAATATGATGGAACAACGGAGACAATATAAGAACAAAGATGACAATAAGTACAGGGAGATTAACCACGAGATAAGGAAGATGATAAAGTAGGCAACAGAAAAACACTTTGAAGAGTAATGCAAAGAGATAGAGGACCTCCAAAAAAGATACGATCTATTTAACCTACATAAGAAAGACAAAGAAATGGCTGGACTAAGAAAGCAAAATCTCACTGGTGCACTTCTGGATAAACACGGGGTTGCTATAACAGAGACCGATGAGAAAGTAGAACGTTGGTCAGAATACATCGATGAACTGTTCGATGATGAAAGAGGGTACCTGGAACACATAAAACTTACTTCAGGAGAAATAGGTCCAGATATTACAAAGGAAGGAATAATACATGCGTTAAAAACAATGAAGAACAGGAAAAGCCCAGGACCTGATATGCTTCTTATCGACCTTTTAAAAATTATAGATGAGCAGCATATTGATGTTTTATTGGTACCCTTGAACAAAATTTATAGCTCAGGCACATTACCCAAAAAATGGTTGACGTCGATCTTTATTTGCCTCCCTAAAAAGAAAAGCAAGAGAATGCGGTGACTACCGCACCATTAGTTTACTGTCCCATGTGCTAAAGTTACTACTGAAAGTCATCCATAACTGAATATATCATAAACTGGACATATACATTAATGATACACAGTTTGGGTTTCGCAAAGACCTGGGAACTCGTGAAGCTGTTTTTTCAATTAACATACTTATACAAAGGTGCCTGGACGTCAATCAAGATATATATGCGTGTTTTATTGACTATAATAAAGCATTCGACAAAGTACGACATGAACAATTAATGCATGTCCTGGAATCAAAGAAGTTGGACTACAATGACCTCAGGATTATATCGAATTTATACTATAAACAACGAGCAAAAGTATGTGTTAACGACCAGCTGTCAGAGGAAATTGAAATCAGACGTGGATTGAGACAGGGATGCGTGTTGTCGCCAATTCTTTTTAATGCCTACTCGGAAGAGATCTTGAAAAAAGCTCTTGAAGGTGAAACAGCTGGAATAAAGGTAAATGGAGTTCCCATTAACAACATTAGATATGCGGAGTCATCTTAGCTGAAAATATTGGGGATCTTCAGAGGCTGGTGACCAGAATAGCAGAGTTTGGCCAAGAATACGGGCTAACAATGAATGCCAAGAAGACAAAGTTTATGAGAATATCGAAAAATCAAAGAAATAACGAAAATCTCCTCATAAACGGATCCAATATCGAACGAGTCGAGCAATATGCATACCTTGGAACAATGATCAACTCCACAGGAGATTACTTACAGGAAACCAAATCAGAATAGAAAAGGCTAGAGCAAATTTTAACAAAATGAGAAAAGTGCTCTGCACAAGAGATTTGAAGTTGGAGCTAAGAGTTAGGTTGGCTAGGTGCTGCGTTTTCTCGACTTTGTTTTATGGAATGGAAGCTTGGACCTTGAATGCTGTATCAATGAAAAAACTATCAATCACTCGAGCTGCGGGTGTACAGAAGAATTCTGAAAATATCGTGACAGAACACGTCACAAACAAAGAGGTTCTGAGAAAGATGAATAAAGAAATGGAAATCCTAAATACCAACAAAACAAGAAAATTGGAATATTTCGGACATATTATACGTGGAGAGATCGAGAGATACAGCTTGCTCCAGTTGATTATGCAGGGAAAGATTCAAGGAAAGAGAAGCATAGGGAGACGCAGAACATCGTGGCTGCGCAACCTGAGAGAGTGGTACGGATGTACATCAAATGAGCTTTTTAGAGCAACCGTCTCTAAAATACGAATAGCTATGATGATTGCCGACCTCCGCCGCGGAGATGGCACTTAAAGAAGAAGAAGCCTCATTGGATATAACATATTGGTGCTAATGGACATCTTTATGTCGCTAGAGTAGTGAATGCTTACCTTGATGAGATTCAATTTAAAAATTATATTGGTCAGCATGTAGCCCAGATGAGATTTAAATCCAATTATGGCATTTATATGACATTTTAAAACGTCGCATTCGGAAAAGAAATCCTATTCCTATGATACTGGGGGGGGGGGGTTAAAAGGCAGCACAAAAAAAGTGTCATGAGAGCCGTAAAGTGTGGGCTCAAGACCTATTAGTATCTATGTACACAAGGTGTTTGGTAAAGAATGGTCCATAGCTTAACCTTAGATTCCTGAGGTTAAAATAAGTCTTAAGCTAACTTACCTTAGTATGAAAGTTGATAATAACCGAAATACAGGGTGTCAAAGTTAAACTTTTATTTTATTTATTCTTGGATATTTCCTAACAGGACTGGGATAATAACACAAACTTTGGTAAGCGGGGTTTTTTGGGTCGAGAAATCTAAATTCGCCAATAAAAATGATGTATTTCCCAGAGGGCCCCACATACGCCTTTCGGCGCTCATTTAATAGGTTCAATTATTTTATTAACCACTCTACATACTTTTTGAATCAAAACTTTTATTCTCTTAATATTTGTATCAAAAAAGATATAGTGAGATAAATGTATTTTATATCTGACAGGCAATATAATTTTTTGCATAATATCATTGCAGTTTCACCTGAAAAATAACCATAAAAATTTACAAAAATGTATCGCAAATTTCTTCAAATGGAATTTGCGATACAATGACATAAATATAAGAACTGCCACAATTATTATTAGTTTATTTTTCGGGTCTAACTACAATGATAATATTATGCAAACAATTATGTTGTATCGCAAATTTAAAACGCGTTTATCTCGAAAACAGTTGAGTTTAGCGAGATGAATGTAGTATACATTTTTTAAGTAAATATATTAGGAAAATAAAAATTTTGATTCAAAAATATGTAGAGTGAGGGATAAAAAAAATTGAAGGTACTAAATGAGCGCTGAAAGACGTATGTAGCGCCCTCTGGGTAATACATAATTTTTAGTGGCGAATTTAGATTGCTCATCCAAAAAAACCCCTGCTTACCAAATTTCGTGTTGATATCCCATGCCTGTCAGGAAATATTTAAGAATAAGTAAAATAAAAATTCAACTTTGACACTCTGTATTTAGGTTATTATCAACTTTCTTACTAAGGTAAGTTAGCTTAAATTGACCTACTTTATCTAAGTTTAAGCTATGGCCCATTCTTTACCAAACACCCTGTATATTTAAAATTTATGCAATATAGAGTTAACAGCAGCTTAAAATTAAAGTAGATAAAGTAGTAAAATGTTCAATATAAATGTGGAGAAATAAGATTATGTTACCGACGACTTGTTTAAAAAATACTGTTATATAAATAAATAACTTTACCATTTTGATTATTTTCTTCTTACATAACAATTACTTAGTACCACTTGATCTCACACTAATCGACTACCAATCAACGAGAATGTTTTGACGAAATTGAAAGTCACTCAACGAGTAATTCCTTCTCAACTGAGCGTGACGCAACACGAAATTAAAAGACCCCTTCTTCTTCTTTCAGATTCTTGCAGTGGACAGACCATCTAGTCTCAAGTTCAATGTGAGTAATAATCGTAGAAAGTACCCAACTACGTTATACGCGTAAACAAATCCATATGAATTAATTTTCAAAGAATTTGGACATAAGTTTATATTGACATAACATTGAATTAATTGAAAGACGTGAAAAATTTATAAAGGTCTGTAAATGGAAAAGTGACACAATTTTACTGAAAAAGTAAAGTTCTTTAAAACGATAGTTTGTCCCTCTTTTTATCTATAAGCTTTACGTTATTATACGTAATTATTATACGTATTGATCTACGTGAATTCTGAAAGGACCAAATGGAAAATAAACGCTTAATTACGACTATTGAAACGATTATTGAAAGTTTACGTTAAAATATTGTCAAATAAAAAGAAATGAGGAGTCCCAGATCTATACAATAAATCTGAAACTTCTCGCGGACCCACTTTCTAGTAGCATCCTTAATCTCTGCATTTTACAATTATTTATAAGGCAAAGTAACGAAGAATAAAGGAGACCGAAGGGATTCTACAATTCATATTGAGTATAATACATTTATATTGAAGTACTAGCAGTTTTTGAATCATTACATAATAAAATTAAACCTTTTTTCGGAAGAACGCACCACCTCGTTTTTATACCTTATGAAAATATACCACTATCGAAGGAATCCACAAAAATTCATCTAAGAAAACTAGTTGTACTAGTTGTTTTCTGTACCCTGGCTCAAGAAGAATAGCCACACTTGGACGATTAGAAGCAGAAGCCCTAATCCGTTCAGGGATTAAATAATATGCTTCTCATTTTTTTTAAATACATTCGTCTTCAATTTTTTGCATCATATCTCGCTTAGTTTGAATCTAATCAACATTTATCTACGACTGATACATAATATATGTATTATATTTACTTGTGGTGTTTGCAATATAATGCCATATAATAATCCCTTAGGAATTAATAATGCGGGATTAATAGCTATTAATCCCTCTGGCACAACAATCACAAAATTCACCACGGAAACAAAATAATCAACCTCAAAAAGTGTCACTGTCAAACGAATAGTATATTTGACAGTTTGTGTTGAGATGGACGAAAATGAAGAATCTTTTAATTGTACACCACCAGAAATTGTAGAACTAGCTACAGCAACAGCATCTACCTTAATACCTGAAACATCGAAATCCATTTATAATAAAACGTACGCAACCTTCGACGAATGGCGTGTTCGAAACAACGCGAAATCATTTTCCGAAAATGTTCTGCTGGCCTATTTCGCTGAATTAAGTGCAAAATATAAACCGTCTTCATTATGGTCATTCTATTCAATGATTAAATCTATGTATATTGATGGAGGAGGCGATTTAACTGGATTAAAGCGTCATGGGGGCTGGAAGTCAACACAGGTAGCTGAAGGATACATTGATCAGTCTATGAGAAACAAGGCAACTACAGCAGATACTATCGCTAAAGAGATAAACAGTAATGTACCATCTTCTTGTTCTACAGCAATCGAGATCACAAATATTTGTATTAAAAACTCTACTAAAGTTAATGATGATTCTCAACCAATTCAGTTTATTAATTGTACTATTACTAATTTTAATGTTTTTAATAAATAAAGTTGTTCATTAAAAATCTTAAATTAATTAATTTGTCGTAGATAAAGTAGAGTATACTACTCGCAATAATGGCTCTCATTCCCTCGGAATGTTACTCCCTCGCCGCTAACGCGGCTCGGTTCGTAAATATTCCTCGGGAATAATAGCCATCATTATTGACTCGTGGTATAATCTACTATTATTTAATATGGCTTATTTTAAAGGCCTGTTCAAGAGCTACAAAAAGTATGAGTAGCATTTATACCTAAAATCGACCGTTTCTCTCTTATTTAAGTTGAATACACCGATTTGAGCATGCACAAAAAACAAACTCTTCTCACCTACCATATCTCTTTTTGTATTATAACTATAAGATTTATGAAAGAACGAATCTCTTTATTTGTTTATAAGCTACAAAAATATCTTATACAGATTTTTTCGTTAGATGCATAGTTTTTAAGGGATTCGCAAAAAACCGCTAAGGTGTCATTTTTCAATGAAAATGGCCAATTTTCAAACACGCATAACTCAAAAAGTATTAAGTTTTCAAAAAAAACTATACAATAGTTTTATTTAGAATTAAGTTCTCTAGCTACTTTCATGGCTATTTTAACCAAAAAATTTCCACCCACGAGGAGGGGTGGGACCCGCCCCCAAGATAAAAGCGCACATCGACATATGGTAGACTTTGTTTATTGAGGTATTCCCTACTTACAATAAAAATATCAAGTAAATCGATGTAGTAGGATGGAATTCGCAGCCAAATACCCGCATTGACTGCCCTAATAATACCCGTCTATCGTCTACTTTAGGTGTCTACAAACCCATAACATTTCAAGTTAAAGCGTGTTTTTGCCGAAAAAAAAACAAGAAACAAAACGTTGTTAAAGCAGAATATTTATTTTAAATATATTTGTGTGCACTATGTCTGCTTGAGTTTTCAATGAGGAGGTGCGTTCTTACAAAAAATAAGTAATATAACGTCAGAACAAGCTACCCAAATTGTAGGTTTAATTGGCCACGGCTGATCGCAGCAACATACTGCTGAAGTTATGGGAATCCACCAATCCAGCGTTTCAAGAGCTTTAAGAAGGTATAGAGAATGTGGAGGATACTCAAGAAGACAAGTTCCAGGACTTCCCAGGGGCACGAATCCAACAGATGAACGTTATTTACATCTACAGACTCTGCGTACACATCATGTTACAGCTAGATAACTGCGAAATGATCTTTCCATAGCCCGTGGCCCGTAATGTTCACTTCGTAAAGTGCCAATTCGGTTAGAAACAGATTAAGGGAATTTGGAATCAGAGTCAGAATGTCTGCTACTGCTCCACTGTTAACGAAGGCACACTGTATGGCACGTATAAATTTTGCACCAGAACATGTCAATTGGAATATTAGCGACTGGACTAATATTATTTTTACTGAGGGGTCAAAATGTGCACTTTCTGGATCCGACAGTGCAAAGTGTCTATCGGATCCAAAAAGTGCAAATTTTGACCCATCAATAAAAAGAATATTAGTCCAGTCGTTAATATCCCATGGATAATGTTCTGGTGCAAAACTTAAACATAACATACGGTGTGCCCTCGTTAACAGTGGAGCAGTAGCAGTCATTTTGACTCTGATTGCAAATTCCCTTAATCTGTTTCTAACCGAATTGGCACTTTACGAATCAAACATTATGGGCAACGGACTGTGAAAAGATCATTTTGCAGTTTTCTAGCTGTAACATGATGTGTACACAAAGTCTGCAGATGTAAATAACGCTCATCTGCTGGGTTCATGCACCTGGAAAGTCCTGAAACTGGTCTTTTTGTGTACCCTCCACTTTCTCCATACCATTTTAAAGCTATTGAAACGCTGAATTGGTGGATTCCCATAACTTCAGCAAGATATTGCTGTGATCGGCCATCTCCAATTAAACCTACAATTTGGGCTGCTTGTTCTGACGTTATATTGCTCATTTTTTGTAAGAACGCACCTACTCATTGACAACTCGAGCAAACATAGTGCACAGATCAAAATATCGAACACAAATGTCCAAAATAAATTTTCTGCTTTAACAACGTTTTGTTTCTTGTTTTTTTTCTGCAAAAACAGGCTTCAACTTGAAATGTTATGGGTTTGTAGACACCTAAAGACGACGATAGGCGGGTAATATAATATTCTGAAAAAAATTAAAAATTAGTTTTACACTTTTTTTCTGTTTCAAAAATTATGCGATACTTTTTGCGTTTAGTGTATTTCAAGATAAGCGTAGAAGAAGGGCTTGGTTTCAGTCGATGCGAGTTGGTCATTTGTATTGATAATTGAAAAGCTTCGCTGTGGGAGGCCGTTGTTTTGAACTCTCCACTTACTTACTTTGCCCTCCAGCATGACAAAAAACGTCTGTTTTACAGTAAGAAATAAACGACCTAACCTAGATAGTGGTCACTGAAAGTGACGCACAATTTGTGGAGCAATGTTTTGTGCCTTACTGTGTCATAGGCTGTTGTCGAATCTACTAAACAGCCCCTGTTATAAGTTCTTCGAAGCCCTCTTCAATGTGTTCTGTTAGTGCGAGGACTTGGCCGGTGAAGAATTTGCCGGGTCTGCATTCTCTTTGCTGTGGGATTAGGTGCTTGTCGGCATTTTTTTTTTCTATTCTGGCGAGGATGAGTCTCTCGTATAGTTTAAAAAAGTGACATAATACAACAGGGAAATAGGAACATCAATAACCATAATGCTGCCCCAAGTATTCCCCTTCCCAATTATTACTTTTAACAATTGTCCACTCAAAAAAATTTAGTTCGTAATATTGATTAACAGTGATTATTGAATAGTATTTCCAGTGCCGCGCCAGCACGTGGTAGCGCCTGTGTGCAAAACATTTGATGACGCCCAAAATGAACAATTATTTATTGTAACCAAAAAATAATAACTAAAAATTCTTACACATGCAACAGGAAAATAAAGTAAGTTAAAATAATTAAGCAAAAATAAATATTTGGCGTAACAGCATAAAAAACTAAAGATAGGTAGGTATAGGTATGAAAACATGAAATACTTAGTTATTTTATAAAAAATTAAATTTTCGCGTATTCAGTTGGAAAAATCTGTTTATAATATGGTAAATATCAATTTGATTTAATACTGACGACTCTGTAGAGATGGTAATCAACCGCCCTTGACTGATGCTCGATCTCAAAAAAAATTTTAAGTTTCAGTTTATGCACTCAGCAATGGCATCAGATATGGGCAGAGTGAGCAGAATGCGAAGTACTATTGTTAAATTTGGGTAAACTGCAGTAAATTCGTTTAAAAATATAAATCTTAAAATTTTACAAACATTATTTTTAATTCTTTTAACAAAGGCTGAAGCTGTATAATGTCTTCAATTAAATCGTCTCCCACTATATATAGATGATCATTAAATCTCATTTTTTTACAAATTTCTACACACAAGTTTTAATTGTGAGTGTTCTGTACTGTGTTTAAATTATATAAAGATTTGAAAGAATCAACAGGATTTTCCAATATGGAAAATCTTTCATTTACTGAAATTAATGCTTGGTTGAGAGCACAATAAAAGAAATGAACTTTGTATGACATTTTAGGATACAAAATCGTTTCGTCTTTATGTTCGTAATCGAACTGTTTGCTTTTATTCCTACGCCGAACTGTGTGTCTAGTTGAAAACTAGGCTCCACATTCAGTTTCTCTGCAGTTTCATTTGCTTTAGTAATAACATTAAATTTACTATCTATCCGAAACTAGAGCAAGAATTTTTTTAAGGGCGTAGGCGCAAAATTTCGCTCCAATGTATTTTATATGCTCTATTTTTTTCGAATTCTGAGAAAACTAATAAAAATTTAAAAAAAATTTAAACGCAGAATGAAAGATTACATTATTACCAAGTGCAGAAAGTCCCTTAGAATAACCAAAAAGTTTGAGATATTTGAAATTAAAAATCACACTTATTTTTTTTACCCCTGTAGCCTAATAATATAAACATTATAGATGTTTTCAGGACTTTCGTCCCTCGGTAATAATACAATCTTTCATTCTAGGTTTAAATTTTTTAAAAACACCTATTAGTTTTTTCAGAATTAAAAAAAATAAATGAATTTAAAACACATTGGCCCGAAATTTTGCGCCTACGTCCTTAACTCTTGTAAATCATTTAAGGTAGGCTGCATGCACATTCATTGTTTTTGATTGTAAAACTTTGCTAACGAAGTTAACGTTCATCAGAACTTGATATTATACCTATATGTGGACTGAGCATATATGAATTAAGATCAAAATTATCACATAAAGCATCATACATTTCTATCAAATTTTTGTGCAATGGCTTTAAAGCATACATTCTGCTGGACTGGTGGCTGCAAGTCTACAGGATTTTCCTTATTTATGCAGATTGTATAAATCAATACGTGATTTACTTACCTTTGAAGTTGAGATATGCAAGTTCGTTAAATGGATAAGTGTTGTTTTAACCTGCGTAAAATTTTTGTAACAACTCTAGTGGCGCCCCTTAATTGCTGGCGCCTGTGTGCGCCGCAAACATTGCACGCGTGGACGGCGCGGTCCTGAGTATTTCGTTTTTGTTTTCAATTTAATTTTTTGTTTCAACAAACTTTTAGACATTGACGAATGTATTTGGTTATTGTCACAATGATTGAATAATAATTGTGAAAATAACTAGAGTAAATTAATCAATAACACTCAATTTATTCAGCCAATAACTTAGTTTCGTATATTTAATAAATAATGTTAAGTCTGACATCAACTCAGTTTCTTGATTTCGTAGATGACAAGCAATTACCTTGGTTTATCGTAACACCGTACATATTTCATTAAAACAATGTACAAATGTTGTTAATATAGAGTAATATATGATTATTGTATAAATGTAAACTGATTGTTGTGACAACGAATGCATTAATCAATCTACTACTGCGTTTAATAACTACAATCAATGCGTTCATGGTGACAATAAACATAGTTGTTGAGACAATAAATGTTTTGCTTGATCATTTGAAATGTAACGGCTTTTCCTTATCGTTCTTTGTTAAACAACCTCTGCCGAAGTGCCGAATAATAATTTCATTTCGTTTTCAAGTGTAGTCCGTAGTAGAAGGAAGTTTTCGTGTGTCTATTATCGTGAAATTTCGGTCGAATTCTTTTTAAATTTTTTTCGAATCCGGGAAAACTAGTTAGTATTTTTTAAAATTTAAACGCAGAATAAAATATTACAGTATTATCGAGGGTCTGAAGTCCCTGAGAACTTCTATAATGATTATTTTAATAAGTCACAGGGGTGAAAAAGAGAAAATTTAGTATTATTTTTAATTTCAAATATACCATTCAAAAGAAACTTTTTGTTTATTCTAAGGGACTTTCAGCCCTCGGTAATAATGTAATCTTTTATTCTGCGTTTAAATTTTTCAAAACGACTTATTAGTTTTCTCAGGATTCCAAAAAAAATGAATGCGTTTAAAAAGAATTCGATCTAAATTTTGCACCTGCGCTCTCAAAAAGAATTAAATTGTTATACATTTTTGTAATCACTATTTCAAACGCTTTTAAATGAGCTGTCACATGATGTATTTTCCTATTTAGGAAAATCAAAGTTATGCCTGTCACCTGAAGAGGGATCTTGTAAAGTTCGAAACACTGATGTTATAATATACTTTGATTATTTTAAAAATCGACCTGTCCGAGCGTTTTGCTTATGTGCTAAAAATAAATAAGTAATTAAGGGTGAGGGTGGGGTGTAACACTTATTCCAGCGCACTGTATAAGTGAAATTAATCATAATATGATTTCTCATATTATGAGAACTCACACAGTGTTTATACGCCAGTCCATGGGAGCAAGAATAGGATATTACCTCCAAATTCTATCCTACTGCATGGATTTTAATGAAATTTTGGACCTAGCCTCCACTTATCTCCTAATTCAAAGTCTACCCAATGCCGATGTGCGCTTTTATCTAGGGGGTGGTTCCCACCCCTTCTCAGGGGTGGAAAATTTTTTGTTTAAAATTATCACGGAATTCACTAGACAACCTAATTCTAAGCAAAAAATGTTCTATAATTTTTTTTTAAAACTCATTACTTTTTGAATTACATTTTTGAATTGGTTGAAAATTGGCCATTTTCATTGAAACATAACTCGAACGGTTTTTTGCGAATACCTTAAAAACTATGCAGCTAACGAAAAAAACTATATTCAACATTTTTGTAAGTTATAAAAAAACAAAGAGACACTTGCCTCCATAACTCTTGTAGTTATAATACAAAAAGAGATATGGTAGGTGAAAATAGTTTGTCTTTTGGTACATTCTTAAATTGGTGTATTCAACTTCAAATAACAGAGAAACGGTCGATTTTAGGTGTATAATGCTAACAATACTTTTTGTAGTGCTTGAAAAGACCTTTAAATAGTACATTATTTGACGGTTTTTGCTGTAAATTTTAAAGAACCGTTTGGATTGACATAAAATTTGGCATACGCATAGCCAACCTGTCAAAGAAAAAAAGTGATATTGTGTCGATGTGTGCTTTTGCCCTGAAGGTGAGTATCACCCATTCTCGGGGGTGAAAAACATACGTTCAAAATAAGTCCGAAATTCGGTAAAATGCCTAATTCTAAGCAACTTTTATTCTATACAATTTTTTCACCAAGTTAATACTTTTCGAGTTATTTTCGAGTGAATATGTTCATTTTTCAACAAAACAAACACATTTTTAGACAATTTTTCGCAAATAATTCAAAAAGTAAGTTATTTTATCGAAAAAACCGTTGTCAGCAAAAGTATAGCTTGTAAAAAATTGAACAAAATGTTTTATACATGAAGCCTAGTAGAAGCAGAGTTATAGCTAAAGAAAAATAGGATCATATTCGCCAAACTTCAAATTAATATATTTCAACGTGGAATAACCAAAAAATTAAACACTTTTTGGAAAAAACTCATTACAACATTTTTAAAGAGTTTAAAATCTTTATGTCCATTTTTATAAAAAAATATTCTGGCATCAAATGTGATGTGAGCAAGTTACGCTCAAAACACAGTTGGTCTGTTTTGATTTGGCATAAGAAAAACGGGAAAATTGCCCCCTAATTAACAACTTAAATAGAATTAATCGATAAGGCACAATTTTCCTACAAATTCGCCGGTCGCTGGTAGCCGCGAATTGGTAGCCGCTACCACCGAGTCGCTGGTAGCTGCGAATACTTCTCTATTTAATTACCGAAATTAAATGTTTTTCTTTACTGTCAACTAATATGATTCACTTTTTGGATCGTAAAATTCAGAATAATTGCTAACAACATGAATCAGTTGCTCATCATCTTGTGTGATAAAAGCCATTACTGTAGGTAGGTAGATATAATAACAATATACGGTAGGTACAATAACAATGAATATCTACTTTGAGTCGGTTCGCTAAACTCAGACACAATTGGCTAGTAATTTTAGTAAGTAATTTTGCCAATTTGGTAAAATTGGCAAAAAAAATAATTACTAAATAGTTAATAATTACTAAATAGTTAGTAATTTTGCCAGTTTTGGCCAAATTGCCCAAAAACAAAAAAAATACCTACTAAAATCACTAGCCAGTTGTGTCTGAGTTTAGCGAACTGACATATCAGTTTTTTCCAAAATGTATTAATGGGTCTGTTTTTCAACTAATGCAGTATAAAATAGTTAAATACATACACCAAATATAAACAATAAACACAAATACACTGCTCAACCATAAATAAGGGTCATAATAATTATTATTTAAAATATTTTAAAAATTTGTTGACGTTGCAGTATTTTTTCGTTGGTTATAGTTAGACAATATATATACAGTATGTCCCTGTAAGTTGTATCCATATGGAAAACTTTTTTATTATTAATTTTACGAAAAAAAGTTATTCTTCATAAAAATCTCTGCTTGGTCCAAAACCTAAAATTTAACCATCAAATATCAAATTTTTTGAATATTATACGAGGTATGTCAAAAAGTTTGAATTTCACTCAAGAGTAAAGTAGCATTATTTTTCACAATATTGAAAATTGCTATTATGAAAAGTTGTTTGGAATTAAAAACTATATTCTAGTATGCAATTACATCCTTCTAATTGAAAATTTTTTTTTAATAATTTTGGATAACTAACATTATTTTCAGTTATTTTAATTCAGATAACTCTTTTATTACTAATTTTACGAAAAAAAGTGATTCTTAATAAAAAGTTCTGCCTGGTCTAAAACCTTAAATAAAACCATCTTATGTTAAATTTTATCAATTTTATACGAGGTATGTCAAAAAATATGAATTTCGCTCAAGAGTAAAATACGTTTATTTTTCACAATAGCAAAAATTGTTATTATGAAAAGTTATTTAGAATTAAAAACTATGTTTCATTATGTAATTACATCCTTTTAATTGAAATATTCTGAACTATAAAGGTACTTTACTTTTGATCTAAATTTATCTTTTTTGGCATACCTCGTATAAAATTGATAAAACTTCATATAAGATAGTTGTATTTTAGGTTTTAGACTATCCAGAACTTTTTATTAAGAATAACTTTTTTTCGTAAAATTAATAATAAAAGGGTTATCAAAATTGAAATAACTGAAAATAATGTTAGTTATCCATAATTTTTCAAAAAAATTTTTTTTTCAATTAGAAGGATGTAATTGCATATTAGAATATAGTTTTTAATTCCAAACAACTTTTCATAATAGCAATTTTCAATATTGTGAAAAATGAAGCTACTTTACTCTTGAGTGAAATTCAAACTTTTTGACAAACCTCGTATAATATTCAAAAAAATTGATATTTGATGGTTAAATCTTAGGTTTTGGACCATGCAGAGCTTTTTATAAAGAATAACTTTTTTCTGTAAAATTAATAATAAAAAAGTTTTCCATATGGATACAACTTACAGGGACATACTGTATATATATGGTCCTTTTCATGAGCATTTTTCAGTGCGTCACAAACATAGAGTTATATATTAGCATAGAGAGAGTGTCATTCAGAGCGAAGTGACGACACCATCTTTTTTATTTGGATTAGTGCTGTTTCACTCTTACGCATAGTAAAGCTGCTACAGTTGTCCTCCTCTTCCGTGCCTATATTCACACTGAATGTCATCATAGATTTTCGATAGAATGCGTTAGAAAGAGATGCAGCAAACCAGTTCATAAGATCTTGTCGTCAGGAAGCGCGCAAGGTAGGCTCCCTCTATGTTAATATATACCTCTATGGTCACAAAAAAAAGGTTAGTTTGTGATAAATACACATTTATGACATTTATTCTAACATGACATTTTAGTTAAATCTGACAGTTGTCACATTTTATTTGCAATTTGGTATAAGAACAAATCAATTTTGTTGATTGCATTTATAAAATGGTATTTTCTTTGATTTGTATAGGTAGTCTTATAAATTGTACAGATTAAAATTTTTTTATATAGAATAATATAATATTATTTAATATTATATTATTAGCGCCATCTATTGACAACTAGAATAAATGTTATAAATGTCACCGACGAAATGTAATCGCGACGTGCGTTTTTTTCTGTCACATACAATTTAATGCGTTAGAGAGAAATCGAAAAACTGTGACGCACTGAAATGCTCATGAAAAGAACCTTATGAAACTTAAAGCTAAAATCATTATCAATAAAAGAATTAATATTAAAATTAAAATCGATTATTATTCGAAATATAAATACTCAAGAGCAAAAATAATATATGTTAACAAGAAAATCAATTTATTAAAATAAGGGAATTTAAAATTGTGTTCCACAAAATCAAAAATAACGAGATAATTGGCCTACAAAACTTAAATAAAAAATTCTAATATTTTATTGGACTTCCTCGTGGATGGATTAGACTTGCTCTATTACGTACTCTCAATTAATTCATTCAAAAAATTTTGATCCCAAGTTGTCCATATGTGCTTCACAGTTTCACTTAACTGTTGAAGCGTATTCACATCTGATGCCGGATGTGAACGACTTTCAAGAATGGAATGTGACGACAGCATCGTCTTGATCCCTTAAAGCGCTGGTTTCCTCGAAAGCGGTGCCGACAACCTGCGATCGTAGCACTGCGATGAATGACATCATAAAAAACTGTACCATGAAAAATAATAGCGGTGGTTTCCAAGAATGCGTTGGAAGCCACCGCTTGCTGAGCTTGCACATTCCATTGCCGCAGTGAAGAACCTTGAATTTTTCACCGTAATCTGACGTAATTCATCGCAGTGCTCCGGTCGCAGTTTATCGGTGCCGCTTTCGAGGAAACCAGCGCTTAACTCACTTGCCGCTTTGCCGGCGGCAAGTGAAAGAGAGTAGTTGAATGTTAATGCTTACTCGCTCTTGCGCTGCCAGTCCTTTGAATTCCATCTCGAAAACCGATTTTTGAGGGAGCGCCGTGCAATGGCAGTAGCATTAGGAGCGGCAGCGCGAGTGAGCTATTTACACATTCACGCTGCCCACTTCCCTGCCCAATTCCCTGTCCAACAAGGCTGAGTATAAATGCGGTATAATTTATTATAAGCGTATTATTATCTAACACATCTAATTGTAATATAGCAGGCCAGACAAGTTCTATGCAGTTCATATCTAGTGACAGGACAGGCCACTTCATTCTGTCAATACCGTGATACTGGATACGGGATACTGGCCAATAAGGACAAAACTTTCTCCGATTATACCTGCAAATGGTACAATAGTTGGTTATACAGCCATATCTCTACATTTTTGAGCCATCATCGTAGAATTTATCAGATTCACTAAGTCAGTGCGGCCATCAAAACAAATACCACCCCAAACGCAAATAGAACCTCCCCAGAAGTAGTAGGCACCCTATAATGTTCATTATACCTCTCTCCTTGTTTCCTCCAAACCAAAATATGATCATCGGAATTGTTTATATGAAATCTAGAAGCATCTGTAAATAAACAGATTCTCCATTCGTTGATTGTCCAGTTGTTGTGTTATTCAGCCCATAATCTTCTCAATCCGCGATGTTCCCTGATTATTACTGGATGATATGGATATATTCTTGCTCTTAAGCCACTCATATGCAACCTTCTTCTAACGGTTTGGTTTGAAATTATTCTTTCAGTGGCGTTACGCAATGTTCTGTTGATGTGAGTAATATAATATTATGTTGGGTTCCATCTAGCAATAATTCGCATATATCGGTCATCAATAGGCCTGGTACTCCGTTGCCGCCCTCCACCATGAACGGTATGAACCTACACCATTTGTGATATAACGATTCCAAGCTCTACTTACAACACTTTGTAAAAACCCCAAACGTTGAGCCACTTCACTTTTCGTTGACCCACCTCACAATCTCTTGCATTCGGACAATATCTAAACGTCTTCAAGGCATAGTTTATAACTGACTAATAAAACTACTCCATTATTAAAAACAACTGAACCCTAACTGTGTGTTCAACATTTTGCTGACGATAGTAAAAAAAAAAGAAAAAACGGATGGCCACAATAACAAAATTTATTTTATTTTGTTTAAACTTAATAACAAAGGGCGGTTATTAATATACAAACTCCCGACTATTGCTGACTTAAAATATTACTTTGATTCTTATCAATTGTTGAGCATTGTATTTATTTTTAAACCTATTTCTATAGTCGTTATATAAATATGTATGCAAAAAATACAAACACTATCTACTATTCGCAGCGACTGGGGACGCTAGTCTGCTTCCGAACGAGACCTACGACTGGCGACCGGCGACTTTTTCAACTAATGTAGTACCTACCAATTATAAAAAAATATGTATGCATGTACATACACCAAATATAAACAATAAACACAAATATTTACCTGTTAAACCTATTTCGATAGTTTTTAAAGAAATATGCAACAAACAAAAACATTATTATTTGTGGCGACTGGGGACACTAATCTGCTTCCCAACGAGACCTACGACTGGCGACCGACGACTGATGACTCAGTCGTTGGTAGCAGCGACCCAGTAGCTTCTAGGAGAATAGTTCTACTTAAAACGCATTAACGATGCCTGAATCAATTGGTAGCGGCTACCAATTCGCTGCTACCAGCGACCGGCGAATTTGTAGGAAAACGCCCCTTTACCTCTTAACAAGTTGCTTTATTTATGTTGTATCTATATGATCTGTAAGTTTCATCGATTCAACGTGCTTATTATATTATATCTATATGATCTGTAAGTTTCATCGATTCAAATTTTTAATTTTGAAAAAATTCTTTTTTTAAAATAACTTAAAAATTATTAGTTATACCAAAAATCTCAAAAAGTAATAAAATGTACGTGTTGCTTTTCTGAATATTTTGGACTTTTTGTTTTCCTGTTAGACAAAAATCGGTTATGCTATGGCTGTTCAAAGTCTCCATACACTCGGGATTAGTGACTCGTTCAAGCCATTTTACCTACAGCATTTTCAAGAATAAGCACTTTGAACCGCTGAGACTTACAGATCGTATAAAAAAATAAATAAGTAAAGTAACTTGTGAAGCAATAACAATTAATTTTATTTGATATGCTAATTAGGGAGTATTTTCGCGATTCGTTTTACCAAAAAATAAAAGGTACCAACAATATTTTGAGCATAACTCACTTACTTTTAAGGTTAGAAGTTTTTTTAAAAAACAACAATAAACGTTTTTTAAACACTTTAAAAAGTTAAAATAAGTGTTCCCCGAAAAAAGTATCGTTTTTTGGTTATTTCTCGATGAAATATTCGATTTGGAATTTGACGAATAAGAACCTACTTTTCATTAGCTACCACTTTGCTTGTACTGGGTCTATAGACTTAATGTATGCATCATTTTTTTCATTCTTTTATAAATTATAGTTTTATTAAGAATATTTTTTTCGACAAAATACTTACTTTTTGAGTTATTTGAGAAAAACCGTCTAAAAACGTGTTTATTTTGTTTAAAAATGAACAAATTCACTCGCAAATAACTCGAAACGTATTGACTTGGTAAAAAAAGTCTATAGAACAAAAGTTGCTTAGAATTAGTCAGTTTATAGACTTCCGAACTTATTTTGGACATATACCTTTTCACCCCCGAGAAGGGGTGAAACTCACCCCAGGGCAAAAGCACACATTGGCACAATATCACTTTTTTTCTTTGACTTATTAGCTATGTGTATGCCAAATTTCATGTCAATCCAAGCGGTTCTTTAAAATTTAGAGGTTTTGCAATATTTTACCGTTAAAGAACGTACTAAAAATGAGCTATATTAAAGGTCCCTTACATTAAAATTAAGCGAGATATGCTGGAAACAAAATTGATAACTAATGTGTTTTAAGAAAAAATGAGAAGTAATTTTAACCCTCATCCACCAAAATATAAATGCATTGTTTTCCTTCTACAACACCTTTTACTATAGTGTTATTTCTATGTTCAGAAAGTTTGACGGGTTTGAAATGAATGGTTTTTGAAAAAAAAGATCAAATCATAGAGAGCATTTTTAAATTTTCTTAAAAATCTTCCTTTTTCTCCATGTAACTTGAAAATAATAAGAGATACAGTAATGAAAAATAAAAAGGAAATTTTTATCTTAGAAAACCCTACATTTTTGTTTAGTATCTTGTTTTCGTATCTCTTATCATTTTCGAGTTAAATGGAGAAAAAGGAGGATTTTTAAGAAAATTTAAAAATGCGCTGTACAATTTAATCTTATTTTTGTCAAAAACTATTCATTTTAAACCAGTCCAACTTTTTGAACATATAAATAACACTATAATTAAAAGTATTGTAGAAGGAAAACGATGTATTTAAATTTTGATGGATGAGGGGTTAACTAATTTCTTCTTAAAATACATTAGTCATCAATTTTTTGCAGAATATCTCGCTTAGTTTGAATGTAATCGACATTTAGTATTGCTCATTATTAGAGAGCGGAATATATGCAACACAACATTACCAAAATATGCGCATATATATGCATTACTTTTACTACAAATATGCAGGTATTTTTTCTAAATTTGTCTAAATATGCAAATGCATATTAAAAATACTCAAAAATAAAACAATATATTAAATATAAACATTTATGTTAAAAAAATTCAACTTACATTTATGTTTAATACATATTTATTTTTCACATAAAAACAAATGAAATGACACACAAAAACTGATATTATAATTAAATTAAGAATCTAAATTATAGTATAAATTTATAATCAAATATTTTTCAAAATTTTCAACTAGCAACTTTTGCCTTCTATCACTAAAAACGTGTTTGGACACAGAAAAAGTTCGTTCTACATCTAATGATGTTGTAGGACAATATTTTAATTTAGGCAGTAAACTAATTTGCCAAGTCGTAAGATCTTCAGAAAAGTTGCCTTCAAAAATACGTACAACTTTCCTCAAACAATCGAAGCCCTCATTTTTTTCTAAAACATTTTTTAATTTATTTCTAATTGTAATCAATGTATTTCCGGGAATTTTTTGACAATGAGCAGAAAAAGTGTTAGCAAGATTAACCGAATCTCTTAATTGTAAATTCCTTTGTTCTGATGACTTTATTAGATCTGGTAAAAAACTAAAATTAACTTTTTGAACATAAGTTCTTTAGCAATTTGTGCACTCTTTCCAGAAAAATTTCTTTTGTGGGACATGATGCTTTTGTTTGTCAGTTCCTCATTTAAAAAATGAAATGTGAAAATGAATGTAACTTACGATTTTGGAAACAGGCCTTGCAAAATACTTTGTCTCCACTTAGCTTTAACTCGGGAAAACACTTTATCCAAGCACTTTTTTGAATGGTAGACATATTTAAATTTAATATATACCAATCACTTCAAAAACACTAAATACGATACAACGTTTACTTTAAACAAATGTTGGCCGGAAACTGACAAAATAAATATTAGACCCTTAAAAGCAGGTAGGTACCTACGACTTGCTACGTTAATAAAATAATATTTTTCTGGGAACACCCATAATTGTTAAATTCAGGTAGTAATGGGAAAGTCCAGATAGATAATAATGAGCGATAGATAGATAAATAACGAGCTCGTTCATATCGAAGTTATAAAATTCCAACTAAGAGAGGAAAATTTTAAACTTTTATATAATTTATTTTTAAAATATGCAAAATAAATCGTGTTTAGCTTAAATATGCAATGTTGTGTTTGTTGTCCGAAAATATGCAATATATGCATCTATATGCACTTTGCATATATTCCGCTCTCTACTCATTATAAAGGTCTTTTCAAGTACTATAATAGTTGCAAGTATCATTGTACATCTAAAATCAACCTTTTCTTTTCTCTGTTATTTCAAGTTGAATACACCGATTTGAGCATGCAGCAAAAAAACAAACTCTTCTTACCTACCATATCCCTCTTTCTATATTAGCTAGAAGATTTATGAAGGAAATTTTTAATTTTTAAATTTTTAAATTCTTTGTTTTTTTATAACCTACAGAAATATTTTATATAGTTTTTTTGTTAGACGCATAGTTTTTAAGGTATTCACAAAAATCCGTCCTAAAAGGTGTCATTTTTCAATGAAAATGGCCAATTTTCAACCACAAATAACTCAAAAAATATTGAGTTTTCAAAAAATAATCATAGAACAGTTTTTGCTTAAAATTAGGTTCTCCAGCCTCTTCCGCAGCTATTTTAACCAAAACATTTTTCACTCCCGAGAAGGTGTGGGAACCACCCCCAAGATAAAAGCGCACATCGGCTTAGGGTAGACTTGGTTTCATGAACTATTCCCTACTTACTGTGAAAATATCAAGTAAATCGATGTAGTAGGATGGAATTCGGAGACAAATACCCTCATTGACTGCCCTAATAATATAACAGGGAAATAGGAACATCAATAACCATAATGCTGCCCCAATTATTCCCCTTCCCAATTATTACTTTTAACAATTGTCTGCTTATCGAAAGTTACAATCCGTATTTAATACCTGGATTCGACTCCAAGAAGAAATAATATGAATTCCTATTTTTTAACATTTTGTAAGATTAAGAACTTCAAACATAATAATTATCTATAGGTAATATCTACATAAATAACCTTGCTTTAGAATCGTGCAAAATCAAGGTTGATCCAATTTCGAATATCAAGTCTAGAACTCTTTCTATTGATTGGGTTTTCGTTCATACTTCTTTAACGGACTATAATAATTATAGTATTGACTGCTTTATTACTCAACAGTGGATTACCAATACCTTTGTTAAGACAGCTACGCAGTTAATTACTAGGTAATCTACTAAAATCTAGGACAGTGATGTGTGAATATTTTACGGAATTAAACTAATGGGAATATTTAAATACAGTTGAGTCCGCGAGTCTTTACCCGTGCGTCATCATTTAAAGCATACGAAATAAGTCGGAAATCTATTTCACGCAACAACAACTGACAGAAAGTGGCTACTGTTCCGATTACGGGTTTTATTATAAAATTTGACGTTATCAAATAATATATAGAATGTCAAATGTAAGTTTTGCTTCAAAATTTTTGTGCAGAATTACAGCTACATTTGAAGTAGCTTAATAAATTCTTATATTATTATTGATTTATAAATAAATAAACAATTTAAAAAAAAATCGGTAACATATTTTATTTTTGTTATTTTATTCACTTTGAAGGAAATCTAAACACAATCATTTCTTTACTGTGTGAATGACGTTAGCTTTGTATGTTTTAAATATAGTTGCCAAAATATAATTATTTACCTTAAAATTTCAAAGCCCAATATAAAATTAGTTGTGAAAACAACTGTTTGTGTAATATAAAGAAACTTCAAAACGCAAAAATTCGACAAAAACCGCAAAAAATAACTAATTGACAGCCACAAAAGTAAACAAAGCAGAAACGTCAAACAAATTGTGCTTAAAATATGAAAACATACCGAATCGTCTTTTTGTGTACCTATCTCTTTTCAATGCACTGAGTCTAGATGGTTCATAAAAATAACATGTGTTGTTACTTAATAACAAACGGCAGCTGGTTTGTCATGAGTTTCATGCGTGGAAGAGAATGATGCTAGATAAAAAGTATGTGTTTTATCTCTTCAGGTATTAATGACGCACGGGTAAAGACTCGCGGACTCAACTGTATGTATAACAACTATACGCTGTGAGCTCGTACGTAGAGGGGATATTTAAAAATTCGCGAGCGCCAGTAGTGACAAATCTGTAAACGTTTATTGGAAATTTGACATAAATGTCAAAGTGATTAATTTAAAATTAAAAATAAACACATTAATTATAAAAAATATTAGTTGGTCAAAGCTGTGGTAAATATTTTTACCTTAAATATACTTACGTTTTAAATACTGAATTTAAGTTTTTTTTAATGTTCCGTAATATGTAATTATAAATTAATCTATTAATCTTAGCGCCATCTACACGATAATTGTGAAAGTATCCGAAGTAAGAAATTCATATTTCATCAATAGAACGTCAAAACGATTAGCAAAATCTTAAAAAAATCGATTACAATTTAATTACTTTTTTGCGTTGTAAATATTAAGCGATAACAATTAAATAATAAATTTAAAAATTACCGGTAAACGTTGCATTACTAATCCGCTAGGAGGGACACCAGCGAAGTTCAGAGCGTATACCTTGTTTTAAACTAGGAGGAGTAATTCAAATTTACTGGGTCGTAATGCTTGTTTGTAACTGGTATAACCGCAGGCAAGTTTACTCCAGTAAATTGTCAAATTTTGACACTATTGATATTTATGAAATTTGGACAGTATTGACGTTTAAATTCATGGTGTTAGAACAGTTCCGTAGATTGATCCTACATAGAAAAAGTAGGTACCTTTAGTATGATATAACTAGACCCAAACCCAGACATCCAAAGTAAAAGTTATCCTCCAACACCAAATTGTTCAATATGGTCCACATAATGTTCAGATAAAAGTCACACCATTTTGAGCGTCTGGTTTGGGGGGGGGGGAGAGGGGGAGAAATCGGTAAATTCGTAGTTTTTTAGGTTTTTCGTAAATATTTCTAAAACTATACGATTTAGCATAAACAACTCTCTATACAAAGATATTCTACATTAAATTTGAAATAAAAAAGGCCCTATGCATAATCCTTCTAAAATGAACGGTTTCAAAGTTACGGAGGTAGTATAGTATAATTGGTCCAAAAAAGGCCTAACCTAAAAATCCAAAGTAAAAGTTTTCCTCCAACACCAAATTGTTCTATATGGTCCACATATTGTTCAGTAAAAAGTTACACCATTTTGAGGAGCCGGTTTGGGGGGGGGGGGGGGGGGAGATGGGGGGAAATCGGTAAATTAATAGTTTTTACGTTTTTCGTCAATATTTCTAAAACTTTGCTTTAGCGTAAACAATTTTCTATAGAAAATTGTTCTACATAAAATTTACAACAAAAAAGGTCCAATACATAATTGTTATAAAATCAACGGTTCCAGAGTTACGGAGGGTGAAAACTGGAGGTTTTCGATACTTTTTATATTTTTTGGGCAATTTTCTACTGATTTTCTTTAACAGGATTGGGTTTTATAAATCAAATTTGCTATTTCAGTGGTCGATGGTATGTTAGTGATAAGCCCTTGAAGAAACGTCAACCTCACCACCCAAAATCATCAATTGTCCAAAAAATATAAAAATTATTGAAAACCTCCACTTTTCACCCTCCGTAACTCTGGAACCGTTGATTTTATAACAATTATGTATCGGACCTTTTTTTGTTTTAAATTTTATGCTGAATATTTTTGTATAGAATATTGTTTACGGTAAAGCATTGTTTTAGAAATATTGACGAAAAACGTAAAAAAACTACTAATTTACCGAATTCTCCCTGATCTCCCCCCCCCCCCCCAAACCGGACGCTCAAAATGGTGTTACTTCTTACTGAACCATATGTGGACCATATAGAATATTTTGGTGTTGGAGGAAAACTTTTATTTTTGATGTCTGGGTTAGGCCTTTTTTTGGACCAATTATACTATACTACCTCTGTAACTTTGGAACCGTTCATTTTAGAAGGATTATGCATTGGACCTTTTTTTATTTCAAATTTAATGTAGAACATTTTTGTATAGAAGGTTGTTCATGATAAACCGCATAGTTTTAGAAATATTGACGAAAAACGCAAAAAACTACGAACTTACCAATTTTTTCCCCCTCTCCCCCCAAACCCGACGCTCAAAACGGTGTGACTTATTTCTGAACATATTTGGTGTTAGAGGAGAACTTTCACTTTGGATGTCTGGGTTATGCCATCTTTTGGATCAATCAGTAATGTCTGGTGACCTCTAGAATGTCAGAAAATCTATATAAACATTATGTGTTTGATACTTAAAAAACAGTAGTAATTGAGCATTTGAAGTTTAAAGTTTTCATTGTGTGTAAAAGTTTTCATTGTATTGTAATAAATCCGTTTTAAAGCTGAGTATTTCTAGTGTTTTTAAAGTAGGTACTTTTGTCTGGCATAATTACTTTTTTTTTAATTTTGTATTTAATTTTGTACTTTTGATCATTAATATATCTGTCCCTATCAAACATCAAAAAACAATTTTTGCTGAGAAGTTGGATCATGAGTAGTACAAACAAACCCCTTAGTTTCGATATCCTCAGATTTTTTTTATTTTTGTAATTACGATCACGTTTCCCTCAAATTTGAACACTGTGTGACGTGTCCCAGATATTGCAGTTCTCTAACTTTAATTGTATTCAAAACCTCTCTTTCTTTTCCCATTATTCTCAACACCTCGACGTTCGTGATTCTATCGACCCAACTTATTTTTAATATCCTTCTGTGTTCTATATGCCTATAACTCGAAGGCTTCTAATCTCTCCTATACATCTTTCTTTAATATCCAAGCTTCCAACCCATAAAACAATACGGAGAACACATAGCGTCTCAGAAGTCTTATCTTTAAGTAAATTGTAATATCCCTGCTACAGAATACTTTTACCGTTTGTTGAAAGCATTTCCTGCCTGTCCTATTCTCGCTTTAATGTCTTCCGTGTATTCATTATTTTCATTAATTTATTGTACCCAGATATTTATATTTTCCACTTTTTTAATTTATTCTCCATGTACTGTTATGCTTTGTTGGCGCTGATAGGTTTTTGTTATTAAGTCCGTTTTCTTCGCTAACTTTTAGCACTCTCTCAGACATTTGTTATAAATCTTTAAGACATTCTGCTTATAAAATAAAAACCGTCGTCGAATAACCGTATACCTACTCGTATTATTAATTGGTCGACAATTTACTTTTATTCCCGTAGTTAGTTCTTCTAGTGCTTCCTGGATAATTTCCTCTGAATACAAATTGAACAAGATATGATACAGCCCTGCCTGACGCCTCTCTCAATCTGTATTTCATTTGAAAAGACGTTGTTATCTTTTACCACAGCGATCTGATTATAATAGATACCTATTATTGCTAATGGTCCTGATGTCTCTCATGTCTAAGCTTTACTTTTCAAGTAATTCGATAAGGTGTTTATGTCTGACCTTACCGAAGCTTTGTTGTAATCCAAGAAACACATATGTACTGGCTGATTAACATCTTTGCATCTTTGCACTATATAGACCATATTACTGGTCATTTTTTTATCGAAGGAAATTTAAACGAATTCAAAATAATCTTCAATTGCTGCAAAGTCAAATTATTCCTGATCTTCAACGTCTTCAAATTAACTTCAAACGAAATTAGGTTTCAGCAAGACGACTGTCCTGCACATAATACAAAAGTCATTACAAACTATTTAGTTTTAATTTTTGTTGAAGTAAAGACATTTTATGTTGACATTGAGATTTTAAATATTAAGATACAATCTAATGCTGATATGCAGGAAATAAAGGACATAAAATTGGCTAAAAATCCTTTGCATTATGAAATCTTCATTCGGGATAAAACAATTGTCTTTAATTAAAATTGTTCAATGTTGACATGCAACAAATAGTCTTATATTTTCCTCTGTATTATTTCGATAACTTTCACCCTCAATTTTAAACTCTTCCTTAATCTAACCCTTCTTAATGTCCTATTACAGATTCCACTCCACTCCTTACGCAAGTATAGACATTTTATTTAGACACTAAACGAGAATTCTTCCTCTCTGCTGCCATTTCTCGACGTGAACGGACGTGCACAGTATACTTGTACCCGCAAATGACAGATGACATCCCGGTTATATCTGGTTATATATATCCCGCATATATCCCGGTTTTAGCCGTGATAATCCGCCGCGTGTGAAACCTGCATAGGTGATTATGATCGATGTGCGACTTAAAGGTTTAAGCTCACTAATGCTTGGTTGCACCAACAGAACTTAAGCTTAAGACGAGACGTGCTTTAAGCTCAGCTTACGAAACATACGCGTTGCACCATTTAGCTTTTGATCAATTTTCAGCTTGCCACAATGGATTGCCACATGGATTCCATCTTAAACTTTGTCTCAGTTAAGACGTGTTTAGATAAGAATCTAAAATTATGGTGCAACGTAAATGATACTTAAAGCTGCCCTATCTATAAGCTGAGCTGGGCTAAGCTGGAGCTTAAGATTTGTTGGTGCAACCAGGCATAAGGTACTTTTTAAAAAGACCCTTTATTAACTTTTACAAATACACTTCACTTTTTAATTGATCGAAAATAACTGAAATTAATTACTTTGATATTACTTTTATATAAAATCAAAATGCTGAATATAAAAGGTAAAACTGCTGATTGGGATCGCTGACCTCTGGAGTTATTGTACCACAATTCGCGAGTGAAACAGTGACTTGGGTAAGATGGTTTATAAACTTATTTAGATATTGTCTGTATAACATAATTCCTCTTTGAATTTCCTTTGAACCAGCAACCTCTAATAGAGATCACACAACTTTAAAATTATATTATTAATTTCGCTAAAGACTTACATGCCTTAATTGTTCAGAAATAAACCAAAATTCTAAATAAAAATACGTTTTATTTGAAAAAAATTAATATAATTTCAACCACCGTGGTGGTCTTTTCCCGTTAAGTAAAGTAGACAATATAGAAATTGCAAAATAAAGTAGACTTAGAACGATGAAAAGTATTGTACCCTCATAAAATCTTGATCACGAATACAGTATCAACCTATTAGAGTGACATCAGAAAAAGCTTCTACTGTGCCGGCTTGATTCTTCGCCACGCATCTATGTTTACCGACATCTTCAAATTGGTTTTTGTCTAAGTAAATATATCCCTCATTGTTGTAAACTAATTGGTTCTCACGTACACGACTCTTAAAGGAAAATCTGGCGGTTGGGTCTCCAGTGGTGTTGCAGTAGATAGACATAAACTTGCCTGCCCGGACTACTGTTATAGGCAGAGTAAATCTGATTCTTGGAGGGTCTGTAAAAAATGCAGAATTAACACAATGTAAGGCTTATAAGCAACATTATATATTTTATTGATGTATCTAAATTAAATGAGCTGCAGTTTCAAAAGAGTGTAATTTGAAGATTGTATTTTGCTTTCCTTCTTCATTCATTCCAGTTAATTCATTTCAGTTCCTTCAGTCATTAAAGAAATTAGTTAGCCATTCTCTTTGTGCACTTATGCACTTTGTGAAAACTCACGTAGATTCCAACATCAGCTGAACAACTGTAGATATGAATTCAAACCCAGAATATAAACATGTAAAAATAGGTTGCTTCTTTAATTAGTGACAAAGGACGGATACTTAAAAGATAGGCGAACCATTTTGAGGAACTGTTTAAAATCAATCATGAAGAAGAATTAAATGAATGAAAATGATTGGCAGCTACAAAATTGATCTAATACTCAATAGAGCAACACGTATGTTTCGTAAGCTCAGCATAAGGCATGTCTTAATATTAAAATCTGTTGGTGCAACCAGGGGTTATAGAAGCTTGAAAGCTTATAGAAGATTCACTATGTGTTTTGAAGTTTACTTAGCTTTAAGGCTAAGCGTTGGATCAAAACAGGATTTGAGGTTGTAAAATATGTAGAAGAATTTGAAGCTCGTAAAATATCCATTTCGTGTTTTGAGTTAATCATGTCACCCCAAGGATTGTGCATAAGGATCAAAGCTAAAATTCAGGATTAAGATTTGCGAAAAGCAACTCTCCGAGTTAAACCACTTTGATTAAAGTCAAACGTAGGTATTGGGGCTATACAGGGTGTCCAGAAACTCTACCGACAAACGAAGACAGGAGATTCTTCAGATAATTTTAAGATAATTTAACCCAATTCACTTAGTCCGAAAATGCTTCCTAAGGGAGCTAGAGCTCTTTGAAGATGGCGTCTTGTAATTAGTTTTTCTTAAATACCTCCAGAACGCTTCTATTTAGAAAAACAAAAATTGGTACGCGTATTTATTTTCAAGATATAAATCTAATCCATCCATTGCAAATTTCTAGTACCGATCATAGGCGTCCATTTTGGGTAGGGCAACGGTTATTTTATCGCATAACTTTTTTATCTTTAACCTTTATGTATTTCTGACACTGGATTATTAAATTGTGAAGAATACTAGTACTAAAAGGTACTCTTGTTTTAAATCGGTAGGACACACCGTTTTCTAGAAAAATCGATTTGAAAATTTTTCGCTTTTTGAATTAAAAAAAAATTCAAACAAAAACTGTTTAGAAAGACGAACACTGGAACATTTATTTATATTCCAGAGATAAATCTATTTTATTAATTGAGAATTTATAGTACTGGTCATAGGCGTCCGTTTTGGGTAGGTCAACAGTTATTTTATAGCATACCTTTTTTGTCTTGAATTTTTGGGCATTTTTGACATTAGATTATTAAATTATGAGGTATTCGAGTACTAAAAGTTACTCTTACTTTATGTTGGTAAAATACTTCGTTTTTTGTTGAAAAGTTTTTTCAATTTTTTTTCAAATTCCAAAAACGAAAAACTTTTAAAACGATTTTTCTAGAAAACGGTGTGTCCTACCGACTTAAAGAAAGAGTA
The DNA here is from genome assembly GCF_917563875.1 of Diabrotica virgifera virgifera. Taxonomy (NCBI): domain Eukaryota; kingdom Metazoa; phylum Arthropoda; class Insecta; order Coleoptera; family Chrysomelidae; genus Diabrotica; species Diabrotica virgifera. The sequence goes on along the minus strand of NC_065446.1, from coordinate 65,123,833 downwards.
CCTTTTTGTACTAGAATACCTCACAATTTAATAATCCGGTATCAAAAATGCATAAAAGTTAAGGACAAAAAAGTTATGCGATAAAATACCCGTTGCTCTACCCAAAACGGACGCCTATGACCGGCACTAGAGATTTGCAATGGATGGAATTGATTTATCTCTGAAAAGTAAATATGCATACCAATTTTTGTTTTTCTAAATAAAAGCGTTCTGGAGGTATTTAAGAGGAACTAATTTCATGACGCCATATTCAAAGAGCTCTAGCTCCCTTAAAAAGCATTTTCGGACTAGGTGAATTAAGTTAAATTGTCTTAAAATTATCCGAGGAATCCCCTGTCTTCGTTTGTCGGTAGAGTTTCTGGACACCCTGTATAAATGAAGTGTTGATTATGATTTTTTTTTTCTCTGATTCTGGCTTTGGTTTAGAACTAGAACCTTTAGCCACGTAATTGTATAACTTATTACTAAGTCAAGGGAGTAATGTGTAGTGTGTGTGTTGAGTAAGTGTCTTGTTACTTTGCAAAGTCAAAGTAACAAGACACTTACTCAACACAAACACTACACATTACTGTTGATTATGCTGTTATGTGAAATATGAAATGTTGCATGATATAGTACCAATATAAATGATGTATGATTGATATATGAAATATGAATATGAAGATATATGTATATGAAGATGAATTATGTATGTACACTGTAGAAGTACTATTATATGAAAAATGACGAACTATGTATTTGCGAAGTACCAGACAAGAAGAAGAGGAAAAAAGAGAATTTTTAGTGGAAGAAATGGAAAAAATGTAAGAAGATACATAAAAATATCAAAAGTGTGTAAACAAAATGCTACAATCCAATATCGCATTGGCTGATTGAGACTTTGGTTAAAAAGAAATTTTCTCATCTTGTAAAAGACTATTATTGATTGCTTTGTTCATGATAGAATTTCCGATTTTGGATTTAGATTTTCAGTTATCGACACTCCTCAGTAGTATTTCATTTTATCCACTTGTTCAGTATCTCCCTTTTTAATCCGAATTTTTGTTATAACTTCACCCGTCTTACTGATAAGTACGGTTTTTGTTTTTTATCCCATATACCTACTATTAACACGAACACAGATAAGTATTGTCCTTTTCATGATCATTTTTCAGTGCGTAACAAATGATAGGAAAAAGGGTAAGTCCGTGATAATACACATTTATGACATTTATTCTAACATGACATTTTAGTTAAATCTGACAGTTGTCAAATTTTATTTTCAATTTGGAATAAAAACAAATCAAATGTGTTTCTTGCATTTAATAAACGGTATTTTCTTTGATTTGTATAGTCTTATAAATCATACAGATTATATTTGTAATATTATTATCTAATTAAAAAAAATAATTTTTTTATTATGGCGCCATCTATCGACAACTAGAATAACTAGAATAAATGTTATAAAAATGTCACCGACGAAATGTAAACACCGACGTGCCTTTTTTTCTGTCACATACAATTTAAGGCGTTAGAAAGAAATCGAAAAACTGTGACGCACTGAAAGATGATCATGAGAAATACTGTAGAAGAGTCATAGCAACCTTAAATTTAGAAATTGATTGAAGATGAGAAAAGCATTAGAACTACTAAAACTTATAAACACTAATTATGTAATTTCTGAAACAAAAATGATATACAGTGATGAGCGCGCTAATAACCGGCAGAATAATGTAAAAGATGAAAAGCATAATACATTGTGAAGTGAAAAAGGATAAAAGTAGTAGAGTCTAGAGAGAAAATTATCAGTAGTAATTGCACAAGAGCTCTGAAATTATTGAATTTTTCCCGAGTGGCACTTTGACAGTTTTAATTTAATTATGTCAAAGTGTCACGAGAACAAAAATTCTATATTAATTTCAGAGGTCGAGTGCAATTTGTTGCGATTATTTCATGAATAAAACTGTTCAAAACCAAAATTTTATTGTAATTTATTTATGTAAGTAACATTAAACACACAGTTTTAATTGTCATTAATTGTCATTAATGTCACTGAATGAATTTTTTCGTAGCAACGGTGGGCATCTGACGTAATATACTTAACGACGGGAGATTATCAAAAATTATCGATTTAATTCAGATTTCTGTAGCTTTCTATTGGTCAGAATCTCCTATGAATGAAATAATCAGTAGTAATTTCACAAGAGCTCTGAAATTATTGAATTTTTCCCGAGTGACACTTTGACAGTTTTAATTTCACGAGCCGAAGGCGAGTGAAATTATGTCAAAGTGTCACGAGAGCAAAAATTCTATATTAATTTCAGAGATCGTGTGCAATTTGTTGCGATTATTTCATGAATAAAACTGTTCAAAACCAAAATTTAATTGTAATTTATTTATGTAAGTACAAAGTACCATTAAACACACAGTTTTTATAAATATAATATGACGATTGAAAGTCATCACTTTTATAATTTTTAAAACATTAATTGTCATTAATGTCACTGAATGTATTTTTTCGTAGCAACGAAGGGCATCTAACGTAATATGCTTAACGACGGGATATTATCAAAAATTATCACCTTAATTTGACTTTTCTGTAGCTTTCTAGTGGTCAGAATCTCCTATGAATGAAATAATCGATAGAAACGTAGAAATTAAAGTTATATTACATAGTTTTCCACCTTTAGACGCATCGGAGGAGTATGAAAACTATCAATGTGACAGAAGAATTTTATAAAATACTCCTGCCAGAGATGTCTAAAGATGGGAAACTATGTAATATAATGTTAATTTATACGTGTATATCGATAATTTCCACCTTTACCAGTTAAATCTCTCTTTATTTCAGAATACAGTGATGAGCGGGCTAATAACCGGCAAAATAAAGCAAAAGATGGAAAACATTGCGAAACAAAAAGACATGAAACTAGTGGAGGAGGAAATGATCGTTATAAACGTAGAAATTAACAGTACATTACATAGTTTCCCACCTTCAGACGTCTGTGACAGGAGTATTTTATAAAATTCTACTGTCACAGTGACAGTTGTCATACTCCTCTGATACGTCTAAAGGTGGGAAACTATGTAATGTAATGTTAATTTATACGTTTATAACGATCATTTCATCTCCACTAGCTTCATCTCTTTTTGTTTCGCAATGTATTATGTTTTCCATCTTTTGCGCTATTTTGCCGGTTATTAGCGCGCTCATCACTGTATATTATGTTTTCCATCTTTTGCGTTATTTTGCCGGTTATTAACGTGCTCATCACTGTATAAAAAAAATAAGTCAGAAAGGGATGTACATACTTTCCAATAAAGACCAATAATGACATTATGCATTAGAAACAAGACCCAATACAGCCACAACACAAGGACTACTGAAAACGGCAGAGATGATAGTACTCAGAAGATTTACAGGAAATACGGTAAGAGATCGAAAGAGGAGTGAAAACAAGTAAATGTAACGTACAGTGTATAAACGAATAAACACTAAATAGAAAAAATTTAAATAACCACATAAGCAGAATGTAGTCTAAGAGCTAGTGAACCCTCCGACTAACGGTCGTCCTGTAAGGCTAGAAATTTGTATAGTGATAATTCATAGCACACCAAGGCTAAAAACCGTTACCTGGCAGGCATCAGCCGAGCACGTGTATCTACCAGGTGAATCGAAAAGTGCAAATTTAGGGGGTAAAATAAACTTTCTCCTGTAAAGTTTAAATTTAAGTACGTATTTGAGTCATTTAGAAGACATGTGTACAATGACAGGCGATTCTGAAGAGCACAAGACCTTGCCAGGCGAGGAGAAAGATTAGGGGCTTTTCCTAAAATTATTTTTTTGGCATCGAAAAAAGTTTTTTAAGTTTTTTGAATCATTCCAAACAGAAAAGGTCTCTAGTGATTTTTCTCTTATGTTAATAGTTTTTGTTATACCGGGTGTCCACTTATATTTTCCCCCATTTTAACTGCCTATAACTTCTAAACGGTTCAAGATAGAAATATGCGGTTTTCGCTGAAATGTTTTATTTTAGTAAAAGTTTTGTCTGAATGAATTGAATTTTTTATATCGCTTTCAAATACGAAATAAAAAATGGCGGATTTTTGAAAAAAACTTTGTTGATTTTTTTTAATGGAACACCCAGTATATTTCTTTGTAAATTGAAAGAAAGGTCATTCACCTATCCAGTGATATAAAGTTTTTCAAAATCGGTTGTCAAATCATTGAGTAATTAATTTTTAAAATGAGGAGTGCAACGTGGATATCACATACCTAAATAACATAACTGAGCAAAATGATACTATGTTATGTGATTTCCACATTGCATCTCTCATTTTAAAAATTAATTGCTCAGTCATTTAGCAACCAATTTTAAAAATTTTTATATCGCTGGATAGGTAAATGACCGTTTGTTCAAGACACAAAAAAATATACTGGGTGTTTTAATAAAAAAAGTCAACAACGTTTTTTTTTCAAAAATCCGCCATTTTTTATTTAAAAGCGATATAAAAATGGTTATTTACCTAAAAACTTGAAAAAACAGTGATTTATCTATCCAGCGAAATAAAAATTTTTAAAATCGGTTGTCAAATGACTGAGCAATTAATTTTTAAAATGAGAGATGTAATGTGGAAATCACATAACTTGCTTAGTTATGTTATTTAGGTATGTGATATCCACGTTGCACCTCTCATTTTAAAAATTAATTACTCAGTGATTTCACAACCGATTTTGAAAAACTTTATACCACTAGATAGGTGAATGACCTTTCTTTCAATTTACAAAAGAGTATACTGGGTGTTACATTAAAAAAAAAGTCAACGAAGTTTTTTGCAAAAATCCGCGATTTTTTATTTCGTATTTGAAAGCGATATAAAAAATTCCATCCATTCAGACAAGACTTTTACTAAAATAAAACATTTCAGTGAAAACCGCATATTTCTATCTTGAGCCGTTTAGAAGTTATAGGCAGTTAAAATGGGGGAAAATATAAGTGGACACCCGGTATAAGCGATTAAATATTTTGAAAATTGCGAAATCGGCCATTGTTAACCCTAAATCGGACATTTAACTAAAAATTTTAATGTTACCAAGGTAGGTAGATATTCTTTAAACATTGATTGATGAAATTCCGAAGAGTTTTTTGCAATACAATATCGAAAACCCCTTTGTTTTTTAATTGCTAATCAAGCGGGCTATCACACTGTAGTATAAGTGAGGACGTTTGAGTTTGCATAAATTCATTATCTCGAGAATGGGCAAATTTGAAGAGAAATCCTCAGACATGTCGATTTTAATTCTTAAATTAGAACTTTTTGGCATATATATAATACTAGTGACGTCATCCATCTGGGCGTGATGACGTAATCGATGATTTTTTTAAATGAGAGTAGTAGTTGTGTGATAGCTCATTTGAAAGGTTATTTAATTCTCTATTCAGTAATATAAACATTAACATAATTATTTATACAGGGTGTACAAAAAAAAATTTTTTATTAAATTAATTTAGACAAACAGAAGAAAAATTGTTTTTGTACACCCTGTATAAATAATTATGTTAATGTTTATATTACTGAATAGAGCATTAAATAATCTTTCAAATGAGCTATCACACAACCCCTCCTCTCATTTAAAAAAATCATCGATTACGTCATCACGCCCAGATGGATGACGTCACTAGTATTATATGTATTCCAAAAAGTCCTAATTTAAAAATAAAAATCGATCTGTCTGAGAATTTCTCTTTAAATTTGCCCATTCTCGAGATAATGAATATATGCAAACTCAAACGCCCTCACTTATACTACAGTGTGATCGCCCGCTTGATTAGCAATTAAAAAACAAAGGGGTTTTCGATATTGTATTGCAAAAAACTCTTCGGAATTTCATCAATCAATGTTTAAAGAATATCTACCTACTTTGGCAACATTGAAATTTTTAGTTAAATGTCCGATTTAGGGTTAAAAATGGCCGATTTCGCAATTTTCAAAATTGTTGATCGCTTATATAACAAAAACTATTAACCTAAGCGAAAAATCACTAGAGACCTTTTCTGTTTGGAATGATTCAAAAAACCTAAAAAAAATTATTCGATGCAAAAAAAATAATTTTAGGAAAAACCCCTAATCTTTCCCCTCGCCTGGCAAGGTCTTGTGCTCTTCAGAATCGCCTGTCATTGTACACATTTCTTCTAAATGTCTTACTCAAACACATACTTAAATTTAAACTTTACAGGAGAAAGTTTATTTTACCGTCTAAATTTGCACTTTTCGATTCACCTGGTAGATACACGTGCACGGCTGCTGCCTGCCAGGTAATGGTTTTGAGCCTTGGTGTGCTATGAATTATCACTATACAAATTTCTAGCCTTACAGGACGACCGTTAGTCGGAGGGTTCACTAGCTCTTAGACTAATGGGGGAGACCCGTGTAGTTAAAAAGCAAGAGGTAAATCAGCAATCGGTAGAAGAAGTAGGTATGGGCCAACTCCGCAAAAGATGGAGTTACAACCTTCCATATAGGTATCACTCTGCCAATGAACAAGCAGAATTAGTTATAAAAAGGAAGAGGAAGAGGAAAAGAAAGAGGAAGAGGAAGAAGAGAAAGAGGTGGAGGAAGAAGAATACAGTACCAACCTTTTACGATGACATCAACTTCGGCACTTGCTTCGCCAGCTTGATTCTTAGCCACGCATAAAAATTTACCTCCATGCTCATAATTGATATTGTTGAAGTGCATGTGTCCTTCTTTGGCGTAAACTGAATTGGACATATTATGTGCTAAAGGCGACCAGGTGATTTTGATGGGTTGGTCGCCAGTGGCTTTGCAGGTGACTTGAGCAGTCCCGCCTGGATAGACTACTAGTTTAGTCGCAGTCAAGTTGATCTTTGGAGGGGCTATAAAAAAAGAAGGCAGAATTAACACAATGTAATTATAAACAAAAAGTAGATTTAAATTAGTGCAATTTAATATTAGTATTTACTTTTGCTCGTTCGTTTAATCCAGGTTTTGGATTAGTTAGTCATTCTGTTTGTGTAATTTTTCTTTTGTTCTGTATTATTTTGTTTATTTTTGAGTCTTCATTTTGAGTATTTTACTCCTGTTATCTCTTTTTATGGATGGTGGCAACGAAGCATGGAATGGAGGCGCAGAAACTATAAAAGACGCCGAGGACGACCACCGACATAAAAAAATAGCGGGAAACTGGATACAAGGGGCCCCGCGTAGAGAACACTGGAAAGAACTGAGGGAGGCCTCTGTCCAGAAGTGGACACGATTGACTGATTGATGGTGATCTTTTTTTTGTATTATTATCCAGCTTTAACGTTCAAATGAGTTGATGCAGCCATTGTATTTTATTGTAAAGTTTTATCATAATATTGTTATTATTTGTAGTAATTGTACTTCGTTGTTTAGCAGAATGGGCGGCCTGTTGTCAGACTAGACAGGGATTGCAATATAAACTCTTCAACTAGTACTATTCAACATACACACAAGAACAACCGACATGCGCCAAAAATATTTATTTGTGCTAATGCTCGATCAGCAGCATATCAGTTAAATACACTGCGAGGCATAAGTTAATGATATAGAAAATGTATGCCCATTTTCATAGTTGATTTTTTTCGTGAACGGATTAACGGCTTTTGTTGATTTTTGTGCAAATATTTACTCTTATTTTACAAACTTATTTTTTTACTTATACCGGGTGAAAGGAAAGAAACGTTTCTCTTATGTTAAGTTTGAAACACCCGGTAGGGAGGACCAGGTACAAATCTGAGTATAGATCGGAATTTTATTGTAGTCTTATGTTTTGTGAACATTTTGTTTTTTGAATCTCCCTGATATCTTTAGAAACAAAGAAAATAACAAAGAAAATAGGTGATTTTACTCCTTAACATGTGTTTTAACTGAAACAAAACTAAATTAACAATAAAAAATAACAGTTAATAAAACTTTAAAAACAGAAAGGCACATAACGTAAGTAGTTCTTATCGACACCTGTAAGAGTTATTTGTCGATCAGGTAAGCGGTATGCACAGCGCAACATAATTGGGGTGAAATTTCCCTGAAAGTAATAGGGATTTGGTGTCTACTTGGCAGCGGCGGCTCGTGGGTCAATCTTCAGGGGGGTCATTTTGGTTTGAAAACTTCAAACTGTTGATTTTTTAAAGTATTTAAAAGATCTTTTAGCATTTATATTTTAGATAAAAAATACAGACTTAGATAAAACTCAATACTATTTACCCTAGTTTTCCGAAAATTAAATTTGTCTTTTTTTAGAGTAAATCTTTTAAAAAATATAGGAAAAATGGTATGAACAGGTTATTGACTGATATATAGATAGGAATATTTATAGTATAATAAATTGTAAATTTATTAAAACGAAACTTACTTTAAATATTTTTATATTTTAAGTCAATTCTTCTATCCTTTAGTTCTGCAAAATAGTCTATGACCTTCTCATTGAAATTTGGAATGCTCTTGACAAGCGTTTTCTCGATGCTCAGCATAGACAAGGCACTAAGTCTAGGTTGTCCCATCGTATTACGCAGGAATGTTTTTACTCTTTTTAAAGTAGAAAAACATCTCTCACTTTCCACGGTTGTCATAGGGAGTGTGCACAAAATATTTAATAACTTCACTGCTTCAGAAAATGTTTCAGACAAATTCATGTTAATAAAAAGCTGAAGTATGGCTACTGCACCAGCACTATTGCGAAAATCCTCACGACAATATAAGACTTCAAGTTCCGATTTTAGTTTGGAAATATTCACTGTGGGATAATTAGCCGTCACCATTTTTAAAATATTTTGCGGAAAGTTGGTAGTGTATGCTTCAAATTTCTCTATGTAGAATAACTGTGAAATCATGAGATGATCATTGAAACTAAACCTGTGATTTATTTCAGATATAATAATATCACAAATTTCAAGTGCAGTTCGTCGCTTTGGATCCTCTGCAGTAGTTTTTCTTTTTTTTGCTGTTGATGTGCTTGGTACTTCTGATTCCAAAATAGTATTTCTAATTATTTGGATATTGTTGTTAAAAGACAGGATACAATTTTTGACAGATATAACATCAATGTCTCGCATTTGCAATTGTTTAAACAATATATCAACATGGGGCATTATTTTATGGAAAAAATTTAACCAAAATAAAAAATGCTCATCTTCCAAATGTCTTTTTAAACCAGTTGCTTGATTTATATTGTTACCATCTTGCTCCTCATCAATAATTTCCTCTAAGCAAGATTTTAAATCATCTTTATAAGTGTATACAATTTCAACACATTTTGTATTGAAAGCCCATCGAGTAGGCGCAGCTTTAGGTAGCCTTACTTTAACCACTCTATCCAGAACCATCGTACGTTTTGGAGATCGGCCGAAAAAGGACGAAAATCCGTGTAAATTTGCAAAAAATATTTTTATCGGTTTGTGTTGACTCGCCGCTTTTTGGAGGATAAGATTAAATTGATGGGCATAGCAGTGAATGAAGTGTGCATTTGGGTATATTTCTTTAATTTTTGTTTGTACTCCTCCCAGTTTACCGCTCATGACTGATGCACCATCGTAACTTTGGGCAATCAATTTTTCAGGTGCTTCATTAATTTTTAATAATTGAAGTTCTTCCAATATTACATTAGTTAAATGTTGTGCTGTAGTACCTAGGGGGTTAACAAATTTCCAAAATCTTTCATGTACAATACCAGTTAATACATATCGCAATATGATAATCATCTGCGTTTTATTGGAGCTGTCTGTGGTCTCATCTACTTGAATGGCCACAAAATTTGTCTGGCCAATCTCCTTCATGATATGAGTATGCACAATGGCTAACATTGATTCTAAAATATCGTTCTGAATTGTTTTCGATGTTCCTTTAAATACTGTACTTTTTTCAATGTGTTCTTTAAACATTAAATCCAGTTCAGAAACAAAATCGATAAGGCCCAGAAAAATTCCACGATTATTGGAGCTGTCACTTTCGTCATGACCGCGCAATGCAATTTCGAAAACTCCACAAAATTTTACACAGTCGATTAGTTTGTTTAAAATATACCTATTTTTAGATACCAATTCATTAAAGTCATGCACAGATTTACGATATACACTATCAAGTTGCTGTCTTATGTTAACACGTCCTAAACTTGCGTAACTCATTGATGAATTTATATGAGTAGTTGAAGAGGCATGTTTTGTAATTTTCACTTTTAAATGCTTAATGTCAGTTACTCCATTTTTCGCCCATACAGCGTCATTCGAAAACAGTAAACACGGATAGCAAAAAAATGCATTTCTCACACTGCAGCCACAAATCCAATCACACAAATTGTACATTGATTCTTTAAAATATCTTTGAATGTCCTTACCCCTATCCTTTGTTGTTTGTTTTAAATTCATGTTTGGTTTTGGTCGACCACTTTCTTTTTTCTCAAGCCGCCGTTCATAATTTAGTGTTCCAGCAGATTTTAAGGCAATTATTTCGTCAACAACACTCATCTTGTTTTTGTTACAATCACAAAAAAATCCAACAAAACAAAATAAATTACGCAAATACGCCGCGATCGATATAGACCTGCCGTGAAGTGCGGTCAGCAGACGGTAACTAACTAAACGTGAGGCCGTCGACTCTACTAGAGGTATACGACGGAAAGGTCACTCCCACTCTCGCCCACGAAATTGCTATCTGCCGTCTCTTTTCTATTTTACATGCATTTGTCCATAAGCCATAAGAACTGTATATAGACAATTTAAAATACGGCCCAGCCACGGGCTTGTGTATAGCGCGAGGCGCGACGTTATTATATCTATTATATTTGTTTTGCCAATGCAGACTGCTGAGAGAGAATTTTATATTTCAGAGTGAAGTTTTAGATAAAAGATATTTTTAATAAAATTGGTATTTTTATGAGATTATTTTAGGGGGGTCATTGACCAATTGACCCTAAGGAGGAGCCGCGCTTGCTACTTGGAGGCTCATTAAATAGTGAGAGGTACATTACACACATTCTTTTTCTTTAAACACTCTTTTCCTTTCGCACTATGTATAGGAAATAATTTCATCTTAGTGGTATGATAAGACATGACCTACTCACGTATCGCAGTCGTCAATTAAAACGCATATTAAAGAGTAAAACCGTCTAGTTTCTTTGTTATTAGAGATATCAGAGAAATTAAAAAAATAAAAGGTTCACAGAATATGAAACTACAACATAGTATTCATGCATAACCACCTTCTTAACTTTTCCTCCTTACATGGCGTCTCAAACTTTTGTTTCAGTTAAAACACATGTTTATCTACAAAACCGCTATTTTCTTTGTTTCTAAAGATATCAGGCACCTTCAAAAAACAAAATGTTCACAAAATATAAGACTATGGCTTCAGGGGAAATCAGTTACATCCAAATGCACAAAAAACACAATAACTTATCGTCTTCCATATCAATAACAGAGAAGCCACACAAAAACTTACCGTTCAATGGTATTGTCACATTGTCACACTGACCATTCCCCAAATACCTCGGAGGTACGCTAGATAAAACATTGAGCTACAAGCAGCTCACTGAAAGTACGAAAACTAAGAGACAAGCTAGAAATAATGTGCTACAAAGACTAACATCATTCAGATAAACAGCTAACCTAAGTGTGTTACGACAAGCAGACCTAACACTCTGCCTATCAACAGTAGAATATGCCTGTCCTGTTTGAGAATGGTCAAGACACACTTCTTTTTCTTCTTACGGTACCGTGCACCTATAGTGCGTTGGCGAATTATCTTATCCGTGATGACCATACCATGGCCATGGTATGGCCTTCAATCCCGCAAAGTGTTCTGCAGTCTCAGCGATATCATTCCAGGGTAAATCAGTCGGACGCCGGCTACTCCGTCTGCGGCGGGGAAAATTCCCGCAGTAGACGGGGTGGATGGTTTCCGCTACCTGGGTCAGATGGCCGGCTCGACGGGGATCATGAAACCATCGCTAGCCAATCTGTCCTTATGGTTAAATCGACTAGGATGAGCGCCGCTCAAGCCTGACCAGAAGCTGGTCTGTCTGTCTTAAAGACTTTATTATCATATATTTTTCCCTCTCAGAGAACTCAGGGTATGGCCCAGGTATCCAATTTTTCGTGTCTTGATCAAGTTGAGCCATTCTCTCTTAGTATTTACTCTTCTTAAGACTTCCTCGTTCCTCACCCTATCTGTCCAGGGTATGCGGAACATTATTGGAAGATACTTTCAACGTCCATGTCTCCATGCAGTATAACAATATGGACCATACACCATACATATCACTTAACCATTCTGTAACGGAGATTGAAGGAAAGATTGTGGTTACAAAGTAGCAGTTTAAATTTAATAAAAGTTTGTCTTGCTTATCCGGCACGATATTTTATTTCTTCCTGAGGAGCTCATTGGTCATTCACCATCGTTCCCAAGTATTTGAATGTTTTCACTTGCTCGATTGGAGCATTATCAACTTGCAGTTGTACTCTTAAAAATACAAGAAGAGGTCTGGAGGACCCACCTCTTCTTGTACTGCATTGCATATCTTCTTGTATGTCTTCTTGTATTGCCATACATTTAGTTTTTCCTGCATTTATGTTCAAGCCATATATTTTTCCTACGGTGTTTATCTTATTTAGCATCAACTGCATATCATGTTCGTTATCTGTGATTATCGAGGTGTCGTCGGCGTAACGAATGTTATTTACCATGTACCCGTTGATCTTTTTACCACAGTCAGTGCCTTCAAGTTCCTCTCCAAAACATTCTCAGGAGACAAAATACACCCCTGTCGCACCCCTCTTAAAATTTAAAATTCCTCTGTGTTTGTTGATTTGTTCAGCCTCACTCGTGCTTTTTTATTTCAATAGAGATTCTGGATAACTCTTATATCTTTCTCATCAATATTAACATTGTCCAGCATTTCTATGCAGCAAGGCACACTAGAGAATGTGATAAACAGATGGTAATCTCACTGATTACCACCTGTCTGAAGCCAACAATAGTTAAACAACTTTACTCATTGTCAGACATCGCTCTTTAGTAATAAGCAAGAAAATGCAGAGTGTGGCAGAACATCTACATACATAAACGACCATCGTCATCCCCTATCCGGCCAATTTTTTTGACCATGACTTAAAAAAAGCAATACAACAATAGGTAATGAAAGACAGCTTTAGATTAAATTCGATTCGGGGCCAACACCATCGGTTGACCAAGGTTTCTGCTTTTTACCGTCTTCAGAGCCGCCTGTGCTGTCTACCGACACGAACTGAATCCAGCTGTCGAACTATGCATATTAATAAAATATTAAATGCGTACGAACGCGTTAGAGACATCTATCTGTACACACAGAAAATTTTCTTTAAGTGGAAGTGCAGAATCCTTGGTAACTATCTGTGGCCTGAGCTTTTTTAAAATCTATAAAGACACGGGCTGATAAATAGCGGACATGGGAGAGCTTACAATATATCGATACCTCACGTCAATAGCGTAACAAGTCCAAAATTAGAATATTTGAGAAAACGAAGACAAAGAAATTTCGTATTTTATATTCGATATATTTGTTTTTTAATTTTCATTTTTTATGAACGAAAATAAGTAATTTAGTTTTATAGGACTGTAGAACATTTGAGTGCATGAAAATATTTATATAATATTTGTTTAAACTAACTGGAATTTAAACTTTAGTGACATTGTTACACTATTGAACTAAACTTTTTTATTGAATCATAACATAAATTAGCTACTTTTTGTAAATAGAGGTCTGTCTGGTGACTATGAATTTGAGATAAAATTAACTTGTTAGAAAATTAAACTTTTAATTTGAAACAAAATTAAATAAATACAAGTTATTCAGAGTCGGGCTCAGGCCCTTTCTCTACTCCATTTTCTTGCGGCAAATGTTGGTAAAATGGCCAATAAACCTGTCTAATGGCATTTTCCTCACAAGGATTCAGTAGATCTTTCTTTTTATTTTTATCGATTGAAGGGCTTTTTTTAAAGACTGGTTTTATCTGGATTTTCTTATTTTGTCCTTGATTCCTAAGTTCTTTATTATTTTGTTTGATGTCAATAGTCTTGAAAGTATCTTGTGCATAAGAAGTTTTATAAAAAATTTTATTCGGGTGCATTTTTTCTATTTTGATAATTTTTAAGTCATTCCAAATAACTTTTTCTTTTTCTGCATTTTTACTGAAATTTTTACCCATTTCGCTACTTAGTGACTATAAATCATAAATATCTTGAATGCAAATTTCCTTCACATTGAAGAGAATCCCAGTTTTTTTTTGCTGATTTGAGTATACTTGCCCATTGTACAGGGACGTAAATTGGACAACTTTCAATAACACGCTTTTTCTCTCTTTCTATGGTGGCATGCATGCTATCACCTTCACCTTCATTTTGTGTGTGACCTTCCTCTAAAAATTTGTGTGTAATTGTCTTGATTTCATTGACATGCATCACACAGAACAGGTCCATACAAACCATTTTTTTTTTATTTTGCCCTGCGCAGTTATCAGAGTAGATAATGACATGTCCTCCTTTGCATGCTTCACTTTTCAAAAAATTATAGATACCGTTACCAATATCATTAGTTCCCCTCTTTGCAATTCCTTCATGTCAGAAAAAGCACTATCCAATTTTTGATTTTATGTCAAACACGGTAAAGTTGTAACTAGACACTCCGTTTATAATAGAAACTACTAATTTCACCACAAGGAGTAGAGAGAACGGCTTGAATGTCGAAACACAACACTTGAACGTTTTCACCTAATTGCAAATCTTGAATCTTTTTTTGTCGGCTTACATAAATCTTTCTCACTTAAATGCGCTTCATTTGCTTCTTAGGTCATTTTTCTCTTCATCATTTCCATTTGTGTAACTAGTACATAAGTTGAATTGGTCTTTTTTTGGGAATGTGAGAAACTTTATGACCACTGCATTTTCGTTGATTCCTTGAATTCTGGTTCTTGCCAAATGTAAAATGAATGCACCACGGGAGTTAAAAAGCTTTTTGTTCATATTAGTTAATTTAAATTCACTCATTATTAGATAAAGATGTAACAACTAAGAAACCGCGTGTCACATTGAAAGAAAAATCCTTCTTGTTCAATACTGTAACAAGTCAAGTTGTTACAGCATTGAACTAAAACATTTATAAATTTGGAGTTGTTACATAAATTGATTACGTCCTATACGAACTAAAAGACGAATTTCGACTTATTTCACTATTGAAATTGGTAGAGACATGTATTACGAATGCCATGATTGCAATAACTAAAATTTGAATTTTTTGACTTGTTACGCTATTGAACTGTATGTACACTCCTCACCTGTCCGCTTGTCTAAATAAAAGTTCCAACAGAATTCTGCATCCTTAGTACTCAAATATGAGTACATAAAATGAAATAAAGGAAGACAGCTTTATATTAAATTCGACTCGGAAGAATACTCTATTATATATTCTATAGAAGAGTAAAACAAATTATACTTACACATAACCATGAGATAAGCTTTGAAGTCGGAGACTGGTCTGTCATTAGAATCGAGAGCTGAGCATTTGTATTCTCCTTGAGCTTCTTTCTCGACGTTGTAGATGTACAAAACTCCACTTCGTTGGCTAGAGTTGGTAGGTAATGGATGACCGTCTATTCTTGACCAACTAACATTTAATTTTGAATCTTAAAACACAGAAAAAGAATATTAATATTCAACTATTCTAAATGGGAAATAAGCCACAATTTAACAAAAAAAAAATGATTTTATTAACGTTTCGACGCCCAAATCGGACGTCGTTGTCAAAATACAAAATATTACTAAATTAAACAAAAATGTTGTTGCTTATTAAAAATTCTTCTAATAATTTATTTAAGGGGATGGGTACGTATTTTCGGCTGCAATGCTATTCAAATGGGGAATCATTTTTTTCGAATCCTCAGAAAACTAATTAATATTTTTGAAAAATTTAAACGCAGAATAAAAGAATACGTTCTTACCGAGGGCCCAAAGTCCCTGAAAACTTCTATAATGTTTATTTTAATAAATTACAGGGGTGAAAAACTAAGAGAAAATGTAGTGTGATTTTTAATTTCAAATATCTCATTCAAAAGAAACTTTTTATTTATTCTAAAGAACTTTCGGCCCTCGATATTAATTTAGTATTTCATTCTGCGTTTAAATCTTTTAAAAATATTTACTAGTTTTTTCAAGATTCGATAAAAATGAACACCATGTCCGTGGTGATATTTTCCAAATCGAACATTAGCTATTTTTGTCATACAACGCACTGTTATTTATTGTTTATTTATTGTATAAGTTATTTATTGTTTATTATTTAGGGAAGGTCCAAGCAGAGAATACATCAGAATATATTCCGTAATCCAAGTATTTTTTTGTTAAAGATGTTCAAGATTGTAAGCGTTACATAGTAACAATATATTATTAACCCTTAACTGGTGACCCTATTTGTAATTACATAAATGGTGACCATGAGTCTAACAGACTCCTGGCTGAAAAAAGCTGTTTTTGTCAAGCTGGCACCTAAAAAATGCAATAAAACAGTTTTTAATAATAAAACAATATTGTAATGCCATTTTTATTTAGCCAAAAAGAAAAAAAATCAAACTGTAGGACTTATAACAAAAACAGAAAAAATGGTAACATGTTTTATAACACAACATTTTTAAAGTCATATTCCAAAAAAATTAAACATATACAAAAAAATATAATATATGTATGTTTAAAAATAGGTACATTTTATATAGAAAATTGTTAAAAACAACACAATTGCAATTCTGCACAAAACCTGCAATTCACAAAAAATGTTAAAAATCTATTCTACCCTGGTACAATTTATACAAATTTCATCACTTTCTATATAATATCCTTCTTCCACATCATCATCAGTAATGTCACTGTTCGCCTCATTATACCATTGTGTGCACACTTCTTCGAAATCATCGTCTATAATTATACTCTTACAGCTTTACGAGAACTATCCATATTAAAATATGTAACACTAATGGTGACCTTGCGTCTAGTAGACTCCGCGACTTAAATATTTCGAAAACGGGACGAGCGAGGTACCTCCCATTAACACATTCGAATATACTCTAAAAGCTAGGAAGGTACACCGAATTACAGGTTGCTACGTATTTGTGGCGAGAAACGCAGACGCGTTAATAAACGTGCGGAGTCTGTGAGACGCATGGTCATCAGTTAAGGGTTAAAAACCACTTAACACTTTTCCTCTTTTCTCGATTGAGTATTAGTTTTTGTTGTACATATAAATTATTACAATCACTAAATACCTAGTTAGTGAAAAAATTATCAGTAGTAATTGCACAAGAGCTCTAAAATTATTGAATTTTTCCCGAGTGTCACTTTGGCAGTTTTAATTTCACGAGCCGAAGGCGAGTGAAATTATGTCAAAGTGTCACGAGGGCAAAAATTCTATATTAATTTTAGAGTTCGAGTGCAATTTGTTGCGATTATTTCATGAATAAAACTGTTCAAAACCAAAATTTTATTGTAATTTATATATGTAAGTACCAATTAGTGAAATTAAACACACAGTTGTTATAAATATGTATTTGACGGTTGAAAGTCATCACTTTTATAATTTTTAAAACATTTGTCATTAATGTCACTGAATGTATTTTTTCGTACCAACGACGGGATCTGACGTAATATGCTTAACGACGGGAGATTATCAAAAATTATCACCTTAATTTGCATGCCTTTAGCTTTCTATTGGTCAGAATCTCCTATGAATGAAATAATCACATTTATTAACTGAATTAATAATTTGCAATTATACAAATATCCAAGAACATTCAAAAGCCATCTCTTTAAAGTTAATGATGACATTGTCAAGTAGAATGATATTCTAGTAATGTTTACATATCCATACCAGTGTAAATTTTACTACACGTAATTTGCCGTGTAAAGACAGAAAAAGTAGGGATAGCCGAAAAAAATATGCGAATTATGTGCCGATGGCCTTAATCTGATTCATTTATATCTGCAATTCACACATATAATATAATATTATATTATACATTTTAAAGTAGAAGACTTTAAAATGATATTGCCAATATCTATGAGTTATTAAATATATTTCCAATTAAATATAATTATATTATATTGCCAATATTTATACAGTGAGTCCATAAAGTAACGCATAAATTCATTATTTCGTAAACCTGCGACTTTGAGGAAAAATCCCGAAACAGGTCAATTTTTAATTTTATTTTACGATTTTTTGGCATATATATATATATATATATATATATATATATATCATACTAGTGACGTCATCAATCTGGGCGTGATGACGTAATCGATGATTTTTTTAAATGAGAATAGGAGTCATGTGATAGCTTATTTGAAAGGGTATTCAATTCTCTATTCACAAATACAAACATTAACATAATTAGTTATAAAGGTGTCAAAAAAATTTTTTTATTACATTCATTGACACAAAAAGGTGAATGTATGCAATTTATTTAATTCTAAATACATTTTGATACTATCAGAAGACAGAAAAAAATTTTGTTTAAAAAATAAACATTGATTTTCGCTTAAACGAAATGTTCAAACTGCCAAGAGGTAGGCGGGTGGCAGCTTTAACATTGAATTTAAGCGAAAAACAATATTTATTTCTCAAATAAATATTTTTTCTCCTATTTTCTGACAACAGTAAAACGTATTTTGAATTAAATAAATTACATACATCCTTCTTTTTGTCTCAATTAATTTAAATAAAATTTTTTTTGGAACACCCTGTATAAATAGTTATGTTAATGTTTATATTCCTGAATAGATAATAATTGAATACCCTTTCAAATGAGCTATCACATGACCTCTATTCTCATTTAAAAAAATCATCGATTACGTCATCATGCCCAGACGGATGACGTCATTAGTATGATTTATATGCCAGAAAATCGAAATTTAAAAATAAAGATCGACCTGTTTCGGGATTTTTCCTTATAATTGCCGGTTTACGAAATAATGAATTTATGCGTTACTTTATGGACGCCGAATTTCTTTCGGCCCTAATGGATTCGTCATTTGGTTTTTGAAAAAAATAATGTCAGATTCGTAATCAGCGATGTCAAAAATCCTTATGCACGAAAGTAATTCTGAAGTACTCGCTGTGTGCAAGTACTTGGAGGGGATACGAGGAACGATCGTGCGCGTATAGCGGACAAACCTTACAACTTTCTTAACATATATTTCCTAAATAATTCATATTGTTAATGATTGAAATTGTCAAATTGACGTATATTTCATACCTACTGTCAATGAAGAAAATGGGATTTCGCAAATGATGTGATATAAATTGTAAAAATTATATGTGGCTCCACAATAATATTGATATAATATGCAATTATTAAAGTGAATTTAATTAATTATTTTGTTTGTAGTACAATGTTTACCTTTTAATAACATAACCTCAATCTTACTTTTTCTTCTTATTCTTTTTTGGGCTATGGCCTTGACAATTATCCAGTAACCAGGACTAATATAATTGGCCAATATAATTAAAAGTCTTGAATGTGTTGCATGTGAGAGTTCATTTTAAATGAAGTAAAAGTCAGACTTACTCTCAATCTTTATTATAACTTCCGACGACCGGTTTCGCTCTTTAAAATTTGTAGAGCATCTTCAGGTCAAAGGTAACAAGTTACAAAATGATTCGGATACAAGGTGCTACCAACTCAGTATTCATTATCATAAAGTTATGTTGACGGGATATGGTGGAATAGACGGAGGATGCAGCAAAGGTAAACAAATTTATGGGATTTAGGAATTCTTGAGGGTGATGAGATAGTTGGTGTAAGTCAACCAACAAATCTGTGCCTGTTATAATGTTTGTGTAGATCAAATTAGTGAATGACATATATACAATTTTAATGTGTGTTGATTTTAAAGATTTTGTTTTAATTTTATTTATATTTATATATATATATATATATATATATATATATATATATATATATATATATATATATATATATATATATATATATATATATATATATATTTGAAGAAGTCACAAAAGTGTGACGAAATATTGAGAAATAACAAATAGACTTTTATTTCACATGACCGAATTGCTGAAACTTCAAACCACTATAACACAGTACGGTCGAAAATATTTGTACAAATATATATATATATATATATATATATATATATATATATATATATATTAAAGAATTCTATTTATTAGTAGATGTAAGATTGACAACGTTTGGATCACAAATGTAGCGAGTATTTATTGTGTATGTCAGAACTGGATGTGCAGTTGCAAACTGAATATTTAAGGTCCGTACTTGATCTTTGACGAGTACTGCTCGTGTAGGATTATTGTTCGCATAAGTGTAGGTAGATCGAAAGCTTCAAATTGTAGTTAAAATGCTATATTATGCGAATGTGAATTAAAATGTGAATTAAAACAACAATGTAGGTAAATAAAACATTATAAATTAAAGGGTGGAGAATTAGAATAGAAAGTAAATAGGAATATAAATGTAGTAAGAAATAATTGGTTGTGAATGGCAACTATGTTTTAAGTGAAATAAGCTATGGATAGATATTAATAATCTATTGAACCAGATAAAAGAAATTAGTAGTAAATTATATTTTCGTGGTATACCTACATTGTGTTATAAAATTTCGTCAATAAATAAATAAATAGCTAGTTAAGTAAATTCACCTCACAATTGAACAAATAGAAACACACAGGACAAAGGACGATACAAAAAACAATGAGGGAATTTGGTAGGTCTGGAGCACTACATTTGATTTAATTTATTTTAACTGTTGCCGAGCGTAAGTCTGACTTTTACTTCATAATTAAAAGTGCTAAAAATGTTGCCGACCTATGAAACCAGGTCGAACTTGCGCACGGTCGCAATATGAACAATATACGCTTTTAAATGTTCACGACCACCTTTTTGGCATTTGGAACCACAGTGCAACAGTACCTGTGCATACTGGGGACGATCACCCTTTGTATAGTTATTTTTTGTCATATAGTACATATTTTATTACTTACCAACTGCATCTTCTATGTTACACGGTAATCCAAATGTACCACCTAAAACTACTCTGAATGCTCGATAAGAAGGATCATCGGGTATAAATGTAGTGGTGTTATGTAGTCGGTTGTCTTTCCAGCCTCCTCCTGAGCCAAAAGAGAAAAAATAGTAAGAAAATAAAATAAAAAATAAGGTCCAATTACCGAACGGTCAATCATTATACGATCTAAGATAGAAAATGAAATAGGTGTGTAAGTAAGAAGATATGGTGGAACGAAAAAATCGAATAAACTCTTACATCGAAGTAAAACGACTTCTAAGTCTTCTCTTCTTAGTGCCGTCTCCTCCATGGAGGTTGGCTACTACAATTGCGAACTCTTCTCTGTTTTCAGATGTTCTTATTAGCTCAAAATTTAGCCCTGTCCATTGTCGGATGTTTCTGAGCCACGATAATTTTTTCCTTCCTAGTCCTCTTCTTCCCTCGATCTTTCCTTTCACTATAAGTTGAGCATATTGGTACTTATTATTTCTCAGTATGTGGCCTAAGTATGATGTTTTTCTAACTTTCACTGTGTTGAAAAGTTCTCTTGCCTTGCCTATTCTATGCAGCTCTTCTTCGTTTGAGGTATGCGATGTCCACGAAATTTTGAGAATTCTCCGGTAGATCCACATTTCAAAGGACTCTAACTTATTTACGGTTGATGTTTTAAGGGTCCATGTTTTAAGGGTCTTCTAAGTAGTATCCTATAATTAAATAAAATGCTAAAAAATCCCAATGGATTGCTTAAAATATGTTCAGAACGAACGTTTTCGGACCTATCAATCCATCATCAGTGAACCTAACAGCTCGTCCACATGAGGGGGGTTTGTCAACGTTGACGTCGCGGTTTACCTGAAAAACCCAACCGCCGCGGTTCAAGTTAACATAGAAACAAATGCAACCGCTCAACATGCGTACGCTAGGGATGGCGGTTTTTGAAAAAACACCGGTTTTCGGTTATACCGGTTTTTTTTGCTTATGGTTTAACCTGGCGGTTATAACCGGCCAAAAAAACCGGTTGTCTGCCAGAGAAATAAGGCAAAGAATAATAACTTATTTTTAACATTTTCAGCAACCACTTTTCTTAAATATGCTTAATGATCTTCAGACACGTTATGAAGCTTTTTGCAACGCCATGGTGCACATTTTGAACATAATATATGTATTAGAAAAATCAATTCATAAATATATTTTTCTACAACCGTGTTAAAAATTCAATTTTTAGCACTCCATAGGAGCGTTAAAAATGCTACTTTAAGGCACTAGTGCTTTAAAATTTTTAAGGCACTGCAGTTAAAAGTGAATTGTCAAATTGTGAAACGTCAAAATATTTATATTTCATTTATTAACATTAATATTAATAGTACAACTTGCGCAATTTGAAAAAGGTGGTTTAAAAGGTTTTTTTAAAATTTAATTTAAACTGTATTATTGCATTTTTAACACGTTTGTAGAAAAAAAAAGTTTATGTAACGGTATAATATTTTCGCTAAGAATTTTTAGACATTCCCCTCGAGTGTAGACAACCAGTTCTACCTTTTACGGGTCATAGGTTTCATGGTTTCAGAAATTAACAAAAATATTGTATTTTATATATTTATAACGTTTGTAGAAAAAATATTGTATGATATACGTGTTAAAAAGTATATTTTTAAGGCACTCATGTGAATTGCAGAAGAAAACTTTCACATGCATGCCTTAAAATTGTACTTTCAACACTTATATCATAAATAACTATTTTTTATATTCGATACTGTTTATTTTGGCGGATACTGTACTTAGAAGTCATTTTACTTCGATGTTAGAGTTTATTTGACTACATGGTATAGAGCCAACCCAGAGAACTATCCCTTTTTTTTTTTTGAAAAAATCGAAGACGATGTCGACATAAAAACGAAGGATACCAAAAATGATTACGCACAAATGTGAAGAAGATAGACACGAATTTGTTCAACAATGGAATTGGTCAACAGAATAATATTAAAAGATAGCAGATAAACATTCTACGAACAGTGTATGGAACTCCGTATAGAGAAGAATGAAATACATTTATCTCTATCGTGAAACAAAATATTGAAATTTTGCCTTGTTTGTAAAGTCACAGTAGGCTGAGTTTAAAATTTAAATTTCAGTTGAGTATCTTAAAAAATGTGTACCATAAACCTGTATGACTGTGCAAAACTTCAAATCTGTATTTATTTTGATAGTCTAAGTATGTCTGTTTTCATCTTAAATCACGACACACTGTATAATAGGGTGGTGCGAAAAAAGTCAAGTTGATAATTGCGTATCGCTATAGTGCGAAAAAGTTGCGATTGGTAATTACAAGAAAAACAAAAAAGAAATTATTCAAATCGGACTTTATCTTCCGATCCCGCAAGGGGCCTAAAGATTATGAAAAAAATAAATTTTATCTTTTTTCAAAAAATTTTATTTAACCTCCATGTACGTTTTATTTATCGCTATAGTAAAATTTATTTACAGTTTGCATGGTTGAGTAACAAAACAAAAACACTTTTCCGCATTTAACAAATATCTTCCGATCCCGCAAGGTCAATCAAAATCTATAAAAAATTGAAATTTTTGATGATTTTGATAAATTAAAAAATATTTAGTCATCTCATTTTTCTGTTGCATTGTGAAGCTCTTCGCTTGTTTAGTACTCTGGGCTAATTAGCAAAATTCATGGAAAAGTTATTTACCAGCAATTTTATTGCTGGAATCGAATTATAAGATCCTATATATTAATAATATAGGTATGCAAAGTCCGCAGATAGTGTGCTACTTTTTTTATAAACAAAATGGCGCCGATAAATCGTATTTTTTTCAATTATTGCTCTATAACTCCGAAGATTTTAACTTTACAACAAAAACAGCCAAATAAAAGTTCACCGCAATTAAATTCTGCATAGAGATATGTTTTTCACGATTTGCTCCGGCGAAAATTTTCCTCGGAAAATGCGGGTTTTCCTAACAAAAACTCTAATTTTCAAATAAAGTTTTAGGTAAGTAATTATTAATCAATAATTAAATAACTTAGTGACATCAAAATTTTCTTAGTATAGATTGTAATTCTAGAAGCCGGTGAAAATTAAACGAATATTTTAGCAACAATTCAATTGTTAATTAACAATTTACGATCGCAATAATAACCAAAATAATCATGATACATTGATCAAATTTATAAAGATTATAAAGATGAGATGCTTATTTAATATTTTATTGACAAAATATAAATTTTTCTTTTTTTTTGCATAATCTTTAAATTTTGAAAAAAAAAATGTTTATAATACGCTGGTCTAATTAGTAAAGTACAAAGAAAGGTTATTTACCAGCAATTTTATTGCTGGAATCGAATTATAAGATCCTACATATTATTAATATAGGTATGCAAAGTCGGCAGATAGTGTGCTACTTTTTTTATAAACAAAATGGCGCCGACAAATCCTATTTTTTCAATTATTGCTCTATAACTCCGAAGATTTTAACTTTACACCAAAAACACTCAAATAAAAATTCACCCCAATTTAATTCTACATAGAGGCATGTTTTTTCCGATTTGCTCCGTCGAAAATTTTCCTTGAAAAATGTGGGTTTTCCCAACAAAATCTCGAATTTTCAAATAAATTTTTTGGGCCAGTAATTATTTAACAATAATTATATAGCTTGGTGAAATAAAAGCTTTCTTGGTATAGATTATAAAGTCAGAAGCCGGTGAAAATGAAATGAATATTTTAGCAACAATTCAATTGTTAATTAACAATTTACAGTCGCAATAACAACCAAAATAATCATGAGACATTGATCAAACTTAGAAAGATTATAAAGGTGTGATGCATATTTAATATTTTGTCGACAAAATATAATTTTTTCATTTTTTTGCATAATCTTTAAATGTTTAAAAAAAATTGTTATAAACAAATTAACATTTCTCAGAAATGGTTTATTATATTCTAATTTTAAAAAATACTTAAAATGCGTATTTCATAGGTCTTGAAAATTAATGCTTTAAAAAAATTTTTCAACCATTTGAAAAAAAGGTCTGAAACAGCAAAATTAATATACGATATCTCCGTTGTTTATTATTTGTTTTAATTGTTTCAAAGCTTAAAAGTGAGTCTATGGTACAATATAATTACTCACAAAGAATGTCAAAAATTAGTGCAATGGTTATATTTTAATCAAAGATTAAAAATACTTTTTTTTGTAATTTTTAGCGCAAAAGTAGGCCTGATACAGAGTCGGAGCTAAAATGTTCACTCGAAGCGACTGACACGCGGCATGCATTATTTATTAAAAGTGTACGTTGCGCGGCCGGTCGTCGCTCCGAGTGAAAATTTTAGCTACAGTACTGTATTAGTCGACTTTCGCGCGTGTAAATTACAAAAAATATATTTATAATCTTTAATTAAAATATAACCGTTAACCTTATAATCGATATTTTTTTGTAAATAATTAGCTTGTACTTTAAACTCACTTGTACGCTTTGAAAGAATTAAAAAAAATTATAAACACCGTAGTAATCGTATGTTTACTTTGCTGTTTCATAACTTTTTTGCAAATGGTTGCAAGAAAGTTTTAAAGCATTCATTTTCAAGATATTTGAAATGCGCATTTTAGCTATTTTTTAAAATTATAATATAATAAAAAGTTTCTGAGAAACGTTAATTTGTTTATAACTATTTTTTTAAACATTTAATGATTATGCAAAAAAATAAAAAAATAATATTTTGTCGACAAAATGTTAAATAGGCATCTCATCTTTATAAGATTTCAAAGTTTGATCAGTGTATCATAATTATTTTGGTTATTACTGCGACCGTAAATTATGAATTAACAATTGAATTGTTGCTAAGATCTTAGTTTAATTTTCACCAGCTTCTGGAACTATAATCTAAACCAAGAAGGCTTTTAAGTCACCAAATTATTTAATTATTGGTAGATAATTACTTATCTAAAACTTTATTTGAAAATTAAAGATTTTGTTGCGAAAACCCGCATTTTCTGAGGAAAATTTTCGTCGGAGCAGATCGGGAAAAACACGTCTCTATGCAGAATTTAATCACGGTGAATTTTTATTTGGGTGTTTTTGTTGTAAAGTTAAAATTTTCGGAGTTATGGAGCAATAATTGAAAAAACACGATCTTTGGGCGCCATTTTGTTTATAAAAAAAGTAGCACACTATCTGAGGACTTTGCATACCTATATTATTAATATATAGGATCTTATAATTCGATTCCAGCAATAAAATTGCTGGTAAATAACTTTTCCCAAAAATGGACTATTCTCCGATAATCAGCCCAGACTGTAGATATTTTATGACAATATTTAAACAACCCAGAACTCACAACGAGGAGGTGGTTGCACTTCTAGCTCCACTCACACCCTTCTCTCCAACGAACAAATGAGTGTGTGTATTTTACATTATTTACATATGTACATTTCTTTTTGATCTGTTTGTGTCTAGCTTTTAAACGCCAACTGTGTATTGTGATTTGGTGGTAAAATCTGTCAGCATGTACCTTGATTTAAGTGTTGCCCTAATGAATCCATCTCTTGATTGGGACCGACGACCCACATACATTAGACGATGCTTCCGTGACCAACTTTCCGCACCGCTCGATAGCTTGCGGGTGGCAGGGATAGTTTTGTACATTCCAGTCTGGTATGATGTAATGCAGGAACTTATATCTTCATTTGAAACTTTGCGAAGAACTAGTGGATAAGATAGTTTTGCAACATTCCAGTCTATTATTTCAGTGTAGTCCTGTGCTTCAAAATATAAAGTAGGAGGAATGAAATTTCTAATACCTTAGCCCTTGGCTTTAGTCTTTCTGGCTTTTAACTATCTCCATAGCCCTAGCTCTCTAATGTATTTACTTTTTCAGTACTACTTGAAATTTTGAAGCAAAGGACTAAACTAAAATAATAGAGTGGAACGTTGCAAAACTATCTTCACCGCCAGTTCTTTGAAGAGTTTCAAATGAAGATATAAGTACTTGCATGACATCGGGCGGCATGACAGACTGGAATGTACAAAGCTATCCCTGCCACACGCAAGCTGACGAGCGGTGCGTAGAGTTGGTCACGGAAGGATCGTCTAATATCTAATGAATGTGGGCCCCAATCAAGAGATGGATTCATCAGGGCAACACTTAAATCAAGGTACATGCTGCCAGATTTTACTACCAAATCACAATACAAAGTTGGCGTTTAAAAGCTAGACACAAACAGATCAAAAGAAATGTACATAATGTAAAAAACACACACTCATTGGTTGGTTGGAAAGAAGGATGTGAGTGGAGCTAGAAGTGTAACCACCTTCTCGTTGTGAGTTCTTGGTTGTTTAAATATTGTCATACAATATCTAAACAAGCGAAGAGCTTCACAATGTAACAGAAAAATGAGATAACTAAATATTTTTTAATTTATTAAAATCATCAAAAATTTCAATTTTTTATAGATTTTGATTGACCTTGCGGGATCGGAAGATATTCGTTAAATGCAAAAGAGTATTTTTTTTCTTACCCAACCATGCAAACTGTAAATAAATTTTACTATAGCGATAAATAAAACGTACATGGAGGTTAAATAAAAATTTAAAAAAAAACTTAGAATTTTTTTTCTTCATAATCTTTAGGCCCATTGCGGGATCGGAAGATAATCCGATTTGAATAATTTCTTTTTTGTTTTTCTTGTAATTACCAATCGCATAACTTTTTCGCACTATAGCGACACTCAATTATCAAATTGACTTTTTTCGCACCACCCTACTGTATAAACAATATTAGAAAAAAAAAATAAATATGCTATTATATTGGGTACCTATTGTTGTAACAAAAATAAGAAAACTTCTGTTGGAGTATATCTTGCTTTTTACTTTCACTCCAACAGAAGTTTTCTTATTTTTGTTACACTGGCGCCCCACGTTGGGCGCCAGTGTTACAAAAATAAGAAAACTTCTGTTGGAGTGAAAGTAAAAAGAAAGATATAGGTACTCCAACAGAAATAAGGAAAAAAGTAAATAAATAACTAATGGGACATAGATGTAGAGAGATGGGCTGTAAAGAAGGGGTGAAGTGACTTCTACGTTGAGAAGCCGCAATAGGAAAAATAAAAAAAAAATACTACTAAAGTGCAGTAGTACTGAAGAAAGGGAAATTAGAGGGGATAGAAGTAGAAGTGGGAAGAGATAGAGGCAAACTGAATAGAGTTGGCTAGCTATAGATGCAAGAGAGCAACTTGACACTCAAGGATGGATACGGCTCGTTTGCATGCCTGTCGAAGAACAGTAGCTCTATATAGATAGTAATGATGACTAAAATATGAAATAATAAAATAAGAATAATGTACTGAAGAGGAATGAAGATGAATAATTTCTAAAGACGAACAAGATAAATAAATCTAACAAATCATGGGCGCCATGAAAATGATCTTCGATCATTCTCCCAGGTATCTTATACTGCTGTCAGATATTAAATATATCAAACCTGTAATAATGAACATAAAGGAATAATAAAAATAAATGATATACAAAATAAATAAACATATTTATTAAAAATAACTACCAGATTTTTAACAATCTCTGAGTTACACAAAGTGTATATCATGTGACTCTAAAATGACATAAGTTATACAAAAAGTTATATATTTTTTTAAAGATAACAACAATAATGTTATCTGTTATAAACTTAAATACCTCTTACATACATATAGGGTACAAAATTACATAAGTCTTCTACCAAATGGTTATAGTACGCCTGCTACGTACAACTAAAGGAAACCGACGAAGATGAAAATAATACAAATAAATAGGCCCAAGCCTCACTAAGAGAAAATACAATACTGAATAAAGCAAAATTAAATATGCAAATGAATAAACGTTATAGAAGTGAAGTTAAGAAAAATACCGACAAAATGACCTAAATTAACCGAGCAAATGCAATGAAATAAAGTAACGACGAAGTAACCGAACAAACGAAATAAAGCGAATAAATACAATATTTGGGAAACAAGCAAGTAATGTTACAAAATAAATTTACCCGAATTACATAAACCAATATCAAAGCAATAATAAAGTATTAAAAACCTAATTTTCTCTAGGCTTATTCCTGTGCACAAGAAGTTACCGTAGATACAAAGTTTGGGAACCAAATAATCTAATATACAAATACATATGTCAAAAAAAACAGAGGTAACCTAAATCTGGAAAAAAAACATAGTGTATTTAACAGATAGTCTGAAATATAAAAAAAACCAATAGTTACTAAAACTCCTCACTAAATGTTCCCAAACGAGTTTGCGGTTGCATCCTAGAAAATGAGCATCACTATGATGCACCTCCATGCCCCCCCGTAGGCCCAGGTGGCAGGACGAAAAGGAGCTGGAATGTCCCCCAAAAAGCTTGTTCCCAAAACATACTCCCAGGTTGACTTGGCGGTAGCTGCAATAAGGTCAAGGTGGCTTCCCTAGGTAGTCAAGGTGGGTACGACATCACATGAGGGTTAGTTTTCTTCCAAACGGCGGTTAA
Organism: Diabrotica virgifera virgifera; assembly: GCF_917563875.1. Taxonomy (NCBI): domain Eukaryota; kingdom Metazoa; phylum Arthropoda; class Insecta; order Coleoptera; family Chrysomelidae; genus Diabrotica; species Diabrotica virgifera. Next base: position 65,094,219 of record NC_065446.1, on the reverse strand, counting down.
TTTTTTATTCCTCTTCCACTGATGGTACTCCCATCCTTACTCCAGGAAACCCGTACTCCAGGAAACAAGTGGTGGTAACTTTTTACTATACTTCCAAACTTAGTTGAAATAAAAATTAATTTCGAAGAAATTAACCGCCATTTACGGTACTAACCACCAACACCAACCTGTCAACCTCGCAGCCACCGGCCAAGTGCCAGTCATTCCTCCCACAGTCAGCGAGGAAAACGTCAAACTCTCACGGAACACGAATTAAACGACAAGGAACGGTTCAACAACTATGTTCCGTACAGTGTGACGTCACATGAGAAGTCCTTTACGATAAATTAAAGAATTTAAATGGGAGGTCAAGAGAAAATAATTATTTTTTTAAAAATAATTACAGCGCTAAAAATGATAATATAACGGGTGGACCGTTACATTGTATAATGATGAAGCTTTTGAAATATATTAACAATAATTAAAATAATATTTAGTACATCAATAACATACCTTGGACATCTTTGGTACTACCGTCACCATATGAGGAGTGCAAAATTAAATATACAGATAGTAGGATTAGATTGAGGCTTTTCGAAATCATTTTAATTAATAGAGTTAGCACTTTTAAATTATAAATAACTAAATCTGCAAATCGGCTAATACATGGATGCTTTTATATCATGTATAATCCAATTAGGGCAGATAGTGATAAAAACTATTTTAATTTTGGAAATTCCATATTGGAATTTTTGTGGGTGAGATAGTTAAGTTGCATGATAAGTTTGATAAAAAGTATAAATAAAACATATATAAAATTTTTGTAAATATTTTTTTTTCTTCGGAAATTTTGTTGCCACTTTTTTTGTAAAATTTTAGATAAACTATTGCCCAACACTGACATGCAAAACTGTATAGATATTGAAATCAAAAAATTACCAAATCCATTTCTGCTGCTTTTCGATCTAATTTTTCATTAGAACATTATAGTTTACCTAACTGCAGTAATTTAGTAGTAGAAAAAAAGGCTTTATACAGGGTGTCCAGAAACTCTCCAGACAAACGAAGACCGGACAACGGAGTGACCAGGATGATCCTAAGAGGGGGTTACAACTACTGGAGGGTCTCTGGGGGTATGGAATTAAATGAGGTGTGTAGAGCTCAAAGTACATTCCAATGGAAAGGGCTATAATCCCCCAAAACCCCCCGCTGGTTACACCAATTAGACCAGAGATTCCTTAGATAATTTTAAGATAATTTCGCTTAATTCACCTAGTCCGAAAATGCTTCCTAAGGGCAGTGGCGGATCCAGAAATTTCGGGGGGGTCATGGATCTTGAGGGTGATTTAATTACTTTTCTTTGATGCAAGGTCACTTAGTCTTACTTTTTGGATGGGCCTAAATTTTTTTTTGTTTGACAGCTCTTGGATTTTCTTTTTTTTAGGATTATTGAATTGATATTTATTTTCGTTTGAGGGGGAAGTCATGATCCCTTTACCCCTCCTCTGGATCCGCCAGTGCCTAAGGAAACTCTTGTTCTTGTAATTTGTTGTTTTTAATATCTTCAGAACGTTTATATTTAGAAAAATGAAAAGTAGTACACCTATTTATCTTCCAGAGATATATCGATTTCAGCAATTGCGAATTTCTGGTACCGGTCATAGGCGTCCGTTTTGGGTAATACAACAGTTATTTTATCGCATAACTTTTGTGTCTTTAACTTTTAAGCATTTTTGACACTGCATTATTAAATTGTGCGTTATTATAGTACTAAACGATACTCTTGCTTTAAGTCGGTAATATACACGGTTTTCTAGAAAAACCGATTTAATTTTTTTTATTTTTTATTTTTTAAAACTTTAAAAAGGGTAAACCCTATAGTTGGCTGTATACCTTCGATAAAACAACGTAGAATGAAGTAAACACTTCTGTTGTATACAGGGTGAGTCATGAGGAACTGTACATACTCCTACCTCGTATAGAGGCTCCTATGGGGAATAACAAATGACCATTAAAAAGTGTCTGCTCCCATTGTTTAATAATATACAGGGCAAGTTTCGCATTTTGACAGAAATTTTTATTCGTCATAATTTTTGAACGGTCAGATCGATGTGTCTCTTATTTTGGCCAATCGTTACACTATTACCACCTAATCAACTAATTTATTCAAACTAGAAAAAAATCAGGTCCGGCTTTAAAAAAATTAGTTCGTTTGGGTCTTAGAAAAAATTTCACCCTGTATATGCTTTTTGAAAACTCTAATATGAATTTTTCAAATTAGACAAATAGGCAATTAAAATGGCATATTTATTTTTTTCCGCACACGAATACTTAATTTTTTATAAAAAAATCAAATTTCACTATGAATTAAAAGTTTCGTAAAGTGAACCATAGATTTAAAAAAAATAACTTTTATTACAAAAATTAATTTTTTTTGCACAGATAAGTAATTTATGTTACCATCCAATCAACTGATTTATTCAAAATAGAGAAAAATCAGGTCCGGATTTAAAAAATTATTTCGTTTTGGTCTTAGAAAAAATTTCACCCTGTATACGCTTTTTGAAAACTCTAATATGAATTTTACAAATAAAACAAATAGGCAATTAAAATGGCATATTTATTTTTTTCCCCACACGATAACTTAATTTTTTATTAAAAAATCAAATTTGTCAAAATCGGAATTTTAACCTAAAAATGAAAAAAAAAATGCTCGCTACAACTCTGTTCCATTTTAATATTTTTTTTCTGAAATTTTTACAGCACATACCTCTTACCATTGTGAAGACTATGAAAATTGTTGTAGACTTTCAGTCTTCTTCTTGTAAAAGTAGCAAACTTGTAAATCGCAAAAATTAGGTGGAAAAATTTAAAATTTATCAATTTGATCACGTCTATGTTAAACTATAGAGTCCAAAAGAAGTGTTATAGAAGGTTTAGATCTAGACGTGTTATAGAAAAAAAAAATGGTAAAACTTTTAATTTCAACAAAAACGTTGTTTTTGTAAATTAATTTTTGTAAAAAAAGTTAATTTTTTTAAATCTATGCAAAAACTTTGCCAAACTTTTTATGCATAGTCAAATTTAATTTTTTAATAAAAAATAAGTAATCGTGTGGGGAAAAATAAATATGCCATTTTAATTGCATATTTGCCTTATTTGTAAAATTCGTATTAGAGTTTTCAAAAAACGTATACAAGGTGAAATTTTTTCTAAGACCCAAACAAACTAATTTTTTAAATCCGGGCCTGATTTTTTTCTAGTTTGAATAAATCAGTTGATTGAGTGATAACATAAATTAAATATTTATTAAAAAAAAATTCATTTTTGTAATAAAAGTTATTTTTTTTTAATCTATGGTTCACTTTACCAAACTTTTAGTTATTCATAGTCAAATTTGATTTTTTTTAATAAAAAATTAAGTTATCGTGTGCGGAAAAAAATAAATATGTTATTTTAATTGCCTATTTGTCTTATTTGTAAAATTCATATTAGAGTTTTCAAAAAGCTTATGCAGGGTGAAATTTTTTCTAAGACCCAAACGAACTAATTTTTTTAAAGCCGGACCTGATTTTTTTCTAGTTTGAATAAATCAGTTGATTAGGTGGCAATAGTGTAACGATTGACCAAAATAAGAGACACATCGATCTGACCGTTCAAAAATTATGACGAATACAAATTTCTGTCAAAATGCGAAACTCGCCCTGTATATTATTAAACAATGTACAGTAGGAGTATGTACACTTCCTCATGACTCACCTTGTATAGGTATGTATATGAATTTATTAAAATTCTTAAAATGTATCCACGAGGGAGTGGAAAATGTACAAAATGTTTTCGGTAAAACTGACCATCATCAGTGTAAACGTCCAGTGTACAAGTAATTGTAACCAGCCACTTTTACACCTATTGAAGTGGCTAGTTACAATTACTTGTACACTGGACGTTTACACTAATGATGGTCAGTTTGACCGAAAACGTTTTGTACATTTTTCACTACTTCGTGGATAAATTTTAAGAATTTTAATAAATTCATATACCTATATACAACAGAAGTGTTTACTTCATTCCACGTTGTTTTATTTTTTAGTTTATAGTACATATTTATTTATTTTATTTGCCCAGTCGATGTAACACACACTCATAGCCATCTAAGACTTAGAAATAATTTCCTTGTACCTCTTAATAGATTTCTTTGCTGGCGGTGCGATTTTACTGCGGTACTAATATCTGTGACTAGTAGAGGGCGCACATCAAATGTTTCGTATCGACTTTTTGTATTTTTATAGTAACTTTTATTTAATAATAATAAATATCTGTAACAGAATAAATTAATTAACAAATTACAGATGTTACAAACATTAGGTACGTCAAAAGCTTTGTACATGTACATATTTTGGATAGGTAATCAAAAATATTTAATTCAAAAATAAATATTTAGTCCAGAAAGCCACTGCGCATCCGCTAGGAAAAATATTCTAATTCGGATTTTTTGCACAATCTTACTCAAAAAGGACTCCTTTTAACAAATTTGCATGTTGCCAGGACCAAAAGGTGGTCAAAAATTTTTTAAACGTTTTTTTTTGTTTTTTTCCTAAAATTATTTTTTTTGCATGGAAAAAAGTTTTTTTTAGGTTTTTTGGATCATTCCAAACAGAAAAGGTCTTTAGTGACTTTTCTCTAAAAATAATAGTTTTTGACATATAAGCGATTAAAAATTGAAAAATTGCGAAATTGGCCATTTTCAACCCTCAAAAATTATGTGAAAAACTGAAAATTTGAATGTTGCCAAGGTAGGTAGATATTCTTTAAACATCAATTGATGAAATACCGAAGAGTTTTTTGTAATACAATATTCAAAACTCCTTTGTTTTTTAATTGCTACTCAAGCGTGCGCGACACTATTTTCCACCGACAGTATGGTACAAATGAAAGGAATAAATTCGTTATTTCGTAAACCGGCGACTTTAAGGAAAAATCCCGAAACAGTTCGATTTTCGATTTTTATTTTTAAGTTATGATATTGTGGCATATATGGTATACTAGTGACGTCATCCGTCTGGGCGTGATGACGTAATCGATGATTTTTTTTAATGAAAATAGGGGTCGTGTGGTAGCTCATTTGAAAGGTTCTTCAATTCTCTATTAAGTAATGTAAACATTTACATAATTATTTATACAGGGTGTCCTTCTACTTCTTTTTTGGACTTATGTAAATGTTTATATTACTGAATAGAGAATTGAAGACCCTTTCAAATGAGCTAGCACACGACCCCTATTCTTATTTAAAAAAATCATCGATTACGTCATCACGTCCAAATGGATGACGTCACTAGTATACCATATATGCCACAATCATCATCATCATCAGGGCTTTTCATTCCAGGTGGAATGTTTGCCGCTCTTACTTAGAGCTCTCAGATTCGCTTATTGCGGTGAATCACTCCGCATTCTAGTTCATAGAAATAAGGAAAAAAATAGCCTGTTGGTGACACAACCCCCTCCAGGCCTAAACCAAATTTTTTGAGTAGTGTGGACATCTATAATAATCACCTATATGTTTCCTGCAGCCGATTTTGATGATATATTTAGTTATAAACAATTAAAATCAAAAAACGCTAAATTTTCGCTTTTTTCGTTAATTGCCAAATGGCTAAGCATTTTAAACAAATTTGGAAATAAGAAACTCATAAACCATATAAAAAACTTCAATATGGCTCCCGCTGATTATGTCTATCCTTATTGGTTGCTTAGAAAATTGCAAAATAATTCATAAATTTTGAGTTTTTATAAATATTCATAACTTATCTAAAAATGAACTTAGAATCTTCTTATTATACGGAATACTGGGACTTCTGGTGCTTAACTTACACACTAAATTTAATAACAATTGGTCAAATAGTTTAAGAGTTAGTTAATTTGTTTTTCCCAAATTAATTTTTTTTGTAACACTGTAAGCCAGAAAATGATGAAGTTATAGTAATACTTTGGATAGTTTATGAAAGAAGAAGATTTATACTAATGACTTAATTAAAAAGAATGACAAAAAATAATTCTAAGTATCGCAAAATTATTTTGCAAAAACATGTCGATTTTTTGCTTAAAAACAATTAGAATAACTTTTTAACCATTACCTACCCGTAGAAAAATTATTTTTTCACATTTAGAAAGACTGAATTCTTATACAAATTTAAAAAAGAAAAAATTGTCCTAGGACAATTAGGGACGAAGTTGCCGCCCCCCATTTTTTAATTCACAGCAGCTTTCTTTATAACAACGAAATCAAATCAGTCACATTGGAAAGAGCATACTTCAGAGTTTTAATGTACCAAGTATAAAAAATATATACTTTCAAACAAATCGTCCACAAAACTTCAAAATGTGACCCTTAAAATCGGCCGGCCTCGAAACTTGGGAGATCGATGAGAAGGGGGAAGGAAATGTTAGCTGTATCTCTTGTTCTCGCCTATGAATTTCGACGTTTCTTTTTTATTTTGTATGTACTTTTTGCGTACAGTACGAGTATGCATTATTTAAATAAATTAATTGTTCTATACACCATCAAATTTGTTTAAACAATTTTTTTTCATTTTTTTAAATAATATTTGAAGTAATTTTAATCACAAAACATACATATTTATGAATACATAGTTTTTTATTAAACTTAGTAATAATTTAAAGTATGAAAAACAAATTATCCCATTCGATTGTTTCTAAAAATAGTATTGGTCTATGGAAATCAGAAAATCTCAAATAAACTAGGTTTTATTTTTTTAGTAAACATGCTATTAGATGAATGAAAAACTGAAGTTACAGAACCACCAAAAAAGAGATAAACGTAATTGATTGGGGTTAGAAATTAAGCTAAGAACCGTTAGTGCCGATCCGATCAACAGATCTTCTTTATATCAGATATTTTATTAAAATAAACTGTCTGCTCTTGCAAAACTGGTTGCACCGAGTACTTGTTAGTACAGAGATATAAATAGTTTATGGACTTCGGTTATCAAAACCTCAATCTTTCTCTATTATCTATTTTGGAGTTTCTTTTTTAATCTGCATGTACTCTTTGCGTACGTTACGGATATGTTTTTTGTTAATAAAGTGGTTATTTAATTAACTATGTAAATTGTGTAAACAATTTTTGGAAATTCTTTTACGATATTTTTAGGATGACTTTGTTGGCAATTATAGGAGTGGATCATATGCACTTGACTTTACAAAAACTTATAATGAATGGGTAACTGATAATTGTTAGGTTTTTCATAAAAATACAAGTATTCCTAGATAAACCTCCTTTAATTTTATTTTAATAGTCTTGCTATCATACCAAAATGTATGAAATATATTTTGATTTTTTGCAATCTTAAAATTATAACTTTCAATGTTGTAAGATACAATTATTACAATATTGTAGAAAATTTCTGAAAATAATTTTGTTCTTTTTATCCTCTCTCTAATTTTGTTACATTTCATTTTTCGTTCATCTAGTAGCATGTTTATCAAGAAATAAATCCTAGTTTATTTGAGATTTTTTATTTTCAATTTAATATTATAAGCCAATTTTAGATTTAGGAATAATTGAATAGGATTAGTAATATAATAATTACAGGGTGTAACAAAAATACAGGTAATAAATTTAAGCGCATATTCTGGGACAAAAAATAGTTCGATTGAACCTAACTTACCTTAGTATAAATATGCACATAAAAAAAGTTACAGCCCTTTGAATTTACAAAATGAAAATCGATTTTGTTCAATATATAGAAGAGATTTTTTATTGAAAATAGACATGTGGTATTTTTATGGCAGGAGCATCTTACAAAAAAATTATAGTAAAATTTTGACACCCCATAAAAATTGTATGGGGGTTTTTTTCCTGTAAACCCCCCCCCCCCAAACTTTTGTGTTCGTTCCAATTAAATTATTAATGTGGTACTATTAGTTAAACACAATGTTTTTAAAACTTTTTTGCCTCTTAGTACTTTTTCGAAAAGTCAGTTTTTATTGAGATATTTTAAATATTCGTCAAATCCACCACATATTTGTATAATATGGTTAAGTACGATTATGAAGACTTGGTAATCGTATGAAAATTTATTATTTATAATTTACATTTTTAGGCATATTTTGAACCATATTAAAAAAGAAGCCACATCTTGATAAAAGGTGCCTTATCGAAAAAATACTAAGAGACAAAAAAAGTTTTAGAAACATTGTGTTTAAATAATGGTGCCGCAGTAATAGTTCAATTTGAACGTACACAAACATTTGGGGGGTGTAAAAGAACAAACCCCCATAAAATTTTTATGTAATCATATTAAAAAAGAAGCCGCAACTCGATAAAAACTGCCTTATCGAAAAAATACTAAGAGGCAAAAAAGTTTTAAAAACAGTGAGTTTAACTAATGGTACCACAATAATAATTTAATTGGGTTGTACACAAAAGTTTGGGGGATTAAGGGAACAAAACCCCCATAAAATTTTTATGGGATGCAAAAATTTCACTATAATTTTTCTTTAAGATGTTCCTGTCATAAGAATGATCAGGGCCGTCTTAAGCATACACGGCGCCGGGGTGCAAGACTCATCTTTGCGCCCCCTTTTGTCAGAAGATTATACAGGGTAGCGAGAGAGTATAGAAACACTGTAATTTCTCGGAAACCGCTAAAACGATTTTTATAGCTTTTTGTGAGCCAGGGTCTTCTAATGCGGCCGATATTATAGTGGTAATTACATTGTTGTCAAATCTTCCGTTTCTCTGGAAATCTAATGAACTTTCTTAATTTAAATAGAACACTCTATATATTTTTGCGTTTTTAAGTATCCAAGAAATTTTCATGTTATGTTCCCTATACCTAAATGCCACAATTTTGGAGTTATTATGACATTTATTAAAAACAATTTTAAAGGAAATTTAAAAATCAATTTTTTCGGCCCGGTTAGCCATTTTTTTAGGTTTTTTGGATCATTGGGAATAAAAAAGGTCTTTTATAATTTTTTCCTAAACAATTTAAAACTCTGAAAAAAATCGAAAATAGCTGATTTTCTAGGTTCAAAAACTTAAGTAAAAAATATTATTTTTGAAACTAAAGTGCCTAAATTCAAACTCAAACTTTATTGTATCAGCTACCGATAAGTGATTTGGTCTTATTTCATTCTAAAATATTGTTTTTTAGTAGTTAATGCAGCCCAGCCCGATCGCCCGTCCTCTCTTATGAGTTTCATTAACAATAAAAAATAATGTTTTATAATAAAACGTGCCAACAATTCTTATAGAGAGCTGATAGAAGAAGGTTTGAGCTTGAATTTTGGTACTTCGTAATTTTAAAAATTATTCTTTTTACTTGTGTTTTTGAACCTTTAAAATCGTCATTTTTCAATTTTTTTTCAGTTTTAAATTGTTTATAACTCGGAACCGATTAACTTCAGAGAAAAATTACAAAAAACCTTTTTTTATTCCCAATGATCCAAAGAACCTAGAAAATGTCTAACCGGGCCGAAAAAATTGATGTCTATAATTTCTTTTAAAGTTTTTTTTTAATAAATGTCGCAATAACTCCGAAATTATGGCATTGAGGTATAAGGAATATCACATAAAAAATAATCAGTATTTCTTAACGACTTCAAAACGCAAAAAATATACAGGTTGTTCCATTTAAAATAAGAAAGTTCATTAGATTTCCAGAAAAAAGGGAGATTGGACAACAATTCGTGTAATATGTGTTCTGATAGCGTATTATCAAAATTGGAAATACATTCTATTAATTTTAAAAAGTTATCCTATTCATGGAACCTTTGACTGGTTCCTCTTAATGGTAAATTTTGTCGTGCTAAAAATGTTATTATTTCGATAATTCTTTCTAAAACCGCCGTCCACCTTTTTCTTTCGCGTTCAACTGCTGCTGAATTGACCGAGTCTACTGTATGACTTTCTAGCAAGGCTTTTTTTAGATCTAGGTCAGGGGTGGGCAAATACTTTTAAGCGCGGGCCAAAATGAAATTCTCAAAATGTTTCCCGGGCCGGAGACCTATGCCATACCCAGTATGTACGACACGCTAATGTTTTTGGTGGATGTTTTTCTCTGCCCAAAAAATTTTTTTGACAACAATACTATAGGTAAGTATATCATTTTAAAGAATTTGGACAAAGACATTTGACTGTTAAATAGATAATACTAATAATAAATTGTCATAGTTGGGTGTGGGTGTACATGCAAACCACTTGTTCCCAGTAAAATTACGAAATTTTTAATGTGGTCCATTATATTAAGCCATAACAAGGATCTAGATAAAAAATGAAATTCAGAAATTCAAGAGCAGCCTTTATGAAGATAAGGAAATTTCCGAGTAACCAAAGATTCAATCTGCAAATCCGATATCGAATGGTAAAACGTTATGTCAAGTCAACCATCATCGACGAAATTCAAAAGAGACAACTGATCTGGTATGGTCATGTAGAAAGAATGGACGACGACAGGCTGCCAAAACAAATTTTAAAATTGACGCCAAGCGAAAGAAGAGAGGAGGGTCGAAACAATCCTAGCCCTGTGGCATTCAGAAGGTAATGTCAAAAAGAAACCTTTACCCTGGCGAACGCAACGACGGACGAACGAAGCTGGAAACTGGGAACCGGAAGGCAGAGAACCCTATAAAAAACCGGGATAATAATAAAAATGGTATGTCTACTCTATTCTCGTTTATTGGATTGTTAATGCTGACTTAATGAGAAACCTGGAAGCTTTTGAGATGTGGCTTTTTAGGAGAATTTTGAAAATACCATGGACCAATCATATTACGAACGAAATGGTGAGAAATCATTAAAAGGAGAAAGAGAGCAAGGAGAAAGGCACATACTTAGAAATGATAAGTACGTTGTTGCAAGTTGTTGCAGCAGCTGATTATGAAGGGTCAAATCGATAGAAAAGGGTTCTGGTAGACGACCAATACTCTGGCCGAAAAATATTCGCGGCTTGACCGAGTTAAACATAGATGCTTTTAAGAAAAGCAGTAGAGTAGAGATTCATTTCATTGAACACTACGAACACTAATACTGTTGATTTCAACAAAATCGCATAAAAGAGATAAAGAGCGTAGGCGAAAAATTTCGGACCAATGCTTTTTAAATGCATTCCTTTTTTTCGAAACCTGAGAAAACTAAAAAAAATATTTTTGAAAAATTTAAACGCAGAATGACAGATTACATTATTACCGAGGGCCGAAAATCCCTTAGAATAAACAAACAGTTTCTTTTGAATGAGATATTTGGAATTAAAAAGCACATTCAATTTTCTCTTGTTTTTTCACCCCTGTGACTTGTTAAAATAAACATAAAAGTTTTCAGGGACTTTCGGCCCTCGGCAATAATGTAATATTTCATTTAGTGTTTAAATTTTTTAAAAATACTTATTAGTTTTTTCAGGATTCGAAAAAAATGAATGTATTTAAAAAGCATTGCGCCTATGCTCTTAAAAAAAATTGCTTGCGGGATTTCTCAACGGGCCGGATAAAGTAAGCAAAAGGGCCGGATGCGGCCCGCGGGCCGGCTTTTGCCCACCCCTGATCTAGGTACATTTTTTTTTTCAGAAATTAAGTGGCTACCCTTCTCTCACGTCTTTCTAAAAACGTAAAATAAACGTCTTTCTTGCCGCAAACGTAATAAATAAAATTAGGTTTTAGAAGATCAGCATTTATATTTTCCTATTATAAAAGGCGTCGCTAAAAGTGGAATACATACTATACATAGCTCCCCAACGGCAATTATTCTTTTATCAGCAGAATCGGATACACTGATAATTTTTACAAGATGGTGATTCATTGTTACTCGACATTCAATATTGGTCAAAATAGTGTACGCGTCACCTTTTTGAAATTATTGTCGGAATAAACTAAATGGGTTTCGTATTACATTTGCGTATTGTAGGTGTAGTAAGATTAATAGCCTTTGTAAAAAATACCGAAAGCGCACTTGTATGTTTTTGTTATTTTTAGGTTTTTTGTAAGGACAAAAAGCGCAATTTTGAGCTTAGCAAATGTTCGGCTTGCGCCCCTTGGGCTTGGCGCCCGGGTGCCTCGCACCCCTTGCACCCCCGGGTTAAGACGGCCCTGAGAATGATACATGTCCATTTTCAATAAAAAATCTCTAATAGTTTTCGATATATTTGAAAAAATCGATTTTCATTTTGTAACTTCAAAGGGCTATAACTTTTTTATGTGCACATTTGTATTAAGGTAAGTTAGGACCAATCGATCTATTTTTGGTCCCAGAATATGTGATTTAATTTATGACCTGTATTTTTGTTACGCCCTGTATAACTAATATGTACGTTTTACAATAAAAGTTACATAAAATATTATTAAAAAAATTGAAAAAAATTGTTTAAACAAATTTGATGGTGTATATAACAATTAGTTTATTTAAATAACACATATTCGTAATGTACGTAAAAAGTACATACAAATTAAAAAATAAACAACGAAATAAATAATCGAGAACCAGAGATACAGTTAACAGCTCCTTCCCCCCTCTCATCGCTATCCCAAGTTTCAACGCCGCGCGCCGGCCGATTTTAAGGGCCACATTTTTAAGCTTTGTGGACGATTTTCTTGAAAGGAAATCTTTTGTATACTTGGTAAGTTAAAACTTTGAAGTATGTTCTTTCAAATGCTGGTAATTTTATTTCTTAATTGTTATAAACAAAGCTGCCGTGAATTAAAAAAAGAAGGGGGCTAACTTTGTCCCTAATTGTCGTAGGACAATTGTTTTTCTTTCTAAATGTGTATAAAAATTTAGTCTTTCTAAATATGGAAAAATAATTTTTCTGCGGGTAACGGTTAAAAAGTTATTCTAATTGTTTTTAAGCAAAAAATCGACATATTTTTGCAAAATAATTTTACACTATTTATAATTATTTTTTGTCATTTTTTTAAATTAAGTTAATAGAATAAATCTCCTTCTTTCATAAACTGTCCAAAGTATTACTGTAAGCTCATCGTTTTCTGACTTATAGTGTTGCAAAAAAATTAATTTGGGATAAACAAATTAAATAACTTTTAAACTATTTGACCAATTGCTTTGAAATTTAGAATATAATTTAAGCACCAAAAGTCTCAGCATTCCGTGTAATAAGAAAGTTCTAACTTAATTTTTGCATAAGTTATGAACATTTATATAATCTCAAAATTTATGACTTATTTTACAATTTTCTAAGCAACAAATAAGGATAAACATATGCAGTGAACGCCATATTGAAGTTTTTTATATGATCTATCAGTTTATTAGTCTAAAATTTGTTTAAAATGCTTCATTTTTTAGTAATAGACGAAAAAAGCGAAAATTTAGCGTTTTTTGATCTTCATTTGTTTATAGCTATGAATATCATCAAAATCGGCTACAGGAATCATATAGGTTATTAATATAGATGTCCATACTACTCAAAAAATTTGGTTTCAGCCTGGAGGGGGATGTGTCACGAGAAAAATCTTATTTCTCTGGACTATTCCACTTGTATGTTTTCAAAGTTTGTTGTATGACTTGGCTTTCGATATTATTTTCTTCCACTCATTTCGATATGTGCATAGTTCCCTCCAGTTTCTCACTTCCAGAATTTGGATATCTCTCATGACCTGGTCCTCCCATCTCTCTCTGGGTCTTCCTCTTGGTCTTTCAGTTGCCGGTTTCCATCTGGTGATCTTCTTAATCAGTCGGTCGTTTTTCCTTCTTTCTATGTGTCCCAGCCATCTCAGCCTCTTCGATTTATTAAATCTAACTATATCTTCTCCCTTCATTACGCCTCTTAGTTCATAGTTTATTCTTCTTCTCATTTCTCCGTTGTCTATTCTTATCGGGCCCATGATGCGTCTGAGGATTTTCCTTTCGAATATTCTCAATTTTTCTTCATCTTTTTCCGTGAGGCACATTGTCTCAGCTCCGTACGTAACTACTGGTCTGATTGCAACTCTGTATATTTTCAGTTTTGTATTTCTGGATAAGTTCTTGTCCTTCATAAGCCTATGATATCTCCAGTATGTTTTGTTGCCTGTTAGTATTCGTTCCGTTACTTCTTCACTTCTCTTGTTTTGGCCATTCACTATTACTCCCAAATATTTAAATTGTTGGACTCTTTCAAAAGTGTAGTTTTCTATTTTGATTTCTCTCATCCTCTTATCTTCTCTTCTAGAGCAGAGTAGATATTTTGTTTTTCCTTCGTTAATTTCTAGACCTCTTTTCCGTGCTTCTTTTGCCAGGATTGTTACTGCTTCCTTTAATCTTTCCTTGTCTCTTCCCATAAGAACTAAATCATCTGCATATGCAACTATTTGTGTTGAGGAGTGGGCTATAGTTCCTTTAATTTTGCTGGCCTTGACTGTTCCTTCTAGTGCTATGTTGAATAATGTGGTTGACAGGGAGTCGCCTTGTCGCACTCCTGTTTCTATTGCAATTGATTTTGTGCTACCTTCTTCTGTTGTTACTTTGGCTCGAGCTCCATCCATGGTCATTTTTGTTAATCTGATTAATTTTGTTGGTATATCTTGATTTTTCATTTCAATAAATAATTTATTTCTTTCAATACAGTCAAAGGCTTGTCTGAAGTCTACGAAGAGGATGTGGAGTTCTATGTTGTGTTCGTGGCATTTTTCGATTGTTTGTGTAACTATGTGGATCGCATCTGTAGTGGATCTGCCTTCTCTGAATCCTTGCTGGTAGTCCCCAATTTTTTTCTCTGTGAATTGATTGAGTTTTTGTTTGATGAGTGCTGTTAGAATTTTATATGTTGTACTCAGTAGAGATATTGCTCTATAATTGTTACAGTTTGTTACTTCTCCTTTCTTAAATATTGGTATAATTCTGCCTTCTTTCCAATCCTCGGGCATTTCTTCTGCTTCCCATATTCTAACTATTAGGTTATAGATGCTTGTTAATAACTTTTCCCCTCTGTTTTTAATGAGCTCATTGGGAATTTCATCTGGGCCTGGTGTTCTTTTCTGTTTCATTCTTTGAATGATGGCTAAATATTCATCATGTGTTGGCATCCCTATTTCATTATCTCTAATGTCTTCCATTGCGCTTACCTCCTCTGCCGGGCTTTCTTTGCATCTATATAGTTCTTTGAAGTGTGTTTCCCATGATCTATTGTCAATTTTAACTACTGGTCTGCCTTTTCTTTGTTGAGCTTTTAGGTATCCAAATAGTTTTGCGCTGTCTTTACTATTCATTTCTAGTTCCTTTAACAGCTCTTCGATCCACAGTTTTTTTTTGTTCTTGCAACAATTATCGGCTGCTTTCTTTTTTTCTTTATATTCGTTTCGATGATGCACTTCTTTAGTTGATATCCATTTATCTCTTGCTTGGTTTTTCTGTTTGATTTTGTTTTCGCATTCTGCATCAAACCACTCTTTCCTTCTTTTTATTTCCCTCTGTCCTAGCACCTCGTCAACTGAATTCAAAATGGATTCTTTTATATTTTTCCATATGTCCTCTGTGTTATTTGCTTGTGTTAGGTTTTTCTTTAGGGTTGTCTCATATTGTTCTCTTAGTTCCTGTACTTTTAACTTCTCCAGATTCCATCTTCTTTTGTTTTGTCTTGTTCTCTCTGCTTTAATTATCTTCATTTTGATTTCTCCTATTACTAGAAAATGGTCTGTGTCCGCGTTTGCTCCTCTAAATGATCTGACATCGTACATTATTGCTTTTCATTTTTTTGGATATTAATATGTGATCTATCTGATTGCCATCTGTTGTGCCAGGTATCAACCATGTTACTTTATGCTCTCTTCTGTGCATGAAGTTTGTACTTATAATGTAACTGTTTGTTATTGCTGCTAGTTGGCATAATTTTCTTCCGTTATCGTTTGTCTCGTCATGAATAGTTTCTTTCCCTGCTACTTCCTTATACTGGTTTTCTTTGCCTACTTTTGCATTAAAGTCACCAACCGTTAGTACTATATCATTTCTGGGTAATCTTTCATATAATTCTTCCAGTTGTCCATACAATTCAATTTTATCATTTTCTGGTGCATTTTCTGTGGGTGCATATATGTTTATGATTGTCATATTGGCTTGTTTGTTTTCTACTTTTATATACGACATTCGTCCATTTATCGCTTTAAATTCTATAACTTTGTCCCTAATCTTACTGTTAACCATGAATGCTGTACCGTTTTTCCCTTGCTTGTTTTCTCCCGAGTAGTATATTGTGTAGTTTTTCTTTTTGATATTTCCTTCTCCTTTCCATCGTACTTCTTGTAGTGCTAGTATGTCTATTCTGTATCTTTGCATTTCTCTTGCTACTTCTTCCATATTTCCTGGTCTCAATAATGTTTGAACGTTCCAGGTTCCTACTTTTACTCTATTTTTCTTCTTGGTTTTTCTTTTTCTATCTCTTTTTCTTATGTTTGATTCGTTGTTCTTTTTCCGTGCTAGTTTCGTCTTCAGGTTTTCATCCATTTTCTTTACAGTCTCTTTACATTCCATAAATGCGTTTTCCATATTCGTTTGCCGGTATTCTTTACTATGTGCTACTTTTACATACAATCTCAATTTTTTGGCTTTGTGCCGGAATTATTTGCAGTCTTGGTTATTTTCGCCATATTTTCTGATTCATTTTCGTCATCTCCTGGTGATCTTTCAGTATATGTTCTTCCTCTGGGTTTTCCTTGAGGTGTTTTAGTATTCATCGTTTCGCTTTGTGTCCTCTTGTATCCTAAGCTTTCCACAGTATATGTTTTGTCGTTTATTTTTAGCTTATTATAATTTAGCGATGCCTTCTGACCCCTTTCTCTTGCTTCCTTTAAGTGTTGTTTCAGTATTTTTCTCTGGTCTTGTATCTCCTTGGAATAATCTTCACTTAGGTAAATGTATGTTCCTTTTAGTCTTTTCGATTGGTTCAATATTTCAGTTCTTTTGGAACCGTTTTTAAGTTCCAGTAGTATAGGTCTCGGTAACTGTCTTAGGGGATCTCTTTGTATACCAACGCGTTTTATGTCTATTATGTCTGTGTGTTCGTTTAGTGGAACTTGGATTTTAATTGCCATATTTTGTATACTTTTTATCATATCATTTTCTTGTTCACCTTCTTTCTCTGTTATACCGTATACTATAATATTTTTCTTTCTTACCTCTCTTTCTAGATCTTCTATTCTTTTTTCGTGTACTTTATTTTCTGATTTTAATGCTATATTTTCAGCTTTTAATTCTACGATTTCCAGTTTCATGAGCTGTAAATCATTTTGCACTTCATTTAGTTTTTGTTCTATTCTTATGCCTCTATTATCCATACAATCTAATTTTTCACTCATCTTTTTCATCATTTCCTCCATCTTTTTTCGACTATGGATTATTTTTCTAAATCTCTAGGCTAGCGTTAGAATCTTTCTCACTTCGACGGTTCGTAAGACTTTGCTTTTATCCAATCTCAGAGATTAGAATTTTACTATTTTGTTACGTAGCGTAAAATGAGCCACACCCGTTTCAACCACGCGGAGGTGTGTCCACTTATCCACGCACCAAAAATATTCTTATTTTTCGAAAGTACTCTTATTTTTATTTCCTGTAGATTGTTGTTTTTATTTTAAATCCGGCAACACTGCTTAAAACTCAAGCAGAACTTCGCCTCTGGTATACTGGTTTTCTTATCTGCTTGACCATTTAGCTTTTTGTAGTGTTCCAATGTTTATTATTTATCAACCACAATAGTTACCTTATAAAAAACGCTGTTCTGTTTATGTTTGTCTATTTCCACTTTTTTTGTCCCAATAGAACGTCTTCACTTTTACAATTTACGTTTCGCACTTGCTTTGTATTTAAATTTCACTACACCACGCGATATTCGGGGAAAATGCAGGAGTAAATTTAAACACCTTATTTGCGTTCCAATGCCACGTTGCCAAGTGATATGCCACAATATCATAACTTAAAAATAAAAATCGACCTGTTTCGGGATTTTTTCGTAAAGTCGCCGGTTTACGAAATAACGAATTTATTCCTTTCATTTGCACCATACTGTCGATGTCGGTGGAAAATAGTGTCGCACACGCTTGATTAGCAATTAAAAAACAAAGGAGTTTTGAATATTGTATTTCAAAAAACTCTTCGGGATTTCATCAATAGATGTTTAAATAATATCTACCTACCTTATTAACATTCAAATTTTCAGTTTTTCACATAATTTTTGAGGGTTGAAAATGGCCGATTTCGCAATTTTTCAATTTTTAATCGCTTATATGTCAAAAACTATCATTTTAGAGAAAAGTCACTAAAGACCTTTTCTGGTTGGAATGATCCAAAAAACCTAAAAAAAACTTTTTTCCATGCAAAAAAAATAATTTTAGGAAAAAAACAAAAAAAAACGTTTAAAAAATGTTGTACCACCTTTTGGTCCTGGCAACATGCAAATTTGTTAAAAGGAGTCCTTTTTGAGTAAGATTGTGCAAAAAATCCGAATCAGAATATTTTTCCTAGCGGATGCGCAGTGGCTTTCTGGACTAATTGGTTATTTGGGTATGTATAGTATTATAATTATTTATGTAAGTATAGGTACTTCTATAGGGTGGGGGTGATGTAGTCATGTTTGGTGTCATTCGATGGATTTTTGAAAATATTGAACACATGTTTTTCATCTTTTCATTTAGAAGTGTATTCCTCGAGGTATTAGACCGCTTCCATAATTTTCCTAGGATATAAGGAAATCTTTTTCTCTAGGGTATAAACAAATAAAAGTCTCCAAGTTACCTACTTATTTTTGCATAAATAATCTAAATTTGCAATAAATAATTTGGGTTTTTCTTCAGATTTTAAATTTGACCCCCACCCCACTCCTGTCCTCACCGCCCACCTTCAGGGGATGGAGTGAAGAGTCGTGTTTGATGTTATTCGATTGATTTTTGAAAAATATTGAAGAAGTGATTTTCATTTTTTCGATCAGATATTCGTTTTGCGAAATATTCCACCGCCCCGCTACTTTTGACACACCCTGTATAAACATAAACAACCAATTTATAGAGGAACGTTCCTGATTAACCATTTGACCGCTTCTTTTCTTATTGAATCTTCCAGGATCAATCTATTTATGAAATTTTATTTTATGTACTGTTCATATTAAATATGAGAGAAAGATAAATTTTATCTTTCTCCCTTTTATGCCATCTCAATTATTCTCGCTTTCATTTAAACAAGTAGGTAGTCATCATCATCATCATTATCATTCCTCAACCTCTTGTACCCACTGTTGGATATAAGTCTCCTCCATGTTCCTCCATTATTCTTTATCTTGTACCTTCTCTATTCAATTTCTCACTTTTTTTAAGTCATCCATCCATATTTTTGGTGGTCTACTTCGGTATTTTCTCTAGGTGTCCATTCTATGAGTCTTTTGGTCCACCTATTATTATTTAAACATGTTACGTAGGAGAGAGTTGGACAAAACGGGATACCATTCTTGTTTATTCTTATTACGGAAAAAATGTTAAAGAAATTATCATATTATTATTTTTTATAGGTATAACATTTATTGAAACACGCACAAAAACATATTTATTTTAAGCTATTTTTAATGACTGGAAAATAGTAAAAGATATATTTATTAAAGTTCTACACATCCCGTTTTATCATACCACGGTTGGATAAAACGGGATAGGTTCACAATATTTAATTTTTTGCAAGAAATTATCTAAAAAGTATAATTAAGTAGACATAAGACTGCAAAGCAAAATTTACCTTTGAAAAAACAATATCTTCAGTAGTCAGAAACTTAAAAATAGGCCTTTTTAATGTTTTATTGCAAAATGGGAAATAAGACATTTTATTTAGGACTAGGTACGTATATCAGAACAATAGTCACATAAAAATATGTTGTTTTTTTCTGCAGTATGAGAACACGCTTTACCGCTATTTAAAAAAATTATAGGCCAACAAATAAATAGGTGGATAAAACGGGACATAAGAAACTGTATCTCATTTATCCAACATATAAGTGTCCCGTTTTGTCCAACTCAGACATTTTTCAAAACAAAAATGGCCCCTGCTTGAACGTGAAAGTAAAATTAGGTAGACTACACATGAGAATATTCGTTAATCAGTGCTTAATTAATGCCAGGTTGCACCAACAGATCTTAACCCTTGTCGCCCAAAGGTGGGTAAAAAATATCCACCTAATGCGTATTCCCTTGTAACATATTTATTACGTGTTTAAACATTTTTCAAAAATTATTTATTATTAAAAAGACAGCCCTTTATCGAATGTTAATTTGGTTCTACCGATATTTTTGAAAATAAAAGTAATATCTTGAGTTAAATATGGGTGGGCACAAAAAGTACACCCTTGATAAAACTTGTTACTAAAGGTTTCTATATTATTTCTTGTTGATAGAAACATGAAAAAACCTTTTTTATTCCCTTCTGCAGCTACAAAAATACTTTACCCGAATTTACAGTTCTTCAGACCGATAAAATAGGAAATAAAATAATAAAATTAAAAAATCGTATTAAATACTTGGGCATAATTATTGATTCTCACCTTAAATGGGATATTCATATAAATAACGTAATGAATAATGCCATTATTGTATAAATTAAAGTATATGAAAACTATTTTAAAAACAACTCACCTTAAAATTGTATACCAGGCACTCGTTGAATCCAGAGTAAATTATGCAATCACCTTATGGGGTTCTGCCTTGAAAACTCATCTAAAAAAATTAGAAATAATACAAAAAAAAATCCTAAAAATAATTTATAATAAAAACAACACTTACCCATCAGACTCCCTATTTAAAGAAACAACACTTTTGGATATCAGGCAAACATATTTTCTTAATGTCGTTTAACATATTTATAAGAATAACTCCATAATTCATTCAACTCAACATAACTATAATACAAGATATAAACTTGACGATAACATACAAATCGCTTTAAAAAATAAGACCATAGGACAAAGATCATTAAGCTTTCTAAGTATCATAATTTTCAATTTTTTGCCAGTTACATATAAAATGTATTTAACGACCATTAACTCAAAAGGTCTTTTTAAGTCATTTATTAAATCATTCATTTTAAACACTGAGAGGTCTGTTATTCATTCTCTAATTGAAAGAGATGCAAATTAAAGTAATTTCAACCTAATATTTTATAGTAGTTTTAACTGTTTTAAATTTTACTTGTTTTTTTTTAATTTAGGCAATTCCTTCGATTTTCTTTTTTTTAATTAATAGAGTTTGGTAAAAAAAATATTAATAATGTACATATTGTAGAAACCATTACAATATAATCTGTTGAACAAAAAATACCCCATGCGCATCCTACGGGACATAAATGGTATTTTTTGTTTATTTTGAAAAAGCATTCATGTGATATGTATGAATTGTAAAAAATATATAAATATTAGGACAATGTTACTAATAAAATTTTCCATAAGTTATATTTATTTAAAATAATTAATAATTTCATATTCTTTTTTTACTTTGTAAATGCTATATAACTTTTGGTTGTAATATAAGACAGACTCTTATTTTTGATTATTGTAATATTATAATTAATTTAAAGATAAACTTCTTTAATTATGTTATACAACATATTCATGCATATGTAAACAAATGTAAATGTAAATAAAATAAACTCCTTATTATTATTATCCAGATTTAGCCATACGGCTCACACTCCCTCTAAGGGGAAAATTGACTCATCCCAGATACCTACGGTATCAAAAGGATTGAGCTCTGGTGGGACTCTTTCCGTGTTATCGAGCCCTAGGTGACTTGGAATGCAGGTGTATCTCCCAGAAATTTTCGTACGCATCTGGCCGTCGCGAGTAGTACAGCTTTCTGCATGGTCTTATAAAGATGTTCATTCAGACCCAGCTTTTTTATGCTTTCGAGGAGGGTCTTCGGAATGACTCCAGTAGTAGAAATAATAATCGGTATCGTCTGGGTACTTTGCATTCTCCATTGCCTTCGTATTTGAATTTCTAGATCTCTGTATTTGGCGATCTTTTCAGTAAATTTACTACGTAGATTATTGTTGTTAGGTATCGCCACATCAATTAGTGTTGTTTGTCTTGTTAATTTATTAACTAGTACGAGATCTGGTCTATTATGTGCCACTGTTTGGTCTGTGAGCACAGTGCGGTCCCAGTATAGCTTGTAGTTGCCATCCTCAAGCATACTCTCAGGGACGTATTGATAATACGGGAGATGGTCTGTTTGGAGAAGTCCCAGCTTGATAGCTATCTCTTGATGAAGGATTTTTCCCACTGCATCATGCCGTTCCTTGTATTCAGTTGCAGCAAATGCCTGGCAGCCCCCTGTAAGATGTTGGATGGTTTCTTGGGCTTGACATCCATATCGGCATCTGCCGTTTTGAACCTGAGGGTCTTTGATGATATATTTCAGTTATTATTATTATTATCCAGATTTAGCCATACGGCTCACACTCCCTCTAAGGGGAAAATTGACTCATCCCAGATACCTACGGTATCAAAAGGATTGAGCTCTGGTGGGACTCTTTCCGTGTTATCGAGCCCTAGGTGACTTGGTATGCAGGTGTATCTCCCAAAAATTTTCGTACACATCTGGCCGTTGCGAGTAGTACAGCTTTCTGCATGGTCTTGTAAAGATGTTCATTTAGACCCAGCCTGTTTATGCTTTCGAGGAGGTTCTTCGGAATGACTCCAGTAGTAGACATAACAATAGGTATCGTCTGGGTACTTTGCATTCTCCATTGCCTTCGTATTTGAATTTCTAGATCTCTGTACTTGGCGATCTTTTCAGTGAATTTACTACGTAGATTATTGTTGTTAGGTATCGCCACATCAATTAGTGTTGTTTGTCTTGTTAATTTATTAACTAGTACGAGATCTGGTCTATTATGTGCCACTGTTTGGTCTGTGAGTACAGTGCGGTCCCAGTATAGCTTGTAGTTGCCATCCTCAAGCATACTCTCAGGGACGTATTGATAATACGGGAGATGGTCCGTTTGGAGAAGTCCCAGCTTGATAGCTATCTCTTGATGAAGGATTTTTCCCACTGCGTCATGCCGTTCCTTGTATTCAGTTGCAGCAAATGCCTGGCAGCCCCCTGTAAGATGTTGGATGGTTTCTTGGGCTTGACATCCATATCGGCATCTGTCGTTTTGAACCTGAGGGTCTTTGATGATATATTTCAGGTAGTTTCTGGTTGGTATAACCTGATCCTGAATGGCCAGTAATGAACCCTCCGTTTCAGGGAACATCTTTCCTGATGTCAACCAGTAGTTCGACGCTATATTGTCGAAATAATCTTGGCTGACCTCATTGGGATGTCGCCCGTGCAAAGGTTTACCCATCCAGGCGCGCACTTTTTCGTCCATAGTAAGGTGGTTTATGCGCAGTTCTGCTTCCCTCAGTTTGATCGGTGTTGTGTCATCTACTGCGCAGATAGCGCGATGTAGAGTAGATGTCTCAGCCTGCATCTGAAAATAAGTTCTTAAATTAGCAATTTGTTTATCTAATTGCTCACCTATATCCATAAGTCCTCTTCCTCCTAAATACCGGGGTAATGTCGTTCGTTCTACTGCACTTTTAGGGTGGTGTTTTTGTGCCTTTGTGAGGTGTGTTCGTACTTTTCGCTGAAGATTCTCTATATCCGTTTTTGTCCACTTAACAATACCAAATGAATAGCTAAGCGCGGAACAAGCGTAGGTGTTTAGTGCCTTAAACAAATTTTTACTGTTAAGCTGTGAACGAAGCAGCTGTTTTACCCTTCTTATAAACTCAATAGTTATCTCAGTTTTCATTTGCTTATGGTCAATTTTTCGCGCCTGCTTTACTCCAAGATATTTGTACATATCGTTGTCGCCCATGGCCTCGATGTTCTGGCCATTTTGCATATCGAATCCACCGGGCTGTACCTTTCCTCTGACTATATTCAAAACACGGCACTTGTCTAGACCGAACTGCATACTAATATCATTAGAAAATGTTTCTACAGTTTTTAGCATCTCTTCTAGGTGTTCTCGAGTGGAAGCCATTAATTTCAAATCATCCATATACAACAGATGATTGAGCTTCGCTAGCACAATATTATTGCTTTTAATGCTAAAACCGGAGTCGGTGGAGTTTAATAGCTGTGAAAGGGGATTCAAAGCTAAACAGAACCACAATGGACTCAACGAGTCTCCTTGAAATAGGCCCCGGTTGATTACGATATTTTCGGTTTCGATATTGATTTCACCAGGTATTTGGAGGTGAATTTTAGTCTTCCAATCTCTCATTATATGCCTTAAAAAGGTAACTATGTTATCATCTACTTTGTATATTTTCAATATATCTATTAGCCATTCATGCGGTACTGAATCAAAGGCCTTTTTATAGTCAATAAAAGCAGTAAAAAGGTTCCTTTTTTTAGTGAATGCCTGGTTAGAAATGACTGAGTCGATGATAAGCTGTTCTTTGCAACCCATGGAACCCTTAGCGCATCCTTTCTGTTGAGGCTCTATGATATTGTTTAGAGCACAGTGTTGGTAGATACGCCGGGTTACACAGGATGTGACCAATTTATACAAAGTTGGAAGACAAGTAATTGGGCGGTACTTGGATGGATCTTGGGTGTTATTTTGATCCTTGGGTATTAAATAAGTAGTTCCCTGAGTTAGAAATGATGGTAATTCCTGCGGATTAGAAATAACATGATTGATTAATGTTGATAAGCACTCATGAATACTCCAAAACTTTTTAAGCCAGAAGTTCTGAACTCCGTCTGGTCCAGGAGATTTCCAGTTATGAAGCTCTTTGATGACATTTGAGACTTCTTCAGTCGTGAATGGTTCGTAGTTAGCAGTGACGTAGTGGTGACAGTTGTGCGTCGTATCTTCTATCCAGCCAGCATTGTTGTTAAAAGCAGCTGGTGTGGAAAGTTGATTTCCCCAAAACTCATCAATTTCTTCTTGGCTTGGGTAAGACTTGTCGACACTTTCTACGGTGGAATTGAGTTTTCGGTAGAACGCCTTCTCAGAGTTCTCAAAAAGTGCATTGTCACATTTTCGGCTGTTACTAACTTTATACCTTCTTAATCGTCCTGAATAGACGGAGAGTTTTTGTTTTAATGTATCCAGACACTGTTGGGCTGTGTTATTTTCTGGATCGTATCTCGAGTGTCTTGCAGTGCTCCGCATTATTTCTTCAGCTCTTTTAATGACTTTTCTACTTGTAACACCTCTTATATATTCTGTGACTTGACCAATATCCCTACGCAGTAATTCAATTTTTCCGAGAAGTCTTTTTTCCCAGGGTGCAATTCTGTTACCAGTCCTTCCGTTATTAGTACCCCGTCGTGTTCTGATCTTATTGATTATTATTATTATTATTATATAGATTTAGCCATACGGCTCACACTCCCTCTAAGGGGAAAATTGACTCATCCCAGATACCTACGGTATCAAAAGGATTGAGCTCTGGTGGGACTCTTTCCGTGTTATCGAGCCCTAGGTGACTTGGTATGCAGGTGTATCTCCCAAAAATTTTCGTACACATCTGGCCGTTGCGAGTAGTACAGCTTTCTGCATGGTCTTGTAAAGATGTTCATTTAGACCCAGCCTTTTTATGCTTTCGAGGAGGTTCTTCGGAATGACTCCAGTAGTAGATATAACAATAGGTATCGTCTGGGTACTTTGCATTCTCCATTGCCTTCGTATTTGAATTTCTAGATCTCTGTACTTGGCGATCTTTTCAGTGAATTTACTACGTAGATTATTGTTGTTAGGTATCGCCACATCAATTAGTGTTGTTTGTCTTGTTAATTTATTAACTAGTACGAGGTCTGGTCTATTATGTGCCACTGTTTGGTCTGTGAGCACAGTGCGGTCCCAGTATAGCTTGTAGTTGCCATCCTCAAGCATACTCTCAGGGACGTATTGATAATACGGGAGATGGTCCGTTTGGAGAAGTCCCAGCTTGATAGCTATCTCTTGATGAAGGATTTTTCCCACTGCGTCATGCCGTTCCTTGTATTCAGTTGCAGCAAATGCCTGGCAGCCCCCTGTAAGATGTTGGATGGTTTCTTGGGCTTGACATCCATATCGGCATCTGTCGTTTTGAACCTGAGGGTCTTTGATGATATATTTCAGGTAGTTTCTGGTTGGTATAACCTGATCCTGAATGGCCAGTAATGAACCCTCTGTTTCAGGGAACATCTTTCCTGATGTCAACCAGTAGTTCGACGCTATATTGTCGACATAATCTTGGCTGACCTCATTGGGATGTCTCCCGTGCAAAGGTTTACCTATCCAGGCGCGCACTTTTTCGTCCTTAGTAAGGTGGTTTATGCGTAGTTCTGCTTCCCTCAGTTTGATCGGTGTTGTGTCATCTACTACGCAGATAGCGCGATGTAGAGTAGATGTCTCAGCCTGCATCTGAAAATAAGTTCTTAAATTAGCAATTTGTTTATCTAATTGCTCACCTATATCCATAAGTCCTCTTCCTCCTAAATACCGGGGTAATGTCGTTCGTTCTACTGCACTTTTAGGGTGGTGTTTTTGTGCCTTTGTGAGGTGTGTTCGTACTTTTCGCTGAAGATTTTCTATATCCGTTTTTGTCCACTTAACAATACCAAATGAATAGCTAAGCGCGGAACAAGCGTAGGTGTTTAGTGCCTTAAACAAATTTTTACTGTTAAGCTGTGAACGAAGCAGCTGTTTTACCCTTCTTATAAACTCAGTAGTTATCTCAGTTTTCATTTGCTTATGGTCAATTTTCCGCGCCTGCTTTACTCCAAGATATTTGTACATATCGTTGTCGCCCATGGCCTCGATGTTCTGGCCATTTTGCATATCGAATCCACCGGGCTGTACCTTTCCTCTGACTATATTCAAAACACGGCACTTGTCTAGACCGAACTGCATACTAATATCATTAGAAAATGTTTCTACAGTTTTTAGCATCTCTTCTAGGTGTTCTCGAGTGGAAGCCATTAATTTCAAATCATCCATATACAACAGATGATTGAGCTTCGCTACCACAGTATTATTGCTTTTAATGCTAAAACCTGAGTCAGTGGAGTTTAATAGTTGGGAAAGGGGGTTCAAAGCTAAACAGAACCACAATGGACTCAACGAGTCTCCTTGAAATAGGCCCCGGTTGATTGCGATATTTTCGGTTTCGATATTGTTTTCACCAGGTATTTGGAGGTGAATTTTAGTCTTCCAATCTCTCATTATATGCCTTAAAAAGGTCACTATGTTATCATCTACTTTGTATATTTTCAATATATCTATTAGCCATTCATGCGGTACTGAATCAAAGGCCTTTTTATAGTCAATAAAAGCAGTAAAAAGGTTTCTTTTTTTAATGAATGCCTGGTTAGAAATGACTGAGTCGATGATAAGCTGTTCTTTGCAACCCATGGAACCCTTAGCGCATCCTTTCTGTTGAGGCTCTATGATATTGTTTAGAGCACAGTGTTGGTAGATACGCCGGGTTACACAGGATGTGACCAATTTATACAAAGTTGGAAGACAAGTAATTGGGCGGTACTTGGATGGATCTTGGGTGTTATTTTGATCCTTGGGTATTAAATAAGTAGTTCCCTGAGTTAGAAATGATGGTAATTCCTGCGGATTAGAAATAACATGATTAATTAATGTTGATAAGCACTCATGAATACTCCAAAACTTTTTAAGCCAGAAGTTCTGAACTCCGTCTGGTCCAGGAGATTTCCAGTTATGAAGCTCTTTGATGACATTTGAGACTTCTTCAGTCGTGAATGGTTCATAGTTAGCAGTGACGTAGTGGTGACAGTTGTGCGTCGTATCTTCTATCCAGCCAGCATTGTTGTTAAAAGCAGCTGGTGTGGAAAGTTGATTTCCCCAAAACTCATGAATTTCTTCTTGGCTTGGGTAAGACTTGTCGACACTTTCTACGGTGGAATTGAGTTTTCGGTAGAACGCCTTCTCAGAGTTCTCAAAAAGTGCATTGTCACATTTTCGGCTGTTACTAACTTTATACCTTCTTAATCGTCCTGAATAGACGGAGAGTTTTTGTTTTAATGTATCCAGACACTGTTGGGCTGTGTTATTTTCTGGATCGTATCTCGAGTGTCTTGCAGTGCTCCGCATTATTTCTTCAGCTCTTTTAATGACTTTTCTACTTTTAACACCTCTTATATATTCTGTGACTGGACCAATATCCCTACGCAGTAATTCAATTTTTCCGAGAAGTCCTTTTTTCCCAGGGTGCAATTCTGTTACCAGTCCTTCCGTTATTAGTACCCCGTCGTGTTCTGATCTTAACGCCCATTACATTGGCAATTGCTGTAGCTGCACAGTAGATTAGCATATGCAGATACTCCAATGTGTGGGCTTCTACGACATAATTGGGTAGGACTTCAGTATTCACAATTTGTAACAGGGCACCTAGTTTCTTACAAGAGTTTATTCGTGGTAGCGGTGGTCTGCTAAGTGGATTTGTTCCATTAAACTCTTGTACGGCACGAGCCATTTCGTTCTCTAGACTATCGCGCAACTCGTTGTTTTCCTGCTGTGTATTGTCAGGTTGAGTTTCTGGTATGGGAATCTCAGGAATCTGCTCATCAAGGATTTCATTAGGGACTTGATCTAAAACTAGCTCTTGGTTATTAATCTCCCGTTCGACTTCGCTTTTGATCGTATTGCGTCTAGTCTCTGGGATAAGGTTGTTTCTTACGATTACCCGGTATTGATCTGATACTCTTTGCTCCGATACTTGAATATCTGGGTACTCCCTGCAAAATTCGGCATACAGCTGTTGTCTGTAGCCGATCGTTTCTTGACCGAGGTTTGTCACCTTATAATAGAAGCGCAAAATGCTTTCGTTAATGGACACAGTCCATTTCATGCGCTGCCTCGGTCGTCCCGCTTGAGTGAGCGCCGGCTGATGTTCCGGCGCAGCACCTTCAGCGAGTGGAGCTCTTGCTGTTGTTTGGCTCGCTTGTGGTTGTTGTTCTTGTTGTTGGGCTGTAGCTGTTTGTGTGACAGGGGCCCGCCTCCTCAACACCCTGCCACCGACGTCCCGCATGCTGTCACGTCCAGCGTCGGCTCCAGACGTGCCCTGGCGATCCCCAGGCAGCGGCCCTAAACATAAACTATTAGTCTCCATTCTCATGGGTGTGCATTTTATACCTACTGCCAGGTGTCAGTTTTTGTTCCACGGCAAGTATTCCTGCTACTCTCTGGGTATTGGCGCTACGAATACCCAGAAAGCATCCCCCATTCGCAGGGGGCCGCGCCTGATAGAAGAACTGACATAAAACTCCCACAGGGGATTGTAGATTATTATTATTATTATTATTATTATTATTATAATCCATATAATTATCGACGTATAATTACATAATCCACATAATTATCCGCCAATGAGGAGGCTGAAAGGAAGAATGTGGAAAAAATCGACAAATCTGAATTACTGGCTCTTACTGGTATATTAATTTTGATGTACAATGTAATTTTTTATATTAATATTTTAGAAGATGCTGTGTTTATTAAGCATAAGATTCTTAAGTTTAATCCATTTCCAACAACTGTCAATACATATATTAGCTATTTTCTAGGTGGACACTTTTTACCCACACTTGGAACCTAAAAAAGGTTGGGCGTTTAAGGGTTAAGCTCCAGCTTAGCTAAGCTCTACTTATAGATAGAGCCTCCTTGAGTATCACTTACGGTGCACCATAATTTTCGATTTTTACCTTATTATCCATCATATCTATTACTACATTATGATATTTTTATTATAATATATTATAATTATATTATATTAATTCTTATGTTATTCTCGCTTAAGCTTAAGATCTGTTGGTGCAACCGGGCATAAGTGTAATAGTCACCGGAATTATATGTTTATATAATATGTAAGCACTTACTTACTTACTTACTTACTTACTTAGTAAGTAAGTATAAGTATAATATGTAAGCAATATAATGTAGAAAACAACATACTTTAAAGTACAAAGTAATAAAAAAATAGAGTCAAACAATTCTAAACACAACAACTTTTCATCAAATAGTGGCATCGAGGTAAAACGAACTGAGAATGCTAAAATGATGACTGAGAACAAGTTTTTCGTCGTTGTCCGATTGATAGCAGCACTAGTTGGGTCTCTAGGCTAGGTATCCCGTTTTATCCGACTATCCTGTTTTATCCAACTCTCCCCTATCAAGTCCATCTCCGCTTGTCTTGTGCAATTTTTTCTATGACATCTGTCATTTTAGTCCTTTCTTTCTTACTATTCTAAGTATTTGGTACGATATCTCTTCTTGTTATTCCCAACATTGCTCTTTGCATTTTTCTTTGAGTTATTCTCAATTTATTTGCGGAATGTTTAGCCAAAGTTATGGTTTCCGAACCATAATATATTGTTATTGACAGTATGCATGGGATTTAAGCTTTTCTCTTCAAGCAAATAGGTAGCGTTCCTGATCAAGATAAAATTCTATCCCGAATAGACTGTTTAGGATATTTCATATTGTGGTCATATTCCACATTTGGCCCAATTCCTCTAATACTAGGATATTGACGTTGAAGCAGTGGCCGGTCAGGGTTGGCAGGGTCGGCAGTGCCGACCCACACATTATGGACACATTGTAGATTTTCTAAATATTTAATTTAATCCAGAGTTGATGATATTTGTTTCTGTAAAATAAAAAAAAATCGGTGAGATAATACAGACTAAATTTAATTCATTGTTTTTAAAAGAATTCGATCAATCCGATACGTTACGTGATCCCTACGCGTAAGAAACTTTTCAAATTAATAATCCCAGCCGTGCATCCGATTGCGATTGTATGAATTCTTTTTTATAAGATCAGCTTCGCTTGACGGCAAGCCGTCCCTAGATCTACGATTTAAAGCGCTGCGCTGTGGAATATTAGACAACCAATTATACATTTCACCATAAT
This sequence comes from Diabrotica virgifera virgifera, assembly GCF_917563875.1. Taxonomy (NCBI): domain Eukaryota; kingdom Metazoa; phylum Arthropoda; class Insecta; order Coleoptera; family Chrysomelidae; genus Diabrotica; species Diabrotica virgifera. The sequence goes on along the minus strand of NC_065446.1, from coordinate 65,063,342 downwards.
TTCACCCGTATTTGAATGGCAGGGTCCGGCACATAAACAATCTGCCAATCGGTGATAGGTAGACACAGCAGCAGGCAAGCCACGTAAATCTAAAGTGCGCTGGGAATGAAATTAATTATGAAATAAAGTAGCTTTTGGAATTTTAAATCTCGGTTAGTTTTCACTGTAGCAGATTTTCGTAAACAGCTTTTGGAAGTTTTTAATTTTATTTTATTAAAAAAGGCGACAATTTTGCAAGTGATGATATTATTTCGATTCGTGAAACAATCGGTTTGAAAACTTTGCTAAATGATTATTCTTTTAATATTTTTTTACATATTTTTAAGAAAGTGTTTACCCAAACTGATGTGATATTCAATGTTGTTGAAAAACAGTCAACTGCCATTATTTATTCCAAAAATAGAATAACAAAGCTGGTAAAAAATCTCAGAGATAGTAATTTTCAATATAATATACGCAGTGACGTTTTGGATTCGCTTGATATTTCCGAACACCCCCAAAAAATACAAAAGTATGACACAGATCTCGAAAAACAAGTATATTTTGAAATTTTTGATACTATTATTATTTGTGCAAATAGTAAAATATTATCCTTTTTTCAAATTTTAAAAATTTGCAAATTTTTGAAGCATTGCAAAAATTTAAAAGTTACGCCAAAGAATTTTCAAAGTATCTATTAGACAAGTGTATTAAAACTATGCATCATTCTTTAATCAAATAGACAACTAAAGAAATTAATTAAAGTTTTATATGCTGATCCAAATATTTTCGGAAGATGGGATAAGTTACAAAATATGTATAATTTTATATACTGCAATTCATTGCAACAAACTGTTCCCGAAATTAATAAATTATTATCATGAATTCTCTCATTGCTACCAACTTTTGCCTTAAGGTGATACAGTAGCGATCAACAGGTAGCAACAAAAATGCGGTCCAAGATTCCGAAAGTTCTACGAACTTTCAAAAGTGAGGCAACAGTGCGTCGGTGATTCGACACTGACAGTGACGTTTATACTATCAAAAACAATAATTTTTATACAGATAGGGGCGAAATGTTGCCAAGTCAGTGACGTTCGATTTCTTGTTAAAAATAATCGATTTTTGGTAGTTTCAATGTGACACAAAGTCTAGGCACGGGATAAAAAAGTTTATTTGAAAGAAAGTGTATTTTTTTGTCTTTCTTACTGGCGGTACAGGCTCCTTTTTGCAATATTTTATTTAGTTATAGAGTAATTTCCACATACTAACATATTTCTGAAATTGGGCTCTATATCGTCAAATCTTTATTATATTACAAATAAGTGTGCCAAATATCTCCACAAAATATTCAAAATTACAGCCGCAATCTTGGAACGCGTTTGTTGCTACCTGTTGATCGCTCCTGTTTCCTCTTAAATGAACGGGATTTCTCTTGTCTCAAAAGTGTCAACACGTATTGTCGAAACACCATGAAACAAAAGAGTATGTCAAGATTTTCTCAAATGTCAATAGAAAAAACTATTAAAATATCTCCAACACATTAATAAATTTTACGATGATGTTATAACCCATTTTGCTACGTCCAAACAACATAGACTAAAGTTAATTTATAAACATGTTTAGGATCTAAATTTAATGTGAAAAAAAAAACAAAAAAAAAGCAAAAAAAAAAATAAATAAAAAAAAAACAAAAACCAAAAATCAAAAATCTTCTATGATGATTGAAGCCTTTCAATTATATGGTATACCTATCTGAGGAGACAAAAACCTTGCCGACTCTGTCCCTAAAGCCACGAGCCGCCACTGCGTTGAAGTTATTAAAACGGTTAAAATTCAGTGCTATTTTCTATCTATTACGAAATATTAATAATAATAACACTATTTCCTTTCAACTATTAATATTGAAAACTAATAAACTCTTTTTATTCGCCATTGCCTCTATTTAAAAATGTATAAAACCTTCATATACCAGAAAAATATTTGTTTAATCTTGTGATATCTTCAAATTGACGCTGTTGGGAGTGGTTTTTCCTGATCCATTTCGGTGACCCAAGGATGTTCTTGAAATATATCATCTATTGAAGTATTTCCGCAAGTGTGATAGAATTATTTTAACACCAACTTGTTGAGCAGGAAGTAATAGTAAAAATCCAGTAATAACTAACATTTGTTTATGATTAAATTTTTATATTTATTGTAGATTAATTTTTACGGCGTATTGTTTTTAAATTTATTGTAATTATAATATGTTGCTCTGTAACCACAACTCTTCAACTTAGCTCTGGAACATATAATCAGAAATCAGTAGAATCTAAAAACCGACTCAAGGGCGGATCCAGGACCGATTTTCGGGAGGGGCCATGAATTTTTTTTGGGGAGAGGTACTTGAAGTACTGGGGGTAATTTTTAAGAATTATTGTTACAATGGTGAGTTTTAAGGCACATTTCACACACTTTTACCGTGTGTAAGAAGTGCCTTAAAATTCACTATTCGTTCCGTAGTGATTCCTACACATTTCTTCGGATCCAAGTGCAGTTCTTTCGACAAGTTTAATATTATTTTTCCCAATGCTTCTCCTGTCAGGCATTGTTCTTTCCCTCTTTCTTGATTTTCACTAATTATTTTGAGGTTCTCATAAGCGCCACTGAACTTGACAAAGTCTTCACGGATGTTCCATGATGGGATACGTCGGTCGTTTCGTCTAATATCACAGAGTAATAATTTGCACTTTGAACATGATTCATTATTTGTTTAATTATTTCTTCACCACAACATGTTATTAATTGATTTTGACTGGTGCTACTAATGTTTGTTGCTCAGGAAGATGCTGTGGATAGGTGTTATTTAAGAGTCTTATCTCCTGATGCAATTTTAAACTTTAACAATTCCCCTTATTGCTAGATCCAGCATCTTTGTCCAGAAGCAGATGGCCATCATCACGATGGTCTCTTAGAGGAATATTTTGTCGACCTAAGATAAGAATACTATAGACCCTACTATTGGTCGTAGTCTTTCTTTATTTTTTTTTTGTATCTGTTTAGACCTCTGAGAGTCTATCTGGTTAATGACTGACTTTCGAGGGTTACGATAACTTTGTAGAAAATCCAGCTCAAGCTGAACGCAGTCCTTGTGGTATGATGTTTTTCATGGGTGTGTATGGCTCCGTCTTTGCTCATGAGTTTGGTAAAAGATGTTAAAGGTTTTATGACAAGGCTTTGGGCTGTCATCCCTTTATTGTGACCATATTTTCCATTAAAAAAATAAAACGCAATACTTATAAAAAAATTCCTTTTGGCTGTGCAAAAATACTAACCAACTCCTTTGTTCTAAGTGCTAGTGTCCCAAGTAACAGTTCATTTCTTTTTTATTCTTTGTGTGTATAGAATATGGAAATTGATACGATTTTGATGGCTGTCAAGGTCGTTCTAACAATTGGTACTTTGTAAAATTATCAACATTTTGATTTATAAAACATCCAATGTCATTCTTGAAGCTTCTGTTACTGTCTTTGTTCAATTCTAGTCCAGAAAACATATGTATCCCCTGTTTTGTACATGTGTTTGCAATTAAAAACATTTGAACTGCAAATATTTAAATTTATATATTTTTTAAATTCTCGGAGGGGGCCATGGCCCCCTCCCTGGATCCGCCCTTGAACCGACTACAGTATTACATCGAGAAAAACCAAATTTACTATTGGCATTTGCAGACGATATCGATTTAATAGGAAACACCCGATTAATAGCCCGGCTACACGCACCGTCTTGCCTGAGAGCATGCCTGTACAGTCTGGTTTGTGCAGGTAAGAGCGTGCGTATGGACGGCAAGACTGTATCGCGCACAGGCACAGCATAGAAAACGCAACAGCAGTGACACACTAGTAGGCGGGAAAAGTTCGCGCACTATTACTGCGCAGATCGTCGGCCATTTTGTGCGTAGTACCAGACAATGTAGAAAATCGACAGTGTTGCCGATTTGTACATAATTATCAGATTTACTCAACTTTTATGACATTCATATTTTTTAACATAATTTTATACGTATGCCTGTGGGAATTATGTCAATAATTGGGACATAACACAAAATATTGACGATGAATGGCGATTGTATTGTTAATCTTTTGCATAAATTCCAGAAATTATTCAAAAAGAATCTCTTACGGGTAATAAAGTTGGTGACATCGGCAACACTGATGAACCAACACATCACATACTACGCGAAAAATGGCGACCCTGTACTTTTCAACTTCAAAGGCGGCATCAGGGAGTGTCCTTGCTGGTTTCGTTTATTATGCTGTGGCACAGGCCTCCAAGCGCGGACTGTATCCTCCTCGACATGCTGAAGATTTAACCTGTGCAGTTTTTGGTTCTACAGTTTTACTTGCACGTGTGGACGGTAGTTCAGTCCGTGCTTCAGTCCCACAAAAGTTTTCGAGGTGGATAGACCAAGATGAGCGACATAAGAAGTGTTACGAAACAGTTTTTAACTGAATTTATAGAGTTATACAAATCTTTGCCGGCGTTATGGAGAGTAAAGTGTAAAGAATATTCCGACAGAAATAAGAAAAACGAAGCCTACGCTTTAATGGCAGAAAAATTAAAAGAGGTAATATTTTATTTTTGAAGTTATACTTCTTTAGGCGCGATTGAGATTGAGGGTGAATTTATATTAATCTGCGCGCATGCGCACACCGACAGTATGGTATTAGTCGTTATACGGGCTCTGATTGGGTGTTGAAATGATCTGTCAATAATAAATAATTGTTCAATATGAAGGTAAATAAATGTATAATATATTAGTTTTATTATTGTGAGGACAGAAACAAAAAAGTTTATAATTGTAGTGACTTTTAAATAGTTTTTAAAGCAACAGGTACGTAATAATTGTAAATGTATCATAGGTACCTACCTATATGAACCTACCAAAATACATAGTATGTAATACTTTTATTTACATAATTTGATTACCATCAAAATTTCTATCAATATTCACCTAATGTATTGTTTTCTTACTCTATGTTTTGTTGTATCTTTTCAGTTCTAAATCATTTCAATTCAAAATCAAAATAATTTGATTTAATTCAAAAATGTCAAAAGTTTAATCCGTTTACTTAGTCGATCTTCGCACACAATGACACATTGTCTCCGTGGCGAAGGGTTTAATGCGAATGAACTCCAATACAACGCCAATACCAACCGCGCTGATAAGTTAGTTCGAATCCCAATAGAAACTTTAATTTTTTATTTTTTTTACATTTTATGATTGTGGGTATATCTATTATATAATTTTATTTTCAGAAAATACGTATTTAGTTAAAAAATTTCCGACAATTAATGTTCAGAAATCATTTGTGGCATTTTTAATGTGTTTGTGTGTGTTTTATTCTTTTATTATTTTAATTTTTGGCACTGTTTTAATAAAAATGTTTGAGAAGTAGTAAGTATAAATTAGTTTAATATTTAAATAAAATATAAATAAAAAGTATATTAATTTCGTTTATAATCATATAATCATAATAGAAGTATAACTTCTTACGTGCGTACAAAGTACACACACATTCTTTTTTTATTTTTTAGTTGATTCTAAAATAGGGCATACTTTAAAATCAAATAATTTATACCGTTTGGTATTTAATAAATATTAACTATTATTTTTTCCAATATTGGTATACTATTATTGAAAACAGTTTATACAGTGCGCTGGAATAACTGTTACAGCCCCCTATTAACTTATTTATTTTTAGCACATAAGAAAAACGCTCGGACAGGTCGATTTTTAAAATAATCATAGTAGGTATATCATAGCATCAATGTTGAACTTTACCCGATCCCTCCTCAGGTGACAGGCATAACTTTTTTTTAATGGGAAAATACATCATGTGACACCTCATTTAAAAGATTTTAAAATACTTATTATAAAAATGTATAGTAATTCTTTCTAAACGCATTTATTTTTTTCGAATCCTGAGAAAACTAATAAGTATTTTTTTAAAATTTAAACGCAAAATGATAGATTTCATGAAGTCCCTTAGAATAAACAAAAAGTATCTTTTGAATGAAATAAAAATCATTTTAAATTAATAAACAATACAATAACGCTTCCATTAAAAAACCCTCTTCCGTGCTGTTCATCGTGTCGAATTCTCTGAAAGACTGAAGTTTGCGAAGTCCAATTTTTTACGTAGCCTGCACGTGTGGACAACGTACGGTGTACAGTTATTTTGTTCCGTCATGCCTGCACAGTTTTGGACTGCACAGGCAAGACGGTGCGTGTAGCCGGGCTATAAGGATGAAGGAGACTTACGCGAGGTTCGAGCAGGAAGCAGAGAAGATGGAGCTAAAGTAATAGATACCTAGCAATAAAAGTTAATAATGTATGTATAGATAATAATAATTAATAATAAATTAGTTAGAATGTTACAGGGGGTTCGATAACATAGTGGCAGACCAAACTTACGTTTTTTTTTTTATTGGAACACCCTATGATATAGGTAGTAAAGTATTATTTTATATTCGAATTTCTGCTAACTGCTCCATCACAAAAATATAAAGGTTTGTTATGTTAAACAGGGTATTTACAAAGTTATAACCAATTTTATATGAAAATATAAAATTGCATAAATAAAAATAATGGTAGGGGAGCCAAATCGGGGATTTTTGCAGTTACTCGAGCGCGTCAGATTATTAAATGGGAAGAAACCCTGTACCAGATTAAGATAAGGTACGTTAAGTACATGCAAAACAGTGTATATTTAAAAAATCTGACGATATGAGCGGGGCGTAAGGAAATGGGCGAGTCTCAAAGTTTCACAAGAAAAAAGCGAATATTTCGCGAAATGAATGACAGATCGAAAAACTAAAAATACGTGCTCAATATTTTTCAAAAATCTATCGAATGATACCAAACGTGACTTACCACTGAGAGGGGTGGGGGGTAAATTTAAAATTTTAAATACGAATCCATCGCGATATTTCGCGAAATAAACATCAGATCAAAAAACTGAAAAATACACTTATTCAATATTTTTGAAAAATCTGTCGAATATATTTTTTTATTTTTCAATGGACCAGTAGCGTAGCCACCCAGATCACCAGAATTTAATAAACTGGACTCATTTTTTTAGGATTACGTTAAGAATGAAGGTTATAAAATACCTTCAACAAGGGATGAGATGAGATATACAATACAAAGTGTATTTCGAATTGTTAATTTACAAATGCTTCGTAGTGTAACTCTTTCAATGATCGTTTTTAGACATGCATAAATGTGTTAGGAGGTTATTTTGAACACCTTATGTAATTAAATATTTAAAATATTTTATTTAAAGTAGCTTTTAATTTTTTTAAAAATGTATATTTTGTGTTAATATTTTTTTTTTTTTTGTAAAATTTATTACTGATAAATTATTTTTCGTTCTTTATTTGTTAAATTGTTGCATGCACATACAAAAGTAGTTTTTAATTGTTTCAAAAATGTTATATGTTGTGATAGTGTTTTTTTGTAAAATTTATTCCTAATAATTTATTTTTCTTTTTTTATTTGCTAGATTGTTACATTGTTTACCGGTTTAATAATCAGTAATCGTAAATTGTCAGTTTTAGACAATTCAGTCATGGCTTACTAAAAATTCGGAAAATTTAGACACCTAATTAATAATTTGCTCTGAAAAATGAAAATGTCACGAAACCTACTAAATTTAGACATATGGAATGTTAGCTAAAACTCTAAGTACGGTAATGGTACTTTTCGATAGTGATATAAAATACAGGGTGTTCCATTTAAAATTACTGAGAACATAATGTAATTGCGTTTTGACTCACCCTGTATTCGACATAAAAAAATAGCAATATCAATAATTTTGAAAATTTTGACAATAAACAAAAAATATGGCATCAAGTACCCATTGCTGTTGTGCTTATTTTTATTTATACAGTGAGTTGAACTTGTTACGATTTTCATATAAAATTGGTTATAACTTTGTAAATAGTCTGTATAATATAACAAACCGTTATATTTTTGTGATGGAGAAGTTAAGAAGATATCAAATATAAAATAAAATACAGGGTGTTCTATTTAAAAAAAACATAAGTTTGGTCTGCCACTGTGTTATCAAACACCCTGTAACAGTCTAATTCATTATGAAGCTCAAAGTTAGCTAACATTTTTGCTGTTAAATTTTATTGCTATCTATTACTATAGCATTGCAGCATAAAAATGGAAGAAACCATATTTAAAAACGAAACATCAATGTATTGCTTTTGTGGATGATCTAACAATATTATCAAAATCAAAGAAAGAATTGAAAAGAATTGTGAAAAAGATAGAACAAGAAGCAAATAGGTTTGGCCTAAAGATAAATGAAAAGAAAACTTAATACATGATAATGGGTGATACACAGCAAGACAATGAAGAGTTTATAAAAATACAAGGGGAGAAAGATTACATATACAGTTTTGACAGAGTGGAAGAGTTTACTTACCTTGGTGTGAAAGTAAAGGAAAATGGACATGAAGATAAAGAAATAGAATCCAGAATTACAAAAGGCAACCAGAAATACGGAATTCTGAGATCCTTAATGAAGTCGAAGTTTGTTTCAAGAAAAACAAAAGAAAGAATTTACAAGACAGTGATTAGAGCTACGCTGCCGTGCTAAGCCCAAAGGCGGTAACTGATTTTTTATCGAAAATGAGATTGTTGTATTTCTCCGTAGATTATAGGTATTTAGAATATTTTTACCAAGTCCTTAGAGTTGTAGAACTATTATAATGGGTATCTAGAATATATTTACAAAGTCTTTGAAGTTGTAGAAGCATTATAATATAATGAAACCTACCTAGAAATACAAAAATGTCATTTTCGATAAAAAATCAGTTACCGCCTTTGGGCTTAGCACGGCAGTACGGTTGTATATGGAGCTGAATTGTGGGTTTTAAGAAAGTCAGATGAAGAAAGATTAGAAAGATGGGAGAGGAAAATTCTCCGATCAATTTACGGCGGCATAAATACACAAATGAGATGGAGAAGAAGGAAAAATAAAGAGTTGGAAGAGCTGTATACGGAACCAAAAATCACCGCAATAATAAAGGCGCATAGAATAAGATGGCTGGGACATGTGCAAAGATTGGAAAACCATAGAATGACCCAGGAAACCAGTAGGGAAAAAAAGGAAAGGAAAACCCCGTAAAGGATGGTTTGACAGCGTCCAAGCAGATTTACGAGAACTAAAAATAGATAACTGGAGAAACAAGGTATTAGACCGAAAAGAATGGAGAAGAGTGGTAAGAAGAGCGCAAGAGAAATTGTAACAGAAGAATGTGCCATGAATTGTAAAATGAGAGCTATATATATATATATATATATATATATATATATATATATATATATATATATATATATATATATATATATATATGTATATATTTATATGATGTATTTTTTAAATAGACAAATTAATATTGTATATTTTAGACATGTATAATAAAAAAAAATGTAATTGTGTTTTTCACGCCCAGGGCCTACACGGCCTGTTGAGCAAAATAAATAAATAATTACTATAGCGGATCTACTGAGCTTTATCACACTAATCAATCACCCTGTATGTATATGAGCCGCAACAGCCAATGCAGAGACAGAATAGGTCAGAACATCACCATCGATAACTTTAACTTTGAGCGTGTTAGAGAATTTAAGTATCTTGGAACAACAATAACTGAAGACAATAGCAGATCACAAGAAATAAACAATAGGACACAGGACGGCAACAGATGCCTTTTTGCCTTTCTAAACCTTATAAAATCGAAACAACTAACTAGACGTACGAAGATACAAGTGTATAAAACGTGGACGATAACAAAGGCAAACGAAGAGGGACTACGTATTTGGGAAAGAAAAATCCTAAGGAAGATCTTTGGGCCTGGGCTGGATAAAGTATCAGGACAATATAGTATAAAAACTTACAAAGAGCTCGAAGAACTTTACACAGACGCCAACATTATAAAAGTAATAAAGTCCAGAAGACTTCAATGGGCAGGACACCTCAGAAGACATTCTGACCAAAGAACAATAAGGCTGGTATGGGAGGAAGTCCCAACTGGAAGAAGACCACACGGACGTCCTAGACTCCGGTGGCGAGATAATATAGCAGATGAGCTAAAAGCTGTGGGCGTGGAGAATTGGATACAGGTTGCTCAAGACACAAAACAGTGAAGGCATGTTGTCGAGTCGGCAAAAACCCACGAATTTTAACCCCACGGAGTAATTAAAAAAATATGTTGCTTTATCTAGTTGCGACGCGTGACTTTTTCTAAAGTGTTACCAAAACTAGATGTAAAAAATCTTATTTAAAAAAATTATTTTGAACCTCCCAATTATAAGTTTTTGTATTCAATCCTGTGGGATAAAACTAAACAAATCACTATTATTCCCAAAATGTAATAGGTATAACAATAAATAATAAACAATCTAAAGAACTTCTACCATTACCATAAAATTAACATAAAAAAATGAACAAGTAGGAAAAAGAACATATTTTGAAAACTATTGTTTATATTTTAAGTCTTCAATTTTCAATAATTCTTTCATACTACTAAAAAATATACAAGGAGAATGACTTTTCAAGTAGTTGATCAACCCACACTGTAATCTGTAATAGATACTAAACCAACGTTACCAATCCAAAAAATGGTTACAATACTGATATACACAGCGTGCCCACGCGCCGTCTCTAGAGCCGTCGCTCCTTAAAAATTTTCAGAAACGAGCTAGTCCCGAGCGACAGCGAGGTTCCTTCTGCATTACCACTGCCAAATGTGGTAACAACGTATAATAATGTGCAACGGATTCACATAATCTCGCCAATATTTTCGTGCGTCTAGTTGGCTATTTACTAAATTAGGTACTATTAACAAATATTTCTGTTGGTAAAAAATATAAATGGAATTTTTCATAGTAGTCATAAAATATTTATTTGCAAGATTTTTAACTGTTACCGATGGTAACAGTGGCCAATTAGTGGCCAGTTAACAATAATTGCCAATATTGATGAGTTGCGTTCCTGGGACGATTTTACTAAAAGATAGTTCATTCGATTAAATGAGTTGATGAAATCAACCCCAACTCAAGAATATCCGCCACAAGTTGAGATGGGGTTGATTTCATGTAATCGAATGAACTATCTTTTAGTAAAGTCATCCCAGGAACGCAACTCATCAAATTTGTCAATATCATTTTAAAGTCTTCTACTTTAAAATGTATAAATCATGTCTGAATTGCCGATATAAATGAGTCAGATTAAATAAATTATTAGAAGAATTTTTTACTAAGCAACAACATTTTTGTTTAATTTAGTAATATTTTGTATTTTGACAACGACACCCGATTTGGGCGTCGAAACTTTAATAAAATCATTTTCTTTTAGTAAAATTGTGGCTTATTTCCCATTAAAAATAGTTAATTATAAAAATGCCACAAGGAAATAGCTTCAGAACAACATCGTAGATTCTTTGGCCATCTTTAAATAATTATGTTATGTAATTTTTCCGGGCCGGCGTAGCCGAGTGGTAGTGTGCTAGGCTAGCGTGCCGGTGGTGCGGAGTTCAAATCCTACCGCCGGAAAGAACAACTAGACATTTTTAAAATGTTTATAGGCCCCAGGTCGACTCAGCCTGAATAAAATGAGTACCTTGGGTAAAACCAGGGGTAATAATAGGCGGTTGAAGCGTAGCACTGGCCCTGTTACCTTCCTTGTATACCGTAGGCCCTAGATATAGCAGACTACCCTGCTATACTCCCAAAGCCACGTGAGCGGTATAAAACGGGAGACTATTATTATAATTTTTCCATTCGGTAAAGCGCTCTTTAATATCACTTACAATTCTACCACCAGAGTCTTGCAATATACCTATTTTGCTTGTAAATTCTGCCTTTTCCTGATAATTACTCAAGTGAAAGCTGTGGTGTCGTTGTTCCAGTTTCTCAATTTCTAAACAGCATTCTTGTAGTCATTGGTCTTTTGCTACTTTAATTATTTTTCGGATTTCTTTATGTTTTAATGTATTTGGCGTTTTATGGATTTATGCTGCCTCCGAACGTCCATTAGATCTAAGATCTCCTCTGTCACCCAGTAATTTTTAACTATTTGTTGTTTTAGAAGATTTTCTCAAGCTATACGGTGATTATTGTCATTTTCATTTATTCTCAGCAATCATTTATGTTCTTGGTATCTTCTGGTCTAATTTCGTGGAACTTATTGTTAATTTCTTGAGAAACTTTATTTACAGTGCATTGGTCTTGGAGTGCATCAAGTGATATTATAGAGGTTTTTTGATTTTTATAGACTCTCTTTAGTCTAACCTAGGGTGACCAAATCACAACTTGAAAAAACGAGACACATCCAAGGATCAGTAGCGCACCTAGAATTTTTCAGTGGGGGGGGGTGTTAACCCCCTTGGGTGCTCCACTGCCAAGGTGGGGCCTCCATCGAGACGTAATTATTGAAACATGGTCTTTTAGCTAATTTGGGAAATATAACGCTGGTAATACCTATAATTAATGTGATTCCTAATACATTTCCAGTGAAAATAATAACTCTTTGATAAGTGTTGGCGATACAATTTTTTTGTATATGCGTGTCCGCGAAGATTAAACTCCCAAAATATGTATAACAAAAAGATTTAGTTCATAATAGATGTCGACGAAAACAATTATTTCCCTTTCTGTTTCTGTTTCTGCCGACGAAAACAATTATTTGTGAGCATTTTTAGTAATTATAATTTTCGTGGACCCACAAACAGAAATTATGTTTTTTACTGATACTCCTCAAAAAATAAATTTTTTCGTTAACGCTTTATTAGGGATTATAATTTTCATAATCATATAATCGAAAATAATATTTTTCGCGCCGTTCATTGAAAGTTCTATTCTTAACGGCATTTTTCGGAGTTATACTTTTCGTAGGCGGCGGCGATATAGCTATTTGTATAACAAGGGAGGAAAGTGCTACTTTTCCTCCCGAGAATGAAGTTTACTGCCCGACGCGTAGCGGAGGGCAGTAATCATTCAAGGGAGGAAAAGGCACTTTACTCCCATGTTATACATATGGTTTTTCCACCTTCTTCAAATAATAAGTCATTTTTTCATTTTTACTTAATTTATTTATGTAACTAACCAACAAAATTTATTAGAACTAAAACTAACAAGTAGGTACAATATAACTGTCAACTGTCAAATATAAGTCAAATTATTAATGTAAACATTGTTAAATCAAAATAACAATTTACTCTTTTTTACCATTCTGCAAAATACAGGGTGTTTTATAAATAAACGTTAAATTGTATAGATACTTACGTAATAGAAAATAGATATTATACAGTGCGTCAATAAATTATATTGCATGAATGAAATACCATGACGTCACTTTTACTTTTCCTCCCTAGGGAGGAAAATATTTTTATATGGAGGAAAAGTACAACTTTGCTCCCTACAATCAGGTCCGGAAAAGTATACTTTCGGTAGAGGTAGGTGGAAAAATCCTTTTCAATTTACTTACGTAAATTACATGATCGTAAATTACATCAAGGCTGCGAAACAAACAGAACACTAAAAAACTCCGCCAGAATGGCATGAATCAACAACCCGTCAGAACAAAACAGGAAAGAATACAAAATAGCGAGAAATAAGGCTAACGCAACAAATAAAAAGAAGAAAAATGACTGGATTGGCTGGAGGATATTGAAAAGGATATGAAAGACCATAAAATAAAAATTTTACAAAAAAGTCAGAACAACCAAAAATACGCCTAGCATTAAAACAAGAGGACTAAAAAACCAAAAAGGAGAAACCGTATTTGAAGACAAACAGAACAGTAGAATATGGGAAGAATATGTATGTATTAGGAAAAAATGCTATTCACTGCAAAGGAAGACTGTGATGAAGAAGTAAGGCCATACAATTACAATAACACAGAACCATAAATATTTGAAACTGTATCCACCTTTAGCTACTTAGGAGTAACAATAGGGAAAAACGGAAAAGAGAGAACAGAGGAAAGAATTCTGAAAGCCAAAAAAACATAAATATGGATTGAATAGAAATCTGCTGAGAAGCAAAACTCCCGTTTTTACGGGACGTTTGGTCACCCTAGTCTAACCGTACTTGCAGAGCAAAATAGAGTATGGTCTGAAAGAATATCGGCACCTGGGTAAGTCTTAACCGATATCTACAGTGTGGAAGGCACATGGAATAAAATTATTTCTGCCCTTGTTTCAGAAAATTATAAAAAACGCTGAGGCCCGTCGATTTTTAAATAAAAATGTGCACTTTTTAAACATAAATTTATATGTACAGGGTGACTCATGCAAGTCCAACAGAGTCCATGAACTTTTATTTTAATGGAGCACCCTGTATGTCTTTATATTTTTAAAAGCTACTTAACAACCTGATTTCAACTAACTATATCATGCAGGGTGTATTATGAATAATACAGGGTGAAATTTTGAAATTATAAAGTATGGAAACCAATTATGGAATAAAATGGTTTGTGTCCTTATTTTAGAAAATTGTAAAAAATACTGAGACACGTCAATTTTGAAATAAAAAAGGTAGCTTTACAAACATAAACTTAAATATACAGGGTGATTCACGCAAGTACAGCATAGTCCATGATCTTTAGTTTTAATGGATCACCCTGTATATTTATATGTTTTTAGAACATACTTTACAACCTGATCTCAAAAAAGTGTATTACTGTAGGGTCCATTATGAATAATATAAGGTGAAATTTTGAAATTTCGTTAAGATACAAAACCCAATAGATTTTACTTAGTTTAGAAAATGACTGTCTTAGCTAATTTAAAAATAATACCATTATTTAAAGTATATGTATTTAAAAATTTATTTCAAAATTTTATGTAGGTTTTTTATATACTGACGAAAATTATATGTACATTATTTTAAAATTTCACCTTGTAGGTATATAATAGACCCTACAAATACACTTTTTTGATGTGAGGTTGTTTAGCAGATTCTAAAAACAAAAATATATACAGGATGCTTCATTAAAATTAAAGATCATGGACCATGCTAGACTTGCGTGAATCACCCTGTATATTTAAATTTATGTTTAAACAGTGCATATTTGAATTTAAAAGTTAACGTATCGTAGCGTTTTTTAAATTTTTTTAAAATAAGGACACAAACAATTTTATTCTATAAGTGACTGCCACACATTATAATTTCAAAACTTGACCCTGTAAGTATTACTCATAATAAACCATACATAATAGTTAGAGTAGGTTGTTAAGCAACTTTTAAAAATATAAAAATATAAATATTTATATGATGTTCCATTAAAAATAAAGCTTATGGACTATGCTAGGTTTGCATGAATCATCCTGTACATTCAATTTAGGTTTAGAAAGGTATATTTATATTTAGGTATATTTATATTTAAAAATGGACGGGTTTTAGCGTTTTTTAAAAAAATTTTAAAACAAGGACAAAAATAATTTTATTCCATAAATGCCTTTCACCCTATATCCTCCTGAGACCTGATGTCCAATTAAATGGGCATTTACGTATTACATATATACTTTTTGGCAAGAACTAAATTTACAGCGCCGAGTCCCACGGTCCATCGTAGTGTACATTACAACTGAACCTATCAACTAACAGCGCGCCGTATTACTATGAGCACATTCTAACTTAATTAACCTGTTAATCGCAAGTGAAAAAAATGGCGGGTAGTTGTAGGAAAACAATTGATGATAAGTAGCTAATCTTATTATATTATTAACCTAAATGTTGTTTAGTCTAATAACTTAGGATATTATAAATGTATTCATGTGATGTAGTTGTTATGTCTATCAAACCATTTTGAGTTTGTTTTTTATCTAAAACAGAGATGTCCATTTTTATGGACCTCAGGTCCTTGGGCATACATAAAATATTACATCAGACTTTTGTTTCGGTTGCCTTTGGTAATAAAAAATATTTTAAGACTCGAAGTTGACAATGAAAGACTTCTTGAATGTCTGGTATAATAATGGGATCCAGAATACCCAATGCAATTCATGTAGCATCGGATAAGGTGATGACTCGATTGGGTCGTAGCTCTTCTGAGCAAGATATAAGATCTGAGAAAAAAATTAACATAGTCCAATGATATGATATGAAATCAGTTATGTTAGCGTCAACTTCATTGCAAATAAAACCTTAAGATGAATGTATCCGATATGATCGGAAGTATCCGAGGTACTCCAAAAAAGGACTCCTGATAAATATGAAGAGGTACCTAGACCAAACATTGTTAAAAAGTATACAGTGAATGCATGGCGCAACAGATTTATTTGACAGGATGATCAGTTATTATCGAATGGAAGCTAGACGTAATAAAGACGTAATTATTGTTAATGTAAGTAATCGAATTTGGAAGCTCTCAAAATTAAAGAACATTTTATGATCTACAAGTTTTATTAAAACCATTTTGAAAATGTATAAGAAACATCTTATAGGAAGAAAATAATGCTATTACTTTTTAAGATTGTTTACAAACAGAAAACGAAATCGGCTAAAATTATTCACAGATTTCCGTCAGCTACTCCTCATATTATTCATAATATCTGCATAAGATTTTTACATAAAATCAATGATTTTTTCTCAGATAGACTCGTGTAGTGCTTTTTAGATACAAATATCCACCTTATTTTGAACCACTCATTTTTAGAAAAAAAGTAAAAACATGTCAAATAATACTTGAATATATGGGTAGACATTATTTTAAGATTGCTGGAAAAGGCAATCCCTCACCCCCGTATCATCCTTATTTTTTTTTAATTTATTCCACTCTTTTTTTGATATTTGGATTCTCTTCTTTGTAATGATTTCAAAAACGTAAAACACTGATGCTTGAAGTAATTAGTTTATAAAAAAAATAAATACACAAGCAAGAAAACTTGATTGAATAAAAATTACTTTTTTAACAATTTTATAACATTTAGATTGAACATTTCAGTACCAAAAATTTTAGCAGTGATTACTCAAAATTTTAACAATAATTATTCAAAATTTTTAGTCATTTTGAATACTTTTATTGTTAAAATTTTTGGTAGTGAAAAGTTCATTCTAAATGTTTCTATGTAATATAATTGTAAAAAAAATATTTTTTTCAATCCAGCTTTCTTGCCTTTGTATTTATTTTTCTTATAAACTATATCCAAATATAAAATATAAAATATGGGTATCCAAATATAAAATAAAAAGAGATGGAAGTATTGTAAATAAAATTAAGGAAGGATACGAACAAGCTTAAATAGGGCATAATGTGTTCCCATTTAAGTATTATAGACGTGTTTTTGCGTTTTTTCTAAACATCAGTGGTTCAAAACTTATTTAAGGTGGATAGTTTTATCTGAAAAGCACTGTATGTTTGGTACGCTAACTTCGTTGTTCCGTTAAGTTTGTCCCACCCACATTATTTATGATCAACTAATTCCGGAAAAATAATATGAATTTATTATCACCTTTAATAAATCAGTTGATATGAATTTAAGTTACTAGTGCTCTGTGTTATGCAAAACACGAACAACCAGTTCTACGAGAATAAGAGCAATTACCTTTATTATATTCAAGGACATGCATTACTTTGCACTTTTCAATTTTTTGTGTGTTAGGGAACTAATGTGAATGCAATTTTTTTTGTTACTTTGCCGATAAATGTCTGAAACTATATGCAATTTTGTTTAGAGATGACATTTTCATGTGCGCTCAATAAAAGAAAAGAAATTCAAAATAAATTTACCAGAGCAAGACTCCATAAAATACTTATATAAACGAAGATTGGAACAAAAGCTACAAGAATTTAGGTATCAATTACTACAACAAACGTACGAACACTTGCAAACTTGCATAAAGACAGCGGCTCTAGAAGCTTTTGGAGAATGGGATCAAAGATACACCCACCAAAATAAAAAATTAAAAGAAGACACTGAAATGCATAAAAGAGAATAACGAACTCCACATAAAATACCTGAACACTAAAAATTATGAGGACTTGGAATTATAGGAAAAAGGACTAGAAAAAAAGTAAAGTAAAAAGAAAAGTTGCAAATAAAAATTATGAAAGATGGTAAAAAATATGCAAAGAGATAGAACAGCATATAGGAGGAACGAGAAATTTAGAGTCATGGTGTACCTTAGAGTCGCTCCAAAGAAATATTAACAGAGAAAATCAAGATCGGAAGAATCAAAGAAAGGGAATGGCAAGAATACTACAAAAAATTGCTAACCGAAAACTGCCTCATATTTAAATAAACAGAAATAGACGGAAGAGAAAGCTATACACTTGATGAAATCGAATTAAGCCTAGCTGAGGTGAAGAGAAAAATTAAAATTCTAAAAAACAAAAAAGCAGAAAGCCCCAGCGGAATACCAAATGAATTCTAAACTCTGTTGAGTAAGCCCACCAACCTTGCAGAAATTAAAAAACAAATAGATAATCAAAAACAATAGGACATTTTACCTATTTGATGTTTATTGACGAGTTCAGATTTCTTTTAAATCATATTGATGGACGTATTAGAGTTTGGAGAAGACCAGGTGCGGCTTTTTTGGATCCCACAATTCAAGAAACCCAGGCTTTTGGCGGAGGTTTAATACCTTTAAATGGCCGCTCTAACGTAGTAGTTATTCGGCGAGGGACCATGACGACAAAGCGCTACATTAACGAAGTTCTTGAACCACATGTTCCATTTTCTGCAAATATGGGCCCTTTAGCAGGATAATGCGAGACCGCACGTGGTCAGGATAGTGCAAAATTAATTAACTACTACAATATTCAGGTTATGGAGTGGCCAGCAAGGAGTCCAGATTTAAATCCCATTGAACATATTTGGGATACACTCGGGAAGTTCTTGAAGGATCGTCAGCAACTAAGAAACTTTTATTTCCAGGAAGTTCTCGTGGAAGTATAGGAACAACTAGATCAAGAAACTATTTGAATTGTGATTCAAAGCACGCCTGGACGTTGTACAGAAGTTCGGCGGGTTAGAGAAGCCCATACACGCTATTAACGTTGTTGATAAATACGATTTACTGGTATACCTGTTTATTTTTGTTTATTTTATTTTGTTTTGAAATCATTTTTAGCAACGCTGTTATTAAAAAAATAAATCGAATTTTTCATATTTATCACTTTTATTTATTTTTTTTTTTTCAAAAGAAAGTAGAAAACATGCTGAATTTATAGTGAGAAGCCCAACTTTATAGATGTAATTAAGTAAAAATAATATAATGTTCAAAGTGGCTTCTTTTTTGTATTGATCAGTGAACTTCTCTATAGTTTTTATACTGAATAAACTGGTATTTTTTATTTAGCTTAATACCTCGACAATTAATGGCCATTGCCATGGTACAGTTGATTTTTGCAATCAGATACTTGGTGTAGCGTGTTTATTAAGTAAATGTCTTGTTACATTAAAAAGTCGACTTCATTGTCTTTACAAAGAGACGCTAATTGTATCCGAACGATCGATTTCACAAGGATAGAAACTATTTTCATTTATTAATTTTTAAAATTAAAAATTTCTTACCACGCTGAGATTCGAACTCATGCCCCTGAATCCAAAAGTAGGCTCTCTTACCACGGAGCCACAGAGGGGAGCTGGTATTGATTTATTTTACAGTTATCATTTTGTGTTTTGATATCAAATAGTAAATGTTACATTATTACAACCTAGTGGATAAGATATTATGTACTTTTTATATTGGAGCCAATTATTACTAGTTTACCTTTCAAACTTGTTTACTAGTTAATTTTATTTAACTAAATTTATGGGTCAAACTTGGATTCTGCATTGGTTACTCAATAGTTTATTATACCTAAATGTCAGATTTTACAATTTGAAAGAATACCGCTGTTACCTCACAACTGAAGAAGTTCAAGCGTGATTATCTTATTCTTCCATCTGTTACAAAATGGCATTCACGGAAAAGCAAAAATAATAATTTTTGCTTTATATTTTTGCTAATAAAACAATAATACGTATGTTATTTTCGAGGAAATAATTTAATGTATCGTAATTTAAAAAAAAATGCCTTATTTAAAAGATAGTGGTAGTCCAAGTAATGAAGCTTAAAATAGGAAAAAACCTCGCCATTTTTACAGAATGGATCGATTGGCTTGAAAATTTGAGGCCAAAAGTAGGGATGGCGGTTTTTGACAAAACACCGGTTTTCGGTTATACCGGTTTTTTTTGCTGACGGTTTAACCTGGCAGTTATAATCGGCCAAAAAAAAAACGATTTTTGGAAAAACCGGTTTTCGGTTTTTTCAATCCAATAGGTTACAAAGTTACATTTACAATGCACTTTAGTTTGCGATACTTCATTCGACTCGATATCAATATGATCAAAATTAGTACTATCGAAAGAACATCAATATCAATATAAATAACACACAATTTTTAATAAAACAATTTTACTCTATTAATTAATATATTTAAATTGGGACTCTCTGAAATGGGATTTAAAAAAAATATCAACATAAATATTTTACTTAAAAATAAATTGGATAATGCAATTTATCTTTTATTTTTACTACCATCAAAAAAAATGTACCATAATGTATTACTTTTAACACGTTTGTATATTTGTAGAATAGGTAGGTAAATTTTAACTCATTTAATACTTCCTGTATGGGTGTATCGTTTTGAAAACGTAGGGAAATTCTTGGAGATTCGTATTCGTAATCAGTAATTCGATATTCATAGTCAGAGCATTATTTTTGGTAATCGGAAAAAGTCATTCACCTACTTTCAATGTCAAGAGTTAAGTGTGAAAAATAGATGATGTTTGCGTCTAATTCAACCAGATTACTTCTTATGTAAATATTATTATTACAAATACCTTTTCAAGGAAACATTATAATAAAACTTAATAATTGTTTCTGGCTGATGTGAGATTGCACTTTCAGTTTGCTTCTGCATTTATAAAATAAAATAAAATTTGAATTATGGTTTTATTTGGAATAATTACTTGAGCATAATTATTATGATTGGGATCCAAAATAATGCCTAACCTAATCCTAATCACCGTAAAAACCTAATAACCGGTTTTTACTTTAAAAAGAAAAAACCGGTTATAACCGGGACAAAAAACAACCGGTAAAACTGGTTATTGCGTAGTAAAAAAACCGGTTTTAGGTTCAAACCGGTAGATTTTTCCCATCCTTAGCCAAAAGGCGCTTTTACCATGGGGGTGGTTGCAAAGTTGGTAAAAACGTTCATTCTTAGCAAAAAACGTTCCAGACATTTTTTTGATAAAATTGATAGTTTTCAATTTATTCGCTATGTAATGTACAAGAATAAAAAACCGCTAAACGCCGTAAAAATGAGTGGCGCATACAATATTCCAGCTACAAAATATCTGATAGAAATATTACGTGGCGCGAAAATGTATTTTCAGTTTGATGCAAAGCAAAATTCTAGTTTTAGTTTAAAAGACTTTTTCATAATATTTGCCCAATTTGAAATAAAACGCGCCACAAAAAGCAACTTTGATACAGTTTGAATTTTGAAACACTTTTGTGGCGCGTTTACTTCAAATTTAGCAAATATTATGAAAAAATCTTTTAAAATAAAACTATAATTTTGTTTTGCATCAAAATGAAAATACATTTTCGCGCCACGTAATATTCATATCAGATATTTTGTAGCTGGAATATTGTATGCGCCACTCATTTTTAAGGGGTTTAGCGGTTTTTTATTCTTGTATCAGGAGTTTTTCAAAGTTATTTATAAATTAAATGTATAAAGTTAAATGCAATGCTTCTCTATTACACGATAAGCTTTATAAATGGTCGCCTTTGTCGCATTATCTACCAAATGATCTACTGTACATTGTATGGAACGTCCTTCTAAGGCGTTTAGCGGTTTTTTATTCTTGTATCAGGAGTTTTTCAAAGTTATTTATAAATTAAATTTATAAAGTTAAATGCAATGTTTCTCTATTACACGTTAAGCTTTATAAATGGTCGCCTTTGTCGCATTATCTCCCAAATGATCTAGTGTTCATCGAATGTACACTAGATTTTTTTTCTGTTCGAAATAGATTGAAAAAAATATTGGGATGGCCGGTAAATGAACTCGGATTGCCAGTTGCCAGATCAAATTAGCGTCATAACCACTACAACTACATAAACCATTTAGGGAATAATCGTTAATTGGATTATACATTTGTAGCTTAATAACTTCTAAACGGCTTAACCGATTTTGTTCACTAAACATGAGTTTGAAACGTATTGACAATTACTATCTTATACATCTAAGGTATGTGATAACTGAAGCTATTACAGGAATTATTGAGCTTGAAAACCGTTTTTCCCATAAGAAATAGATTTGATCATATTTATGAAGCCTATAACTTAAAAATTAGAATTTTTCCGGATATAAGGTATACACCGTTAGATTCGTCTAGAATCCTTCTACAAACGCTCAGTTATTGGCGTAATTTGTAGGTTGAAATTTTGAGTAATTGTCGAAAAACCAAAATTTTCAAAGTTTAGTTTTTCAGTTTTTCGGCTATACTGAGCCGTGTGTATGTCTGATCCTGACAACTTAGACACCATTTGAAAGCTTAACTCAACGCTATTTATTTGGCGTATTTACTGTTCTCCTGTCTCTTTCTAAACCGAAGATATATACCGCCAAAAATATGCCGTTTTGTATTTACCATGTCCTATAGCTGGCTTATGGGTAGTCAAAACTCACACACTACACCGGTTCTAAATCGGCCTTCACCCGCTCTTCAAATACAGAAAAAAAAATCAGATCGGTTTAACTTTTCCACACACACACATACATACATACATATCCACAAACATTTTCCCTTTTTTAAATAAAAATTGACTCATACTTCTGAGCTCGGTAACTTTTGAACGGTATAAGCTATTTTCAAAATTGGACATGCGTTGGAAAGGTAATTATCGCTTCTATTAGAAGCCGTAAAGGTTGGAGTTAAATTTTCGAAGTTTTTGGGAGTTTTGGGGACGAGAACGAAAAACAGACCCTAAATAAGAAGGGCCGTAAAATCCACAACCTTGGACCAAAATGGATGGTTGACATATGAATGGGTGAGTCTTTTCCTGAACTTATAGATGGGAGTTGGCCCAATTTTCAATTCAGTCAGACTTAGAAAATAGAAAATTTCGTGTATATATAGTGTCGCGTGTATAGGGGGTGTAGGTGTGCGCCACTGGCGAGAACTGCCGTTCTCTGGTAATTAGTTTTATATCGAAAAAATCAATGTTTTTAATAAGTTTTCTGCTAATAACTCCAAAAGTTTTCGTTTTATCAAAACAACTTTACTTAACAAAAATGTAGCTTTAGAAAAAAATAAACAAAACCTAAATTTTCTTAAGACCAATAGTAATCGAGCTATACTGTATTATATGTTGGCTCTTCTTCGTCAAATGCTAAATATTGTAGTATCAAAGTCAAATGACGGGAAAACTATGCATTTTTCGACGACAACTTGTTCAAACTAATTCAAGTACTTAAAAATATCTATCTCCAGAAATAAAACAAAAAGTCTCCAGCTCACAAATTAAGTGACTTATAATGAACAGAATGTCAGTCCCTATTTTTTTTTTCAGCGAAAAAGTGATCGCAAGCAACCCCCTAATCACCACCCTAATTAAAATTAGTCATTGACCTTATTTGGTCTTTTTTATTTATGTATTATTAATAGGTTCTAGAATTTTGACCGGTTTAGAATAATTAGTTTAAAAAAATGGGGTTAAAATGAATAACGAATTTTTGTAGTTTGGAAAAAAACTGTTTTTCTTCAGAATAGCAAGATTAGCATCAGAGATACGAATAAATGTTTAAATATGAAATTGTAGATTATTTAATTCTCAAGAACCTGGTTTACAAAAATTTTTCCTACGGCAAAAATTGAGTGAGCTATTTACAATTAAAACTTTTAATAACATGCAAAAACCACCTTTACCAACCCTTTCAAAGTCGCCTCTTTTTGCGACTGAGGATTTTAAAAAGATTTAATACTAATAAGCTTATAGATATTGTAAATACCTACAAAATTATTTTTGAACAAACTTCCTAAGATAAAAAATAAAAAAGTTAGAGTTAAAAAATCCATATATTTTTTTGAAAAAAAAGGAGAAATCCAATTGGAAGCTTAATAATGTAAGTTAGCGGTGTTTTTAGTCATTTATCTTATTTATTCGTATTTATTTATGTATTGTTAATAGATTTTAGAAGTTTGGCTGGCTTAGAATGATTAGTTTTTAAAAACCTGAAGTTAAAAGCGAATAACGAATTTTTGTAGTTTGGTAAAAACGGCCATTTTCTTCGGAATAGAAAGATTAGCATCAGAGATAGGAAAAAATGTTTAAATATAAAATTGTAGGTTATTTAATTCCCAAGAACTTAGTTTGAAAAAAATTTTTCTACGGTAAAAATTGAGTGAATCGTAAATGAGTAAGTATATCGAATAACATTGATTTTTTCTATACAAAACTAACACTTTCGATGGCGAATAAATCGAAAACTGTTAATTTTATCAAAAAAATGTATAGAGCATTTTTTGCTTAGAATGAATGTTTTTATCAACTTTTGCGGTCAAAATATAATAAAAAATTTCCACCCCCAAGATGGGGTGGCAACCACCCCCATGGTAGAAGCGCCTTTCGGAATCATATATATTTTAATCCTTGGACTATCCACTACTTATTCTTAAACTTTCAAGCAAATCGATCTATTCTGTAAAAATTGCTAGGTGAAAAGCTTCGGTTCCTGGCCTATGGTGTATTTTAATTATTTTAATTTTAGACGCTAATTGTATCCGAACGTCTCCGGTTTCTCAGCTGAGTGCTGATCCCAAATGGATAGAAATTATTTTTAATAATTTTTAATAAAGAAAAATTTCCTACCCAGCTGGGATTCGAACTCAAAACTCTTGGATCCAAAGGTAGGTTCTCATTCCACAGAGGGGTATAAAGAATATTTAAAACCAGATTTAAACTGGTTTGTGAGGGATTTTATGGTGGCTAAACAAACTAAAAAGGACTATTGGTTGATATGACTCTGATACTATGATGTAAGTATCTCTACATGCTAGTTCATTTTGCATTAATATTTCCATACTGTACTGAACACAAATTTCATTAGACGGTGGTAAAACCGCTGTATTGTTATTAGTTTATACCACAACAACCATGGGACATTAATACTAAGACAAAGGCATCTAACAAATTCTACAAGGAAAATATTTTCCTGTAGCTGGCTGTATGTATACCATTAATCACAAAAAATTTATTTAGTAAAATCCGAAATCGGTCGCAAAAATATAACAACATTGTTAAGACTTTTTCTTCTTAACGTGCCCTATCAGCCCCTTGACGTTGGTGATTAACATGACTACACGATCGCTGTCTCGATCTATTCTAAATAGTTGCTATGCTTTCTTTATTCCTGTCCACTCCCTGGTTTTCTTCAACCAAGAGGCCTGCTTTTTATACCACTTCCTCTGCGCCCTTCGATTTTACGCATCATAATAAGTAGAAGAATATTATATCGGCCTCCCCTTACTACGTGTCCAAAATAGGCCATCTTTCTACATTTGATGTTATCAAGAAGCTCGCGAGCAACATTTGCTCTCTTAACCCATTAACGCTGAGAACAATGTTTTTTGTTTTCGACAAAATTTATTAAAAATCATTAAATGTACCCATATGGGACCACTATGCGCGAACCCGATAGATGTTCGTTAAGAGTTATTTGGTATGAAAACTCCAAAAACAGTCAATACAAAGGACCGTCACATCATATTTGCAGCACATTGTTCTCCCTCGGCTTAAAAATCCACCCCATACGCATCTTCTTCTTTTGTTTCCTGATACAGAAACCACAAAAACCACTTCTTGCAGCTGCGGGCACTCATCCTGGTGCTTTTGGTGGGATTTTATATCTTAATAAATACATTTGGATAATATCCCGTGTAAATACCAATTGGTTAATGTTACGACCAGATTTCTATACAATTTCCATGCATCCACTAGGTATGTAAAAATAGGCCAATACCATTTTTTTAACGGATTCCAATTCGATAGCAAGATAAATCGCTATCCATCAAATTTATCGCTATTGATTCCAATTCGATAACAAGATAAATCGCTATCCATCAAATCTGTGTCACCCATATTATTATTGTATTTTGAAACAATATTTTTGGAGTCTGAACTACAATGTTTTTTTTCTTCTGTCTTGAAAACCTTTTAACAGGTCTAGTTGATGTAATCTAAAAAGTTAAGAAGGGCTTGAACCAGCATCTTTAAGTATACTCAAATACTCATACTTTAAGTAAACTCTGGAAAATCATACACTGTAAGTAGGAACCACATCCTTTTCTTCGCAACTCTGCAAAATCTGCATTTTTCTGTCGCGTTAACATAATTAGACCTCCATCAGTTGGCGCAGATGGAATTGCTCTGGTAGTACGGGATGATCGTGTGTTCACGATCATCCTGGCTGATCAGCAGTGCCTTCGCTTCTAGTGTCATTCGAAAATAAAATTTCCGCGCCTGAAGACAGCTAGTTACTATTTTGATTATCAGTAAAACCCGCAATATCTTCATCTGCCGAATCTTCATCTGTCAAAATGTTAGTATCTGGAGATTCTATGTCAATGACAAAAACATCGTTATTATTTTTGTTTTCCTCAAAAGCTATATCAAGATCTTCTTTCAAAGAATTTCCTCTAAAAATCAAAAAAGTAAAAAAAGAATAGTGAAAACAAAATATCCAGCAAACTGCCTAGCGGTTCCATTTGGGAACACCCATATTTTTGGCCTAATTACGAAAAAACCAAAAAATGAAATATTATGAAAACCCTTACAAGTTCTTTATTAAAGTTTGTAGAAAATCTTTTGAAAATAAAAACGAGGACCCTAGTGCAAAAAGTAATAAATAAAAAACTTAAACGAAACGAATGTCCATATTTTGGCACAAACAAAACCAACCGCAAATTCACAAATTTATTACACTGGAAAATAGGTATAAAACTAAATTTGAGTTGTTCACTCAAGAAGAGGTAACCTTGAACTACAAATAGGCCGAATCCACCTGCGAGATTTTACCTAACAATATGGTAAATAGACTCTGATGCGTATACAATTTGTTGGCTCCATATGGTACCCGTAGGCGTTAATGGTTTAAAGACTGCCACATTTGTCAGCATAGTCGTCAATGGTATCTTTATAGACCTGGATCCCGCGTAAGAAAAAAAAGTTGATTAATAGCAAGCTGAAAATTTGTTAATAGCTTAACGGTGTCTAGTCGGACAAACATTGATGCACGGGAACACTGAAACAGGGGAAGTTTTAACGGTGAAGCATGATAAACGTGTCGTCCTGACAAGTTTATGATGGTGAAAAATAGCAAGTTGTTTTAAGTTTATTCAATAGCCAACGTTATATAATATAAAAAAAATGTTTGTCCGACAAAAAGGTTGGGCATTTTAACGAGTCCGACACGTAGAACATGTCACATCACAGGAACTATGTTGGTGATGAATAGCAGTCTGATTTTTGCATGAGAGTTTAATAAGAGGTTAAAAAAGCAATTGAAAGTTCGGTCGGACAAAATGAATGGGAAATTTTCCTAGTCGGACATTCTAAACATGTAAGATATAGACAAAAATGTTGGTGATAAATAGCAAGCTAATTTTGATTTGTTTATGTACAAATTATATTTTGTAACGCAAAAAGTTATATGTCGGACAAAAAGTTTGGGCAAATCGAAGGAAATAAATAAAAAACATTTTTTCAGAATGACTTAGTCATATATTGATAAAGCTATTTTAGTTGTATATTATTATTTATATTCACATATTTGCATGTGCATATATATATATATATATATATATATATATATATATATATATATATATATATATATATATATATATACATGCAAACTCCAAAAACAGTGAGGTAAGTATCAATGCATGTATATATTGCAAAACAATTATTTTTTGGGTGGAGTTTGTTCTACATATTCTCAAAATGACAATAAAAAATGTCAAAGAACATGTGAAAGCAATCTCTTAGGGTTTTCTAATTAGGCGCATCAGAAAGTATGGAAAATTTCCTACAAAAAACGTTGTATACATTTTTTTCCATACTCAAATCTTAATCCTCTAAACGACATTGAAAAATGTGAAGAGTCTAAAACTTCGGTGCTTATAAGTATAGACGTAAATATGACACATTATGCTTAGAAGTATGTATTAGAAGGCTGCATTTGTCAGTGTGACACTTTGTGCTATACAAAGTAGTATTTGAAAGTACATGGTCTCTGAGTTTCTGTTTGCCACGTGTGTTGGAAATTAAAATTTATATTAACTATGGAGTGTTTTTGTGTCTATTTTTGAGTGTCTACAGTTTAAATTTTAAGTCGCCAAATCAAAAGTGAAACCATTCAGCGGAACATTTTTGAGTAATTTTCGAACATTTTACAAAGTTAGTAAAATACTTGGTCATTAATTCAATGAGGTTCAGTTGCCAGATAATTGTGAAAGTTCTATTGAATATCATTCTTCGTGCTATAATGCTTTGCTTGATTGAAAAAAGGTACCTAAATAAATTATTACTAAAATTGTATAACGTAATTTTTCTAAACTTTCTACAAATGAAATAATAATGTAATTAATATGTCACATGGCAAGAAATAATTTGCTGCCAAAATAAATCGGTTAGTTTAAATTTGAAATTACGATTGCAATTTATTATGAATTATTGTCAAAAGTGACAGTTTTTCTTAAATGGAAATGTATTCATAGACATAAGGGTAGACAGGGAATACAGTGCAAAAAGTCGATAGGTGGTCTATCTATCTCTTTTAACCAAGCGATCCCGCGCATGTGGCAGACAAAGATAGCTAGACTACTCAATCCATAATATAATTTGCCTGATCTACTATAAATGTATTACAGTGAGGTATCTAAATGATGTTGACATAAATCGAAAGATATCGATTGTAATTGATTGCAGGTACTTTTGACATAGAATAATCACCCCTTATTGAAATTTCAAAAATTATTTTTTTAAATTGTCCGACTACAAAACCTACCCCTTATTTTTTTCCGACAAAAGTCATTCTTGGTAAGGAATAATTTACTTAATTAAATTTCGTCTTTGTCGGAAAGCTATTTATCACCAGCAGTTTTGTCTATATCTTACCTGTTTAGAATGTCCGACTACGAAAACTTCCCATTCATTTTGTCGGACAGAACTTCCAATTGCTTTTTTAACCTTTCATTAAACTCTCATGCAAGAATCAGACTGCTATTCATCACCAACATAATTCCTGTGATGTGACATGTTCTACGTGTCGGACTCGTTAAAATGCCCAACATTTTTGTCGGACAAACATTTTCGCATATATTACATAACGTTGGCTATCGAATAAACTTAAAAACAACTTGCTATTTTTCACAATCATAAACTTGTCAGGACGACACGTTTATCATGCTCCACAATTAAAACTTCCCCTGTTCCAGTGTTCCCGTGCATCAAAGTTTGTCCGACTAGACACGGTTAAGCTATTAACAAATTTTCAGCTTGCTATTAATCAACTTTTCTTTCTTACGCGGGATCCAGGTCTATTAGTGCACGTATGTGTAAAACTTAATAAACGTAAAGGATTGTGGGAAGAAATTTTCCTCGTCATATTGTTTAGATCATCTTACATCGGCAACCATTGCATCATGAAGATACATATTATTTTTCCCTTTTTTTAGTTTCTTTGATTGCTTTGACGACTCTGTGTCACTGGTGGTTATATATAGTTGCTTTTTGTAGTCCATAGTTCGTCCCACCTTGACTTAGAACATAGGCAATGCCAGTCCTCAGTCCTTATGAAATTTTTTGGCGCGGTGATGTCAATTTTATCAAAAATAATTTGTAATGAAACATTAGAGAGATTAAATTAAACTGTTTTAGAAAGGCAATTTACAATTTAAGGATTCATATCGGCAATAGCTATGGTGTATCAAATAAACTTAAACGAATATGAATCCTAAAATTGTAGATTGCCTTTCTAAAACAGTTTTAATTTAATCTCTCTAATGTTCGATTACAAATTCTTTTTGATAAAATCGGCACCATCGCGCTAAAACCTCTCATAAACATTGCCTATTTTCCTTGTTCCTTATACAAAATCAAGGTGGGACGGACCATAGAAATCAGAATTTGTGTAAGGCTACGGCTCCACGGGCGAGAAATTGACGCTAGCAGTATCAGTAAAATGAACTTAAGGTTCCGCGGAACGGAATAGGAGTAGCCGAACTGTACCGACTATAGTATTTTTACTACAAAAACGTTATTACGTAGGTCAAAATTTTTGACGTAAGAGAACTGTCAAAATATTAGAATGTGACTTTTCATTATTGCCGTGTTTATAATAAACATAGCAATAATGAAAAGTCACATTCTAATGTTTTGACAGTTCTCTTACGTCAAAAATTTTTACCTACGTAATAACGTTTTTGTAGTAAAAATACTATACAGGACTTGTGCGTAGTCGGTTCAGTTCGGCTATTCCCATTCCGTTGCGCGGAACCTTAAGTTCATTTTACTGCTACTGCTAGTGTCAATTTCTCGCCCGTGGAGCCGTAGTCTAAGTGTAGAGGGATGCAATTGTCTAACTGTGGTTATTTTATGTAATGAGACGTGCGTTCATTATTTTTGACATCTTTGGTAGTGACTTATCGGTCTCTCTCTAAGTTCTAGCTTTTCTAATTTATAACATAATTTTGTAGGGAATTTATGTGTATAACATATGGTAGGGGAGCCCAAGCGGAGATTTTTGCAGTTACTCGAGCGCGTCAGATTATCATATGGGGAGAAACCTGGTGTCCTGCAGATGTACCTCTACCATATATTGGCTCTTAACACAGCGGAGTTCGTTAAGGGGGGCCCGAAAAAAAAATATATCCTTAAAAATACTCGAAACTGTCAGATTAAGATAAGGAAAGTTACATACATGCAAAAGAGTGTATATTTTAAAAATCTGACGATTTGAGCGTAAGGAAATGGGTGAGTTAAAAAGTTTCACAAAAAAAAAGCGAATACGGTAGAATCTCGATTATCCGTCTCTCCATTAACCGTCACCTCTGTTAACCATCAGGGTCCGTACATAAGTTGTATTGCCTACATAAGCAAAAATTGAGTCATCAATTCATTTTGTTTTCATGTCATTGTGAGCATTGTAATAAGTCAAACGAATCGTTAATTTGTGATAAGGAAGCAAATGGCTATCGATTGCTGACAGATGATCGATGAAATGGGCACATAGGCGTATGAAACAGATTGAGAAGATGACACAGACTTGGAATTTACGTAAAGAAACTAAAAAAGCTGCATCACAAATGCAACAATTCATCGAGTGGTATTCTCGAGTAAGTACTCGACATAAAGAAGCCAATAAAGTAGATTGTATCATCTTACGCCGATTAAGAAATTCAGCCGTTGCAAAATGCGAAGCAACAGTAAAACAAACAAACATTTCCATTGGATTTTATCCAAATTGATTTGACTGTACAAACACAAATACCTCTTATATTTTTAAACAAAACATATGGCGGTTCGCTAAACTCAGACACAACTGGCTAGTGATTTTATTAAGTAATTTTGCCAATTTGATAAAATTGGCAAAAAAATAATTACTAAATAGTTAATAATTACTAAATAATTAGTAATTTTGCCAATTTTGGCAAAATTGACGAAAAACAAAAAAATTACCTACTAAAATCACTAGCCAGTTGTGTCTGAGTTTAGCGAACCGACATACAAATAAAATTTTAGAGTTATAGGTACTATGAATTTTTAAGTTTTTTAATGTCCTGTTAACCGTCTTTTCGATTATCCGTCATACCCTTGGTCCGGTGCCCTGACGGATAATCGAAGTTCCACTGTAATTAGCGAAATGAACGTTAGATTGAAAAACTAAAAAATGCGTGTTCAATATTTTTCAAAAATCTATCGAATGATACCAAACATGACCCCCACGGAGTGGGGTGGGGGTAAATTTAAAATTTTAAATACAAATCCCGCGATATTTCGCAAAATAAACATTAGATCGGAAAACTGCAACATACACTTAATCAATATTTTGAAAAATCTATCGAATGGTACCAAACACGACCCCAAACGGAGGTGGGATGAGGGGTTACTTTAAAATCTTAAATAGCAGCCCCAAATTTTTATTCCAGATTTGGATTCTTTACGTAAAAATAAGCCACTTTTATTCGAAATATTTTTTCGAATTATGGATAGATGGCGCTATAATCTAAAAAAACCATTGTTGGAAATGGAAAATTAAATTAAAAATGGAAAGGCCCCACTAAAATGGAAAACTTTACTTAACTTTTTTTGGTTTTAGGACCTACTCTTCACAACCCAATAGGTCCCCAAAGCGCTCGAGTGACTGCACATTTAGCATACTTTGCTCCCCTACTGGCTACAAATTAACACAAAACAAAAATATATGCCTTGGAAAAGTAGCTTGATAATATAAATACCCATGGTTTTGTTAATAAAATACCAAATGATATGGCCATAAATTATAATGAGGAAGGTAATAGTGAGGCAGCAATCTAGGCAGAAGTTAAAGATGATGACTATGAATATAGATAGGTATACATAGAAACGTTGATTGAAATATTTATATGGGAAATGTGAAATATTAATATACGACAGTAGTCAGAATTTGATAATATGTATGATTCCTTTGCAAATACTTATTTTTGTTTTCTTTAATCTTTCTGCATGTGTAGTAGTAATATAAATATAACATTCGTTATACCGATGATACTCGTACAGTCATTATACCTGAAAAGTGGGAAACACGTGCAGAATGCAAAGTTTTAAAGTTTTCAACCTAATAGAAATATTAAAAATATTAAAAAATATTAAAAATATTCCTAAAAGATATTTTTTGCACGATTGATAATTTTTGACTGTTTACCGTGACAGATTTTACGTCAGTAGGTGACATTTACTAGCAACTCGACGGTAAGTAATCCAACTCGACGGTAAGTACTCCAACTCGACGGTAAGTAATTCACTTACCGTCGAGTTAAAAAATCTCTTAATTTTAATTTATTTTTTGAAAGAATAAAGAAAACTAACAAATTATTTATTAATATTGAAACTTATGGTAAAATTTGTTAAATTATTTAATGAAATCCCACTTGTTTGGGCTGTGGTTTCACTTCTAACAGAAACTCCTGCAGAATCGCATACATTAGTAGTATCCAACATTTTTTCTCTACAAATACGCGATCAAAGTTGAAAACTTGGAAATATCAATGCCATCATAAAGAAAAACGGTGGATTTAATCATTGACTATTCTGCCCAGAGGCTTCCAGGAGCTTTCAACTGCATATGTCTTTGAACGAAATATGCCAATAGAGTCTTTTCTTCGATTCTTAAATTCTTGCCTTCGCACCATTTTTTAAAACTTTGGTAGGTATTTTGATAACGGATTTTGGATTTTTCGGGAATAATTGCTGAACACCCTTCTTCCCAAGCCCGTTCAATTTCTTCAAATTCACTTTGGCTCATATTTTAATTTATAATAATCAAAATTGTACTTAAAATTATTGACAACTAAATAAAAACTCAATTCTCCATTGTTGTTATGCACCCTAGTTACTACCTAACAACCAAAGTATCTATCTTGATAAAATGAATGAAACTAGTCAATATGACGAAAATGTTTAATTTTGTAATTTATAATGGTATCAATCGTGCAAAAAACGTTATAAGCATGTCGAACGTTAAGGGTAACCGATCTCAGACAATAATTGGAGTCGTCGCTCCGCTCCTCCCCCAAACAATTGTCTTCGATCGGTATAAAACCCTTACCGTTCTCCATACTTAATATACTATAATTGAAAACTTATTGGACCATTTTCCAGGTAACACATCCATGGCTTCTAAAAATTGCAAGCCAGATGGATGCTGAAGCGAAGAAGACAAGAGGGAATTCAAAAAACTTACAATTCACGACCCCGTCTGTTCAGCTGATAAATTTCAACAAAAAATGGACCTAGTTACTCAAAGGAGTTAAACCAATATAAAATGAAATAAGAGTGCTGGCTTGCGCTCTCTGTTCTAAGTGAAAAATAAGACGGTTTTGCCTTCGCATTGCAACTGAATAAAAATGGTATACATTTTTATTTACTTTTATATTGGTTTTACTCCTTTGAGTAACTAGGTCCATTTTCCGTTGGAATTTACCAGGAAAATGATCCAATAAGTTTTCAGTAGTAATTACACAAGAGCTCTAAAATTATTGAAATTTTCCCGAGTGACACTTTGTCAGTTTTAATTTCACGAGCTGAAGGCGAGTGAAATTATATCAAAGTGTCACGAGGGCAAAAATTCTATATTAATTTTAGAGATCAAGTGCAATTTGTTGCGATTATTTCATGAATAAAACTGTTCAACACCAAAATTTTATTGTAATTTATTTATGTAAGTACAACGAAGTTGTAACGAAACATTTTCGTGTTGCAACGAAATTGAAAATGGTTATTCATTTTTCATTATTTTCTTATTTATTCTTACTGTCGTGTGATATTCGTAAGATTATTTATTAATACGTATATTATGGATATTTTCTTAAATGTGACAGTTGTCAAAACTAGGAAACTGGTTGCCATTAAACAGAAACAATCTACATAAAAAATTCTATCCGTAATTTTCTACAGTAGATAATTCTCAGTATAATTTTAATCTGATTGGACAGAATTAAACACGTGATCAAATATCTTACTATACGATTGGAAGTTAAAATCATTAAGAAATAATCGATTTAATTTAGATTTATGGAGCTTTCTATTGGTCAGAATCTCCTATGAATGAAATAATCAATGAAATATCTTTTAGGAATATTTTTAATATTTTTTAATATTTTTAATATTTCTATTAGGTTGAAAACTTTAAAATTTTGACTTTCAGTTACCAGATGTCGTTAGACACCTACTTAATGGACGTCAGTTGCAATGCGGAAACAAGCTCTCGGAGATTGGTCACTGGGTGCAGAGAGCAGCAAGCCTACGCCTATCTGATGATGACTCCAAATAGAGTCGAAAATCGTCGATTTAGATTACTAGCTTGCGCTCTCTGTTCTAAGTGAAAAATAAGACAGTTTTCATTGCATTTGAATAAAAATGGTATACATTTTTATTTCATAAAGAAAACAAATACCATAGTTATCAGTTAAAGGGATAAAGTCATCACAAGCATCCAGATAAAAAAATAAAGATATTGAACAAGTGGACAAAATGAAATACTTAGGAGTCTGGATTACTTAAGATCTAAATCATAAATCAGAAATTCGATTAAGAATACACCAATCAAGAGAAGCCCTTTTGAGGATGAGAAAGATTCTGAGCAACTAAATAATTAATCTACAAATCCGATATCGGATAGTAAAATGTTATGTCCACTCTGTTCTTCTTTATGGTGCCGAAGCTTGGAATATTGATGAATTAATGAGAATTTTGAGATGTGACCTTTTAGGGGAATTTTGAAAATACCTTGGACCGATCACATTACGAACGAAATGGTGTTGCACAGAATGGCAAGATACAGAAAAATTTTGGTCACCATTAAAAGGAGAAAGACAGCATATTTCGGCACATACTTATAAATAAAAAGTACGAGTTGTTGCAACTGACAATGAAGGGTAAAACCAAAGAAAACAGGGGTCTTGGTAGATAACAAATATCAAATATGAGTAGAGTTTTGGACTCTAACGGAAGCAACAACGAAGATACTGGAAGCGTTCTAAATGTGGACATATAGAAGGATTCTTAAGATATCATGGATGGACTAAATATCAAATGCCAAAATACTTCAAAAACTTAACAAAGAGAAGGAAATAATATGCACGGTGACCAGAAGAAAATTAGAATATGTCGGCCACATCACAAGACATGAAACAGAATATAACCTGTTGAAATGCATTTTGCAGAGAAAAGTGAATGGTAAAAGAGGCGTCGAAAGAAGAAGAATATCTTGGCTCAGGAACTTGAGGATCTGGTTTGCGACATCCACCACAGAGCTTTTCAAGGCAGCAATTAATAAAATTATCATTACCAGAATGATTGCCAACATTCGTAATGGATAGGTATCAGAAAAAGAAGAAATGTTAGTGTATGTGTGTGTGTGTCATGAAAAAAAAATCATGTACAAAAAGAATATCTTTAAAACTATTTATATTTATTAAGTACTCATCAGTCTGTTACACCTTAGTACAAAGTTTTCTCAAATTTCATAGATAATATAATAAATACAGCACAAATATTGTATATTGAGTAAAAAATTTATATGAACAAAAAATCATTATATCTTATAATATAATGTACCACTTTATAAAATTCTTTTATTAGTTTTCTATATAAGTCGTCTTTTTACAACACAGCCATTCCACAAAAACGCACACAAAAAGAAGGTAGAATAAAAATCTTCCCCACAATGTAGTAAATATCATTAGCACATTTCAAATACAAACTATATTGCAAGTACAAGCATAATAAATTTAAATTAAAATAGTGTTCCTATTCACTCCTAATCACTCATACCTACTTAAGCTTTTTTAAAGCTAAATTGGAAACCATCGGGTGACCTGTTTAAAGACAATTTACCAGGAGGGTAAAACCTGTGTGGAGGTGGGGTAGTAGGGTTATATTGTGGTTGAGGTCTGTATTGAGGTTGAGGTTGGGGTTGAGGTTGGTACTGGGGTTGTGGCTGATATTGTGGTTGAGGTTGATATTGAGGTTGAGGTCTGTATTGAGGTTGAGGTTGGGGTTGAGGTTGATATTGGGGTTCTGGTTGGTATTGGGGCTGGGGCCTATATTGTGATTGAGGTTGTTGCTGATATTGGGATTGTGGTCTAGAATACTCCGGAGGATTGTATTGTGGTAAAGGTTGGTACTCAGGTCTTGGAGCTACTGGTAATACTGTTGGGATTGGTTGAGGAATTCCGTCTCCTGTTGCCATAAAACCATCTTTTCCAGCCGTGTAGGTTACAGTGTGTCTCTGACCGTTGGGATCTACGTAAGAGTAGGAACCTTGACGTGTGCCGTCTGGTGAGCTCACTTCTTTGAAGTTAACGCCATCTTCTTGTTGATATTGAGCACCAAAACGACCGTCAGCTTGAAGGTACCTATCTTCCGCCAAAATTGCAGCGGTTCTTGAATCACCTTGGTAGCCCTGGCCCAAAACGGTTGAAATAAGGGCTAAGGATATGACCTAGAACAAAAAAAAATATTTCCTATGATATTACGACAAAACAATTACGACTTCGACAGGAATTATGTAATATAATTTATTTTTATTTAAATTAAGCAATTAATTAAATATAAATATAAAACATGAATATATCTGTTTTTTTTAATATTATTAATTTTTTTAATAATTAGAAGTTAAAGCTTCAGCTAGACTGATCCCATATTTCCCGAGATTTAAGTTTGAAATGGCAATAACTTGCTATTGGCACGCTGCTTAAGTAAAAAGGTCGACACAGAGGAACAAAAACAATAGAGAAAAGAAATGGTGAAACTCGGAATAGAATTGGTAGCACAAATATAAGAGAATAGTGAAATTCGAACAGAGTGAACAGTGTTCATTTGCCTGATTTGATCACGTTACGTTATGTATTTTAGGTTATACAAATTGTGTTGAGCTTATTATATTTTTGGTTCTTTTTAATTGATAATTTCACAGTATTAGATCATTTTCGTTCGTGTTTCTGTATACTGAATGCTATCCAGAAAATGAACAGGGTTCATTTTCCTTTCCAATTGAAAGGTTGTATAGAGCACGAAGGGGTGCTGACGACGGCTGAAGCAAAAAAAAACATAATACATGGTTGATATACTTATGGATCACAAAAGAGAAACAAATAAGAGCAGACAAGAAAACATAAATAAAAGAGGAAAGTGAAAAACAAACAAAATGCGTCGAAAATAAGCACATGAAACATAAGGACGATTTTGGCCCTAGTAAAAATATTGGATATATGCGAACAACTCAAAAAGGACTTTACAATCATATATACTCATATCTTTTATGATTGTAGTGTTATACTCAGAAGGAAAGAAGCAAAGACCAAAATGAGTGCTACAAAAAAGATGATACCTATATATTTATTATACTAGGACACCTCGATGCTCAGGTAGGAGAGGATTTTTACAACAAACTGAAGGAAAGCATTTTAGTTTACAGAAACACGAATGAAAATGGTCCAATACTGTGTTACTTAGCAATAATGACCAACATGATAATAAGCTCAACAAAATACCCTAAAATACATAAAGTAACCTCATGTCACCACATTAGACGACGACCAGATAAATTGATCACTTTGATCATTAACAAAAGAAAACAGTTTTCAATAAAGAATGTGAGATCATTTAGAGGTGCGTGTGCAGATTCGGACACAGCCACTATAAGACAAAAAGTTAAAATAGAAAACAAACAGAAAATGGAACGTAAATAAATGGCACAATGCATAAATTAA
Source organism: Diabrotica virgifera virgifera (assembly GCF_917563875.1). Taxonomy (NCBI): domain Eukaryota; kingdom Metazoa; phylum Arthropoda; class Insecta; order Coleoptera; family Chrysomelidae; genus Diabrotica; species Diabrotica virgifera. Next base: position 65,024,753 of record NC_065446.1, on the reverse strand, counting down.
TAATAAAAAAGTAGATATAACGATCCAAATAAAAAAAATAAAAAGCAGAAGGTATAAAATCAGAATGGGAGACGCCAAAAATCAACAGATAAAGCTGCGAATAAGCAGGTTGGCACAGACCAGAAGGAAACAAAACACGAGTAATATAATCAGGAATGTAAAGAAATTACGGCAAAAGGTGCAAGCAAGAATCAAATTGATGGATATATGAAAAAATACAGGAAATAGAACAGGTAAGAAAAAATTGAAACAATTCAAATTTATTTTATGTATTACGGCAAAACAAACCAAAAAATGCAAGAAAAGTTAAAAACGGAATAAAAAACAAGCGTAGTTATAATAGAGGACAATAATTGTTACTAATAAAAGAAAGCAGGGGCAGATCATTAAAAGGGAATTTTTAATAGAGAATGTACTGAAAAAAAAAATCAACGAGTAAGGGGTTAACGAAGAAAAAGTTGACGAAGTAGACCTCGAAATTTTAAAAGAGCAAACAATACAGAAATTAAAGGAGGTAATACAGGGAAGCACATGGAAAAGCTCCTGGTAAAGTCGAAATTAACATGGAATTTATAGAATATGGAGGAAGGGAGCCGACGGAAAAAATATTAACCCTATTGAAAAATGTATGGAAAGAAGAGAAGACGCCAAATGACTGAAAGAAGATAGGGGAGGTAATACATAGGGGAGGACAATACATAAAAAGAAAAATCAACAAGTTTGGTAAAAATATGGGGAAAACATCACTAATAGACGAAGAGGCAGCGCTGAAAAATCTCTTTGAATTTAACAAAGCTATATTTTTCACAGTTGATTACTGTGATTGTGTAGAGAAACATACTGCGTTCGGTCAAGCGAAACGTAGAACAGGGGTTACTGAGAGGGTATAAAAGTTGCTTTCCTACGAAGGTAATTAAATCCATTTACTAAGGCTGAAAATCAGTACACACATTCTAAATTGAATATAAATAAAAGTTATTATAGTCGGTCAGCTGTATGACGGGACAGAGCCGGTCGGTCGGCCCCAATGAATGTACAGGGTTATTCACTATATTTTGGCCCCTTTGTAAACTGCTTTATTTAGAGAATTAGAAAAAAATGTAAAATACAAAAGTTACTCGATTTTTAAAATATGATTTTTTGACATATATATCGTACTAGTGACGTCATCCATCTGGGCGTGATGACGTAATCGACTATTTGTTTAAATGAGAATAGGAGTCGTGGGCTAGTTCATTTGAAAGGTTATTCAATTCTCTATACAGTACTATAAACATTAAGATCATTATTTTTACAGGGTGTCCAAAATTTTTTTTGAATTATTAATTAAACAATTCATTTAATTAAAAAAAAATTTTGGACACCCTGTATAATTAGTCATGTTAATGTTTATATTGCTAAATAGGGAATTGAATAACCTTTCAAATGAGCTGGCACTCGACCCCTATTTCCATTTAAAAAAATAGTCGATTACGTCATCACGCCCAAATAGATGACGTCACTAGTACGATATATATGTAAAATAATCATAATTTAAAAATTGAATAACTTTTGTATTTTACATTTTTTTTATAATTCTGTAAATAAAGCAGTTTACAAGGGGGTCAAAATATAGTGAATAACCCTGTACATTCACTGGGGCCAACCGACCGGCTCTGTCCCGTCATACAGCTGACCGACTATAATAACTTTTATTTATATTTAATTTAGAATGTGTGTACTGATTTTCAGCCTTAGTAAATGGATTTTTAATTACCTTCGTAGAAAGCAACTTTGATACCCTCTCAGTAACCCCTGTTCTACGTTTCGCTTGACCGACCGCAGTATGTTTCTCTACACAATCACAGTAATCAACTGTGAAAAATTTAGCTTTAGAAAATTCAAAGAGATTTTTTAGCGCTGCCTCTTGGACTATAAGTACAACGTATAAAATAAAAGATGTTAAATACTCAAAAAACAAATAATGGAAAAGCAAATGAATACAAATTAGAATTAAAAATGCTGTTTATAGACTTCAAAGGGGCATTCGATTCGACTAATTGAAAGAACTTATAAAATCACTGGAAAAATTAAAAATCCCAGGTAACTCCGAAAATGAATAAATATGACAATACCAAAAATAGCATACTTAAAGACGCAAAGAAGTTAGACACGTGAAATCGTTATAGATAAAGGGGTGAAACAAAGATATTATGATGCTTTATCCTCAACACGGTGTAATCTAGCTTTAAAATATTTGCTTTGAAATATAAATATACGAAACTTAACAAGAAATGGTGGACAAATAATTGCCTATGTAGACGATATTTAGAAAGGAAAACACGAGAAGACTCAATGACTCAAATTAAATCTAGAGACGAGATAAATAATACGATTAGTATATATTAGCGCATTAGTATATATTAAAATAAGTAGTATAAGAGTGGAAAAAATGATAATGAATAAATCGATAAAACAGACTTAAGAATAATGAAAAAACTGTCCAGATATAATCTGTCTACAAGAGACCAATTTAAAACCTCAACAAAAATACAGTCCCAAACACTACACATGCTTCCGTAAGGACAGGATGCTTTTTAACCATGCTAGTGGTGGTGTTATTGCATTAGTAAAAAAATCCCTCGACGCAGATTTATTTCCCGTAGTAAGCAATTTAGAAGCGATAGTCATCAAAATTGAATCCTCCATGTCCTTTTACATATGTAATATCTACATTCCTCCCAACTCACAGGTAAATTACACAGACTTGCTACACCTTATAGACCAAATTCCAAAACCACGTTTAGTCATAGGTGACTTTAATGGACACAATATAATATGGGGATCTTCTAACACAAGTTCGATGGGAAGAACAATAGAAAACTTATTATATAACTTGGATTTAAATTGTCTTAATGATGGAACGCCTACTAGGTTCAACTCAGCATCGGGAGAATCCTCAGCAATTGACTTAAGTCTCTGTGATCCAATTTTAACTCCATCCTTAACTTGGGAAGGGCTGTCGTTCACCTATGGCAGCGACCACCACCCCATAAAAATCTGCAATACTAATACTCTACCGGAAATACAAGACAAATTTGTTCCAAAATAGAAAACCGAGAAGGCTGATGGGGTGAGTTTCTCAACATATATTGATAATTCCATAGAAAGATGTGAAATTAACCACTGTGATATCGATAGAACAATCGCTAATTTTAATCACTCAATACTAAAAAGTGCCGAACTTTATATTCCAAAAACAAAAAAAAATATACAATCATCATCCAGTACCATGGTGGAATAAAGATTGCGAAGAAACAATGTGACAAAGTCAAAAAGCTCTAAATAGGTTTAAACGGCACAAAACCCAAAAAAACAAAATTGAATTCAAGCGCCTAAAAGCCAGAGCCCAATTAGTTATAAAAAAATAAAAGAAACCTCATGGTCAAAATACGTCTCTGAAATAAACTGTTCTACTCCAATGACTGAAGTTTGGAAAAGAGTAAATAAAATCTCCGGTTTAAAGTATTCCTCATCAATTAACACTCTTAAAATTAATAATACTATATTTTCTACCTCACAAGGCATTGCTGAAACTCCTGCTTCCACCTTTGAACAACATTCCTCTAGCGAAAACTACAACACTAACTTTAGAGACTACAAACAAGACAAAGAACGCACTATCTTGTCTTTAGAAGAATCCTACGAAAACCACCTATCTAAACCTCTTACTATCATGGAACTGAATAGCTCCTTACAGGACATAAAAAACTCAAGTCCAGGACCCGACAATATCCCTGTTCTCTTTCTTAAGCAACTGTCAATATTGGCAAAACAACATCTCCTGCTAATTTTCAATCAAATTTGGCAGCATCGGCAATTTCCGTCTGCATGGTCAAAGGCTACAATTCTACCGTCTTTATAATCCAGAAATCCTCGACTTGACCCAGAATCATACAGGTCCATCTCTCTAACATGTGCCATGGCTGAATTAATGGAAAAAATAGTCAACGCCCGGCTTATGTGGACACTGGAAAACACTCATTTTTTCTTACCAGAGCAAAACGGCTTCAGACGTAACCGGTCAGCAGTCGACAATATTGTAGACCTACAAAGTGATGTCCAAGAAGCATTAGCAATGAATCAAATGTGCATAGCTATTTCCTTCGATCTAAAGAAAGCCTTCAATACGTGCTGGAGATACAGCATCATTGAAAACTGCACGCATCCAATATTCGAGGACACTGCTTAGCCTACATCGAAAATTTCTTAAAAAACTTCTCCTTCCAAGTAAGAGTCAACAACGTTTATTCAGATTTTCATACTGCAGAAAATGGTACTCCACAAGGCTCAGTACTCAATCCTACCCTATTCCTAGTTGCCATAAACAGCATATTAAATAAATTATCTAAACCTCTCAAAACTCGCCTCTATGCAGACGATTTAGTGGTGTACATTAAAGGAGCACAAAAAGACTCTTTGTGCCGAATAGTACAGTCATTTTTAACCCAGCTAGAAGAATGGACAGCAACTACAGGATTCGAATTCTCCGTTACAAAGACAACTGGGATGCTGTTTTCGAAAAAATCATCCATTGCTCCAGTCCTTTATCTTCACAACAACGTCATTCCCTTTGAAAACTCCGTGAAATTGCTCGGTATGTGGTTAGATCAAAAGCTTTCCTGGAAAAAGCACATACAACACTTGGCGCTAACATGCAACAAAAGACTCAACTTGCTTAAAACCGTATCAAATTGTTTCTGGGGTCCAACTTTCTACGCTGCTGCTTCTGTACAAAACACTAATTAGATCCAAAATCGATTACGGTTTAATTGTTTATGCCTCCGCAACTAAGACTACCCTAAAACCACTAGATACAATCCACAATGCCGCACTTCGGATCGTTCTCGGAGCTTTTCACACTTCACCAATAGAAAGCATATATTCCGAAACTGGAGAACCATCATTGCAGTATAGGCGGACAATTCTAACACTTTCACATGCTTCTTCCGTAGCTGCCAATAAGGATCATCCACTATTTGAAAATACCTTTTCCAAAAATAATCACGACTTTTTCTCCAATAGACCTCGTACCGGAAAACCTTATATAAGGCGAATAAGATCAATTTTAAATGAACTCGATGCAACAATTCCAGACGTGTTTCACTGTAACATCCAATATCCAACTCCAGGGTTAATAGACATCCCAAATTGCAACACCTCTTTACTAGAGTTCTCCAAAAAATACACTTACACCTTACTTATAAAAAACAAACTGAACGAGATTCTTGAACGAGACTACCTAAACTGCACAAACATCTTTACCGATGCCTCTAAGTCCAGTGAAGGTATTGGTTGTGCATTTGTAACTCCGACGTCTACTTTTCAATTTAAACTACCGCCTAGTTCAAGCGTTTTCACCGCTGAACTATTTGCTCTGTATCGCGCCCTAAAACATGCAAATATTTCAAAGCCTCTGTTTCTCACCGACTCGCTCAGCTTTCTTCTCGCAATCCAGCATTGTATCCTGAAAGTCCTTTAGAGAAACTATGAGCTACAAATTGCCCAAGAGAACAACACAACTCCGAAATTTATATGGATCCCATCACATATAGGAATTATCGGCAATGAAGAGGCAGACAGAAGTTCTCGTAATGCAGCGACAAGGGCGATATCCGAATTAGTGCTCGAGTGTATCGCAATCTAAACTAAAATCGGTAAAACCAGATACACGACAGTGGAAAACAAGTGCTAGTTCGAGGTTTATTCAAACGGTTCTAACGCGCCTACGTATAGGGCACACCAAAATTACACACTCATATTTACTTTCGGCCAGTTAACGTCCCATGTGCGACCTATGTGCTACGCCTCTTACCGTCACCCATCTGTTAATTGAGTGTCCAAAATATCAACGTGAACGTTCAATGAACAATCTACCAAACACTCTACCAGCTTTATTAGGAGAAAACTGTCCAGTAAAAGACTTACTCAACTATCTAATTTCTATCAATATTTTGTATCAAATCTAGTTATTTTTTTTACTTGTTAAAAATCATTGTTAACCTTTGTTTATCAAGTAATGCCGCTAATAACCTCTTGGTGAATGCGGTAATTTTCTTTAATAAAAAAAAAATGAAAAAAAAAGATCATGAAAATTAAAACAAATCGAAATAAATATAGAAGCAGAAAAAAATTCTGATTAAGAAAGTACTGAAAGAATATATCGTGACTAAAACAGGCAATGCAAAACTAGATGGCTAGGTCACATCTGTCAATGTAACGTCGTCGCTAGATATGACTAGGTGTAAACAAAAAAGTGCTCGAGTGGAGGCCACGGGTAGGCAAACGAAGCCGGGGAATACCCCAATGCGATGAACAGAAGGCTTCAAAATAATTATTGTGGCCAATTGAATAGTATGGAAGCGTAAAAGAAATAGATGGAAATGTCTGGAGGACGCCTTTGTTCAACAATGAACAAATAAGGGCTGATTGATGATGATGATAATGATAATGATAATGATGATGATGATGATGATGATGATGATGATGATGATGATGATGATGATGATGATGATGATGATGATGATGATGATGATGATGATGATGATGATGATGATGATGATGATGATGATGATGATGATGATGATGATGATGCCAATCATATGTATATAGGACTTTTCTCTAATATATTTAAAGCAGTTATATTTTTAACAGCTATGTATTAATAATTAAAATAAAATAAGTCAAAAGGCCTAAAATCTAGATTGAGATTTCTTAGTAGTTAGGAATTCTAATGGTGTATGTACCTAAAGGCTACTCACTACTAAAGGGTACTAAAGGATAGTTCATTTGAAAGGATATTCAATTCTCTATTCAAATATATAAACGTTAACATAATTATTTATACATAGTGTTAAATAAAAACTAATTAAATTATTTAAGACAAAAAGAAGAATATGTGTAATTTATTTAATTCAAAATACATACGTTTTCCTGTTGTCAGAAAACTGAAAAAGAAAATGTTTATTTGACAAATAAATACTCTTTTTTTTTACTTAAATTCAATGTTAAAGCTGCCACCCATCTCCCTTATGGCAGTTTGAACATATTCGTTTAACCTTCCGATGACCAACCTTTTTTTGTTACACGGATTACCAACGGGGGTAAAAAATGACCCCAAGTCAAACATGACAATTGACAAAAAAAAATGAAATTGTTTTAAGAAATATAATAATGTATTCCTAATTTTAATGTTACTATTGTATCAATAAATTATAAATAAACATTAGTAAAACATATTTTTAATTACAACTGAACAAAAACAGGAATCATCATTCTGAACTTAGAACTAAAGAAATTTTAAAATATACACTAATTACATCACCACAGGTTTAACAAACATTTTTTTCAATATTGAAAGGTTTCTTACATAAAATTCCACATAATAGACGGTATTTACTTAATATAAAATTGGAATATGGAAGGCCAAGGGAGTTCGTCTTTGACCCCAAATTCAGAAAATATCTTTACCACCTATCTCTACCGAAAGTATACTTTTCCAGACCTGATTGTAGGGAGCAAAGTTGTACTTTTCCTCCCTAGGGAGGAAAAGTAAAAGTGACGTCATGGTATTTCATTCATGAAATATAACTTATTGACGCCCTGTACAATATCTATTTTCTATTACGAAGTATCTATACATTTTAACGTTTATTTATAAAACACCCTGTATTTTGCAGAATGGTAAAAAACAGTAAATTGTTATTTTGATTTAACAATGTTTACATTAATAATTTGACTTATATTTGACAGTTGACAGTTATAGTGTACATACTTGTTAGTTTTAGTTCTAATAAATTTTGATGGTTAGTTACATAAATAAAATAAGTAAAAATGAAAAAATGACTTGTTATTTGAGGAAGGTGGAAAAACCATATGTATAACATGGGAGTAAAGTGTCTTTTCCTCCCTTGAATGATTACCAGTAAACTTCATTCTCGGGAGGAAAAGTTACACTTTCCTCCATTGTTAAATATAGGGAATTTTTTTATTACAAAATATGAGGGTATCTAGAATAATATTAAAGTCAAATAAAAAAATAATGAGTTTAAAATTGAAAATATTTCCGAATTTATTAAATAAAAACATGCATTGGGGTCCAAATTTACCCCCCTTGGCCATCCGAAATTTAAGCGAAATTCAATGTTTATTTTTCAAATAACCATTTTTTTCCAGTTTTCTTACAATGGGAAAACGTATTTTGAATTAAATAAATTACTTATATTCTTCTTTCTGTCTCAAATAATTTAATTTAAAAAAAAATGTTTTTGAACACCCCGTATAAATAATTATGTTAGTGTTTATATTTTTGAATAGAGAATTGAATACCCTTTCAAATGAGCTGTCACATGACCGCTATTCTTATTTAAAAGATATATGAATGCCGAAAAACCGTAATTTAAAAATAAAAATCGACCTGTTTCGGGTTTTTTCCTTAAAGTCGCCGGTTTACGAAATAATGAATTTATGCGTTACTTTATGGATGCACTGTACAGTGCTTTTCAGATAAAACTATCCACCTTAAATAACTTTTGAACCACTGATTTTTAGGAAAAAAAAACGCAAGAGCACGTCAAATAATACTTAAAGGGGGAAACATTATGTCATATTTAAGCTTGCCGGGAAAGGCACCCCCTTACCCACCGTATCATCCGTATTTTTTAATTACTTCCACCTTTTTTTATTTCATAAATGGATTCTCGTCGTTGTACTGATTTCAAAAATGCTTAAAGTGATTAGTTTATGAGAAAATAAATACAAAAACAAGCAAACTGTATTGATTAAAAATTATTTTTTAATAATTTTATAACATTTAGCATGAACATTTCACTACCAAAAATTTTAACAATAATTATTCAAAATTTCAAAAGTCATTTTAAGTAATTATTGTTAAAATTTTTGGCAGTGAAATGTTCATTCTAAATGCTTGTATGTAATAAAACTGTTAAAAAAATAATTGTTTTCAATCCAGTTTTCTTGCTTTTGTATTTAGTTTTCTCACAAACTAATCACTTTGAGCATCACGTGTTATACATTTTTGAAATCAGTACAAAGAGGAGAATCCAAATAAAAAATAAAAAAATAGGTGGAAGTAATTTTAAAAAAATTAAGGGTCGATACGCGGGGTGAGAGGGTGGGTTCACCGGCAAGTTTAAATATGGTATAATGTCTCCCCCTTCAAGTATCTATTATTTGACGGGTTTTGCGTTTTTTCTAAAATCAGTGGTTCAAAAGTTATCTAAGGTAGATAGTTTTATCTGAAAAGCACTGTATAAAATATTAATATAATTTATTGAATTAGATAGAATAACAAAAAAATTCTTATTCACTTAAAAATATTAAACCAATATTACCCACACAGTTCTTACATACCATGTATTAACATTTTAATTTATGTATTGAAAATAAAAATATGAATAAATTGTGAAAGTTGATTACCTAGGGCTAAACGGGATAGTAAAGGTAAAAGAGAAAAGGAAGTAGAACAACAAAGAAGCAAATATAACTCCAATTAAAATAAATTTTATTAGCAGATCGGATTAGAAGACGGACCAAGAATTACAAGCATCTTTAATTATATAAAAACTAGAAAATAGAACAATAAAGGAAGATAAGATAATCATCAATACCTAGAAGATAATTATCAATCATAATATTGTAGAATCTCTAGGTACGTAGAAAAATAAACATACCTAATTATTGTTTATTTACTAAAAAAATTAATGGAGAAAAAAAGGGAAATACTACAGGAGAAATAATAATATGAATACATATCAAAGGAGTAGGTATACTTCAAAATTTAAAAAAGAAATTTTTTAAACTGTTAATAAGGATAACTCTGTAAATATTTCAATGGATTTGCACTAACATTTATTAAAAAATTTTAAAATTAAACTATAAAATTATAATATAGATATTATTTATTAAAACAGTTAATGATTGTATGAGCAATTGGTAACAGGTAAACGCAAAAGAATGCGGTATTGCATTATGCTCTCAACAAAGACAATATAAGGTTAACCACTTGCCAACGAGAACCTTTCACCCGGATATCACCGCAGGAATATTTATAATTTCCTGCTATTCGAAACCGCCACCAAAATTTCACAAAATTATAATTAAGCGTGTCAATTTTGTTTTTAATATTTTTTGAATACTCACAAATTTCAACATGATAGATTTTTTCCGGAGTCTATCAAAAGGTGAAACTATTACTAGTGCCCCTCCAGCCGTTAATTTAGTTATATAGCAAGGAGTAACCTTGGGTACTGCGACCGTGGAACACTCCTTGTATTATGGTGTGGTACTACTATTCTCTGTACTTCGACTTATTTCTGCAAAAGACTCGATTTTGGTGTGGTTAATACTAGACAAACTGAAATACCTAGTAATTTATTGAGATAAGCGAATTGATTCCATAAAGTAACAAAAGCATGTTTACGTTTATTTATTATTATTTTATGGGGGATGTAATAAAAATATTCATCAAAAGCTAAACCAAGATTTCTAAAGCGATTGATGGCTATACAGAGGGATTCATTAAGAATCTCTGAGTTGTAGATTCTAGACCTCAAAATATGATTCTGTCAAACAGGCGTTATACAAATATTGCTACTTTCCGAGATACCGCGTGTTTAAAGTTTAAATATAGATTTTCATTTTCGTAATAATTTTGTATATACAGGGTGATTGATTAGTGGGATAAAGCTCAATAGATCCACTATAGTAATAGATAACAATAAAAGTTAATAACAAAAATTGTAGCCAACTTTGAGCTTCACATTTTAAAATTAATTAGAATGTTACAGGGTGTTCAATAACATCGTGGCAGACCAAACTTATTTTTTTTTAAATAGAACACCCTATATTTTATCTTATATTCGAAATCTTCTTAACTTCCCCATTACAAAAATGTAAAGGTTTGTTATGTTATATTGGGTATTTCCAAAGTTATAACCAATTTCCTAGGAAAATCGTAATAAGTTAAGCTCCCTGTATAAATAAAAATAAGCACAACGGCAATGGTTTATTGATGTCATATTTTCTTACTTATTGTCAAAATTGATAAAAATTATTGACATTGCTAATTTTCTTTATATCGAATACACGGTGAATCCAAACGCAGGTACATTATTTTCTCAGTAATTTTAAATGGAACACCCTGTATTTTATATCACTATTGAAATGTACCATTAGCGTACTTTAATTTGTATACAACATTCCCTATGTCTAAATTTATTAGTATTCGAGATATTTTCATTTTTCTGGGTGGCCACCAGTAGCGTGGCCACCCAGATCACCAAAATTTAAAAAACTGGACTGATTTTTTGGGCTTACGTTAAGAATAAAGCTTATAAAATGCCTCCGAGAACAAGGGATGAGATGAAAAATAGAATACAAAGTGTATTTCGAAGTATTAATTTACAAATGCTTCATAGTGTAAGTATTTTGTACAGAAAGCATTTTGAACATCTTATGTAAATAAATATATAAAATATTTTACTAAGAGTAGCTTCCCATTTTTTCAAAAATGTTGTATTTTGTGTTCGTGTTTTTTTTTGTAAAATTTTTACTGATGAATTATTTTTCGTTCTTTTTTTGTTACATTGTTACATTTACATACAAAAGTAGTTTTTAATTGTTTTCGCAAAATGTTGTATTTTGTGTTTATGTGTGTGTTTTTTTTTAATTTATGACTAATCAATTATTTTTCTTTCTTTATTTGTTACATTTACATAAAAAGTAGTTTTTAATCGTTTCAAAAATGTTGTATGTTGTCGTTGTGTTTTTTTTTGTAAAATTTATTACTAATAAATTATTTTTCTTTTTTTATTTGCTACATTGTTACATTGATTACCGGATTGACAATCAGTAATCTTAAATTATCAGTTTTAAAAAATTCAGTCATGGCTTACTTAAAATTTGGAAATATTTAGACCCCTAATTAATAATTTGCTCTGAAAAATGAAAATATCTCGAAAACTAATAAATATAGACATAGGGAATATTATACAGAAATTAAAGTACGGTAACGGTACTTTTCGATAGTGACATAAAATACAGGGTGTTCCATTTAAAATTACTGAGAAAATAATGTACTTGCGCTTTGACTCACCCTGTATTCGATATAAGGAAAATTAGCAATATCAACCATTTTTTGAAATTTTCACAATCATCAAAAAAATATTGCATCAATAAACCATTGCTGTTGTGCTTATTTTTATTTATACAGGGAACTTGTTACGATTTTCATAGGAAATTGGTTATAACTGTAAATACCCTGTATAACATAAGAGAACTTTATATTTTTGTAATGGGGAAGTTAAGAAGATTTCGAATATAAGATAAAATATAGGGTGTTTCATTTAAAAAAGCATTAGTTTGGTCTGTCACGATGTTATCGAACACCCTGTAACATTCTAATATATTTTAAAATGTGAAGGTCAAAGTTGGCTACAATTTTTGTTATTAAGTTTTACTGCTATCTATTACTATAGCGGATCTATTGAGCTTTACTCTACTAATCAATCACCCTGTATATTTTCAAAATGTCCACTTAAAAATCAGCAATTTTGCATTTTTTGCATTAGGATTGCTAAAAGTGCTCCTTATAAAAGGCGCCGGATACACTTGCTTGTAAATCAAAACAATATTTTTAGTGTCCATTCGGTTAAATACTGTACGTTACATTGTCTTGTAATGTCTTCATTCCTCTTTCGATTACTCAGCGTATTTCCTGTAATTCTTCTCAGATTCTCATCTCTGCCGTTTTCAGTAGTCTTTGATGTGTTATAGCTCTATCGGGTCTTGTTTCTGATGCGTATGTCATTATTGGTCATACACTGGCTTTATAAATTCTTGCCTTCATCTCAGTGTTAATATCTGGATTTCGCCGTATTTGCTATTTGTACTTGATTTCTCACTTCTTTGTCCAGGTCTCCATTCCAAGGTATTTTATTTCCATTACTTGTTCAATCCTGATGTTATATTTTATATCTGATTGGCTCTTTACTGATTACTATCGTTTTAGTTTTCTGAGATGAAATTCTCATATTGCATTCTTTTGCGTTTATGATAAATCTGTGGACTAATCTTTGCAGACTATCTTTATCCTGGACTAATAGTCTGCGTAACCGAGTATTTTTACTTCTGTGTTTCCCATTCTGTATCATCTTTCTTTATTAACGCTTTTGATTATTCCATTCATGAGTAAATTGAAGAGTTTAGGGCTCCATGAGTCTCCCTGTCTTATTCCGCTGCCTATGTCTATAGGTTTTGTAAGTTATCCATCCATTCTGACTTCCATTTTGTAGTTTTGGTAGATGTTTTCAATGGTTTTTATGATATCTAGGGAGACTTCTCTAGTATACAGAAGATGAATTACATCTTTGAGTCTTACTCTCTCAAATGCTTTCTTCAAGTCAATCAGACATAGAAATGCTGGTCTATTATACCCTAGTGATTCTCAGTATTTTGCTTTATGACGAATATTGCATTTGTACACGATCTTCCAGTACGAAAATCCTGTTGTTCACCTGCTAAGCTTATCCTCTGATTCATTAGGTCTTGTAAAATTTTAGTTGCAAGTTTTAGGGTAGTATTTAACAAGTTGATACCTCTGTAGTTTTCTGGCTGCTTTTTATCTCCTTTTGTGAATAGTAGAATTAGTTCGCTTGTTCTCCGTTCTTCCGGTATTTTATTGTGTTTTATGATTTTGTTAATTAATGTTGTTAATTGTTCTGTCATTGCTGCATGTTGCTATTGACATGAAAGATATTTCTTTATAATACAGAAGATGAATTACATCTTTGAGTCTTACTCTGTCAAATGCTTTCTTCAAGTCAATCACACATAGAAATGCTCGTCTATTATACTCTAGTGATTCTCAGTAATTTGCTTTATGACGAATATTGTATTTCTATACGATCTTCCAGTACGAAAACCCTGTTGTTCACCTGCTAAACCTCTGATTTATTAGTTCTTGTAGAATTTTAGTTGTAAGTTTTAGAGTAGTATTTAATAAGTTGATACCTCTGTAGTTTTCTGGCTGCTTTTATGTCATTTTTTGAATAGTAGAATTAGTTTTCTCGTTCACCATTCTTCCAGTATTTTGTTGTGTTTTATGATTTTGTTAATTAATGTTGTTAATTGTTCTGTTATTGCTGCTCCACGGTATTTCAGTAATTCGTTTGGTATTCCAACCCTATCTGCAGCTTTTCTGTTAATTAGCTTTTCAAGTGTTTTTTAAACTTCCTGTGTACTTACAGTAATATCTTCATTTGTGGTAATTTCTGGTGTTTCCGGTTCTAGCGTCATTTGTTTTCCTCTGCATAGAACTTATTTAAATCTTACTTGGGACCAAAAAGGCATTCAAATAGAAAACCTAATAGGGGGTGCCCAATCCACAGGAGCATGGATAACTGTGAGAAGCTTAAAAACGAATGCAACGAACGAAGTAATCACAGATTTAATCCCTATACTAGAATGAGGTAACCACTACGAGAAATTGCTTACCAAAAATATACCAGAATACACAAGTACGAACCCCCAATCGAGTAACAAAGAAATAGATAGAAGCATCAATATATTAGAAGAGGAAACAAGGACGACGTTATTCAGAATGAAAATGGCCGATCACCTGGTCCAGGAAACATCCCTGTCGAACTTCTGAAGGCAGGAGGCCCCTGTCTGATAAACAGAATTACACAGATTATGAATTGCTGCTGCAAATACAGATACCATGTGAGTGGAAGAAGGCTCATTTAGTTTCTATTTTTAAAAAGGGTGATGGAAAAGACCCAAACTGCTATCGAGGCTTAAGTGTAAACAGTACTATGTGCCGCCTGTTTAGCAAAATATTAAACAATAAAATTAAACAGAACATAGGTCATTAAATAGGAGAAAATCATAGTGGATTCACACCAGACAGATTTTGTACAGATAACCTTTTTGTTTTGCAACAACTGGCAGAAAAGTTTGTATCCGTAGGAAAATAATTACACTTAGCTTTTGTTGACTTAGAAAAGGCATATAACACGGCTCCTAGAACAAAGTTGTGGGAAGCCTTGAAATACCTGAATATTGACAACCACGTTTTGCCGATTATGATAGAAATGTACAGGAATAATACAGTACAGGTTAGAAAGGGAGAGATATTGTCGCACTCCATTAATGTCACAAAACGCCTTAGACAGGGATGTAGTATGTCTCCTATTTTATTTTATTTGTATGTTGATGCAGCCCTTAGTAACTGGAAGAAGAGATGTGGCAGAATGGGTGTTCCAGGTTCCAGTTAATGACAATGACAACATCCTTTTCTCTCTTAGTTTTGCAGATGATCAGGTCGTGATAGCTTAGGATGCTTTCGACCTAGAATTTATGATGATAAGGTTGTATCATGAGTATCAAAGGTGGGGACTGCAAGTGAGTCTAACAAAAACAGAGTATTTGGTAGTAAACAGCGAGGCTCGGTTTCAAGTCATTGTCAAGGATAACGTTAACATTAGTCAGGTGGAAACATTTAAATGCCTGGGATCATTGTTTGACAAGACCGGATTGGGGGAGTAAAGATGAAGCAGAGAATCCGGAAAGGCAGGCAAATTGTGGGAAGCTTGAATTTATTTTGGTGGGATATAGGTTGTTGACGAATACATATTTATACCTGGGTCATATAACAATTAAAGTACAAAGAAAAATTAGATTGGCGTGGGCAGCGTTTGACAATTTAAGATGGATACTAAAAAGCACACAAATACAACAATACCTAAAAACCCATGTATTTGACCAGTGCATCCTTCCTGTTCTGACGTATGGCTCAGAAACATGGACATTAACAAAGGATAACATAAACAAAATAGATATAACTTCTAGAAAAATGGAAAGATACATGCTGGGAATAAAGCTGCAAGACAGAAAAACAAACAAATGGATAAGAGAGAAAACAAAAGTAAAAAATGTAACTGAACATATAAGAGGGCTAAAGTGGAGATTTGCTGGCCAAAATGCGAGACAGAAAGACAAAAGATGGAATGCTAAAATACAAAACTGGAGACCGTGGACAGGAAGCGATGCGATGAAAAGACGATATTATAAAAGCTGCAGGAACTCACTGGAAAAACGTAGCCAAGGACAGACAGATATGGAAAGATCTGAGGAACGCCTATGTCTAAAGTTGGATACAAATGGGCTAAAGAAGAAAGAAGACCAAATTATCATATTCTCTATCTTACCAATTATCCAAACTTTCCATTTGTAAATCTCCTCTTATGCTACTATCCAAAATTTTACCTGGAATATATCCGATGTCCATCCTCTATGTATCAATTCGTATTTGGTTCAGTTTTTCATTAAGTTAGGAATCTAAAAAATATAACAAAATACATATTTATGACGAATACCCACACGTAACTGTACCACCCATTGAACTCATGATCGGAATTGCCAATAGCAAGGTAACTTCTATGATATTTGATTTTATATTACTTCCTATAAAAATATTTAATATTATAATGTAGCACTGCTACAATATATTAACCCAAATTTCATATACACATATACAGGGTGTAACAAGAAGGTAAGTAAATCATAAATAATTAATAATATATTCTGGGACCAAAAATAGTGCGATTGAAAATACACCTTAGTACAAATGTGCACTTAAAACAAGTTACAGCCCTTTAAAGTTACAAAACAAAAATCGATTTTTTACAATATATATCGAAGAATGTTAGATATTTTATATTGAAAATGGGCATGTGGGTTTCTTCTGGCAGGAACATCTTAAAAAAAAGAACAGTAAAATTTGTGAACCTAATAAAAATTTTATGGGGGTTTTGTTCCATTAAACCCCCCATATGTTTGTGTATGTTCAAATTAAAATAATTATTGTGGCATCATTAGTTAAACACAATGTTTTTAAATCTTTTTTGCCTCTTACTGCTTTTTCGATAAGCCATTTTTATCAAGATACGGCTTCTTTTTTAATGTTTCAGAATTTCTGAGTAGGTACCTAATAAAATGTAAATTATAAATTTTCACATTATTCCCAAGTACCTACTTAAACTGAATTTACAATCAAGGTGCAGTAGAAATAAACAAACCAAGACACTTCAATGTTACGAGGAGCACCGTCGAATCATGATGTACAATGTACATATAAACTTTGTAAATCATGATTTGAGATTTATGCAATGTAAGTATATGTTACCGGCCAAACCCGATTTCAGGACAAACTAGTTTGGCCTAGGCCAAACTAGTTTGTCCTGAACGCGTTAGGATAAATTAGTTTAGCCTAGGCCAAACTAGTTTCTCGTAAACGCGATAGGATAAACTAGTTTGGCCTAGGCCAAACTGGTTTATCATATTTATACGGTCACTGCAGCATAAACTAATTAGTAAGCCCTTTATAATATACTTACAATAGCAAAATAAATAGATAAACTGGATAAAATACTCTGTTATCGGAAAATAATCATTTTTAGTAAAAGGGAATGACTCGTTAAAATTAATGGATAATACAAATAATCATACTGTGACGCTATTTATAACAGTCTGCTCACAGATTGGCCTATCCTGACTGAACAATCTAGTCGTTACTGGAGAACGCGCGAAACAGCTATTCCTTTTCCACGGCGTTCGGGGCGAACGCTGCCGAAGTATATATAGGACTGAAATTCAAGCACAGGCCAGTCAGTCAACGAATGAGCCGCGACGCGTAATATAATTGTACTCGATTCGGATTTAATGAAATGTATATATTACTTATCGTTATGTTTAGTTAATTAAATCATAAATTTGAGTTGTAAATAAATTAGATGTGTTAGTTGGTGTTATTTGTAATCATTAAAAATAAATAAGTGATGTAAATAAAATAATATAAGTAAGTCTTCCTTTATTTAAATTAAACTTAGTGACTAAAGATATAAATAAATAAAATAGTAGAGTCAACCGCGTAACAAAATGGTGCAGAAGTGAGGATACTTGAAATACATAAATTTAACGTAAATTTTCGGTTTAAATAGAGTGTGGAACTTTTAAAAATAAATAAAATATAAATCGTAATAAATAAAGTGTGTGACAATGTCTTCACAACATAAGAAAATCACTGAATTGATCGTTAAGGAGCTCCGCAACCAGTTAGAAGAGAGAGACATGAACACTACTGGGAAAAAGGCTGATCTAGTCGAACGTCTAAAGAACGCTCTTCAGAAAGAGGGTCAAGATCCAGAAACCTATTTGTTTGAAGACAAGCATGCTGCTGTGATCTCGTCGATTTCGAAAGTTTCTTCCGATGTTTCTAAAGTTTCGACAGACATTACATCGTTAGAGAGCAAAGTTTCTAGTGAAATCTCCCAAGTTTCAACAGACATTACATTGCTAGAGAACAAAGTTTCTAGTGAAATCTCCCAAGTTTCAACAGAGATCACATCGTTAGAGAAAAAGGTTTCTTGTGAAATTTCCCAAGTTTCCTCGGATGTTTTGAAAGTTTCGACAGACATTGCATCGTTAGAGAAGAAAGTTTCGGGTGATATTTCATCCCTTGACAGCAAAATGACTAACGAGATCTCTAGGGTCACTTTGGATTTTGACGACAAGATATCGTCCATAAAATCTACTTTTGAAGAAAAGATCAAGGAAATAGAAAAGAAAATGCAGGAAACGGAAAAAGTAGACAAAGGTATGGAACCCATCTTAACAGACATTAAAAATGATGAAACCAAATACAAATTGGAGCCACAGTCGATAGTTGAAGGGAGTGTGAGTCTTGCTCGTGTTAAGGTGCCAAATTTCGACGGAAAGTCTTCCTGGAACAGTTATGTGAAACAGTTCGAAGCAGGTGCAAGAGCGAACGGATGGTCTGAAAAAGACAAAGCTGTAAACCTGGTTATTGCTCTTCGAGGAGAGGCTTTAGATGTACTTGAGACCATAGCAGTAGAGGAAACTAATGACTATGAACAACTTATGAAGAGACTAAACATGCGCTATGGGCAGGAACATTTGGAGTATGTCTATCAGGCGCGGTTTAAAAATCGACGACAAAAGAAAGATGAAGCTCTTCAAGAATACGAGGTCGATATTGCCAGGTTAGTACGGTATGCATATCCAACAGCTCCTGAAGACATGATGGAAAAGTTGGCTGTTCAAACATTCATTGATGGCCTTCGTGATCATGAAATGCAGAGAACACTGCGATTAGCTCGTCACAAGACGCTGGTCGATGTATTGTCCGCGGCCCTCGAGTTCGAATCCGCTACGCAGGCCTCTGGTGAGTACAGTGCAGTTCGAACTGTGAAAGAAGAAGAGGATGAAGACAAACTTGACCAGCTGGTAAATATGGTGAAAGGCTTTACATCGAAGAAAACGCAGACCATGAATTGCTGCAATTGTGGTGAAAAGGGGTACGCACGGAGTTTAAGGAAGAACGCAAATCAAGAAACTCGCCAGCAGGAAATAAGAGAACGCACAGACCCTAGGGGGGCAGCCTCGACTCAGAACTCCTCTAAAGACCATCTAATACTAATAGCTTCTTTGAAATGTCGTGAAGATAGTGTATATGTGGATGGAGAAATAAATGGTAAAAAGTATACATTGTTGGTGGATACCGGAGCGACCAGGACCATTATACGACCGTCAGTTATAAACAGTCATAAGAAGCTCTTACCAACGAGGTTGCGACTGCGGACTGTCACAGGTGAAAATGCCAACATCCACGGAGAAATCCAGATACAATTGGGGATCGGAGCAGAAAAGTTCGTCCATACTGTCATAGTTGCAGACATCGAAGAAGATGTTATATTAAGAATGGACGTAATGAATTTGCATGGATTTCAATTGGATTTTAAGAATAGGGTAATCAAAGTTGGCAACGAGGAGGTATTTCTTCATCCACATGATGACAGCACTGTTCTGGCAGCCATTAAAGAAGATACAGTTGTGCTTGCGAGGAGTGAAACGATCATTGTAGCACGGCTACAGGGAATTGTGGAAGAAGGAACACCTGTTATGATGGAGCCATGGAACCACGACGAGGAGGTTGGCCGAGGAATCATAATTGGAAAGGAATTGGTTACTTCTGCTAAAGAAATTCCCGTGAGATTGATTAATGTCAATGACTACCCGGTGACCATCAAGAAGGAGACAAAAGTAGGAACTTGTGTACCCGTGACGTCCATAATCCGTCAGACAACAACAGCAGATAATTCCAACGACAAGTTCGACCAAATGGTTGCAGTTGCAGGCCAATCTCTGAATCAAGTGGAGAAAAGGAAATTAAGGGAATTTCTTAGGCAATATCGTGACATATTCGTACCGAAAGGAGGAAAGACAGGAAGAACGACAGTTGTCAAACATAAAATTGACACTGGTACCGCTAGGCCAATTCGTCAAACAGCTCGACGATTACCACAGGCGAAGAGAGAGGAAGCTGAAAGGATTGTTCAAGAAATGAGGAAAGACGGGGTGATAGAACCTTCTACGAGCCCATGGGTCTCTCCAGTGGTCCTGGTCAAGAAGAAAGATGGAACCACGAGGTTCTGTGTGGACTACCGTTTGTTGAATAATGTTACCAAGAAAGATAGTTATCCTCTGCCTCGGATCGACGACACGTTGGACACATTGGCTGGAAGTAAATTGTTTTCTACGTTGGACTTGAAGTCTGGATATTGGCAGGTAGAAATGGATCCAGTGGACAAGGAGAAGACGGCCTTCACGACAGGATCTGGATTATGGGAATTCAACGTTATGCCGTTTGGACTCTGTAATGCTCCTGCGACATTTGAAAGGCTTATGGAAAATGTGTTGAGAGGGTTATCTTGGAAGACGTGCCTGGTGTATTTAGACGACATAATCGTTTTGGGGGAGACGTTTGAAGACCACCTGAAGAATTTAGAAGACGTTTTTAATCGACTTAAAGCTGCCCAGTTAATGTTAAACCCCAAGAAATGCCAGCTATTTCAAAGTAAAGTCAATTATTTAGGCCATATAGTCAGCAAAGAAGGAGTGGCCGTGGATAAAGGAAAAATCGATTCCATTAAGGAATGGCCTGAACCAACTGATAAACATCAAGTGAGAAGTTTTCTGGGACTATGTACTTACTACCGGAGATTCATTAAGAAGTTTGCAGATATTGCTAAGCCATTAACGCGACTTACAGAGGAAGCAAGGGATTATTGCTGGGATGGAGACTGCCAAACGGCCTTTGAAACTTTGAAGAGGCATTTAATTACAGCGCCAATATTAGGGTATCCACTGCCAGAAGGAGAGTTCATCTTAGATACGGATGCAAGCAATGTGGGAATTGGAGGAGTGCTGTCGCAGATCCAAGGAGGACAGGAACGAGTCCTTGGATATTTTAGTAAAGTGCTTTCAAAACCTGAACGAAATTATTGCGTCACGAGAAGAGAACTTCTAGCAGTAGTAAAATCAGTGGAACACTTCTATCAATACCTCTACGGAAGGAAGTTTCTAATCCAAACCGACCATGCCGCCCTTAAATGGTTAATGCAGTTTAAGAATCCAGAGGGTCAGATAGCCAGATGGATTGAACGACTTCAAGAATATGATTTCAAGATCGAGCATCGGGCCGGAGTTAGCCACAGGAACGCTGATTCTCTATCTAGAAGACCGTGTCCAGCAGAATGTTCCCATTGCAACAAAACAGAGTCAAAGGAAGCAGCAGTACTAAGAACAACAGTGGTCAACGACGAGTGGACGCCTACCAAGATCAAGGAAGAACAAGAAAAAGATCCAGTTTTACAGAAGATTCGAAAATGGAAAGAAGAAAATCGTCGACCATCTTGGCAAGAAATATCAAGCCTAGGCTCAGTAGTTAAGACATATTGGGCCCAGTGGGACTCATTTATCTTGGAAGACAGCTTGCTCAAACGAGTAATAGAAAATGATGATGGTTCAGTGAGGAGAACACAGTTGGTGATTCCAAAGAGCAGAATAGCCGAAGTACTTCGTCAGTTACACGACAGTCCATCAGGAGGGCATTTTGGTGTAAAGAAAACCCTTCAGAGAATTCGGGAACGATTTTATTGGATGAATAGTTCCGACGATGTGAAGGACTGGTGTAAGAAATGTACTACCTGTGCTACAAGTAACGGGCCCTACCGGAAAAGAAAGGCTCCTATGAGACAGTACAATGTTGGAAGTCCGTTTGAAAGAATAGCTTTGGATATTGCCGGGCCATTTCCAGAAAGTGACAATGGATGCAAATACATGTTGGTGGTAATGGATTACTTCACGAAGTGGGTGGAGATCTACGCAATTCCAGACCAGAAGGCCGCCACTATTGCAGATGTGTTAATCAAAGACTGCATCAGCCGATTTGGAGTACCTCTGGAGATCCATAGTGACCAAGGAAGGAACTTTGAGAGCGATCTATTTCAAGGAATCTGTGATAAACTAGGCATGAAGAAGACAAGAACCACGGCCTATCACCCGCAATCGGATGGAATGGTGGAGCGTATGAATAGGACAGTCGGCAAGTATTTGACAAAGATGGTGTCCAATCATCAACGAGACTGGGACCAGTACCTTCCGTTCTTCGCAATGGCCTATAGATCTGCTGTTAATGAATCAACTGGCCAAACACCAGCAAAAGTCCTATTTGGACGTGAGATGCGTCTACCCTGTGATCTAGAGTTTGGATGTCGACCTGGAGAAGATGTTGCTGGTGAGGATTACGTGAATGAATTACGAAGAAGAATGGACGATATACATGAGTTGGTCCGTTCTAATCTTCAGATCGCTAGCGACCGAATGAAGAAACGATACGATACCCAAGCTGAGAAGGGATGTTTCAAGGAGAACGACAAAGTCTGGCTTCATAATCCAAAGAAGCGAACAGGTTGTTCTCCCAAGTTGCAGCAGTTCTGGGAAGGTCCGTACCTCATTGTCAAGAAAATCAATGACGTTATCTACCGAATAAGCAAGATTCCTAGGGGAAAGCCGATGATAGTCCACCATAACCGGTTGGCGCCGTACGAGGGAGACCACGACGTAGATGAAGAAGTGGAAGTCAACCAAGTTCGAGAAATACCTGACCTTACCTTTGAAGAGTTCATGGGTGCCTACGGAGGTACCGGTAAAGCAAGACATGGTGTTACCACTGAAGAAAAGCGAGATCTTCTCGCACTTCCCGATGACTATTCGCTGGCCCATACTATCCCGGCCAGTATCAAAGACGCACGAGGGTTGGCATCCGCCTTCCGAAGGAAGTTTGGTCGAGTTGCAGAACTTCAATGCCAACTGCCAGCTCCTGGCAAAGCATTGAAACTCCAAGATGCATCACGTTACCTATTCTATCTGGTAACAAAAGACACTGTCCATGACCAACCTACCTACCAAGATGTATGGGATGCATTAATTCAATTGAGAGAGCACGTGTTGGAGTCCGACGTGCAAAAGTTAGCCATGCCAAAGTTAGAATGCCGCCAATTAGACTGGAGAGTTATCCGAAATATGGTAGAAGAAATTTTCCAAGACACCGAAGTCCAGGTGTTAGTCTGTTGCAATCCGCATAGTTACTGGTGCGGAGAGAAGACCGTCCCCTATCACTTTTATACAACTGGGAGTTGTAAAAGAGGGTCCAGTTGCAGATACCAGCATCCAGTTCCAGTCCCGACAAGGTTCCAGGAGGAACCATCTTTTAAGGAGGGGCAATGTGACGCTATTTATAACAGTCTGCTCACAGATTGGCCTATCCTGACTGAACAATCTAGTCGTTACTGGAGAACGCGCGAAACAGCTATTCCTTTTCCACGGCGTTCGGGGCGAACGCTGCCGAAGTATATATAGGACTGAAATTCAAGCACAGGCCAGTCAGTCAACGAATGAGCCGCGACGCGTAATATAATTGTACTCGATTCGGATTTAATGAAATGTATATATTAGTTATCGTTATGTTTAGTTAATTAAATCATAAATTTGAGTTGTAAATAAATTAGATGTGTTAGTTGGTGTTATTTGTAATCATTAAAAATAAATAAGTGATGTAAATAAAATAATATAAGTAAGTCTTCCTTTATTTAAATTAAACTTAGTGACTAAAGATATAAATAAATAAAATAGTAGAGTCAATCGCGTAACAATACACTCTGGGCCAAAATTAACCGGCCACCTTAAGAATGGGTCATTTTTGATGTCTCATATCTCATAAACCTGTTGTCCGATTTAAGTGATTTTTTTAATATGTTATAGCCTTATTCCTTGACAATATTGCCATATTAATATTGTTGCCAAACAGGTAAACTTTCATTTTATAACGGGTGTACGAATCAAAAGTTTGCATTACCCTGTAGAATATTCTAGCATTTATAAAATATTGAAATTAAAACCTAACTATATCCTCATGTTTTCTCAACATTTTGTTTTTTGATTCATTCGCTGATGTTGGATAATAAAAAAGTTAGGTGCTTTAACAACTAGATATGTTTTTTATCAATACAGGGTGTTTTTAAAAATTTTTAGCAAAGTTTAAGGGGTAATTCTGCATTAAAAAATAATGACAGTTTGCTTTATAAACTTATGTCCGCAAATGCTTCGTTTCCGAGATAGGGGTGTTGAACTTTTTCTGACAAACTGACGATTTATTTGTTACTTTAAAACCGGTTGTGATATGCAAATGTAATTTAGTGGTTTTTATGACGTAGTTATTGCATATTTTTTGACATACAATTAAGAATTTAATATTTACCATTGGCGCGCATACGGGTAATTTCAGCCATCATATTACCCGTATGCGCGCCAATAGTGAATATTAAATGCTTAATTGTATGCCAAAAAATATGCAATAACTAAGTCTTAAAACCCACCAAATTTCATGTGCATGTCTCATCCGGTTTTAAAATAATAAATAAATCGTCAGTTTGTCAGAAAAATTTCAACACCCCTTATCTCGGTAACGAAGCATTTGCGGATATAAGTTTATAAAGCTAACTGTCATTATTTTTTCTTGTAGAATTACCCCTTAAACTCTGCCAATTTTTTTTAAACACCCTGTATTGATAAAAAATATGTCTAGTTGTTAAAGCACCTAACTTTTTTATTATCCAACATAAGCGAATTAATCGAAAAACAGAATATTGAGAAAACATGAGGCTATAGTTAGGTTTTAATTTCAATATTTTATAAATGCTAGAATATTCCACAGTTTGATGCAAACTTTAAGAAAAAAACACAGCTTGATTTGTACACCCGGTGTACAATGAAAATTTACCTGTTTAGCAACAATATTATCATAACGATATTGTCAAGGAATAAGGCTATAACATGTTAAAAAATCACTTGAATCGGACAACAGGTTTAGGAGATATAAGACATCAAAAATGACCCATTTTTAAGGTGGCCGGTTAATTTTGGCCCAGAGTGTATTATAATTATAAAACATAATCAGTTTTTTTTATAAAGGCAATAATAATTATACCTCAATTATAGACATTATTTATTTTCCATGGAGTGTTTTGGTGACACTTAGAATTGCGGATTATCATTACCTTCTTGCTCTTGCATCTGTTTGTGGAACAGTTTTTGTTGCAGCTACATTTAACAAAATCTTGTCCTGAACTGAAACTCTCGTAGCTGCAACCCTTAACGATATTTCAGTGCCTTAGCTTATATCTACTACCTCTAGAAAAGTTTGATGGCAAATGTCGAGCTCTGATCTGAAACCAATTATTAAAACCTTTTAGAGACATTAATACCCTAAAAAGTTAAATTATCTCCAAAATATCGCTAGCAGCTGCAGCTACGAGAGATTCAGTTGGATCAGACAAGGTTTTGTCAAATGAGACTAAAAACAAAACTGTTGCTCAAAGAGATGCAAGTGCAAAAAGGCAATGATACTCCGCAAATCTAAGGTCACCAAAACACTCCACAGAAAAATTAATAATAATTTTTATCATTGAGGTATAATTATTGCGTTTATAAAAAAGCACTTATTATTTTTTATAATATGATTGTTTAGGTTACTAATTGTCCATTAGTTTTAACGACCATTCGTTATCGTTTTAATAAAACAGTGGCGCACCCGGGGGGGGGGTTGGGGGTTAAAACCTCTCCCAGCGCATATAAAAAAATATAAAGAATAGTAGGAAAATGTAACTTGTCTTTCGGAAACAATACAAAAACATTTTGGTGCCCAAGCGAAGCTAGGACAAATAATCCCCGGACAAATAATCCCGGACAAAAAATCTCCAAGAATTATCCCGGGAGAAAAAATCCCGGACAAATAATCCCCACAATTTTTTTTGGACAAAATATTCCCACAAAAAAATCCCGGATAAAAAATCCCCAAGAAATATTTGCTGCCGAATAGTTCTCTAAAAATTTTCCCGTTAATGCAATCGACTCAAATGTTTTTCAGCCTCAGTGCGTGAGAGCTATAGCAATCGCCATGAAACCGCTTTTCGGCACGACAATAATGAATAAGTAATTAAGATTAAGCATGAAATATTGTAATTTCGATTACCAAATTTCGAATTTAAATTCCATGCCGAAAACTTCAAATTTTATATGACAAACGAGTGTGAGTTTTTTAAAAAATCGTGGAAGAGAATGTAGGGAATGCGTTAAGGCTGTGGGAACCATATTGTAATTATTCGCTTAAATCTTTTACTCACTCTGCTTTGAATAACTATATCTAAAACATTGCCTATTCGTGATGAGCAGTGCTGGTCCTGAAAACGATAATCTTGATTGTAATGCAAAAAACCTGTCACTTTTTGTAAATTTAACGTGTAAAATATTTAGTTATTATCATCATTAATGGCGTTATAACTCTTCGAGTATTGTTGCGAGTGGTTTACTATTGCCTTCCTGTGCCAATATTTCCCATTGTCTCACTCCCATTTTCTCCAGATCTTCTCTGACTGCATCTTTCCACCTTTTTCTAGGCCGTCCTACAGACCTTCTCCTATCTAGCTTCTCCCCGAGCAGCCATGTCTGGATTGATTTTTGAATAAATTTTTGGCATGGCATATTCTAAGGCCAGGTTAAAGAACAATGGGGACAACGGATCTCCCTGTCTCAGTCCAGAATTTACGCAGAAAGCATTTGATATTTGCCACCTCTTCTAACGTGTGCAAAGAAGTTACTTACACACATTTGCGTTACCGCAGTTAGTTTATTGGGTACGCCCAGCTCGACCATATTGTATTTCATAGTGTAGGATGATTAATTGAATCATAAGGCTGTTTAAAATCTATGAAGATCTGATACAGCTCTTGATTATACTCCCAATCCTTTCGAATATTTGTCTAATACAGTAGAACCCCGCAAATCCGAACTAATTGGGGGGACAGCCTGTTCGGATTCCGAAAAGTTCGGATTATCCGAAAGTTAGCCTAAGAAGCTAACGAAGATGATTTTTAAAAGATTTGGACTGTCACCGATCCCTTTATGAAACTTTATCCGCACGTTTATGCCTCCAATATTCTAAAGCTGAAAAATATTTAGAACTGAAATATAAAATCGCTAACGCCAGTAGTTTTGTTTCGTCACGGGACATGGGAATTCGGCCATGTAAATGATTTATTTAATTTGTAATCTGGAAATTGATTACACTATGATGTTTCTCATGTTTCTTATCTTTTTCAATGTTTTCATTCATAGTATACCATAGGAAATGTGTATTATGCACATTCCTTTATTGATTGTGTTTAGTCTAACTTCTAACTCGACACTTTTATTCACCCATTAGTGTTGCAGTGTTTAATACTCTAGCTAGCATCTTGCGTAATTATTTTCTCACATAATAAACATAGTTTTAAATTTTTATTTTGAATTTTTAAAAAAATTTTCACTTTCCGTTGGTTCGGATTTGCCGAAAGTTCGGATTTGCGGGGTTCGGATTTGCGGGGTTCTACTGTATTAAATATTTGATCAACAATCGGTCTTCCTGGCCTGAAATCACACTGGTAGTCAGCAACTATTTCTTCGACGTATGAGTATGGTAGTAATCTTTTTAATAATATATAACAAAAAATATTTAGTCATCAGTTTCAATTCACTGCAAGCAACATTTCAGAAACCTGCTTCAAAAGCTATGTCAAAAACCTGTGTTCTGCGTTTTCATAACAAAGCTAAACATTCTTAATAGCGCAAAAAATTTTCATGGATGCACACAGATAATAGACAATGTTTTGAACTTAGATATTCAAGGCAGAGTGAGCAAAAGATTTAAGCGAATAATTACAACATGATTCCCACAGCCTTAGCTCATTTTCCATACCTTCCACGATTTTTGAAAAAACTCACACTCGTTTGTGATGTAAAATTTTATGTTTTCGGCATGTAATTGGAATTCAAAATTTGGTAATGGAAATTACAATAATTCATGCTTAATCTTAATTACTTAATCATTATTGTCGTGCCGAAAAGCGGTTTCATGGCCATTGCTATAAACTCTTATGCACTGAGACTGAAAAACATTAGAGTCGATTGCGTTCACGGGAAAACTTTTAGAGAACTATTTGACAGCAAATATTTGACAGCAAATATTTCATGAGGATTTTTTGTGGGTATATTTTGTCGAAAAAAATTTGTGGGGATTATTTGTCCGGGTTTTTTTGCCTGGGGATTATTTGTCCAGTGATTTTTGTCTGGGGATTTTTTGTCCAGGGATATTTTTTGCTGATTTTTTGTCAGGGATTATTTGTCCGAACCCCACCCAAGTCAACCCCCCTAGAAGAAAATTCTGGGTGCGCCACTGTAATAAAATGCATTATTTTCCAATTACATAGTATTTTATTCAGTTTATCTATTTATTTTTGCTTTATAGGTATAGTATACTATAATGTTTATACTAGGCCGTATCGTTAGTGGGTCCTGCAGTATTTGTATTAATATCAGGATGAACTAGTTTGGCCTAGGCCAAACTAGTTTATCCTGTCGAGTTCAGGACAAACTAGATTCGCCTGGGCCATCTAGTGCTCTAGTGCCATAATTTGGGAGTGTTCCTCGTACTGCATGTTGATTCTGAATTTAGTATAGCTATAATCCTAGGTATATGTGGTGGATTTTACAAATGTACAAAATACCTCGATAAAATTTAATCTGGGTCATCGAAAAAATACTGAGAGGCAAAAAAGTTTGCCTTTGAATGGAGGGGTTTAACCCGGGAGCAGTCGCGCACACTTCTGTCGCGTCTAGAGAAAAAATCTAACAATACGAATTTAAATACGAAGTTCCCAGGCAACCAAGTGACGGTAATAACGTCGAGGAAACGTCAGCTTTTGGTTGAATATATATACACGTGTTTGAACATTACGTCGTATAAACGTCTTTTGTAGGTGATTTTAAATACGTAAGATTAATGACGTTAAAATACGTCTAAAAACACGTTTTCGTTTCAGACAGCCCAAGTCTGAGGTGACAAAAATGGGTGGAGCTTAACGAGTTAATGCTTATAATGTTCAAGGTTACCAGGTCTACTGATTTTAACTCCAATAGGGCTTTTCATCGATTGTCATTTGTTTCGAGCTTCTGTCAGGTGTCACATAATATTAATATATCTACGTCATATGTCTTTGGTTTATATCATTGGCAATACCAATAACGTATGACGTAGATATATTAATATTAAATGACACATGACAGAAGCTCGAAACAAATGACTGTGAATGAAAAGCCCTATTACTGACCTACTGAAATCTATCAACATAAATATATTGGTTGTTATTATTAACAGGTAAATTTCTATGAAACGGGTTTTAAAAATACGAGATTATTTGGCCGCGTGCGTATTATAAATATGGTCGTAAATACCAGGTCATAATTATGACCTGGTATTATTGGATTTTTTAAATAAGGAAATTTTCATATAATTATTGGTTTGGAGAATTTTGAAACTGGCCGTTAGTATAGGTGGCCGATTTTGACAGGTGACCGATAACACAGGTTTTACTGTATTTAAATGGCCTAAAAAGAATCTACTGATTGTTGAAAGCAAAACTACTGAAAAAGTAAAAACTGACCTGGCAACCCTGATAGTGTTGTATATTGACGTTTATAATGAAACAAGTAGTAAGCGATGGACTACCACAGCTAATTGAAATAATATTATTGGATTTTTTAAATAAGGAAATTTTCATATAATTATTGGTTTGGAGAATTTTGAAACTGGCCGTTAGTATAGGTGGCCGATTTTGACAGGTGGCCGATAACACAGGTTTTACTGTATTTAAATGGCCTAAACAGAATCTACTGATTGTTGAAAGCAAAACTACTGAAAAAGTAAAAACTGACCTGGCAACCCTGATAGTGTTGTATATTGACGTTTATAATGAAACAAGTAAGCGATGGACTACCCCAGCTAATTGAAATAATATTCGAAAATATTACCTCAATCATCCAAGATCGCCATCGCTACACCCTCAGCTTAGCTCAGTCACTCAGGTGTGTGTTCGTCTTGTCCTAATCTTAGAAATGAACTATGAACGTTTGGAATGGAAGCAAATAAAACAATAGTTTTAACTAATCATGTTTATTGTTCATAAAAATATAATAAAAATATGACTTGTAAAATTGCATTACCACATATATTCAAATTCTTGCCAAAAACTAACAATTCTGGATTATACTTTTATGGCTTTTGGTATTGATGGTAACTTCTTGATGTCGAATGGTACTGCTGTTGTAGACTTCTTGTAGGCCTGGGCGGATCTTCGGCCCTAGGCCCCTACAGCTGAAGATGTTGGGTGATGTAGTATTTTTTAACGAGTTTTTAACGAAGAAAACTGGTAAAACAAATAGAAGAAAATTATTGTTAATGAAACATTAAAGAAAATAAAATGAAATAATTATTTAAAAATAAAATATCAAAGATGTGACGTTTGTAACGTTACAATAAGCTTAAATTGCCATAAAAAATTTTTCATTTACTGTTTACGTGCTTTGTGTAATAAAATAAGACTTTTCATTTAGATATTTAGTTCAAGAAACCTGTTAAGAGATTTTTATTCGTTTTTCTCAAGTGAGTCAGTTTAATGCAATAGTTCTTCTTGAAAACGGTTTGAGGTTATGTGTTTTGTTTTGTTCTGGTGATTATTTTCTGTTCAGGAACTAATTATGTGTTATCGAGTTTAATTAAATTAATTTGTTAATAAATTATTTATTAGTTTAATATGTTGTTTTTGTTTTGACACAGTAAGTATACCTATATAAAAAGTGAAAATTCTATAATGTTGCATTAAGGGCATTGTAATTCTATGCATTTTATAGTCTCCCATTTGGTTTTCCTTTTAGCCTATAAGCTAAATTTAAAACAGTTAAATAAAAAATTGCAATATCAACAATGCCCATACGAATAAATATTACTGTGTATTGTTAAAACCATAAAATGAGAAATAATCTAAAAAAAAGACATAAAAACTACGTTTCTTATATCACGTATTTAAAACATGATAAAAATGACGTCAGTTATGGTGGGACATATTCACGGGACTTTCGACGTCGAAAAAACGTGACAAACTGACGTGGTTTGGTGATAATTCTGACGTCTTTTCAACGTTTTGCAAACGTTATTTGGTTATATTATCTATTATCCATAATTAATAATCTATAGATTAATATCTATTTCTAACCATTTTAAAGCTAATTAGTTTTCACCAAAGCCATAAATTCCACAAAAAGAAACATAAAAAATGATAAAGAAATTTAAAAAAATTCCCACGCATCTTTCAAAGCACTTACGATAGTCCAGAGAAATAAGATTTTTCTCGTGACACATCCCCCTCCAGGCCGAAACCAAATTTTTTGAGTAGTATGGACATCTATATTATTAACCTAAATATGTTTCCTGCAGCCGATTTTGAGGATATACATAGTTATAAAATAAACAAATGAAGATCAAAAAACGCTAAATTTTCGCTTTTTTCGTCTATTACCAAAAAGTTAAGCACTTTAAACAAATTTGAGTGTAAGAAACTCATAAATCGTATAAAAAACTTCAATATGGCGTTCGCTGAATATGTTCATCCTTATTGGTTGCTTAGAAAATTGCAAAATAAATCATAAATTTTGAGTTTTTAAAAATATTCATAACTTATGTAAAAATTAACTTAGAACCTTCTTCTTACACGGAATGCTGATACTTCTTGTACTTAAATTATATTTTAAATTTCAAAGCAATTGGTCAAATAGTTTAAAAGTTATTTAATTTGTTTATCCCAAATTCATTTTTTTTGCAACACTACAAGTCAGAAAATTATGAGGCTACAATCATACTTCGGACAGTTTATGAAAGAAGAACATTTATACTATTACCATTATTAAAAATAAATGACAAAAAATAATTTTAAACAGTGTAAAATTATTTTGAAAAAACGTCGATTGTTTGCTTACTTATAAACAATTAGAATAACTTTTTAACCGTTACCTGTAGAAAAATTATTTTTTCATATTTAGAAAGACTGAATTTTTATACACATTTAGAAAGAAAAACAACTGTCCTAGGACAATTAGGGACAAAGTTAGCCCCCCATTTTTTTAATTCACATGTTTTTGCAAAATAATTTTGCAATATTTATAATTATTTTTTGTAATTTTTTTTAATTAAATTAATACTGTAAATTTCCTTCTTCCATAAACTATCCAAAGTATTACTGTAGCTTCATCATTTTCTGACTTACAGTGTTGCAAAAAAATAAATTTGGGATAAACAAATTAAATAACTTTTAAACTATTTGACCAATTTCTTCGAAATTTAGGGTATGAATTGAGCACCATAAGACTCAGCATTCCGTGTAATAAGAAGGGTCTAAGTTAATTTTTACATAAGTTATAAATATTTATAAAAACTCAAAATTTATGATTTATTTTGCAATTTTCTAAGCAACCAATAAGGATAGACATATTAAGCAAACGCCATATTGAAGTTTTTTTATATCGTTTATGAGTTTCTTACTCTCAAATTTGTTTAAAATGACTATTTTCTTAGTAATAGACGAAAAAAGCGAAAATTTACCGTTTTTTGATCTTCATTTGTTTATAACTAGGCTTACCATACGTCCCGGTTTGACCGGGACGGTCCCGGTTTGAGATACCTGTCCCAGAGTGCCGGCCGGTTTGCATTACCGTCCCGGTCAAACTTGAACAACACCGACACCCGGGCCAATTGTTCCCCCACGCCCCACCTCGCCGATAATCAAAAACACGAAACAGGTACAAGTTACGAACTTTAATACGAACGTCGGAGGAGTAAACAGGCGAGGCATTAACATCCATTCCAGGATCAAGGAAGGTCTAGGCGTTAATATAAAAGGCATTGGTTTGGTTGGAAGATCATCACCTGCATCAGTTGATGGTCTTCCTGCCGAAATAGAGGCGATCGTTGAAAAAATATACAAATATTTTTGTATTGTACAGTGATGAGCGCGCTAATAACCGGCAGAATAATGAAAAATATGTAAAACATAATTGCGTTGAGAAGTAAAGAGAGATGAAACTAGTGGAAATTATAGGTATAAACGTATAAATTAACATTACATTACATAGTTTCCCACCTTTAGACGTCCGGTGAGGGGAGTATTTTATAAAATTCTCCTGTCACAGTGACAGTTCATATTCCTACGATACGTCTAAAGGTGGGAAACTATGTAATGTAATGTTAATTTATACGTTTATATCGGTAATTTACATCTCCACTAGAGTCATCTCTCTTTATTTCACAATGTTTTATGTTTTCCATCTTTTGCGTTATTCTGCCGGTTATTAGCGCGCTCATCACTGTATACCGTACGCGTTACAGCCTTAAAAGAGGTTTGTGAGGCTGCTGACATCGAGTACAAAAAAATAGTGAAAGATGGAAATACAAGATTTCTGTCTATATTACCAACTCAACTGTGGAGAGGATTCTGCAATTATACGAAGACTTGAAATCTTATTTTCATGTTCAAATACTTTACTTTACTTTTTCGTGTCTGGATTCGACTACAGTTTTTCTGCCCAATATCGGGCTACGTCTACACCCTTTGTATTTGCGAGCCATAAATCATCGAGGGTGCACTGTGATGGGCAAAGTCTGCATACTCTCAGATGCTCCACGCTCTGTATTTCCCCACATTCACAAAGTGCGTCGTTATCTGTCTTGATGCCCCATTTAATAAGGTTCTGTTTTACAGGGGCAACACCTGTGCGTATTCGGTTGAGTGTCCGCCAGGTTCTCCAGTCCAGGTTCATTCCATTAGGTCGTTCTGGATGTAGGGGGAACAGTTCGGTTGGTTCGACGCTGCCATTTCTCATAAACCTTTTCCTTGATTTAAGTCGGCTGATTCCTGGCGGTTCGTCAAACCCGTATAGTTGGTGCTTTTCATCGAAAGTTTGCCTGAACTTCTCCACATATTGTGAGGCGCATCTACGGTCGTCTGGTGATGCGAATCCAGCTGCCCGGTACAGTAATGGTAGAGGGGTAGGCTTCATACAACCGGTAATTATTCTACATGTTTCATTTAATGCCGTGGTGACTTGTTGGGCGTGTCTAGATCTACCCCAGACGGGACAAGCATATTCCCCTGTTGAGAAACATAAGGCCTCAGCTGTTGACTTTAAGACCTGGGGGTTTGCACCCCACTTGATCCCTACAAGTTTCCGGAGAAGGTTGTTTCTCGTAGAAACCTTTTGTCTTGTGCTCTGATAGTGGAATTTATACGTTAGTGGCCGGTCTAGTATCACTCCAAGATATTTGGGCCTATCAGTATGTTCCAAGCGTTGTCCCTCCCAAGAATCATTCAGTTTTACATGCGCCAGATGGTTGTTGAGGTGGAATGCACATACTTGGGTGTTAGTAGGGTTTGGCTTTAATGAGTTTTGCTTGTAGTAAGTTGACATCATGTTTAAAGCCTTTAATGCTCAAATAAACTGCCAGCTAGCAAACTGCCCGCTTGCATTGCGGCAGTTCTTCACAACAGAAATTGGAACAAAACCATCCAGTCTATGGAGAAGACTAACTCAACTGCGACAGATGTAGGTATGGAGTTGACACAGTTAAAAACTAGTCTTCGAAACAGAATCGAAAATAAACTTCTTTTACAAGCAGCTACATACCTCTTGAATAAATTAAAAAATTACATAAATGTCTAAAACTTCATGAGTGGCGTTCACGGTTTTTATTACCGCTGCATTTCGTATTTAGAATTAAGGGGAAAATCCGCATCGACGGAGCATAAGATTTTGAGTGGATCTGCTTGAAAAATGAGCTTACTAAAGTAAAATTGAAAAAGCAGCAAAAAATATAAATAAAATGCAAAAACCTCAATCGAAAACCCAAATAATAATTTATGAGGTGTTATTGGCACAGGCAGAACCTATTTTACTTCAAATCAGGCCCGAGACACTACATAATTTTCGGGCCCGTAAATATAATTTAATAATAATATTAAATAAGTTAATTAGTTAATATTGACATCAAATTTTTTAATTGTTCTAAGGCATTCTTCTTCTTCTTAACGTGCCCTATCAAGTCCTCTTGACATTGGCGATTAACATGGCGAAACTTATACATAAAATCCTTTATAAAAGGTATATTTGTTAAAATCCCTATACAGGGCTACATCAAACACAGAACTAGTTTTCGATCGGTTGACCGATCATCATCAGTGCAATCCTAAAATGTGTACAACCAGATAAAATGATGCAAAGTATTTAAAATGTTGACTAAGGTTATAAAAAGTTATAGGTTATACTCACTTAGAATCTACATGCTAACCACCAAAGTAAAAATATCTGGGTAAAAACCCTTTACAATTGATCCGTCATCGGAACATATGAAAAAGATGTGAATTATAACATGGATGAATAAAAAATCCAATGTTTTTCGCCCGAGGTACCAATGAGCTCTATCTGACAAGTTCACATCATGGCTGTACGGAAGCAAGTGATTTTGATAACGGAAATTCTGAATGGTGACATGACAGGAATGACAGTTCCACAGGAAGTTATAATTTCCCTGTTGTTTTTTGGTATTTATTGTAAAATTTGTTAAATTAATAACAATAAAAACAGTCGTTCCCACTGTGGTAAATAGTCTGTAAAAATGGAAATAGACTTGATGTAAATGTTAAAATATTGTAATGGAGGAAGTAGGCAAACCACATTACACATAATACAGAAAACTTAATAAACATTATCAAACCCTTTATATGTGATATCTAGGGCTTAGAAAAGCAGTTGCGTGTTTATTTAAAGTTATCAATTATATTAGAATAATTGGAAGTTGTTATAGTATGTGGAAGTATTGCCATAAAAAATCACTGTGTGGGTGACAAAGGTGTATAACTGTTTTCTGATCTGGGAGGGATATATAATACAAGCTAAGATACATGCCACCATTTCTCAAGATCCCTTGACTGTCTCTGTCTCGAGCTATTCTAAATAGTTGTTCTGCTTTCTTTATTCCTGTCCACTCCCGGATATTCTTCAACCAAGAGCCCTGCTTTCTACCAATTCTTTTGCGTCCTTCGATTTTACCCATCATAATAAGTTGTAGAATATTATACCGGTCTCCCCGTACTACGTGTCCAAAATAGGTCATCTTTATATTTGATGTTATCAAGCAGCTCGCGGGCAGCATTTGCTCTCTTAAGGACTGCCACACTTGTCAGAGTAGCCGTCCATGGTATTTTCAGTGTACGTCTGTGCAGCCACATTTCAAAGGCCTCCAAACGATTAATGGTCGATATTTTTAATGTCCATGCTTCGACAACATACAAGAGGACTGACCAAATGTAACATTTAATCATGTGCTTTCGAAGTTAAAGTTGCAAGTTATCATTACAGAAGAATGACCTCATTTTTAAAAATGTCGTGCGGGCTATCTCGATTCTACATTTTATCTCTTTATTTGGATCTAGTTGTTCAGTAATATGGCAACTAAGATATTTAAAACTAAGTACTCTTTGAATTATATGACCATCAACATATAACTGTGAATCTTGATGGGCCAAACGGCTAAATACCATGTATTTTGTTTTTGAACAGTTTATGTTAAGCCAAACTCTCTTCCCACTGTGTCAATGGCATTTAAAAGGTGTTGTAATCTACTCATATCATGACTTAAAATAACTGTATAGTCTGCATATCTGATTGTATTTATCAGAATTCCATTAGCTTTCACACCCCATTCCAAAGTATGGAGCGCTTCCTTAAATATTCTCTCCGAATATAAATTGAATAACATTGGGTACAGTATACAACCCTGTCTGACACCTCTTTGTATTTTGCATATTTCTGATGATTTTCTTTTTATGCAAGCTGTCGCTGTTTGACGCCAGTATAATTTTTCTATGATTCGTACATCTTGACTATCAAGTCCTTAATCCTTTATTATTTTAATTAATTTGTGATGTTGTACTCGATCAAAGGCCTTCTCATAGTCAATAAATACAGCAAATACGTCTTTCCTTTGATCTCGGTATTTCTGCAATAATACATTTAGTGCAAAGAGTGCGACCCGGGTTCCCAGTCCATTTCTGAAGCCAAATTGTGTTTCATCCTGGTCTTCTTTACATTTATCTCTGATTCTACTGTGGATGATACGTAGAAAGATTTTCAAAGTGTGGCTCATGTGATTCTAATACCACAGTTGACAAATTTGAAAATTTATCTTGTTTTATTGCAATAAAAATTTTTTAATGATCTTTCCGGGCCCCATTAAAATGCGGGCCCGAGGCAGGTGCCTCATTGGCCTAGTGGTAAAATAGGCCCTGGGCACAGGGCCTCTTCCAGAATTCTAAGAAGCTAGTTACTCCGAGAAATGGGTCCAGCTATTCACCTATTTTCACAAGCAGCATATTGAGGTGACAAATAAAAAAAATGTGGAGTTTGATATGTGTCTTCCCGGTATTTCAGCGCGAATGGAAAGAATTTTGTCACAGATGAAAAAAATGTGGTCTGACGATAGAAGGAGGATGGAAGAATGCGTTGTGAAAGCCTTGCTTACGTGCAAACTCAACTTGAACATAATATGATGCAGAAATTTTATGATAAAATTAAACACGACAAAATACTCTGGAAAATATTCACTCTATTGAAAAATATTAAGCAAGCGTGGGCGAATAATAAAACTGGGCAAATTTTGAGTGTTGTTTATATCAATTGTTTATCTCTCTTTTTAATAATAGTTATTTATGTACCAAGTCAGTAAAGTGACTCTTTATCGAACGAGTCTGATATTACGAGAAGAGCGAGCGTAGCGAGCGAGGCCAGTAACAGACGAGTTCGATAAGGAGTCTTTACTGGCGTGTTGCATACAAAATTTAATCGCCAACATATATTTTTTAAATTTAATGTCGTCCGAACCACTGGGGTTATAAACGACAACAATGGAAAATACATATTAAAAATAAAAAGAGATTGTAATATTAAGTAAATACATATGTACTAACACAAAGTATACCTGAAAAATTTGTGATACAATTAAATGTCTTTTATTCATATTTCCGTTAAAAACTGTATGATATTGTTGATATTTGTATTGTCTCTAAGAAGCTCAGATATGTCCCTGGGAAGTTTGAGTTTACTTCTCGTTTGCTGGTATATTTAACAATCGGTTAAGGTATGTTTACCTTATAATAATTTCATGACAGTGATGACAGATAAATTGCAAGATGGCCGCTTTCGATTTTTAATCGATAGTTATCAATATTGAATAATTACTAAATCGGTAAAGTTTTAAGTTATTTAATATGAATATAATTACAAAATACTACAGAATTTCACTTTTTGACATAAATTTAATTGATAATATCGCAAATTGCGTAAAATATTTTTAATAATTAAAGTAAATAACTTGTAAGTTTACAGGCCGCACATCAAAGAAACATGAAACGTGAAACATTAAACGTGAAACATAAAACAAATAAATTGTAAAAGGGTAACCGTTTCATGTGATTAAATCGATAAAACAAAAATAACTTTTGTATAGTCGTAAATGGATAGCGACGTGATCGTTGCTGTCGGCGCTGCTCTTTAATTGCTTTTTAATATTAAAGAAACGTGAAGCATAAAACATGAAACAAATAAATTGTGAAGAACGAAACTGTTTCATGTTATAATAGTGTAGGAAACAGACGTTGAACTTCGCAAATTCGACACAAGTCCGGTTTTATTTATTTTTTTTGGTATACCAAGGGGTGCTTTTAATGAGGCTAACTTTTTCTAAAAATATTTCGCCCCGGAACACCCATTTTCATCCGTTTAAAGGGGGTATTTTGTGGTTTTTGCGAAACGTAGCCCTTCCTGTACGTTTTTCCAAAAAATTCCTTAATAGAAATATAAACAGGACTATATTTCCTACAATTTATTTCGCGATAGCATATGTCTATCACCTACCGTTTAACGGGGGTGGCGCCCCAAAGTTGACAAGTTTTTAAAAAAGATATTTAAAAAAATATTTTTCCCTAACCCTAAGTGCTTGATTTTTTGGTATAGGTTTTATTTAAGGGCAATTGCCCATTTTTTAATTACAGGGTGTTAAATTAAAGAAACCCTTTTTATACCATCTGAACCGCTTATGCTAGCGAAAAAAACTTTTAGCTATTACCCATGTACAAGTGTTATTTACAAATTTGTATAATGCACCCCCATGTTTTCCCCGAAACCACCCAAAGAAAAATGAATAAAGAAAATATGCAAAAATTGACTTTGGACCACCACTGTTTAGGGTGCAAAGAAAGTAAAATATATATATAGGTCATAATTTGTAGCAGACAGTGTGTTATTTCATTTGCCATAAGTACTTTATCAATAAAATGAATAGGTGACGAAAAAAAAAACAAAATCTGGAGCCTGCCAAAGCATTTTTGAGGTTCACGGCGCCACTGTACCGTAACGTTTGCTTATACGAAAAAAATGCATAGGACCTTATTTGTGGAGAAAATAGTGGTCTTTAATTATGTAAAGGTAAGTTTTGTTTCAAAAAAATATATACGTAATGAGAAAATCGTAAAAACATGCTCGTCAAACTTATTTTCAGGGATAGGGGTAGTTTTCGCAGGGATGTTGCAATAACCATATATATTTATGAAAAACCCTATTAATGGAGTATAGGCTCATAATATGCTAAAAGCGAAAAAAAAAAATTTTTTTTTTCAACCTCCCGTTTTATTTTTATTTTTTTTTGCTACAGCGGATGCACCAGGAAATCGCTTTTGGTATCCATGCATGGGTAATAAGAACGTGCACAAAGTGATATATATGAAGCATTTTAGTAAGGAGGTGTTGTATGAAGGATTCCAAGAAAACCACTTTCTTTATTAGTTCTCCTTTTATTGAGGTGGTTCCGGGGAAAAAATGGGAAAACTGGAAAACTCTTCGTTCTGCTCCACCACAGAAACCAATGCAATATTAAATTCTTGGTAGGCATTCATTTTACGCTCGTAATAAATTATTCAAAACAATGAAACTGAAACCAAAAAATAGAACACGTCCTATTTCATGAAACACGTTTCAAGAAGATAAAAATATTTCACGGGCATGAATCACACGTTTCATAGATGGACGGACGTCTATTTGTATAGCAGTGTTTTATTTCCATGAAACGTGTTTCACGTTTCATGTTTCTTTGGTGTGCGGATTCCGAAGATAAAAATGTTTCACGCGCATGAATCACACTCGTTTCATTGGTATGCGGACTTCTATTTGTTTAACAGTGTCTTATTTTCATGAAACGTGTTTCACGTTTCATGTTTTATGTTTTACGTTTCATGTTTCTTTGGTGTGCGACTTCCCAATACTCGCCATTCGATTACTTCCATCGACCACTTACATTCAATCTCGGTTAATTTGATTAATCGCGGCAGATAAAGTAAAATTCTTCTTTCAGTACAATAAAGTGTTACTTTACTGCCGCAAATGGCGGCAAATGAGTACAATAATGAATGACTTTAGTGACGGTTGGCGATAAAAAATATATTCATTTTATTAATGTTTTGAGATCTGAATAATTTTGATTGCATTTCAAATATGAAACATACAGATTAAACGAAAAGCAAAACGAAATGAGCCTCTTCTTCTTCTGCGTCCCGGTTTGGCTTTTCGTAATTATGGTAACCCTATTTATAACTATGTATATCATCAAAATCGGCTGCAGGAAATATATAGGTTATTATTATAGATGTCTATATTACTCAAAAAGTTTGGTTTCAGCCTGGAGGGGGTTGTGTCACCAACAGGCTATTTTTTTTCCTTATTTCTCTGAACTACGAGTGGAAAGTTAGGTTGCAAAATTTTTCATCAAGTTATCACGGAAAACGATAAAATG
Source organism: Diabrotica virgifera virgifera (assembly GCF_917563875.1). Classification (NCBI taxonomy): domain Eukaryota; kingdom Metazoa; phylum Arthropoda; class Insecta; order Coleoptera; family Chrysomelidae; genus Diabrotica; species Diabrotica virgifera. Next base: position 64,983,454 of record NC_065446.1, on the reverse strand, counting down.
TTAGATTTTTTCTAACGGCGCGACTTCTCCCGATTTAAGGGAACGAAACATTCATAAAATTTTTATGGTGTGCACCAATTTAACTGTATTTTATTTTAAAGATGTTCCTGCCAGAAGAAATGTCCATTTTCAATATAAAATCTCATAAAGAATATATGTTATTAACAACTTTTTTAAAGAGTTTAAAAGAAAGCTTTATTTTTGTTTTTTAAAAAAAGTTCCTAGCATCAAAAGTTATGCTCAAAATAAAGTTAGTCTCTTTTTGGTTAAAAGGATGGTGAAAATCATAATATTATTCATGTATATACAAATTATGTAAAACATTGTTTCAAGATACGTGATGAATATTACGATAATATGTAGGTACATTACTCTTTTTTCTTATGGCATGACATGACTATGGTGTTGTAGGTAGAAAACACGTATTTTTTAAAATTTACTACTGACCTCTATGTCATGGCGCTTGTAATTGGAAATACCAGCTTTGTTGAAAGTTTACTGTGTACGAGTGTAAGAACTTTCGTACTGTGAACCCTAGATGACGCTAGGTGTATCTATCTGTATGTACATGACAATCTGACTTAGTTTTGTGGTTGTGGTTTTAAGCATATCGTCGGCTTACAAGCGAAACACACTAAGTCAAAAAACATAGTTTTGACATAATCGTGTTTTAAATTTTTTTAAAAACAATTTGATCAATTTTCACATTTAAAACTTTTATTCGTTGTTTTTTAATTATACGAATGTTTTCATAAAGTATTAATAATAATTACTGACTAGGAGAAGTAAATTATATAATATCAAATTACTAATTTTTGTTAAATTTTAGATTTGAATACGTTGACTTAATGTTTTTTACATGTAGCATTTAAGTTAGTGTGTTTTGCTTGTTTAATTTTGCTGTGAAATTATGACTTACGTATAATTTTTTATTTACTTACTGTCGTACGATTATTGCAGGCTTCGTTCACATTGTAAATAATACAATAATTTTTGCTTATATAAGTAATTTACTTTTTTCATGTAAATTTTCACAAAACAAGAACATTAGTATAATACAAAAAACAGGTTTAACAAAACAAAACGTGTATGCTTTTCAAAACAGGGAAGCTTTCATTTTTTAGCTCTTATTCTCGTTTCCTCTGAAGTTTTATTGGCAGGAATCTTACGGCCCCTTCTATCTATTCCACTATATTCGCCGCTTTCATTCTGCTGTTTAAAGGCGTTAATTATAGGCATATTGGAAATAGACAATTCTTGTAAAAAAGTAGGATTCTGCGTTGGATCGCATTTTGCTATTTTCTCCTTTTCTCGGCCTGCGACTCTTTACTTCATTTGAAAGCACATTCAATAATATAAAATCTTTTTGTCTTTGAAATGACAACATCGCATAAGTTTGGCAAAGCAACTTACGGTTCTCCTCAGAAAAGTTATTTTGGCACTTGAATCGACATTTAGAGCAATCAACCGTCTTTGGAATTTTAGGAGCTTGCATTCTACCAGTGGTACTTTGTAGGGTTTTCCTTCAATTCTTTTGCTTTTTTCAACATGTCTTTTCCACACAGATGGTCTTGGGGTGTTCCATCGGCTTCTTTTAGGTCCTACTTGACTATTTTCGTTTAAATTTTTTTTTCATCGGCTGCTGTAAACTTATCTTCACTGGTATCTGAATTATCACTTTCATTATCTGAAGGAATATAGTCTGTATCCTCCATACATTCATCAGAATCCTGGTCACTTATTTGAGGAGGATCCGACTGACTATCTTGACGAAAATTATCAGAATTTAGGCTGACGTCTTTGTCTACCGCTGTATCTAGTTCGACAGAAAATGACGTCAAAGTTGGCTCAGGTTGGATTGGTTGATATATGTCTGTAACAAAATGTATCCAGTGAGTACAATTAATTCATTAGCTATTTTATTAAGTACCTATAGTAAAAATCAGAAGAAATCAAAAGACGAGTTGACTGGTATGGGCGCCATTTGGCAAACTAAGCTACATCCTTAAAAACCAAAGATATAGGTACACAACATCTTAAGACCAACGTATATAATCAATGCGTACTTCCTGTTGTTACTTACGGTTCCCAAACGTGGAAGTTTACGAAAGCAAACATGGACAAGATCATAAAAACGCAAAGGGCAATGGAAAGGCAAATGTTGCACATACGACTAATGGATAAAAAGAGAAACGAGTAGATAAGAGAGAAAGCCAAAGTTAGGGATGTTAGACAAGAAGTTGCAAAATTGAAATGGAGATTTGTCGGACAAACTAAGGCAAAAAGAAGACCGATGGAACAAAATTCTCAAAAATTGGAGACCGTGGGAATATAAACGAAGCAGAGGAAGGCCACAAATCAGATGGGCAGATTATGTCAGAAGCACGCGGGCTCTAGGTGGATAACTGTAGCGACGGACAGAGAAGAGTGGAAAAGGATTGGGGAGGCCTATGTCCAAAGATGGACCGAAGAAGACTAATTAGATAGATAGGTAAAAATCATTAATAATAATAAAGAGCTATAAAAACCGTTATAGCTTTTTGGTTCAAATTATATTCCTTGTACTTTATCATAAAATTGGTTGGTATTCAAATACACAGTAACTACATTAATTGCTTACCTGAAATCTCTCTCTCGACAACTGGAGTCAAAGAGATCTTCTTCTCTGTGGCGGCATCAATCAATGATGTTGGAAACCCTGAGGATGCCTCTTTTTCTAAAATAGAAACAGAGGTTTTACCGTTTGTAAAGTTCTTAAAAACTGGGTGTATAATGTTAAGTTACATGCACTATTTTTTATAAAAAAAACTTTTGATTGAAAAAATATTATCAATAGATTAATAAGTAGGTCTAAATAATTCTAACCTTGTCCAATTACACTCTCTATAAAAGATGATCCCAATTTTGTATTGGTCGTGTCACTCAGTGGAGATCGAGACATTTGATCTGTCACATATTCTTAAAAAAAAAATAAAATAATTTGTTGATATAATTAATAACAAAATAAAAGTATACAAGTTCTACTAAGTTATGACATACGATTTATTTTATAAATTGTAAATGACTTGTAAAAATCCATTCATAACTAACCCAATTTTGCAATGGAAAAGTTAAATATTTGATTTTACAAAACGATAACAAAAGAATTAGATATTGATAAACTCTACACCGAGAGAACAATTTCTTTTCTCCTAAAACACCGATTTCTTTGAGCAATATTTCTTAAAAGTTAACATATCCTATTAACTTAAACATACCGGTTCACATATAAAGAAACGAGTTTTTTAAACACAACTCAATAATTTCTTACAGATAATTTCTTAAATATTAAGAAATGCATTAATAGTTACATTTAATTTTCTTATCCTAAAGTTTTTATTTCTTAAATTGAAAACTACAAATATTTTGCAGTATAAGAAATATAATGTTAAGTTAATCCATATTTATATTTGTGAACAAGAAATTTTCTTGCAATCAAATAAATATTTTAAACCACAAGAAATGATTCTTCAGAAATACCCTCTGTAGTAACTGTGGTTATAAAATAAAAACTTTGTCATTAGAGAGTTATCAAGTAACCCTAGGAGAATACGGTAACGCTATTTTACTGTATACTTTACATGTTATTTATAAGGTTACCGTATTCTCATAGAGTTACTTGATAACTCTCTAATAATGCCGAAATGTTACTTGCAAAGAGATTTTCTTCCACAAAAGAATTGCGCAGATTAACTATTTATGATTTAGTCGTCAGTGTTTGTCAAGATGGCGTAATATGTTCATGTTCATATAGATGGATTTTTGATTTATTGGTGTTCTTTAAAAATTAACGGATATTTTGAAGGTACGTACATATATAGGTATTAAATAAAAGTAAATTGAGTAATTTAAGATGTAATAATAATATTGTTGCGTATCCGAATGGTTAAAAAAGAAACATAATAGTATCTTTATATGCTTTTCATATAGGTATAATGATGGACGACTCTGAAATAAAGGAGCTTATTATTCTAACTGGGAAATATGCCACAATTTAAAGCTGGGACAGAATGATATAATATATAGCTTCAGAACAATATTAAGAAAGGAGTTATTAACCAACTGCGGGGCCTTCCAGAAATGGTAGAACTTCATATATGTAAGTACCTTTTTAAAAACGTGTATACTTATTTATAAACTATAATAATAGGTTTCTTGAATGTATCGTCTTCTATAAAAATATACAATACAACGCTATATCAAACATGGCGGGTGCAACGCTAAGGATGTTTTCTGTTAATTTATTTGAGATAAAGAAATCAGTTAGTCTAAAAGAAATATATGTTTATGGTTAAGAAATGTTATTGCCGAAAACTGTGAATTAGTTAATATGTATCAAATGACTTAGATGTAAACTAATAATGCTTTCCCGTAATAAAATTTCTTAGTGATTAGGTATGCTGTCTCTTTTAGATTATAAAAATTAAGAAAATTACATATTATTATGTCTGCTTCAATGTTTTACATTGGTTGTATTTTCCCTCTTGTTTTAGCTAAACAATGTTTATTGTGTGACTTAATATTATACAGATAAATAATTAATATTTCATTAACAAAATGAAAAAAATAAACAAAGATGTGTAGGTTAAATAATGCCATGTTTGAACTAAATATGATTGATTATTATTAGTATTAATAGTTCTTATGTGGGGTCGTGTATTTGTTTTTTTTTGTATTTCCTAAATTTGTCAAAATAATTATCTATATCTTTATAAAAAAAATTTTTATTAAAGTAAGTTTACTCTTTCTACATAACGATTTTGTTTTAGTGAATTGCTGATATACAAAATGCTATTAACAAAAGAAGGAAAATTTGAGGAAGTTGGATTTGCCTCTCCGTCCTTTTATTGTTGTGTAGAAGCCAGTGGTTTAAGAGTGGAGAAAATATTTGTATGTAATAATAACGTTTTATATCTTGTTTTATTAATAAATAATGATTTTACCTTAACACAATGATTTATTTCGCCGTATGTAATATCACTTTATTTTCAAGAAATATTAACTTAACTCTAAATATACGTTTATCACTGCGAAATATATTTCTTAACATTAAATACATTAATTATTAATAGTAAAATAGTAATATTCCTTACTAAGAAATATTATTGCTCAGAAAGAATAGTTTTGTAATGTATAGAAAATATATTTTTATGACTAATAAAATTAATTAACATCAAGTGTAATTTCTTTCTGATAAATGGGTTTGAAGTTTGCCAGAAAGTGATAGTTCAATCATGTTTAAGATATATTTCTTTGGTTATAGTAGAATTTATTTGAAATATTTTAGAAAATTATATCTTATATACAAAGATATATTTCTTAGGCAATATGCCAAGTCGATCTTTCTTAAATATTAATAAAGTTTCTTTATGTCAAGAATTTTTTTCTCTCGGTGTAGACTCTAGCTAGACTGTAGATAATTCAAAAAACATTTTAAACATCATACTGTTAGTATATTACTTACCCTTTTTAGCATGTTCAGTATTTTATCAGCACGTCTCATTTCTCTTACAGGAATAATTAATAAATACACACAAATTGTCAAAACCGTTAACGAACTAATCACGCGAAACACTGAAATAAAACTGACAAAACGTGTGCAATATACCCAAACAAATAATTAATCTGTTACAAGATTGGACAAGTCGCTCTGCGTAAGTCAGTCGGTAGGTTCATTCGTAGTCAAGTGAAATACATTAAGTCACTTAATGTGTTTTTCCTGAATCATATATAATTTTCGTGACTTAGTGAGAAACATAAAAATAATAAAAATAACAGTTTTTGTTATTGTATGACTTAGTGGGTTTAACCAGTCTAAAGAGTAAAAAAAAATACAATAAAATGCTGCATATAACCCAAAAGTGAAAAAATTGACTTAGTGTGTTTCGCTTGTAAGCCGACGATATAGTATTTTTACTACAAAAGCGATATTACGTAGGTCAAAATTTTTGAAGTAAGAGAACTGTCAAAACATTAGAATGTGACTTTTCATTATTGCCATGTCTATAATAATGTTCATAATAAACATGGCAATAATGAAAAGTCACATTCTAATGTTTTGACAGTTCTCTTACGTCAAAAATTTTGACCTACGTAATATCGCTTTTGTAGTAAAAATACTATAATTTATTATTATGATTTGTTTTTAAACCAGGAGGAGTAAACTAAAAAAATAGATTCACACCCAAGAAAGTCACTAGAAAAATCATCAAAAATCACTTTTTGGTTGATCATGTCGGTTTTCGACGATAATACATTAATCCATAAATATTATATTATAGGTAGGTACCTACTAATACGTCGCTAAAGAGTTAAACAAATGCTTTTTATATAAAAGCAGACTTAAAATTAACGCAGAAATTGCAACGCAATTACCTAACGAAGAAAACGCAGACTTGTTATTAAAAATAACGCAGAAAACACAAAAAATCGCCGATATAACTTAAGGTACTAGTACACTTTAGAAGACCAAAAATAAGCATTTTTTCAAGATTTTTTTCTCAGAACCTTTATTAAAAATGAACATAAAACTTTTTACATATTAATATCTAACTCTTAGAGAATACAAAAAACATATCTTTTTTCATTTGTGCACGTACACTAATATTGTAGAGGGCGCCAAATTCGAGGCATCGAAAAAAAAGGAGTTCCGATGGCGGACAGTTAATCTCAGGATTGGGATCTCTTAAACAAAAAAATCGTACGTCATTTGAAAAGGGAAGGTTTCATACGTGACAATTTACCACCGTTAGTAAAAAATTCCTCAAAAATAGATTTTACGGGAATTTGAAAAAAATTTGTGAAAAAATCGCCCGTTTTTTTTTAGTTTTTCATGGTTAAAAAATATTCATTTTTTATTTTTTGGTCAAATTGTGGTAAATTGTCACGTATGAAACCTTCCTTTTTCAAATGCAGTACGATTTTTTTTGTTTCAGATATCCCAATCCTGAGATTAACTGTCCGCCATCATTTTTCGAGGCATCTATTTTTGCGCCCTCTACAATATTAGTGTACGTGCATAAATGAAAAAAGGTATATTTTTTGTACTCTCTAAGAGTTAGATATTAATATGTAAAAAGTTTTATGTTCATTTTTAATAATGGTTCTGAGAAAAAAATAATTATTTTTGGTCTTCTAAAGTGTACTAGTACCTTATTAACCTATGAAATGTTAACAGTGTCAAAACTTCATAAATTTAAATAGTGTACAAATTTCATAACAGTGGAGTAAACTTGCCTGAAGTTGGACCAATATTACAAACAAGCATTACCATTACGGCGCGATCAATTTTAATTATGGTTTACAATGGTTAATAATGGTTTAAGAACAGAGCATATCTAGTGATATTTTATAGTCCTATGATTTAGTAGGAGTTCATAATATAAAACGTTAATGCCAGTGAATAGTAAAACAGGTATTCACATATCTCGCAACAAGGAAAAAACAAAATAGGCATATAAGGTGGAAATGGAAAGCAATCGTAAATAGGTAGGATACGTATTTCTGACCATTTGGTCCTCATCAGTACTGTGCAGCCAAGTTAATAGGAAAAGGATCAACACATGAGCAATACGACCAATTTGTGGTAGTAGTGTTAAAAGACCATGTGTTTGCGCAAAGCAGCAACTAACAAATGCATGGATGAAGCTATAGGTATCTATCTAATTGACGAAAGTAATGCCAAATGTTTTGGACGTTTAAAATAAAAAGAAAAGGTTAATGCGAGTGAACAGTAACACAGGTAGAAAATTATTTGTATACCTATCTCGCAACAAGAAAACAACCAAAATAAGTAGGTATCTATACTATAGTCTGTTCGCTAAACTCAGACGCAACTTTCTAGATATTTTAGTCGGTAATTTTGCTAAAATAATTACTAAATAGTTAATAATCACTAAATAGTTAGTAATTTTGCCAATTTTTGCAAAATTGGCAAAAAACAAAAAAATTATCGACTAAAATATCTAGCCAGTTGCGTCTGAGTTTAGCGAACCGACTATAATAAGGTTTTACTACACATTTTTCTGCACTTAATGGGATGAGGGCTGCTTCTTTGATTTTTTCCCTTTTCATGTCTGCTTCATGATTATTCCTACTTCATACACAGAGCAGAATAGAAAGATGCATCAATAATGATGAAAACAGATATGAAATCCAACAAAGTCAAATAAGCAGCACTTATCCTATCAAATGAAGAAACATATGTAGCAAACCCATCAACAGAATGCAGCCGACTTTGGTGGCCAATATGTGCCAATTAATGCATATACATAATGGCCAATACATAAAGAGGTGAACAACAAGAATATACCAAACATAGCGGATAAGAAAATGTGAAGCGCACGTCTTCAATAATACACAATAGGTAACTAATAAATAGCACTAACCCTAATCTCATCTTACAACATTTCAGAGATCTATTTAACTCTCATTCCGATTACACAGCATACTATACAGACGCGTCTAAAACTGAAAATGGAGTCGGGGTGGCAATTATTAACACAGAGATTTACAAACATAAAATTCCAGATACTGCAACTGTATTAACTGGGATCTTTATGCGGTCTACCAAGCAATACTGCATGCAAATGCGAACAAGATGAAGAAGATATTAATCGTCACAGATTCTATGTTATCACTACATGTAATAAGGAAAATATATACACACAGCATCCAATAGCTTTACTAATAAAGGAAGAACTACATAAATTGCATACTGAAGATTTAAGAATCAAGTTTCTCTGGGTACCATCACATGTTGGAGTAGGAGGTAATGAAGCAGCAGACCGAAATGCCAAAGAAGCCATAAATAATAACAGTATTCCCATGTCGCTCCAATCTGTAGGTATGGATCTAAAAAGCTACTCCATAAAACATCTTTTCGAAAACTGGAACAATAAATGGAAATTCACATCATCAAAGCTCCAGGAGATAAAAAACAAGGTTGGACCATGGCAACCACCTGAGGTATCTAGACGAAAGCAAACAATTATTTCCCGTTTACGACTTGGACATACCCAGTTTTCTCATGAATATTTGCTGAAAAAAGAAGAACCTCCAATTTGTGATGAGTGCGGTTCATCCCTTACAGTAAAACATGTGCTAGTGGAAAAGTGTGAAAAGTTCAATAGCTATAGAATTAAATACCATTTAGCTAAAAGTCTTAAAGACATTTTAGACTATAACAACAGTAATATATATTTTTGTTTCTAAGACTGTAACTTACTAAACAAAGTGTAAAATTAACTGTTACTATCCCACTAATAACCTTATTAGGTTGAAGCGGATTGTTGTAAATAAAAAAAAGTGTTCTTCCAAATAATTTTGAATGTGTAGGTATAGATATGTAGGTAGTATATGAGTTTTAAAAAATCAAATTATCCAGTCTTGTTAAAAACACAAATGTCGTACCTATTATCTCGCATTCATTTATGAAGGCCTTACAAGAATTTGATTTTTACCAACACACACAACATAATGCAAAATCTGAATGACAGATTTGCAATGTTAAACATACCTAAGCATTAAACTGCGTGTAGGCATTTTCTGAGAATATTTCCCAAGAGTTCAACGGGACAGGGCACTCTTCGAACTACAAAACGTGATAGAAGCAACTAAAATTATTATACCTTTTAATAATCTTCTACAATACAGGGAGTCGAGAATCACCATTCAGAAAAGAAAATTGTAAATTCTGAGACTAATTTTATTTTAAGTTAATTAGAGAAAAATCTCTGTATTTAAAAAAAATGCCCAATTGTTACAACTCATTAAAGATTTCGCCATAACAGCGATTATATACTGGGTGTGCCAAATGAAGCGGCACGGTCAAATATTTCGCAAAATTTACACTGGATCAGAAAACTATAAAACGTTGTTACATTGTTAATGATGATTACATTGACTCTGGCACGTTCAGGGCGATCTTCAAGAGAATCTTTGTTGAATATATGTATTCCGGTAGGTGTGAGTTGACGGAATTAATTAAAAATAATAAAATAAGTTAACAACGAACAGTAAAATATTTATTTATTTTGGTAACAAAAAGGTGTTGCTTAGTTAGATCTCGGAAAAGGTTCGGTCGTTAGCGAGTAGTGTCTCGGTTGCACGCTGTGAATACACTTAAGAAAAGCCACAATCTATTATGTCGATGTTATGGCTTTCTACAATATGGTCCGGAGAGGACAATAAATCACTCCGATCTGACGTATAAAAACAGACACACTTCTGCAGTTTTAAAAACATATGCATGTCCCAAAGTGAGTTGTTGGCATAATGGTCTGATATGGTAATTAATTTATGGGGACTTCAATTTGTTAAACTGATACTCCAAAAACATATGGTCAGGGGATGCATTCGTTTCGTAAAACTATGTCTTTCTTAGCGTCTGGTTTGTATATTAACGGTGACTTTATATGACCCATATTATTTCGTTTTGAGAAAAATATTAAAATTAAAATTAGCAAAAATAGTAATTATAGCGTATCGCTATATATATTCGGCATATACATCAATTAATAAAGGGGACAAATGCAACCTTGACGTACACCGCTTTCTATGTTTATGTAATTGGTGTTTCCGTTCTTTGTTCCAACGCATCCTGTTTGGTTCCAGTATGTATTACTTATGATAGCTATGTCGTGTCCATCCAACCCTACTTCTTTTAGCACCTCAATCAATTTTTCGTATCTGATGCGGTCGAAGGTCTTTCTATAATCGACAAAGCACACATACAGCCGTCTTTGAACCTCAAGATACCTTTCTGCCATCAGTGACAATCCCATAATTTCTTCTCTGGTGCCTGTGCCTTTTCTAAAACCACATTGAGAACAACTCAGATCACTTCTTTACACTTATTGTGAATTCGGTTATAAATTATTCGAAGCTTTAGATCCGAAAAATTGGACTTCTAATTGGACCAAGTTTTGGTGAAATAAACCTGAATCCGTGCGTTCTAAAACTTGCAATGCAAACGAGCGATGAATAAAAAGCAGACTGGGGAAACCTACAATTGCATTTCACTACCTGTCTATTCATCTAGGTAAAAATGATAACGAATCTTGGTTCCCTCTACTCTTCTTATTCTTCTGGCGTCTATCCGTTACAAATGTTGGCAATCATTCTGGCAATGATAACCTTATTAGCTGCTGCCTTGAAAGGCCCTGTAGTGGATGTCGCAATCCAGGTCCTCAAGTTCCTGAGTCACGATATTCTTCTTCTTCCGACGCCTCTTTTACCATTCACCTTTCCCTGCAAAATGCATTTTAACAGGTTACATTTTGTTTCATTTCTTTGTGATGTGGCCGAAATATTCTAATTTTCTTCTTTTCACCGTGCACATTATATCCTTTTCTTTGTTAAGTTTTTGGAGTATTTTGACATTTCAGATTTTGTCCATCCATGATATCTTAATAATTCTTCTATATGTCCACATTTCGAACACTTCCAGTCTCTTCGTTGTTACTTCCGTTAGAGTCCAATACTCTACTCCATATAATTCTACTCCATATAATAAGATGGAGAATATATAACAGCGAAAGCGTCTGAGTTTCAGTTCTAAATTTAAATTGTGTGATTTGAACAGCTTGGAATTGTAGTTTAAACAATTTAGCAGGCTAATATTAAAGATAAAAAAGGCTTTAAAGCGTACATACAAGAAGGAAGATGACGAAGTTAATTTTTAGTCCATATCATATTTGCTACTAACCTGTGGGGGGGGGGGGGGGTAAATTTTGACTACAATGTATGTATTTATTTAAATTTTAAACTCATTATTTTTTATTCTAGATACCCTCATATTGTGTCATAAAACAAATTCCCTAAATTTTACGAAAAGAAAAATATTTTCTGAATTTGGGGCTAGACAGACTCCCTTGGCTTTCCATGTTCCAATTTTATATTAAATAAATACCGTCTATTAAGTGGAATTGTTTGTAAGAAACATTCCAATATTGAAAACAAATTGTTTGTTAAACTTGTGGCGACGTAACTTACTGTATATTTTAAAATTTCTTTAATTTCATGTTCAGAATGATGATTCCTGTTTTTGTTTAGTTGCAATGAAAATATGTTTTACTAATGTTTATTTATCATTTATTGATACAACACTAACATTAAAACAACGAATACATTATTTTATTTCTTAAAGCAACTTAATTTTATTGTCAATAATTGTCATTTTTGACTTGGGTCAGTTTTGACACCCGTTGGTCATCCGTGTAACAAAGAAAGGTTGGTCATCGGAAGGTTAAAATTTGTAATCCTTGTGCAGTGTCGGCAAAGATAACGGTATCACCGGCATATCTAAAGTTGTTTAAATAGTTCGCCGTTTAACAGGACTCCTGCTTCCATGTGTTCTAGGGTTTCTTGGACAATTGCCTCTGAATATAAATTAAATAATATAAGGGGTGATATTATACATCCTTTTCGGACTCCTCGAAGTATTTGTATATCATCTGTTACTTCATTATTGACTTTAACGGAAGCTGACTCCAATATAAGTTCTTGAGTATGCGTAAATCTTTGCCGTCAATTCTTGCATCTTGTAAAATATCTATCATTTTGTTGTGTTGTATTGTGTCAAACGCGTTTTGGTAATCGATGGAACAAGCATATACACTACAGCAGGGATGGGAAAAACCTACCGGTTTTAACCTAAAACCGGTTTTTTTACTTCGCAATAAACGGTTTTACCGGTTGTTTTTTTGTCCCGGTTACAACCGGTTTTTTCTTTTTAAAGTAAAAACCGGTTATTAGGTTTTTACAGTGATTAGGATTAGGTTAGGTATTATTTTGGATCCCAATCATAATTATTATTCTCAAGTAATTATTCCAAACAAAACCATAATTCAAATTTTATTTTATAAATACAGAACCAAACTAAAAGTGCAAACTCACATCAGCCAGAAACAATTAATAATTATAATATTTCGTTGAAAAGGTATTTGTAATCATAATATTAACATAAGAAGTGATCTGGTTGAAGTAGACGCAAACATCATCTATTTTTCACACTTGACTATTGACATTGAAAGTGGGTGAATGACTTTTTCTGATTACCAAAAATAATGTTCTGACTAGGCATATCGAATTACCGATTACGAATACGAATCACCAACGATTTCCCTACGTTTTCAAAACGATACACCCATACAGGAAGTATTAAATGAGTTAAAATGTAACTATTATACAAATATACAAACGTGTTAAAAGAAATACATGATAAAATTTTTTTGATGGTACCTAGTAAAAATAAAGGATACATTGCACTATCTAATTTATTTTTATGTAAAATATTTATGTTGATATTAGTTTTTTTAAATCCCATTTGAAAGAGTATGGGAAATTTTTTATAAGTTGAAATGGTTTGGTTAAATTGTATATTATTGCAATATGTATATATTAATCTTATGCTATATTATATTTAATAATAATCAATAAATATATTATAATAATAATAAAATAATAAATAAATATAATAATTAATAGAATAAAATGGTTTTATTAAAAATTGTGTTTTATTTATATTGATATTGATGTTCTTTCGATAGTACTAATTTTGATCATATTGATATCGAGTATCGAGTCGAGTGGAGTACCTATCGCAAACTAAAGTGCATTGTAAATGTAATATTGTAACCTATTGGATTAAAAAACCGAAAACCGGTTTTTGGAAAAACCGGTTTTTTTTTTGGCCGGTTATAACCGCCACGTTAAACCGTAAGCAAAAAAAAAACCGGTATAACCGAAAACCGGTGTTTTGTCAAAAACCGCCATCCCTACACTACAGTTCATGTCCCGACAACTCTGGAAGAAAACTTGTATGCGTAACAGGGCTTCCCTTGTTCCTAAACCTTTCATAAAACCAGATTGCGTTGGGGATGGGATACTTGTTCTTCGCAGATTCTGTAAAGCCTTCGATGCAATGTTTTTAAAAATAATTTCAACACGTGGCTCATTAAGCTAATTGTTCGGTAGTCACTACACCTTTTGGCACCTTGTTTTTTTGGCAGAACTATAAATTCTAATCGCAGATCCTCTACTCAGATAGGAGTAATACTGATACAAAATGAGAATGAAAGACTGAAATACTTCTTATTTCAATTCGTTAAGAGATCATCACCATCCTCTACGTACGATACACCCAGTGGCGGCTCGTGATTTGTACAATAGGGGAGGCTATGACTATAAACTATCTAGATAAATTTGTACTAGCAAAAAAATACGCCAAAAATGTAATTTAAGGCCCTATTTGTTTTTGACCATTTTTTATTTACATTTTATAATATCACCATGATTCATAATTTCATAATATCATATCATTTAAAAAATAGTTAGTCTAATCGTAAAAGTATAATACCAATGTTTGTGTTGTTTATTTGTTAACAATTCCATCTTTGTTAGTATATATGCATGAAATTATTTTATTCTTATTTTGCTCATACTTTTGTTTGAATAAAATTGTAGTGTATATCTGATGAAGCGGGCAACCAGTTGGCGAAATATTAAGTGACAAAAAAAATAGAATTATTTTAATACAATTAAATACAATACAAATAAACAGAATTTTAATAAATTTAATAATAAATTTCTATACATATACAGTGTGTCGCAATTAAGATGAAGACAGCCCTATATTTCGGCTATCAAAATAAATACATAATTCGAAGTTTTGCACTGTCATACAGGCCATTTTGAATGTTCACATTTTTTAAGATACTCAACTGAAATTTAAATTTTAAACGCGGCCTACTGCGAATCCACAAACAAGGAAAATTTCCGATATTTTGCTTCGCGTTATATAGAGATATCGAAAAAAGTTATTTGAATAAGTTGTTCCAAATATTATTCTAACCCCACATACCAAATTACATAACAAAATTCGCACTTTTTCAATATTTGTAGTCGGGATCCTAAAATTTTGTGTAGCAGCAGATATTTTCTAAAAGATGTGTAGCAGCATTTAAAAAATATTTATTAAAATTATTACTTACCATGACTGGATCTCCTAGAATTGCTACATTATTATCGCTAGAAGTTGCCTGTGTGATTTCTTTAACGACTTTCCATAGACTTTTGACTTATTTTGACTATTATACAGGGTCTCCCGAAAAATTATACCACATATTTTGGGGTCAAAAATAGTTCGCTTGAACCTAACTTACCTTAGTACAAATGTGCTCATAAAAAAAATTACAGCCCTTTGAAGTTACAAAATGAAAATCGATTTTTTTCAATATATCGAAAACTGTTAGAGATTTTTTATTGAAAATGGACATGTATCATTCTTATGGTAGGAAAATCTTAAAACAAAATTATAGTGAAATTTGTCCACCCCATAAAAAATTTATGGGGATTTTGTTCCCTTAAAGCCCCCCAAACTTTTGTGTACGTTTTAATTAATTCATTATTGTGGTAAAATTAGTTAAACACAACGTTTTTAAAACTTTTTTACCTCCAAGTATTTTTTATTTGAGTCAGTTTTTATCGAGATGCGGCTTCTTTTTCAATATATTTACGTAAAAATTTTATGGGGGTTTTGTTCCTTTAAACCCCCCAAATGTGTGTCTACGTTCCAAATAAACTAATATTGTGGTACGATTAGTTACACACAGTGTTTTTAAAACTTTTGCCTCTTAGTCTTTTTTTCATAAGTCACCTTTTATCGAGATGTAGCTTCTTTTTCAAAATATACCTAAAAATGTAAATTATAAATAAATTTTCAGATTATTAACAGGTCTCTATAATCGTACTTAACCATCTACAAATATGTGGTGGATTCGACAAATATTCAAAATATCGCGATAAACACTGGGTTATCCGAAAAGTACTAAGAGGCAAACATTTTTTTAAAGCATTGTGTTTAACTAATGGTGCCACAATAATAATTTAATTGGCACGTACACAAAAGTTTGGGGGGGTTTAAGGGAACAAAACCCCCATAAAATTTTTATGGGTTCACAAATTTCACTTTAATTTTTTTTAAGATGTTGCTACCATAAAAATGCCACATGTCCATTTTCAATAAAAAAAACTCTGAGAGTTTTCGATATATGAAAAAAAAAATCGATTTTCATTTTGTAACTTCAAAGGGCTGTAACTTTTTTTGTGTGCACTATTGTATATAGGTAAGTGAGGTTTAATCAACCTGTTTTTGACCGCAGAATCCGTGGTATAATTTATGACCAATCTTTTCGGGACACCCTGTATATTTCTTGCCCATACTGAATTTTTCGTGAATCCACAAACATTTTATTATACTGGCGTTGTTTTGTTTGTTTGTACTAATCTTTGTAATGGTCATCTACTCTACTTAACATTAGCAAAAGGTCTAAGCGACTTTTATATTGATTTATTTCATTTGAATGAAATTTTTTATTTCCACAGTAAGAAAATTTTAGACAAATGCTGCAAGATGAAGACTGGGAGCTTTTTTCAGTACCAAATTGGGATAGATATAGAAAAGATAGATATAGTATGTATTTATGAAAATCATTTCTTTGTTATTTGAAAAATGCTTTCCAGAAAAAAATATAAATAAACATAAAAAACGTATCAAATACTATAATACAAATCTTATATTTTTTTTTATAGTAAAATGTTGTATTATAGTATTTGATACGTTTTCAAATGATTTTCATAAATACTATATCTATCTTTTCTATATAATATATATCCCAATTTGGAACTGAAAAAAGCTCCCAGTCTCCATCTTGCAGCATTTGCCTAAAATTTTCTTTACTGTGGGAATCAAAAATTATTTTCCTAGTTTTAATATTTTCTTTTTTGTTTACATCAATACTGCAAAAGAATAGTTTGAATAAGAAAAACAGGAAAAACGTAGACGCACAAAGAGGGAGTAATAAAATCAAATAAACGTACAGGATTTATTTATTTAAAAATGGTAGGAGAGCCCAAGCGGGGATTTTCGCAGTTACTCGAGCGTGTCAGATTATTACATGGGGACAAACCTTGTATCCTGAAAATGTACCTCTACCATATATTGGCTCTTAATGCAGGGGAGTTCGTAATCTATCCTTAGAAAACCTCGAAATCGTCAGATTAAGATAAGGTAAGTTAAGTACGTGCAAAACAGTGTATATTTCAAAAATCTGACGATTTGAGCGGGCGTAAGAAAATGGGCGAGTCCCAAAGTTTCACAAGAAAAAAGCGAATATTTCGCGAAATGAAAAACAAATCGAAAAACTAAAAAATACGTATTCAATATTTTTCAAAAATCTATCGAATGATACCAAACACGACTTCCCACGGAGAGGGGTGGGGGGTAAGTTTAATATTTTAAATACGAATCCCGCGATATTTCGCGAAATGAACATCAGATCGAAAAACTGAAAAATAGACTTATTCAATATTTTTGAAAAATCTATCGAATGGAACCAAACACAACCCCTCACGGAGGTGAGGTTACTTTAAAATCTTAAATGGAAGTCCCCATTTTTTATTGTAGATTTGGATTCCTTACGTAAAAATAAGTAACTTTTATTCGAGACATTTTTTAGAATTAGGGATAGGTGGCGCTATAATCTGAAAAAATGATTGTTGGAAATGGAAAATTAAATTAAAAATGGACATGTCCTCAATAAAATGGAAAACTTTACTTTATGCAAAACTATGCATCCTACGAAAAAACTTGTAACAACATTGTTTGCTTAGAATGACCCAAAAAATATAAAAAAAAATATTTTGTTTTGTGCGAAAGCGAAAAATCACTTTTTTGTAATTTTACAAGTTTTTTGTTTATAACAATCTTATCGACATCCGTGTTAACTGTTACCCAAAAAATTCTTGTCCTACGTGTCAAAATACACAAAAAAACTTGGGTAAGTCCATCTAAATAAAGAAGGCCGTTGTACTCCCCCTGGCGACAGCACTATACCTGACAATCTTTGAAAAATTACTACAATACATATTTGTTTACTAAATCAAAACTCTTTAGTAAAAACCTTGAAATATTTACCACTGTACCTACCGATTAATTGAAGTGCACATTAAAACATGAGCAGAGATAAACAGATGACAATTAAAGATACAGAAAAGTATATGTAGCAGTGGTGTGGCATGCATGAATAAAATTACTGTAGTTACTTTAAATTTTAAATAAAATAACAGTTTATATTTTATAGCAAACTTATACGGAATCACCACGTATTTCAAATCAATATTAATTTCTTAAAAAAAATGTTATTGTTGCGAAGAATAACGGTTTTTATTGAAAATAAATACCTAAGCAGATAAAACAATCAGTACCACAGTATTGTACATACGGTTAGTCCATTGGAATGTTACATTTAGGGTTGCATTTCTTAGAGGAGTCAATTTTATTTATTTAATATGTAGGGGGGTTCAGTAGAAGCTTAAGTTCAAGTTTTTGGGGTCGCCGCCCTTGTCCCCCAGCCGCCATTTTGGAAAAAGGGTGCAAAGGGCTTTCGCGCTGTATCTCCTAAACTAGCAACCATAAAGAAAATTTAATTACACATGAAATGTAGCAAATTAAATTTTCTACAATTTTATGTCTATTACTTTTTATCGTCAAGTGACCAACAAAAAAGTTATAAACAAAAATAAGAGAAAATTTTGTAAGAAGCTTCCTTTTGGAGATTATAATTTTTTTCCGTTCATCTTACATTAAAATAACATCATAGCGATTTTATAGAGGATTTTTCAACGAAAAATTTTTACTGTGAAGTTCTTTAATTTTATTTATTTATCTAGGTTTTACAGCGCTCCAAACTTGACCAGATTCTCGAATTTTCATAGGAATACAATGAAAACAAAACTTTGGGCTTACTTTTCTATCTATATAATTATTTATTATGATTTTAACATTCCTATGCTATTATTAAGCTATTTTTGGCCCTCTTCCCGGCCACTTATGCGGTAGAGTCTGGAGGCGCGTTTTTTGTGTGGTATCCCCAATAGGCCTAATCCACGGACAATTTGTAGACAAAATAATGTATTGAAAAAGATCTATCGTAGTTATTATTTTTTCATTTTTGTCGATGGTCCAGGCTGCGAGTCAAGATCTGAATCAGTATCCGAGGTGAATTTTTGTGGTATAATGAGAGTTTGCGTCATTGTCGGTGATCTCCAATTCATTTTCTTCAATAATTAATGTTGATATGTTCACGATGTTGCTGGAACTTTCACCACCACAATGGAGGCACACTGCTGAACATTTGAGGTCTGCTTTTCGGCAACCACATGCACTTCCAGTTTCCATTGCATCTGCAAAAGATGAATTTAATAAGCTCTGGGGTACTGGAGGCTTGGAAGTTTGGATTGGTTCTGGGTCACAATGTTTACCTAGCCATGACTGAATCTGGTGATACACTCGGAGTCTGTGGAAACGGGCTGCATCTGGTGTTGGAGGAAGTGAGAACAGATTAAATGCATTTTTTGTCACTGTTTTAGTGAACCGTTTGTATCTCAGTGTTTCCAAAGAATCGTCTTTATTTCCGCCATATAAAGAGACGAAAAACGTTCGCCGACCACAGTGAGTAAACATGGCTCGACTTTCCCACTTACAAATAATTTCACCTAGAGGTTTCTTACAAATAAAGTAACCACCACTCACGATGCGCTCTTACAAAAAACCGAAAATGCTTATCTAATCACAAAAATATAAATTTTGCCCACAAGACTCTCAATAGTATTTATCTATAAAACTCAAAATACCTTTCACAATTTTTAATATGACTGAACGTGGCCAAATAGGTAGAACAACTGTAAGAATAAGTTAAGTAGAGGGGGACCGACTGCTGTGCCACCTAGAATAAATTATAATAATTAAAGAAATAGCAGGCAGATATTCAGTCCGGTACGGAAGAAAAATGATGTAGCTGCAAATTTTGTCAATTCCTGTTTATTGCGCAATTAACTTCTAAAATACTATGTAAAGATGATACAAAAAGACCGAACTGTAAAAATGTTCTTGGCCACTATAGGGTAGTTGCATCGTTACTGAAATACGCGCTACGTTAGACCTTGTTTCAGATGCATAATAACGCAACTGTAGGTAGGGTTAAAAATGGGGCGAATAAATAAAGATAATGAAATTCGAACCAATATCGATGAAAATAAAAGTCATCGTTGTCAAAAAACAAACACCATACCGATGCTTCTGGACGATTACCCTTCATTTAATCTTTATTTTAAATATTAAAAATCTTTTTTTGCTCTTCTGAAGAATTTTGCGTTTTGCGGTTGCGTCATTCTTCTTCTGGACCCGCGAATTTGCGCTCAAACAACTTCTTGGGCCTTTTCTATATATGCTTAGGGTTCTAAGGTTTATAGTGAGGAGAAAGGTAAAAAATAGATTAATAATAGTACAGGAATGTTAAAATCATAATAAATTGTATGAATAAAAAAAATATTATGATAGAAAAGTAAGCCTAACGTTTTGTTTCTATTGTATTCCTATGATCATTCGAGAATCTGGTCAAGTTTGGAGTGCTGTAAAACCTAGATAAATAAATAGAATTAAACACCTTTATAGCTGAAATTTTTCACTGAAAAACCCTCTACAAAATTGCTACAATATTATTTTATTGTAAAATGAACTGAAAAGAAGTTATAACCTCCAAAAGGAAAATTTAAAAAAAATTTTACTTATTTTTGTTTATATATTTTTTGTTGGTCACTTGACGATAAAGAGTAATAGAAACAAAATTGCAGAAAATTTAATTTTCTACATTTTGTGTTTTATTAGATTTTCCGAAAGGGTTGGTAGTTTACGAGTTATAGCGCGAAACTGCTTTGCACCCCTTTTCCAAGATGGCGGTCGGGGGACAAGGTTGGCGAGACCCCAACAACTTGAACTTAAGCTTCTACTGATCCCCACTACACATTAAAAAAATAAAATTGACTCCTCTCACAAATGCAAGGTATGGCCTAAAAAATGTAACATTTCAATGAACTAGGTACTTTATAGAAAAATTGCCATTTACAGTCACTTCATACAATTTTGTCGAAATTTTAGAATCAACAGAATTAAAAATACGTTTTTAAAATAATAAAAGTCTTACATGTTAACCAAGTACCTAAATATAAAGTAACCTAATGTTTGAAATTATTTTTTTTAATAAAGTAACCCATATTTTGTTAATTTTGCGAAATATTTAATTAAGTAAGTACCTACTGATGAAGTAATAAATACAAAAACAATATATTTCTACCAACCTTTTTAACGTTAGTTGTTAATAATTCCTTTCAAACTATACTCAAATTTTATTTTGAAGCATCTTATTTATTTTTTATAATAAATTAATTTAATATCAAATAATATTTCTTATGTTTCATTAAGAGGATCGGTACGTATTTTCGGCTGCAATGCTATTCAAATGGAGATTCATTTTTTTCGAATCCTGAGAAAACTAATAAGTATTTTTGAAAAATTTAAACGCAGAATGAAAGATTACGTTATTAGCGAGGGCCGAAAGTCCCTGAGAACTTCTATAATGTTTATTTTAATAAGTTACAGGGGTGAAAAAACTAAGAGAAAATTTAGTGTGATTTTTAATTTCAAATATCTCATTCAAAATAAACTTTTTATTTATTCTAAGGGACTTTCGGCCCTCGGTAATAATTTAGTCTTTCATTCTGCGTTTAAATTTTTCAAAAATATTTATTGGTTTTTTCAGGATTTGAAAAAAATGAACACAATGCCGTGGTAATATTTTCCAAATCTGTCTTTGTCTTACAACGCACTCAACCGAATATAATATTGTCAGCATATATTGTCAGTCAGACACTGACAATCAGTGACAATTTTAAATATTTGACATTGCATCGGGAATATTTTGAGAAGTTGATTAAATATTATTGATATATAGTGTATTTGATAAATAATTGATTTAAGACGTGAACTTAATAAAAAGTTATTTATTGTGTATTATTTGTGGAAGATCCAAGCAGAGAATACATCAGATTGATATATCCTGTGATCCAAGTATTTTGTTGTTAGAGATGTTCAAAATTGTAAGCGTTTCAAAATAACAACATATTATTAAAAAATCACTTTAACACTTTTCCTCTTTTCTCGATTGATTATTAGTTTTTGTTGTACAAATAAATTATTACAATCACTGAAAACATAGTTAGTGAAAAAATTATCACATTTATTAACTGAATTAATAATTTGCAATTATAAAAATCACAGTTATCCAAGAACATTCAAAAGCCATCTCTTTAAATTAATTATGACATTTTCAAGTAGAATGACATTCTAGTAATGTTTACATATCCACACCAGTGTGAATTTTACTACACGTAATTTGCCGTGTAAAGACAGAAAAAGTAGGGATACACGTAAAATATTTGCGAATTATGTACCCATAGCCTTAATAATTTAAAATAATTCAATAACCTCTGACGCCATGTGCTGACGTATGAATAAAGTAAACAGTTGACAGAACCGTCACATAAGATAATTTATCTAGGTACTCTATGTCATTGTATAAGTTTTTAGTTTGTGAAAACTGTCATTATAGATAGCAGTGCGTGAAGGGTTTAAAGTGTGTGTGAAGTAACAATGTATTTTAAATCGGATTTACTTTTTCGCACTGTTTTTGACACACTTATATAATCAAATATCCTTAACTTTCGCGTTGTGATGGTGATGACTAGGGAGCGGATTTATATGCGATAAATTTTGATGAAATATGCGCATATATATGCAGTAAAAAATTACGAAATATGCGCAAGATATGCACAAAAATTAAAAAAATTGAAAATTTCGAGAAACCACAAATTTTCTGTTCTCTATTCTAGGGGGTTCTTTTATAGGGGGATGGGCGGCAATCTTATTTATTATCTCAAATAAAATCATTATTTTTTATATATTATGCAAATTATTCACATTTTTTACAAAAAATGATACCAGTAGTTACCTATTTAAAGTAAAACAACAATATCACCATACATATCTTTTTTTAAAATTATAATTCCCTACAATGTGTTTTTCCAAATTTTTGTGGAAAAATGAGATACCGGAGAAAGTAAAAACTGTAGTCGTTAGATCAGTAGTTAGACCAACAATTATGTATAGCAGCGAGACACGGACATTGACGGGGAGACAAAAATCCAGAGTCAATGCTATGGAAATGAGATTCCTGAGGAAAATAGCAAACAGAAAGAGGACAGACAAAGTACAAAACGAAACAATCAGACAAAAACCTAAAACTAGAACCAATGAATGAAAAAATAGTAGATGGACAACTTAGATGGTTCGGGCACGTGTGTAGAATGTCAAACGTGAGACTAACAAAACGAATGTTCGAATCGAGAGTGCAGGGGAAAAACAAAAGATCGGTTACCATGGAGGCTACAATGCCAAATTCAACTCCACAAGCCTTAAAGGTAGAAAGGCTTAGGACTAAGTAAGTAAGTAAGTAAGTAAGTAAACTTTAATGAGGAAGCAGCCAAATATTAGGCATTTATAAAAGAAAAAAGAGGAAGAAAGCAATCTTAAAACTAACCATTTTACTACGTGCTTTGCAAAATAAGTTTCCATTGCTGTAATGAAGCTCGGGATAGGTTCTGATCCAAGAATAAACCAGGTTAGATTCTTTCGGCATATTGCACTATTCACAAATAGAAGTAATAAACAAAAATTAAACATTCGCATTGACCGACTAAAGGTAAATAATTTTACTGATTTACGGGATCTGCTGTAAAGCATGAATATTTCAATTTCCGTTAGAAAATTGTAAAACTATGGTTAAAGGTGTAAATTCTCTTAACAATAGGGAATTTAAAAGAATCACCAGAATTATAGGTACCTACTAAATATATTAAAAGTAAATAAAATTCGGATTTTCCGGTAAACCATCCTTCATCATTTTAACATCCTATAACATTTTATAACGGCGTACTATAAGCACTATAAGTACTTTGTGTAAAGAGCGGGTATTTTCTAAGAAAAAATGAAAAGGCAGTGAATGAGCCGTCTCTCTTAAGGTAGTTCTCGGATTAATAGATACAAGAGCCTGTGCTGGGAAATATTTATTGTCGAATTTAAAAATTTAAAATTTTTTTTGGACCAAAATATTTTTAAATAGGCACAAAATATGCATGTTTCTTTAAAAATATGCAAAATTTAGTAGAGTTCTCAAATATGCGAAATATGCATGCAATATGCATTTAGCATAAAATCCGCTCCCAAGTGATGACATATATGAGCAATAAATTACAACAAAAGTTTTGACAGTTTTGTGGTTTAAAAGAAGTTAGAATTTTTAAATGTCAAAGTTCTAAAAATTGTAGAATAAAAATGAGTTCCAGTGACGAAGAGTTACAGTGTTTTATTTGTTTATCGTAGATAAAATATTGTATGAAACTGTGCGTGAAGTACTTTTTGCGAACTTACGCGATATATAGCACTCGCTCCACTGTCGCTCGAGCTCTAAACATGGCGTCCGTTCGCAAAAAGCATACTTCGCGAACTGTTTCATAAATAACTATTATCTACTCCATGTCATATTATGTTTATGTATAACTTTTTAGTTTGTGAAAACTGTCATTATAGATAGCAATGCGTGAAGGATTTAAAGTGTGCGTGAAGTATTCTTTTTCTCATCATCATCTTTCAGTGCTTCACAGTTTTTCGATTTCTTTCTAACGCATTAAATTGTATGTGACAGAAAAAAAGGCACGTCGGTGATTACATTTCGTCGGTGACATTTTTTTAACATTTATTCTAGTTATTCTAGTTGTCGATAGATAGCGCCATAATAAAAAAAATATTTTTTTAATTAGATAATAATATTACAAATATAATCTGTATAATTTATAAGACTATACAAATCAAAGAAAATACTATTTTATAAATGCAAGAAACACATTTCATTTGTTTTTATTCCAAATTGAAAATAAAATGTGACAACTGTCAGATTTAACTAAAATGTCACGTTAGAATAAATGTCATAAATGTGTATTATCACGGACTTACCCTTTTTCCTATCATTTGTTACGCACTGAAAAATGATCATGAAAAGGACAATAACAATGTATTTTTCCACCTACCTCTGCCGAAAGTATACTTTTACGGACATGGTTGTAGGGAGCAAAGTTGTACTTTTCCTCCCTAGGGAGGAAAATATTTTTCCTCCCTAGGGAGGAAAAGTAAAAGTGACGTCATGGTATTTCATTCATGAAATATAACTTATTGACGCCCTGTACAATATCTATTTTCTATTGCGTACGTTCCTATACATTTTAACGTTTATTTATAAAACACTCTGTATTTTGCAGAATGGTAAAAAACAGTAAATTGCTATTTTGATTTAACAATGTTTACATTATTAATTTGACTTATATTTGACAGTTGACAGTTATATTGTACGTACTTCTTAGTTTTAGTTCTAATAAATTTTGTTGGTTAGTTACATAAATAAATTAAGTAAAAATGAAAAAATGACTTGTTATTTGAGGAAGGTGGAAAAACCATATGTATAACATGGGAGTAAAGTGCCTTTTCCTCCCTTGAATGATTACTGCCCTCCGCTGCGCGTCGGGCAGTAAACTTCATTCTCGGGAGGAAAAGTAGCACTTTCCTCCCTTGTTATACAAATAGCTATTAAATGGGATTTACTTTTTCGCACTGTTTTTAACTTTCGCGTAGTCATGGTGACAATCCTTAATTTTTGCGTTGTCATGGTGATGACAATATGAGCAATGAATTACAACAAAAGTTTTGACAGTTTTGTGGTTTGAAAGTACTTAGAATTTTTAAATGTCAAAATTCTAAAAATTGTAGAATAGAAATGAATTCCAGTGACGAAGAGTAACAGCTTTTTTTATTTGTTTATCGTAGATAAAATATTGTATGAATCTGTGCGTGAAGTACTTTTTACGAACTTACACGATTTATAACACTCGCTCCGTTGTCGCTCGTGCTCTAAAAATCGCGTGCGTTCGCAAAAAGCATACTTCACGAACTGTTTCATAAATAACTATTTTGTAAACTCTAACTGATAAATAAATAATAAAATTTCTTTATTCAATTTTAAAAATAATATTTTAATATTATGTACCTATATAATATAATTTGTTTAAAATGTAAATAATAAAATTATTATCCGGGATATAAAAATAAAATGTCGTTTATTAAGCGTCATTCAATGTTTACATATCGACAAAAGTACCGGACGGACAGCGTGACTTGTCGTATTTGGCTTTTATAAGAATAGATTTGCTTTAGTCGTAAATTAAAAGAAAATAAAAAAAAGATTAAACTAACTTTTGAGTTCAAATCGAAAATATGCCTGATTTGAGATTATCAAACTTTACAAAGGGGAAGCATTGTGGATCGTGTAGAGCAAATATTATCTCAAAGGGAAAAATGTGCAGTGGTATGCGTAAAATAGGGCGTTGTATCAAAATCCTATGCTAGGTATCAGGAGTTAGGAACGCTTCAGACTAGACCAAGACCAATCGCCCAAAAGTAACCAGGCGCGGATCCAAGGGGGGGTCAATGGATTCAATTGCCCCCTCCTTGAGACCTCGCCTGGTTTCTACTGACACTGTTTTTAAGAAATAAAACTCATAAATAGTGAATTTTGTGTCCTGTTGATAACTGAATAACTGAAACATACTTACATATGGCATAATTCCTTGGAATATTATTAAGTCTTTGGAACATAAAAAATGAAAAAGTCCCACAATAAATATGTTTATTGTCATCTATTCAATTCAATGCCAGAGACCAGATAAAAATAGGAATTGCCGGTGCTATGTTATGGTAATTTGATCATTTAATAAAACCCCCCCGAATAAGAGCCGCATTTAGAAAGATGTCCAAAGTATTATGTAACAGAGACCTAAAATTGGCATTAAGGATCCGACTAGTTCGCTGCTACGTGTTCTCGGTGTTGGTGTTACTGTATGGTGTCGAGTCTTGGACTGTGAATAAAATCGATCTGAATCGCCTTAAGGCTCTCGAAATGTGGTGCAATAGAAGAATTTTAAAAGTTTATTGGATGGAGAAAATTCGAAACTCCATAATACTAGAATGTCTCAGCAAGACTACTGCGATTATAAAAAGCGTCAAGAAGAGATAGCTGGATTATTTCTGACATTTAATGAGAGGTCCCAAACATATGTTGCTACGAAATAATATTTAAGTGAAAATAGCAGGCAAACGCATTCTGGACGAAGAAGAACTTCATGGTTGATTTAGCGTGGCAGTAAATAAAATTAAGATACTTATAATGGTAACCAACGTTCTGAAAGGACATGGTACATAAAGAATAAGAAAATAACAGCCCATCCCGAAAAAGAATCCTGCGTACACCAGTCACGAGAGAATTTTTGATTTCATTGCCCCCACCTTGCAAGGTTGCTGGATCCGCCGTTGAAAGTAACAACGGTTCGCCACGATCGTGTAATTTTTCAAATAGCTAGGAGAGACCCAACAATTTCTCACCCGTAGCTCCAAATGTAACTTTTGGAAGCCACAGGTGTAAGTGTTTCAATTGCAACGATAAGAAAAGTACTTTCTACATAACATTTATAGAGCAGAAGACTCTAACGGGGTCCCAAGTTTTCAGGCAGTACAAGATTGATCGTCTAAATTGGTGTTTTCAATATCAAACCTGGAATATTAGAAATTGGAAAAGTGTGCTATTTTTAAACGAAATCAGGAATTGTCTAAAATCAAATGACCGACGAATTTGTTTACTTAGAGGGCGAGGAAAATACTTATACAAGAAGGGAAACGGACAGATCTTTTTTTTATTTATTTATTCGCATTAACTACTAAGAGTTATTAGTGACATAAAATACATTACATTACTTTACAAATATCTTTACATTACAATTACAACTGATGAAATAGACCTACATTCTGCAAAAAGTTTATAACATTTACCGGATTACAGTCTTCTTTTATAATAGATGTGAGGTTAGTCGCAAGGTTATGGTTAGTTCTTATGTTGTTGTGTTTGTTACACTATATTAGTATGTGATACACAGTTAGGTTATTTATACACAGTTATTTATTGTCGAATTTAAAAATTTAAAATTTTTTTTGGACCAAAATATTTTTAAATAGGCACAAAATATGCATGTTTCTTTAAAAATATGCAAAATTTAGTAGAGTTCTCAAATATGCGAAATATGCATGCAATATGCATTTAGCATAAAATCCGCTCCCAAGTGATGACATATATGAGCAATAAATTACAACAAAAGTTTTGACAGTTTTGTGGTTTAAAAGAAGTTAGAATTTTTAAATGTCAAAGTTCTAAAAATTGTAGAATAAAAATGAGTTCCAGTGACGAAGAGTTACAGTGTTTTATTTGTTTATCGTAGATAAAATATTGTATGAAACTGTGCGTGAAGTACTTTTTGCGAACTTACGCGATATATAGCACTCGCTCCACTGTCGCTCGAGCTCTAAACATGGCGTCCGTTCGCAAAAAGCATACTTCGCGAACTGTTTCATAAATAACTATTATCTACTCCATGTCATATTATGTTTATGTATAACTAAATTGGTGTTTTCAATATCAAACCTGGAATATTAGAAATTGGAAAAGTGTGCTATTTTTAAACGAAATCAGGAATTGTCTAAAATCAAATGACCGACGAATTTGTTTACTTAGAGGGCGAGGAAAATACTTATACAAGAAGGGAAACGGACAGATCTTTTTTTTATTTATTTATTCGCATTAACTACTAAGAGTTATTAGTGACATAAAATACATTACATTACTTTACAAATATCTTTACATTACAATTACAACTGATGAAATAGACCTACATTCTGCAAAAAGTTTATAACATTTACCGGTCTTCTTTTATAATAGATGTGAGGTTAGTCGCAAGGTTATGGTTAGTTCTTATGTTGTTGTGTTTGTTACACTATATTAGTATGTGATACACAGTTAGGGCTTTATTACAGAACTCACACTTAGGAGGATTGACTCTATTAAATAGGTAAGAATGAGTTAGTCTTGTATGACCCAGACGTAATCTGTCAATTTTTAGTTGGTTCACACGACTTATATTTAGTTGTTTGTTGTTTCCACGGTTTCACACTCGATTTTATTGTTTTAAGTTTCGCTGCAGTCATATTCCACTTGTTTTGCCACGTACACATTATTTTATTTTTAATTACCGCTTTCATATCACTCGCTACCACTTCGCGCACTATTGTTGCTTCGGTGCTAGTTGTTGCTTCCTTAGCATAGAAATCTGCCTTTTCATTTCCGCATATGCCTACGTGTGATGGAACCCATAATAACTTGATTTCTAATTGGGGAAGAAAGAATAGAAGAAAGAAACATACGCATGCGAAACATAGGTGCTCAAAAAGTCAATCAAATGCTCGCCTACGGCTCGTGTCGCAAACTTCATCATCGTGAGTAATAACCATCATTATATGCTCGTTGAATAATATACTATAAGTTACTTACTATGTTTATAATTGTCTTGCGGGAATTTCCATGTATACAATTTTCTGGGACTTAGATAAGTATTTTTAATGACAAGTCCTTCCTCCGGGTAAAACTGTACCAGAATATCTCCCTATTAATGTATTTTTTCCAATCCAAACTGTCCTATACAATGCTATATTCACCCTTCACGCTTTACCTATCTTGGCATTCAATTTGCCGATAAAAATATTTTATTTTTTTTGGTTTTTATGTATTTGCTAGTATTTCGCAATTGTTTACAAAACTGTTTATTTATGTTTTTTTTTCTGTCGTGTCAAGTCCTAAATAGTCGTATTGACATTTATTATTTTAGGTCACCATTTTGCTGATATCCATAGTTAACTATCGATATTAATTATATTTATTTCTTAGGTTAAATTTGCGAGTTTTCTTGCAGCAAAAGTGTGTTAACATTCCATGTTGCTATTTTATTCATTAAATTAAGTATGTCAATCCGACGGATTCTTAACACCTGATGATGCAACACTTGTCCGGAATTAAGGATTTTTAAGGTTCTCCTACCACAGTGAATTTAAGGTGTATATGGATAGCATGAAAATCCTGGAGAGTTAACTATATATCGTGGTCCTTGTAGCTTCTAGTTACTGTCAACGGTACCTAAGTATATCGAATAAAATTTTTTTAATTGCAGTTCTTACAGTTATGTATCTGAAACTTGGTCGTCATAGTCTCACTAGTTATCTAATAGGAGGCACCACATGAAAGAAGGTTGACATTTAACTAGGAGAGGTTATCTAAACGCTTTCTAACCCATTAACCCCACTTTTTACTCCATTATTTAACTATCGGTCAATAAACAAATAAAAAGTTTTTGCTGTATGTACAACAAAGGTCACAGATATAAGTGTCATGTAGAATAACATTCCTAAAATCAATCATTTGGGCACGAATATGAAAAACATTAATAAAAAACTAATTAGAATCGCTGTCGTCGAATATTGAACGAAGCTTCAATCTACATACCACTATACGAGTTTTAGTCGGTCTGCTAAAAAACTATTTTACATATTACTGATTAAATAGTTGCATGCATTATTAAAATATACAAAATACATAAAATTATAATTTATTATTAACTAGACTTATTGCTGTTCAGAAAGGATATCCTCAGTTAGGATAAAAAGCCCTCTCTCCCAGAATTAAATTTTTTAATTTTTTTACTTTCTATCTTATTAAAAAATAAGATTCGGCGCAATTTTAACCCTCCGCCCTTTCCCCTCCCGCTACCAACAAAAACGTCATATATCCGTTTCTTATGGGATGCAACCAATTTAAAAATTTCAACAAACTCACAGACGTAGTTGAGGCTTTTTCAAAACGTATATTTTTATAGGCCCGTAGGTTGAGTGTATATAAAAATGCAATTATTTATGCACTTTTTTATATTATTATAGGTTATATTATACATAGAGTTTCAAAATTGTGGAGTTAACTCATTTTCTCGAGAATAGACCACTTTGGAGAGAAATCCTGAGACAGGTCGATTTTTATTTTTGAATTATGATTTTTTGACGTATTATATATTACATGCCACAATAGTGACGGCATCCATTTAGGCGTGATGGCGTAATCGATGATTTTTTTAAATGGGAATAGGGGCCGTTTGGTATCTCATTTGAAAGGTTATTCAATTCTCTATTCAGTAATATAAACAGTAACATTATTATTTTTACAGGGTGAAAAAAATATTTTTTGAATTAAATTAAATGAGGCAAAAAGAAGAATTTATGGAATTTATTTAACCTTCCGTCGGGCGTAGCTGTTCCACCAGATACAGCAGTCTTTCTTTTGTGTTGTGTGCGGCAACTTTGGTTTTTATACTAGTAATAATTGATACGTCCCTGACAGTTACTGCAAATGGTCAGATAAGCAAGTGGCAGACATTTTGATCTCTAAGATACACTACGCCCGATTACGAAATATTCTAGCAATTGCAAATATGTATTTGATTCAATAAAATTGTGTTTTGACTAGAAAAGTTTTGGGGTAGTTCTCGTTTCTTTCATTATATGTGGATTTTGGGCTGCTGAATCCAATTATGAGGTTTGCGGACAAAAATTATTGCCGGAACATTGAAAAAATCACGAAAAAAGCGAAAAATTTCAGCTTTTCTCGCTTTTTTGCTCAAATCTCGAAAACTATTAACTTTTAGTAAATAGTTAAAAAACTTTATTAGTTAAATAATGATTATTTATGCTTTAGGATATAATATCATATTTCAACTTTTAAAACCACCCCTGTTTAAGTTTATTTATCCTAAAAAAATGATTTCGGCTTGCACCGATTTGCATAAAAATTTGGGATTAGGATCATCTCACCCTGTTCTTTATATTCTATATTCTATATCATGCTCAAGCGAGTTTATTATTTTTAGGGGTGTAAAGTACCCCTTATATTCAAAAATTATATAAAAACATTGTAAACCTTAATATGGGCATTAAAGTTTAATTTCGTTTGCAAAATGGGGAAAATGCAAAGTTTTTCCGTTATTTGGCATTGAATATTTCAAATTATGCATTTGTCGAAAAAGCTAACCTTTAACATGCCATATCTCAGTTTGTATTGGTTGCAGAAGAATTATAAAATAGGATTTTGTTTGTGTTTTTAAAAGATAAAATTTTTAAAGCTACAGTTTTTTGATTAAATGTATATTTTTTTAGTTATTCTCGCCCTCTAAAAAAGTCGATCTCCTCGTCGAAAAACTGTTACCTTCAACTGCGAATAACTCGAAAAATATTAGTTTTACGAAGAAAACGTAAAGAACATTTTTTTCTTAGAATTGCATTTTTTATCGATTTCATGGTCAAAATGTAATGAAAAATTTCCGCCCCCGACATGGGGTGGCAACCACCCTAAGCTTTTAGCGTACAGCGGCATGATATAGAAACTGTTCCTTGGGCTATTCCCTACCTTTTGTGAAAATTTCAAGTAACTCCATTCTGGACGAAAAAATTCCAAAATTCTTCACTTCCTGGCCTAATATCCAATAACATTGCTTAATTTCTAGAATCGGTTGTTTGTGTGAATTAACTTTTACTAAATGGCATTGGAAAGAGTATACTTTAACTAGTTGGAGTCTACTTTTACTAGTAAATGTTGAATAAAAATCTTCATTTTATATTTTTTATAATCAACTTTTACTGAAACCAGCCGTTTGAGTTGACTCGAACTAGGAATAGTCCTCCAACTGGATAATCAATTTGAACTGTAATATATACATATACACGATAGTTTAATTTACTTCATATTACGTTTATAGTTTTATAAATAGGTGCTTAATTTCTTTCTGTATTTATTGTTACCTTCTGTATTTTGTAAGTCATAAATTAACTCACATATTCCGGGACGAAAAATAGATCCATTGAACCTAACTTACCTTAGTAGGTACAAATGTGCACTTATAAAAGTTTTGAGCTTGAGCTGCAAAGCAGCCATTTGAAATTACCAAATGAAAATATCTATGTAGATTTTTTCCAATATATCGAAATCTGTTATTTTATATTGAAAATGGACACGTGGAGAATCACAAACTAAAATGCAATATAAATGTAACGTTGTTACATATTGGGTATTGAGTATTGATTTAAAAAACCGAAAACCGGTTTTTGGAACAACCGGTTTTTGACTGGTTATAACCGGCAGCTTAAACCGTAAGTAAAAAAAACTGGTTTAACCGAAAACCGGTGTTTTGTCAACAACCGCCATCCCTACCAATACCTGAATAAGCATTTTGCAAGTCAGTTATTGGCGTAGTACTTTGTTGAAAATCAACATCGGTTTCGTCTGGGTTTCATCGATCTACCGTTGACCTACTGTTCGATATTCACGTGAGGATGCGGAAAAGATGAACATTGTGCATCTCTAGACTATTATTGCTCAGATTCAGGTACTTGTGACAAGAATTCACATGTGCCTTAGCATTTTTCTTTGTACAGAATTACAGTGCACACCTCTGGCATGTCCTTTCCAACAGTATCTGACGATCCTTTGGCAGGCTAGGGCAATACAGATCAACTTGCCGAAGCGTTCATACGTTGGGATAATTTCAAGAGACCGACGCAGAAGAAATGGAGCAAACGTTTTTCCATCATGATATTGAGGCTTTGGAATATATAGGCGACTGGACGACTGCAAAATCGCACGATCATCACACTTTACCACCAAGTGATTTCGCGTTTTATTCGATTTTGTACGTGTTTGCCGAAAAAATAAATACACGTGATATATTACTACACCCCCTCCCCCTTGTGATATTTCGTGATCTTTTATGGACCCCCCTTCGAGGCTCACGTGAATTAAGGCCGAAAGGGTGAAATACACAAAAGAAAATGATACAATACACAAAATAAAAACTAGACCTACAAAAAAATCACAATAAAGATGCACTAGAAAACAAAACAAACCAAGACACTTTGAATGTTTCGAGGAGCACTCCCAAATCATAAGTTACAATGTATATACATTGTAAATACCAAATCATGATTTAGAAAGTTTATACATTGTAAATCATGATTCGGGAGTGCTCCTCGTAACATTCAACGTGGCTTGGTTTGTTTATTTCTAGTGCATCTTTATTGTGAATTTAGTATAGTTAGGGAAATGTTGGAAGTGTTACAGAATAATTAAGACCTTTTGAGAGCATCATGTTCCCTGTTGCGTTTAACTCGCTTTTTCCTAGATTGAAAACTGTTCTGTTGTTTGCATTGTCTCTCACTATAATATAGGTTATTGTTTTTGTTCTTACTAATGTTTTCGATAAGGATGTTGATGTTTGGAATTTGTTGATGTGTGTGGTTCTTTGTCTGTTGCATGTGTTCCTTTATACTACGTTTGTGCAATGTGTCATTTTATTGTGGTCAGAATTTGATGTTTTATAATAGAGAGAGTTTTCGAAACTTACAATCGAAAAGCCAAATATTAGTGAATTAAAAATATTATTTTCATTACACCAATAAAATTGTGGCTCAATGCCTTATTAACATAATACTTAATTCGCGTTATAGAGTTACACAAAATTAAATAAAAATAAAAATAAAAATATATTGTGATACGAAATAATTGACCTTTGGCCAATAGTAAGATTTTGTAAGAATTGTGATTTCTTCTCATGTCATACTGGAAGCAGTTTTCATCATTACAGATTCGCCAAGAACACCCCTTGAGCAATTTTTGTAATACGCATATGTATGTGTATGTAAAAGCTCCATATACGGCCGGGTTTTAAAATGTACGGAAAAATCCGCAGCTATT
Organism: Diabrotica virgifera virgifera; assembly: GCF_917563875.1. Classification (NCBI taxonomy): domain Eukaryota; kingdom Metazoa; phylum Arthropoda; class Insecta; order Coleoptera; family Chrysomelidae; genus Diabrotica; species Diabrotica virgifera. Next base: position 64,948,688 of record NC_065446.1, on the reverse strand, counting down.
CTCAACAAAAAAATATCTACACTATGAATTCCATTAACACTTTAATAGTGCTTCAAGTGAGGCCATAAATATAATAAATGTATCAATTAAAATGAACACAAATCTATACGCTTATAACGAAATATTGGTATATTTAAACCTATGCAGGAATGTTTTTCTTGCTCTCGCAAGATACTAGTCAACATTGAAATGGGTGCGCCTATATATAAGCAATGATTACTAAAATTTTATAGTGCTTAACAATATCTGCCTCAAAGAACTCGAAGAGTACTACTTGTTTGGCCGAAGTGATTTTTTCGAAGATGTTCGGGGTGGTCGGAAGTGTAAGTTGAAAAGTATCTATGAAAACTTTCTTTTTGCTATTTTTATAATCGTATTTATGTTATTTATTGTTTGTAGATATTGTATAATTGATTGTTACTAGGCCGGCGTTATTTACATTTGTCTTAAATTTATTTACACGTTTTGCACACGAGATATTGTCGCAACCTTTCGTGAGTCAGAATAAGTGCAACGGTGCATTTATAATATTATAAAGTATTGATTTATTTTGGGGTTGCAGTCATTAATTTAAAGGGCAGGATAAGAGAAACTCTTTTTTATTTTTAGGCTATTGATTATATTCAAAATAAGATAGCTATAGTATTTTTACTACAAAAGCGATATTACGTAGGTCAAAATTTTTGACGTAAGAGAACTGTCAAAACATTAGAATGTGATTTTTTATTATTGTCATGTTTATTATAAACATGGCAATAATGAATAGTCACATTCTAATGTTTTGACAGTTCTCTTACGTCAAAAATTTTGACCTACGTAATATCGTTTTTGTAGTAAAAATACTATAAAAGGAACTACAACGTTAACGGGTTTCTATTATTTCATATGGTCAATGGACATCTATATATGAAAAAACCGTGGGTGCTACCATTTAAAGGGGAGCGTTTTTGAGAAATGGGTGAATTAGTCCCTGGGCACAGGTTACATTAGGGTGAGTTCTATGCACTTTTGGTACAAACATATCTACATAGAAATTGTTCCTGGTTAAATTTCCTATCTAAATATCACTTTTTATTTATTTAAGTCAATGATACTTTTTTTTTACAAAAATATATTCAAAAGAAAAAGCACAAAGAAACCCAAAAGAAAGAAATTTTGTTTTTTGTCCGATACCTTTTGTGCACGAGGATATAGGTATAGACATTGCTTTACAGAGAAAAAACCTACATATTTCTTCTTTAAAATGTTGTTTAGTACTTAGTACACGTAATTAAGATTTATAGTTTTCGAAATATGATTTTTCAAAGTTCGCCACTCACAGCAATTTTGGGCAATTTTCCTTGTTATTTCGCAAATATTGTTCTGTAACTTTTTTCTACGTAACTTTAGGAAATCAATTACCTTTAAAATGGTCTACTGTATAACGTTGTACGACGTTTTTTAAAGAGGTTTTTCAAGGTTTTATATTTTTAACGAGTTTTTATGATATAATATAAAAATAAAATAATATTATTGTATAATATATTATATATTATATATTATATATTATATATTATATATTATATATTATATATTATATATTATATATTATATATTATATATTATATATTATATATTATATATTATATATTATATATTATATATTATATATAATATAAAAAAATATTATTTTTTACATTTTTTACGATTATTTTTGAAATTTCTCATTATAACTTTTTTTTCTTGTACATGAATATACTATATATTGCTCAATAAAAAGGGCTTACTTTCTGTTATTTAAAATGGTGTATCATCTATATTTAAATATGTAATGGAAACCGAGTGATTCTATGATATTTTTTTACCTGTATTATTCAAAATTATTTCTTTTCCAAAAATGACATAAACATTAGTATTAGAAAACATCACTTTAGTTAAAATTATATAAACGTTGACATTTAAAAAATTTTCAAAATAAAAGTCCATCCCTTCGTTAGCATTAGCTTCAATATCTTCCTCTGACACCTCAGTTATCTTAGAGTTCCCACAATTAGTACCCATGCACATGCACCCTTTGCAGAATATTAAACAACTAATTCCTATCTTTCTACAACCGCAGTTTTTTGTACATCCTTTGGTACATTTACATGCTATTTTTTTCAAGCAAAGCTTGTGGTGCAGGAGCTTTGACAGTAAATATTGGAATTAATCCATATTTTGAAGCTTGCCCGGCCGAGTCAAGTGGATCCAAAGTATTACCTATAAAAAATAAGATTCAATTATAACACACAATCACATAAAAAAGTTATTATGAGGAATTTAAAAAAATAATCCTAAAATCAAAAATCGTTGCAAGTACTTATTACATTTTGAAAAAGCATATGTTATTCAAAAATAATCCTAGAATTTTTTATAATACACCATTTTAAAGTAAACAGAATAAGCTTTCTTTTTTATTATATAATATATACCTAATGTAAAAAAAGTTATAATGGGAAATTTAAAAAATAGTCGTAAAAAATATAAAAACTCGTTAAAAGTATAAAGTCTTGAAAAAGATAACCTCTTTAAAAAAGTCGTACAACCTTATACAGTAGAACATTTTAAAGGCAATTGATTTCTATTCCTCTTTAATGTACCATTGCATATGCCTAAAGTTACGTAGAAAAAAGTTACAGAACAAAATTTGCGAAATAACAAGGAAAATTGCCCAAATTGCTGTGAGTGGCAAATTTTGAAAAATCATATCTCGAAAACTGTAAATCCTAATGACCCCTACCAAACATCATTTTAAAGAGAAAATATGTAAGTTTTTTTTCTGTAGAGCAATGTCTATACCCATATCCCCGTGGACAAAAGTTATGTGACAAAAAATAAAATTTCTTTCTTTTGGGTTTCTTTGTGCTTTTTCTTTTGAATATATTTTTGTAAAGAAAAGTATCTTTGACTTTAAAAAGTTATATTTAGATAGTAAATTTAACCAGGAACGATTTTTTATGTAGACGTGTTTGTACCAAAAGTGCATAGAACTCACCCTAATGTAACCTGTGCCCAGGGACTAATTCACCCATTTCTCGAAAACGCACCCCTTTAAATGGTAGCACTCCGCGGTTTTTTCATATATAGAGATTCATTGACCATATGAAATAATAAAACCCCGATAACGTTGTGTATAGTTCCTTTGTATAGTACATAATCAATAGCCTATTTAGAGTGTTCCTGACATCAGTTATTTGAAATTAAATTATTTATTCATTTATTTCTTTAAATTAGATCAAATTAAAACATTGCAATTACTGGTAGATTAAGAATATTATTTTTATGTTTTGTGATAATGTTAAACAACATTTTTTTTGTCTTAATTTCATTATATTTACTGATAAAATAATTATACCCCATTCCACGAATATACGACCCTCTTGGATTATCGCGACATCGAATATTTTACTATGCAAAATATGAAGAACGAAAGTAAATTGCAAATTATATTGTTGTTTATTAAAGTGATTATTAGGGCAAAATACTTTCGTACTTCTTATGTTGCACACTAAAATATTCGTTGTCGCGATAATCCAAAACAGTCGTATGTTCGTGGAATACACCATTTAAACTTGTTTTAGTATATCCTGATGAAGCAAATAAATTTTGCGAAATCTCGATAATAACAAAGAATTTCTCTCATACAGCCCTTTAAATTAAAGACTGCAACCTCAAAAAAAATATAGTTTATATACTGTGTTACTCAATACTCTCCAAATGCTGTATAGGTATTTTTTCCATGATATTTTTTTCTGAAATTATAATCTATTTTTTCAATATAAAAACAAACATATTAAAACAATTTAATTTAACAATTCAACAATAAATTTTGCAAGTTATTTATATACACTTAATAGAAGTAATTGGTAAAATAAATAAATAATTTATTCTAAAAAAATGTTTGTAATCAACAATAGTTTCCTTTCTTACAGTTTTTAGCCTTAAAAGTTTTTCACCGTCAACTGAATTGTTATCAATTTGAGACTTGTCCCTGAAAGTAAAGTTTTGGCTAAAGTAAAATGAAGTAAAACGTTTTTATCGCCAACCGTCACTAAAGTCATTCATTATTGTACTTATTTGCCCACATTTGCGGCAGTAAATAACACTTTATTGTACTGAAAGAAGAATTTTACTTTATCTGCCGCGATTAATCAAGATTATACGTAAGTGGTGGATGGCAGTAATCGATTATTTATTTGAGTTAATTTACAATTTATTTACTTTAATTATTAAAAATATTGTGCAAAATTTACGACATTGTTAATTAAATTTATGTCTTCTTCTTCTTCCTTCTTGTATGTAGGCTTTAAAGCCTGTTTCTTCTTTAATATTAGCCTCCTAAATTGTTTAAGTTATCGCACCATTTGTTCTTGGTCTGCCAATATTTCTTCGTCCATTTGGTGACTTATCTCGTGCTATTCGTACTATCATATCCTCTGCCATTCTACTAATGTATTCGTTCCACTCTTGTTTCCGTTTTGTCACGCATCCATTTATGTCTTCTACATCGCATGATCTTCTGATGTTTTCGCTTCTTTCCCTATCCAACAGACTTTTCCCTGATATTCGTCGGAGTATTTTCATCTCTGTTGTTTCTAGTAGTCATCTCGTTTTAGACGTGTCAGGTCTTGTCTCCGCCGTGTATGTCAATATAGGCCTAATTGCTGCTTTATATATTCTTGCTTTTGTATCTTGTTTTAGGTGTTTGTTCTTCCAGATTGTGTCATTAAGAGATCCCGCCGCTTTACTTGCCTTTAAGCTTTGATGTCGTACTTCCTCTTCAACATCTCCGTAACTGGTTATATCTATTCCCAGATATCTAAACCTTGCTTCCTGCTTTATTATTTTCCCATCAATTTCGATTTTACATCGTAGTGGGTATTTAGATGTTGTCATATTTTTGTTTTTTTCTGCTGATATTATCATATTGGGTTTCTTGGCTGTTGTATTGAAAATAAGATGTAAATTAATGACAAAATGTGATATTCTGTAGTATTTTGTAATTATATTAATATAAAATAAATGAAAACTTTACCGATTTAGAAATGATTCAATATTGATAACTATCGATTAAAAATCGAAAGCGGCCATCATGCAAAAGTCATCTGTCATCACTGTCATAAAATTTTTCTTACGTCTAAAGTTTAAAAAAATTCTTGAATTGTAATTATAAGTAAGTGTTAAAACCAATATCAAATTTTTGACGATAAAACCACTGACCACGTCAGTAAAGACTCTTTATGGAACTCGTCTGTTATTCGACTCGTTCGCTACGCTCGCTCTGCTCATAATATCAGAATCGTTCGATAAAGAGTAACTTTACTGACTTGGTACATAAATAAATATTGTTCCAATTAATTTTTAAGTTTACTTATTATTATTCAACATTTTTACTAGGAGTAATAATCTTTTCTCTTTTTTTTTGTATTTACTTTGCCATAATTTAATTCTTCCTGAGTAATGTGTACACTTACTACCTGAACTACAAGAGTTAACAAATGAGTTTAACATAAGTTTGTTTGCTGACGTTGCATGAGTTGAAGTTACAACTTAATGAGTTAAACATAAGTTTGTTTGCTGACTTTTATTCCACGTATACTGGTAAACGTCCATTGTCCCATTAAAGATCTTTTGAGGATATTCTTTCAATATTTTCACTAGTTTATCAATTTCTGTCTCATACACTGTAGTGACAAACATTTTCTTCATTTTCATCGATTCAAGAAAAATGTCAAATGATTGAATATCTTTTCCATATTTTATAATATCGGCTGTTGTTTTTAAACTGCTCCAAACCCATTAGCTTCACTTTTACCATGACCTGCTACGCTAATATACGAGATACTTTAAAGTTGAGGAAATATTTTTTTTCTGTGGATGCTATACAATGTGTAACTTCTCTCACTACTTACATACATTCAAACCGAACAATTTCTCATGCAGTGAGAAAAGTCGGCCATTGCAGTGAGAAATATTTTTTTCACGGGTTCTCTTACGGTTTTCCATATATGATCGCCGTTTTCATGGTAACATGCACAATACAAACACAATTAATGTTGTCAAATAAAATGTGTTGGAGCAAAACTTACCAGGAATTATTTCAAAACTGTTCGAAAAAAACTGTTAATTAGAATTTAAAAATAACGGAAGTATGTATATAAATTGTAAGAATATTAAATACCTACATATATGTATTTTAGTTCAATTTATGTATATAGTATACGTAAAATCACCTAAATTATTTAATTTTGAAGTTTGAACTCTTGACAAAACCGCATCCATAGAAAAAGTACAGTACAATACATGAAAAAATGACAAATTTCTCCCTCGCTTGATTTGCGGCCCTCGCCTCGTGCCAACAAACTTCTGAGCTCGTGAGAAATATGTATTTTTTCTCACTTGTTGTACAACATACTATTATCTATTGTGTTACTCAAAAAACATCAATTTATTTTTATATTTGGCTGTCGGACCGTCACTCTTTACTATTCTTTCTCTTTTATAAGTTGTGATATCAAATTTTTGATGGATAATATTTCGTTATTTTTGGTGATTTTGTGTGCATCAAGACATAATTTGGGATTCATTATATAAATATATTTGTTGATACAGTTTTTTGAAGTATTTTTATACCAATTATTTTTTTCAACAAACGCAATACTTAAAATTTGTCCAATTCTTGGTTTTATTGGGACAACAAAACGATGTTCATCAATTCATTATTTTCGTTCGTTGAGCCAATGTATTACGTTTATTGAATGGATGAACATTCATTATGTATACCATAATATCACTTTATTGGTATTACGAACTCTGTTCACTGAGTCAACGAACACTATTTATTGATATTACGAACTCTGTTCACTGAGTCAACGAACACTATTTATTGAAACAACAACGTCGTTAATTGACCGACGAAGACTATTCGTTGTGTCAATAACAGTGTTATTTCTCCTAACGTATTTTGTTTATTTCTACAATTATTTCCGTTTATTGTTACAATTAATTCCGTTCATTCCCACAATAAATAAGGTTTTTCTTACAATCAGTTTCGTTCATTCCTACTATGAACGTATTTTACATTATTAATTACTGAATGCAATAGCCCAATGTATGATATTAATTGATTAATAATAATTTTTTAAATCCGCCTTTTTTGTCCTTAACCTAAAGGACTTTACACTGTGTGATTTTTCATATGATTTCACTTATACAGTGTACTGGAATAAGTGTTACACTCCCCCCACACCCTTATTAGCTTATTTATTTTTAGCACATAAGCAAAACGCTCGGACAGGTCGATTTGTAAAATAATCAAAGTATATTATAATATCAATGTTTCGAACTTTACACGATCCCTCTTCAGGTGACAGGCGCAGCGTAACTTTGATTTTTTTTAAAGGGAAAGTACGTCATGTGACAGTTTATTTAAAAGCGTTTGAAATAGTGATTCCAAAAATGTATAACACTTTAATCCTTTTTGAGAGCGCAGGTGCAAAATTTAGATCGAATTCTTTTTAAACGGATTCATTTTTTTTGGAATTCTGAGAAAACTAATAAGTATTTTTGAAAAATTTAAACGCAGAATAAAATATTACATTATTACCGAGGGCAAAAAGTCCTTTAGCATAAACAAAAAGTTTCTGTTGAATGGTATGCCTATTTGAAATTAAAAATCATACTAAATTTTCTCTTTTTCACCCCTGTGACTTATTAAAATAATCATTATAGAGGTTCTCAGGGACTTCAGACCCTCGATAATACTGTAATATTATATTTTGCATTTAAATTTTCAAAAATAATAATTAGTTTTCTCAGGATTCGAAAAAAATTAATACATTTAAAAAGAATTCGACCGAAATTTCACGATAATAGACACACAAAAACTTCCTTCTACTAAGGACTACACTTGAAAATGAAATGCAATTATTATTCGGCACTTCGGTAACACAGAGAAGCTAGGGGTATCACGATAAGGAAAAGCCGTTAACTTTCAAATGGTCAAGCAAAACATTTATTGTCTCAACAACTACGATTATTGTGCATTGATTGTGGATATTAAATGCAGTAGTAGATTGATTAATGCATTCGTTGTCACAACAATCAATTTACATCTATTCAAGAATCATATATTACTCTATATTAACAAAATTTGTACACTGTTTTAATGAAATCTGTACGTTGTCACGATAAACCAAGGTAATTGCTTGTCATCTACGAAATTGTCTGAATAAATTGAGTGTTATTGATTAATGTACTCTAGTTATTCTCACAATTATTATTCAATCATTGTGACAATAACCAAATACATTCGTCAATGTCTAAAAGTTCGTTGAAACAACAAATTAAATTGTTGTGACAACAAAATACTATTCAGTATTCACTGTTAATCAATATTACGAACTAAATTTTTTTGAGTGCATTGTTTTCCAAATTCCAATCGACACTTCGTCCGGTTGTTCTATTTCTCTTAGCCCTTTGCCTCTTTCTTCGTTCCAACTTTTTGTCGATCTACCTCGTTTTCTCTTTCCTTCTGGTTGCCATTTTAGTATTTCCTTTGGAATACATTGTTCATCAAGTCTTTGTATATGTCCGAAGCAGATAAGTTGTTTTGTTGATAAGTCATCAGTGATTGTTCGTTTGTTCTTCTTCTTTTTGTATAGATATGACTGTCAATTTTTTCAATGTGCCTCCAGTAAGTTGACGTTTCGACCTTTTTGGTGGTCTTCCCACTGATCGTCTTCCTATTGGTGAACCGTCTCTCGCCGTCCTTACTATTCTATTTGTTGTCATTCGGCTTATCTGATCATCAGTTATTAATGTTCTTTCCTTTTTTTTTATTTCATAATGGCTGTGGCTTAGCCAATTAGCCAGACTATTTGTTTTTTTTTTTTTGTATGGTATTACAATAATCCTACTTATAATCTAAATTTACAGGGTGTTATTATATATTAATGGATACATTTTTCGATTGTGTGACATGTTTACAATTTTTAATTTTATTATCTAAGCCTATTTAAAATTTAAATTTACAGAACGTTACATATTCGTAAAGACATTTTAACGACTGCTTATTTTTTGGAAACATAATTTCATTTAAATTAATAGGTAAAGGACAATTTAGATCAATTATTTTTTCATACATTACTTTAATATTTTGTCTGTACTGTCCAGCCTCCAATATAAGGTGCTGTAGATCTCCAATTCTACCACATGCGCAATATGGGTTATGTTATCACTGATATCTATGCTGTGTTTGTATGCTGGGGTTAGTGCGTGTTTTGATCTCATTCTGTTTATTGTTTTTATAAATAACCTATTCGATTCATATTCGTTGGTTTGGAAGAAGAACGTTACAAGTCGAAAAGTTCTAATTTTCAGGAGAGACGTTTTAAAATTTTTATGTGCTAGTTTTCATTATAATTTTGATAAGGTAAAAAATAAGAGGTAAAATCTTTTACAATATTAAAAGCCCATTACTATCATTTAAATATAAATAGAAGGGTGAAGTCGAATTCGCTCCGCTTCGTTCAGGTATATTTTAGAAGGGTACGAATTGGCTCCCGCATGAATGCGGGTAGGCTCTCATATAATCGAGGAAACATTAGACATTGTTGCCAAATCGTGTTATATTTATACTGCTTAGGAAATTTACATAGTGATATAGACTTTTTATAGGAAAATTATACTTTTAGACAAATACTTTTAGAGTTTGTTTTAGTTCAACATTGGCATATGTGGCAATTTTAACACAAATTATCGGTGTCGGCCGGTATGCGCTCGACCGTTTTGCGCTCTTACCTGAAATCGGCCGGTTTGCGCTCTACACTCTAATATATAATACCCGAAAGTTAAGTTAGGACCGAAGGGTTAGGTCTTCCTCCTTTCCCATAGATATTTCTAGGAAGGTACCTGTTTCTAACAAAAAGAGAAAATTTGAAAGAAGTGACAACGCTGGGTGATATTTTCGACATGTTTTGGGTAAAATAAATTTTGTCTATGGGAGCCAATTCGGACTCTACCTTTTTTAGTTCAGGTAAAATTCTTACCATTGGGAGCGATCTCGACCCTGTCCAAATAGAAAGACCTTTCTTGATCTCACCTTTCTACCTGTAATTAGCATTTGTAACAGTTTTCCCCAAAATTTGTTGAAATGTTACTGTATTGCTCATAATAATTCTATATAAACGCACATATCCTGTAAGGAATACTTACCTAAGACGAAATGTAACTGTCTTGCATTAAATATTAAATACAAAATTCCCAAAAAAATACGTTCTTTTTTTAACTTGTAACACTCTTCTCCAAAAAAACACGTGGTAACTTCCACAACAACTTAAACACAACTATATTGCGACGCTCTTCCATAAAATGTAATGCATGGGTTTGACAAAGTCAAACTGACAAAGTCGCCACCTAGCGGTAATTACATGAGTGCAACTTCTGACAATTTTTCCAATAATAAAGTTTAACATTTAGAGTTGGTTAGAGAGTAAACCTCAAAAAATGGCATTTTTGAGTTGTAGCGTTCTTCTTCCAAACCGACGAATATATTTAAACCATATCTCATTGGGAGTTAGTGGTTGGCAATTTTTAAAATTTATTCCCGTTGTACTTTGGTTATATAGACGTTGCCAATTTTGTTTGCAATGGTTTTTACTGATATTATCTATATCTGTTACTGGTAGAAGTATGTTGTTTAGGTTTCGATTGGTTAAAGCTGCAGATTTAGCTTATGTGTCGACTTCTTCATTTCCTAATATTCCAGAATGTCCTCTAACCCAACAAATAATAATTGAACTGCCCGAGGAAGTAATATCATAATATAGACTCTTAATTTCTATCTCAATGTGGTTTAGATTTTTTGTCGATTGTATAGAAGTGAGTTTGTCCACAATGCTTCTACAATCGGTGAAAAAAATATAACGGTCCATACCAGCAGAGGCTATATATTTTAATGCAAGTATGAAAGCTTATAATTCGGCAGTATATATTGAAGCTTCATTTTAGGCAATCGGTATTATTCTTTATATTTAGAATTCCAGTGATATATTTCACATCCGGTTTAATTTTGAATTTTGGAGCCATCAGTAAAAATATATTGAAACATAGGCGACCTGTCTTTAATTATTTTGTTGATAATACTGCCTGGAAGGTTTGAATCCATGTAATATGTTTCTATTACCTTGGAAAAGAGAGTTTCAGAAGGTTTAGTTTAATTGCATCTCCGTTTTACACCTGTACTTCTAGCTCTGTCCCATAGTGTGTTACCATCGATTTTTCGAAGGATTTTCATCTCCGCTGTTTTGAGCAATATTTTTGTCCTCTCTGTTGTTCGTTTGATTCCCATTATTTCTCTAATTGCTAATCCTTTCCATTGGTAATCCATCTAATTGGTAATCCTTTCTCTTCTCGATCTTCCTGCTACTCTTCTCCAAAAATCCATTTCCTTTGCTGTCAGCATTGCCAGTGTTCCTTCCTTCAGTTTCCATACCTAACACTTGGATAGAGTGATACTTTTCACTATAGACTCATATATCCTCTTTTTATTTTTTTTGCTGATGGATTGGTCTCATATAACACTGTTTAACATTGTGATGGCTGTTCTACCTGATTGTACTTCTTTCTCTTACGGCTTCGCCTAATATTCCATGGTACGAAATATTGATACCTTGACCCCATATATCACACTCTTCAATTAATTTTCGGGCCATATAATTTAAATCGTCATAATTTTAAGCCATTATTAAGTGCTTGATCGTTTACAAAGTTGGTTCCCATCTTTTTAAAGCACTTTCGAGGTATATTTTAAATAAAGTGAGGGACAGGCAACATTCTTCCTTTAATCCTTTTGACGTTTAAAATCTTGTTATTTGTGTTCCTGATTTTATTTTGGTTATGGGTTGATTATATAGTACTTTGACGGCTTTTATTAATTCTGTATAAATATTCGTGCTTTCCATTGATTGCCACAGCTTCTTCAGTGGAATGCTATCGTAGGTTTTCCGTAGGTCAACGAAAAACATATGAATTTCTTGATCCTTACATGTATTGCATTTGAATATGTCGGCTCCCATCTACATCGTTCTCTTCACGAATGGAAACTACAGCTAAACCATTCACGAAGATTGCGTAGCCACCGAATTTTAAGTCTTCCTACGCTTCTTCTGCCTTTGATTTTGCTCTGAATTATATTTCTTAAGTGTTCGTATTTTTCGCCTCTCAAAATATGTCACAAAGATATTAAGTTCCTGATTTTTATTAAGTGTAAAACTTTACATTGTTAAAGGTAAGTTAAATATTAATTAAGCCACCGTTGATTCTAATAAAAATACATACATACTGATGTGATCTTGATTATTGATATGAGATAATATTCTTATATGTCACTTAATTTAATCAATGTATTAATACTAATCTAATTAATTAACCAGATCACATATCAATATGTTTTCAATCTCAGGGCGAATTATAAATTAATTACTTACTTTCGTGGCTTCAAATATTTCTTAATGGTTCCTAATCGGGATAGAAAAGAAAAGAGTAAAAAAAATACACATATGGGTTACAATTATAATCAAAATATTTTTTATTTTATTTAAAAGGCAATCAATGCTTAATATTTGCTATTTCTTATTATTCTTAAACATAACATTTACAAATGGGAATCTTATTTCCTTTTGGTTTTCAATTGAAAGTTTTTATTAACATTTAACTATTAGGAGTTATTAGGAACAACTCTATTTAACTTTGATGAAGCTTTTCTGATATTATTGATTATGTTATTCAATTTTTTATGTGGAATTTAATACGAAAAACCCATACATTCATGTCCAAACAAATGAGACTGACCTTTTCCTGGTGAACTGAAAATGTCCTCACACAAGACCCGTTTCCTGCTATCCTTGGCTGCGATCAAACCTCGTCCTGGCTTCCAGTAATGTTCTCCTTTGAAAAACTAGCTCGAATAGCTCTCGTTCCTGCTTTTGTTGTGATGCTGTGTTCTACCTTTTTCGAAACTGCTATCAGCTACCGGGACACTCTTGGCTCAAGGAGGTTCTTTTACTCTCGACCTGGCCTACTTCTCGTTCCACGATAGATACTCCACACTCACGGAACTACCGGCTTTCTCACTCTCCGTACACTACCGTCTACTACTCGACTTCACTTCTCGACAGCTCAAAACATTCTGATCTCACTTTGTCATCCATTCCCCTACTTTCTAAATATCCCTTCCAGATTCACAAATCAATATTCCACCACCAACTCTCATTCGTAATATTCCTCAAAACCAATTTTTAATCTTTCTAAATATGCTTAATGGATTTCAAAAGAAAATATTTAATTCCCATTCTAAAATACTTTCTAACTATTTACAAATTTTAATGACCTATTCTCTCTTTCAAATGAGTCTTATTTAGCATAGGCTAATGATCGAAACCTTCCGCGAAAAACGATAATGAACTATCATCTATTTCACTGAGTTTTATTTAGCATAGGCTAATGATCGACCTTCCGAGAAGAACGATAATGGTACGCGTCATTCACTTTGTTTATCTAAGCACATTGTTCCGAGTTTCGTACGCTTATTCTAATCACTTCTTAAAATTAAATATAACAATTTGTTGTATACAGGTTGTTCTAAATTTATATGCCCGAGGTTGAGAAAATTAAAAATATTTTATATTAAAGTGAATTTTGTTTATAATTATCAAAATTTAATTTTCATATCAAATAGAAATATAACAAATCCCCGCCTTGTATTCGATAAAATTTATCTGCATTTTTAAATAAATTTTCTCGAGGCAAAACCAACTCCCTGTATATTTCCTTACTTTAATCTACGTCTTATATCCTAACTTACTATCTACTTCATGTAATTCTGTCTTTTATTCGTGATATTTGTATACATCGTGAATATTATAAATTCCTCGGATCTTTTCCGAGTTCCTGTGCCTCAACTCATAACTATTTATCCCATTTTCATTATTCACGATGTACGGGCCTTCGAAAACAGGCATCAACTTTGCGCAAATGCCCCCAGGAAGATTTGATACTCGTAATGCCCTCACGAGTACTTTTTCACCCTTTTGGAAAGTCACTGGTCTTCTTTTTCTATTTTGTTCCTGTCTTTGGATATATTTTTCGTTGCTTCGCCGTAATCTTCTCTGTACGGTTTCAATCACCTGTTGATATTCTTTTGGCTCTTGGTCTTCCCATGGCCTTATCGGCAGTACACCCTTCATGATGTATTCTGGGGTCTCTTTTGTTACTGTGCTCGGAATTGTATTTAGATACCTTTCTATTTCCGCCATTTTCCTGTCCCAGTGGCGATGTTGACCATCTGTTGCAATGCGAAGAAATTTCGTCACTTCCTGTATGAATCGTCCCGAAGGATTACTCTGTGGATGCCTGATGCTGACAAAATTTGTCTCTATTCCTCGTTCTCGAAGTTGTCCCTTGAAACGATCATTTCGGAAATACGTTGCATTGTCCAGTAGAATCTTTTTTGGTGTTCCTACTATGGCTATAAAATTGTCGATTTTTCTTAATATTTCCTGCCCCTTTGTGGTGCGGCAACTATATAATTTTACGTATTTTGAAAACACATCCACCATTACCAGAATATGTTTGTTCCTTTTAGTGGTCATAATTAGATCGCTTAACATATCTATTGCTACAATGTCTAGTTTGTTTCGGGCTTCAATATTTTTGGCAACATTTTCGTTTTTGAAATTCCGACTCTTATATTTTTGACATACATCGCACTTCTGGGTAATTTCCTTTGCAATGCGGTAATCCTGTCGGCTGATGTAATTTTCCCTAAAAACGAGCCAAACTTTTCTGCTACCGATATGCCCATTGTCCTCATGTAATTTCTTTATTATCTTTTCGGCCAATGTCTGTGTCACTAAATATAGTTCCTTTCCGTCTATTCTCTTAAAATATATGTCATTTTCTATTTCCGCTCTTCTTTTCTCTCTTTCCTCTAGGTCTTCTTGGTTTGTCCTTATCTCATTTAACGAATATATCCCTTCTTCTTGTATTAATCTATTTAGTCCCACCGGTAGAGTAATTGTTTCCTTTTTTCCGGTGTCCTCATCCCGTGTTAGAGCGTCGGCTATTATGTTGTCTTTTCCTTTTATATATCGGAACTCAAAATCATACTCCTGTAATAATAGAATGCCTCTATGTATTCTATTATTTACTAATCTATTCTTCATGATATGTACTAAAGCTGCATGGTCTGTTTCGATTGTGAATTTTGCTCCCAATAAGTAAAACCTCAATTTGTTTACGCAATATAGTACACTGGCAAACTCCAATTCTGTAACACTATATTTTCTCTCATGTGTTTTAGTCACTCCAGATATAAAACATATCGGCACTTCTTGGTCGTTTTGTATTTGAGACAGAACTCCTGCAAATTTTTGTATGGACGCATCAGTTCGGAGTATAAAAGGTAAATTGTAAATGGGGTGGTATATTTTCGTTCCTTTTGCGAATTCTCGTTTTAATGTTTCGAAAGCTTCCTCCTGTTCTTCTTTCCAATTCCATTTTATTCCTTTTTTAAGCAACTTTATCAGAGGGATTTCCTTTTGGCTCAAATCGGGAATCAGTTTTTTAAAATAATTAATCGTGCCAAGAAAACCTCTCAATGTTTTCAAATTCGTTGGTCTTGGGTATTCATCTATGAGCTTGACTCTGTCTTCGGATAATCTTACTGTTTTGGTGTCCAATTGAAAACCCAAATAAATGACTTCTTTTTGAAAAAATTGACATTTTTCAATGTTTAATTTCAATCCCGCTGTGTCCAATTCTTCCAGAATTATTTCTATGTGTTTCAGATGACTCTGAGTATCTTGTGAAAAAATTAATAAATCATCGATATAATGAACTATGAAATCTTCGTGGCGATTCAAAATGGTATGTAGAGCTCGGACGAGTGCAGCACAAGCACTCTGCAATCCAAACGGCACTACCTTAAACCGGTAGACAATACCATCAATAGAAAAAGCGGTGTAGTTTCTACACTTTTCAGCTAACGGTATCAACCAAAAACTGTGTTTTAAGTCAATTTTCGAAAATATGTGTGACCCGGTGATTCTTCCAAAAATGGCCTCGATGTTTAGAGGTGATTCATATTGTGATACTGTGTGCTGGTTGATATTCCTGGCATCTAAACATAATCTCAATTCTCCACTGCTTTTCTTTACTATCACAATCGGGTTAACATACGGTGAATCACATCTTTCGATGATTTGATCTTCAAACATTTTATTTATTTCTTCTTTCACCTCTTGTCGATACTTGTATGGAATCGGGTAAGTCTTTGATCGAAAATTTCCCAAGTTTTTCACCTCAAATGAATGTTCGTACTTTTTAGCCACTCTGTTTTCCTCATTGATCAAATTTTCGTAGTTTCTTAACATCAACCGCAATTCTTTTTCTTTCCCTTCTCCACATATCAATTTTCTGTCTTTTTTCTCAGATTCTTCACACAAGTTTACCGTGCATTCTGCATCCTCGTTTGCATATACCTCCTCTTCAAATACCACTGTTTCAATCATATTCTTTTCACTTTCATTTTTTAGCTTTATTTCTTCTTCTCCTGAGCCCGTCTCTTCTTTTGAGGAATCCCAGGTTTCCTTTGTTTCTGATACTCTCAAATTTTCTTCTTCTGGGCTCAACTCTTCTTTTGAGGAGCCACAGGTTTCATTTTCTTTTATCTTTTTCTGACCTTTTCTCCTTTTTCTTCTTTGTCCTTGCTTCGCTGCCAAATTCATTTCCACTGTTTGTTCTTTACCTGATTCGTCCGTATTTTGTTTCTCATGTTCCTTGTCCTGTTCTTTTTCTTTTTCTTCTGTTAGTTTCATCGTATTATTTTTAAAATCTATCACTACATGTTTTTCTGCCAATTCGTCCACTCCTACTATCATGTCATGTGACATGTTTGGCATTATTACACATTGTAGTGCATACATATTCTTGCCCAGTCGTACCATTACTCGTATGCCTTCATTTATAGTTGCCAATGTCCGTTTGTTTGCGCCCACTAAATTTACCCTAGGTATTTTATAAATTAAATTTGTTAAGTTAACTTCTTCTATTAGTTTTCTGTTGACCAATGTTATTTCAGATCCAGTGTCTATCATAATTTTAATTGGTTTCTCGTTGATAAATCCATCCACAAATTTTAAATTAATTCCATTTTTCTTTTCGTTGTTTCCTGCCAATTTAATAAACTCCTTGGGGTGACAAAAGATTCCTGTTTGCTTTTTGGTTTTTAGTGAGCGCCGTCGTGAAAAGACGCCGGTTGCTCATCGTTGTTTATATTTTCGTCATAATGTCTCTCTCCGTCATATTCATCTGTCTGGGTATTATTTACTTCTCTTCTATTTTCTCTTGGTCTGTCGGATCTGTTTCGGTTTTCTCGATATACCTGTTCATTTTGTCTACCATTATTTCTGTTTTCTTGATTTGAGCGTGTGGTGTTTCTATTCTGGTATTCTCGATTTCTGTCCTCATTCCATTGCCTATTTCTTTGTTCATAATTTCCTCTTCCGTTGTCTCTATTTTCGTTTTCCCTTCTGGGATTAAAATCTCGTCTTGTATAGTCCCTCCTATTTTGATTTCTATCTCTGTAATCTTGTGTTTCTCGGGGCCTGTAATCTTCTCGCGACCTTCTTGATTTTCTTTCTCTTAGACGTGATTCTCTTATTTGTAGGAATTGGCATAAACTATCTATGTCTTTGTAATTTTGCAATGTGATATGGTCTTCCAGCGTTTCCTCGAAATGTCTTGCAATCAGTTCGACTAACTGTTCCGATGAGTAATTATATTGTAAATGTTTTGCATTATTGTAAATTTGCAAAGCATATGTCCTTTCTGATACACCCATCCTATCATTGTATTTCCCATTTTGCAATTCCTTGTTAATTTCCAATTGTTGGACCTTTCCCCAGAAATAATTCAAAAATTTTTGTTCAAATTGTTGCCAACTGTCAAATTCTTCTTCTTTGCAATCGAACCATAGGCTTGCTTCATTTTTGAGATGGTTTCTGATAGTTTCTTTTGCTGTTTCGAAATTTCCGATGTGCTGTATTTTCTTTTTCAGGCTATTTATGAACGGCACTGGGTGTAATCTTCTTACATCCCCGCCAAACCTTATCTTCACGTCATCTGTGCTATGTATAACCATTTCTCTTCTTTCTCCGACATTTTGTTGCGTCCGGTTTTCGGTGACTTGTTTTTCTATTTCTGTGATTCTTTTTTCCACTTCTTCTCTGTCTACTTGAATAGCATTTTCCAACTTATTTTCCAAATTTTCTAGTTCCTTTTTCTGGCCATTCGTTAACTCCTTTATTTTATCTTGAATTTTCATTTCATACTTTTCTATGCGTTCCTCCATTTTCTTGTTGTTCTCTTCTATGGCTTGTTTTGTTTCCTTCTGATTTTCTTGCATTATTCTTTTTGTTTCATCCATTTTTTGATCCAATTTTTGTTGTGTTTCATCCATTTCTCGTTGTGTTTCCTCCATTTTTTGATCCACTTTATCCATTTTCTTTGATGTTTCTTCCTGATTTTTCTCCATTGTTTGTTTTGTTTCTCTTTGATTGTCATCCAGTTTTTGTTGTGTTTCATCCATTTTCTGTTCCATTCTTTGTGACTGGAGTTGCATCATTTGTAATAATTTATCTATTCCTGATAATTCTTGCTGTTCTGATGCCATGATTGTCGTGTCTAAAATATCTTCTTGATTTGAATGTTCTTTTTGTTTTTTGTTGTCTTTGCTTTGGCTTCTTGTCACAGACATTTGTTTTCAAGAAGTACTGTCCCCGCCAAATATGAAATTTTACTAGTATGTTACCAAGACGACTTTTTCTCACCCAAATATTATAAATTGTCAATAAATATATCAAATGTAAATATCGTAAAATAAAATATTAAATCAGTTATGTAAAATTTGTACCTAAAGAGATCTAAAATTTTATGTTATCAAATGTAAGTATCTCACTTTTTACCACAGGCATATAAATTTTCAAATACCGGCTTTACTCTTTCTATCCTTCAAATTTGCCACTAGAAATACTTTACAATGCTTTCCACGTTGGACGACAGTTGATGTGATCTTGATTATTGATATGAGATAATATTCTTATATGTCACTTAATTTAATCAATGTATTAATACTAATCTAATTAATTAACCAGATCACATATCAATATGTTTTCAATCTCAGGGCGAATTATAAATTAATTACTTACTTTCGTGGCTTCAAATATTTCTTAATGGTTCCTAATCGGGATAGAAAAGAAAAGAGTAAAAAAAATACACATATGGGTTACAATTATAATCAAAATATTTTTTATTTTATTTAAAAGGCAATCAATGCTTAATATTTGCTATTTCTTATTATTCTTAAACATAACATTTACAAATGGGAATCTTATTTCCTTTTGGTTTTCAATTGAAAGTTTTTATTAACATTTAACTATTAGGAGTTATTAGGAACAACTCTATTTAACTTTGATGAAGCTTTTCTGATATTATTGATTATGTTATTCAATTTTTTATGTGGAATTTAATACGAAAAACCCATACATTCATGTCCAAACAAATGAGACTGACCTTTTCCTGGTGAACTGAAAATGTCCTCACACAAGACCCGTTTCCTGCTATCCTTGGCTGCGATCAAACCTCGTCCTGGCTTCCAGTAATGTTCTCCTTTGAAAAACTAGCTCGAATAGCTCTCGTTCCTGCTTTTGTTGTGATGCTGTGTTCTACCTTTTTCGAAACTGCTATCAGCTACCGGGACACTCTTGGCTCAAGGAGGTTCTTTTACTCTCGACCTGGCCTACTTCTCGTTCCACGATAGATACTCCACACTCACGGAACTACCGGCTTTCTCACTCTCCGTACACTACCGTCTACTACTCGACTTCACTTCTCGACAGCTCAAAACATTCTGATCTCACTTTGTCATCCATTCCCCTACTTTCTAAATATCCCTTCCAGATTCACAAATCAATATTCCACCACCAACTCTCATTCGTAATATTCCTCAAAACCAATTTTTAATCTTTCTAAATATGCTTAATGGATTTCAAAAGAAAATATTTAATTCCCATTCTAAAATACTTTCTAACTATTTACAAATTTTAATGACCTATTCTCTCTTTCAAATGAGTCTTATTTAGCATAGGCTAATGATCGAAACCTTCCGCGAAAAACGATAATGAACTATCATCTATTTCACTGAGTTTTATTTAGCATAGGCTAATGATCGACCTTCCGAGAAGAACGATAATGGTACGCGTCATTCACTTTGTTTATCTAAGCACATTGTTCCGAGTTTCGTACGCTTATTCTAATCACTTCTTAAAATTAAATATAACAATTTGTTGTATACAGGTTGTTCTAAATTTATATGCCCGAGGTTGAGAAAATTAAAAATATTTTATATTAAAGTGAATTTTGTTTATAATTATCAAAATTTAATTTTCATATCAAATAGAAATATAACAATACATACATAATCTTTATTTCTTTTATTGGCTGACGCCAGTGTCGAAAATAAAATTTTACATTTCTGAAATAAATATAAACTCCTATATCTATACAGCATAATTAAAATCTAAAAATAAATTACCACTCTTTTATCATGCGGCTGCAGTATAAGATCTTCTCCATTCTCTTCTTTTGTTTGTCAAAGTTTTTGCTTGCCTAAAGTCTATATTTATTTTCATTAAAGCCTTCTCTATGGTGTTGTTCCATGTTAGCTGAGGTCTGTCTCTTTTTATTTTGCCTTGCGCCTTACACTCCCAGACATTTTGGGAAGTCTCTTATTTGGCATTCGACTCAGGTGGCCAAACCATCGCAGCTGATATTCTTCAACTCTATCCAGAACTGTTTTTGTTTGCAAGCGCTTTCTGATGTCCTTGTTTCTGATACGATCCCTCCTGGAGACCCCAAGTACTCTCCTTAGGTATTTCATCTCCACAGCCTGTATTCTTGAAGCATTCCGTTAAATAGGAACCGTTTAGGAAGCATTCCGTTTAACTTCGTTTGTCTGGTGATTTCATTTTTATTGAGCAGAGCCTTCCCTAAAGCATGAAAAAGTCTTTCGGTGTTTCTTATTCTGCTGTCTATTTCTGTCTCTGAATGCTTTATTCCATATAGCCAAATTTTCTTGCCATATAGTCAAATATAAATTTCATTTTTAAATGCTGTTTGACGTTGTGATTTCTATTATTTTCTACTATCTTCTATTTTTTTTTTTAAACAAGATAATAGAAAAATAATAGAAAGTAGAAAGTAGAAAATAATAGAAATCACAACGTCAAACAGCATTTATAAATGAAATTTATATTTGACTATATGGCACATGGGTAAAAGCGGGAACACATGAGTAAAAAGCTTGAAGATATTGAGCAACACTATATCAATAAGAACATTAGAAATTTCTACCAAGAAGCAAAAAGAAGTAAAGAACAGTATTCAAGAGGACAAAACTTTTACAGGAGCAAAGAGGGGCACCTAATATGCGACAAGGAAGGAAAACTGGATAGATGGAGAGAGCATTTTGAGGAACTGCTAAATGAGAGGCAGGAAGGTAATGACCAGGTTCAGATGGAAGTGATACAAGAAAACTACAACCAAGAGGATGTAGTGGGGCCGCCAACAGACGAGGAAATAATGGAAGTTTTAAGAAGCATAAAGAACAACAAGAGTGCGGGTATCAACGACATTCCAGGAGAAATTATTAAACATGGAGGTAAAATATTAGAAAAGAGAATATGCAGCCTACTAAAGATGATATGGGATCAGGAAGAAATGCCGAGACAATGGAGTCAGGCTGTAATATGCCCGATATTCAAAAAGGGAGATAAATCTCAATGTGAAAGTTACAGAGGTATCGCTTTGCTTGATGTAATTTATAAAGTCCTTGCCAAGGTTATAAGAGAAAAATTAGACAGATATATTAGTGTGCAGGTAGGAGAATATCAAGGTGGTTTTAAGAAAGGAAGATCTACCATCGATCAGATTTTCGTACTAAAGATGTTACAGTGCGGTACCTACGAACAACAGCTAAATATGAAGCTCCTGTTTATAGACTTCAAGCAGGCATATGATATAGTCGTAAGGAAACGCCTTTATCATGCACTTCGGTTAATTGGGATACCGGAGAAGTTGGTCAAACTGGTGAAAATGACACTCGAGAGAACAGAAAATCGAGTAGCACTGGAGGGTAGCCTCTCAGAAAAGTTTAAAGTACGAAGGGGTTTGAAGCAGGAAAACCCTCTATCAACTGTCCTTTTCAATTGTGTATTAGAGGCAATATTCAGGGAGAGCGGGATCAGAACGCAAGGTACGATCCATGATAGAAGAACTCAGGTACTTGCATATGCAGACGACATAGTATTGATAACAAGAACAAAAAGAGAACTGCTAAGAGTATTTAACCTTTTTGAAAGAAAAGCTAAACAGTACGGTCTGAAAATTAACGAACACAAAACAAAATTTATGGAAATGGGAGATACACTAAATGAAGAACAGGTTTTGAAAATTAGAATAGATAACGATGGAAAAGAATATTGTTTCGAGAAAGTAAAAGAATTTGAATACCTAGGGGTCACTGTAACAGAGAAAGGAGATGAAGTTCCAGAAATTGAAAAAAGAATTGCGAAGGGAAGACGAGCAGTTGGAGCATTGAGCATACTTTTAAAAAGTAGTCTTATCTCAAGAGCAGCAAAATTGCGGTTATATAGTACGGTGATACAACCTACAGCACTGTATAGTAGTGAATGTTGGGTTCTGAATAAGAGAGAAGAAAATGCATTGGAAAGATGGGAACGGAGTGTGCTGAGAAAGATTTTCGGTGGTGTGAAAGTGGGAGAGAACGAATGGAGAAGACGGACGAATGCGGAAGTTCAAGAACCGTTTGGGAAGCCAGTAATCAGCCATATGGTAAAAACTAGAAGACTTCGCTGGCTAGGACATGTGGAAAGGATGTCAGGGGACCGATGGGCGAAGAGTATATTGTTAAGAGGTGAGGGAAGAAGAAGGAGGGGTCGACCGCGGAAAAAGTGGCTGGAAGCAGCCAAAGAGGATCTACAAAGAGCAGGCGTTGTAAACTGGAAGACAGCTGCCCTGGACAGAGTAAAGTGAAGAAAGACAGTTGAAAAATTTCAAGCCATGGGCCCCTGAGGCCTGCAGCGCTATTATATATCTTCTATTTTTAACATGTAGGTAATGATGTTGCTCCTGAAATGAAATGAAATTCTTGTAGACATAAATACAGCATATTGCAGAAATGGCAATGAACGTGATTGTTTTTAAGAACCGTTTAATTTATACATAACATGTTTGTGAAAATTACAAAATGTAGACCAAAGATAGGTAATGATATTAATAAAAATTGCTCTTAATAGTAAAATCACCTTATTAAATATTAATCTGACTAGTTGTTTATTATAACTGCCGCATAATTCCTTAATAAGACGTTTACTATCAATGTTTAAAGAAGTAAGTAGAGTTCCGTCTTGGTGTATGATTTAATATTCAAAATAGAAAATAATTAGTTAGATATTGATATGCTACAGTAATAAGATAGATTAGAGACATATTAACTTTCATACCTATAAGGACACAACATTAATGAACTGGTAAATACCTCACGTGAATATTTATGAACAAAATTCAATTTACGTAGATACAATAAAATTAAATACGCCATTTTTTCGACATAAATATATACCTCTTTTTTTGAAGTCCTCTGTTAGTCCAGTCGGGTTAGACGAATAACAGGCCTAACCTTGCATTAAGAGCTGCCCCAAATTTTATTTTTCTAATCTTTAGGGAGGGTCAATATTAGTATAAATTTAAAATCTCGACTGAATTCCACCGTTGCGTTAGCCGCCATCTTGATTTTAAACGAGAACCGTTTTTGCTCAATATCTCCGCCATTTTCAATTTTTTGACAAAAAGTGTAGAAACTGAAATTGTTGAAAATACGATTTTCTATAATTTCATTTATTATAATTTTTTCGTGCGGTCGATATTTTCCGAGTTATGAGGGGAAAATAGTGACAGTTGGAGCATAATTATTGAATTATTGAATTATCTCGTTTATTATTAGTTTTACAACAAATATGTACCTATACAAAAATGAAGAGAATTATATTCTACACAATTTTGATCTCTTTCATTTTTTTGCTAAAATTAAAATTTAAGGTAGTACGTATGCGGTAATGGCGCGAGCGTAAGACCGGATTGATTTTATACCGATTGTTTTTGTTCAATATCTACGCCATTTTCAACTAAAATTGTTCAAAATATAATTTCCTACAATTTATTTTTTAACAATTTTTTCATGTGGTTGATATTTTCCGAGTTACATGGGAAAATAGTAAAAAGTGGTGGGGGGAGCATAATTATTGAATTTAATTTTGTATCCGAGCTGCCCCAATTTTATAATTATATCCTTTAGGAGAGATCAATAGTAGTGTAAATTTAAAATCTCGACTGAATTCCGCGGTTGCATTAGCCGCCATATTGATTTTAAATGAGAACTGTTGTTGCTTAATATCTCCGCCATTTTCAACTTTTCGACATAAATGGTGGAAAAGAAAATTGTTGGAAAAGCAATTTCCTACAAATTCTTTGGCACATTTTTTTATACGATCAATATTCTCCGAGTTAAGGGGGAAAATAATGGAAACGGAGGGGAAGCATAATTTTGAATTGTCTCATTTATTATTAATTTTACGACATAATTGTACATAAACAAAAATAAAGAGAATTACATTTTATACAATTTTTGAAACTTCCAATAAAACATCAACCAAACTAAGTATATAAAAGACATAAAAAGACATTAGGTATATACATTAAGTTCATTTAATTTTATTAACTAGCGGGTTTTATTGGTTGAATTTGTCTGTCGATATTTTAAGTTTTATGTCAGCTAATATATCATGATGTTTCAACAATTTTTTTTTTAATTTTGGACCCTGTTGGGGGGAATTTTCTCATTTCCCCCCTTGTAGACCCGCCACTGGTTCTCTCAAAAAATTGTAGTAAATCGTAATTGCAACAATTTCAGTTCTTACACTGTTTGTCGAAAAGTTGAAAATGGCGGAGATATTGAACAAAAACAATTGCTACAAAATCAATCAGGTCTTACGCTCGCACTTTTACCACATACGTACTACCTTAAATATTGATTTTATCAAAAACTGAACGGCATCAAAATTGTACAAAATTTAATTCTCTTCATTTTTGTATAGGCAAATATTTGTTGTAAAACTAATAATAAACGAGATAATTCAATAATTCAATAATTATGCTACAACTGTCACTATTTTCCCCTCATAACTTGGAAAATATCGACCAAACGAAAAAAATTATTATTAAGAGAAAATTGCATTTTCAATAATTTCAGTCTCTACACTTTTTGTCAAAAAATTGAAAATGGCGGAGATATTGAGCAAAAACGGTTCTCGTTTAAAATCAAGATGGCAGCTAACGCAAGGGTCGAATTTAGTCGAGATTTTAAATTTATACTAATATTGACCCTCCCTAAAGATTTGAAAAATAAAATTTGTGGCAGCTCCCCAAGATTTGGGGGTGAAAAATGCAAGGTCAAATGCTATCCCGACTGGGCTATATTATAAGGCGGTTGTTCCGGTATGGTTTATGTGTTGTACAATTGCAGAAAGCATGTATGGGTCTGGAGGATGGATACCATATTCTTGGAGTCACTTAATACTTTAACACTCTCCGGAAAGTGTTACTAGCCAGCGATCTAATGCCCCGCAGTTAAGCAAGATATGGTTGACTGTTTCAGGCCATCTACTACAAGGTCTTAGTATGCAGCTTAAGTCTCCACGAAACAGTTGTATTTTATGTAGGTGTCTAGTTGAGTTCTATTAGTATGTCCGTTAAATATGCATTGTTCCATGTACTTGACGTGACTGGACATATTATCCAAGTGAGTTGGATGTTCAAGTGAGTATGTTCTGTTTGGATTCAGACTTTTTCTGGTCGTTGACGGTGCTTTTTGACACTCCCAATTAGTTTTACCTAGAAACCATACCAGTGTGATACAGTGGCGTAGCTAGCCCCACAGGTGCTATCAAAGTTTGTCCCGGGGCCCTTTTCCATGACTGATATGGGATAGTAATAAAAAATGTTCAACAAAAGCAGCAAAAAAGCTTATATAGAATAGAATAGAAATATACTTTATTGTCACTGAAAATTTTACAATTTTATCGACAAAGAGTAGGAAAAAACAACAACAAATACAGTTTACTGAAATTATATACATAAAACGTCAATATTATAAAATAAACAAAAACAGCCTATTGCAAAATTAAAATAAATTGCAAATTGCATAATACAACCTTAGGAACTAATAAGTTCTCTATATCACATCCAAATATAGATAAAAATACTTTAATTAATTAAGCATAACTGTACTTTCTTAGTAATTCATTAATAAACTCTTCTACCGATTAGTATGGTCTTTCAGATAGATAGGATTTTGTCGTTTTACGGAACTTGGGGAAAGATGTTGCAGATTTAAGTTGTAAAGGGAGATGGTTGTATGGTTTTTTCTTGTAGAATATAACATAGATTTCTTTACTAACTCAGTGAACGAGATTGATAAATATAAACCAAAGGTTGAATTTCTGGTGGAGTCATGATTATTTCTTGCTGGAAAGACATATAGGTGTTTACAAATTAAGCAAACATTTTCTATAATATAGATAGAAGGAAGTGTTAAAATTCCGTGATCTTTGAAGTATCACCTGCAATGTGTTGTTTTTTTAAGGATAACAGATACCTTATTGACCTTTTTTGTAATATTAAAATAATATCCGATTGGCAGCTGTACTAGAATTCCAAAAAGGAAGACCATATCGAAGATCAGACTCGAACAAAGAAAAATATGTTATTTTGGAAGATGCAAAATTGATTTTCTTCAGATCTTATTGCATAGCAAGCTGAGGCTAGTTTCTTGCTTAACAAACCGATATGAAGGGACTATTTAAGTTTGCTATCTAAAAAATACCAAGATATTTTACAGACTCAAAGGTACTAATCTGGCTGTTATTAAGAAGCAAGGGTTGAATGATTTTATCCACCTTAAAAGAGAGTAAATTATAATCGGACCAGGTTTTTATTGTAAATAGATCAGAAACTATAGTTGCATAAAGAGTTGGAATATTTGAGTTGCTCCAAGTGATACTCGTATTATCAACAAACAGAAAAATGCTTCCATCGATTTTTAAATTAGTGATGTCATTTATAAAGGTAAGAAAAAGTAGAGGACCCAATACTGAACCCTGTGGTATAATTATAGATAAAGAATAGATTACAGGAAAATATACCCAAACAATACACACTGTTTTAAATATTCAAAGGTCTAACTATTACCAAAATTGTAATTTGGCATTATACGTTATACAGTGTCTCACACACAGCCAACCCAACGGTGAATGGGCAATGAAAAGTAGCTTGAAAACAAAAAAGCTCTGTAATTTTGGAATAACGGCGAGCGGCGGCAAATAGATATACATAGGTACCTGTACCTATATACAACTTACATAATATACTTAATAAAATAGATAAAGAATCCATTACATGAAAATGTTGATATCCAAACAATGAAACACTGTTTCACAACGTTTTAATAGTGAAATTTAGTAAATTTTGTTCAATTTTTTTTAATGGAATTTTTGTTTCGACGTGCCGCGCCGGGGCCCCTGAATGTCGGGGGCTCCGTATAATTGATATGGCTGATACAGCGGTAGCTACGCCTTTGGTGTGATACCAGTATGTCGTTTCACCAGTCTGTTTATCTCATCTCGACATTACCATACTAGCCTAGATTCCATCTTAGATTTTCTAAGAACTCCCATGACCGCTTGGCTACATGTGCATATATAAATCTACTTGTAACAGGTAATTCATATACACACTTTTTCATGTCAAGTCAAAGGTCGTAAATTTGTTCGACCAGTGTGCAATAAATACACTTGAAACAATTTCAGTACCAATTTTTTTTCCATAATTTATATTACAAAGAATGGGTATTTTCTGTCAAACGGTTTAAAGATTGACGAGATAGAAGAGTAGAAAGGCTTTTCGGTTGTATTCTTGTACACTCGTTTCACCCATTTTATGCGATCTTTTAACTGATTATTAAACATTAATCTATACTTTGGTGATCGGTTCTATTAGCATTTTTTAACAAAAATACTTTTAACAAAAATAACTGCCAATAAAATAAATGAAGAATGCACAATTCGTGACGAACAACAAGGTTTTCGGAAAAATAGGTCCACATTAGACGCCATATTCATAGCCAGACAAATTACTGTGAAAGCACTGGTATATAATAAACCTGCATTTATGTGCTTTATAGATCTGACTATAGATGTGCCTTTGATTGTGTAAGATTAGAAGATGTGCTAAGATTGTTAAAGGAGAAAAATCAGACCTACAAGATGATAAGGATAAGTAAGTAAAAGTAAGGATTTTTTAATAAATTCATATATTCCTACATAGAACAGAAGTGTTTACTTCATTCCACGTTGTCAAATAAAAATCCTCTCTGATGTTGACGACCCAATGTTAATCTCCGTTAACGAGAATAACCTACAGCGAATGGCACAGACTTTCAGTTCAGTGGTGAAGCATAAAAATATCAACAAAAATAAACAGCTAGGACCAAATCCCAGGTAGTTTCAAGGGAACCCATAAGATCATCATCATCATCATTTGGCTCTACAACTCTATGTGAGTCTTGGCCGCGTTTACTATTTCCCTCCATTGTTTTCGGTCCTGAGCAGCTATTTACCATTGCTGTACTCCCATTTTGCGTAGATCACTAGCTACTGCGTCCTTCCATCTCTTTCTTGGGCGATCAACTGACCTTTTTCCATCGGGGCTTTCCCAGAATGTGGCGTTCAGAAGTCTTTCGTCACTTGATCTCAGCAAGTGATCCGCCCATCGTATTCTGTTTGCTTTAATGTAGCGTACTATGTTTTCATCTCCATATATTGTTTAGAGTTCATCGTTGTGTCTTCTTCTCCATTCTGTTGTTATCTCTTCTCTGCAAGGCCCATGGATAGTCCGCAGTATCTTTCTTTCAAGTACCAGAAATTTTGTCGTTTCCCGCTGATTCAGAGTCCATATTTCGCTTCCATACGTTATTGTGGGACGAATTATTGTCTTACATACTCTTATTTTTGCTGGTCTTGAGAGTATTTTTGATTTAAGTAGGGTCCTTAATGAGTAATATGCCCTGATTCCTGCAATGATCCTGGCTGCCACGTCCTTTTCATATTTATTTTCAGATGTTATGATCGCTCCCAGGTACTTAAATTCTTTGACGACTTCAAAATTGTATTCATTAATTGTTACTTTTTGTCTAACCCTTGGTGTTGGGTTCTTCGTAACCACCATGTACTTGGTCTTGTCCTCGTTGACCTTGAGACCAACTTCCTTGGCTCCGTTCTCGAATAAGGTGAAAACTTTTGTTGCATATCTGGTGGATTGTGCAACTGTGTCCACGTCATTCGCAAAGGCCAATAGTATTTTGATCCTTGGGCGGCAAATCCGTTTGTCAGTTGTGGCTGAGCTTTCCTTACTGCATGTTCCAAGTTAAACAGCAGGGGGGCGAGAGGATCTCCATGTCTAAGCCCGGTGTCAATGAGGAATTTCTCCGACGTGGTGCTGCCAATTCTGATTCGTGCGGAAGCGTTCTCCGTGCTCACCTTCGCTAATCGTACCAGCTTTCCAGGTACTCCCATTTCTATCATAGTCTCCCACAATGCTTCTCTGCTAACAGAATCGTAAGCTTGTTTGAAGTCCACGAAGATTTGGTGTACATCGCGGTTGAATTCCCAGTTTTTTTTTCCAACACCTGGCGTAGGTCGAAGATCTGGTCTATGGTCGACCTTCCCATAAGACCGAACCCATAAGATGCAAAATTGTAATTAACAAGTCTCGAGATTCAAACATCTGGGAATCGAAGTGTATAGTTATGGAGATGTTAAAGAGAGCGTCCTAAAGCAAGCAAATAAAGCCAATTACGTGTGTCAGGATGTCTGAGTGATGTCATCTGGAATAAAGATATGAGGCTGGAAGGAAAAGTACGCATATACAAATTATGTGTAAGACCGATCATGACGTACGTAATAGAAACAAGATGTGACACATCAGAAAGCAAGATGATACTGAGAACATCAGAAATGGGAACGTTGAGATCAATAACTGGAAAAACACTGAGAGACAGAATACCGAACGACAGAATAAGAGTAACATACAAGACATAGTACGGTGGGGAACACAGAGAAGACGAGAGTGCAATCAGCATGTGACGAGAATTGACAGCGAGAGAATAGCCGGTATAGCCAGAGATTCAAAGCTAACAGGCAAGAGACAAATAGAAAGGCCGTTTAAAAGGTGGCGAGATAGCTGGTAGTAAACATCACAGCTACGAATACAAGCTCAAAATCGGTTAAGAACAGGGTCGAGAGGAATAATATAAGGAGAAGGAAAAGAAGAAGAAGAATCTATACTTTCCCATTGTTTTTAGGTTTATTTTTATCAACTGTTTTATAGTTTCAAAATTACCTTGCTGCTGTTGGTTTTATCATTAACCATTAATGATTCTGTTTCATCTATACCTACATATTCTAAGAGGATTTGAATGATTTTTTTTTCTTTCATTTAGGAAGATGAGTCTTTAATTTTGGTTCGTTTTTGATTATGAATTTTCCATTAAACTGGACCTAATCTCTCAGAGGATACAAACATTCTTAGAATGTTTACTTCGAATTAGAGAAAAATTTCTAAAAAACCCTCATTATACATTTTAAATAATATTTTAATTAATTTGATAAATATCACTAGGTCCATTTATTTAAAATAAATTATTTTTTATAACTATATAAACAACTTTGCACATTTTTTTCTTAATTGTTTGTTCTTGACATTTTGTGATTTGTTTCTGTGTTAATTAAATTCAGGATATAAAATTAATCGAACTACTTTATAGATATGTAAGCGTGTACTAAAAAATCATAAAAACTATTATTACATAAAAAAGACGAATAAATTTAGTGTCCGCAGTCATATAAACCCAAACAAACAACAACATAAAATATACATACAGGATACAGGTCATATTAGTGTTTTTTTATTTAGTAAGAAAAAGTATTCCTCAATAATAAATATTACTGAAAATCTGACTTGCTCAAAATGATTGCAGTACAATTATCTATTTATATTGTTTGCAACAGTTGCTGTCTATAGATTATTATAAAAGTCAAGCTTTTAACATAGGAGCTCTGCAGCTCCTGAAATTTGAAACCTGGAATCGTTTGTGGAAGAAATCCATTAGAGAAAAATCTGGACCACATAGGAGGTTAAGCAGCAAAACTAGTAACCTACTCTCCTCATATGTGTGTGTTTGTAATAGGCAATCAAGGCTTGACCTGATTCTAAGGTGACGACACTCTGCGAAAAAATACAATACATAAATATAAAAGGATATTTTCAAAATGTAGAACAACTTATACCATCATAATTCTGGTTTAGTGAAGTTTTTTTAGGTACACCAAAGGCCCATTTTGCGTTTCGAATTTCAGATGTGCAGGATAAGATGCAGAAATGGTTTACCATTTGAAATGGACTACCAATAAGCAATTAAGACAGTAAAATACGAAACATTATTAATAACATCATTAATGTGGGGAATGGAAGAAATTGGACTACAAGGCAAAGACCTGATAACTATCAGAAACAGACACCGTCTGCTAAAACAGGTCATAGTCACAGTTCTGTTCTAAAAAATGTAACATGATCATTAATTGTGATAAGTGATAACTATGAATTGGCTTGAGATATCCGAGATGTGATGGCTATAAACAAATCTTATCTTACGTATATAATTTATGATGGCCGAAATTCAAGACAGCTAGAAATAGGAAAGAACCGAATAAACCAATACGATAGAAGCTCCAGTAGTTATGCAACCACACCAATTAAGAAAAGGTCATAACGCAAATAAGGCGAACAATCGAGATAGCTGGGCACACACTCCGTAGACTCCAGAAAACATTGACAGGATAGCGCTGGATTGGGATCCTCAAAGCCGACGGAACGTAGGCAGTCCTTAAAAACCGGGAAAAGGAAAATACTAGATAAAGGGAAATAAGTGGGAACATCCTGGCTTGAAATCAAAATACTAGCCAGAAATATATCAAAACTCAAAAGTTAGAAAAAATCCACAAGCAAAAAGTTTTCCTGTAGTTGGCTGTATACCATGTAATACAAAAAAATTAATAAATCATTTATAAAAGGTATATATGTAAAATCCCTAAAAAGGATTACATCACAATCACATAACTAGTTTTGTATATATACAGGGCTTTGACCCACATATTTTTGTTAAACTATATCTTAGTGGTTAGCATGTAAACTTCACGTGAGTATAACCGACAGATTTTTTAACCATAGTCAAAATTTCAATCTTTGCATTATTTTATCAGGTTATATTCATTTTAGGTAAGCACTGATCATGACTGGTAAACCAGTTGAAAACTAGTTATGTGATGTAGCCCTTTTTAGGGATTTTAAATATATACCTTTTATAAAGGATTTATTAATTTTTTTTCAAAAGTTAGAATATCTAGGACACATAGTAAGAAACCAAAACGTTATGGCGTGGTCTAATAATTTCCCTAAGGAAAACTAAATGGTAAAAAAGGACCGGGAAAAAAACGTACGTTCTAGTAGCAAAATTTAGGAAAGCATGATGATCACCAAAATTCAAAATACATATCCTATTCGCTCCATGAGTGATCATGGTGGGGATACACAAAACTATGTCAGCGTCCGTGGCGGCGAAATATGACAATTTTGGCGAATAATGATTGAATAATAATTTTTTTATCAATAGATATTTCGCTTACCTTATTATTGCCGTTTTGATTTTTATTATTTATATTTATATTTTCATACTGACTTTCTTTCCTTCCCCGATCTGGTGGTATATTCCTCTATGGTCATCATATTTCCATTTTGTGTCATACAGACACACACACAAAATTAACAGTTTTGTGGCAGACCAAACTTATGTTTTTGTTAAATGGAACACCCTATATTTTATGTTATATTCAAAATCGTCTTAACTTTTCCATCAAAAAATATAAAGGTTTGTTTTATTACATAGGGTATTTGCAAAGTTATAACCAATTGTATATGAAAATCGTAGCAAGTTCAACTCCCTGTATAAATAATTAAATAAAAATAAGAAAAACAGCAATGGTTTATTAATGCCATATTTTTATTTATTGTCAAAATTTTCAAAAATGATTGACATTGCTAAATTTTTTTATATCGAATACAGGGTGATTCAAAACGCAAGTACAATATTTTCTCTTTATATCACCATTGAAAAGTACCGTTACCGCACTTTAATTTTTATATAACATTCCCTATGTCCAAATTTATTAGTTTTCGAGATGTATTAATTTTTCAGGGAAAATTGTTTTAGGTGTTTAAATTTTTCCAAATTTTAGGTAAGTCATGACTAAGTTGACAATTGACGAGTACTGATTATCAATCCGTAATCAATGCATTAATGTAGCAAATATATAAAGAAAAATTATTTATTAGTAACACATTTTATATTAAAAAAAAAACAACTATAGCATGCAAAATTTTTGAATCAGTTAAAAACTACTTTTGCATGTAAATGTAAAAAATAAAAAAAGAAAAATAATTTATTAGTAATAAATTTTACAGAAAAAAACACAAACACAAAAAACAACATTTTGAAAAGACAATTAAACACTACTTTTGTATGTAAATGTAACAATATAACAAATAAGGAAGGAACAATAATTTATCAGTAATATATTTTGCAAAAAAAACATGTTAAAAAAATTAAAGGCTACTTTTAATAAAATATTTTTAATATTTAATTACATAAGGTGTTCAAAATTACCTCCTAACACATTTATGCACGCCTAAAAACGATCATTAAATGAGCTACTTACACTACGAAGCATTTGTAAATGAAGACATCGAAATACACTTTGTATTATATTTTTCGTCTCATCCCCTGTTATTGGAGGTATTTTATAACCTTCATTATTAATGTGACCCCAAAAAAATCAGTCCAGTTTATTAAATTCTGGTGATCTGGGTGGCCACGCTACTGGTCCATTGAAAATGAAAATATCTCGAAAACTAATAAATTTAGATATAGGGAATGTTATCCAACAATAAAAGTACGGTAATGGTACTTTTCAATAGTGATATAAAATACATGGTGTTCCATTTAAAATTACTGAGAAAATAATGTCCTTGCGTTTTGACTCACCCTGTATTTAATATAAAGAAAATTAGCAATATCAATCAATTTTGAAAATTTTGACAATACATAAAAAAATATGGCATCAATAAACCATTGCTGTTGTGCGTATTCTTATGTATACAGGTAGTCGAACTTGTTGCGATTTTCGTATAAAATTGGTTATAACTTTGTAAATACCCTGTATACCATAACTAACCTTTATATTTTTGTGATGGATAAGTTAACAAGATTTCGAATATAAAATAAAATATAGGGAGTTTTTTTTAAAAAAACATAAATTTGGTCTGCCACTACGTTGTCGAACACCCTGTAACATTCTAACTAATTTTGTAATGTGAAGCTCAAAGTTGACTACAATTTTTGTTATTAACTTTTATTGCTATCTATTACTATAGCGGATCTATTGAGCTTTACCCCACTAATCAATCACCCTGTATAACGAAAAAGTGAAAAAAAAAACCTTAAAATTGATATTTTCTTCAGAGAACTTCCAAATATCCGCTTTTAATTTGACGTTTATTTGGCACTCGAACTTATTGTTTGTATAACAAATTTGATCAAAAATGGTAAATAAATATTACATATTAACATCAAATATGTCATATGTGTATCATATGTTTAACGTCAAATTGTGGTCGGCAAAAATGTCAGGCAACTACGCTAGTTGTCACGTCAGTCATCCACGGGGCGAATAGAGTTTTCATTCACAGTGATTTGTTTCGAGCTCCTGTCATGTGTCACATAATATTAATATATCTACGATATACGTTATTGGTATATGCCAATAATACAAACCAAAGACGTATTACGTAGATATATTAATATTATGTGACACATGACAGAAGCTCGAAACAAATGACAATCGATGAAAAGCCCTATACATAATATACATCAAGAATATAATCGTCAAATTAAAGATCACTGAGCGGCCACGCTGAGCGTTGTAATCGTTTAATTAAAATAAGTTTTTTCTAACCTGTACATAGAAATAAATACTTTTTTCTACAACCACTATTCAAAGTGCACTTTTCTGCACGGTTTTATGTTAGCAAACTTGATATTTTCTCACAGTATAAGATATTTGACATTAGTGTGCAGAAAAGTGACGTTTCTGTGCCGCAAAGTGACGTTTCTGTGCCGCAAAGTTGTTTTCTGCACAGTTGACTACCTCATTCTGAGTAACGTTATATTCTGTTTACATCCGTGGACTACCGCATTCTGAGTAACGTTATATTCTGTTTACATCCGTGGTTAAACTTTAGACAAATATATAACCTATAAGACAATTATTATATTTAACTATAGCATAGAAACTAAATTATGGATGTTACAACTGTTTTATTTTACAATTTTATTCTTATTAAACATTTTATAATTATCAAATAACCAATAAGGATTTAGCAACCTGTGCAAGAGACGTCGAATGAAGTAGGTTTTGTGTAAATCCGTGACTGCATAAATATAATGTCAAAAATGTGTAATAATTGTTTAAATTTAAACAAATTAAGGCAGTGCATTAATTTTTTAACTGATTTCTGTGCAATTTATTTAGGTATAAGGAATTTAAATTGATTAGTAGGTATTAATTAAATACAGTTTAAAATTTATCACATAGGTACCTATTATATTAATCGTCGTTTGGAAATTGTGATTTTTATTTTTAGGAAAAACTGTGCTTGTAGAAAAAGTATAGTGTGAAACACGTGCAGAAAGGTAATTTCTCACTCGTTTGAATTGCGGCACTCGCTTGCGCTCGTACCGCAACTTTTCAAACTCGTGAGAAATTAGTACCTTTCTGCACTTGTTGCACAATATACTATTCTTTACCTAATAAATACGTATTTGTCCGTCAAGACTAAATACTTAGTTGCTATAAATTATTTTATACCACATAACTGTTATAAAAAACGATAGTATACGTGACTTACACGACTTTACAAGGCAGTTGATTAATGATCTAGAAACACCTCAATAAATCAAACTTCTTTATACGGAAAATGACACATTGAATCTAAAAGAGATGATTAGTTTTTAGTTGTTAATGTTTAGTTAACTATTTCATTAGCTGTAGTGAAAAAATCAAACTGTAATAGAGTTTTATAATTTGCTGTTTTCTTTGGGAAATAAAGCCACGATTCTAGTTTTAAATTAATTTATATATTGACAATTCGAATTCCACGTCGGAAGCCGTTATCGAAATACAATATATTAATAAATTATACAATTTTTTTTTATATTGCTTCATCTTATCTGCAGAAGCGCGGAAAACTGCATAGATGTTGTGTTGAACCAGTTTCTTAGGTTCGTAAGATATAGCGACATCTCTTCCAATCTTCTGCACATATCCTCTAGTGTTGCCCAAAATCGGTCTTGGTCTTGCAGTCTTGGTCTGGTTCTTGCGTTTTCGCAAGACCAAGACCAAGACCAAGACCGCTTTATTTTAGCAAGACCAAGACCAAGACTGACCGTGCAAAACCTGAGCAAGAACAAGACTAAGCCTGCGAGACTCTTGCGTCTTGCAGTTAGGATTGGGTGTCATTTTAGGGAATATAGTAGTTCGGGTATATGCTTAGAGACTATGAGACGCAAAAAGATATGTATGTCGTAGGTAACAAAAATTGGAAAAATTGGACTTGTGCGGATTGTTAACAATACAATAAACATACATAGCGAATCAAAATATTCATTAAAAGAACACTTGACATATTTATTTGACACGTACTCAGAGGTCATAATAAATTATTACAATAATGTAAAAATAAAATGTTTTGAAATACATCCTTTCCCAGCAGACGACGCCGACGGCGACAGACGCCTTCGCTCTGAAATTAATTGTATGTTAATTGTCTAGATTTTGAGAATAGCTCTCCTATCATAAAATAATCTGTGTTGTGACGTCGACAGTAATATCCCATTGAAACTTTTTAAAGATATGTCGACTAAGTTAATAAAAAATATAATACGACACACACTCAATTGTTTTTCCTTATCAGTTAGTAGGATTCTAAATACCACATCGTATAAAGATTAAACATCATGCTTGTAAACAGAGTTCTGCAATGCAGTTCTGCAGAGTGCAATTTTATATCAATTGGTCAAACAAAATTCCTTTCTAGACAGAGAATGTTCTTTAATATAACCAAGTTTATGTCATTTATTTGGTTTTTTGAGTTTTAACCCTGTTTTAGCACATATATAATATAAGGTTATTAATGCAAATATGTTTAAAGAAACAGACTGACTCCCGTGGAATATGGTAGATAGCTCAGTTAGTGAGAGTATAGGCAGGGATAGTTTAGATCGTGGTTTAGTTGAGATCACCCGATGTGAGTTGTTTAGATATTTATTAATTTGGTTGGTTTTACTATGTCTACAGGGTGAGGCAGATAAATGTCCTATTAGAAATATCTCGAAAACTAAAGGCAACAGAATCATGAAAATGGGAACGAAGGGGTTTTAAGGAGTGATCTATTTAATGAAAGTATTTTCATCTATTTCCTACTTCCGATTATACCGGATGTTGCTTATAACTTCGTTTTTTTTTAATTGGGCACCCTGTATATTTTTGCATTTTTAAATTCTCCTCGATGTCTTCGTTGTTAAAATATAAGGTTTTGTAATGTTATATAGGGTAAAAATTTTTTTCTTAATTTCGTAGCAATATTCACACCCTGTAGAATTGTAGTACTTTGACCTCAAAAACTCTATTAACGTTCATAATATTTTTAATATAGTCTACTATTGTTAAGAATTGTTAGTACATATAGCTAAATTTTTAATTTTAAAATAAAGGGTTGGTCGAAACTCGGAATGAGTATTTTCTGAGTTTTCTTAAATGGAACACCCTGTATTTTAGTATTGTAATGAAATGATATGTTATGGTACTTTTTTATTTCTTAAACATTCCCTATACCTAACTGCTTTAGTTTGTAAGTTACTGGTGATTCAAGCCAAATATTAATTGAAACAAAAAGTAAGTGAAATTTTATTAGGTTGGTCGTAAACATATTCAATCGCAAATAATTTTTCAGAAATAGGTACATATTAATCTAGACTGATCCTAAAACTTACCAATAATGGTTGAGCTATCAAAATTCCTACGTAGTTAACATTGTTGGGGCGATTAACAATTAAGCACAAATTAAAGCAGTTCTTTCTTCTTCTTCTTCTTCTTCGTCTAGCCATTCAAGTCTACATCTGAACATAAGCCTCTTCAAGTCTTCCTTTCCATTGTTTTTTGTTGTACGCTACTTGTAGCCAATTTTTCCCGGCAGTTCGTTTCAGATCATCTGTCCATCTCATAGGAGGTCTGCCTCTGGGTCTTTTGTGTTGGTATGGTCTCCAGGTTAGAATTGTTCTGTGCCATTTGTTTAGATCGTTCCTAGCTACATGTCCAGCGTAATCCCATTTTAATTTTAATGATTTTTGTACCACATCGGTGACTTTGGTTTTTTGTCTTATCCGTGTGTTTGTTTTCCTGTCCTTAAGTGATATGCCAAGCATTGCTCTTTCCATCGCGTGTTGAGTGACTCTGAGTATATTTATATTCTTTTTTGTGATTGTCCATGTTTGTGTCCCATATGTTAATATCGGAATAATGCATGCATCAAATGATGCCCCATATGTTTTCTTCTTCTTCTTCTTCTTCTTCTTCTTCTTCTTCTTCTTCTTCTTCTTATAATAGGCCCCTTGGCCTGTTCCTTACCGATTTTGCGCTTGTATTCGTAGCTGTGATGTTGACTGCCAGCTATCTCGCCACCTTTTAAAGGACCTTCCTATTGGTCGCTTGCCTGTTGGCTTCGAATCCCTGGCTAGACGGGCTATTCTCTCGCTGTCCATTCTCGTTACATGCTGATTCCACTCTCGTCGTCTCTGTCTTCCCCACCGTACTATATCTTGTATGTTACAGAGATCTCTTATTCTGTCGTTCGGTATTCTGTCTCTCAGTGTTTTCCCAGTTATTGACCTCAGCATTCTCATTTCTGATGTTCTCAATATCCTCTTGGTTTCTGCTGTGTCACATCTTGTTTCTATCGCGTACGTCATGATCGGTCTTACACATGATTTGTATATGCGTACTTTCCCTTCCAGCCTCATATCTTTGTTTCTCCAGATGATGATGATGATGATGATGATGATGATGATGATGATGATGATGATGATGATGATGATCATAGAACCGATCACCAAGCCTCGGATACCAGGCCCCATATGTTAATATCGGAATTGATGCATGAATTAAAGCAGTTAGGTATAGAAAATGCTTAAGAAATAAAAAAGTACCATATAATATCATTTCATTACAATACTAAAATACAGGGTGTTCCATTAAAGAAAACTCAGAAAATACTCATTCCAAGTTTCGATCAACCCTGTATATCAAACGTAACATTTAGATATACATACTAATAATTTTTAACAATGGCAGACTATACGCTCTGAGCTTCGCTGGTGTCGCTCCTGGCGGATTACTAATTCAACTTTCACCGGTAATTTTTAAATTTATTATTTAATAATTGTTATCGCTTAATATTTACAACGCTAAAAAGTAATTAAATTGTTACAGATTTTTTTAAGCTTTTGCTAATCATTTTGACGTTCTATTGATGAAATATTATTTTCTTACTTCGGATACTTTCACAATTATCGTGTAGATGGCACTAAGATTAATAGAAAAATTTATAATTACATATTACGGAACATTAAAAAACGTAAATTCAGTATTTAAAACGTAAGTATATTTAAGGTAAAAATATATACCACAGCTTTGACCAACTAATATTTTTTATAATTAATGTTTTTAATTTTAATTTTAAATTAATTACTTTGACATTTATGTCAAATTTCCGGTAAACGTTTACAGACTTGCCACTACTGGCGCTCGCGAATTTATAAATATCCCCTCTACGTACGAGCTCACAGCGTATACTAAAAATAATTTGAACTTAAATAAAGTTTTTGATGTCAAATAACTACAATTATTCTACAGGGTGTGAAACTTGCTACGAAATTAATAAGAAAACGTAATTATCTTTTAAACTACCCTATATAACATTACAAAACCTCATACTTTTAGAAAGAAGACATGTAAGAGAATTCAGAAATATAAAAATATACAGAGTGTCCCATTTTAAAAAACGAAGTTATAAGCAACTTCCGGTATAACTTGAAGTAGGAAATATATAAAAATATTTTAATTAAATAGATCACTCTTCAAAACCCCTTTATTCCAATTTTCATGATTCTGTTGTCTTTAGTTCTTGAGATATTTCTAATAGGAAGGTTATCTACCTCACCCTGTATGTTAAGCCAAGCTGAAAATGTACCTATACTCTTACGTTGTTCTAAAATCTAAAGTAACGTTTAATAAATAGTATATGCTAGTGGGTAACTAAGAGACTTGCAAGACTCTTGCTGCAAGACCAAGACCAATACCAAGACAGGGAGTGCAATACCAAGACCAAGAACAAGACCAGGTGTATTGGTGCAAGACCAAGACCAAGACTCTTGTCTTGGTCTTGCATTTGGGTAACACTAATATCCTCGTTAACGGTCCACGATTCAACAATATAAAAAATGACCGAGAAGATGTAGCATCGAAGCATTCTGACATTTATACCAACATTTATACCAAGAGAGAGGTTGCAGCTCTTGAAGAAAGCTCCCGGTTGAAGGTGGATCCAGCTTTTCCTTTGCGCGCATTAATCTCTTAGTTGTTTATCCATTCTTTATTTATTGTGGGGTCGAGCTAACTGTAGTGCCTCTCCCTTTCTACTGGCATTTGATTGATTTAGAGTTGACCTTCTGTTATCTTTTTCTTCCTAACTATTATGAGCTTTGTATATTTATGGTTCTATTGAGTCCATATTGTTGAATATATTACTTGATTTTGTACGTAAGGACTTGTAAGTCTTCTAGGTTGTTCGCAAATACTATCTGATCTTTAGCCGGTACCCGTTTAGTAGAATGCCCTTTGGAGTTTCTTGCAAAGCGCCGACAAATATTCTTTCATAGTAGAGATTGAAGATTAGAGGAGACACAATACAACCATCAGATTTACGACTAAAACCCACAGATTTTCACATATTGGGTGTATTCACCTTCAACTCTGAAATTTAAAGTCTGATTCCAGTAGAAGATCAAGTTTCAATTCCAAGTTTCAGCTCTTGGTTGAAAATTTCATTGTTCATTCTTTAAGTATTTGCATCA
This sequence comes from Diabrotica virgifera virgifera, assembly GCF_917563875.1. NCBI lineage: Eukaryota > Metazoa > Arthropoda > Insecta > Coleoptera > Chrysomelidae > Diabrotica > Diabrotica virgifera. Next base: position 64,907,059 of record NC_065446.1, on the reverse strand, counting down.
TTTTGGCTTGCTGTCTCCCTCTCTCTCTTGTCGTTTTCCCATTACTGAGGCTCGTTATTTCTTCCAATATTCCTAACCATTGGTCTCTATCTCCAGCTGCTCTAAGAGCTTCGCAGAATGAGTTTCCAGCTGAATACTTTATTTGGTCAGACCATCTAGTTGGTGATCGTCCTCTTGATCTTCTCCCCGAAACGTTTCCAGAAACAATTAATATCTTCAAACTGTCGTCACCTCTGCGAACCACGTGACCAAAGAATTGCAGAATTCGTTGCAGACATATTGTGGACAGCCTTTTTTTAATATTGAGTTGGTTTAGAATGGAAACATTTGTCCTATGAGCTGTCCAAGGTATGCGCAGCATTCTTCTTTAGCACCACATCTCAAAGACATCAATTTTTTGGCGCTCGCATGCGCGAAGAATTTAAGTCCCTGCTTCGTATAGAAATATTGAGAATACAAGGGCATTCACCAGTCTCATCTTGATATTTTGAGAGGTAGATCTGTCTTTCCAAACTTTAGTTAGGCGACTCATCGCATGTTTTGATATACCAATACGTCTCCGAACTTCTGCTTCACAGTTACGATCGTTAGTTATACTAGACCCGAGATAGATAAAGGTGTTTACTATCTGGTATTCCTGTAACATGTTAGTCAGTTGAATAGTGTCGAATCTGTCGACCACCATTATTTTTGTCTTAGCTTTAATGATTTTCTTGATTTTGACCCCTTGATGGCTTGCTGTACTTAATCAAAATACTCTTAATCAACTAAACATGCATAAGTATATGGTGCAATACGTCTCTGTATCTCTAAAAATAAGACTTAGAAACAGCATTACTGAAAAAACTGGTCTTCTACCAACAGCATTTATGAATCAGAACTGGTTGAGAGAAATTTGACTTTCACACAGCAGTAAAGAAAGTCTTCTACCAACAGCATTTATGAATCAGAACTGGTTGAGAGAAATTTGACTTTCACACAGCAGTAAAGATAGGTAGGAACGTCCTCCAATCTTTTCTGCAGAAACGACTTGGAAATGCTTTATCGAGTAGTTGAAAAAACGATTCTTTTAATAATTTCCGTGCAAATATGTTTTTAAAAGGTTTAAACTGAGATATGAAATTTTAAATTTTCATTTTCTTTTTATTGATATTGAGTATTGTTTGCTTGCCTGCTTCATAGATTCGTGAAAATGATGCGATTTTTGTTCAAAATCGTTCAAACATCTGCGCTTATAGTCCAGGGCGCATCTGTTTTGAGATGGACGTTGAGAGGTGACTAAATTTTTTTTTCAGAAATTGCTTAAGAATAACTCAAATAATAATATTTGAGTTATCCTCCCACTCAAAATGGTCCGGAACATTGTTTAAATAATCAAAATGTAAAAATATGAAGGACAAATTCGATTTTTTTTATTGGTTGTTTGATTAAAACTTTAAAACTATTCATTTCTGAGAAAAGTTGTACTGACATAAAAGTTGCGTAATTAAATTTACTACAATACAGATTTAGTTAAAAATTAAAAAAACAGTCACCCTTGTTGCAAAATAGCAATAATTGCGAAAAAACCATACAAAAACAAGTATTCGCATTTTACGTTTTTCAACAAATTATGCTACACTTAGGACCTTCATATTTTACCCAGAAAAACTTTATGATATAGTAAAACAACACTATTAATTTCATTAAGATCGGTTTAATCAATTTTGCAAAATAAATTTTCCAATCCAGCTTTCGCAAAAAAAATTCATTTTTTTAAATGTTGCAGGACTGAAAATAAAGCAGATAGCAAGTTGAATTTGTTTTTGCTTATAGAAGTGTACTGTACCTTTCATTTTCAATTTGCAAAATTAAAATCGATTAATTACCACGGCGTCAGGAAATTTTTTAAATAAACAATAATTTTTGGTGATACGCGCAGGACAGCGGTGTTCGATTCACACAAGTTGATTTCTACCAAAATTTCTTCCAATCTTTATCTAATATATTATTTTCTTACTCTATGTTTTGTTGTATTTTAATATTTTAATTCCACAAAAATCAAACTAATTTTATTATTGTTTGTGAAATATTGTTTAAACAATTGCATATGTTTAAAAATAATATTCTCTAAGTTAAAATATATGAACAAAGAAAGTTTTTGGTTAAAAAAATGTTATTTTAAAAGATAGAGCATGTGTTTTTATTTTGCAATAAACAAATTTATTTATTTATATCGAAATGCAATAAAAATTAAAATGTATCAATCAGTATCAAAGGTCATTGGAATACCCAATTAGAGCAAACTATCCGCTGTCCTGCTCGTAGCACCAATTATTAATGTTTATTTAAAAAAATTCGTGACGCCGTGGTAGTTAATCGATTTTAATTTTGCAAATTGCAAATAAAAGTTACAGTACACTTCTATACGCAAAAAAATTTCAACTTGCTATCTGCTTTATTTTCAGTCCTGTAACATTTTGAAAAATGAATTTTTTTTTTGTGAAAGCTGGATTGCAAAATTAATTTTGCAAAATCTATTGAACCGATCTTAATTAAATTTACAGTATTGTTTTATTGTATCATATAGTTTCTCTGGATGAAATATTAAGGTCTCAAGTCTAGCATAAATGGTTGAAAAACGTAAAATGCGAATACTTGTTTTTGTATGTTTTTTTTTCGCAATTATTGCTATTTTGCAACAAGGGTGACTATTTTTAAAAATTTTAACCAATTCTATATTATAGAAAATTTAATTACGCAACTTTTATGTCAGTACAACCTTTCTCGAAAATGACTACTTTTAAAGTTATAATCAAAAAACGAAGAAAAAAATCGAATTTTTCCTTTATTTTTTGACATTTTAATTATTTAAACAATGTTCCGGACCTTTTTGACAGGGAGGATAACACAAATATTATTATTTGAGTTACTTTCAAGCAATTTCTGCAAAAAAATTTGAGTCACCTCTCGACGTCCAAATGTACTAATATTTTAACAGATGCGCCCTGGTCTATTAATATAGCAGAGTAAGGACTCGACTGTTCACAAAACTTCAAAAATGCAATTTCAATAATGAGAAATCATAGCACGGATAATCCGCGCACGGATAATCGGGGTTCTACTACACTATGCAATTTACATATCAAAGCGATAAAATATTATAACATAATGGTTTGAGCCAGGCTGGTGAGTAAATTGATAATTAATTATACATTGTCATTTAGCAAATGAGAACTTTCTGGTACATGAACACGTATCTTCGAGAAGGTCGTTCTAATTTTACTTTCATGTATAAATCAATTTTTTAAACGATGTTTTTTCTGTAAACCAATACCGGTAATACTAAATATAGTAAAATAATAGTTACATAGTTATTTTCTCATTAAATACAGGTGAATTAATGATGTATGAGGATTTGCCGATACATATTAATTTATTAGGATAAAGAAATACAGAGTGTCTCCAAAACAATCTGAAATATTTGTGTGAGCGATTTTACATTCACAATGTAAGACAAAAATTCAAAAGTTTATTACTAAATTAATATTAGTGCTTTTCTTCTCTATTTAAACTTCTCCTGCAGTAATAATATGTAGACGAGGCGATAAAGCAGTAAACAGTCCAAAACCTACTATTTTTTGCAATTGGATGGATCTCAGTTAAAATAAGGTTATTTTAATAAAGTAAGGCCGTTAGTAAATTTTGTGAGATAAAGAAGGGATGTCGAAATAAAAATTGCATTACTGGACAACAAAAATACAATTTCCAAAGTTCATTTCCAAGTGATGAAATACAATAAATTTGTAAATACGAAATAATTGAATAAGTTCAATATTATTAGACCACGGTTTTTGGGGTCGCTGAATACGAATATCATGACGGCGATAGTCCCCGAGGTACGTAGTACGAACTGATTTTGTATCAAATTTACATAAAACTCCAGGAAACGAGTCCCCTCCTGGGTACCAGGAGCCTCGGAGTCCGTTGCCAACATGATATTCATCTTCAGCAACCCAAAACGCCCCAGTAAGGACAAGGACTTTACACTGATTTTGTCCCGAAATTAGGGGCTGTCCATTAATCACGTGATGCTCGAAAGGAGGAGGGGGAGGGGTCCATAAAAATCACGAAACATCACCAGAGTGAAGGGGGTAATATATCACGTATATTTATTTTTTCGGAAAATGTTCGATAGGTACTCAACAGACGAATGCGTACAAAAATCGAGAGCGGCATTGCTGTGACTAATAAAAAATCCATTTCTCTGTCATAATACTATACAACCCAGCAACACATTAATTTTCTTTGTTCCACCCAAATTATCTTAAATATTAAGATAAGAAGGGACCCATTGCGAAATGTTTTGTTGTGAATGTAGCATATGTTTCCACTAGGAATAACTGACCGAAACTCTGCCGCCGTCTTCATTTCATTTATGGGCTTTTAGTCTTTGTAGTATTATACCTACTATCTCATGAATTGGAAATCCTTAAAATCCTGTCAGTTATTCGTTGTTTTGGTACTGAATACATGTGTAAACTGTTTTTAACTTCGTAATTGTTTTCATCATAACAATGTCTAAACTAGGTGATCTGTATAAAGAACTATTTGCAGAGTATAAGAAAGGAAAAATCCAGGTGTCGCTCAAAAAGAGTTTAATGAAATGTGGGTTAATGAGAAACAAAAATATACAAAGGAAGAATTTATGAATTGGGCGAATGATCTTTTACTAGATTACCCCCGAAAGCACCAAGCAAAGAATTACCGGCAGTCGGTAATAACGTATTCTTTCATTCTGCGTTTAAAGTTTTCAAAAATATCTATTAGTTTTCTCAGGATTCGAAAAAAATGAATATAATATTTAAAATACATTGAAAATTTTGACAGGCCATATTTTGCCCCCATTCCCTTAAATAATGTTTATGTATAATACATTTTTAGTAATATATGTAATACTAATGGTGGGGAAGCCCAAGCGGGAATTTTTTTAAGTTACTCGAGTGCGTCAGAAAATCACATGGAGAGAAACCTTGTATCCTGTAAATGTACCCTACCACATATTGGATCTTAATACGGGGGAGTTCGTTAATGGGGATCCGAATAAAAAATATATCCTTAGAAAAACGCGAAATCGTCAGATTAAGATAAGGTAAGTTAAGTACATGCAGAGCAGTGTTTATTTAAAAAATCTGACAGTTTAAGCAGGGCGTAAGGAAATAGGTGAGTCACAAAGTTTCACAAGCGGATAATTAGAGAAATAAACGTCAGAACGAAAAACTAAAAAATACGTTGTCAATATCTTTCAAAAATCTATCGAATGATACCAAACAGGACCCCCTCCCCCCAGAGAGGAGTTGGGGGTAAATCTTAAATGTGGAACCAAGCGATATTTCACGAAATGAACATCAGATCAAAAAACTGCAAAAAACAGTATTCCATATTTTTGAAAAATCTATCGAACGACACCAAACACGACCCTCCACGGAGGTGGGGTGAAGGGTAAATTTAAAATTTTAAATAGGAACCAAGCGATATTTTGCGAAATGAACATCAGATCAAAAAACTACAAAATATACGTATTCCATATTTTTGAAAAATCTATCGAATGTCACCAAACACGACCATGATGGGATGGGGAGTTACCTTAAAATCTTAAATAGGAGCAACCCTTTTTAATTGCAGATTTGGATTCCTTACGTAAAAATAAGTAATTTTTATTCGAGACATTTTTTTGAATTATGGATAGATGGCACTATAATCGGAAAAAAACGATTGTTGGAAATGGAAAATTAAATTAAAAAAATGGAAAGTCCCCACTTAAATATAAAACTTAACTTTTTTTGGTTTTAGAACCTAATCTTAACAACCCAATAGGTCCCCATAACACTCGAGTAACTGCAAATTTAGTATACTTTCCTCTCCTACTATAATGTAGTACAAACAAGTTTTTCGCATTTCTTTCATTATTTTATGTCAGTCAAAAACAACCTGCAACCTTTCTGTCTACCTCTAAACGTTACTATTGTAATCTTTAATTTTTTTTAATAAAATTAAATGATGTGTCAAAAATGAATAACCGTTTTCAATTTCGTTGCAAAACGAAAATACAGCCGAACCATATTCCAGTCCAATCAGAGAGTGCCGCAAGCACCTCTACCGGTTTCGAAACTTAGTAGTCTCTCATCAGGAGGCACATATGCTGCTCTCCCTGATCCAACCAAAACAAACCCCAGCGTGCAGTCCCGAATTGCAACGAACGAAATGGCATAGATGCCCTAGCGGCAACTGCTAGCAAAAGACTAAGTTTTCACTCTAATGGCATATAGCATATCCCATCAGAATGAAAACAATGGGAACCTTCTCTGGTTACACCTCCGAGGCTTCTACAATTTGCAAGCCATACGGATGCTGAGACTAAGGAAGATGAGGGACGTGAATTGTAAATTGTAGAATTCCCTCATCTTCCTTAGTCTCTGCATCCGTATGGCTTGCAAATTGTAGAAGCCTCGGAGGTGTAACCAGAGTGTAACCATTGTTTTCATTCTAGTGGGATATGCTATATGCCATTAGAGTGAAAACTTAGTCTTTTGCTAGCAGTTGCCGCTAGGGCATCTATGCCATTTCGTTCGTTGCAATTCGGGACTGCACGCTGGGGTTTGTTTTTGTTGGATCAGGGAGAGCAGCATATGTGCCTCCTGATGAGAGACCAATAAGTTTCGAAACCGGTAGAGGTGCTTGCGGCACTCTCTGATTGGACTGGAATATGGTTCGGCTGTATTTTCGTTTTGCAACGAAATTGAAAATGGTTATTCATTTTTGATTTACATTTACTCTGTGTGGAGTATGAAGGGAACCAGTCTCGTTGGAACTTTACCGCGCTGAGCAGATAGGACGTGAATTGTAAATTGTAGAATTCCCTCATCTTCCTTAGTCTCAGCATCCGTATGGCTTGCAAATTGTAGAAGTCTCGGAGGTGTAACCAGAGAAGGTTCCCATTGTTTTCATTCTGGTGGGATATGCTATATGCCATTAGAGTGAAAACTTAGTCTCTTCTTCTTCTTCTTCTTCTAAATGATGTGTATTTTATAATTATTTAAAAAATAAATTTTTTGTAAATACTACAAAATAAACGTGATATAGGGGGTAGGGTGGGTTTAGTTTTAAACCTCACCATATATCAAAAAGGTACAAGGGGAGGGGGTGTTAAAAAATGCCAAAAAAAACATCACGTGATTAATGGACGGCCCTTAAACAAAACCCCAGAAGACGAGGCTCGTGATGGGAACCAGGTGTCTCGGAGACCCTCACAGCTAGACGGGTATCAATGTCGAGATCAAGCTGGATTCAGAAAGGGATACAGCACAACAGACCACTTTATAACAAAGAAAATACTCATTGAACGCGCTAATGAGTCTAGAATACCGCTATATATTGCTTTTGTGGATTTTGAAAAGACCTGTGACAGTATTTAACACTGGGCCATACAATCCTCGCTAATAAATGGAATGATCGACTATCGATACACAGATATGTTGAAAAACATCTACGGAAAAGCAACAATTACAATAAAACATCCACACCAAAACACCAAACCAATAAAAATAAATAGAGGAATTAGGCAAGGAGACACAATATCCCCAAAATTATTTACACAAGCACTAGAAGATATATTAAAAAAACTTGAATGTCACAACAATAGGATCAAAATCAATTGACAACTGCTGAATAACCTGAGATATGCGGATGACATAGCGGTGATATCAGAAAATATGAAAGATTTTAACAAAATGATGATACAATTGGACAAGGAAGCAATCGAGATAGGTCTAAAAATGAACTACACAAAAACTGTATATATGACAAACGTAAAAGGACAACGAAACCATGCAAATAGGAACAAATATAATACAGAATAGTGTTGGGAAAAACCTACCGGCTTTAACCTAAAACCGGTTTTTTCCTCTGCAATAATCGGTTTTTCCGGTTGTTTTTTGTCCCGGTTATAACCGGTTTTTTCTTTATTAAATAATAACCGAATATGGATTCGAATGAAGTGTTACAGACTAAAGCGCAATGTAAATGTAACCTATTGGGTATTGGCTATGAGTAAAAAACGAACACCGGTTTTTGGAATAACCGGTTTTTTTGACCGGTTATAGCCGCCAGGCTAAACCGTAGGTAAAAAAAACGGTATAACCGAAAACCGGTGTTTTGTCAACAAGCGTCATCCCTAATACAGAAAGCCAAGGAGTAAGTCAAACAGCAGAAATATAAAGGAGAATAAGACTCGCATGGGCGGCATTCGAAAAAATGAGCTATATCCTGAAAATGCCCAACACCACCGCACAGAAATATATGATCAATGTGTCCTACCAGTACTTATATATGGAGCACAGACATGGACCTTCACAAAGGAAAGGAAAATATACACAAGATGGCCAAGACTCAAAGGGCAATGGAAAGGCAGATGCTGAGTATCAAGCTAAGTGATAAAAAGAAAAATAAATCGATCAGAAATAAAACCAAAGTGAAAGACGTAAATAAAGATGCAGCTACTATCAAATGGAAATTTACAGGACACAACAGCAGACAAAGAGACGGAAGATGGAATGAATAACGATAACCCACTGGAGAAAAAAAAAAAAGTAAGTAAAAAAAAAGTGTTTAGCACAAATTAAAATATATATTAAAAAAAACACAGTAAAATAATAAAAAAAAACAAAATAAAAAAAAAGCAACACAATGTACCTATGTATCTAAAAATAATATTGTAGTATGTACTTATGTTATGAAATAAGAAATTTATGACTATGAATCTGCAATCAATCACAAACAAGTCTGGCTAATTGGCTCTGCCAAAGCCATTTTTCAAAAAAAAAACCAACTGGAGACCTTAGGGCCATAAAAGAGGCAGGGGCAGACCACAGGTGAGATGGTCGGATGACCTAAAAAGATACGCAGGAAGCAGATGGGCAGGATTAGCACTGAACGGAGAAGAGTGGAGGAATAAGGGCTAAGCCTATGTTCAACTTTGGACAAATGAAAGGCAATAGATGGAATGAGCTTACACTGATTTTGTATCAAATTTCCACAGGACTCTAGGAGAATAGGCCCTTGGTGGGCACCAGGTTCCTCGGAAAGTATCGCCGTTATGATATGAGTACTTGGCGACCCTAATACCCCTCCAATTTTTAATATTAAATATATGTATATGAGCATTTCTCTCAATTATTTTTGAATAAAAATTCATTGTTTCATCACTTGAAATGAAATCGCCTGCGCTAAGAATCGATCCTTGCTCTGCTGCGTGGAAGTCAGGCACTCTACGGGCTAAGATATCTGGCCCTTCATGTCAAAGTAGTCCAGGGCGCATCTGTTTTGAGAAGGACGTTGGAAGGTGACTCAAATTTTTTTGCAGAAATTGCTTGAAAATAAATTAAATAATAATATTTGAGTTATCCTCCCTCTCAAAAAGGTCCGGAACATTGTTTAAATAATCAAAATGTCAAAAATTGAAGGAAACATTCGATTTTTTCTTCGTTTTTTGATTATAACTTTAAAAGTATGCATTTTCAAGAAAAGTTGTACTAATATAAAAGTTGCATAATTAAATTTTCTACAATATAGAGTTGGTTAAAAATTTAAAAAATAGTCACCCTAGTTGCAAAATAGCAATAATTGCGAAAAAAACATACAAAAACAAGTATTCGCATTTTACGTTTTTCAACTATTTATGCTACACTTAGGACCTTCATATTTCATCCAGAAAAACTCTATGATACAGTAAAATAATACTGTAAATTTCATTAAGATCGGTTTAATAGATTTTGCAAAATAAATTTTGCAATCCAGCTTTCGCAAAAAAATTCATTTTTTCAAAATGTTACAGGACTGAAAATAAAGCAGATAGCAAGTTGAAATTTTTTTTGCTTATAGAAGTGTACTGTACCTTTAATTTGCAATTTTCAAAATTAAAATCGATTAATTACCACGGCGTCAGAAAATTTTTGAAATAAACAATAATTTTGGTGTTACGCGCAGGACAGCGGTGTTCGATTCACACAAGTTGATTTTCACCAAAATTTCTTCCAATCTTTATCTACTATATTATTTTCTTACTCTATATTTTGTTGTATTTTAATATTTTAATTCCACAAAAATCAAACTAATTTTATTATTGTTTGTGAAATATTGTTTAAACAATTGCATATGTTTAAAAATAATAAACTTTTATTATTTAAGTTAAAATATATGAACAAAGAAAATTTTTGCTAATAAAAGTGTTATTTCAAAGGATAGAGTATGTGTTTTTATTTTGAAATAAACAAATTTATTTATTTATATCGAAATGTAATAAAAATTAAAATGTATCAATCATTATCAAAGGTCATTGGAATGCCCAATCAGAGCAAACTATCCGCTGTCCTGCGCGTAGCACCAATAATTAATGTTTATTTAAAAAAATTCCTGACGCCGTGGTGTTAATCGATTTTAATTTTGAAAAATTTCAAATGAAAGGTACAGTACACTTCTATAGGCAAAAAAATTTTCAACTTGCTATCTGCTTTATTTTCAGTCCTGTAACATTTTGAAAAGATGAATTTTTTTTTAAGGAAAGGTGGATTGCAAAATTTATTTTGCAAAATCTATTGAACCGATCTTAATGAAATTTACAGTATTAGTTTACAGTATCATGAAGTTTTTCAGGGTGAAATATGAAGGTCCTAAGTGTAGCATAAATCGTTGAAAAACGTAAAATACGAATATTTGTTTTTCTATGTTTTTTTCGCAATTATTCCTATTTTGCAACAAGGGTGACTATTTTTTAAATTTTTAACCAATTCTGTATTGTAGTAAATTTAATTACACAACTTTTATGTCAGCACAACTTCTCGGAAATGAATACTTTTAAAGTTATAATCAAAAAACCAAGAAAAAAATCGAATTTTTCCTTAATTTTTTGACTTTTGTTTATTTAAACAATGTTTCGGACCTTTTTGAGAGGGAGAATAACTCAAATATTATTATTTGATTTATTTTTAAGCAATTTCTGCAAAAAAATTTGAGTCATCCCTCAACGTCCAAATGTACTAATATTTTTACAGATGCGCCCTGGTCTAAAGATAAAACAGGCAATTTGGCCAAAATAAAGGAACAAAAAAGAGAAAAGTCTTTAAATTGTTTGGTTGTACTTTAATCGTCAGTATAATTATTGATGGTCTACTTGATGTCTAAGACTAAGTCATAAATATGCACATAATACCTTCGCTTTCGTTGCCAATTAACCACATACATAAATACTCGTATATCCATTATATAATAAAAAAAATATACCGTTAAACTTAACGTTTATTATTTGTTCTAATTTTTAATTAGCTAAAGTGTTGCGTACTTATAAACTTTTTGCAAGCATATTCTTAAACAGTTGTTTATCTCGATATAAATACCAGAAAAGGATAATAGAAGGTTGTGGTGTAGAGTGTAGAATTCGATCAAAATACTTTAACAGAACAGTTAAAATAATTATGTAGCCGCAATTATAGATTTCATGTTTATTATGATCATTAGAATAATGGCTCTAAATTATTTATGGAATTTAACTTTTTCAGAAGTTTAATATGTTGACATTGACATCAATTTAAACAAATATCCTTTAGAGTTAATTGTACCATTAACAAAAATAGCTCTTTAGTAAAGCTTTTTTAAGTGGCAAACCATAGAAACCTCCATTGCGTAGAGGGCAGGGCCTATTTTACCACTAGGCCCGTGAGGCACCTGCCTTTGGCCTACATTTTAATGGGGCCCGGAAAGAAAATTTTTTATTGCAATCTCAAAATAAATTTTCAAAATTCTTTCATTTTACGAACAGTAAATGATAAATTATGAAAGGTAAAGTTTTCAATCCTAATAACAACATTAATAATATTGAAAAATATTAAAAATATTACTAAAAGATTTTTAAATTAAAAACGTATTGGTCCATTTCCCTGGTGACACCTCCAAGGCTTCTACAATATGCAAGCCAGATGGATGCTGCAGTGAAGACAAAAGGGAAGGAATTCTACACTATGCAATTCACAACCCCCTTCTGCAGCTTGGTAAAGTTCCAACGGAAAATGGACCTAGTTACTCTATAGGAGTAATACTAATATGAAATAAATAAAAATGTATACCATTTTTATTCAGTTGCAATGCGAAGGCAAAACAATCTTATTTTTCATTTAGAATACGGAGCGCAGTCCAGCACTCTGAATCGGCGATTTTCGACTCTTGTTGGATTCATCCTCGGAAAGGCGTAGGCCTACTGCTCCATACTCGAAGTGACCAACCATGAAAGCCTATCCCCACATTGCAACTGACGTGTATGGATTAGGTGACTAGCGTCATCTGGCAGTTGAAAGGTAAAGTTTTCAATCCTAATAGCAACATTAATAATATTGAAAAATATTACTAAAAGATTTTTAAATTGAAAACTTATTGGTCCATTTTCCTGGTGACACCTCCAAGGCTTCTACAATATGCAAGCCAGATGGATGCTGCAGTGAAGACAAAAGGGAAGGAAGTCTAAACTATGCAATTCACAACCCCCGTCTGCAGCTTTGTAAAGTTCCAACGGAAAATGGACCTAGTTACTCCATAGGAGTAATACTAATATGAAATAAATAAAAATGTATACCATTTTTATTCAGTTGCAATACTGGGCGGGTCCGACGGAGTTTGTTACGCCACTGAGTGCCCTAAAACTTTACATTCACTGGCCCGACATGCATCTCGGGACAGCTGAGATGCATTTTAGGGTCCTGACTACAAATACTAAAATAGCTATTTGTATAACAAGGGAGGAAAGTGTAACTTTTCCTCCCGAGAATGAAGTTTACTGCCCGACGCGTAGCGGAGGGCAGTAATCATTCAAGGGAGGAAAAGGCACTTTACTCCCATGTTATACATATGGGTTTTCCACCTTCCTCAAATAACAAGTAATTTTTTCATTTTTACTTAATTTATTTATGTAACTAACCAACAAAATTTATTAGAACTAAAACAACAAGTAGGTACAATATTACTGTCAACTGTCAAATATAAGTCAAATTATTAATGTAAACATTGTTAAATCAAAATAACAATTTACTGTTTTTTACCATTCTGCAAAATACAGGATGTTTTATAAATAAACGTTAAAATGTATAGATACTTCGTAATAGAAAATAGATATTATACAGGGCGTCAATAAGTTATATTTCATGAATGAAATACCATGACGTCATTTTTACTTTTCCTCCCTAGGGAGGAAAAATATTTTCCTCCCTAGGGAGGAAAAGTACAACTTTGCTCCCTACAATCAGGTCCGGAAAAGTATACTTTCGGTAGAGGTAGGTGGAAAAAACTATTTTCGTGCAATTTGGTATGTCGGGTTAGAATAAGATTTTTAAGTATGTATGTACTTTTTCAAATAACTTTTTCCGATATCTCTAACGCGAATTAAAATATAGAAAATTTGCCCTCTTTTTGGATTCACGGTAGGCCGCGATTAAAATTTAAATTTCAGTTGATTAGGTATCTTAAAAAATGTGAACCTTCAACCTGTATGACTGTGCAAAACGTCAAATCTATATTTATTTTGATATACCCTATTCCACGAACATAAGCCTGTTTTGGATTACTTCGACAACGAATATTTTACTGTGCAAAATAAGAAGAACGAAAGTAAATTGCAAATTACATTGTTGTTTATTGGAATAATTATTAGCGCCATTTACTTTCGTACTTCTTATGTTGCACAGTAAAATATTCGTTGTCGAAGTAATCCAAAACAGGCGTATGTTCGTGGAATGGCCCATAGCCAAAATTAGAGCTGTCTTCATCTTAAATGCGACAAACTGTATTTAAACAATGTTTAATTGTTTAAGTATAAATTTTATTTATTGTTAATAAAAAGTTAAATTTCTGGTGCAACTATATTTCTATTCTATTCTATTCTATTCTATTTTATTCTATTCTATTCTATTCTATTCTATTCTATTCTATTCTATTCTATTCTGTTCTCTTCTATTCTATTCTAGTCTATTCTATTCTATTCTATTCTATTCTATTCTATTCTATTCTATTCTATTCTATTCTATTCTATTCTATTTTATTCTATTCTATTCTATTCTATTCTATATTCTATATTCTATATTGTATTGTATTCTATTCTATTCTATTCTATTCTATTCTATTCTATATTCTATTCTATTCTATTCTATTCTATTCTATTCTATTCTATTCTATTCTATTCTATTCTATTCTATTCTATTCTATTCTATTCTATTCTATTCTATTCTATTCTATTCTATTCTATTCTATTCTATTCTATTCTATTCTATTCTATTCTATTCTATTCTATTCTATTCTATTCTATTCTATTCTATTCTATTCTATTCTATTCTATTCTATTCTATATTCTATTCTATATTCTATATTCTATTCTATTCTATTAATTCATTTAAAAAAGTTATTACATATTATCATTTTAAATTTTAAGTCCGCAGATAGTGTGCTACTTTTTTAATAAACAAAATGTCGCCCGAAAATCGTGTTTTTTTCAATTTTTGCTCTATAACTCCAAAGATTTTAACGTTACACCAAAAACACCCAAATAAAAATTCACCGCAATTAAATTCTATATAGAGACGTGTTTTTCTCGATTCACTTCGACGAAAACTTTCCCCGGAAAAAGCGGGTTTTTCCAACAAAATCTTTAATTTTCAACTAAAATTTTAGATAAGTAATTGTTAATCAATAATTAAATAGTAATGTAAAAGCCATTTTCGTATAGATTATAATTCCAGAAGCCGATGAAAATTGAATGAACAGTTTAGCAACAATTGAATTGTTAATTAAAAATTGACGGTCGCTATAATAACGACAATAATTACGATGCATAAGAATAACTATGATTTTTTCATAAAAAGACACTGTACCTATCTAACGTACTTTACAGAATTGAAATTGGACTATTAAAGCGGCCTCAGGAATATTTTAAAATTATAAACAATTTTTTGGCTTAAAAAACAAATAGAATATCTCGAGAAATACTAAACTAAATTAAATTGTGAAAACGGTATTCGAAAAACAGCGGTAGGAGGCTTCTTTTAGAAGAAAAAACGTTCAATTGTGACGAGTGGTTCCTGAGATACAACCGGTGAAAGTTGACCGGAATTTACGGCGAAGATATAAACAGTAGGATCATAATTTTCAAACCATTACCTTTTTATTTTTGTCCTCTTTCTCCACAAAAATTTTCATATCTTTAAAGTACTCATAACATATATTATTATAATAAAAACTATCGATAATACGTGTGAACATTGCCAAAAATAGCAAAATTCCAATCAAAAATTAGGTTGGAGAAAATGTAACCCTCAAAGTTCAAAATCGGTATATGTTAAAAAAATGCATTTCTCGGCTTCCCATTGAGCAATTTCCTTCATTCTTTTTTTGTTCCCTAATAACTCGAGTAGAGCCATCGAACTAACTCATTATTAAATGTCAAACTTGCTTTTGTTTTGTTATAATAGATTAATTTATTTATAAGAACAGAAAACTACATATTTTTTCCAGTTGTAGGCTTTTTTTTAGATAAACTTACTACAAGTGTACCTTTTAAAGTTAAAAACATAAATATTCTCATTTGAAAGCTGTATAATTATTTAAACAATTTTTATTTAAACAAATTAAAATTTTGTGTTATAATAAATAAATTAATTTATTATAACAAAACAAAAGCAAGTCTGACATTTAGTAATGCATTAGTTCGATGGCTCTCCTTGAGTTACTAGGGAACAAAAAAAGAATGAAGGAAATTGCTCCATGGGAAGCCGAGAATATACATTTTTTTAACGTATACCGATTTTGAACTTTGAGGGTTACAGTTTCTCCAACCTAATTTTTGATTGGAATTTTGCTATTTTTGGCAATTTTCACAAGTATTATCGATAGTTTTTGTTATAATAATATATGTTATGAGTATTTTAAGGATATGGAAATTGGTATGGAGAAACAGGACAAAAATAAAAAGGTGATAGTTTGAAAATTATGATTCTATTGTTTATATCTTTGCCGTAAATTCCGGTCAAATTTCACCGGTTGTATCTCAGGAACCACTCGTCGTAATTAAACGTTTTTTCTTTTAAAAGAAGCGTCCTGCCGTTGTTTTTCGAATACCGTTTTCACAATTTAATTTAGTTTAATATTTCCCGAGATATTCTATTTGTTTATAAGCCAAAAAATTGTTTATAATTTTAAAATATTCCTGATGCCGCTTAAATAGTCCAATTTCAATTCTGTAAAGTACATTAGATAGGTATAGTATCTTTTTATGAAAAAATCGTAATTATTCTTATGTATTATAATTATTGTCGTTATTAAAGCGACCGTAAATTTTTAATTAACAATTCAATTGTTGCTAAACTGTTCATTGAATTTCCATCGGCTTCTGGAATTATAATCTATACAAAAAGGGCTTTTACATTACCAAGTTATTTAATTATTGATTAACAATTACTTACCTAAAAGTTTAGTTGAAAATTAAAGATATTGTTGGAAATACCCGCTTTTTCCAGGGAAAGTTTTCGTCGAAGTAAATCGGAAAAAACACGTCTCTATGCAGAATTTAATTCCGGTGAATTTTTATTTGAGTGTTTTTGGTGTAAAGTTAAAATCTTTGGAGTTATAGAGCAAAAATTGAAGAAAACACGATTTTCTGGAGCCATTTTGTTTATAAAAAAAGTAGCACACTATCTGCGGACTTTGCATTTGCATACCTATATTATTAATATATACAATCATAAGATTCGATTTCAGCAATAAAATTGCTGGTAAATAACTTTTCCCAAAAATGGCCTATTCTCCGATAATCATCCCAGACTAAGGGCACTTTAAGGAGAAGAAAAATAAAAATCTACAATTAACATACTTATATAAATTCATGTATGAACAATGACAAGAATAAAAACTCAAATAGAAACAACTATTCAAGACACACAGTGTGGATTCAGGAAGGACAGAAGCATACTAATATTCACATTAAGACAAGTAAGTGAGAAGGTAATCAAGAAGAAGAGAGATACATATGTGTATCATTGACCTGGAAAAGGCGTTCGACAGAATCCAAAGAAAGGACGTATGGAAGACACTAAAAGAAAGGGGAGTCGACAGACACATAATAGAAGTAATAAAGAATATGTACAAAAATAATACAAATACAGTAAGAACCAATAACGAGGAATCCAGAGAATTTACTAAAAGTCAAGGCGTCAAACAGGGATGCGTGCTGAGTCCACTGCTATTATCAGTGGTACTGGATGAAGCGATAAAGAAAGCCAAGAGAAGCATGAGAAAACCAACATTAGGATACTGGCAAATGAAATGGACTCAACTATCGGAGCTACTATGTGCAGACGACATGGTATTGGTAGCAGAAAACAGAGAAGACTTACAGAACAATCTTGAAATCCTAGAAGAAGAACTATCAAACATAAATATGAAAATTAATACAGAGAAAACAAAAACAATGATAATTTCAAATACGAGGAAGACACACGCAATAGAATTAGACGGGAAACAACTAGAGCAAGTGGAATATTTTAAATACCTAGGAGTAATAATCGAATCAAATGATACCTAAGACATAGAAATAAACGAGAGAATAGGACGAACAGGAAGCTTATTTAACATTATGAAAACAACATTTTTGGGGAAAAAAGAGATACCAGAGAAAGTAAAAACGGCAGTCGTTCGCCGTTCGTTTGATCAGTAGTTAGGCCAACAATCATGTATAGCAGCGAGACATGGACATTGACGGGAGACAAAAATCCAGAGTCAATGCTATGGAAATGAGGTTTCTGAGGAAAATTGCAAACAGAAAGAGGACAGACAAAATACGAAACGAAACAATTAGACAAAACCTAAAACTAGAACCAATCAATGAAAAAATAGTAGAAGGACAACTTAGATGGTTCGGGCACGTGTGTAGTATGTCTAACGAGTAACAAAAGAGTGTTCGAAACGAGAGTGCAGGGGAAAAACAAAAGAGGAAGACCAAGAGTTATGTGGGTAGATGAAATCAGGAAAGAAGTCGAGAAGAATGGATTGACATTGGAAAGTGCAAGAAACTTAACGCAAGATCGGAAAGCATGGCGACTACAATACCAAACTCAACTCCACCAGCCTTACACCTAAAAGTAGAAATGCTTAGGACTAAGTAAGTAAGTAAGTAAGTCACATATGATATGGAAACAGAAATGTTGCAGGATACAGAAACATTTTACTATCCGGAGCAATAAGGATGCGCTGAAAAATAATGGAAAAAAAGAAAAAAATCTTCCTCGTTGGCTTCTTTGAATTATATTTTTGATATTGATTTAAACATCCTATTTTCAAATGTTTATACCAGTTGTCACTGAGTTTAGTTGTCGCAATCTCGTCAAATATGAGGGTAGAGCTTCATCTTCAATGTATGAAGACGTAGTTTTGAAGAAGAGATGAAAACTCTTCGAAAAATCGATGATAAGATACTATGGAATAGAGCTAGAAGTGCATATATACGACGGAGATGCAAGGTGGATAGTGATGAGCGAGACTGGTCTTGGTCTTGCGGTCTTGGTCTTGGTCTTGCAGCAAGACCAAGACCAAGACCAAGACCAAGACCGCCTTTTGGTTGCAAGACCAAGACCAAGACCAAGCTTGCAAGAACAAGACCAAGACCAAGACCGAACCTTGCAAGACCACGCAAGACCAAGACCAACCTGCAAGACTCTTGCACTTTTTTGAGAAAAATTGGTTTTTATTATTTAACTTTATTTTGTTAGCTCAATAATATATACTGACATTGTAAGAAACCTTAAAAAATATCGAATTTTTAAAATACATAATATTTTGGTTATATTTTTAAGTCGTTTTGATTAAGTCAAACGGTTTGCATTTTCTCAACCTTCAAAGTGTCCAGAAGACAAGTTTTCAAACGGCGACAGTTCAAGGACAATTGAAATTACTTGTAAGACAAAAAAATGTAATTATAGATAGGGTAATCCATTAAAAAAAATGCAATTAAAAACGGTTTTTATGTACCAGTAGTTTTCGCTTTCTTGTCTAATAAAAATACTGACACTTATTTCAATTCTTTTCGCATAATCGAGGAAAAATGTAGGTCGTTAAATTTAAAATGAATACAAAAAATATCATAATAGATTTTGAAAAGGGATTCACAATGCTGTGAAAGCATTGTGGCCTGAATAAAAAATAACTGGTTGTCGATTGTAATGTGTCAAGCTTGGTATCGCAAAATCCAAAGCTTAGGTTCAGTTTCTGAATATAATGACAAAAACTCCGATACTGGGAAATTTTTAAAATTATTTTTTGGATTATTTTTTTAAAATCAACGAAAGTTGGAAGTTGAATTATTTGTGAAAATCCCGGATGACAAACGTGTAAAGAATTTTACTGATTTCATAGTTGAAAACTATTTGGAAGAATCTAGGTTTTCCCCAGAAAGGGCCAGTAGTACAAATAGTATGTGCCGCACTTGAAATGCATGCGCATCATTTCAGTGTGTTTTAAATCCTAGTTTTTACTACCCACATCCGAATATTTTCAACTTTTTAAATGTCATAATGGGTATTCAATCCAAAAATATGTGAAAATAAAAAGTGCGAATAACTCGTGTTACGAGAGCAATGTAGTTTAAATAAAATTAAAGAACTGCAAGATAACAAATTACAGAATTAAGCGTTTATAACTCCCCATTAGGTTTAGCTATTATGTTATAGACGGTTATAGTATTAGGTCTATAAATAGATATGGTAAATATGTACGTATTTACTAAAAAGTATGTTTTAGTTAGTTTATAAAAAAAGTTAATTATATTAAATAATGATTAAATAGAGTAAAAAATATTTGATTTTTGTGTTCTCTTAAAAAAATTTAATTTGTGTTCTTAAATTTGACCCTCGTAGGATAAATACTACAGTGTTCGAGTGAAAGGAGCAGATCATTATCTGTTACCAAATATAAACCGTTTATCCCTTTTCGTAAAATCCGTGAATTGAAGGTCCCCGACCATTTGTGGCACCTTAAGAAGCTCTTTTTTTTTAACATTTTATTAAAATACAGGGGCAATAAACAATAATCCAGACTCAAGACGTGGTCTGAAGGCAGGCGGCAGTTACCGACAGGATGCAAAACACAACCGAAGGCCGGCAATTGCAACAAGGGTTGTAAATGCAGGTTTTTCCTACTGATAAACATTACCATTATAAAAATATACTCTAATCTCTTTATATAGAGAGAAATAATTAGGTCATTAGGTGAATGTATAATGTTAAAATTGGTATCCGTTTGAAACTACATTCTACATTCTGTTAAAATTTTAAAGCAAAAAATATAGTTTCATTCTTCACATCTTTATTTATTTCAATGTACATTTTATTCGAAATTGTTTGGTTCAAATTATTACTACCAAAAAAGCAAGACCAGCAAGACTCTTGCAGCAAGACCAAGACCAAGAACAAGACCGGCAGTGCAAGACCAAGACCAAGACCAAGACTGCCTTTTAGCTGCAAGACCAAGACCAAGACCAAGCTTGCAAGAACAAGACCAAGACCAAGACTAGCCTGGTCTTGGTCTTGTTCTTGTTTTGCTCATCACTAAAGGTGGACAACATTAATAACTGGGTAAAAAACAGAAGAGTAGAATAGAACGACCACATAAGCTGAATGACGACAAATAGAGTAGTAAGGACGGCGAGAGACGGTTCCCCAGTAGGAAGAAGATCAGTGGGAAGATCGCGAAAACGATGGAATGACAAATTACTGAAGGCACACTGAAAAACAGACAGAGTCATGTCTACACAAAAAGAAGAAGAAGAAGACAGATAATTTTTCATCTTACTGCGCTGTCTCCTTTCCAAGGTTGGCGATCCAAATGGCAATTGTAGCTTTGGAAACTGCTGCACGAATAATGAAATTGGTTTAATAATAATACAGAATTACCATTGTATTACATTATAGCGTACTAGATAGCAGAGTAGGTACAGTAGGAAAAATGAAAGAATACCCATGAACGAACATATAAAACACGCTGTATTTTCCTGTCACCGAGTCACAACGAAAATTTTCCAGTGCAAGTACATGTAATAATTATTGTTACATGTACTTGCACTGGACAATTTTCTTTGTGATACGGTGACAGGAAAATACAGCGTGTTTTATATGTTCGTTCATGGGTTTTCTTTCATTTTTCCGACTGTATATAGTTTTTAGAGTCATTGCCGCCTGTGTTCTGGTGGTTATGTGTTTTCTTGGTTGGATGATCTGGACGACCGGTTTAAATACCTTTGTCACCTCTTCAGTCTCGAGTCGTTGACCAATAAGTATTCCTCCAAGGACACATACAGCTCCCTTAACAGTTTTGGAATTTTGTGCTTTTTCAGACGAGACCATAATCTATTCAAAAAGAGATAGCCGGCTAATTCGTATTTGGCGAAAGACGACAAGAGCTGCACAACTAGTACATGCCCCATTGAACATGCATGGGATGTTCTCTCCAGTGCTGTTCATGTCCGAAGGAATTTTCCTAGAACCCATCATAATATTTTAATTGCCTGTAGAGAAGAATGGGATAATCTGCCACATGAAATGATTGATCGGCTTCAGGAAATGATAAGAGCTAACTGTGGTTGGAGAAGAGATTGGGAAAACTTGGGAGAGAGATGGGGAGTGGAATTTAACACAGAGTAGGAAAATAGAATTTTTGGGAAGATAAGTTGGAATAGGTGATAGGAGCCATTCGTGTTGGGATAAGGGAAAGAGCATTGGAGAGAGCAACTAGATCAAATTTCTGCAATCATTATAGAGAGTTAATGGGACTCGGCGTTGACATGGGTTATATTAGGAATGAGGTGAGTTTTAATGATAATATAAGGTGGATATTCAAGATTAGATGTGGAGTATTGTATCTCAATGATAGACCTGGTAGGGCTGATGATAGGAAAAAGTGTGCTTTGTGTAATGAGAGGGAGGTGGAAGATATTTTGCATTTCATGGGATGATGACCGATACTACGTGAATACAGAATGAAGTGGTTCAGAAAAAGTAGATTAGATAGGGAAGAATTGTTGGAACTTATGAGAGGTTTGGGCTGGAGGGAACTGGTTGGATATACAAGGGATGCATGATGCATGGAAGTATAGGTACAATCTAGTGTTGGAATATAACTATTAGACTCATGACATTCTATTTTTCTTCTTCATATATTGTGCCTCTTCGCCAGTTTTTAACCGATTTTGAGATTGTATTCACGACATTCTAATAGGTAAAATTTAATCTATACTTCACAATTAATGAGTGACCTTAATTAAAATTTAATTTAATTAATTGATTGGTTGACTTACCTGTTAAGGAAGGACAATCATAATTGTCCTATCTTACATTTCGAACATTTGTACTAATTGTAGTGGCATTTTCTGGCCGCTGATCACAGTTTAAAGAAGAAGAATAAGAAAAAAGAAGATATTAGGCTTCTTGACACGTGACGTGGGCACATCACTGTTTTTTTTTTTTTTATTTTGATCGCACAAAAACGGGTGGGTTCGAAAGAATCAAAGGGAGGGAGCGTACAAATGTTCGAAATGTAAGATAGGACAATTATGATTGTCCTTCCTTAACAGGTAAGTCAACCAATCAATTAATTGTCCTTCACATTACATTTCGAACATTTGTACTAATTGTAGGCTGTTGAAAGATTAAGCAATATTGTGCGATAATTAAACAAAACTACATTGCAATCCAAAAATCGATAC
This sequence comes from Diabrotica virgifera virgifera, assembly GCF_917563875.1. Classification (NCBI taxonomy): domain Eukaryota; kingdom Metazoa; phylum Arthropoda; class Insecta; order Coleoptera; family Chrysomelidae; genus Diabrotica; species Diabrotica virgifera. The sequence continues at coordinate 64,884,243 of NC_065446.1, read as the reverse complement.
TTTACATTTTTTTTTTATTAGGAACTTTACAAAAAAAGAGAGAATATATTAGAACAATTAAGAGTAATGTTTTTAAATAATAAGAAAATTACTGTTCTTATGTAATAATAATAATATAAACATATAATTACAAATGTATAACAAACAATAAACAAACGCAGAAGCATATATGGACTAAACAGACAATATAGTTTTTGCAAAGAGTCCGTAATCTTTTGCTAGAGGTTTAGCCTTTTTGCTACATCTGGCAACATTTCAGAAGCATTAAGGTTAGTTTTTAATGGGTCTTCCCCATTTAAGTTAATCATATTTAGATAAATAGATTCTTTCTGTGTAGGTACCTCTCCAATGAAAAAATCTTCTGTTTGTTGTTGCGACTCCTCAATAAGTACTGCTGGTTGTAGATCTTCACTTGCCCCAAAATCTTCAATTATGCTCAAATTGCATTGGATCTCATTGTCTGTATTATTTAGTGAAACTGACGGGCTATGCACCTCCACAATGGTTTCTGTAATATTATTTTTAATATTTTGACAAAACCAAACAAAAATTTAGTGTAAGTAAACTTGTTACGCTTGAAAAGTGAAATCAAGGTAAAATGTACAAAAAAAATATTTAAATAAATATTATGTATTGTATTTTAAATTTCTGGGCTACTATAATATAGAGCCTAAGAAATAGGAGCATCTCAAATAAATCATAAAGATTTTCTGGGCTATTAAAACATACCCGCTCCCCTAGTATTATTGTTTGAAGACAAGCCAAACACAAATTTTGTGTAAGTAACTTGCTATTCTTTTGATGTAAATTCGAAGTAAAATATGTAAAATTAGTTAAATAAAAATATATTCCATTCTATACTTCTGGGCTAATATAAAGTGCCTCTGAGAAATAGAAGCAGGTCACATAATCATAAAGATTTTCTGGGCAACTTAAAAGTACCCTCTGATTTATTGTTATATCCTTAATTATTTAGTCTGTATTACTTTGGACTACCTCAAGGCACCCTTATTGAGACAAACAATATAATTTTTCTTTGCAAAATGTGACGTTTTTGCATGTCATTTATGTTAACCCATTTTCTACGAAATAAAAATTAATAGGAAAACCAATGCAGTCCGGCAACATAGTGCCTGTTTTTTATTCGAACAGGAAGATGGCGAAAAAACAGGTACTACGGCAACAGAAAAATATATTGATAACAACAAAATAAAAGTCTCCATGTTTGAAGTTGATTAAAATTGTCACTTTGTAAATAATTAATAAATATAGCTCTATTTATTCACGCTAAATTTAATTTAACTACCATAAGAAAATCAAAAAAAAATATCATATAAATACCTTTTCATCCATTTTCTCTCTCAACTTTACCAATTTCTGTTGCAACTCTTCATATTTCCGCCGCTTTCGGGATAAACAATCACTCTTTGATGACCTTTTTGGCATTTTAAACGCTTTTTAACAATTTTTATAAAATTATTTCGAACACGCGTGTGATCAGCCGCGCACAGAAAAAAAACAGTGATGTGCCCACGTCACGTGTCAAGAAGCCTAATATCTTCTTTTTTCTTATTCTTCTTCTTTAAACTGTGATCAGCGGCCAGAAAATGCCACTACAATTAGTACAAATGTTCGAAATGTAATGTGAAGGACAATTATGTTTATATGTTTATTTTAGTACATAATACTTTATAAAATTTCATTATGTATTCTGGTGCCTGGTGTAAGCTTATCCCGGCAAGGGAATTTCACTGGAAACTATGATAGTTATCATTTTTTTTATATTCATTAGTTATATTTTTTATTAATAATTGTTAATTTTATTGTTAGTTATAGAAAAAAAAATGTTGATTTATATTTTGGCCAGCCCCCCAGACGACCAATGGTCATGGGGGAAAATGTTTTATTAGGTGAGCTATTATGTTACGTTAAGCATTACTGTAGTTAAAAGCAATAAACATTTCTGAATCTGAAATCTGAATCTGAATCTGAAATGATTGATCGGCTTGTTAAAGGTCGCATCCAGGCTTGCGTTGATGCCCGTGGTGAAAATACACGAATTAAAAATTGTAATAAATTTTTTAGATTTTGGTTTTTGCTGTATGTGCTCAAGTCAGCTTCGCTCAAGGGCCTTCACGGAAAAATCTTTATGCCAGTATATTACAAGATGCTAGAAATGAGCCAACTCCTGACGGTAAGTAACTATTTTATGCAAGTTTGTATTATATGCTGCGTATTTTTATCATAGTTTCTATATTATGTCATACCAGAACCTTCACACATATGTCGTGCTTTAGCGTCTCCATCAAGCCTTCTTTTGCTGCGCTCCCCACTGCTTTCGGGAACTTGCGACTCAGCAATTCTTCGTATTGGATAATTATCATTTCGACGTTCAACATATCCTATTTATAATACTACTTTAGTCTTCTTCCTTATGTGCCTATTCGTGACGAATGTTAACGATCATCATGGCAATCTTTATTTTAGTTTTTCCGCGCAGCAGCGTGGAAAAGCTGCACAATAGTTGTGTTGAATCAATTTCTGAGGTTCTTCAACTAGGATGTTCTTCTTTTCCCGGACTGGGCTGTTCAAATATTAGGATGGCTTCTAGGAAGGCATTTCTGGATCTACTTTTTTCGATACGTGTTGTTGTCTTTTGGTTGTTGGTCTATCCCTCATTTATTATGTTCCCGAGGTAGATGAAGTGCGTCACATTTTCTACAAGGGTTTGGTTGGCGTAGAGTTGACCTTTTGTTATCTTTTCAACAAATAACTTTTGTTATCTTTATCTGTTCTGATAAAGACAACTGATGTTGTTTATCCGGTACCCGTTTGGTAGAATAGCTTTTTCAGTTCCGTGCAAAGCTATTATAAATAAATTATAGATAAATATTCTTTCAATTTGAAGATTATTGGAGATAAAATACAGCCTTCTCTCACTCCACGTATGATTTTAATATATTCGATGTATTTACCTTTAATTCTGAGATTTGCGGTCTGATTTCAGTAACAGTGACTACTTTGGTAATATCCCTAAATAACCTAAATAAATTCATATCCCTAAATAGCCTAGATAAGTTTATTAATTAAATTAGTTTTTAGGTACATTCGGATATCTATATAAAACTGAAGATGGAATCACAAGTTCAGCTAGAGGAGGTCCAAATGGTGTCATTCAAGGTGGATTTTCTTATACAGATCCAACTGGTTTAAAAGTAAATATTAACTACAATGCTGGATCAAGAACAAGACCTTCTGCTGTAGAACCTTCACAAAGACAACAATCAGCTCCAAAATATTATGATAATCAAAGTGGGTCTAGACAAGCTCCAGTTTACAGAAATCAGCCTCAATATTATGAGTAAGTAGTTCTACGTATTCGTTGGTTTTGGAAAGGATTTATTCCCTTAATAATTGATAGTACTTATTCTTCTTTAGCCTTAAATAATCCAACTTTGGACATATGCCTCCCCAATTCACTATAGTGTTTTCTATTTTGCGCCACTTACTTCCAGTTGTGACCTCAAGTCTTCTGAATGTCATCAGCCCATCTCATTTGTGACCTTCCTTTGCTTCTCCTTCCTAACCATGGTCTCCATTGTTATATTTCGTGATTCCATCTTTTATCCTTCAGTCAATTATTTTGTCCTGCGAAGCTCCATTTTAATTTGGCAGCATGTTGGTTTTGCTTCTAATCCATTTGTTTGTTTTTTTGTCTATACGTCTCACCCGAGCATTGATCTTTCCATCGCTTTACTATTTTATCCATATTGATATATTTATGATAGTACAGACCAGGCAAAAGTGTTAAAATTTTAAATTAATCTATGCAGGTATTCCTTAAAATAAATAGTACCAAAAGTGAAATTATATTTAATGATAATTTTTTACAACTGACATAACTGTGGAACTTCTTATTCTTCTCCTTCTTCTTCTTCTTCCTTCTAGTAAGTAGGCTTTAAAGCCTGTTTCTTCTTCAATATTAGCCTCCTAAATTGTTTAAGTTAGCGCACCATCTTTTTCTTGGTCTGCCAATACTTATTCGTCCATTTAGTGACTAATCTCGTGCTATCCCCTGCCATTCTACTAATGTGTTTGTTCCACTCCTGTTTCCGTTTTGTCACCCATCCATTTATGTCTTCTACATTGCATGATCTTCTTATGTTTTCGCTTCTCTCCCTACCCAACAGACTTTTCCCTAATATTCGTCGGAGTATTTTCATCTCTGTTGTTTCTAGTAGTCGTCTCGTTTTAGATGTGTCAGGTCTTGTCTCCGCCGTGTATGTCAATAGAGGTCTAATTGCTGCTTTATAGATTCTTGCTTTTGTCTCTTTTCTTAGGTGCTTGTTCTTCCAATTGTGTCATTAAGAGATCCCGCCGCTTTACCTGCTTTGTTGTTGTACTTCCTCTTCAACATCTCCGTAACTGGTTATATATCTTCCCAGATATCTAAACCTTGCTTCCTGCTTTATTATTTTCCCATCAACTTCGATTTTACATCGTAATGGGTATAGATGTCATACATTTGGTTTTTTTTGCTGATATTATCATATTGTATTTCTTGGCTGTTGTATTGAAGATGTGTGTTAACCTTTGGAGATCGTCTTCTGTCTCGGCGATTATTTGGCGTCGTCTGCATAACATAATATGTATTTAAATTTCTTTATTCCCCATTCTATAACCATGACCTTTACGTACTGCTTCTATTATTTCGTCCATTATTAAAATAAAGAGCAGTGGGCTTACTAAGTCACCTTGTCTGACTCCGCTTTGTACTGGTATAAACTGCGTTAGTTTTCCATTTATCTTTGCCTGTATTCGATTATGAAAATAGATGTTTTCGATGGTTTGTATAATATTGAATGGTATGTTTCTTCTATACAGTAAATGTAAGACGTCTTCGATTTGGATGCGATCGAAAGCCTTTCTCAGGTCTATAAAACATAGATATGCTGGTGTATTGTACTCAATGGCCTTTTCTGTGATTTGTCTCAGTACAAATACGGCGTCTACGCAGGATCTTCCGGATCTGAATCATTGTTGTTCATCTGATAAAGTTGTTATTTTATTAATTTTGTTGATTAGGACTTTTGTGGTTAGCTTAAGTGCGGTGTTCAGTAAATTTATACCTCTATAACTGTTGGGGTCTTCTTTGTCTCTTTTCTTGAATATTGGTATCATTATGCTGTTTCTCCATGTGTCTGGTATCTTGAAGTGTAATATTAATTTTTGTATAAGTTTTTTCATCTCTAGGGCTATACTTTCTCCTCCGTATTCTAGAAGCTCGTTGTTTATTTCGTCTGGTCCTGGTGACTTTCTGGTTTTGAGTGAATTTATGGCTATCTCTACTTCCTGAAAACTGATTTCTATTTAGTGTCTTAATTCAGTTAGGTTATTGTTTTGATTATTATTTTCCTTTCCTTTGAACAGTTCCGTCAAGTATCTTTCCCATTCGTTTGCTGGTATGTTATTGTATTCCTTCAATTCTGCCATTTCTTTCCGTTGATTTCTTATGAATCTCCATATTTGTTTTTGTGTTCCGTAGAAGTCGCTTTCCACGTTTTTTGTAAACTGTTCCCAGTGTTCATTTTTTGTTCTTCTTGCCAATTGCTTTGTTTGATTTCGTATTCTTCTATAGGAGTCTCTGGATTCTGGAGTGTTTGATGTATTATACTTCACGTAGGCCTCTCGTTTCTCTTTACATTTCTCTTTTATTTATTTTCTGAACCATGATGTATTGTTGTTATTTCTTTTGTTCAGTATGACTTTGCGTTTTCCTAGAGCTTCTGTTGCTGCCTCTTCAATGTTGTTTTTAATTTTCTCCCAGCTCGCATTTATATCTTCGATGTAGTCTATTTGTTTAAGCTGTATCTTTTGTGCTAGCCTCCTTTGGTACATTTCTCTTGTAGAATCGTTCCACAGTGATTCTACATTGAATTTTTCCTCGGTGATTTCCTGTAGAAAATGTTTTAGTGTTATTTTCATTCTTATTTTTGCTAGGACAGGTTTGTGTTCACTCCCTGCGTCTGCTGAGTTTAAAGTTCGAATATCTAGCATCTGTTTTGGGTGGAGTTTTCTATTAGTGACTATAAGGTCAATCATAAGTTTGTGCTCCCTGGAGTTTTCAAACGTATATTCATACTGAAGCTTATTGTCGAAAAATGTATTACTGATTCTAAGTTCGTTAAAAGACGTTAAAATTACAGAGATTAGACATGAGTTCTCCATTTACGGATTTCTTATTATGATTCCTATATTTTCCTGATGTATACCATTTCCGTAGATATAAGTCTTGCACTGCCTAGTCCTTTTTGTCTTTCTTTGAAGAATCAAGTAGAAAAATCCGTAAAATTTTTGATATTTATTATTAAGTATACCAGATATTCCATCTATTGAGTTTTGCATGTTTTGATTGTTATCAGAATATCACATTCCTAATGAAATCTGCACAGGGAGAAAATACAATATATCATAAGTCAATATATGCTGACAATTAGGCGTTTCCCAATCAAAAGTTTTACAGTTCTACAATTTTACGGAGTATTAAGAAATTAAAAAAAAAGTAAAAAAAGGCGGCAAGCTTTGGTTGCCAATATTAAAAGAAGAAGTCAACAACAAGCACATACCAATAATAGCGGAATAAAGGAAGTCGAAGAACAGAACAAATAATTGATAGTCTCGTACACAAAAATGTGCAACACACAATACACGAACACACATCTATGTAGTTAAATTTAAACAACTTAATTTACACAATGACATAAATCACCGAACTACACAAGCAAAGGAACACACAATAACATACAAAAACATTTAGAATTTGATATTTCTAAGAATAGTTTTTGAGAAAGAATAATCCTTTTGAGAACGATTTCCAGAGTGGAAATCTAAACGTCAAACATTAGTTAATTAAAAGTGTAATTCTCATTACACCAATAATAATTGTAGCTCAATCTCATATAAACATAATAAGTACTTAAAGGATAGTGCTCTAAATCGTTAGTAAAAATAGACAACTTTTAAAAACTAGCTCCAATGGCTTGAATACATTATCAATTTGTTTATTTTTAAAAAAATATTTAATGGAATTTTGCATTATTACTCTGGGCTAATTAGCAAAATTCATGGAAAAGTTATTTACCAGCAATTTTATTGCTGGAATCGAATTATAAGATCCTATATATTAATAATATAGATATGCAAAGTCCGCAGATAGTGTGCTACTTTTTTTATAAACAAAATGGCGCCGACAAATCGTATTTTTTTCAATTATTGCTATATAACTCCGAAGATTTTAACTTTACAACAAAAACACCTAAATAAAAATTCACCGCAATTAAATTCTGCATAAAGACATGTTTTTCACGATTTGCTCCGACGAAAATTTTCCTCGGAAAATGCGGGTTTTCCTAACAAAAACTATATTTTTCAAATAAAGTTTTAGGTAAGTAATTATTAATCAATAATTAAATATCTTAGTGACATCAAAGATTTCTTGGTATAGATTGTAATTCCAGAAGCCGGTGAAAATTAAACGAATATTTTAGCAACAATTCAATTGTTAATTAACAATTTACGATCGCAATAATAACCAAAATAATCATGATACATTGATCAAACTTATAAAGATTATAAAGATGAGATGCTTGTTTAATATTTTATCGACAAAATATAAATTTTTTTTGCATAATCTTTAAATTTTGAAAAAAAAATAGTTATAATACGTTGGTCTAATTAGTAAAGTACAAAGAAAGGTTATTTACCAGCAATTTTATTGCTTTAATCGAATTATAAGATCCCATATATTATTAATATAGGTATGCAAAGTCCACAGATAGTGTGCTACTTTTTTTATAAACAAAATGGCGCCGACAAATCGTATTTTTTTCAATTATTGCTCTATAACTCCGAAGATTTTAACTTTACACCAAAAATACTCTAATAAAAATTCACCCCAATTTAATTCTACATAGAGGCATGTTTTTCCCGATTTGCTCCGACGAAAATTTTTCTCGGAAAATGTGGGTTTTCCCAACAAAATCTTGAATTTTCAAATAAATTTTTTGGGCCAGTAATTATTTATCAATAATTATATAGCTTGGTGAAATAAAAGCTTTCTTGGTATAGATTATAAATTCAGAAGCCGGTTAAAATGAAACGAATATTTTAGCAACAATTCAATTGTTAATTAACAATTTACAGTCGCAATAACAACCAAAATGATCATGAGACATTGATCAAACTTATAAAGATTATAAAGGTGTGATGCTTATTTAATATTTTGTCGACAAAATATAAATTTTTCATTTTTTTGCATAATCTTTAAATGTTTAAAAAAATTGTTATAAACAAATTAACATTTCTTAGAAATTGTTTATTATATTCTAATTTTAAAAAATACTTAAAATGCGTATTTCATAGGTCTTGAAAATGAAGGCTTTAAAAAATTTTCCAACCATTTGCAAAAAAGTTAGGAAACAGCAAAATAAATATACGATATCTCCATTGTTTATAATTTGTTTTAATTGTTTCAAAGCTTAAAAGTGAGTCTATGGTACAATCTAATTACTCACAAAGAGTATCAAAAATTAGTGCAATGGTTATATTTTAATCAAAGATTAAAAATACTTTTTTTTTGTAAATTTTAGCGCGAAAGTAGACTTGATACAGAGCCGGAGATAAAATGTTCATTCGAAGCGACTGACACGCTTAAATTCGCGCGAGTTGTGTATGTGGGCGGGTAGCTACGGTACTGTATTATTCTACTTTCGCGCGTGTAAATTACAAAAAAATATATTTATAATCTTTAATTAAAATATAACCATTAAGCTGATAATCGATATTGTTTTATAAATAATTAGCTTGGGCTTTAAACTCACTTCTACGCTTTGAAAGAATTAAAAAAAATTATTAACACCTGAGTAATCGTATGTTTATTTTGCTGTTTCATAACTTTTTTGCAAATGGTTGCAAAAGTTTTAAAGCATTCATTTTCAAGATATTTGAAATGCGCATTTTAGCTATTTTTTTAAATTATAATATAATAAAAACTTTCTGAGAAACGTTAATTTGTTTATAACTATTTTTTTAAACATTTAAAGATTATGCAAAAAAATAAAAAATTTATATTTTGTCGACAAAATGTTAAATAGGCATCTCATCTTTATAAGATTTCAAAGTTTGATCAGTGTATAATAATTATTTTGGTTATTATTGCGACCGTAAATTATTAATTAACAATTGAATTGTTGCTAAAATATTCGTTTAATTTTCACCAGCTTCTGGAACTATAATCTAAACCAAGAAGTCTTTTAAGTCACCAAATTATTTAATTATTGGTAAATATATACATATCTAAAACTTTATTTGAAAATTAAAGATTTTGTTGGGAAAACCCGCATTTTCCGAGGAAAATTTTCGTCGGAGCTGATCGAAAAAAACACGTCTCTCTGCAGAATTTAATCACGGTGAATTTTTATTTGAGTATTTTTGTTGTAAAGTTAAAATCGTCGGAGTTCTAGAGCAATAATTGAAAAAAACACGATTTTCGAGCGCCATTTTGTTTATAAAAAAAGTAGCACACTATCTGCGGACTTTGCATACCTATATTATTAATATATAGGATCTTATAATTCGATTCCAGCAATAAAATTGCTGGTAAATAACTTTTCCCAAAAATGGCCCATTCTCCGATAATCAGCCCAGACTATATGTACTATTTTAAAGGATATCAAATAAACGAGCAAATTCTACAGTAGAAAATTTCAATTCATTTTTTCTACCTCTCTATCTATGTAAAGATTTTTGCAGCTGTCGCTGCCTTCCTTCTATTTCTTCCGCCTATTTCTTCTATCTATCTATCTATCTATGTAAAGATTTTTGCAGCTGTCGCCGCCTTCCTTCTTTAAACCAACGTCTCCAGTCGTTTCTGTTCCGCCATTCTCCGTCTCTAAGGTCTCGTCTTTCCATAGCCTCGTCCACTTCATCTCTCCATAATCTTCGGGGTCTACCCCTTCATCACTTTCCTATTGGGCTCCAATCCGAAATCTTGGATATCCACCTTGTAAGATCTTCTCATCTCACATGTACGTACCAAATTAAACGTTTTTCTTCGATGTAGCTGAGGATGTCTTATTCTAGTGACATTCTTCGTTTTATCTCCTCATTTCTAATGCGATATATTCGTGTTACTCTGCAGCTTATTCTCATGAACTCAATTTCAGTTGCTGTAATTTTGGACCTGTTTCGTTTGTTTATTATCCAATTCTCTGCTCCATAGGTCACTATACTACGTACCAAGGTGTTATATATTCTGTTCTTTGTATTTATGGTAATCTGTCTATCCCACAATACCCCGTTCATTTGTTTCATGCATGTTCTTGTCTGTGCTAATCTGCTGGTTATGTCTTGCTCGGTGGTTCCATTCTTTGAGAGTATGAATCCTTAGGCCGTTCGCACATGAGGCGACGCTCGAACTACTCGACTCTCGACTCGATTCCAGTCACGTAGATCTCTCTTCGTCAGTAAAGTTCCTTCGTTGTGGCATTGAGCTCCGTACACGGAGCGTTTAGGATTGCAAATCTCCTCGTCTTGTACGACTCTCTTCGCTTGCGATCCGTAGTGCACGAGAAAGTTCGAGTGAGGCGCACGTTTCCAGCCATATAGGCAGTTTATTTTATTTGTTTCCTTCGATTTTTGTTGTTTTTTTGCGCTGAATGAAATTTTACTTTTATTTAAAGATCGGTGCATGTTATGTTCGTTGATTGTAGTACTACCTACTAACTTTGTGGAAATATATTGTTTGTAATATAAAATTTTGAAAACATTGAACTTCTGGTTCTAGGTGTTTAATATAAAATTCGTTGGGGAAGTAGAAAAATGTCCTCAGTATAATGCTCATAATAATAAAAATGTAACAATACCGTACTTTTCATAGATCGGAATAGTCATTTTGGTTGATATATAAATAAAGAATGTGTGTGTACTTTGTACGCACGTAAGAAGTTATACTTCTACTACATATTATGTGATTTTTAAGACAATACCAAAAATTTTAAAAATAAAATAATAAAACGCACACAAACACATTGAAAAATGCCACAAAGAAAAAATGATTTCTGAACGATAATAATTGTTGGCAAAAATTTTAAATACGCATTTTCTGAAAAAAAATTATATAAAAAATATACTTACAATCATAAAATGCATAAAAAAATAAAAAAATAAAAACTTGCATCGGGAATTTCGGGGCGCTTTGATTCGTAATCGAAGCCTAGACTCACTCGTCCAATTCCACATTATTTGTCATATGGAAAAATAGGGTAACTGAACGTTTTACTGTTTGACAGTTGTTTTGAATATAATTAAATTATGTAGTTTAAATTTTGTGGAAGAAAATATTAAAATATAACAAAACAGTAAGAAAACAATATATTAGATGAAGATTGGTAGAACTTTTGTTGGTAATCAAATTAAGTATGTAAATCAAAGCATTACATACTTACTAGATAAATAAATCTACGCCAAAAAATCATAATTTAACAATAAAAATCGGACATAATTTGGGATTTCTCTCTAAAATTCCCATTCTTGAGAAAATAAATGTACAGTAGAGCGTCGATTATCCGAACGTCGATCAACCGAACGACCGCTTATTCGAACTATCGACTCCCGCGTCCCGCACTCGAATACCGAGCAAGCGTTAGTAATTGACGCTTAAAATATCTTCAATTTTCTTCAATATTGTATCCAAAAATAATTATGTTGTTGCAAAGACTGCACTTTTTTGTTTAGTTGCTAGTTGTCATTATCAAGATATAAATAAATATGTAGGTATATAAATATGGCTTTTATTCACTTGTGCATAAATATGTATGACTATAAATATATATCAATATATTGTAGTTCGATTATCCGAAAAAATCGATTTTCCGAACACCTATGTCCCCCAATTAGTTCGGATAATCGACGCTCTACTGTATTTCAACCTAATTCAAATGTATAATTACAATATGATTATAATAAAAACTACTTGCCAAATTAGAATGAGTTTTCCTTGTCCAAAATAGTCCAAAAGTCCAAAAATATAGGTACATGAAAACTATTTAAAAAGGCAGTATAACTATTAACTAACTTTTGTTTGTTGTTTCTTTTCACACAAATTTTAAAACGCAACAACCATAAATAATCAAACTCCAGCTGTGCCACAGCCGCCATATTGAATAATTTTTGACATGTCATTTGAACATCCAATCAGAACAAAGTTATAATGCGCATGCGCTCATAGGTTTTAACATACAAAAATTCACCCTCATATCGCCGGTAAAGAGGTATAACTTCAAAAATGCGTTCTTCCTAGTTGGAAGATGTGATCAAACTGAATCGACAAGTGTGCGGAGAGCAATCGCTTGTGACGCAGGGTTCGTACAAGACGAGCAAGACGCGCGAACTTCGAGACGTGTCTTTGATCGATCCATGTGCGGACGGCCTAAGTATTTCAATTTTTTTGCCGTTAATTTCCCTATCATCGCCCATTTCTAAGTTTCTCACTGATTCTTGTTCTGTTGTTAAGTATTCGGTATTTTCTAGGTTTTTCCAGTCCATTCTTTTGTGTCTACATTCTATAAACTTTTAAATCATATCTTGCAAAATTCGATAAAAATATATAATTTCGTGCTACAGAAAAAAGCAACGATTTTGATTGCATTTTTCGCCCGTTCAGCATTTGTTGGCATGTCGTCTTTTTAAAAACGCTAAAGTCGTTTGTGCTTTATGCTTTATGGATAGAATTTTTAAATTCTGTATATCGTCAAATTAACTCCTAGAATTATGCCAACATACTAAAAAATATTCATAATGTATTCTTTCCATATTTTTGCACTTACTTGCCTGCTCTATGTATAAATGGTCAATATTTGGCTCTCTACTACTACCAATTTATTTTGACACATAGTTATATGCATTATTTTATTTTTAGACAACCTTCTCAGGACTATCAAGAATACCAAGAGCCACAATATCAACAACCTCAACCACGTTACAGGCCAAGACAGCCAGCATACATTACAAGGCCACAAAGACCTGAAGATGTATATCAACAGCGAAGAAATCGTCCCATAAATAATGAAATTTACGACGATTATAATTATAATTATTAAAACTTATAAATTGTATTATTAAAATTTAATAAATTAGTTCTAAGATTTTTATACAATACGTTTTTGTTTTGTTTGTAGCTTTTTAGCAGCATTGATATTGCCTCGCTTTTTTTATTGGGTGTATTGAATAAAAATAAGTGTTACCTTAGAAGAAGTAACTTTTAAACAAAAGCTAATACTTATAAGGAGATTACTTATTTATATTTGAATAAAATTAAGTTTTTTCTGATAAGGTAATGCTGAAAAAAACAGTCTGAAATTTAAGTATATACTTGTAGGTGTTAACTTATGCTTCTAAGTTTTTACTTTTAAAATTGTCTTGTGATTTATATCTGCTTTAAATATCTAATTTAAATATTATATTCTTGTTAAATATTGTTTCCACTATTGACTGACGTTTTGCAGCTCCTCTTTGACGGATGTTATCTACTTCCGCTTCATTGTGGCGTACATCATAGAGGCCCTGTAGGTTTCCAGTAGTTCAATTTCGGGAAACTCAAAATCATCGCGTAGATGTTTGCAAATATTATGCAAAAGAGCACAACAAACAATGATTTTTGGAACTTTTGCCAAAGGCTGTACTTTAGACTCTAATATAGGAAATCTCTGCTGTAGCTGCCCAAATAACCTTTCAATGATCACCCTTTCTCTGGAATGTCTTTCTCGCTTCTGTTTGGGGTTTTTTGAAATGGCATAATAACCATGGAGCAATTCCATATCCACTATCTTCAAGAAGGCACTAATTGCCTCTAAACTTATCTATAATTTGATAAATCGAACTTTCTTTCCAAATTCTCGAATCGTGAACACTCCGAAACCACTGAGTGTCGACACTTGTAATCACTTCATTTGCATCACACGCTACTTTTTACATCTATGCTAGGAAATCATTTTCTATTAATAAATTCGTCACCAAATTCTGAAGGTTTTTAATTTGAACATGGGTACAATTCAGTGCACCAATGCCTCTATGTACTGAGGTATTTTGAATCGATTTGCCCATTTTAACATTGCTTCTTCCATACCTTCCAGGCCCAGGTCAGATGGAAAGTTTATCCACTAAGTAAGGTCATTTTTAAAATAATCTGTCAGAAATATTATTTATAGCTTTACATACCGTCGTATAGTGAACGCCGACATCTCCAGCAATACCTGGTTGAAATCCCCTATCACTAACGTATCTCAGAAAAATATCCATCCTTTGTCGAGAGCAAAGTGCACTTCCTCCGGTTGATCTAGCTGTGGCAAAAAATAATCTGATAGAAAATCTGTACTTTCGCTTTCAAAACGCAATAGAACCTTATATTTCTGGGACTTATTCTTTTTCTTTTCTTGTAGTGCTTATTTTTACGAGCATATTTGTAATAAGGTCATCCATAATTTTATTATAATAAACGAAAAATGTTTAGAACCACCACCCTACTGGTGTAAGTGTGTATACTATACTGGCGTAAGTATTCATTTAAGATCCCTTAACAAATGTTAAGGTATTACTTACTTAATTGTAGAATAGTCTTCTTTTTATTCAATTAAAAAGAAGTAAGAACTGGAAAAAAATTTGTATAACCTTATATTTTCAGTAACTACTTGAAAATAACTCGGATTACTTTTTGTTACTGAGTAAACTCTTTTATATAGAGTATGCAAATATATAAATATCTTAAATCTAAAAAAAATAAAGAACAAAACTATACAATAATAAAATTTACAATACAAAATGAAGTACCTACCTATCTCATGCATTAATTATAAATGCCCTGAGTCCTGAGTTTAAGCACATAAAAAAATGTTTTAGCGGAGTCAGGGGTTGTATTGTCAAGATAAAGAAACAAATTATTTAAACTGGATAAACAGTTCCCACTTTCAGGTTTCATTGATGCATAAATTGGACAACTAAAATGAAAGGTGTTCAATTGTCTCAAATTCTTTACTAGACATATTACAAATAGTTCAATTTCATTTGGACTATTGCGGTGAGTGGCTCCACGAAGACTAAATTTCAGTTTGTGGTTATTGCAAACTCTTAACTGAGCTATTGTTGGGGTAATATGGATTGGCCAATTTAATTGGCAGATTTAATAGAAGATAGATTTTTGCATGAGGGACAACGATAAAATTATTGTAAAAAGTTAAAAAGAAGGATTTCTGCATTAAAGTTCAGACTACATAAAGTTTTTGTTTCATTTTTACTGGGAGTGACACTTTTGTTTTATTTGGAGAAGAATAGCTTGGTGTATCCCAGGTTTCTTCAGCATTGTTTAAGACAAGTAATTAGCATATTTGCTGCTTACTCGTATTTTTTTCCGACCGCTAAAATGGATGTGCTGTTTGAAAATGTCGCAATCGCGTTGGGTTCTAATGATGAGATATCGCTGGTATAGAACTAACAGGTCTAGCACTGGTTTCAGGACATTTCCTTGTGGAACGCCAGCTATAACTTGTCTTAACTTTCTATATGCTTCCTCATTTTCAACTCGAAAGTATCTGTCGGATATATGATTCTAGTATTGAGAATACTGGTTTTGTAAGTAGCATTTCATTTTATGGTATAATCCGTCATGCCACACTTTGTCAAAAGCCTGCGCTATATCGAGAAATACTGCAGAATAGGTTTTTCCTCCTTCTAGAGCTTTTTCTACTATATCTGTTATTTTATGCATCTGATCTATCCTTGAGTGGCTTTCTCTACGGTATGCAAATATAAACCATGATTGCATTGCGTTACAATTTTTAGGGTATTAAATTTGAAAATGTTTTAAAATATTTAGCAGAAAAAAAACCCCTCTGTGGCGCAGTGGTAAGAGCGCCTACCTTTGAAAGGAAATGTCGGGAGTTCGAATCCTACCAGGGGTAGAAATTTTTCATTTATTATAAATAAATAAATGGAAAATAGTTTCTGTCCTTGTGGGATCGGTACTCACCGGAGGGACCGCAGACGTTCGGAAACAATTAGCGTGTCTTTGCAAAGACAATGACGTCGACTTTGCAAAGTAACAAGACACTTACTCAACACACACACACTACACATTACTCCCCTGACTTAGTGATAAGTTATACAATTACGTGGCTAAAGGTTCTAGTTCTAAACCAAAGCCAGAATCAGAGAAAAAAAATTTAGCAGAAAACATAAATAATATGAGAGAATATTCGATATTTTTCATTCACTAATAACTATACGCTAAATTGCAATCGAAAAGTTCCAACACAACAATTAGCAAGAGCGCATTCAACTGTCGTAGCACTTTATTTGACAAAACAAACCCTCAGTTTATTTTTTGAAAACGTTTTAATCTCGAATGGTAGTAACAAAATAAAACAAAAGTTTGAAGCACTCATCCAACTTTGTAACATCGAGTGATTATTTTTTAACCGTCGGGGTTCGGCCATTGTGGCTTCTTTCGTTTGTCTGGAGGTAACAAAGCGCAAAATTCAGGAACGTATGGGTCGCAAGGCTCGATAGTCAATTGTTTGCGGATGGTAATGGTACTTGTTTCTGGAGTCGTGGGGACAGCTGATTTGTTCAAGTGCTTTGAAAATTAGTTGATAAACTGTGTAGCGGGCAAATTTGCATGGGAAAATGCATTCTCGGCGTTTATACATCAATGATGTAACAATCTGAATTGCTCTTAGAGGTAAATGGTTATGATTAGGATAAACATAAAAACAAGACTTGTAATTACTATTTAAAATATATCGCACATCCCGTTCTAAAACGTAGCAGATCAAATTTAAAAAAAAATTACAGGAGAGCGACAAAATATTTAATTTAATTATTTCCTAATATTTTTATTTCATTTTAGTAAGTAAACATCTAGTTTTTGTATCAATAATTTACCTGTTACAACCGGGCTAGAGTAATAGGCTAAATATTTTTTAAAAGAGAATAACAACTTAGCAATTTATTTAAAATTTTAAATTTCGGAATTGATTGTTTCTGTTTAATTCATTATTATTTTTTTGTAATATTGATCATTTATGTAATTTTAGTAAATAATTGTATTGTTATTGTTTTGTTTTCGTGACTTTTCATAAGGTTTGTCGATAAAATTGTACAATTTTTCATGACAATAAAGCATATTTCTAATTTTAATTCTAACTAAAAATGACATTTTTATTGACTTCCAACCAATATTATAGAGCATATGCGCACTAAGAATATGCCACAAAAAAAATTTATAAACATACATGCACCGTAAATATGAAAAAAGAGTAACCAGAGCATCAGATAATATTGCGGAAAATGGAAATATTGAACAAACATGGATGGAAATAAAAGTACAGTATGCAGCAAAATAAACAGTACTGAAATGAATATTGAAATGAATGAAATAAAAAACAGACGTACTCTCAATTATTTATTGTAACTTCCGACGACCGGTTTCGCTCTCTAAAGTATGCAGAGCATCTTCAGGTCAACGTTTACAAGTCACTAAATGCTACAAATAAAAACCAGAGTTAGAACAATGTCTGGTTGTAAAAGATGCTAAAGATCCATAAGATCAAGCCAATATTGAACAACATAAAAAAAGTAGTTAAAACAGCAGACAAATACATATTCTTCTTCTTCTTCTTCTTCTTCGTCTAGCCATTCACGTCCACATCTAAACATAAGCCTCTTCAAGTCTTCCTTTTCATTGTTTTTTGTTGTACGCTACTTGTAGCCAATTTTTCCCGGCAGTTCGTTTCAGATCATCTGTCCATCTCATAGGAGGTCTGCCTCTGGGTCTTTTTTGTTCGTATGGTCTCCAGGTTAGAATTGTTCTGTGCCATTTGTTAAGATCGCTCCTAGCTACATGTCCAGCGTATTCCCGTTTCAATTTTAGTGATTTTTGTACCACATCGGTGACTTTGGTTTTCTGTCTTATCCATGTGTTTGATTTTCTGTCCTTAAGTGATATGCCAAGCATTGCTCTTTCCATCGCGTGTTGAGTGACTCTGAGTATGTTCATATTCTTTTTTGTGATTGTCCATGTCGGGGGCGGTAACAAACGTCCCCAAGCTCACAAACACATGCAGATGTATGCCGTCTGTAATCATGCAATGATAACGTGTCGTACTTACATTCGATTACAAGGAGCTACTTCCTGAGTATTCATTAACTTGATATCTTGCAAGGTACTAGTTCAGTTTAGAAGACCAAAATTAATCATTTTTCTTAAGAATTTTTTTCTGAGAACCTTTATTAGAAATGAATATAAAACTTTTTACATATTAATATGTAACTCTCAGAGAGTACAAAAAATATATCTTTTTCCATTTATACACGTACACTAATATTGTAAAGGGCGCAAAATCGAGGCCTCGAAAAATGATGGCGGACGGTTAATCTCAGGATTGGGATATCTGAAACAAAAAATCGTACTGAATTTGAAAAAGGAAGGTTTCTTACTTGACAATTTACCACAATTTGACCCAAAAATAAAAAATAAATATTTTTTAACCATGAAAAACTGAAGAAAAACGGGCAATTTTTTCAGAAAAATTTTTGAAATGTCCGTAAAATCTTCTTTTGCGGAATTTTTCACTAACGGTGGTAAATTGCGCATGCGCACACAGACAGTATGTATTTCGTTGCTAATCTTTCAAGATATGTATGTATCAGCGCTCTCAGCGCAAATAAGTCATATTATATCATATAAAAGGAAATATTAGTGTTCTTAGTAAATGTATTATTTATTATAATTTTTGTGTCTTTGGATTTGTCTTCCTCGGGAATAAGATAGGTATTTTATAATAATAGTAAGTATCTTTAAAGAATTTTTGTATACTTCACTTGGTCAGTATGTATGAGAAATCTTGTAACCTGTCAAAGCAAAAGGGATATAGCTCAGTGGTAGAGCGCGTGACCAGAGATAAAGAGGTCCCGTGTTCAAATCCCGGACGATTCATATTCTTTTTTTTATATTTTTGGTATCGTTTTAATAAAAAAATTTTAAAAGTGGTAGGTAAAGAAAGTTAGTTTAATATTTAAATAAAATACAAACACCCTGTTAAGTATATTAATTTCGTTGAAATCATAATAATACAAGTATAACTTCTTACGTGCGTACAAAGTACACACACACATTCTTTTTTTTTTGTTTGTCTTTCACCAACTATCTCATCACCCTCAAGAATTTCCAATTTCCATAAACTTGTTACCTTGTTACCTTTACAACATTCTCCGTCTATACCACTACATCCCGTTAGCATAACTTAAGCAAGATATCATGTTAATGAATACTCAGGAAGTAGCTCCTTGTAACCGAATGTAAGTATGACACGTTATCATTGCATGATTACAGACGGCATACATTTGCATGTGTTTGTGAGCTTGGAGACGTTTGGAGACGTCTTAACTACTAATATGTATGTTCTTCAATATTGGCTTGATCTTATGGATCTTTAGCATCTTTAACAACCAGACATTGTTCTAACTCTGGTTTTTATTTGAAGCATTTAGTTACTTGTAATCGTTGACGCGTTGGCCTGAAGATGCTCTGAATACTTTAGAGAGCGCAACAGGTCGTCGGAAGGTACAATAAATGATTGAGAGTACGTCTGTTTTTTACTTCATTTAAAATGAACTCTCACATGTAACCCATTCAACATTTGAATATTGAAATGTTTATGATTATTTATTTATTTATTAGGATACATAATATACCCTTGTATTTGCCGGACACACTATAAGACAAAAAGAAGACGGATGGAACAAAATTCTCAATTCTAATAAATTAGAGACTGTGGGAATATAAACCAAGCAGAGGAAGGCCACAAATGACATGGGCAGATGATGTCAAGAAGCCATTGGGCTCTAGGTGGGTAACTGTAGCAACAGACAGAAAAGAATGGAAAAGGATTTAGGAGTCCAAAGATGGACCGAAGAAGGCTAATTAGATAGATATGCCCTTGTAAACATTATTCACGCCAACGTTTCTGATAAAACCAATGTTAAGGATGCCCTCTGATACAAAAAAAATCTTTAATTCTAGTCTGCAATGCTAAGTCTAGTTGCGAAAAAGCTAGTCAGCAATTCTAGAATCTCAGATGGTGAATCGGTCTGCCCGTTTCACTA
The DNA here is from genome assembly GCF_917563875.1 of Diabrotica virgifera virgifera. Lineage (NCBI taxonomy): Eukaryota > Metazoa > Arthropoda > Insecta > Coleoptera > Chrysomelidae > Diabrotica > Diabrotica virgifera. The sequence goes on along the minus strand of NC_065446.1, from coordinate 64,864,029 downwards.
TTATAGATGAAAAGATTACTTTAAAGAGCTTTTAAATGAAATACCCACAATTGAATATGACGAAGAACTGAAATAAAATGCCGATCAAGAACGAACAGAGGAAAGACTGCCTAGCTAAAAAGAAATAAAAGAAAGAATAGAGAAGCTGAAGAAAAATAAGAACCCATGAAAGGATGAAGTAACAGCTGAAATGTTCAAATACGGAGGACCGTATTTCCAGCATTTGGAAAGTTGCTGACAGAAATATGCGAACAAGAACACATACCGAAAGAACACTTCAGCCACACTATGCCCAATTCACAAAAAAGTTTATGCCATAATTACAGGGGAATAGCGCTACAAATTGTTGCATATAAAATACTGGCCGTACATAAATTTAAAAGATATCACAAAGATAGATAATGACATAGAAGAATATCAATATGGATTCAGCAGAAAACAGATTCACAGTAGACCAAATTTTCTTGCTGGGCGAAATGCAAGCAGAGAGTTACGAATATAGGAAATCTATAGTGGCTCTATTCATCGACTTTAAACAAGCTTTTGACAAAGTAAAACGGAAAAAAATATATAAGGCACTACGTACAATGGGAATTAGTGAAACGTTAGATATAATGATAAATGATAAAAGTGAACTCAGATAATCAGAGAAAACGGTTAAAATAAATGGAAACGAGACAGATAAATTTTAAGTCAGTGAGAGGATGCGATAAGGAAAGCCACTGTCATTATTGTTGTTCGGTATCATTCTGGAAATTGTCGTCAAAGAAGCTGAAATCAACAGGACAGGACTTGTACTAAAACACAACCCAGCATTCGCTAATGACATAGTACTGATAGTCAGAAGTAAACAAGAATTAAAAGAAATACTAAAAAGACTAGAAGCAAAAGCGAGAAAGAAAAGGGTATGCATAAACGAAGAAAATATTAAATATATGGAATGGGCAGAATGAGAATACATACAAAGAAAATGCTTAACAATAATAAGAGAAAAAATATATAAATTCGAAAAAATAGAAAGAAACGACACCAAATACGAAGGAAGAAATCCAAGCAAGACTTTTATGGCTGGTAATTTTTGTATCTTGTATCTTTGCTCTACATAGGTTATTAAGAAGTAGAAAAATATCTAGAAGGGATATGACAAGAATATAAGAGCTAGAAGACCTATAGCATCATATGCGAGTTAAACATGGACCATGAACAAATTCGAACAAATCATGCTTCAAGTGAAAGAAAGAAAAGTCCCTCGGAAAATATTTGGAGGAAAGTTATGGAATGAAACGTGGATAAAAAGACCAAATATATGTAGAACTAGAAAAGATGTATGGAGGACCGAATATCGTAGGGATAATAAAATCACGAAGACTGAGATAGTCGGGGAAAAGACATAGAAGAACTTGGCAAATCAGCCAAAAGAAAAGAATGGAAAACAATAATAAACGAAGCCATGGGCCTTCGAGGCCTGGAGAGCTAAATTATATCCTATGCATACAATATTACATACATTTACATCAGATTATAGTGGATATTCGATCAATAAAGTCTAATTCATAAAAAGTTTATAAAGGAAATCAAAATATAGGAAATTTAGGAGATTGGTTTGACTCTTTATTGTCATAGAATACAGAATGGGAAAAAGAAGATTAATACAATATTTTATTTGATTTGTGCAAACCATAAGCTTTTTCGCAACTTTTATAAATCTGTAATACTTATAAAAAATATGAATGCCATGATTTTTAAGTAGGTACTCTGCCGGCTATGTATCGGATAAATAAAAGACTTTCTAACCTTTGCGGCGAATGCAGAACAAAGAGCTTTATTCGCTTTGATGATTTTTAAATAAAAAATAATCTCCTTGCGGTATAGTTCACTGGTACTCTAATGCTTTAGGTTGAGGAACAAACCTTTAAACGTTTTGTGATGCTTTTGTAACAACTAAGCGGATACCTTTGAATCACATTGTGTAACAGAAGTGGTAAGGTGCATGATGAGTTTAAATGATAGAGTTTGGATTTTAACAAGTAACTTCCTTCCTGTTAGTCCTGGTATTATTCTGGAACATGTGTGTTAAATCAAAAGATTATAATAGAATTATGAAAGTTTAATTGGCAGAACGTATTTGAAATGTTATCTTATACAATTGCAGCTCTATGATATGGTTCTGTAACACTATTTAACTAGCTATATATAAAAAATCACCTTTCTTTCTTTTAATATTTTCTTTTATAGTCCATGTGGTGAGACCGCTCCCGTCTGAAAACCATTTCTAACTCGGTTTCTCTGCGGATTTATATTCAAAAATGTCCCCTTGAAACAAATCTGAAGGGTACCGGACGGACTTTTTGGGCAGAAATTGTTTAAACATTTTTTTAAACAAATACATAAGATCACCTTTTATTGTTTCAAAATATATATTTTTAGGTTTTTCGGGTCATTCTAAACAAGAAAGGTAGAGAGAGTTCACAGTACCTACACTTATGGGCAAGTATGATAAGGACATCTCAAAAGTACTGGGTACAAATAGGTAATTTTTATATTTTTAAATCAAATATCCAGTAAGGACTCAGTAAGGAGCCACATTTTATTTAAGTGATTTGGTTTGTATAAACTGTTTGTATTAACTGTTTTTATGTAGTGTACACACTACAGTATCATGTTAAGTAAACATTTCTGGCTACTATCAGAGGTGTAGGATAGAGAAAATTGAATGGTTGACCCTTCACACTTTCTACGCCACTGGCGGAATTACTATTTTAGCGCAATTTTTCGATTCTCAAAAACTTTATATGCAAATAAAGTACTCTTCATTCGTAATGATAAAATCATTAGTTTTCAAGATATTTGAAGTTGAAAATGAAGGGGCACAATATAAATTGTCCTTTTCATGAGCATTTTTCAGTGCGTAACAAATGATGGGAAAAAGGGTAAGTCCGTGATAATACACATTTATGACATTTATTCTAACATGACAGTTGAGTTAAATCTGACAGTTGTCACATTTTATTTTCAATTCGGAATAAAAACAAATCAAATGTGTTTCTTGCATTTATAAAATGGTATTTTCTTTGATTTGTGTAGTCTTATAAATTATACAGATTATATTTGTAATATTATTATCTAATTAAAAAAAATATTTTTTTTATTATGGCGCCATCTATCGACAACCAGGACCGCGTTTAGGTCAATTGACGCCCTAGGCACTTCTCTAGTAGCCGCCCTTCAAACATGTACCTACCATTTTTGCGAAAAAAAAAATGCAGAAATTTTTATTTAAATAAGAATACACTAAAAATAGATTTAGACTACAATGTTAATATACCTATAACAGAAAAAATCGTCACTCCAGTTCGATCACATCAAAGAATTATTTTCAAAAAAAGACTTTTCAAAAAAAAATTTTTGTTAACAAAATCGACAAATTGTTAACACGTTCTTGCGTCATACTTAATGAGAAATTATTTTTAATTCTTGACATTTTCGAAAATGACCTTTCAGAGGACACGTTGGCAACTGGGATGCCTAAATAAATGTGCAAAGCAATGTAAAAATTAGAGAAAATATCTTTCAATCATCTTAGTGCAGTCACTGAAGGTTTTCACCTCCGATTTCGTTGAACTTTCATCGATTTTCATGAAAATTGGTGAGTGGTTAGAGGATACCTCAAGGAACAAAGGTGATATAATGCCAACTTGCGCTTTTGCCGTGGTGGTGGACGCCACCTCTTCTCAGCGGTGAAAATTATTATTTTTTTAATAATACCATAAATCAATAGAGAGACAAATTCATCAATACTTTTTGAGTTATTAAAGATCAAAGATTTTATTTTTTCGTAAAAAATGCATGTTCTAAAGCTGTTTTTCACGTATAACTCAAAAGCTATAAGTTTTTACATAAAAGTTATTATTTTATTATCAAAATTAAAGATAATAAAATCTGAATACACACCTCACTTAAAGAACTAAACTAATGTTAACTCAAAATGAGTTATGGGTAATTGAATGTATATTTTTTTCGACGAGTACGCAAATCTAAATATTCAAGCTTAAATAACTAGAAAATGATGCATTTTATAAAACATACCTGTAAAATATAATAATTTCAACAATTTTGACCGGTTTAAAATTCATATTTTTGAAAAAAAAAATTTTAAAAAATCAAAATTTTTTAAAATTATCGTAATTTTCATTTCCTTTTGATAATAACTCCAAAAATACTCAATATACGTAAAAAGTGATATATGTATAACCAAATTTTAGTTTTTTCTGTATCAATTATTTTACCTTTTTACTATTTCTTTAGGGTAAAATAATACACGAGGTAGAAACAATTAAAGATTAAATTTTGCTGCGAGAACCATGTAACCGGGGCCATCCAACCTGTTATTTTTAAAAAAGTAAGGCGTTTGAAAGATTAAATTCAACGTGATTTAATAGCCATTCAAATTAACTTTTAAATGGTTTTTAGGCAAACCTGATATCCTGAAAATTAACGGAGTTATTAAAAAAAAACAATAACTTTTTTGGAAAAATTTTTAAAAGATAGATTTTGAAAAATATTTGGTGCATAAATTTTAATGCTATCAACTTGTTCTGAGGCTCATTTGATAGATATTTCTAAGTACCTACTTTGACAAATGTTTAATAAGGTTATGTTATAAAATGCATCATTTTCCCGTTATTTAAGCTTGAATATGTACTTAGATTTGGGTACTCACCGAAAAAAATATACATTCAATTACCTATTATAACTCAAAAATACCAAGTTTCTTGTAAAAGGTATATATTAAAATACCCTAAATAAGGGTCAAAATACAAAACGTTTTCGGATTAAGGAATCCATCATCAGTGTTTAAAAGCCAAAATTTGCATGCCTGAGCCACCAAAATGTATAGGGTAAAAAACCCTTTAAATATAAATAATAAAGATGTTTTACATATTTATATAAAATTCATCGGATGTAATAGATAAACCTGGATGTTACCCAGGGCAACACAGGACTCTCCCCACGTGGTTGGAACTTTTTTTTTTTTTTTTGGTGAAAACCTCACATATTGGATTTCAATGGCCAATATTGAAATCCAATATGTGAGGTTTTCACCAAAAAAAGTTCCAACCACGTGGGGAGAGTCCTGTGTTGCCCTGGGTAACATCCAGGTTTATCTATTACATCCGATGAATTTTATATAAATATGTAAAACATCTTTATTATTTACATTTAAAGGGTTTTTACCCTATACATTTTGGTGGCTCAGGCATGCAAATTTTGGCTTTTAAACACTGATGATGGATTCCTTAGTCCGAAAACGTTTTGTATTTTGACCCTTATTTAGGGTATTTTAATATATACCTTTTACAAGAAACTTGGTATTTTTGTGATTTATGGTATACAGCCAGCTACAGGAAGTTTATTTTCCTCGTGGATTTTATTATAACTCACTTTTAGTTAACATTAAAATGTTTTTCCAGTAAGGAGTTTATTTCATTTTTTATTAGCTTCAATTTTGGTAATAGTAATTATTTGGTAAAATCTTATAGTTTTTGAGTTATTTATGAAAAATCGGTTAAAAACATGCATTTTTCTCAGGAACAATTAAAATCTTTGATCTTTAATAACCCAAAAAGTTTTGATTTATTTTAATAACTTTATGCAACAAATTTTGCTTAGAATTTGTCCGTCTGTCTAATTTTGGGGATATTTTTAATAAAATAATTTTCACCCCCGTTAAGGGGTGGCATCCACCCCCAGGGTAAAAGCGCAAGTTGACACCATCTCACCTTTGTTCCTTGAGATATCCTCTAACCACTCACCAATTTTCATGCAAATCGATAGAGGTTCAACGAAATCGGAGGTAGTAGCTCATATCCACATTCAGTGACTCTAACTCTTCTTATATCAAATTGGTGATTTTATTGTGATATCCAAATGGCCCTTTAAGTGAATGAATTCATGTATGAATGATGTATCTTGGTCGTCTTTATATTGTATTAGATTTTTAGCTTCTTTAATAATTTCTTCATTGATTAATTTTGGCGAATCTGTGAATAACACGAAAACGTTGATAAATAAGTCGATAAGATTCCAGACGTCTATTCAGGTGTCTTATCAGAGTGTCGATTATAATATAGAATGTGTGGATTTTCATCTCATCACTAGCTCAAAAGTTTAGTTCATCATCGGCCTCCTCGTCAAATTGAATTTTTCTTTTTCTCTTTCTTATTCCTTCATATGTTTTATTTGGGCACAATTTTTTGGCTTCCTTGCGGTAAAGTAATTTGATAGAGCTTCATACTCTTTAAGATCCATAATTTTTATATACAAATATTTTTTGTACAGTATTCTTGCCGCCCTCTCATAATGTGCCGCCCTAGGCAACTGCCTATATTGCCTAATGGATAAAGCTGCCCTGTCGACAACTAGAATAACTAGAATAAATATTGTAAATGCCTTTAATCACGGACGTGCCTTTTTTTCTGTCACATACAATTTAATGCGTTAGAAAGAAATCGAAAAACTGTGACGCACTGAAAGATGATCATGAGAAAAAGAATAGCACGAAGTAGCTGTGCCGTTTCATGATCAACTTCAAATATCTCGAAAACTAATGAATGTATGACTATTAATGAAGAAAATATTATTTACATAGAAAGTGTTGGAGAATCTATATATTGCACTAAAATAGCAATTCCACCAGTGACGTAGGAATCGAATTTGGGAATAGTCAACCATTCACTATCCCCTGTCGTACGCCTCTGGTAGTAAAAAAAGTACAAGATCCTTTGTAAAATGTATATTTAAAAGACCCCAATAAGGGTTACATCACAAAACAAAACGTTTTCGGGTTAATAGGTAATCCATCATCAGTGATGGATTACATATTGGATTCAATAACCTCTGGTAGTAGTCAGAAATGTTTTTTATCATAATTTCGTAGGGTGTATAGTACCTACACTTTCTGCCAAGTATGACGAGGATATTACAAATAGTTTTCAAGTACCTACTGGGTAAAAATAGTTATTAAATTTTTAAATAAAACACTCTGTAACTCAGTAACTTATTAACCCAAAACTGATCAAAAACATAGATTGTTTCATATTAAATTAACACATTCGATAGTAGCGGATAAATCGAAAAATATTTTTTTTATCAAAAAAATGTATAGAACATTTTTTTGCTTAGAATTAATCTTTTTACAAATTTTTGCGGTCAAGATATAATAAAAAAGTTACACCCCCGAGATGGAGTGTCAACCACCCCATGGTAAAAGCGCCTTTCAGCATGATATAGATTTTAATCCTTGGTCTATTCACTACTTATTCTCAAATTTTCAAGAAAATCGATCCATTCTGTAAAAATTGCCAGGTGGTAACCTTCGGTTCCTGGACTATGTTACTGTAGTTTAGCGGTTGTTTCAGTGTCTTAGTCTAAGTAGCCAATATGACTGAGCAAAGCATTAGTGATGAAATATAAACAAACAATGTATAAGCCGTGTGAAGTTGGCACCTCTAAATACGATTTTTTCAATTTTTTTTATTTTTTTAATTGTCTATCAAATGTCCACTCTTGTCCAGCAAAAATTTTTTTGTCCACCTTTTATTTACGAGATACTAAAAAAACGTGAAATAAGGCCCAACACCCTGAAGTCAAAAAAACGTCGTAAAAACTGATACGTTTGATTGTCCAACTGTTGTCCACACTTGTCCAGGCATTTTTTTTAATTGTCCACCTTTTATTTATTTAAATTAGCAATAATTATCGTTTGTTAGTAAAAATGCCAAAAATGAGAATTTTTGGAAATTTTTTTTCACGTTTGATTGTCCATCGAATGTCCACACTTGTCCAGCAAAAATTTTTTTTGTCCACCTTTTGTTTACGAGATACTAAAAAATCGTGAAATAAGGTCCAACACCCCGAAGTCAAAAAAACGTCGTAAAAACTGATACGTTTGATTGTACAACTGTTGTCCACACTTGTCCAGGCATTTTTTTAATTGTCCACCTTTTATTTATTTAAATTAGCAATAATTATCGTTTGTTAGTAAAAATGCCAAAAAATGAGAATTTTTGGAAATTTTTTTTCACGTTTGATTATCCATCGAATGTCCACACTTATCCAGCAAAAATTTTTTTTTGTCCACCTTTTGTTTACGAGATACTAAAAAAACGTGAAATACGGCCCAACACCCCGAAGTCAAAAAAACGTCGTAAAAACTGATACGTTTGATTGTCCAACTGTTATCCACACTTGTCCAGGCATTTTTTTTAATTGTCCACCCTTTATTTATTTAAATTAGCAATAATTATCGTTTGTTAGTAAAAATGCCAAAAAATGAGAATTTTTGGAAATTTTTTTCACGTTTGATTGTTTATCGAATGTCCACCCTTGTCCGGCAAAAATTTTTTTTGTCCACCTTTTGTTTACTAGATAATAAAAAAACGTGAAATAAGGCCCAACATCCCGAAGTCAAAAAAACGTCGTAAAAACTGATACGTTTGATTGTCCAACTGTTGTCCACACTTGTCCAGGCATTTTCTTAATTGTCCACCTTTTGTTTATCTAAATTAGCAATAATTATTGTTTGTTAGTAAAAATGCCAAAAATTGCGAATTTTTGGAATTTTTTTTTACGTTTTATTGTCTGTCGAATGTCCACCCTTGTCCAGCAAAAAGTTTTTTTGTCCACCTTTTTTGAAAAATATAGTTTAAAATAATTTTTCAGACCGGGAAAAAGTACAGTTTTCCGAATTCAAGATAAAGTCGTCAAAACTGACAGGTTTCGATTGTCCAATAGTTTTGCCACACGTGTTCAGGCATTTTTTTTACTTTTCCACTTTTTTCTTCATTATAGGAATAGTTGTAGTTTTTTAATAAAAATGTCAAGAAAAAAAACAAATCTAATATTTACTCGTATGATTGTAAATCTCGGCTTCGCCTCTGTGTACAAACTTCACACTCGTAAATAAAATAAGTCCTAGTTATGTAATATACTATTTTTGAAAAAAAATTTCATATTTGATTGTCAATCGAATTGATATCCTTGTTTAGCTAAAAGTTTTTTCTGTCTACCTTTTGTTCAAGAGATTTAAAAAAAAAAACAAGAAATAACGCCCCGCACTCCTAATTGAAAAAAAAGATTCGTGAAAACCGCTACGTTTAAATGTCCAACAATTTTCCACACGTGTCCAAGCATTTTTTTACCTGTCCATCTTTCTTTTACATTTTATATCAATAATTTTAATTTGTTATCAAAATCTTCAGAAAATGCAAATTTTTGGAAAATTTGTCTTTTACGCTTGATTGTCTATCGAATATCCACTCTTGTCCAGCAGGAAGTTTTTTTTTTGTTCACCGTTTATGAAAAATATGGATTCAACAATATTTTGAGATTGACAAAAAGCGCAGCAATTCGACTTTGGAAATAGTCGTTCAAAATCCAAAGGTATGATTATCCAAGAAGCTTGCCCCAACGGTAATTAAGACGTATATTCTCAGCAACTATAATGCCAAATTCAGTAATATTTACAAGAGACTAAATATCTTGGTCGTAACTTAGTCAAACAAAATCAATGGTAGTACATTTTGCACCACGGATAAATAGCTAATTTTTCATGGTGAAGGCTCAAAAATTGTGATTTTGCGTTACGCACACGTACAAAAATCACGCTTTTTGTGGCTGAAGCATGAAAATCCTTTTTTTTTGCATGTGTAAAAAGTTGTGTTCGTATGTATGTACACATGAAATAATCATACGAGTGAATAAAAAATTCTGTCCATGATGCGAAGAGATATTTATTCGAACACAGGCTAAAAATCTCACTTTCGTCCACGCTGCGGACAGAAAACTGAACTATTTTACATGTAATATAATTAAATAGAATATTTTCAAGTATATATTTATTTTAGAAAATGAATTGAACAATTTTTCAAATAACTATAACTGATGAGCAAGTTGCCTGTTCATAGCTTTTACCCTATGATCGCAATTGCGATCAACAAAAAAAAAAGAAAAATAGAAAGTGTACAAATAAAAAAAATGCCAAAATAGGTCTAGACATCAGTTGGACAGTCAAATCTATTAGTTTTTACGACCTTTTTTCAAAGTCCAGGTGCTTGGCATTATTGGTCAAATATATGTATCATTTTCTAATGATCTCTTAGGCTAAAAATGGACAACGAAAATTTTCTTGCTAAGCAATAGTAAAAGTTAAAAACATCAAACAAACAATACTATATTTCTTCACTAGTGTGGAAAAGTTTTGTTAAACGAATCTGAGGGTTGCAATGCGAGCCGAAGCGAGCATTGTAATCAGATGAGTTAAAAACTGTTTCACACTAGTTAAGAACGATATTTTATTCAACAATGTGTGAAAATGCGAATATCGCATCGCTCGAGCGTGTGGAAAAGTAACCTTTCCTACAGGGCGTTGAATAAAAATATCATTTTTTGGAATTCGCATTCATGATGCATTGTTGCTACCAAACTAAAAAATATTGCTGAGAAAAAACCAATGTTTCACAAGTAATGAAAATGTCTGAACACGAATGGACAACTATTGGACAATCCAAAGCTTTTAGTCCTGACAACTTTTTGGTTCAGTCCTGACCAAAAAGGTGGACAAAAAACTTTTTGTTGGACAAGGGTGGACATTCGACGGAAAATCAAAGGTGAAAAAAAATTTCCAAAAATTCTCATTTTTTGGCATTTTACTAACAAACAATAATTATTGCTAATTTAAATAAATAAAAGGTGGACAATTAAAAAATGCCTGGACAAGTGTGGACAACAGTTGGACAATCAAACGTACCAGATTTTACGACGTTTTTTTGACTTCGGGGTGTTGGGCCTTATTTCACGTTTTTTTAGTATCTCGTAAACAAAAGGTGAACCAAAAAAAATTTACTGGACAAGGGTGGACATTCGATAGACAATCAAACGTGAAAAAAATTTCCAAAAATTATCATTTTTTAGCATTTTTACTAACAAACGGTAATTATTGCTAATTTAAATAAATAAAAGGTGGACAATTAAAAAAAATGCCTGGACAAGTGTGGACAACATTTGGACAATCAAACGTATCAGTTTTTCCGACGCTTTTTTGACTTCGGGGTGTTGGGCCTTATTTCACGTTTTTTTAGTATTTCGTAAACAAAAGGTGGACAAAAAAAATTTTTGCTGGACAAGAGTGGACATTTTATGGACAATTAAAAAATAAAATTTTTTTTGAAAAAATCGTATTTAGAGGTACCAACTTCACACGGCTCAATGTATAAGAGTTTGTATTAAAACATTAAACCTAGGATATCATTAACTACATCAGCTACCAGGATATAAAATGAATTATAAGTTTTATAAAATTAATCAAACGTGTGCGTATACCATCTTCTTATTAGCTAACCTGATACAGGTATTGGGTTACCAGGAATTATCATAAATTGGTCTTGCCGCTATTTCTCCATGTTTCTCGATCTTGCGCCAATCTTTTACATTGTGATAGTGAAACACTATACCTAGTTGAGATAATGTCGAGGTACCTACCTTGTAAGAAATTTGCTACTGGCTTTTTACCTTGCGCCACCCTCTATTATGCGCTTCGTTAATGATGTTTTTTCGGAAGACGTGTTCAAAATAGAATATTATTCGCTCTATTATAAGTGACCTTAACCTTTTTTTAATGTTTAGTTACACTTTTTTATGGGAAGGAGATGGTAAGTCTAAAGACTGTACCAGGCCTTGTCCCGAAGCATGACGTTCCTTCGTAAAATGATATTTCATCGCAAAATAATATTCCATCGTACCTATAAGGATATTCCATCTAAAAATGAAGAAGAATGCATATGCATATTACTATCCTGAAAAGTATTTTTTCTACGAGCGTGCAAAAATGTCTACTTTCGCGCACGCATTTTAGTTTAGAAAGTTTCACTTTTCCGCACGCGTGTTACTTTTCCGCACGCGGGTTACTTTTCCGCACGCGGTTTTTACTTTTCCGCACGCGTGTTAATTTAGATATGTTAATATGGCCTTAAAGTAATTATAATACATGCAATAAACTAATATTTAGATATTATTTACTAATTTATTTCAAATATATCCTATTGTGTTCCTGTTTTAATGAAATTAACGCGACAATTCGATGAAATAAAATTATTTTGACATAATATTCGAAAGTCAAATCGGTAGACAATAACAGTCGTTTTGAATCATCGTCATGGAAACCAAGATCGTCGTCATGCTAACTAATTATATTGAAAGTTTGTTTTTGACAACCTTGTCAAAGAATTAATTTGTGTATGTATTTTCATATTAATTAAATTAATTGATTAAGCTTTGGTAATTTTTTAAGGATTCTTAGAAAAAATATTGTTCCTAACTCTTGCAGAAAGTCTCTTTTCCGCACTCGACTGCTTGCCGAACTCCCGCTTCGCGTCGTTCGGCAAACTGCAGTCTCGTGCGGAAAAGAATGACTTTCTGCACTTGTTAGGAAAATAACCATTTTTAGTGTTTAGTTTTAAAAGACAAAAGGAAAATAACTTATTTTTAAAAAAATAGTAACCACACCTGAAAAAAAAAAGAATTAAATAAATGCAGGACGTGTATAGAACGCCCTTTGATTTTTGTTATCTGTTTATGATTCTTTGATGCAAGGTTTCACTTAACAAAATGTAATATGCTATCCATATCCCTCTTTTATAAACTAAAATCTGTATACTTTTTAATTCCACCCCATCTATTGACTCAGTTCACTCCTCTTTACCCTGTTCAACAAATGTGAGGTACGGATCATTATGCACTAATCCAATGACGTACTGATATCATTTAGTAAGGGGCTTGAACTATATAAAACAAGAGGCAGAAAAATAAAAAGTAAAGTAATAAGTAGTTCGGTCCAAATTTTACGTTAAAAAAGATGTATATTATTATTTTAAGATAATTTTTGTTTTCTTGAAAGATAATAGAACAGTCACAGAGCAATTCGTAAAAATAAATTCTCATTATATTATTTTGAAAATTTTTTGCTTAATTAGAAATCCAATGAAATCAATTAATTTGTGGTCATCTGATTGAATACAACCAATAAAACCAACATTATACTGAAAACAGATCCCATGGGCTGTTTTCACTCAATCACTTAGCTATGGATACCTACATTTCGTTTCATTTCGATTTTGACATTTAAAATATTCAATATTTCAAAATGTCACGATTTGGTTGTAATACTGATGAGAATATTAATGAAATTATCGAATCAAATATACCAAAGAATACTGTTTACAGTAAAAAATTTGTATGGAAAGCGTTTATGGACTTTTGCAATGATAGAAAATATGAATTAGATGGAAATCGGACGGTGGAAGAATTGGCGTCGATTTTAAAGGATTGGGCTGTGAACATGAGAAGAAAAGATGGTACAGAGTTTAAAGAAGCTACTGTCAAAACCATGTGGAACCTAACAAGTAAGCTTTTACAAGAAAAGTATTATAAGGAAATGAAAGTTATTATTGACCCATTCAAAAGCGTTGTATTTCAACAAGCGCGAGCTGCCCGCGATTCTATACGACGAAAACTACATCTTCATCAGTTATAGAAACTAACATGTCTGGATCTTCATTAAATTTTTCTAATTGTTCCTTTGTTCATTGCACATTTAAATAAATTGTTTCTGCTCTGTATTTTTTTTTTCATAACCAGCAAAAAATTTTCTATCCGAATAACCCTCGAACATTGATAAATGCTCAAAAATTTTTTAACAACTTTCTCAAGCTTGTTGCTTACAGGCAACAGACCTCCGCCTACGGCGTCGGTCTGTTTCCAAGCAACAAGCTTTCGAAATAAAATTTTTTCGAACAATTATCAATGTCCTTGGGTTATTACTACTGAAAACGAAACCAGACAAGGTGAAAGGGGAGTAGGATTATTATAATATTTACTCTACATGAATATTAAAATTATGATTACAATCAGCGTTTCTTAAGAGGATCGGTACGTATTTTCAGCTGCAATGCTATTCAAATGGGGATTTATTTTTTTCGAATCTTGAGAAAACTAATAAGTATTTTTTAAAAATTTAAAAGCAGAATGAAAGATTACGTTATTAGCGAGGGCCGAAAGTCCCTGAGAACTTCTATAATGTTTATTTTCACAAGTTACAGGGGTGAAAAACTAAGAGAAAATGTAGTGTGATTTTTAATTTCAAATATCTCATTCGAAAAAAACTTCTTATATATTCTAAGGGACTTTCGGCCCTCGATAATAATTTTGTCTTTCATTTTGTGTTTAAATTTTTTAAAAATAGTTATTAGTTTTTTCAGGATTCGAAAAAAATGGACACCATGTCCGTGGAAATCGAACATTCGCTATCTTTGTCATACAACGCACTCATTTGAATATAATGTTATGACAAGACTCAAGACAGTGACAAGTAGAGATGTGTCCGACCCGCTATTTTGATATAGCAGTTCATTCTACTACTGCTTTTTAACGCTTTTACGATGATAATAAAATCAATCAAAGAGTTGTTTATTAAATAGTATTGATAGTGTATTTAAAAAATAATAATTTATGTAAGGAGTACAATTAATAAAAAGTTATTTATTGTTTATATATTATTTATGGAAAATACAAGTATTTCAAGTCATTAAAGTTCAAATAAAATTTATTTTATAAGAGTTTGTTCCGATAACCGTAAATAGGTACGAGTTTAGCTATAAAGTAAAGTGCCCATGGTGGCATAAAATGTAGTAAATGCTAATGCTTCAAGTACGTACTACATTTTTGAAGATTTCACTACACTTAAAAAGCATTTGCTTTTCTCCGTAGTATTTGCTACTATTTACCAGCCTACATATAAGAATGTACTACGCTTTTGAAGTATGTGCTTGTTTAGTAGTATTTTGCTTCAGTTTAAGTGAAGTTGGTGGGTGGACGTCTTCGACGTAGGTATTTTTTTGTTACAATATGGCAGCATTTATATGAATGTGTGTCATAGAAAAATTTACAAACTAAGAAGAAGATTCTTAATTTTTGGGGGCATTCTTTTATCAAATAAAATTTAATATTTGTGAAGAAGATTAACAAATAACAATTGTTCATATTTATCCTCGCGTAACTCTTTTGTCGCTTCGGATCTGAGTCACTCATTTTTGCTCATGTACAATTGTAATAATTTGGTATGTAAAAATGTGAATTCACAAATCACAAGCACATGGAAAACTAATTCCATCACGATTGGTGTAATGCAGACACGGCTGGCGCTACGCTTTGTAGTAGATACTTCTGATCAGTAGTAGGTACTTCTGTTGTGTAGTAATAAATAGTTTACTCCTTTAAACGAGAATAAAAATTTAATGCGAAAATTATTGGTTTACCGATAGATTTTATAGATCATATTTTCACTATAAATTTAAAATTAATTTGGAAAATAAAAAAGTAATTAATTTGATTTATGTAAAAAAGTACTTACTTCAATTGAACTAACCGTCTATTTCTTCGCTTTTCAGTAACACATTTCTTGAACAACGTCCCATATTTTAATTTGCGCAAATAAAGAAATAAATAAAGTCTTTATAAATTAATTGAGTAATACTACATTTATACAACGCAGTTCTTCACATGTTCAAACCTTATCTAAGCTTTCCATGGTAACAGGACATTATTAAAATAACTTTACAACTTTTTTTCTTTTTCGTCTATTTGTATAGTATATAAATAATGTAACCACTGAATACATAATTAGTGAAAAAATAATCCTATCATTTATACAAGTAAAGGTTATCCAAGAACATTCAAAAACTGAACGAAACCGAAATAGCCATCTCTACCTTTCTAATAACAATGTCACTGTCAACCTAATGTTTACATCTGCAGTTTCCATACCAGTGAGAATTTTACTACACGTAATTTGCCGTGTAAAGACAGAAAAATTAGGGATAGCCGTAAAATATTTGCGAATTATGTACCCATAGCCTTAACTCAATAATGGTAAATCTAATGGTAATATTTGCTTAAGGCGTCTAATTTGTTGACTATTGTCCAATAAATTTAACGCTAACATATTCATGTAGTTCTCTAGTCTTTGTAAATATTTATCAGTGTATGACACTATCACTTCACTCACAGTTGGCGCTTGAAGAAAGCATAACAATAGATATAAAAACAGCAAATACTACAAAAGAATAAAATATGGCACATAATCATTTAGGCCAAGACTGACATTGAAAAATCAGGCGTCCCATGACCTCAGCTTGCATTTAAAAAATCTCAAATTACATCTTTACGCAAACACTAATGACGTAATGTCCAACACATATAAATCAATTAATTCTTCTTCGTGTACCATGTCCTTTCAGAACGTTGGTTACCATCGCAGCTATCTTAATTTAAGTTGAGCTATCTGAATTGAGTTTGTCCATTGCATAATATTTTGTAGCAACCTATATTTGGGACCTCTCATTACATGTCCGAAGTACTCTAACTTTCTCTTCTTGATACTTTTTATAATCTCAGTAGACTTGCTTAGACGTTCCTGTATTGTGAACTTTCGAGTCTTCTGCACCCAAGAAACTTTCAAAATTCTTCTATAGCATCACATTTCGAAAGCCTCAAGGCGATTAAGATCACTTTTATTCACAGTCATAGACTTGGCACCATAAAGTAAGACCGGGAACACCTAGCAGCGAAGTAGGCAGATGCGCAGTGCCAGTTTGAGGTCTCGGGTACATAATACCTAATATGTCGGTTCGCTAAACTCAGACACAACTTTCTAGTGATTTTAGTAAGTAATTTTGCCAATGGCAAAAAACTAATTACTAAATAGATAATAATTACTAAATAGTTAGTAATTATGCCAATTTTGCTAAAATTGGCAAAAAACAAAAAATTACCTACTAAAATCACAAGCCAGTTGTGTCTGAGTTTAGCAAACGGACGATATGAATGAATTATCAAGAAGACCCCAAAAATTATAGAGGTATAAATCTACTGAACACCGCACTTAAGCTAACCACAAAAGTCCTAGCCAGCAAAATCAATAAACTAACCACTTCGAGAAGGCCATCGAGTATAATAAACCAACATATCTATGTTTTATAGACCTGACAAAGGCTTTCAATCGCATCCAAGTTGAAGACCTCTTACACTTCTCGCTCTCCTGTCGTTTCCCCATTACTGAGCATCGTGATTTCTTCCAATATTCCTAACAATGTTTCTCCATTGGTCTCTATCTTCAGCTGCTCTAAGAGCGTCGCAGAATGAGTTTCCAGCTGAATGCTTTATTTGGTCAGACCATCTAGTTGGTGATCGTCCTCTTGATCTTCTCCCCGGAACGTTTCCAGAAACAATTAATATCTCCAAACTGCTGTCACCTCTGCGAACCACGTGACCAAAGAATTGCAGAATTCGTTGCAGACATATTGTGGACAGCCTTTTTTTAATATTGAGTTGGTTTAGAATGGAAACGTTTGTCCTATGAGCTGTCCAAGGTATGCGCAGCATTCTTCTCCAGCACCACATCTCAAAGGCATCAATTTTTTGGCGCTCGCATGCGCGAAGAGTCCAAGTCTCTGCTCCGTATAGAAATATTGAGAATACAAGGGCATTCACCAGTCTCATCTTGATATTTTGAGAGAGAGATCTGTCTTTCCAAAGTTTAGTTAGGCGACTCATCGCATTTTTTGCCATACCAATACGTCTCCGAACTTCTGCTTCACAGTTACCATCGTTAGTTATACTAGACGCGAGATAGACAAAGGTGTTTACTATCTGGTATTCTTGTAATATGTTAGTCAGTTGAATAGTGTTAAATCTGTCGACCACCATTATTTTGTCTTAGCTTTATTGATTTTCAGACCAACTTTATTGCTTTCGTACTCAACTTTTCGCAGAAGATCAAACATTTCTTGCTCATTTGCTGCTATAAGTGTAGTGTCATCAGCAAATCTTAAATTGGAGATTTTTCTACCAGCTACTGTTACTCCACCGGCCCATCCTTCTAAAAACATCCTCATGACATGTTCACCATAAATGTTAAATAAGTCAGGTGACAACACGCATCCTTGTCTAACACCTCTCTCGGTCTTGAATTGGTTTGAGAACTTCTGATCTAGTCGTACTGTCGCTATATTAGACTGGTACAGATTTTTAATAAGTGTCACCAGGTGCATTGGTGCGCCCATTTCTATTAAAATTGACCACAGATTTATCCAGCTTACACAATCAAATGCCTTTTGGTAGTCAACGAAGTATATAATCATAGGTACTTGAAATTCTCTAGACTTTTCAATGAGTTGTCTCAGGTTCAGGATTTGTTCCCTTGTACCTTTACCCTTTACAAACCCCGCTTGTTCCTGAGGTATTTGGTAATGTAGATAGGTTTTTAATCTGTTTTTGATGATATGCAATAAGATTTTACTAGCATGTGTTATTAGTGACAGTGTGCGGTAGTTTTCACATCTGGCAGTAGTTCCTTTTTTGTGTAGTGGGATATAAATTGAGGTACACCAATCAGATGGCCATTTACCTGAAATCCAAACAGCGACACAGATAGAATGGATGATATGTAATCCTTTGTCACCTAGTAACTGTAGTATTTCACATGGCATTGAATCAATGCCTGGGGATTTATTTCTCTTTAGTGATTTAATTGCATCTTTGACTTCAGCGAGTAAGACAGTAGGTTCTCTAGGGTAGTCAGAAGGCCACTGATTTTCTGCTGATACCTCGTTATTTTTATATAGCTCGCCACAGTAGTTTCGCCATGTTTCCAATATTTCATCAGTATCGGTCTTTAAATTACCTTCCTTATCTATTACAGACCACATTTGACCTTTAAATTCTCTGGTAAGGAGTTTGATCTTCTGGAATAAGTCCCTCGGTTCATTTCGACAGCCATGTTCCTCTATCTCTCTGCATATTTGAGAGATGTAATCAGCTTTAACTTTGCGGCACTGTTTTCTGATTTCTCTCGATAACGCTCTGTATTCTCTTACACTTACTCTATAGAAAAAACATACCAATCAATATTATACAAACCATCGAAAACATCTACTTCCATAATCGAATACATGCAAAAATAAATGGAAAACTAACACAGTTTATACCAGTACAAAGCGGACTCAGACAAGGTGACTCGTTAAGCCCACTTCTCTTTAATATAATAATGGACGAAATAATAGAAGCATTACGTAAAGGTCATGGTTACAGAATGGGGAACAAAGAAATCCAAATAGTATGTTATGCAGACGACGCCGCATTAATCGCCGAGACAGAAGACGATATCCAAAGATTAACACACATATTCAATACAACAGCTAAGAAATACAATATGATAATATCAGCAGAAAAAAAAAACAAATGTATGACATCTAAATACCCACTACGATGTAAAATCGAAATTGAAGGGATAATAATAAAGCAGCAAGCAAGGTTTAGATATCTGGGAATAGATATAACCAGCTACGGAGATGTTGAAGAGGAAGTACGACAACAAAGCTTAAAAGCAAGTAAAGCGGCGGGATCTCTTGATGACACAATTGGAAGAACAAACACCTAAGAAAAGAGACAAAAGCAAGAATCTATAAAGCAGCAATTAGACCTCTATTGACATACACGGCGGAGACAAGACCTGACACACCTAAAACAAGACGACTACTAGAAACAACAGAAATAAAAATACTTCGACGAATATCAGGGAAAAGTCTGTTGGATAGGGGAGAAGCGAAAACATAAGAAGATCATGCAATGTAGAAGACATAAATGGATGGGTGACAAAACGGAAACAGGAATGGAACGAACAAATTAGTAGAATGGCAGAGGATAGGATAGTACGAATAGCACGAGATAAGTCACCAAATGAACGAAGAAATAAGTATTGGCAGACCAAGAAAAAGATGGTGCGATAATTTAAACAATTTAGGAGGCTAATATTGAAGAAGAAACAGGCTTTAAAGCCTACATACAAGAAGGAAGAAGAAGAAAAAGAAGAAATAATGGCAAATTAAAAATCAAGTCGCCTGTTTCTGAAATAATGAATTTATTCCATCCTGTTGCGAGATACTATTATAAAAATAATAACATGAAGTTAAAACTGTGACTGCAATGATTAGACCCATAATTTGCGAAATGTACGCTCCTGTACGCTGGGGATAAATGTAAGTGCCAGTTTTAGTATGAGATTATCTCTTGAATATGAGTGACGAGTGAATGAATAGCCCTCGGATTTGTCTGTCAACCCCCGAGCCCGAGATACCAACCCATCGAACCCCAAACATTTTTCGCCATAGAATTCAACTTGGATAATTCTCGCCTAAGGCGTTGCAACTTTTTTACTCGGTCAAGTTGGCAGTCTGTTGTGGTTTGATATTTTGATTTCTGTAACCGACGTTCAGACTAATCTCGTTCAACTGTTTTTATTAATATTTTATATGGGAACATAAACAACTGCAGCCTAAATTTGAGTTTTTATATTAGGGCTAAACTGGCTGAAAAAAATTTCAAATTCGTTGGAATAATTTCAATAATAATTATGTGATTATGAAATGCTTGCCGATGTGAATTTATCTAAATTATGTGAAAAGATAACTATAAGATCAACACAGTTAAAGCTTCTAGCTAAACCTGGAATCGTTGCTGGAGTCGTGCATGTAGTGAAATGCCAATTTACAATGATACGAATTTATTTATCCTATGTTAACAAACACAAATATAAACTTATGTTAACAGTGACAACGTCTAAAGGCTAATAATAATAATAATAATAAACTGGTCTTTATTCTGTACCATTGTTTTATAGACAATAATTTTTTCAAATTAGACACGCGACCTCCTATTGTTTTTAACAAAGGACCAAGGATCCAATTTTAATAGTCAATATCTAAAGATATTGTTTATGAACCACTAATTTTCGGGTCGCACCTGTTGTATATGTTACGGTAAGGGTAGATAATTGGTAATTGTATACAATTACCGGTAATTGTATACAATTACTAGAGCCGACGGTAAATTTAGAAAATTATTTTCAATTATCTACTTTTACCGGTAATTGTATACAATTACCAAGGACCAGCGTTAAAAGTAAGTAAAATGATGAAATAAAAACAATAAATTCCAGCAGCTGTTGAAGAAGTGTGATTTTTATTAAACTGAATTAAGAACAAGAGACATCTTGTTTAACCTGAATTGAGCTTTTTTACCTGAATTAATACTACTACTTTGGTTACTTATACTTACTATTTGTTGTGACATGGCAAACTCTCATGGAACTTGGAATTACACAACTTTCCATTTTTTTACATTTACACTTATCTGTTTTACATTTACTTTTGCAAGCACATCGCCGATAGCCTTGCCCACCTTACAAAGACGTTTTTCTAACATACCTACTCGCGCAATGAAATGTTTAGTTTTGGAACCATGTCTAGAGAAATAAATGATTAGAAAAAAAGACTAAGTTTTCACTCTAATGGCATATAAAACAACATAATGCTATTCTACATCCCACCAGAATGAAAACAATGGGAACCTTCTCTGGTTACACCTCCGAGGCTTCTACAATTTGCAAGCCATACGGATGCTGAGACTAAGGAAGATGAGGGAATTCTACAATTTGCAATTCACGTCCCATCTGCTCAGCGCGGTAAAGTTCCAACGAGAATGGTTCCCTTCATACTCCACACAGAGTAAATGTAAATCAAAAGCCTCGGAGGTGTAACCAGAAAAGGTTCCCATTGTTTTCATTCTGGTGGGATGTAGAATAGCATTATGTTGTTTTATATGCCATTAGAGTGAAAACTTAGTCTTTTTTGTAGCAGTTGCCGCTAGGGCATCTATGCCATTTCGTTCGTTGCAATCCGGGACTGCACGCTGGGGTTTGTTCTGGTTGGATCGGGGAGAGCAGCATATGTGCCTCCTGATGAGAGACTAATAAGTTTCGAAACCGGTAGAGGTGCTTGCAGCACTCTCTGATTGGACTAGAATATGGTTCGGCTGTATTTTCGTTTTGCAACGAAATTGAAAATGGTTATTCATTGTTAAATAAATGATTCTTTTCAGATGGTAAATTGATTTCTGCTATACAACTGTGGAAGTCGCCCTTCTTTAGTACCTACTCCATTTATATAAATCATGTTAAACATTGTCAAACAGCTGGGTACAGCAAGCACAAGATAGAACACTTTGGAGACAAACAGGGGAGGCCTATGTCCAGCAGTGGATTGAGAGAGGCTGATGATGATGATGATGATGTTAAACATTCATAAAAACAGCCAAAAATTTCTAAAATCACTTTGTGCCCTGTCAACCTCTGGCATTCTTAATTTTACCGTATCACCGACAGGAGGAAATTTCAAGTTTGACATTTTAAGCATTTTCTTCGCTTGCTTTTCAAGACCTTCTTTTGCACATGTTCGTTTAATTGCAACATAATCTCGCCTCTCCGAAATTTTATTTAAAAAATAGTTCTTCTAGAATCGCATTAGATTCATTCACTGATGGTTGCTCAGGTTTTCCTGGTTCTTGTTCTATTAGAAGCTCATTTGGTTCGTCCACTTCCGCTACTTTACGTTCTTCAGAATCAGGACCTGATTGAGTTTCTTCTACTTGTCCTTCTGCTTCCAAATTTTCTTCAGTCGAAATATTTTCTAGAGC
The DNA here is from genome assembly GCF_917563875.1 of Diabrotica virgifera virgifera. Lineage (NCBI taxonomy): Eukaryota > Metazoa > Arthropoda > Insecta > Coleoptera > Chrysomelidae > Diabrotica > Diabrotica virgifera. Next base: position 64,841,388 of record NC_065446.1, on the reverse strand, counting down.
ATCTTCTGGCAGTGACGAAGTTTTGAAACCAATTTTTGCAGGAACCCCAAACATAGCTTCACACGGACTGCACTGATAACAGAAGGATATGTTGGGTTCTTGGCGAATTGTACAGATCGAAGACCTTCTGACAACTTGTTTGTTTGGTTGTTTTTCAACCAGGAACTTAGTATATTTTCAATGTCTTTATTCGCACGTTCAACAGATCCTTGTGACTGACTGTGTCTTGGCTTACCGTGAACTGTTTTCAAGTCTTTCGACATGGAGCACAGTTCTAAAATTATGTTGGAGAATTCTTGTCCATTGTCGCTTTAAAGAATGCTAGGAGCTCCAAAGGCCCAAAATATGTCAAGAAAAACTAATCTAACTTCTTCTGGACGTTCAGTTTCAACGGTCTTAATTGTACAAATTTTGTTAAGTGATCTTGGTAGACAAAAATGCACTTGAATTAATCATCTGCTTGGGCTTACTTATCTATCAAAGCTATTTGACCTCTACTATTCATTTCTTTTTGACTGTATGTTAATTTCTTCTTTTGACCAAGATCCCCTGGGAAATGTATACAATTACCGGCAAAAGTAGGAAATAAAGGGTTTTTCAATAATATTTCCTTCATTTGCCGTCGAATCTGGTAATTGTATACAATTACCGGTAATTGTGTACTACTACCAGATTATCTACTTTTACCGTAACATATACAATAACAAATTGAAGTCAATTTGATGTACGGGGTGTTAATTATATTGTTTAATTACGGAAATATGAATTATGAATATTTGAATTTAAACACCAGACTCACAATCCTTTAAGTTAAATTTAACACCTTACAAAGACCAGCGCTTCTAAAAATATAACAGGAGCGTTGAATAATACAGTAACGGCTTTGTTAGAGGCTATCACCTCTAACGTGATGTTTTTACGAGCATACTGAGACTTAAAGCAAACAAAACTTAGAGGCTAAAGCCACACAAATAGGTACTACTGCGAACTGCAACGATAGTTGACGAATCCTAATGTTGAACTCAATATGATGACACCAGAACCAATCTTCACTGACAAGATTAACACAATTAAACCATCTAGAGAACAAAAAATCTCAAATATTAATGGAGACTTAATATGGTTAACGAATGTATCTAAAACTACCTAGGTATGGTACTGGATCGAGAGTCTTTGGCAAATATGCAGTTACAATAAATCTTACAGTTTGGTCAATATACAACTGTTCCAGGCCGAGGTTTTTGGTTTGGTGGCCCGCATTGATGAAATCATCGATTGGGACCCTATCGAAGGGAAATAACTAATAGATATATTGGCAAAACAAGGCTAGAGAGAAACCATTGAAGGACCTTTCTGTAGCATCACTGTAGATGCCACGAAAAACGAGGTTCAGTGACTAAAAAAATAATCAAGAATATTGATGATCTTCAATATAAGAAAGATCAAAAAATCACTGAAATGAAATGATGACTAGACATTGTTGGAAGAAGAGGCTGACATACACATACTATGCCAGTGCAATGTGCTAAGTTACGTGAGGCGAATTTGAGTCCAGTACACACCACTGAGGAAGGTGGCTGTAAACAGGGCCAGAAAATTCTTTCACCATGCCACAAGAAGACGACTTAAGATTGACGATATCCTCGCCAGTAACAGAGTGTAAAGGATACTTATAGATCTAGAAACCTATAAACTTATCGACTATTTAATCAGAAATTAGCCAGCTGGTTATCCTAGATAGAAAAGCAGAGAAGTAAGTGCGGTGCCAAAAATAGTACCTACAGAGACAGACGTCCAGGACAGTGCCGGATTAACCATTAGGCAAAGTAGGCAGTTGCCTAGGGGCCGCGACCCCAAAGGGGGCCTCGCAGCCCTCGCAGGGCCCAAAACAAAAACTATAAAATTGTTAAAATATAAAAATTTGACAAATTTTTACCTTTACCCAACAATTTTATTCTAAGCAATATGTTTCTACGAGTTGTATCTGTTTTGAGTAATACCTACTAAAATATTTTTATACCTAAACTGTTGAAAAACATTTCAGGTAACCTAGTAAATACAAGATTTTAGCAATATAAGTAGGTACCTACAATGGGGTAAGGTTATATAAACCATAATAAATTTATTTGAATTTGGACATTTGTCACGTACATTCTATGAAGTTTTCTAATTCTATTGTATATACTTAAACTTAATATTATTGGCGTTGGGTGGTTTTACTTAAACATCGGTGGTTCTTTCAATCTAATATTTTTATATCGAAGTCATCTTTTCTTAGTTTGGTTTTGTTTGTTCTTTGGAAGAGAATAATTATTGTTATCGTGTAGTTAGGTGCAATAGTTGATTTTATAAATTTGCACATCAGACATCAGATTGATTAATATTTTATTCCAATAACTCTTCATTTTAAAGCAGTGCCAGGGCACTTTTAAGTGATCACCAGACACCTTAATTTTTGACTGAGAATATTTATCTGTTGTGCTTAGTATAATATTGGAATTTAAGCATTTGTTTTGATCTCTACAAAATTTAAACCAGGTAAGTTATTTTCAATAAAATGTATATAGTCCAGGATAATACCTACAAAGGTTGTTTCCATGACACTTCAAGAGCAAGGACACTGAAGCGTTTTTTCGACAAGTAATGCCTATAAGAGCAAATTGTAACCATTTCCTGCGTAGGATCTGGCGGCCATTTTTATTTATAACAATTTAGTGTCAAAAAACGGCATTTTTTATTTTTTTTTTTCAAATCAATTGAAAACAGTGGAACTTATGGGTTTTTAGTACAAACATCTTCGAGAGTATGGAAAAAGCTTTAAAATTATTACAAAGTTTGATACACTCAATTGATACTCAAAGTTTGATATACTAATGGATTATTACAAACGTTAATATAATTACGAAAAAGGTCAAAATTGCAAAAAAATTAATTTCGCATAACTATTGTAAAAATGAATGTACAGCTTTGAAATTATTGTCAAATGAGGGTTCTTTAGTGCTTAATGTGACAAAAATTTCAAAGCGGTTCATTCAGTTGTTTAAATTTTATACAATCCACAATGAAATAGCATGAGCTATATTTTCAACTTGGTTTAAAAAAAGTAAATAAAAAATGCATTTATTAGTAATAAATAATTATGCACAAGTATCATCAATCTTTCCTTATAAACTTTTTATTTTTTATAGAATAAATTATATATATTGTTGTGATCTTGATTATTGATATGAGATAATATTCTTATTTGTCATTTAATTTAATCAATGCATTAATCATAATCTAATTAATTTACCAGATCACATATCAATATGTTTTCAATCTCAGGGCGAATTATAAAATTAATTACTTACTCTCGTGGCTTCTAAGTATTTCTCAATGGTTCCTAATCGGGATAGGAAAGAAAAGAGTAAAATAATAACACATATGGGTTACAATTGTAATCAAAATATTGTTTATTTTATTTAAATGGCAATCACTGCTTAATATTTGCTATATCTTATTATTCTTAAACATAACATTTACACATGGGAATCTTATTTCCTTTTGGTTTCCAATTGAAAGTTTTTATTAACATTTAACTATTATGATTTATTAGCAACAATTCTATTTAAGTTTGATGAAGCTTTTCTGATATTATTGATTATGTTTCTTCAAATTTAAATGTGGTATTTAATACGAAAAACCCATACATTCATGTCCAAACAAATGAGACTGACCTTTTTCTGGTGAACTGAGAATGTCTTCACACAAGACCCGTTTCCTGCTATCCTTGGCTGCAATCAAAACCTCGTCCTGGCTTCCAGTAATGTTCTCCTTTGAAACTAGCTCGTATAGCTCTCGTTTCCTGCTTCTGTCGTGATGCTGTGTTCTACCTTTTTCGAAACTGCAATCAGCTACCGGGAACTCTTGGCTCAAGGAGGTTCTTTTACTCTCAACCTGGCCTACCTCTCGTTCCACGATAGATACTCCACACTCACGGAACTACACCGGCTTTCTCACTCTCCGTACACTACCGTCTACTACTGGACTTCACTTCTCGACAGCTCAAAACATTCTGATCTCTATTTGTCATTCATTCCCCTACTTTCTAAATATCCCTTCCAGATTCACAAATCAACCTTCCACCACCAACTCTCATTCGCAGTATTCCTCAAAACCAATTTTTAATCTTTCTAAATATGCTTAATGGATTTCAAAGAAAAATAGTTAATTCCCATTCTAAAATTACTTTCTAATATTTACAAAATTTAATGATCTATTATCTACTTCAACTAAGTCTTATTTAGCATCGGCTAATGATCGAACCTTCCGCGAACAACGATAATGACCTATTATCGATTTCACTTGAGTCTTATTTAGCATAGGCTAATGACCGAACCTTCCGCGAACAACGATAATGGTACGCGCCATTCACTTTGTTTGTTCTAAGCGCATTGTCCCGAGTTTCGTTTAATCACTTCTTAAAATTAAATATAACAATTTGTTGTATACAGGTTGTTCTAAATTTATATGCCCGTGGTTGAGAAAATTGAAAATATTTTATATTAAATTGAATTCTGTTTATAATTATCAAAATTTAATTTTCATATCAAATAGAAATATAACAAATCCCCGCCTTGTATTCGATAAAATTTATCTGCAATTTTAAATAAATTTTCTCGAGGCAAAACCAACTCCCTGTATATTTCCTTACTTTAATCTACGTCTTATACCCCTTCTTCTTGTATTACTCTAATTAGTCCCACCTGTAGAGTAATTGTTTCCTTATTTTCAGTGTCCTCATCCTGTGTTAGAGTGTCGGCTATTATGTTGTCTTTCCCTTTTTCCCATATCAATCTTCTGTCTTTTTCCTCAGATTTTTCACATACTTTTACCGTGCATTCTGCATCCTCGTTTTCATATGCCTCCTCTTCAAATGCCACCGTTTCGATTATATCTTTTTCGCTTTCATTTGTTAGCTTTATTTCTTCTTCTCCTGAGCTCATCTCTTCTTTTGAGGAATCCCAGTTTTCTTTTGCTTTTGATACTCTCAATTTTTCTTCTTCTGGGCTCAACTCTTCTTTTGAGGAGCCACAGGTTTGATTTTCTTTTGTCTTTTTCTGACTTTTTCTCCCTTTTCTTCTTTGTCCTTGCTTCGTTGCCAAATTCATTTCCACTGTTTGTTATTTACCTGATTCGTCCGTATTTTGTTTCTCCTGTTCCTTGTCCTGTTCTTCTTCTTTTTCTTCTGTTAGATTCATCGTATTATTTTTAAAATCTATCACTACATGTTTTTCTGCCAATTCGTCAACTCCTACTATCATGTCATGTGACATGTTTGGCATTATTACACATTGTAGTGCATACATCTTCTTACCCAGTCGTACCATTACTCGTATGCCTTCATTTATAGTTGCCAATGTCCGTTTGTTTGCGCCCACTAAATTTACCCTAGGTATTTTGTAAATTAAATTTGTTAAGTTAACTTCTTCTATTAGTTTTCTGTTGACCAATGTTATTTCGGATCCAGTGTCTATCATAATTTTAATTGGTTTCTCGTTGATAAATCCATCCACAAATTTTAAATTAACTCCATTTTTCTTTTCGTTGTTTCTTGCCAATTTAATAAACTCCTTGGGGTTACAAAAGATTCCTGTTTGATTTTTGGTTTTTAGTGAGCGCCGTCGTGAAAAAACGCCGGTTGCTCATCGTTGTTTATATTTTCGTCATAATGTCTCTCTCCGTCATATTCATCTGTCTGGGTATTATTTACTTCTCTTCTATTTTCTCTTGGTCTGTCGGATCTGTTTTGGTTTTCTCGATATCCCTGTTCATTTTGTCTACCATTATTTCTGTTTTCTTGATTTGAGCGTGTGATGTTTCTACTCTGGTATTCTCGATTTCTGTCCTCATTCCATTTCTTATTTCTTTGTTCATAATTTCCTCTTCCGTTGTCTCTATTTTCGTTTTCCCTTCTGGGATTAAAATCTCGTCTTGTATAGTCCCTCCTATTTTGGTTTCTATCTCTGTAATCCTGTGTTTCTCGGGGCCTGTAATCTTCTCGCGACCTTCTTGATTTTCTTTCTCTTAAACGTGATTCTCTTATTTGTAGGAATTGGCATAAACTATCTATGTCTTTGTAGTTTTGCAATGTGATATGGTCTTCCAGCGTTTCTTCGAAATGTCTTGCAATCAGTTCGACTAATTGTTCCGATGAGTAATTATATTGTAAATGTTTTGCGTTATAGTAAATTTGTAATGCATATCTCCTTTCTGATATACCCATCCTATCATTGTATTTCCCATTTTGCAATTCCTTGTTAATTTCCAATTGTTGGACTTTTCCCCAGAAATAATTCAAAAATTTTTGTTCAAATTGTTGCCAACTGTCAAATTCTTCTTCTTTGCAATCGAACCATAGGCTTGCTTCATATTTGAGATGGTTTCTGATAGTTTCTTTTGCTGTTTCGAAATTTCCGATGTGCTGTATTTTCTTTTTAGGCTATTTATGAACGGCACTGGATGTAATCTTCTTACATCCCCGCCAAACCTTATCTTCACGTCATCTGTGCTATGTATAACCATTTCTCTTCTTTCTCCGACATTCTGTTGCGTCCTGTTTTCGGTGACTTGTTTTTCTATTTCTGTGATTCTTTTTTCCACTTCTTCTCTGTCTACTTGAATAGCATTTTGCAACTTGTTTTCCAAACTTTCCATTTCTTTTTTCTGGCAATTCGTTATCTCCTTTATTTTATTTTGAATTTTCATTTCTTGTTCTTTCATCTCGTTTTTCATTGTTGTTAAACATCCTTTTACTTCCTTTTCTATGCGTTCCTCCATTTTCTTGTTGTTCTATTCTATTGCTTGTTTCATTTTTTGTTGTGTTTCATCCATTTTTTTATCCAATTTTTGTTGTGTTTCATCCATTTTTTGTTGTGTTTCATCCATTTTCTGTTGTGTTTCATCCATTTTTTGATCCAATTTTTGTTGTGTTTCATCAATTTTTCGTTGTGTTTCCTCCATTTTTTGATCCATTTTTTGTTGTGATTCATCCATTTTCTTTGATGTTTCTTCCTGATTTTTATCCATTTTTTGTGACTGGAGTTGCATCATTTGTAATAATTTATCTATTCCTGATAATTCTTGCTGTTCTGATGCCATGATTGTCGTGTCTAAAATATCTTCTTGGTCTGAATGTTCTTTTTGTTTTTTGTTGTCCTTGCTTTGGCTTCTTGTCACAGACATTTGTTTTCAAGAAGTACTGTCCCCGCCAAATATGAAATTTTACTAGTATGTTACCAAGACGACTTTTTCTCACCCAAATATTATAAATTGTCAATAAATATATCAAATGTAAATATCGTAAAAATAAAATATTAAATCAGTTATGTAAAATTTGTACCTAAAGAGATCTAAAATTTTATGTTATCAAATGTAAGTATCTCACTTTTTACCACAGGCATATAAATTTTCAAATACCGGCTTTACTCTTTCTATCCTTCAAATTTGCCACTAGAAATACTTTACAATGCTTTCCACGTTGGACGACAGTTGTTGTGATCTTGATTATTGATATGAGATAATATTCTTATTTGTCATTTAATTTAATCAATGCATTAATCATAATCTAATTAATTTACCAGATCACATATCAATATGTTTTCAATCTCAGGGCGAATTATAAAATTAATTACTTACTCTCGTGGCTTCTAAGTATTTCTCAATGGTTCCTAATCGGGATAGGAAAGAAAAGAGTAAAATAATAACACATATGGGTTACACTTGTAATCAAAATATTGTTTATTTTATTTAAATGGCAATCACTGCTTAATATTTGCTATATCTTATTATTCTTAAACATAACATTTACACATGGGAATCTTATTTCCTTTTGGTTTCCAATTGAAAGTTTTTATTAACATTTAACTATTATGATTTATTAGCAACAATTCTATTTAAGTTTGATGAAGCTTTTCTGATATTATTGATTATGTTTCTTCAAATTTAAATGTGGTATTTAATACGAAAAACCCATACATTCATGTCCAAACAAATGAGACTGACCTTTTTCTGGTGAACTGAGAATGTCTTCACACAAGACCCGTTTCCTGCTATCCTTGGCTGCAATCAAAACCTCGTCCTGGCTTCCAGTAATGTTCTCCTTTGAAACTAGCTCGTATAGCTCTCGTTTCCTGCTTCTGTCGTGATGCTGTGTTCTACCTTTTTCGAAACTGCAATCAGCTACCGGGAACTCTTGGCTCAAGGAGGTTCTTTTACTCTCAACCTGGCGTACCTCTCGTTCCACGATAGATACTCCACACTCACGGAACTACACCGGCTTTCTCACTCTCCGTACACTACCGTCTACTACTGGACTTCACTTATCGACAGCTCAAAACATTCTGATCTCTATTTGTCATTCATTCCCCTACTTTCTAAATATCCCTTCCAGATTCACAAATCAACCTTCCACCACCAACTCTCATTCGCAGTATTCCTCAAAACCAATTTTTAATCTTTCTAAATATGCTTAATGGATTTCAAAGAAAAATAGTTAATTCCCATTCTAAAATTACTTTCTAATATTTACAAAATTTAATGATCTATTATCTACTTCAACTAAGTCTTATTTAGCATCGGCTAATGATCGAACCTTCCGCGAACAACGATAATGACCTATTATCGATTTCACTTGAGTCTTATTTAGCATAGGCTAATGATCGAACCTTCCGCGAACAACGATAATGGTACGCGCCATTCACTTTGTTTGTTCTAAGCGCATTGTCCCGAGTTTCGTTTAATCACTTCTTAAAATTAAATATAACAATTTGTTGTATACAGGTTGTTCTAAATTTATATGCCCGTGGTTGAGAAAATTGAAAATATTTTATATTAAATTGAATTCTGTTTATAATTATCAAAATTTAATTTTCATATCAAATAGAAATATGACAATATATATTTATTACAATTTTTTGTCACTATGTATATCTAGCATTTTTGGAGTTATTATCAAAAGAAAATGAAATTTATGTACTTAGGTTGAAAAAAAATTTTTAATCATATTTTTTTTCAAATATTCATTCTAAAACGGTCAAAATATTTGAGGTTCTTACTAATGCTAAAGTAAAAAAAAGTCTTATAGGAATTACTATAAATTTTAATTTTTGTGGAAATAACGATGTTTTATTTTTCACTTTTTTCTAAAAAATTTGAAAGTGTCCTCTTATTTTCACTATAACTTGCTTAATTTTGATGTTATTATTAAATCTATTGACTCATTCATTTCATAGGTATACCTGATTACTTGGACAAGTGTTTATAAGTATATTTTTTATAAAATACATCGTGTTCCCGATATTTAAGCTTGAATATGTACCTATAATCCGTTTGAAAATTATTGATTGTACAGTTTTTACGACGCAGGTCATTTGTACCTATTTACGGACAATAGATTTAAGTACTTGCAGGAAAAAAATAGACTTTCAATTAACTACTTTGAATTATTATTGTTATTAAAAGGTTTTTAATTAAGGAATTTATTGTATTTTAAAATCTCTAAAATCAGATAGAATATCAATTTTGGAAATAATAACTTTAAAACCGATTTAAAACATGTATTTTTTTTCAAAAAATTAAAATATTTGATCTTTAGTAACTCAAAAAGCATTGAATTATTTTGATGACATGATATAGCATATTTGTGGCTAAAAATTTATCCATCTGTTCATTTATGAGGTTATTTTTAATAAAATAACTTTCACCCCTTGAAAAACGCTCTTTTTTTCAAAATAACTTAAAATTATTAGAGATACCAACAATCTCAAACCATAAAAAAGTAACTTTTTCTTAAGGGGCCTCATAACTTTGGTTGCCTAGGGGCCTCAAGATTCTTAATCCGGCACTGGTCCAGGAGCCTAACAGCATCGATAATCAGGTACTCTGAGAGAAGCGGAGCCACAAAGTAAGCGGTGCAGAAGCGGAACTTTAGCAGAACTTATTTTCGTAGCATACAGTTTTATCTGCAAAAATCAGAATGCCATCTCTCACGTCCACTTCAAAACAGATCCGTTCCGGTCTATTATAACGTTTTTTTTATCTCATAACAAAGTAAAATAGTTCAAAAGTATACGCATAATTTCATTTATTACAAAAACGTTCTTTCCTTCATAAGCAGTTGAGAGCCTCTTCTACAAACAGATGCCAGTCTCCTCCCTGGATAGTTCAAATATTAAAACTAGATTTTACCTTATTCAGCTATTCCAAGCATTCACACAATCCCTCTGAAATAAAACAACAATTCCATTCTACCATCTCCACATATCCTGATTTCAGACTAATTTTTACTGACGCCTCCAAAAGCAGCAATGGTGTAGCTGCTGCAGCTATTTTCGAAGATAGTACCTCTGTCACCCGCTTAGCAAATGAGTGTAGCATATACTGGTGAATTGCAAGCAATTTGCAATGCACTAAACCTATGTACCACCAAAGATATAAATTTTCTTATAATATAAGATTCTATAAGTGCCTTGAAGGGTATCAAACAGATTTATCCTACTCATGCTAATTTAACACAAATAAAAGACATACTTTACAATGCTCAAACACGCGGCAAAAATATAAGATTCTTATGGGTTCCATCCCATATTGGGATAATGGGTAATGAAGGGGCTAGAACAGCAAAAGAAACTGTCAACAACATAATCCAATTATCCGATATACCATTTTCAGACCAAAAAACATTAATAAAAACGCACCTTCACAAAACCTGGCAAGAAAAATGGAGCCAAACAGAAGCAAAACTAAAAATTATCAAACCAGATGTTGCTTCTGCTTTACTACCACTCCCAGCTCAAATACATTGCCAAGTAAGGTATGTGCAGGTAATATGGCCACCTTAAGAACTTTTGTCTGTATTTGTGGCTAAATATAAGTTTTTTAAAAAGTAACTGTTATTATAGTTACATGGGTTATCTATCTATAGATTTATTTTAAAATTTTTACAAAATTGGTAAAAATACGATATTTATGACGTAATTAAAAAATACTACCATTGGCCATATTACCCAGGTGGTGTCGGCAATATGGCCACTTTACAGTAAGTAAATGTTTATATCAAATTATGAAACTTAACACATAATACAATAAAATAGTTTCAGAATTTTTAACAGTTTTATTAAATGTTAAGAAAATACAGTACAGAAACTTAACATTTTCTTTTTTTTCACAATCAGGGCATAAGAATATATAAATTTTGTCTTTAGATGTGAGGCCCATGCAGGAGCGTCATTTGAAATTTTTTTTGGGGGGGGCAAGCACATATATACAATACATTATATATGATGTTATGATGAATATTGATGTATTTTTTGTAAATTTCAGTCATTTTTTAGGGCCAGGGGGGGCAAATGCCCCCCCTGGATGCCCAAATGACGCCCCTGGGCCCATGCACTCTTCGTGGACATAACTGCTACATCCGGTACATAGTCTCATATCTATCATTCTGTCTTCCTTGCATAATTTGCAGAACCAAGATTCTTGTTTATTTGTTCCCTTTTTCTTAGCAGGCAAGGCCTTAAATTTTTTTGTTGGATTGGGTAATTTTTGGAGCATTGATGAGACTTTTTTACCATCTATGGTATGCGTATTGGCTTCAATATTTTCTGAATGGCTTATTCTAATACAGCTGCCGAATAAATCTTTAGTAACAACTTGAGCTCGTCTATTGATTGCTAGTTTTCTACTTGTTAATGTTCTTGTTTAAGGAATCACTCTGATCGTCGTCTGAATCAATAACTTCATCGCTGATAGAGTCAGGCAAACTAAAGGATGGGTCAGAGTTGCTACTATCAGTGTCTGAAAAGGGTTTTTTCGGGCGATTTTTCGATTGAATACCCAAAGTAGAGGGACAACAGGAGTTGCTACTATCAGTTTCCAGACATAGTTCTTTTGAGCTATTTTTCGGTTGTAATCCCAAAGTAGAATGACAACGGTAATCTTTTTGTTGCATGCCTGAAGCTGATGGGATACAATCATCTGCTTTATTATCATCCTTAGTTTCTGACAACGTCACATTCTCTTTATCTTCCTGATGTTGGTATGTGATAGTACTAGGAGCAAACGCTATCTCTGGAATATCTTCTGGGTTAAACGGATAAATTTCTGTTAAAGAAAACCCCGATTTTATATTAGATGGCGTCATTGTTTTGTCTCAAACAGTCGAAAAAATTGCACCAAATCTCTGTTTAGTAATAACACGATCCCTATGGACAGAATAATATTTCATAACTTCATCATCCCAGTAATATTCAAAGGCTCTAAATACAGCTTTGTCCATTGGTTGGAGCTCGTGAGTAGTATTATTAGGTAAACAGTATAGAGTGATCTCGTATCTTTCGGCAGTTTCTACAATAATGTGATCCAAGTGACATCTTGCACCATCAAATATGATAATACATGGACCAGCAATCTTAAATTTTAAAAAGTGTTGAAACCAAACTAGAATTTTTCAATATTCATGCTGCCTTTTGTAGTCATTTGAATAACAGCACCTGGAGGAAGTGAATCAACCCATTCTGGCTTACTACGTTTACCCTTAAAAAGCACCATTGGAGGGATTGCTGTACCAAGAGCATTACCACAAGAAACAATGGTAACACGCTTTCTCCGTGTCCGTTTGCAACAACATGTACTCTTCTTGCATCTTTTTGCGCTAAAACTTTCTGCTGGTGGTGAAGTGTTAACCTGCAACCTTTCTCGTCTACATTATATATTCGTTCGGGCTTATCTATTATGTCCATTTCTCTTAAAATACCTTCCAGCTTAGTAAAATGATATTTTACAATGAATTTATTAAGTTTTTGTGCCCTAGCCGGATTTAAGTTTTGTGCTTTCCTAGGTCTGATTTGAGGATTGCGCTTCATAAATCCACGTAGCCAATAACGACCAGATATTCTTTTTCTTTCTTGGAAAGGATTTGGGATTTTATTGAGTTCTGTAAGCCGATATACACATTTACATAGTACCCTTGCAGTAAGTGGATATCCAATTTACGAAAGACGGATAATGCGTTGAACCAACTCTGCTTCTTGGGCATTTGTAAGTATAGTTTTTCGCCCTAGACAAGACTTTACTTGCTTTCCCTGCTCTAAATATCGTCGAAGTGTCCGCCTTGGGATGTTATATGTACGACTAGCTGTGTTAACTGCGCTTCCATTTTCCACCGCTCTTAAAGCTGCTGCCAAATTTTCTTCGGTCCAGTTGCCTCGTAGGCCCCTGCACTGATACTGGGGCATTTTTGATTTCTGTAACAAAAGAAATCAATCAATACAACAAGCAAAATATTTATTGTAGAGTAATATGGTCACAGGAAGATAAATATGGCCATGGCCATATAACCCTACTTTTCACCTGGCCGTATTACTCAACACTGTATTTTGATATTTGTCTACGAAAAAATATAATAAATCAAAAATTATACAATAAAATAAGAACATGTATTACATAATTTTTAAGGTCTACGAAACACGTAAATACAATTAATATAATAAAAACTTAACTATTAGAACCAGTTAAGATTTTTTTAAAAATTACGGAATTAATAACCACCTTTTACAATGGCGAGTTTTCACAACAATGACGTGCTGTTCTCACGTATACAGAATGTGGCACTATCTGTTTAACAATTTCGGCACTAAATGTATATTTTTATTTATTTATTTAATCAGTTAAGCCCATTCGTACCTTTCGGTGTTGGGCTGTTTACAACTAGTTCAATAACTACATTTCAATACATTTTAATAATTATACAATACTTTTATTTTAACAATACAATTTTAATGAATATAAATTACTTATTTGACCCATCTTTCTGTCCATATGTTTTAATTTTGTGGTGCTTCTTTGATACGTCTTTTCCATGCTGTTCTATTTTGAGCTAATTGTTTTGCCATACTCCATTGCAGTCCTCTCTTCTCTGCTTCTTGTCTAACTTGTTCTTCCCATCTCATTCTTGGGCGACCTACTTTATTTTCCCTTGTACTCGGACTTCATATAGTTTTTTCGTTATTCTTGTGTCGTTTAGTCTGTGGATGTGGCCCAACCATCCTAACTGTCATTCCCCTATAATTGTCTCTATGGGTTTTATCTTTAGAGCTTGAGTTATTGTGTCGTTTCTTATTTTGTCTCTTCGTGTGACCCCTTTTATTTTTCTCAAGAATCTCATCTCTGTAGCTTTGATTTTTCTTTTGTTGTTCTTTGTTAGCATCCACGACTCACTCCCATAGACGATTGATGGTCGAACCACTTTTTGGTACACTTGTGTTTTGACTTCTTTGGGTACCTCTTTCTTTCCAAAGAACGTATTTCTTAATGTATTATAAATTGTCCCTGCTTTTCCTATTTTATTGTTTATTTCTTTGTCTATTTTACCATCTTCTTCAATAATTGTACCTAAGTAGTTGTAGCTGTTTACTTGTTCCAACACTTGTCCTTCTACCTTAATTGTTATCACTTTTTTTGTAGTTGCCATAACCATTGTTTTACTTTTATCGGTGTTTATTTCCATGTTCATTTTTCTTAGTTCTTTTATATAAGTGTTTATTATTTGTTGAAATTTCTCTTCCGTGTCAGCTAACAATACCATATCATCTGCAAATAGTAATTCTTGTATTTGTACATTGTTTATTTTCCATTTTCCCAATATCATGTCTTTAGATTTCTCCTTGCATTGCTTTATTGCGTCATCTAGTACCATTGAGAAAAGTAATGGACTTAGTACGCAGCCTTGTTTTAGTCCTATCTTTGCCTGGAATTCATCAGATGCTTGATTGTGAGTCCTTATTTTTATTTTATTATTTTTATATAAGGCTTTAAATATTTCTATCATATCCTTTTCTATTCCATTTTTCTTTAAACATTTCCATATATCTTCCCTTCTTATTCTATCAAAAGCTTTTTTCAGATCAATAAAGCATATGTGTATCTCTTTGCCTTTCATCAATAGTTTTTCTCCTATTTGTCTCAATATGAATATCAGATCTTGGGTACTCCGTCCTTTTCTGAAGCCATGCTGGGATTCTTCTAATTTTATCTCTAGTTTTTCCCTTAGCCTTTTTTCAATTATTCTATTGAATATTTTGGCAGGAATACTTGTCAATGTAATACCCCTATAATTTTCGCAATTTCTTGCGTCTCCTTTCTTAAACAGTGGTACTATTATATCTGTTTTCCAATCAGATGGTATTTCCTTTGCTGTGATTATTTCATTTAGTATTTCTCGGAATTTTTCTTTTGAATTTTCACTCATGTACTTTAACATTTCAGCTGTGATTTCATCTTGGCCTGGAGATTTTCCCAATTTAATTTGTCAATGGCTTCTGCTATTTCCTCTTTTGTTATTTGCTGCATTTCCTCTGTATTTTCGATCATGTCTTCCTCTCTTTCATGTTGATATTGTTTCCATTCTGTTAGTTCTTCAAAGTACTGCTTCCATCTTTGCATTATTTCTCTTTCTGTAGTTAATATATTTCCTTCTTTATCTCTTATGTTTCTTAATCTATGTGTTTTCTTTCGTCTTAACTGTTTCAATGTACCATAGAGCAATTTCTGGTTATTAAAATAGTTTTCATTCATTTTGTGTCCAAAATCTTCCCAAGACTTCTTTTTTGCCTTTTTAATTTCTTGTTTAATGTCGTTTCTGGCCATTTTATATTTTTAGAAATCGTCCTCCGATTTGGTTTTTAGATACTTTTTCCATACTTTTTTCTTTTCTTTTACTTTACGTTGTATTTCTGCTGTCCACCATTTACTTTTCTTCGAATATATTTATGTTTGTGATTTTAGTTGTTCCGCATACTTCTTTTGCTGTTTTCAATATGATTTCCTTAAATTGCTTCCATTTATTTTCTATTCCTGTGTTAATTGCCTTTATAGTCTCGAACTGTTTGGTTAACTTCATCTGGTATTCCTCTTTACTATCTATTTCTCTTAATTTGTAGTTTTTTATTTTTTCTTTAGTTATCTTCTTTCTTTTTTCTGTTGTGTTATGTGTGTGCACCCTTAATTCCATTATAAGCAAGTAATGTGTATTACTATGCTAATATCAAGATTTTTATCGTTTAAACATAAAGATGGTAGGAAATTTTTTAGATGGCCATATTACCGTACATGGCCATATTACCTACACCTACCTTAGTCCTCAACAGATTGCAGCTAGGTCCATACAAAATTTCCACATTTGAAGGGTCTCATGCCACAACTGTTAAATACCAATTTCAGTACAACATATTTATAATGATAGCCTGCCCAGTGTATTCAATAGCAAGATCCACAGCGAAAATACAATCCAACCTGAAAGAAGCTTTAACAGAAGACATTAGTGAAACAACAAACTATCTTGAAAATTGTAAACTGTATAACAAACTGTAAGATTTCACAACATGTATTTTTCAAAATAACATAGGTATGTTTTGAGTAAAAAACTATTTCTAAAATAAAAAAATAAGCCACTCTGCTAATAGAGAGATTTTAGACCCTCTACTTTTTGACGTACGTTAAACGTAAAACGTTATACTTGTAATGCGCACTGAGTGATAAATAAGGGATAACGTGTTTGCTTAAAATAGTTTTTGAAACCCCTCAGAAAATACGCACACAGATTAACGTTAATTGACATTTGGCAAACGTAACCTACAAAACGGCAGTTGTGTGCTATAACTTTTTTTTTAATTATTTGCCATAATGAAAGAAAATGTATTAAGACGTTCACCAAAGACAATTTACTACTTTAGGAACACAAAACATCCATCCTAAGTTTAACAAGACAATTCAATCAAGTGTCAGATTTCTCATGAAATGGTGTAATTTAGAATTATTCTACCAGGGTTGCCAAGCAGATTATATTCAATTATATAATATGTTTATTACCTGATAGTTTTTAAGAAAAACAAATTTTGATTACAATTTTATACATCGTTACTATATTTTTTATTCTAGTTGTCTTTGGTTCAGCTCATATGATTTTTTTTCGTTTTTTATGATTCAGATATATGAAATTTGGCAATCTTACAAATACGTAATCCCTTAATAACGTGAACCTTATTTCTACCTAAATAAGGGGATACCTTATCCGCAAATAAAGTAATACGTTATTTTTCAGTTAATGCGCATGAGCAGAATAGCGTATAACGTTTAACGTTGCTGAAATAAGGGGCTTAAAAACTCTCTAATAACCCTAGAGGTTGATGCGGTTAAAAAATTATCGTATTCGTATAGCGTATAGCGTACTTCCGTCTTCTAACTTAAACATAATAGTGTTTCAATGTAGGTACTTTTTAAATAACACGTTTTAACTTTATCCTCCAAATCTTTAGTTCTTTAGGATAAATAAGTATGCGTACTTTTTCCAATTCAGTTTCTTTGTACAATAATGATCTGTAGGTGATACTTTTGTATAGAAATATCATTATATCTGAACGATTTGTTTTCCTTTATCTGCTACTACTTTGAACAAAGATACCTTTGTTATAGTGGGTGGTATTAATAAACAGATTAGTTAACACTAAACACCAACTTGTTCCGAATGTTTAATACCTGAATATTAGTAGTTAAGCAGCTTTTTCTTTTGTTCAAGTATAATAGAAAGAAAACTTTAAAGATGACTGTTGACATCATGCACTTTGTGACACTAAAGATTATTTCTTTAGATAATGTAAAGTTAAACATCATACTTTAAATTTTGGATTTGTCTTGGTAATTGTTAAGGGGTTTGCATTTTGTGAAGATTTTTCCCTTAAAGCAGTGATTCTCAACCTGTGGGGCGCGCCCCCCTAGGGGGGCGCGCTTTTAGCAATGAGGGGGCGTGAAAATATAAAAAAAAAAACACCTAAAACATTGACTAATTTACTAAGATCAAAGCAAAACAAAATTCTGACAAACAAAAAAATAAAATACCCATGAACAAGGAGCTATACATAGTTATGAGCACTGAATATTAAATCAACTAATTTAATGTAAATTAGTGACTTCCTTGGGCCTGTTTTGCAGAGCAAAGCTTATCAAAACAGGGTGTAATATTAGAAATAGACGCTCTCAGTTCTTTCTCTATATTTAGCTGCGATCTATATTTGGTCTTTAAAGCAGCCATCGCGGAAAATCCTGTTTCGCAAAGGTAGGATGGTGAAAACGGTAATAGTATTCGAAGCGCTCTGGTTTTCAGTGCAGAAAACTCATCATTTACCCCTGCCCAAAATTCAAAGAGGGATCTAATGTTAAACTGTTTCTTGATTTCGGCATTTGCTGTGAAGTCTATGAAGGTTTCTTCTTCTGCAGTAGAGAGCTCTTCGGGTATAATTTGAAACGGATTCCCGACCCACTCATAACTATTAGGTAAGTATTAATTGGTCGTCGGCAAAAAAGTATCTTTTAAAATTTTTTGTCAGCGCTTAATGATTTTCAATGGTTACAAAAACAACTTTCACGTGTTGTTCTTTAACCTGGTAAGTTTTAAAACATTCATCCACATTTTCAAATATTTCTAGGTTTTTTGCTTTAAATTTCTGCTCCACAATTTCAATTTTCTACAGAAAGCGTTAATTTTATCATTCGTATCAAATATAATATGTGTATTGGCCCCTTGAAGTTGTAAGTTCAAAATATTTAGTTTCTCGAATATATCAACCAAGTAACTCAATTTCATCAAAAATAAACCATCGTGAAACATCTTGGCTTGCGGCCTCTTTCCTTCTTCTAGAAAAATGGCGATTCCATGTCTTAATCCAAAACACGTTGTAAAAATTTCCCACGTAATAACCAGCTTGCCTCACAATAAAATAATAATGCTGAATGTACCGCATCCATGACTTTGCAAAGTAAAGAAAATATTTTTTTCAAAGAAAGTTTTCAAAGGTCTCATTTTTATGTAGATAATTAACTATTGTTACAACCGTAGTTAGCACAATATTCAAGCCAGAGCTTCTCTGTTGATCATACAGTGTCTCTATGTTTGCTTCATTTATATAATCATTTAACATAGCAAATAATGCAAGCGACTTTGATAACAATTCTATTGGTTTGCAGTAAAGTAGTTCTGCTACTAATCTGCCATCACAAAATCGAACGTAGGCAATAAAATGAGCATATTTATTGCTACTGTTGCCTCATCAAGCTGAATCGAAAACGGCTTTTCACGCAACTTCCTGATCACCAATTCGGCGGGCAACAGTATCATTTGATAGAGGTATAAACTCCAATTTTTTAGCAACATTATCTCCAAACACAGTTTCTACAATTTTGATTGCACTTGGTAATATAAGATCTTCACCAATAGTGTTAGGCTTTTTAGATCTGGCTATTTAATATCAGACTTTATAAGAGGCAAGTAAAGCTATTTTATTCACAGTCAAAGTTTTTATTAAAACTAATTTTTGCTTTTCACGCCGGTTTAATTTTAACTCGGCGAAGAATTCTCGGGGTTTGTTAATGTACTCACTACGAAGCGTTTCCCAATGTCTTTTTAGTTTATTAGGTTTCATACTGCTCAAGGTATATTATTATTGCATAGATATATTGTTATTGAACGAGGGGGGCGCGGTGAAAATAATTATGGAAAATTGGGGCGCAAATGGTAAAACGTTGAGAAACGCTGCCTTAAAGTGAATCTTTTAAGATCGACCTACTGTCATGCCAATTTTACAATTTACTATTATACACATACAGCTCAAAGGTTTAATTAACCCAAAATGTGGGCTAGTTTAAACTACAAAATATAGAATGTAAGTATTTGCCACCTGCTTAGTTTAATAGCCAAAATTTTACCGTTTTTTAGTCATTTACTTTCTTCTACGTTTCACTGATGGTGGTCTGACTGGACCGAAAATGTTCTGAATGAGGAATTGTAATCCATTTAGATGAATTTAAAGCTTTTTAAAATAAATTATACCATCGTACATTCGAAGTTGTTTACTTAAAAACTATGGTATAGGTACCTCCAATTACTCGGTTAATACCCTTTTAATTTTTATGTTAAATTATTTTTCTACGAGCGTGCAAAAATGTCTACTTTCGCGCACGCATTTTAGTTTATAAAGTTTCACTTTTCCGCACGCGTATTACTTTTCCGCACGCGTGTTACTTTTCCGCACGCGGTTTTTACTTTTCCGCACGCGTGTTAATTTAGATATGTTAATATGGCTTTAAAGTAATTATACTCTGGGCTAATTAGCAAAATACAAGGAAAAGTTATTTACCAGCAATTTTATTTCTGGAATCGAATCTTATTATTGTATGTATTAATAAAATAGGTATGCAAAGTCCGCAGATAGTGTGCTACTTTTTTTATAAACAAAATGGCGCCCGAAAATCGTGTTTTTTTCAATTTTTGCTCTATAACTCCAAAGATTTTAACTTTACACCAAAAACACTCAAATAAAAATTCACCGCAATTAAATTATGCATAGAGACGTATTTTTCCCGATTCACTTCGACGAAAACTTTCCCCGAAAAAAGCGGGTTTTTCCAACAAAATCTTTAATATTCAACTAAAATTTTAGGTAAGTAGTTGTTAATCAATAATTAAATAACTTGGTAATGTAAAAGCTCTTTTCGTATACATTATAATTCCAGAAGCCGATGGAAATTGAATGAACAGTTTAGCAACAATTGAATTGTTAATTAAAAACTTACGGTCGCTATAATAACGACAATAATTATGATGAATAAGAACAACTATGACTTTTTCATAAAAAGACACTATACCTATCTAATGTACTTTACAGAATTGAAATTGGAATATTTAAGCGGCCTCGGGAATATTTTAAAATTATAAACAATTTTTTGGCTTATAAACAAATAGAATATCTCGGGAAATATTAAACTAAATTAAATTGTGAAAACGGTATTCGAAAAGCAGTGGCAGGACACTTCTTCTAAAAGAGAAAACGTTTAATTATGACGAGTAGTTCCTGAGGTACAACCGGTCAAAATTGACCGGAATTTACGCCAAAGATATAAACAACAGGATCATAATTTTTAAACCATCACCTTTTTATGTTTGTCCGCTTTCTCTAAACCAATTTTCATATTTTGAAAATACTCATAACATATATTATTATAAAAAAAACTATCGATAATACGTGTGAAAATTGCCAAAAATAGCAAAATTCCAATCAAAAATTAGGTTGGAAAAAATGTAACCCTCAAAGATCAAAATCGGTATACGTTAAAAAAATGCATTTTCTCAGCTTCCCATGGAGCAATTTCCTTCATTATTTTTTTGTTCCCCAATAACTCGAGTAGAGCCATCGAACCAGCGCATTATTAAATGTAAATCTTGCTTTTGTTTTGTTATAATAGATTAATTTATTTAAAAGAACAGAAAACTACATATTTTTTCCAGTTATTGGCATTTTTTTAGATAAACTTACTACAAGTGTACCTTTTAAAGTTAAAAATATTAATGTTCTCATTTGAAAGCTGTATAATTATTTAAACAATTTTTATTTAAACAAATTAAAATTTTGTGTTATAATAAATAAATTAATTTATTATAACAAAACAAAAGCAAGTTTGACATTTAATAATGAATTAGTTCGATGGCTCTACTCGAGTTACTTGGGAACAAAAAAAGAATGAAGGAAATTGCTCCATGGGAAGCCGAGAAAATGCATATTTTTAACGTATACCGATTTTGAACTTTGAGGGTTACATTTTCTCCAACCTAATTTTTGATTGGAATTTTGCTATTTTTGGTAATTTTCACACGTATTATCGATAGTTTTTATTATAATAATATATGTTATGAGTATTTTAAGGATATAAAAATTGTTGTAGAGAAAGAGGACAAAAATAAAAAGGTGACGGTTTAAAAATTATGATCCTATTGTTTATATCTTTGCTGTAAATTCCGGTCAACTTTGACCGGTTGTATCTCAGGAACTGCTCATCATAATTAAACGTTTCTTCTTTTAAAAGAAGCGTCCTGCCGCTGTTTTTCGAATATCGTTTTTACAATCTAATTTAGTTTAACATTTTCCGAGATATTCTATTTGTTTATAAGCCAAAGAATTCTTTATAATTTTAAAATATTCCTGAGGCCGCTTAAATAGTCCGATTTCAATTCTGTAAGGTATATTAGATAGGTATGGTATATTTGTATGAAAAAATCGTAGTTATTATTATGCATCTTAATTATTGTCGCTATTATAGCGACCGTAACTTTTTAATTAACAATTCAATTGTTGCTAAACTGTTCATTCAATTTCTATCGTGTTCTGGAATTATAATCTATACAAAAGGAGCTTTTACATTACCAAGTTATTTAATTATAGATTAACAATTACTTATCTAAAAGTTTAGTTGAAAATTAAAAATTTTGTTGGAAAAACCCGCTTTTTCCGGGGAAAGTTTTCGTCGAAGTAAATCGGAAAAAACACGTCTCTATGCAGAATTTAATTGCGGTGAATTCTTATTTGACTGTTTTTGGTGTAAAGTTAAACTCTTTGGAGTTATAGAGCTAAAATTGAAAAAAACACGATTTTCGGGCGCCATTTTGTTTATAAAAAAAGTAGCACACTATCTGCGGACTTTGCATACCTATATTATTAATACATATAATAATAAGATTCGATTCCAGCAATAAAATTGCTGGTAAATAACTTTTCCCAAAAATGGCCTATTCTGCGATAATCAGCCCAGACTATTATAATACATGCAATAAACTAATATTTAGATATTATTTACTAATTTATTTCAAATATATCTTATTCTGTTACTGTTTTAATGAAATTAACGCGACAATCTAACCACGACAACAATACAAATCGGTAGACAATAACAGTCGTTTTGAATCATCGTCATGGAAACCAAGATCGTCGTCATGCTAACTAATTATATTGAAAGTTTTGTTTTGACAACCTTGTCAAAGAATTAATTTGTGTATGTATTTTCATATTAATTAAATTAATTGATTAAGATTTGGTAATTTTTTAAAGACTCTTAGAAAAAATATTGTTCCTAACTCTTGCAGAAAGTCTCTTTTCCGCACTCGACTGCTTGCCGAACTCCCGCTTCGCGTCGTTCGGCAAACTGTAGTCGCGTGCGGAAAAGAATGACTTTCTGCACTTGTTAGGAAAATAACTATTATCTATAAAATGTACAGAAATTGAATAAAAATTAAGGTAGAGTAATTAAAATATTAAGTGAGTAATATGAGGAAATGTTTATGTTCATGCCATATGTGTTAAGCTGGGCATTCCCGGTCATGCCATCGCGTAAAATGGAGTGATATACAGCCAAATTTTGATCGTGAGTGTTGAAGCATGATTGTTTTTTTGGCGTCATGCCAGAAGCCGTATTTCCGTTCGCTCCATAATCCATCGTATCATGCAGTCGCTTGACGCCAAGCCATCATGCCGTCTGCTCGTGAGTGGCGAAATACCGCGTCAAGCCATCGCGCCACCCTGCCGTCAATGTCCAAACCCACGTCATCAATTAGAGTTGCACAAGTTTGACTTGAATGTTTAAACTTGACTTGAGTGTGACTTAATTTCAAGTCAAACTCAAGTCAATCCTTCTGACAAATAATTCAAGTCAAGTCAAACTGGTCAATCGTACAGGTTTGAAAATTCAAACTGTTTGTCAAACTAGTTTGAAAGAGTTTGAAAAATAATTTATTTGGTAGACATACTTTTTTTTGAGATTGACATGTTAGTTGCCAATTAAGATAAGAAAATTAATAATACAATGAGTGCCACATAAAAGTATCTTGATACAGGTAGCGATTATAATCAAAATAGAGTTACTCTGGGCTAATTAGCAAAATACAAGGAAGAGTTATTTACCAGCAATTTTATTGCTAGAATCGAATGTTATTATTGTATGTATTAATAATATAGGTATACAAAGTCCGCAGATAGTGTGCTACTTTTTTTATAAACAAAATGGCACCCGAAAATCGTGTTTTTTCAATGTTTGCTCTATAACTCCAAAGATTTTAACTTTACACGAAAAACACTCAAATAAAAATTCACCACAATTAAATTATGCATAGAGAAGTGTTTTTCCCGATTCACTTCGACGAAAACTTTCCCCGGAAAAAGCGGGTTTTTCCAACAAAATCTATAATTTTCAACTAAAATTTTAGATAAGTAATTGTTAATCAATAATTAAATAACTTGGTAATATAAAAGCCCTTTTTATATAGATTATAATTCCAGAAGCCGATGGAAATTGAATGAACAGTTTAGCAACAATTGAATTGTTCATTAAAAATTTACGGTCGCTATAATAACGACAATAATTATGATGCATAATAATAACTATGATTTTTTCATAAAAAGACACTATACCTATCTAATGTACTTTACAGAATTAAAATTGGACTATTTGAGCGGCCTCAGGAATATTTTAAAATTATAAACAATTTTTTGTCTTATAAACAAATAGAATATCTCGGGAAATATTAAACTAAATTAAATTGTGAAAATAGTATTCGAAAAACAGCGCCAGGACGCTTCTTTTAAAAGAAAAAACGTTTAATTATTATGAGTGGTTCCTGAGATACAACCGGTCAAACTTGACCGGAATTTACAGCAAAGATGTAAACAAGAGGATCATAATTTTTAAAGCATCACCTTTTTATTTTTGTCCTCTTTCTCCACGCCAATTTTCATATCTTTAAAATGCTCATAACATATATTATTATAATAAAAACTATCGATAATACGTGTGAAAATTGCCAAAAATAGCAAAATTCCAATCAAAAATTAGGTTGGAGAAAATGTAACCCTCAAAGATCAAAATCGGTATACGTTAAAAAAATTCATTTTCTCGGCTTCTCATGAAGCAATTTCCTTGATTCTTTTTTTGTTCCCTAATAACTCTAGTTGAGCCATCGAACTAACTCATTATTAAATGTCAAACTTGCTTTTGTTTTGTTATAATAGATTCATTTATTTAAAAGCAGCCTATAGAATAAATGCTAATATAAAGAAAGACAATCAAAGGGACAAAGAAATCAAAAAACAATTCAACACAGCAATACTAAAAGATAATATGACACAGAAGAAGTACGAACAACAAATAACCAGCAGACTAAACGAAGAACCAGAAACACTAGACCCGGAAGAAAAGTGGGAAAGCATAAAAGAAGCAGTTTTAAACACCAGTAAAGAAATATTAATTAAAGGTAATAGAAAACACAAAGCAAAAGAATGGTATGATGAGGAATGTCAAAAAATAGCAGAAGAAATTAGAAAAATAAGAATAAAAAACTTAAGAAATAATAGTGACATTAGCACACAAGAATATAGAGAATTGAAGAGAATTATGAAGAGAACATGCAGAAATAAAAAAAGAAAATACAACGAAGAAAAACTCAAAGTGATAGAGGAAAAATTCCAAAAAAAGGAAATAAGATCCTTTTACCAGGAAACAAGAAAAATGGAAAGGGGATATCAGAAACATAACCCATATATGAAAAATGAGGAAGGAATATTAATAAATGAACCCGGGGAAATAATGAGAAATTGGCAAACTTATTTTACACAACTTTTAAACAAAAACGAAGAAGAAAGGGGAACAATCCAGGAAATTGAAGATGACCATATAGTAATAGAAACACCTACGAGGGAAGAAATAGAAAATGAAATAAGAGGGCTAAAAAACAATAAAAGCCCAGGAATAACGGAAATATCGGCGGAAATGATAAAGGCAGGAGGAAAAAGACTACACAAGGAGATACATAGCCTGATAAAAAGTATATGGGAAACAGAAAGAATGCCAGGAGAATGGACCAGGGCAAGGATATGCCCCATACATAAAAAAGGTGATAAAATGAGATGTGAAAATTATAGAGGTATCGCGTTGCTAGAAGTCGTGTACAAAATATTGACAAACATCTTAAGAAAAAAGCTGAATCAATACACGGAAAAGATATTGGGCGAATATCAGGCAGGATTCAGAAGTAATAGGTCGACGACAGACCAAATATTTGCGTTAAAAGAAATCCAAACTACGTGCTACGAACATAAAATAGCAGTATACGTCCTGTTCGTCGACTTTAAACAGGCCTATGATACGGTAAAGCGGCAAAAGATGTACGCACTAATGAAAGAAATGGGCATACCAAGTAAAATCGTCAGGATGGTAAAGATGACTATGGATAACTCCACAAACGAAATAGCATGGAAGGGACATAAATCAAATAATTTTGAAACAAAGGAAGGATTAAGACAAGGAGACCCACTATCAACGACTCTTTTTAATGTAATACTGGAAGGAATAATCAGGAAAAGTAAAATAAGCACACAGGAAACGATTTTTAAAAATGGCCACCAATGTATTGCATTCGCAGATGATCTAACATTATTATCGACAAGTAAGAAAGAGCTAACAAAATTAATGAGCAATATAATAAAACAAGCCAAACCTTTTGGTCTTCTCATAAATAAGGAAAAGACAAAATACATGATAATGGGAGAAACAGATAAAGAAAATGAAGACAATTTCACATTGGAGATAGAAGGAGAAAATGTATGCGCATTTAAAAGAGTTTCAGAATTTACATACCTGGGTGTAAAAGTAGATGAAAAGGGACATGGGGAAGGGGAAATAAAAGCAAGAATAGCAAAAGCAAACAAAAAGTATGGAGCATTGCGTCCATTAATGAAATCCAAAGATGTGTCAAGAAAAACAAAAATAAGAATCTACAAAACAGTTATCAGACCTACAGCTACATATGCATGTGAAACATGGGTGCTTAAAAAATCAGAAATAGACCTTTTAGAAAGATGGGAGAGGAAAATACAACGAGCAATATATGGAGGCGTGAAAATAGACGGTCAATGGAGAAGAAGAAATAATAAGGAACTTGAAGAACTATATAATGAACCAAAAATAACGACGGCAATCAAAGCACAGAGAATCCGATACTTAGGACACATAGAAAGAATGGGAAAGGCGAGAATGCCAAAAATGGTTCTATTACGTAAGCCAATACAAAAAAGAAGAATAGGAAGACCAAGAAGGAGATGGAAGGACAGCGTATATGAAGACTTAAAACAAAGTAATATTGTAAACTGGAAAGAAAAAGCTTTGGACAGAAAACAATGGAAGGAAGTGGTGAAGAAATGTATGGAAAGACTATAATGTTAAGTGTAGTATTAAGTGTTTTATACAAACAAATGTAATATTGTATATATTATAGTAGTATAGGATATAGCATTATATATAAATATGTAATAGTAATTGTAAGGAAAAATTAAATCTTTCAGCCCTAGGCCTTCACGGCCTGTTGAGCTTAATAAATAATAAATAATTATTTAAAAGAACAGAAAACTACGTATTTTTTTAAAGTTGTAGGCTTTTTTTTAGATAAACTTACTACAAGTGTACCTTTTAAAGTTAAAACATAAATATTCTCATTTGAAAGCTGTATAATTATTTAAACAATTTTTATTTAAACAAATTAAAATTTTGTGTTATAATAAATAAGTTATAATAAATTTTGTTATAATAAATTAATTTATTTATTATAACAAAAAAAAGCACATTTAATTGACATTTAATAATGCGTTAGTTCAATGGCTCTACTCGAGTTACTTGGGAACAAAAAAAGAATGAAGGAAATTGCTCCATGGGAAGCCGAGAAAATGCATTTTTTTAAAGTATACCGATTTTGAACTTTGAGGGTTACATTTTCTCCAACCTAATTTTTGATTGGAATTTTGCTATTTTTTGCAATTTTCACACGTATTATCGATAGTTTTTATTATAATAATATATGTTATGAGTATTTTAAGGATATAAAAATTGGTGTGGAGAAAGAGGACAAAAATAAAAAGGTGAAGGTTTGAAAATTATGATCCTATTATTTATATCTTTGCCGTAAATTCCGGTCAACTTTGACCGGTTGTATCTCAGGAACTGCTCATCATAATTAAACGTTTTTTCTTTTAAAAGAAGCAACCTGCCACTATTTTTCGAATACGTTTTTACGATTTAATTTAGTTTAATATTTGCCGAGATATTCTATTTGTTTATAAGCCAAAAAAGTCTTTATAATTTTAAAATATTCCTGAGGCCGCTTAAATAGTCCAATTTCAATTCTGTAAAGTACATTAGATAGGTATAGTATCTTTTTATGAAAAAATCATAGTTATTCTTATGCATCACAATTATTGTCGTTATTATAGCGACCGTAAATTTTTAATTAACAATTCAATTGTTGCTAAACTGTTCATTCAATTTCCATCAGATTCTGTAATTATAATTTATACGAAAAGGGCTTTTACACTACCAAGTTTGATTAACAATTACTTATCTAAAAGTTTGGTTGAAAATTAAAGATTTTGTTGGAAAAACCCGCTTTTTCCGGGGAAAGTTTTCGTCGAAGTAAATCGGAAAAAACAAGTCTCCATGCAGAATTTAATTGCCTTTATCTAATGTTATTTTGGTTTAACCGATATTTTTGAAAATAAAAGTAATATATTGAGTTAAATATGGGTGAGCATAAAAAGTACACCCTTCATAAAACTTGTTATTAAAGGTTTCTCTATAATTTCTCGTTGGTAGGAACATAATCCATATAATTATAAACTTCAACATTCGATGCAATTTATTGTGTAACTTACGTTGCTTTTGGAGTGTTAGCTTTGGTTTTTGAGAAGCAACCTTTAATTTAGAAGTGGATTATACTTAACTAATTTAATGTTAGAAAATGTTTTAAAAAGTGGGACAATTTGGTATCTGTTAAATTTTTTATGCAAAGTATTTTTTTGTACACAGAATGTGACGGAATGTGACTGCATATTGTAGAGTCCCTTTCGTCTTCTTTATTCGTCGTCTCCTTGCCGTATAATTTCTAAAAGGCAGAGCATAATAATGTTACCAGAAACTGGTTCCACGAGAAGTTTCAAGTTTATTGTTTAGATCTGGGACTCATTTCTCTTTTATACAGTGCGCTGGAATAAGTGTTATCCCCCTTATTAACTTATTTATTTTTAGTACATAAGCAAAATGCTTGGACAGATTGATTTTTAAAATAATCATAGTATATTATAGCATCAATGTTTCTAATTTTCCGGGATCCCTCTTCAGGTGACAGGCACAACTTTGTTTTTTTTAATGGGAAAGTACATCATATGACACCTAATTTAAAAGCTTTTGAAAAACTGATTACAAAAATGTATAATACTTTAATCCTTGTTAAGGGCGTAGGCGCAAAATTTCGTTCGAATTATTTTTAAACGCATTTATTTTTTTCGAATCCTGAGAAAACTAACAAGTATTTTCGAAAAATTTAAACACAGAATGAAATATTACAGTACATCGAGGGTCGAAAGTCCCTTAAAACTTCTATAATGCTTATTTTAATAAGTCACAGGGGTGAAAAAAGAGAAAAGTTGGTTTGATTTTTAATTTCAAACGTATCATTTAAAAGAAACGTTTTGTTTTTTCTAAGGCACTTTCAAGTCTCGGTAATAATGTAATTAAAGTATTACACATTTTTGTAATCAGTATTTCAAAAGATTTTAATTGAGGTGTCACACGATATACTTTCCTATTTAAAAAAATCAAAGTTGTGCCTATAACTTGAAGATGGATGCATAGTTTTCCAGATAAACG
Organism: Diabrotica virgifera virgifera; assembly: GCF_917563875.1. Lineage (NCBI taxonomy): Eukaryota > Metazoa > Arthropoda > Insecta > Coleoptera > Chrysomelidae > Diabrotica > Diabrotica virgifera. Next base: position 64,811,787 of record NC_065446.1, on the reverse strand, counting down.
CGGTTGAACTTTCAAAAAATCGAAACATTGCAATTTTTGAACCCGAATAACTTTTGATTAAAAAGTAAAAGCAATTCTGCTTATCGCATTTAAAAGTTCAAGTCAAATTATACCGGTTTTTATTATTTGCATTGCTAAAATTAATTTTTTTATTTTCAAACAAAGCTATAAACAAATACCTAGTGTTTCCCGTGTGCAATGCATGCGTTTTAAAGCATGCTACGTAGACATTGGGTGCGTTCGGACGACCATAGCGGCTGACTGTCAGCAGAAATCGGCTGAGTGGTTGTATCCAGCCGTGATAGGGAAAGCTTAGTAAATGTCTCAGCGGCTGACTTCCAGCGGTGACGTCTGACAGCTACTGCTGGCTCAGCTGTCCAGCCGCTGTGGTCGTCCGAACGCACTCAATGCCTCTGTATGCTACGTAAAAATCTCTGTATTTGGTTTACGGGCGTTTCGCCCCCGCCGTTTCGTCCCCAGCCGTTTCGCCCCCGAACCGTTTCGCCCCCGAGCCGTTTCACCCCCGGGATTTTACCTAACATTTTTAACTAGTTGCATTGAGTTATAAATACAATGTTAGTAATACATTTACCAATTACTCATTTTTTTGTTTCTTTTTCTTAAAAGTTTTTTGTTACACATATTTATAGTAGATAGACAGGATTAATACCTAACTGTTCTCGGAAATAATTTTACATATTTTATTACATAAAGGATTTTGTTCTCAGAAAACTAATTTTGCCTTACTTACAATTTACGGACCTAACCTAACCTAACCTAACCTAAGCTAAGAACAAAAAATGATCAATAGGTAAATGTATTACTAACATTGTATTTATAACTCAATGCAACTAGTTAAAAATGTTAGGTAAAAGCCCGGGGGCGAAACGGTTCGGGGGCGAAACGGCTGGGGGCGAAACGGCTGGGGGCGAAACGGCGGGGGCGAAACGGTCGGGTTAATTATATTTTGCAAGTTCAACCGCGTTTATCTCGAAAACTATGCATCCTACGAAAAAACTTGTAACAACATTTTTTGCTTAGTCTGACCAAAAAATACAAAAATATGTTTTGTTTTGTGAAAAATCGCTGTTATGTAATTCCTCAAGTTCTTTATTTATAACAATCTTATCGACATCCGGATCAACTGTTACACAAAAAATTTGTGTTCTACGGGTATACATAGAAAAATTTGGGTAAGTCCATCTTAGTAAAGAATATTACCAGAAAGTGGTTCCACAAGAAGTTTCAGATTTAGTAATTTGTCTTGTAAGTAACTATTTGTTTTGTAAGTAACTGGTTGTGCCTTATTTGTCAAAGCTCTATTACCAGTGCCGGTTTATTTGCTCAGTGCTCAACTACCGTATAGTCCTTTACATATCTGAGGATAAAAGTAAGCTGGTCTTGATGGCTGATGTCTGGAGTAGAGTCTACAATTATAGAGAAGTATTTGGCATCTTTAATTTCCTGTATAAAAGTTTCTACAAGTTTTGTTTTCATCACTTCCAGGAATTCATTTCAAATTTGGTGAGACAGATAGCTAATTGAACCTTTTCCTGTATTCGCATACCGCTACCGCTGTAAATGCTCAGATAAGAAGTTGTCAAATTTACCCAAGTATACAAGACAACTTAGGTAATTGCTTCTATGACGACTCGTTAAATCCTCATTGAATCCACGGAAAGCTAGTTGTTGAGAAGCAAGTAATTTAATGGTTGCAACAACTCTTCTTATGACCTTTACCCAATAGTCAGCTTCGCGTTCCACTTGCTCTTTCAAGCCAGCGTCTATAACTCCAATTAATGATGATCTTGTTATTAATGTAAGCATAGAGCTCAGGTGAAATTTACTTTCTTCGTGAGATTTGAATGTGATGTGAAATTGTCAAATGTTTCCAGTCGGTACATCCAAAATCAGTTAAAATATTTTCTTCAAATGAAAATAATTTGCATGGGTAACAATAAACAGCTTTAACCATAGTTGTAACACTTGCGTCTTATATTAGCCAATCTTTATTTTCGTTGCCTCCACTGGGTTTAACTCTATAAAAGCTGATTTCATTTAATCTTCTATAATAAGTTTTGTCTCCATCGTGATACATTTTTTTACAATTTTATAAGGAATCACTCTTTGGTTTAAAAGTTATCACAGTTCGTATATGCAGTGTATTGGCGTATCTGCGTATGAGATTATTTTCGGAAAATATGTAGATTATTTAGCGACTTTATTTTTTTATAATCAAAAGGAACGGGGCCATTCGGGCCCCTCCGGGGCCCAGGCCCTTGGGCGGCGCTGGATAAACTGGCACTGTCTATTACAGAAGTTAGTGTTATAAATGGGTTTTTTCAATATATCATGTTTTGACTGTCCATTGTTTAACATCATTTGGATTGATATCTACTAATCTCAGATCACAAATTGTCGCCACTTAATTTTTCAAGAATATAATATATAATATATAATATATAATTTGTATTAATTTTTTGATTTCTAGAATGATTCGAATAATACATAATTTATAAATCTGCCGGATGCAGTATCTTTTAATACACATCTTATGCGATTTTGTTTTAATTTGTTCTTATGACGTTGGTATCTAAAAAAATGTATACTATTTGAATTTTCATACTCGCCAGTGAATTGATGAATTGAATTAAATATTGCTTGTAGTGTCTGGATATGGTTAAGAGCGTTGGCGCAAAATTTCGGACCAATGCTTTTTAAATGCATTCATTTTTTAGAATAATGAGAAAACCAATTAATATTTTTGAAAAATTTAAACGCAGAATGAAATATTATATTATTACCGAGGGCCGAAAGTCCCTTAGAATAAACAGAAAGTTTCTTTTGAATGAGATATTTGAAATTAAAAATCACACTAAATATTCTCTTCTTTTTTACCCCTGTAATTTATTAAAATAAACGATATACAAGTTTTCAGGGACTTTCAGCCCTTGGTAATAATGTAATCTTTCACTCTGCGTTTAAATTTAAAAAAATACTTATTAGTTTTCTCTGGATTCGAAAAAAATGAATGCATTTACAAAGCGTCGGCCCGATTTTGGCCTACGTTTTAAAATGGTATACATACTGCATTAGTGTGACCAACTAGCCCGAAAAATCCGGGACATGGCCCGAATTACGAAGTTGTGTCCCGGCGTCCCGGACAAGGCTTCCGGGCCATCCGAGTTTTCAACGTTTTGGTAAAATTCGATATTGAAATTTTTAATTCATCATTCTTCTAAGAATTCGCATCAAATTGAATTGGTGGGACGAAAAAATGTCGACAATTTCTTGAATGTTATACCAAACCACACCCAAAACGCATGCATTTTATATCGTCGTATTATAGTTCCACGAAAACTCAAACTCTGGACTTTTTCCCGTTTCTGTATTTTAATAATTATCGTCTTCTGAAAAGACGATTTAAAAACATGAATATCAAATAATGATAATTATATTTTAACAAAAGGTTCAATTTATATGGAAATCCAACATTAGTTGATTTTCTAATTTTTCGTTTTTTGAGAACGATTTCCGGCTTGAAAGTCGAAACGTCAAAAACAAAATGTCAAAGAACAAAAATGTAATTATCATTACAACCCATTCCATCAAAAAAATTTTTGTCAACATAAAAATGTTAAATAATCAATAAAATGATGATATTAAAGTTTTATATTTAAAAAAAAAAATGGCCCGATTTTCATTGAAAAGTCCCGGATTTTAGGTAGTTTTTTCAGTCTTGTCCCGAATTCGACTAAATTTAAGTTGGTCACACTGTGGTATGAATAAAAACGGAGTATAAACTCCGAATATGATCTCGTGTGTATAAGCATTTCCATTTCATAATATGAATATATGATTCCAGAATTCCAGCATTCCAATTCACAGTACATAAGAGTAGATACTCTCTATTTAATTTTTAAACGTGTAGAGTGGAGTATATACTCAAAAATTTATAGAATAAGCTACATGCTCATTTTTATTCATACGAGCCATTATATTCATTAATAAATTTATAAATAAATGCTAGTGAAAACGACGATTGTGAGATTTTGAAGATCTATGGTTTGTTTTTAAACCAAGAGGGGTGATTGTTTGATTGTTTGTAACTGGTCCAACCGCAGGCCGGTTTACTCAACTGATATAAAATTTTGACACTAATGACAATTATCACATTTCGACACAATAGGGCTTTTCATCGATTGTCATTTGTTTCGATCTTCTGTCATGTGTCACATAATATTAATATATCTACGTCATACGTCTTTGGTTTGTATTATTGATATATACCAATAACGTATGACGTAGATATATTAATATTATGTGACACATGACAGAAGCTCGAAACAAATGACTGTGAATGAAAAGCCCTATTGACATTTCATAGGTTAAAGCTATATCGGCGATTTTTTGTGTTATTCCTTTAATTTTTAGATTTTTAGTGTACGTTTATATAAAAAGCAATTATTTTTAGAACTCTTTAGTGGCTTATTAATATAATATCATATTTGTGGGTTACCGTTGAGGGCTGACATGATCAACCAAAAAAAAAAAGATGTATTTGGTTATTTTCCTAATGACTTTCTTGGGTGTGAATCTGTCTTTTTAGTTTACTCTTCCTGGTTAAAAAGTAAACTATAGAATAATTGTTGCTAAGATAGGGCTTATATCGAGTCCCCATTGGAGTTCCAAATATTTGTATACAGTGTGCCCAGAAACTCTAGCGACAAATGAAGACAGAAGGTTCCTTAGATAATTTTAAGACAATTTAACCAAATTCACCTAGTCCGAAAATGCTTCCTAAGGGAGCTAGAGCTCTGTGAAGATGGCGTCTTGTAATTAGTTTTTCTTAAATATCTCCAGATCGCTTCTAGCTAAAAAAATGAAAATTAATACGCGTATTTATCTTCCAGAGATAAACCGATTCTATCTATTTCAAATTTCTAGTACCGGTCATAGGCGTCCGTTTTGGGTAGGGCAACGGTTATTTTATCGCATAACTTTTTGTCTTTCAATTTAAAGCATTCCTTACTCTGGATTATTAAATTCTGAGGTATACTAGTACTAAAAGGTACTCTTGCTTTAAGTCGGTAGAACACACCGTTTTCTATAAAAATCGATTTGAAAATTTTTCGTCTCTTGAATTTGAAAAAAAAAACAAAAAAAATTTCAAAAAAAATGGTATTTTGTCAACTTAAAGGAAGAGTCACTTTTAGTACTAGAATACCTCATAATTTAATAATCTAGTGTTAGTAGAGTATAGTTGATCCAAAAGATGACATAACCCAGACATCCAAAGTGAAAGTTATCCTTCAACACCAAATTGTTCTATATGGCCCACACAATGTCCAGAAAAAAGTCACACCATTTTGAGCGTCGGGTTTGGGGGGGAGAGGGGGGAGAAATCGGTAAGTTCGTAGTTTTTTAAGGTTTTTCGCCAATATTTCTAAAACTATGCGGTTTAGCATGAACAACCCTCTATACAAAATTGTTCCAAAGTTACGGAGGTAGTATAGTATAACTGGTCCAAAAAAAGCCTAACCCAAACATCCAAAGTAAAAGTTTTCCTCCAACACCAAAATGTTCTATATGGTCCACATATTGTTCAGTAAAAAGTTACACCATTTTGAGCGTCCGGTTTGGGAGGGAGATGGGAGAGAAGCCGGTAAATTACTACTGTTTTTCATGTTTGGACATCATACATATATTTTAATAAACATAACGATACATTTTAATGTTTGAAAAGTGTAAGACTAAAAAGTAAAAAATAAAAAATTAAGAAAAAAGTTTTTTAGAAACGCTTTTCTTCAGTTACCAGTGACTAAAATTAAAAATATTACAAAAAATCAACTAAAAAGCAAAAAATCAAAAAAATTTAAACTCGAAGGATTATTCGAAAAAAAAACTGTTAGACAGATTAAATCAAAAATCTCACACATTCGTTTAAAAATTGAAAAAAACCCAACACATTCGGTAAAGAAAAGCGTGGGGCGCATCTTCATCGAATAAACGGTTTTCGCTCTACTCTTTTCTTAACGGATGTGTTAGATTTTTTAAATTTTTTTAACGAATGTGTGAGATTTTTGTATTTTTAATCTGTCTGTTTTTTTTTCGAATAATCCTTTGAGTTTAATTTTTTTTTATTTTTTGCTTTTTTGTTGATTTTTTGTAATATTTTTAATTTTAGTCACTCGTAACTAAAGACAAGCTTTTCTTGAAAACTTATTTTCCATATTTTTTTATATTATATGTATTTTCAAAAACCCTGTTACCACATGTAGGTGTAGAATGATAATATATTATTTTTCGCCTTGCAGTACCGTCTCCTATCGGAGGTTGGCTACCATCACAGCAATCTTAACTGTGTTTGCTGCAGCTCTGAACAATTTTATTGAACAACACCTGTACTACTCCCTTAAATTTCGCAACCAGGAAATCCTCCTAAGTCCCACATTTCTCCTTTCCGAGATTTTTCCTTGGCTTATCTAGGGAGTACTTTTCCTCTCTCATAATTGTGGCCTAGATATTTCAGTTTTCTCGTTTGTATGGTTTTTATTACTTAGCATTCCTTCCCCATCTTCAGCAAAACATATTGATTTATTACTCTCTCTGTCCCCATGGTATTTTCCACATTCTCCTGTAGCCACACATCTCAAATGCCTCAATGTTTTTGATCTTTATCTTTTTTTAGTGTCCAAGCTTCCATGCCGTACATCAGAACGGAGGTAACATAGCACCTTAACATTCTCGTTCTCAATTTCAGATTTATGTCTCGGCAGCATAGAAACTTTTTTCATTTTGACAAATGATTGTCTCGCTATTTCTATTCGCCTCTTAATTTCTCTTGTCTAGTCATTAGTATCAGTGAACTAAACCCCTAAGTATTTATAGGACATAACTCTTTCATATATGGTTAAAGTCAAATTGATTAAATTCAAATAATATACCTATTATATACAATACAATACAAAACAACTCCATTGAATACCCAACTTAATCTTAAACTTAACTAATATTCTGTTTTATACCTACCTATGTATTTACATTATATACAAATTTGACCAATTTGTTCTTATTTCTGGATAGCGTCCTTGCTTCTGTCTATGTTGTTCCCCTTTTTTCGAATATTTTTCCTTGGGTTTTATATCATGTTTTCGTGGTCTACCTTTGTTCTTTCTTATTTGCGTTTTCGCCTGCCAAATTTATTTCACCCATTCTGTACAATCTATCCTCTCAATATGTCCCTGCCAACTGAGTTGCCTTCTTTCTATATATTCTAAGGTTAACTATATTTCCAAATCTTCTCCTATTTGAGCGTTCCATAGTCTATCTCTTTTGGTAACTCCTCGAACTCGTCTAAAGTATATCATTTGTACTGCCTGTATTTTTATTTTACTCTACTCGTTTGTTCTTTTGTACAATCTTTATTTATTTCATCAAAATGTTCGATTCACTTTCGAGTATGAAAATGAAACTAGTATGTATGACCTATAATAGACACTAAAGTCATAAGAACAAATGACAACACAATCAAATTAGATTGCTATCAAAAATATACTGCATCCGGCATATATTAACACTCATTCTGTAATACGATTTAACAATTGTCTAATCTATTAGTATAATAATTTAGTTTTTCCTTTGTATATACCATAAGAAGGAATTTTATCAGTTTCTTAGAAGTTAAAAGATTTAAAAAAATAGACTTCGTGGTGTTAAATTCATACATCGGCTTCCTATTACCAAAAGTTAATCTCTGCTAACTAATCTCCATTTACCTACAGCTACCGAATTACAAAAAGACATCAAAAAGAAGAGGCAAATACCTGAGAATTCCAATCAGATAATGCCATTTAATACCACGCTGTTGTTCAAAAAATATGAAACTGGTTTGAAAAACGATCTTAAATATACATTCCCAGAACCCAAAATAATGCTACCAGCAAAACATACGCATAGGGCGCAACTAAAAATTTAATCTGACATCGGAACCTCAAAAAGCTGAAGATTTTTAAAACTAGATGGGAATCGACTCTTTTGTAGTCAGTTAATGTCAGGTAAGTAAAGGCAGAAAAGCCATCACTAATGAGCATTGTACGTTTTTGCAAACAGAGCTCGGCGTTTTTGAAGTTTGCGAACAAAACACTTGATCCTTATATTAACTTCGGCCATTGTTGTTCATCGGTCCGTGAAATGTATTGACAAATTGGCACATTATTGAACTTAAACAGTTTACAGTAAATGCAAACTCCTTTTTTATGGCATAAAATTGTAAAAGAAATCTAAAAATATATACCTTAAGATCTGAAAATTTCACTTACCAATCATAATAATATGTAAGCACTACGAGCCTAGTAGGCCCATGGCTTGATGTACTATTCTTTTCCACTCCCTTTTGTCAGTCGCTTTTCTTTCCCAGTTCCTTACGTTAATTCTTCTCATATCTTCTCTAACTCCATTACTCCATCGTGACCTCGGTCTTCCTCTTCGTCTTTTCCCTGCCAATGCACTAGATAGTACCATTCCCATTCTGGGAATTCTAGATGGAATCATCCTCTGCACATGGCCCAACCATCTAAGTCTTTGCGCCTTAATTACTGCTAGTATGTTAGGATCTTGATAGAGCTCAGTTAGTTCCTTATTTGTTCTTCTTACCCATTGTCCATTTAAGTTTTTCCCACCGAAGATTTTGCGCAGTATTTTCCTCTCCCAAACTAATAACAACTCTTGATGTTTTTTTGTTGTGACCCATGTTTCAGAAGCATATGTTACTATCGGCCTTATTACGGTCTTGTAAGTTCTTAGTTTTGCTCTTCGTGATATATTTTTACTTCTTAACAACCCATTAAGAGCAAATATAGCGCGGTTGCCCGACATAATTCTCTTTTGTATTTCTTCTTCACAGTTAGGATCTCTTGTGAAGACAGTTCCTAAGTACTCAAATCTCTCAACTTCTTCGAATTTATACTGCGTTCCCTTCGCTGTTTTCATTGTTATGTATTGCCCCCGAACGAATTGCTTATTTGTCTATTCCATATACTTTGTTTTTGCTTCATTTATATACAACCCTTTGGTTTCTGCCCTCTCCTCGAGTTTCATGACTGTTTCTATAATATTTTGTTCCTAGCCAAGATTACCAAATCGTCTGCGAATGCCAAGCACTGATGTTTTTTGTGGTAGATCAGACCTGTTCTATTAATGTTTGCTTCCTGTATAACCTTTTCTAGTAATATGCTAAACATTATAGACGATAATGGATCACCCTGCCGCACTCCTTGTTTGACCTCAAAGCTTTCTGTTATAGTATTGTTTATCTTGACTTTATTCATTGTTTTTTGGAAAGTTAATTTTATAATTCTAATAAGCTTTGGAGAAACGTCCATGTCTTGCAATGCTGTGAATAACTCGCTTCTTTTCACTCGATCGAAAGCCTGTTTAAAGTCAATGAAAAGAAACATGGTGCCTTTATTATATTCGTAACTTTCAGCCTGTATTTCTCGTAGTGTGAAGACCTGATCCACAGTACTTCTGCCTTTTCTGAACCCACTTTGATATTCTCCTATGCTTTTATCAACCTTCATTGTTAATCTGTTTTTAATATGCATAGCCAATATTTTATACGTTATGTTTAGCAGGCTGCTAATAGCAGCGCTATGCCTCGATAATTCTGACAATCAGCCATATTTCCTTTTTTGTGAATAGGACACAGTATTGCTTCTGTCCATTCCTCAGGTAGTATTTCTTGTTCCCATATATTATTAATTAGTTTATGGATTTTCTCTGCTAACTGATTTCCTCTAAATTTAATAATTTCAGCCGTTATGCCGTCGCTTCCTGGGCTTTTGTTCATTTTTAATTTATCGATGATATTCTGAATTTCGCTTATAGTCGGAGCCTGCTCTTCACCCTGTTGATTTTGTATTTCATTTATTAGATCCTCTGCTTCCTCGTTATTATCGTCTGTCTTTTCAGATCCATTTAGAAGCTCATCAAAGTACTGCTTCCAGCGTTCTAATATCTCTGGTTCACCCATAATCATTTCTCCATTTTTGTCTTTATAATGTACAGTTTTCGGTTGGTGCCCTCGTTTCTCATTTTTTATCCCTTGGTACAGGTTCCTAATTTAATTATTTTTGTAGCTTTCCTCTATATTTTTTCAGTTTAGCTTCATAATGTTTCCTTTTTTTTTCTCGTAGTATTTTTTTGGTTCTATTTCTTTGTTTAGTGTAATTTTCCTTCGCTTCTCTTGTTCCTTGAGTTATCATTTTTAGTCGTAGCTTGGCCCGTTCTTCCAATGATTGTTCACATTCTTAATCAAACCATTCTTTTTGTTTTTCTTTGTGTTGTCATTGGTGCTGGAAATATTTGCTGCTTCTTTAATTACATCTTTTAATGTTCCCCACATGCATTCTACATTCCTTTCATCCACTATGCTCTCTAATTTGTTGTTAATAATTTGTCCATACAACGTTTGCTCACATTCTCAATGTCAGGTATGTAAGTAAAGGCAGAAAGCCATCACTAATGAGCATTGTACGTTTTTGCAAACAGAGCTCGGCGTTTTTGAAGTTTGCGAACAAAACACTTGATCCTTATATTAACTTCGGCCATTGTTGTTCATCGGTCCGTGACATATATTGACAAATTGGCACATTATTGAACTTAAACAGTTTACAGTAAATGTAAACTCCTTTTTTATGGCATAAAATTGTAAAAGAAATCTAAAAATATATATCTTGAGATCTGAAAATTTCACTTACCCTTTATAAAATATTGACTTCATTATTGCTAAAGAAATACGCCGAATAAATACACTCAATCAAACTTATATGGAATCATATGATATTTTTATTATTTTAAGCGAATTAATGCTGAATTAAATTTTTTGCCATTGCATCTCCCAGGAGCCTAACTACAGGTTATAGAACCAAATCAACATACCTGCGAGCTATTAAGGTTAATTGGAAGAAAATTAAAGGATTTTTTTCACCGATCATAATGTTTCCCCAGATGATACCTCCTCTTTTATATTTGTGAACAGATCTGGCAGTTTCTGTTCTTGCTTGTCTTCCTCGCCCTCTAAGTACACGAGTTCGTTAATCATCTGATTTTATATAATATCCTACTTTCGTTTGAAAATACAGTCAGACCAGCTTGTTAGAGTACCGGTTATAGGAATATCCCGGTTTATGGAATATAAATTCGAGGTCCCGAAACGTTTCCATTTACTCCTTAATAAACTTATCTGTTTATTGGAATACGTATTAATAAAACAATACCGCTTATTAGAATATTTTTCAGTTCAACGAATAAATTTTTACCCACAATTTCGAATTTACTAAAAATTTAAATTATGTCTTGTATTATGGTTTCTCGCCAAGTTCTTCGAAGGCCTGTAGTGCTGTTTTATTTATATTATTTGGGTTTGTCAGATAGGTCATAAATATTTTATTGCGTTGTTATGAGTACCAATTCAATCGTTTAAAGACAAATTCAGTCGTAAAATAATTTCCTTCGTCTACAAACTTTACATATTGCCACCCTCTTGCCTGTTATAAAATATTTAAGAAACAGTTCGCCCATCCTAATTGACTGTAATGTTATAAAATAAGGTGATAAAACTTTTTATAGTTTTCAGGATGGCTAAACCATTGTAAATTTTTCTAATTTTTCTAATAATTCAGAGCAACAAAAGTGACTAGTATTTTATGTAACAAAAAAACAAGCTACAATTATAGATTATTTTTCAAGACTAAATAAGTAATTTTCTTATTAAGTAGGTATAGTATGTATTTTAATACGAAAATATTTACATAATCTATATATTCTATACATTTCATATTAATTACTGAATGCATCCACATAATATTATAGTGCAGTCACTGAAGGTTTTCACCTCCGATTTCGTTGAACCTCCCTCGATTTTCATGAAAATTGGTGAGTAATTAGAGAAAACCTCAAGGAACAAAGGTGACATGATGCCAACTTGCGCTTTTACCCTAGGGGTGGATGCCACCCCTTCTCGGGGGTGAAAATTATTTTATTAAAAATAATACCATATGTCGATAGAGGGACAAATTATAAGCAAAATTTGTTATATAAAGTTATTAAAATAAATCAACACTTTTTGAGTTATTAAAGACCAAAGATTTTATTTTTTCGTAAAACAATGCATGTTTTAAATCGGTTTTTTACGTATAAATCAAAAACTATAAGCTTTAACAAAAAAGTTATTATTACTAAAATTGAAGATCATAAAAAATTGAATACATTCCTCACATAAACAACTAAACTAATGTTAGTTCAAAGTGAGTTATTGGCAATTGAATGTGTATTTTTTCGACGAGTACTCAAATCTAAGTATTCAAGCTTAAATAACGGGAAAACGATGCAATGTATAAAACATTCCTGCTAAACATTTGCCAAAGTACTTCGGAATACCTATCAAATCAGCTTCAGAACAAGGTAATAGCGTCAAAATTAAGCAAGTTTTAATGAAAATAAAAGAACCGTTTCGAATTTTTTAGGAAAAAATGAAAAATAAAACATTCGCCATTTCCACAAAAATTTAAATTTATAGTAATCCTTACAAGAACTTATTTATATTAGCATAAGAAATATTTTCGATAATTTTGACGGGTTTAGAATGCATATTTTTGAAAAAAAGATATAATTTAAAAAAATCGTAATTTTTAAAATTATTGTAATTCTCATATTCTTTTGATAATAACTCCAAAAATACTCAATATACGTAAAAAATTATATGTAACCAAATTTTAGTTTTTTCTATGCCAAATATTTTACCTGTTTTACTATTTCTATGGGGTAAAAAATAACCGAGATAGACACGTTTCAATCTTAAATTTTGCTGTGGGAACCATGCAACCGGGGTCATTTAACCTTTTATTTTTAAAAAACTAAGGGGTTTAAAAGATTAGGTTTAACGCGTTTAAATAGCACGTGGAATTATCTTTTAAACAGTTTTTAGATGAACCTGATATCGTAAACACGAACGGAGTTATCAAAAAAAACAATAACATTTTTTGGAAAAAAAATTTTAAAAGATAAATTTTGAAAATATTTTGGAGCATACATTTTAACGCTATCAACATGTTTTGGGGGCTCATTTAATAGATATTTTTAAGTACCTACTTTGACACACGTTAATAAGTTTATGTTATAAAATGCATCAATTTCCCGTTATTTCAGCTTGAATACTTAGAGTTTTTTAATGGCCGAAAAAATATACATTCAATTACCTATAACTCACTTTAAGTTAACATTAAAAGGTTTTTGTAGTAAGGGGTTTATTTCATTTTTTATTAACTTCAATTTTGATAATAATAACTTTTTTGTAAAAACTTACACTTTTTGAGTTATTAATGAAAAATTGGTTAAAAACATGCATTTTTCTAAAGAAAAATTAAAATCTTTGATCTTTAATAACTCAAAAAGTTTTGATTTATTTTAATAACTTTATATAAAAAATGTTGCTAGAAATTTGTCCCTCTATCGAATTATGGGGTTATTTTTAATAAAATAATTTTCACCGCCGAGAAGGGGTGGCATCCACCCCCCGGGTAAAAGCACAAGTTAACACCATGTCACCTTTGTTCCTTGAGATATCCTCTAACCACTCACCAATTTTCATGCAAATCGATGGAGGTTCAACGAAATCGGAGGTAATAGCTCATATCCACCTTCAGTGACTCCACTATTAATGTAATTTGGTTTTTTAATAGATACGTTACGCTATTGTATTATTGACATAAAAAGACCTAAAACCATATACATATACATATTAACATAGTATGTACTATTATTACGTATATTCGGTACACTTATTACGGCTAGCCACCAACGATCGATTATTAGAATATCCCGGTTATAAGAATAATTTTGCTTGGCACCAAGGCTATTCCAATAAGCGGGTTCGACTGTAGCACACTTCGCTAATTCCCAATGTTCCAGTTCTGGTTTTGAAGATACCAATTTGCGTGATCAATCTTGAACTACCTGGCTAATTTGGGATCCCGTAACTTTCTCCTGCTATATTATAGTCATTGTCCTTGGGCACACGAACTCTTCTTCTTATCGTTCCAGCTGAAATATTTACATTTATATATCTTTCAAAAGCTGTAGGTTTCAAATACATGGTGATTATATAGGTACCACGTGGTGAATCATAAAACGGGCCATAGAAAACTCAATGTAAAATTCTAAACTGTTGAATTCCTGCTTCCCTGATTATTTTACATCAAAAGTCATGAGAGAATATTTGTAGAGAATTGAAATGTATTAAAATCAAAAGTTAAAATTGTTCTACGATTTAAACGCATTCCAAAATTTTGAAAAATAATTTGCCACAGTAGTTATGTGTGTAAAAGTTAGGCCACACGTTACTGTTTAACTGACAGTGCTCACACCATTGACTGAATAAAAAATCTTTATTTTTAATACTTTCTCCGCAACTGAGGGTATTTTATCAACTGTATTGTTTTTAAACAATAAATACTAAAATAAAAATACTGACAGTTCAAAAATGTGAAAATAATAACTTCATTGTGACACATTATTGCACTGTGTGTGGCCTAATTTTGGGCTGAAAAATTGAAAAATGTATTACATTTTTACAAAATTTTGGAATATGTTTAATTCGTAGAACAATTTTAACAGTTGTTTTCAATACAGATTTCAATCCTCTACAAACAGTTTCAAATGTCTTTTTGATGTAAAATATTTAGGGAAGCAGGAATTCAATAGTTTAGAATTTTACATTGAGTTTCCTATGACCCGTTTTCTAATTCACCACCCGGTATAATTTTGGTTGTATATAGTTGGTGACTACCAGTGTGGTTTCAGGCCTGGAAAATCGACTATTGATCAAATATTTACTACTAGACAAATGCTTGAAAAGTATTGAGAGTATAATCAAGACGTGCATCAGATCTTTATAGATTTCAAACAGGCTTATGATTCAATTAATCTGCTAAACTATGCAAGGCAATGGTCGAACTGCGTGTACACAAGAAATTAGCTGTGGTAAAGTGAATGTGTAAGTAACTCCTTTGCAGAAGTTTGAATAGGGGGAAAATATCAAATAATTTCCGCGTAAATTCTGGACTGAAACAGGGAGATCCATTGTCGCCATTGTTGTTTAACCTGACCTTAGAATATGTCATGCAAAAAATTTAATAAAAAATCAAACCAGAAATAGCTTCTGGGGGAGCAAAAATTGTACTCGCCTTTGATTAAGATGCAGTAGCACGATTAACATTAGAAGTCAAGGATATTTGCTCGCCTTATGAAGGAGCTGCATTAAATAATATCGATCTAAAAATAGATAAAGACAAAACAAAATACATAGGCGTTTCAAGACAAGAACGACTGCGAATAAGGCAAAATATTACTATAAACGATCATAACTTCGAAGTAGTTAAAGACTTGAAATATATGTATAGGAGCAACAATTACCAATGAAAACAAAATAGATCGACCAGTTGAAACGCTAATAATGGAGCGAAACAGAACAGATCTTTTTTTGCAACGCAAGCTCTAATGCGAAGAGATCCTCGGATCTGGACCTCATCGTCCGAGGAAGACTTGATGGTAATGAACAGGAAGTAGCCTACTAGCATGATCGATCATGCTAGAAAGAAGAAGAAGAATATCTAATGAAGTCAAAACTTCTCTCACGAGGTGCAAAAATCCAGATAGGTATACATATAAGAGCGTAGTCGTGTATTGAAGCGAAACACGGACGCTAATATAAACAAGAAGTAAATAAATTGCTGGTGTGGGAACGTAAAATCCTTCGAGTGATATATGGCCCTTGCAGAGACAGCGTGACAAACGAATGGAGGCGCAGATATAATAACGAGTTAGAGTCACTCTTCGGAAAGGAAAATCTAGTAAGAAAGTAAGATACATATATAAAGGCCAATAGAGTCAGATGGGCGGGGCATGTGGTAAGCAGTAACAACAATCAGCTTATAAACAATGTGTTTTTGGAAATTTCAGTTGGGGAAGTCTCTCGGTAGCCGCCGAAGAGACAAGACGCGCAGAGTGCGGACGAGCAGCAGTAGCAGCGCAACAAGTCGAGGAGAGGGAAGTGCTTTAGTGTAACGTACTTCTTAGTATGGCTGTGAATGTAAGCACAGCAACACTAGAGCGCTCGCTCTCGCTAGACGCGAAGACGTGGAAGCAGAGGCAAAAGCCAACCTCTTGGATGTGGTGAAACTCAGGAAGTTTGATTTCATTGAATCTGAGACATTGCAAACAAGGGTTGGAAAGCAGAATAAGCAATAGCGGGCTCGACGTGAGCCCGCTACGGGATACTCTCTGTGCCTCCGATAGGAATGGGTACAGTTTAAAACACTGTACCTCGACACTGCAAGGTGTAGTTATTTAGAATACATCTTGCAGCCCCGGCCCCTAAGGTCAGAGAGTTGAGAAAATCAAGAGGATCCCGTACCTAGTTCTGTCTAGGTGCGAGAACTACCGCGCTGTTGTGCAGGGAGCCAACCCTGAAGTCGATGTGGTGTCGGGCCAATCGGCTGAAAAAAAGGCTTCTTCTAAAAGTTAGGTTACCGCTCCCAACCAAAGATGACACGAGTCAGATCTCGGTCACCCCCCAAATCCAAGGCGCTTTCCCCGCCAAGATATGCAGACTCTAAAGAGTCCCTCCTGTTACAGCACCCTGAAGAGAGCAGCGATGACCACTCGAGCGACCAGGAAGATGGCAAAGACGGTTTTACGATCCAAAATCGTAGAATAAGAAAAAGAAGAAGAAGTCAAAAGGCAACGACTCCACGCAGAACGTCGAGACCACCGAGAACGTCACCGAAGCCACCCAGGAAGTCGAGGATTCCCAGAACATCGAGGCCACCCAGGAAGTCGAAGACATGGACGAAGACGTCCCAGGCGCCGAAGGCAGGGGCACTACCAAACGTCAGCGGTTTGAAGAGGATGCCGCCAGCGAAGACGAGCTGACAAAGGCCAACGCAGAAATCAACCGACTCAGAACCCTGATGAAAGAATTTGCAGCAAACGTTGATGCAAACAACAAAAAATACGAAGATGTGATCGCACAACAGAAGGCAGAGATCAAAGAGCTGAATACGGAGATTCGACGAATGAGCGAAAAGATGGATGCCAGATTCGACGAGTTGATAGCTCTCCAGAAACAACTCGCAAAGAAATCGGAGAAGAAAAACCCCGAAAAGACGGACAAAAAGCCACCAGTAGAGCAGCCTGCCACCAAAAAGATGACCACCGAGCAGACTCGACCACCCAGCCAGAAGGCTACCACCTCGACGAAGGAGGCGTCCACCCAACAGAGGAAAAAGAGTAAGGAAGAGTTTCCACCCCTGGTGACACACCTTCCACTAACCGACGAGGAAGACGCCGCATGGACGTCCAACCAAGAAAACGCCATGAAACTAGCTCCCCAGGTACAGCTACCCCTCCCCGAGGAACCAGTGCCATCCACGAGCACAGATAGGGACGCGCTTGCCGCTTCCAGTCAAACTGATACAGTGTCAATGGAAACAAATCAAGACGAAGAAGACGCCGAAGAAGCCGTGTTACCTGAAAACCAGGTAACACCATACAGAAAACCGCCTGTAATTAAGTTACAGAGTGTCAGCGAGACAGGGGCTATTCTTACCATAGCCCAGGGCAAAGGCATCATCACCACAAACAAAATCTCCAGAAGTGGCAGAGAGACGCTCATCCAGGCTAAAAGCCCGGATGACTACAGAAAGATGACAAGGATAGTGGAGGAATATGCAGAAGCATACGCCGCCAAAGAGAAAAAGAGGCTACAATGGATAGCCTTTCCACTCGACGAAGACAGGAAACCAAAATTAGTGTTACGAGGATTGCCCACGAATACCACCGAGAAGGCAATCCAAGAAGACATGGCAAACCAATATGGAATAACCTGCCACACAGCACGTAACATGTCTACGAGAGTAGGGAAAAGGAGGCCACTACCCATGTTTGTCATGACACTGGATCAGGAAGACGTGGAAAAAGCAAAGCGGGTAACGAACCTGTGCCACATGAAAGTTGTGGTAGAGGACCTACGCAAGGCAGCAGGACCGACGCAGTGCTTCAACTGCCAAGGGTACCATCACGCCCAGAACTCGTGTCACAAGGACCCGAGATGTGTGAAGTGCGGCGAAGAACACCACTCAAAGCAGTGCCAGAGAGCCAGAGAAGTCAAGGCAACGTGTGCCAACTGCAATGGGAGCCACCCAGCCAACTACAGAGGATGTCCTAGGTGCCCAACCTGGGGGAGGCCTCCACCACAGAGGTCACAACAGCGACCACCACCAAACCGAAGACAGCAGGCAACCGGGGTATCCTACGCGCAAGCCACGCAGGGAGACCAACCAGCGCAGAACAACACACCGTCCAACCGACCAACCCTCCCAGACGAAGAGTACCTAGTCAGGATGGTCACAAACATCGTGACTAAGGTAGTCCAAGAGGTGATAATCAGCACCAGGCAGGCACAGAACTAATGGCAGAGAGGGGATACTTGAGGATAGGCTCCTGGAACCCAGGCGGCATAACCACAAATCAGAACATACTAGATGAACTCGCCAACAGATATGAGATGGACATCGTAGCAATTCAGGAAACAAAACTGACCAACAACTTCAACCTAAAGTTTCCTGGATACGACGTATATAGGAACGACCTCACTAGAAGATCAGGAGGAACGGCCATCCTAGTAAAGAAGGGTATTAGACACACCAGTTACACTACTCCACCACTGGTCAACATGGAAGCCACAACAATAGAAGTTAACATGAGGCAAGGCGCAATAAGGATCACATCAGCCTACGTAAGACCACAAGACCCTTTAATGGACGATGACCTAGATGCGTTCCTAAACATCGCCGAACCATCCATCATAATAGGAGACCTGAATGCAAGATCCCCCAACTGGAACGACAGAGCTACGAACAGAAACGGACGACTACTAAACAGATACATAGAAAACAACGAAGACACAATGGCAATGGGCCCAGAAGAACCTACCCACTACCCAGGAAACGCACTTCCGACACACATCGACTTAGTTGTAGCCAAAAACCTAGGACTGCAATCAGAATTAATCACGCTGGACGAAGGATCAACTGACCACCACCCCATCCTACTAGAAATCGAAACATGGGAAGAGACAAACCCGCCAAAAAGAACAAAAAAGAAAATAAAGTGGACTAACTACAAAAGGTTAGTAAGTGAAGGAATAAACATAGTGCCAGTAATAAACAATCCAGAAGAAATAGAAGGAAAAGTCCTAGAGTTCGAAAATATCATCCAAGAGGCAATTAGAAACAGCACAACAGAGGAAGATGTCGAGATATTCATGGGAAGGTTCAAAGACATACCACAAGAAACACAAGAGTTGATAAGGGAAAAAAATAGAGCAAAGAAAACAGCAAGAAGAACAAGAAACAGAGTAGATAAATCCTGGGCAAATATTTTAAATAGGGAGGTCCAAACGGCCCTAAAACTCCACCGTAGCGAAAAATGGGACAACTTCGTACAAGAGATGGAAGAACAAGACTCAAACATGAGAAATGTCTGGAAGCTCCAGAAAATGCTGAGAAGCGACAGGAAACCCATCCCCCCACTACATGGAAGATACGGCATGGTATACACCATAGAAGACAAAGCAGAGGCGATGAGGACTACACTCGAAGATGAATGCAGACTGAACTTCCACCAAGACGAAGACGACGACTTCCTGGAAGAAGTCGAAGAACAAGAAGAAGGACCAGAAGACCCAGAGGACTTCATCCCCCCAACATCACCGGAAGAAATCAATGAACATATCAAAAATAGTTCACCGAGAAAAGCGCCTGGCCTCGACGAAATAACCAACAGAGCCCTAAAATATTTGCCCAGAAAAGCTATAGTGTATTTCACAAATATTATAAACGCAATATTAAGATTCAAGACATTCCCAAACAGATGGAAAGAGGCCCGTGTCATCATGATTCCAAAACCTGGCAAGAATCACACATTCCCACAGAACTACAGGCCAATCAGCTTACTTCCAGCGATCAGCAAGATAGTGGAAAGAATCATCCTCAGCAGACTGCAAGCGGAAACAACCCGACTAAATATCATCCCAGAGGCTCAATTCGGATTTAGAGCAGAGCACTCCAGCGAACTACAAGTCCTCAGGCTAACCGAGTACATAGCAGCCGGTTTCAATGATAAGCAGTACACTGGAGCAGCGTTCCTGGATGTAAGCAAGGCATTCGACAGAGTCTGGCACAAGGGGCTCCTATTCAAAATGCGGGATTACGGGTACAGCGGAGCGATGACGAGGCTAATCTCGTCGTACTTGGGCGGCCGGAGGTTCAGGATTCGGATAGGACAAGTCCTGTCCGAACTCGGAATCCCGGAGGCTGGAGTACCACAGGGAGCGGTCCTGTCACCCCTGCTGTACACGATATACACCGCAGATGTACCTAGAACACCAGGTACCCTCATGAGCCTCTACGCCGACGATACAGCAATAGCGGCCAAGCATAGAAACGCAGATATAGCAGTGACCAACCTACAAACTGCACTAGAAGAAATTGAAGCATGGTGTATCAAATGGAAGATAGCCATAAATTCAGAGAAAACACAAGCGGTTCTATACAAGAAAGGGAGACAGCAGCCAGAGGAACAATTGAGGGTGCAGAACAGGCCCATCGAGTGGAAAAACGAAGCCAAATACCTAGGAGTCATTATGGATAAAGGATTAACCTTCCAAAAACACGTAGAAGCCACAGTCCAGAAGGCCAACATAGCAAGAGCGAATCTAAGAGGACTCACAGGCAGAAAAAGTAAACTAACACTCAAAACAAGGTTAAGATTGATAAATAGTATAATCCTACCGGTATTAACTTATGCGTCTCTCGCATGGGGACACGTATGTAATACACACAAGAAGAAGATCCAAGCAGTCCATAACAACAGCTTGAGGGAGGCCGTCAGAGTCCCAAGATATGTAGCTGAAAGATTCCTGTTCAGAGAACTCCAACAGATGAGAGTCACAGAAACCATGACAGACAAGGCAAGGGTCAAATTCGCAGAGTTAGAACATCACCCAAATTACATACTGCGAGAGACGCTAAGATACGACGAGTTCCACCGATGGAAGCACAGACGCCCGAAACAACAAATTATAGGATAAACTAAAAGTGATAAGTGATAGTAGTGTGTTCGTAGCTCGAAACAAGTGCCGAAGATAGCGTTACCCACGAAGTCCAAGTACCACGACCACCTCCAAGGTAAGCAAATATTAGAAAATTAGAAGGGCCTTAAGCCCCCAAAAAAATTTATATAAAATAAAAAATGGCCAAAGCCCCCAAAAAAATTAAAAAAAAAAACCAAAAACACATAAAAATTAGAGCATCGAGTCATCGGGCGGGGCCCAGCAGGGCCCAACAGGGCTCAGTGGGGCTCGGCACGATGACTCGGGGCCCAAGCAAGCAATTTTTAGTACCGCGGATAAGTTATTAAGAAGATAAAGGCATAGAGCGCATCACGCTGGGCCTAGTTTTTTTGCATTCGATTAGGGTACCACAGTGGAATCTTATTACCCAGGGTTCCATTGTGAAGAGCATTTGGCTACGATAGTTGTGCCTCCATCGCGCATCAGCGTGCTATGGGGGGGAAAGGGATGGCCTGGGGCATTGGAGCGAGGTGGGGTGATCCCTGTATAACTCGGGTCAAAACACCTCGCCCCAATGACTTGTTACACCCGAATGTACTCCTTCGAGAGGGTGAACAAATCCCACAGGTCGGGTTAAATCAAATTGCTTGCTTGCTTGAATTTCAGTTGGGAGAAGGTCTTTAGAACGGCCTAGAAAAAGGTGGAAAGATGCAGCCAGATAAGATCTGGAAAAAAGGGGAGCGAGACAATCGGAAATAGTGGCGCAGGACCAACAAACATGGAAGGCAATAGTAAACAGAGCAAAGACTCACAAAGATTTGTAACGCCATTGATGATAATGATTTATAGTATTACTTTTTTTAATAATAGAATGGTGAGTATTTTTTGTAGGTTCATATTTTCATTGCTGTTATTCTATCAGAAAAAAAAATGTGAGTAATCAATTAGTCCTGTCGCCAGGGGGGGTACAACGGCCTCCTTAATTCAGATGGACTTACCCAAGTTTTTTTTATATATATTTTGACCCGTAGAATACGAATTTTTTGGGTAACAGTTGATCCGGATGTCGATAAGATTGTTATAGACAAAGAACTTGAGGAATTACATAACAGCGATTTCTCGCAAAACAAAACATCTTTTTGTATTTTTTGGGCCATTTTAAGCAAAAAATATTTTTACAAGTTTTTTCGTAGAATGCATAGTTTTCGAGATAACCGCGGTTGAACTTTCAAAAAATCAAAAAATTGCAATTTATGAACCCGAATAACTTTTGATTAAAAAATAAAGTAGCAATTCTGCTTACCGCATTTGAAAGTTTAAGTCAAATTATATCGGTTTTGATTATTTGCATTGCTAAAAATTAATTTTTTTGTTGTTAAACTAATCTATAAACACATAGTGTTTCCCGTGCCTAATACATACGTTTTAACGCATGCTACGTAGAAATTGCCTCGCTTGCACTTGTATCTACTCTACCTACTCGTTCGATTTTAAATGAGAAATCATAGAAAACATCACTCACATACTAGGTGTTTATAGCTTTGTTTAACAATAAAATAATAAATTTTTAGCAATGCAAATAATCAAAACCGATATAATTTCAAATGCGGTAAGCAGAATAGCTACTTTATTTTTTAATCAAAAGTTATTAGGGTTCAAAAATTACAATTTTTCGATTTTTGGAAGTTCAACCGCGGTTATCTCGAAAACTATGCATTCTACGAAAAAACTTGTAGGAATATTTTTTGCTTAAAATGACCCAAAAAATACAAAAATATGTTTTGTTTTGCGAGAAATCGCTGTTATGTAATTCCTCAAGTTCTTTGTCTATAACAATCCTATCGACATCCGGATCAACTGTTACCCAAAAAATTCGTATTCTGCGGGTCAAAATATATAAAAAAAACTTGGGTAAGTCCATCTGAATTAAGGAGGCCGTTGTACCCCCCCTGGCGACAGGACTAAATATTAAAAACATTACGCCATCGAATATTTATTTTAATAATTTTCATCATCTAATCGGCTTAGAAGCGTGGTCTAAAAAAATATCCCCTAATTTAATGGCATACATTTGACATTGACAGTGCTTTGTCAAAGACACACACGATTACCAATTGTGGATTTAATATCGCATAAACCCTAGTCTTAAATATTATTATTGCTATTATGATTTAAATTGTGTTAGTTTTGAACCCTTGTCAGTTGAATATGACATTTCTATTGTCGACTGTAGAGTAGAGACCAGTCACCAGTATAACTAAGGAGTAAATTATTT
Source organism: Diabrotica virgifera virgifera (assembly GCF_917563875.1). NCBI lineage: Eukaryota > Metazoa > Arthropoda > Insecta > Coleoptera > Chrysomelidae > Diabrotica > Diabrotica virgifera. The sequence goes on along the minus strand of NC_065446.1, from coordinate 64,788,319 downwards.
AATATAAAATATATTAAATTACAACAAAATTATATATTATTCTTCGTATTAGTTTCTACAGCTTGAATATATGCCACTTTGTCTTTTCTTTCTTATATTCTATGCTCTGTTTTTAAACCAGAACGAGTAATTAAAATTTACCGCGCAGTAATGCTTGTTTTTTCAAGATTCTTACATCAGTTTGTAGGTACATGTATTGATGTCGTTTTCTTATTATTCTGGTAACAAAAATTTTTTGCTTAGATGGCATTATACGGGGTGAATGGAAGCGTTGCTTTTTCTCCTATATTTAAAAAATTCTGTGGAAAAATTGGAGGGCTGATTTTGTTTCATACTCCTTTTGTATTATCCTGGAGGTATCACTAAGGTTTTGATTTTTGAATTATCCGAATATCTCTTTTCTTGTAAGAGTTGTAAATAAAAACACTGCTTTGAAGGTTTATTTAATTAATAATATCAAACGCACTAAAATTAACAAAACGAAAAAAAGTTAACAACAAAACAAAACAACTCGATAACGGGTATGTCCACCTCTTGCAGCAATGACTGCTCGCAATCTGTTTAGCATTGAATAAAGATGTGTTATCCTTGCCTGGGAGAAAAGCCCGATATTCCTCTACCAGGCCCATAACTGTACCAAATTTTCTGGAGGTCTAGGACGAGGGCGAATAGCTTTTTTAATTCATCCCATAAATGCTTAATAGGATTGAGATCTGGGCTGCATGTAGACCATTCTAATCTTATCAATCCAACCTCTATTTTATGAATCAATCAGTGTTTTTATTTACTAAAAATGGTACAGCTCTTACTCTCTTACAAGAAAAGCTATTCAAACAAAATCAGCTATTCCATTTTTCCACAGAATTTTTTAAAGTTAGGAGAAAATACAACGCTTCCATTCACCCCTGTATAATGCCATGCAAGCAAAATTTTTTTTGTTATCGGAATAATAATGAACGATATCAATACAGGTACCTACAAACTGGTGCAACAATCTTGAAAATCAGAGCACAAATAATAAAGTTATAAATTGTCAAACTTAATCAAAAATTTTGGGTGGCGGAATTTTGTTTCGGTGCACCGAGAGAAAAAATTCTTGACATAAAGAATTTTTATTAATATTTAAGAAAGATCGACTTGGCATATTGCTTAAGAAATATATCTTTGTATGTAAGATATAATTTTCTAAAATATTTCAAATAAATTTTAATATACCCAAAGAAATATATCTTAAACATGATTGAACTATCACTTTCTTGTAAACTGCAAACCAATTTGTCAGACGGAAATTATATTTGTCATAAGAATATATTTTCTTGGCATTACAAAACCCTTCTTTCTGAGCAATATTATTTCTCAGTAAGGAATATTGTTATCTTACCATTATTAATTATGTATTTAATGTTAAGAAATATATTTCGCAGATATAATTGTATATTTAGAATGAAGTTACATTTCTTAAAAATAAAGTGATATTACATAAGGCGAAATAAATCATTCTGTTAAGGTAAAATTATTCTTTATTAGATAATAAAAACAGGATATAAAACGTTAGATATTAACATAAAAATAATTTCTCCACTCTTAAGCCACTGGCTTCTATACAATAATAAAAGAATGGAGAGGAAAATCCAACTTCCTTAAGTTTTCCTTCTTTTTGGTAATAGCACTTCGTATATCAGCAATTACCTAAAAACAATACCGTTATGTAGAAAGAGTAAACTTATTTTAATAAAAAAAAATTTATAAGGATATAAGTACATACTCATTTTGACAAAAAGAAATACAAAAAAAAACAAATACACGGGCCCATATAAAAACTATTAATTTTTTGGTATAAGAACGGTAGGTATACCCCATTCCACGAATATACGACTCTCTTGGATTATCGCGACAACGAATATTTTACTGTGCAAAATATAAAGAACGAAAGTAAATTGCAAATTATATTGTTGTTCATTGTACTAATTATTAGAGTAAAATACTTTCGTACTTCTTATGTTGCACGCTAAAATATTCGTTGTCGCGATAATCCAAAACAGTCGTATATTCGTGAAATACACCATATCAGTAAAATAGTCTACAATCCAAAAACATTTCTTGGCATTTCAACAAATAATAATCATATTTAGTTCAAACATGGCTTTATTTATCCTACCATCTTTGTTAACTTTTTTCTTTTTGTATATGAAATATTAATCATTTATCTGTATAATATCACACACTAGACATTGTTTAGCTAAAATAAGAAGAAAAATACAACCAATGTAAAACATTGAAGCAGACATATATTGTGACTTTATTTATTTATAGAAACTAAAAGAGACAGCAAACCTAATCATTAAGAAATTTTATTACAAGAAAGTATTATTAGTTTACATCTTAAGTTATTTTATACCTATTAACTTATTCAGTTTTCGGCAATAAAAGTTCTTAATCGTTAAGATGTTTCTTTTAGACTAACTAATATTTCTTTATGACAAACAAAGCACACGCCATGTTTGATGCAACGTTGAATTGTAGGATTTCATATAGAAGACAATACATTCAAGAAACATATTATAGTTTATACCTAAGTATACACATTCTTATAAAGGAACTTACCTGTTTACAGTTCTACCATTTATGGAAGCCCCTATTTGGTTAATAGCTCCTTTCAATATTGTTCTGAAGCTTTATATTACATATATTATTCTCTCCGAGGTGGAAGTCGAAACGTCAATAAAATCATTTTTAAGTTAAATTGTGGCTTTTTTCCCAGTTAGAATACGATTCTTTCTTTCAGAGTTGTCCATCATTATAGATATCTAAAATGCATATAAAGATACTATTATGTTTCTCTTTGAACTACATATTCGGATATGCAACAATATTATTATTACATCTTAAATTATTCAATTTACTTTTATTTATTACCTATGTACATGTATATGTACCTTTAAACTATCCCTTAGATTTTAAAGAATACCAACAAATCCAAAATCCATCTATGAAAATGAACTAATGCCACGCCATCTTGTCAAACACTGAGAGTAAATCACAAATAATGAATAATGGTTACTGCGCAATTCTTTTGTGGAGAGCAAGTAACATTTCGGCATTAATGATAAAATTTTTATTTAATAACCACAGTTACTACAAAGGGTATTTCTGAAGAATTATTTCTTGTAGTTTAAAATATTTATTTTATTGCAAGAAAATTTCTCGTTCACAAAAAATATAAATATGGAATGAATTAACTTAAGAAACAAAAACTTTAGGATAAGAAAATTAAAATGTAACCATTAATGCATTTCTTCGTATTGAAGAAATTATCTGTAAGAAATTATTGAGTTGTTTTTATATATGTGAAGCGGTATGTTTAAATTAATATGATATGGTAACTTTTAAGAAAGGTAGCTCAAAGAAATCAGTGTTTTAGGAGAAAAGAAATTGTTCTCTCGGTGTGAGTGTATAATATAGTATGGATTACCTTCGAAGGCCGACATGATCAACCAAAAAGAAGGTGTATTTGGTGATTTTTCTAGATTTTTTTTGGGCGTGAATCTCTATTTTTAGTTTACTCCTCCTGGTTTAAAAACAAAGTATACAAAACTTTGAACACACTTTTAAGGTTCGGGCCAATGATGCGTTAAAGCGCTCTTCACCAGTTTACGAATTTAAACGTCGGCAAAGAGAGATAGAAAAAATACAGGGTGTCCCAGACTAATTTAGCCACGCTATATCTCTTAAACGAATAGAGATTTTCGAATGGGACAAAGAGTGGTCTATTCTACTTGTAGTACACTTTAATATGGCGTAGAAAAAAATCATCCCCTAAATATTCATCCCTTAGTTGTAACCCCTAACTTTAATTTTTTTAATAGCACCCTGTATATTTTTTTATAGTTTTGGATGTGGTCTTCTATCGTCTATTCAACACATTTTTTGAAAATAAAATCGGTTCGTAAATAACCAAGAAAATATCAGTTTAGTTTTGTTAATTATGTGTCCCAGACTAATTTATCCAGGCTATATTTCTTAAACGAATAGAGATTTTCGAATGGGACAAAAACTAATCTATTACATTTGTAATATACTTTGATATGGCGTAGAAAAAAATTATCCCCTAAATATTCATCCCTTAGTTACAACCCCTAACTTTATATTCTTTTAAATAGCACCCTGTAATTTAGGGGATGAATTTTTTCTACGCCATATAAAAGTGTATTACAAATGGAATAGATCAGTTTTTGTCCCATTCGAAAATCTCTATTCGTTTAAGAAATATAGCCTGGATAAATTAGTCTGGGACACACAATTAACAAAAATAAACTGATAGTTTCTGTGTTATTTACGAACCGATTTTGTTTTCAAAAAATGTGTTAAATAGACAATAAAAGACCACATCCAAAACTATAAATATACAGGGTGCTATTACAAAAATTAAAGTTAGGGGTTGTAACTAACGGATGAATATTTAGGGGATGATTTTTTTGTACGCCATATTAAAGTGTTTAGTCGGATAAACTTTGATATATGGAAACACTCGAACAGGGGCAGTTTTAATTATGGAACAGGTTAAAAATTTGGAACGGTCACACCATGAAAACGGCACATTTATTTTGTCCGACAGAACAGATTAAACTCTCATGCAAAAATCAGACTGCTATTTATCACCTGTCATAATTCCTGTCATTTGACATATTCTACATGTTCCACTCATTAAAACGCCCATTTGATGATAAATAGCAGTCTGATTTTTGCATGAGAGTTTAATATCTGTTCGAAGAGTTTGTCTCTTCTGTCGGACAAAATAAATGTGCCGTTTTCGTGGTGTGACCGTTCCAAATTTTTAACGTGTTCCACAATTATAACTGCCCCTGTTCCAGTGTTCCCTTATATCAAAGTTTATCCGACTAGACACCCTTAAGCTATTCACAAATTTTCAGCTTGCTATTAATCAACTTTTTTTTTCATAGGTGGGATCCAGACCTATATACAAAGCTACAAAAAATGTTCAACATGACCTCCCGAAACGGGAATCTAGATTCAACTCTTAGCCTCATTGGTTGTTGATGTAAGTTTTTCTTGTTCTCTAGATGCAAATCCACTAGTAGATGTTAGTGATCATATTTTCCATTAATTTTATGTTTCTTGCAATAAGTATATACCAAAGATTGTATGTCGTTAATCCCTGTTCATTGCCGTTTATTTCGCAGCCAGGACATTTTCTTTCGTCCCATCTCTCTTTCCTTCAATTTTACCCTCGACTATGATAATTTGACGGAACTGGTATTTTTCATTTCGCATGTTGTGACCTGGATACGTCGTTTTTCTTTTCTTGATGGTTTCGAAAAGTTGGCCTTCTTGGTCGATTCTTTTGACATCTACATTTGTGGCTTTCGCCGTCCATGCTATCTTTAGGATACGGCGATAAAGCCACATTTTGAAAGCTGCCAATCTGTTTATATCCTTCGTTTTGGGTGTCCAGCCCTATACGCCATATAGCAGCACTGACCATACGTAACACTTAGTAATCCTTAGTCTCAGTTGAAAATCGAACTCTGAACAGTTCAGTACCTTCCTGAATTTTACAAAAGCTTGTCGAGCTTGCTCAATGCGACATTTTACTTCCCTGTCCGATGCCCAGTCTTCAAAAAGCCCCGTTGTCAGATATTTAATGAGTTAAGATGTAAATTAAGTTACTTACTGAAAATGATGTTCAGTTTTGGTAATTGGAGAAAAACTTGCAATATTTCTTTGTAAGGTAGACAAAATACATGATTTTATACCATGTAGAACTTTTTAGACCAGAAATAAAACGAAGATGCAAGGCAGACAAAAGACAGTACTATCAAAGTATATGCAAAGAGATTGAGAGACATGATCAGAATAATCAGCCGAGAAATCTATTTAGAAAAATACGCTACTTAACAAGAGACTTCAAGGCCAGAACTTGGGCCATTGAAGACAACACTGGAACTCTGAGAACAAACAGAGAAGATATAGCAGACATGGAGATCGTATTGCAGGGACCTATATAAAGATGATCAACGCCAAGAACCTGTTAACCAAATCTCTGATGAGGTGGAAGAAGAACCTGATATACTTGAAAATAAAGTAAGACTCGTCAGTAAGCTCAAATATAATAAAGCACCAGGTCCAGATATGATAACAGACAAAATGCTCAAAGCCACAGAAGAAACTGGCGTAAAATTACTTCATCTACTCTGTAACCAAATATGGCATTCTAAACAATGGCCTGAAGACTGGACACAATCTACAATAACGACAATTCATAAAAAAGGCAGCTTCCATAAATGCGACAATTATAGAAATATTTCTCTTATATCACATGCCAGTCAAAATAATGCTACATATAATCAATGAGAGACTAAAAACATTCCTTCAAAGAGAAATTCCACAAGAGCAAACTGGATTTACCAAAGGTAGAAGTACTCGAGAACACAAAGTTGAATATATGACAGATAATCGAAAAATCTAGGAAATTCAATATTCCACTGTACATATGCTTTATAGATTATCGTAAGGCGTTCGACAGGGTCAAGTGGAGACACTTATGGCGAATACTAAAACAAGTAGGCGTACCCCAACACCTTATTTCGCTTATAACTGAACTATACGAATACGCTACTGGATCAGTTAAAGTGCTTGACACACTTTCAAACGAATTTCGTCCAGAACGGGGTGTCAGACAGGGATGTATACTATCTCCACAATTATTTAATATATATGGAGAGCATATTATGAGAAGAGCACTTGAAGGATGGGAAAAAGGCATCTCAATAAATGGTGGAAGGCCGAAGATCACGAGGAAGATCCCCAACAAGATGGATCGATCAAATTACAGGAATATGCAAAAGACCTATGCATGAGTTAAAAGAAATGACCAGAGCGACAGAGATCTTTGGAGACGGACAATACACGACATCACGTCGACCACTACACTCCCTCCGGGGGGTCAGGATTGAAGAGAGAGAAAACTTTTTATGAAGAATAACTTTTCTTGCTCAAAATTGGTAATAAAAAAAGTTTTCCTTATGTTGCCCACTTAGTGACACGCTGTACGAGTATACAGTGATGAGCTCTAATAACCGACAAAATAAAGTAAAAGACGAAAAATATATTGTTATCAGATAAAAAGAGATGAAACTAGTAGAGGTAAGAAGTTTAGCGATGGAAACCTATGCATTTACATTATATTGATTATTTCCCACCTTTAGACGTATCGGACGTGTTTGGCATCTACCATTGTGACAGTGATAGTTGACATCCACCTCTGATACGTCTAAAGGTGAGAAACAATCAATAGGTAAGTATAATGTAAACTAATAGGCTTCTATCGCTAAATTTCTCACCTCTACTAGTTTCGTCCCTTTTTATCTCACAACTTAATATGTTTTCCATCTTTAATGTTATTTTGGCGGTTATTAGAGCGCTTATCACTGTATAATGATCTTATAAACTTTTTTTGTAATATGAACAAAACTTCATATTGTTTGTATTCCAAAAATGGACTTACACATATTTTACTTAACTATAAACCACACTCTCATACTTTTGTAAAACTCCCACACAATTGAAAAACTGTTTTCGATAAGATCCTTTTCTGTTTACATTCGATAAAAAGAACTAGCCAAATAAGATTTAAAAATAGACTAAAAATACTAAGAAAACCGTAACATTCCCATTTCAACTAAAAACCATACAAATTACATTTATTTACAAAATAAATAGCAACAAATCGTTTAACAAAAGAGGCATAGTTCGCAAGAGACTGACATATGCACATACAGACTCTCAATAGCCGGCTTAGGACTGCAGCTGCGTTTTTGTCACCCTCGTACCACAAAGAGATTGCAGGAAGTTGTTGAAAGAGGGATATATGATAGGCGTTTATCTGCACTGAAAATATATGTAGAAAAGTCTCCTGGTGATGGGATCAAATAAAATAATGAAGTTTGGTACAAAGTGACCTGCCTTTTCAACACTGTATTATCCGGCCATATATTATTCGGGATGTCACCAAAACCCGATATTAGACTGCTTCTTTCACTGAACAGTTGGATGTGATTTATGTACATTCTAAGGGGGAAGATTCAATTATAAAAAGCCGCCATCTTAGTACTCATGACCGCAGTGACAAAATGTCTAAATTAAGTGGATGACACAATGAAATCAAGGCTTAATATATCATACAGTGGGGGTTGATGTTTAGGATTTAGGGTGGATTTTTATTTCTTTTTATTTATATAATTTTATTGCATGGCTTCAGGTTTCTAGAGAATGTTTTAATCGCTTAAGAGGGATCGTGCATTACAAAAACAAAATTATATTTTATTTTTAGTACAAATTATCACTTCCATGTAGGAACTTCTTCTTCTTCTTTCAGTACCATGTCCGAATATCGAACAATATCGATTATTGGCAATAATAACTTTGTTTACGGCCGCTGAAAACAGATTAGCGAATATCTTATAATACTATTCTTGGAGTTGGAGAAGAGCAATACCGGCGCTAAGGAATAAGGTGACCGCCTTCAAAACTAGCACAGCCTCCCCCCACACATACACATACTCGCACAACTCTAGCCATGGGGGACATGTGTGGGCATAATGGAACAGTGGGTCTCGCATGCATAAATATCAGACTAGTCACACTCCGTAATGGAGTGGTACCGATCTAATCCCCAAGCTACACCACCACCCCTCCCCATCACAGTACATAACGAATGGGAAGGCTTTGTACTGAACGTTACCTTGGATGACCTGGGTAATGGGACATTCTCTGTATTACTAAGTGGTTAAGCCACCTGATTTTACGGGCAGCTAGAAGAGTTTTTATTCACACATTCACACGTATACACAAGAGCATACACATGCGCACAAGCAATATGCTCTGCTTTTCACCATCACCTCTCACTTATACTAGTTCAAAAGGCTTTATCCAGTTCAATCTTCTAGTTTGCCCTGTATTGTTTGCCCTGTATAGTTTGATTGACTCCATATTCTCGTGCCTATGAAGTCGTTGCTCGTGAATTCCTGCCATCTTCTTGATGATTATATCCCTAATAGTGGCTCGACTTAAGACTTTCTAAAAATCCTAAAAATTTGTGTTCCGGGCAGCGAGGCACCGACTTAAGTCGGTGTCTTTCATCATCTGGCAAAACAACATCCACCAACATATTGCACAAATAGCAATTCCACCAGTGGCGTAGAATTTGGGATCGGTCAACTATTCACTGTCCCCTGTCGTACGCCTCTATTAGTAGGCAGGAACGTTTATTTATCATAATTTAGTAGGATGTACAGTACCTACACTTTCTGCAAAGTATGTGTTTTAAATTTTAAGTGACTTGGGTTAAATCTTAATATTTTGAGGTCAAGAATCTAGAACTCAGAGATTGGACATTTTTGATGAATCACCATGTATACTTTATTTAAAAAATTTAGGATATTTATATTAGAGAGATTTATAATTGCTTACTTTGTTTACTTTAAGCTAAAATTTATGTTCTTCTTTTATAAATGATTAAAATTTGTTTTTTGAATGTTGATTTATTGATAAGATATGTCAAAATATCGCTTTATCATTATATTAAACCAAAATTATCTAATTGTGTATATTACGTAAAATATTAATACAAACTAAATAACAACATTTCTACAAAGTTTAGTAGACATATCACTGTTTATTTGTTTTGAAATGTTTTAGTTTCGTTATCACAGATATTTTTAGCATTTTCCTGGATTTTGTGTACACCACTCCGGCCAAGTTGCTTCTGCCTTGAGGCCCCGTTGTATAAGCCTCTCTCTTTGAGTAGAAATTCTGGTAAATACGTCTTTTGAGTCAAAAATAGGAATATCACTCCATAGTCTCTCCGCCATAGCTGCAGTTCTCGGCCATATTCTTGTTTCTAAATCATCTACACCCACCTGAAAATAGATTAAAATTTTAAAATGCATCTCTTATACCACAATATGTTTAAAAAAATATGGGGATAAGTCAAGGGATAGCGCGCCAAGGGATAAACAAGATCCGAAAAAAACCCGCTGATTCTTAAAAAATTGAGCAACAGTTTTGTTGTTAACGTCAGCCCAGAACTCATATGGACCGGAAAAATGAGTAGCACCGTTGTAAAGTTATTGTTACGCGACATTTGGGAAATTCAAAGAATAAATAATATCATGAACAAAAAAAATTAATGAAAACTCTACATAATTTCCATTCGGGGAGAGTTTACTGTATATCCTGCCACATCCGGACCTGTCATATCCGGACCTCACCATATCCAGACGGTTCTACTGTCCGGATCTACCGAGATCTACCGAGAAAGGCAGTCCTGCTGTTGGTCAACGCACCCTCTTACCCTGACTCAGAAGAACTAAAGATGGCGAAATAAAGTGTCTTTTTTAACTCCAAATGTGACATCCCTCTGTCAGCCTATGGACCAAGGTGTTATAGAATCTATAAAACGTGTCTATGGATGAAAGTTATTGACGGCGTTGATTGCTGGAATGGATGAAAGAGAAAACGTTACAAAGTTTCTAAAACTAGTTTATTTATTTATTTATTTATTTATTTATTTATTTATTTATTTATTTATTTATTTATTTATTTATTTATTTATTTATTTATTTATTTATTTATTTATTTATTTATTTATTTATTTATTTATTTATTTATTTATTTATTTATTTATTTATAGTTAATACAAATGAGTATTTATTTATTTCTAAAAGGAGTAGACATGTTGGTTGGATGGTATGATGTGGGTGACTGCGTGACTCACGCATGGGATGACATAAAACCAATAACAATGGTAAGGCCATGGAGGAAGCCGACCACAAAGCATTTGATGAATGGACGGGAGAGAAACCAGAGGAAGGTACTAATGAAACTTCCAACGAAGAAAAGATTGCTGAACTGGTAAAAAAAACCTGCCGGGATATGAAAAAATTAAGGAAGACGGTAGTATTAACAAGTGGTTATGGTGTACAAAAATGATGATAAAAACTCAGACAACGAAGGGGATGAAAGCGCTGACAAAAATCCGGTTGTAATGAGCCACTTCAAGTGGTTCGAGGCTACGTTCGAGGCTGCTGTGCTACGTTCAAAGTCAAGAAGATAATTGTGCAAGTGACATGATGCTCTTAAAAAGGATGAGAGACATGGCTTCAAAAAAACGTCTATGTGTGGAAAGCGGTAGAAAATAACCGACCAAGTTTAATTTTTGTTTATAAAATTTTGTGGGCCCGACTTGGGCTGTAGTGCAATAGGAGAGAAAGAGAGATATCAAAATTATTAGACAAAAGAACCAAAATGGCTATCTACACATTGATTAAACCAATATAGTCCAGAAAGCCACTCCGCATCCGTTAGGAAAAATATTCTAATTCGGATTTTTTGCACAATCTTACTCAAAAAGGACTCCTTTTAACAAATTTGCATGTTGCCAGGACCAAAAGGTGGTCAAAAATTTTTTAAACGTTTTTTTTTTGTTTTTTTCCTAAAATTATTTTTTTTGCATGAAAAACAGATTTTTTAGGTTTTTCGGATCATTCCAAACAGAAAAGGTCTTTAGTGACTTTTCTCTAAAAATGATAGTTTTTGACATATAAGCGATTAAAAATTGAAAAATTGCGAAATCGGCCATTTTTAACCCTCAAAACCTATGTGAAAAACTAAAAATTTGAATGTTACCAAGGTAGATAGATATTCTTTAAACATCGATTGATGAAATCCCGAAGAGTTTTTGCAATACAATATTCAAAACTCCTTCGTTTTTTAATTGCTAATCAAGCGTGCGCGACACTATTTTCCACCGACAGTATGTTGCAAATGAAAGGAATAAATTCGTTATTTCGTAAACCGGCGACTTTAAGGAAAAATCCCGAAACAGGTCGATTTTATTTTTAAATTATGATATTGTGGCATATATGGTATACTAGTGACCTCATCCATCTGGACGTGATGACGTAATCGATGATTTTTTTAAATGAGAATAGGGGGTCATATGCTAGCTCATTTGAAAGGTTCTTCAATCCTCTATTCAGTAATATAAACATTTACATAATTATTTATACAGGGTGTCCAAAAAATTTTTATTAAATTAGATTATTTGACAAAGAAAGAAGTAGAAGGACACCCTGTATAAATAATTATGTAAATGTTTAATTTACTGAATAGAGAATTGAAGAACCTTTCAAATGAGCTACCACACGACCCTTATTCTCATTTAAAAAAATCATCCATTACGTCATCACGCCCAGACGGATGACGTCACTAGTATACCATATATGCCACAATATCATAACTTAAAAATAAAAATCGACCTATTTCGAGATTTTTCCTTAAAGTCGCCGGTTTACGAAATAACTAATTTATTCCTTTCATTTGCAACATACTGTCGGTGGAAAATAGTGTCGCGCACGCTTGATTAGCAATCTTCGGGATTTCATCAACCGATGTTTAAAGAATATCTATCTACCTTGGTAACATTCAAATTTTCAGTTTTTCACATAGGTTTTGAGGGTTAAAAATGGCCGATTTCGCAATTTTTCAATTTTTAATCGCTTATAATATGTCAAAAATTATCATTTTTAGAGAAAAGTCACTAAAGACCTTTTCTGTTTGGAATGATCCGAAAAACCTGAAAAAACTTTTTTCCATGCAAAAAAAATAATTTTAGGAAAAAAACAAAAAAAAACGTTTAAAAAATTTTTGACCACCTTTTGATCCTGGCAACATGCAAATTTGTTAAAAGGAGTCCTTTTTGAATAAGATTGTGCAAAAAATCCGAATTAGAATATTTTTCCCAGCGGATGCGCAGTGGCTTTCTGGACTAATAGTAACCAGTGCTGCTCCAGCATGCGGCAACGACTGTGGGCAAAACATTTAATGGCGCCCAAAAAATCGGCAATTTTTTAAAAAATAACTAAAAATTCTCTAAAATAACTCTAGTGGCGCCCCTTAATTGCTGACGCCTGTGTGCGCCGCACACATTGCACACGTGGAAGGCGCGGCCCTGGTAGTAACCTATGGTTGTGAAACCTGGGTAATGACAAAAACGGTGAAGCCCAACTCAAGACATTAATATATAGCCACCCTGTTTATAAAAACAGAAATACAGCTTGAAAACTCTATAATGTTTAGTTTTCTATTTTACCTTTCTATTCTTATTTATGTAATGTGTGTAGATATGTACTGTATTTAGTCCTGATATTAAATGCCTAAAACGCCATAACTATAAATAAAACTATTGTACAAATTTTAGGCTACATATATTTTTAAATATCTTGATATTTGGATTTTTTCATATCCGTATCGGTCGGTCGCCACATTGGTCAAGATGTGGCAGGTTTTACTGTAATTAAAATTGCAAGAGATAAATCACGAGATGAAAAAAAAATCAACGAAAAGACCAATACAATGATGGTCAGACAATCTTTAAAACGGAGACGTCGATGGAGAAACGTAAGAGGAATAATATGAAGACCATAATGAAAATGTTGCTCCTCTGCTAGAATTTAGACGGCAGAAATTATATTCATATCCGTGACATTCTACTACGATAGATCCTGGAAAACGCGCAAGAGTTTAACATAGATATGTACCATATTTTTGTCGATTTTAAAGCTGCATATGACAGTGTCTTAAGACCAAGTCTCTACAACGCTATGCATGAGTTAGGAATTCCAAAAAAACTCATATGTATGATAAAAGTGACAATGGCGAAGATGATATCAGCAGTAAAAATTCATAACGACTCGTCAACCCCATTTGAAATACATAGGGGGTTAAGGCAGGGAGATGCGCTGGCGTGTCAACTTTTTAATGTAGAATTAGAAAAGGTCGTACACGCTAATATAGATAGCAGGGGAACAGTATTCAATAGATCTGTCCAAATTCTAGCATATGCAGGCGACGTGGACATTATAACAAGAAATTGGAAAAGACTGTAAGACTTGTACACACTTCTAAGTAAGTCAAAACTGAAAACAGGTGTATGTTCTCAAAAAAACTTTTAATAGTATGTAAAAAATGTTTTATTATCAGCTAAGTACTTTCAACACATAACGTGCCATCATCAGAGCTTCGTCCTCTTATAAAACCTTCATAGAAGAGCAATTGCTAAACGACACAATAAAATACATGGATACTGGGCAAAAGCCACAGATATCGGGTATAAAAACCTGTTAAAAGAAATAAATTAGATGTGATTTATTCATTTTAAGGGGTTATTATACCCGATATCTGTGGCTTTTGCCCAGTATCCATGTATTTTATTGTGTCGTTTAGCAATTTCTCTTCTATGAAGGTTTTATAAGAGGACGAAGCTCTGATGATGGCACGTTATGTGTTGAAAGTACTTAGCTGATAATAAAACATTTTTTACACACTATCAAAAGTTTTTTGAGAACATACACCTGTTTGCCGTTTTAAATTATAACAAGAACCAAAGCGAGAACTGCGGAAATCCTAACCGAGCTAGTAGCAGCAGGAGAACGAATGGGGTTACATATAAATCGAAATAAAACCAAATTCATGGCGACTAACACAAACACAAGAGCTGGAAATGTTGACGCAGATGTAATCATCAATGACCAAAACTTCGAAGCGGTCAAAGAGTTCATATATCTAGGGACATCGGTTAACCCCAATAATAACACATCAGGGGAAATAAAAAGGCGAATAATAATTGCAAACAGGTGTTATCATAGTCTATCAAAGTACTTAGCTAACAAACGTCTGTCTCAAAAAAACTCGTATAAGGCTGTATAGAACATTGATAGTCCCCGTTCTCACATATGGATCACCTGGATCAGAGGCATGGACGCTAACTAAAACAGATGAATCCGCTCTATCGATATTTGAAAGAAAGGTGCTACGTAAGATATTCGAAGCGGTCTGTGAGAACGGAATATGGAGGCGTAGATATAACTTTGAACTGCAGAATATCAACAAGCATACGTTTGGTGGAAAAGATATTATCACTATAATTAAGCGAAACCGCCTGCAGTGGGCAGGACATGTAGCCCGGGCCCCTGAATCGAGCATGATGAAAAAGATTCTAACAGCACCACCCGTGGGAATGAGAAGACGGGATGGACCAAAGCTGAGGTGGATGGACGGGGTAACACAAGATGCCGAGAAGATCGGAGTCGGCAACTGGAAAATGCAAGCAAGGGACAAAACAGAATGGCGTAGAAAGCTTGAGAAGGTCGAGGCCCTCTAAGGGCTGTAGCACCAAGATGATGATGATGATCCGTGACATTCACTTATATTAATAACAAAAGCCATTTATTTTATTCTTTTTTAATATTTTCTTTCATCAAACCTTTACTAACCTGTTCACTCCATAAACATGCCTCTCCTCCCAGAACCTGTTGTCTATACGTATGATATTCATACCATGGTCTGTAGGTATAAAAAGCTTTCCAATGCCTATATGGATCACAATTTCCTACATCATTGCTTGATTTCCAAGGTCCAAATCCACAATCTAAGTACCAGTTTGAGACCGTTGAAAATATAACCTTGTTGCCATTTCTTAGTATTGGATCAAGTTGTCCATACCAAAATTGAACAACAAGGTTATTCGTGTATTTAAGATACGACATATAATTACTGGTCAGATCATTTGACCATATAACAATATTTTTTGGTGGTTGATTATTAAAAGCATTACTAACTGTTTTAAATATTTTGTGATTCAGGTCAGCCCAGAACTCATGGGGGTCGGAAAAATGAGAAGCAGCGTTCGTCTTTCCATAACAATTTAAATCTACTTCATCGCCTCCAATATGAAAAGTTTCATTATCAGTACCTAACTGAATAAGGTCCGAGTAAATGGATTCTAACAGTTTAAAGCTTCTTGGGTTATCAGGGTTTAAGTGACCACCATTTACATCTTCTTCCCCACATATTACTATTTTGTCGTCGTTCTTATTGGCGTAGTTCCAACCTTCGTTTATATGACTTGGAACATCTACTTCCAAAATTACTCTGATGCCTCGAATTCTGGCGTACTCTACCAAACCTATTAAAAAAAAGTATACTAAATATAAAAAACTATTATAGTTGTAATATGTTTTGTGTTACTAGATTAAACTTTTAATAAGAAATAAAAAATTAACACGTTGCCAAATTTACTCGATCAGTTTGTAGAGACTTTTTTTTCCACATCAATAGAGGAAAGTGGACCAAAGTCTAATAAATTTAGGGGTCGACAAGACAAGAATTCTTGTCTTGACAACAACTTCTTGTCTTGTCTTGAGAAAAAATCAAGAAATTTTAAAAAATCTTGTCTTGACATTTTCTTGACATCTTCTATCTTGTCTTGACTCAAGAAATTTCAAGATCTTGAAATTTCCGATCCGGTGATTCCCCGGCGACCTTTTTGTTGCGTTGTTTGCTAACACGGCCTCCACTGCCACTGGGGGGAGTCCCCGATCTTCATTTGTTTCCTTGACGAACGCCAAATTTAATTTGTAGTTGCATGCTTAAAATAAGCATTTTGTATATTTTGCACACTCTTAACTTAGCTGTCCAGGATTTCATAAAAATGATTGAACCAAATCATAACAGTGTCGACATCGAAAAGGATGTTGATTATTTGGAGGATAAGATCGAAGTAGAAAATGATATATATGATACTGCTTTTCATTTCAACTCTCCTGTAAATCAAATTAAACATCTTGTCAAAAAATATCAAAAACTCAGGGCAAATGCAACTTAAACTTACATAAGTGCTTGCGAGGCCGTAAATTATAAGATGACTAAATGACCATGCCAAAATTAGATGTGTCTACAAGGTGGCATTCAACTTCCGAGTGCTAATATGGTGTTTAAGTGTAAAAAATGTTTTAACTATATTTTGCGACAACATCAAAAATCTAAATAATTGCAAAATATTAGATGAAGAATGGGTTCTGATCAGTAAATTTTGTCAGCATCTGAGAAGCTTTAAAACACTTTCTTCAATATTCGAAGGGGAAAAATATTGCACACTCCCATTGGTGGTGTGGTAATTGGAGTAAAGTTACTTTTAGATAAACTGGAAATATTGGGCTCATGAACTTGATAATAAAATTGATAGAGACGTTACTGCATTCAAGCTGCGAGAGATAAAATACGGAAAATCTATAATAAAACTAATTGTATATTATACTGTATAGTTCTTATTTTGGACTCTCGGCACAAAGTAGAGGCATTTTCTTCTTCATCTTGGGGAAAGCTTCTACAATCAGAGGCAGTACAAAAATTTGAAGAAATAGTTACAGCTAACTACTGTAATAAATCCCAGAATGATTTACAGAATCCAATACCAGAGCCAATGAAATAACATAACGAACTTGATTTAGATATTATTTAGAAAGCTGATAATGATAACTTACAATATTTGAACTATAAAATTGAAAAATACATAAATGGGCCTATACTAAATTCACAATCAAGATGCAGTAGAAATAAACAAACCAAGATACGTTAAATGCTACTAGGAGCACTCTCGAATCATAATTTACAATGTATACAGGGTGTCCCGGAAAATAGTGCGTTCCTTAAAGGTATAGGTAGAAGGCACCATGTAGAACAAAAAACTCTTATAACATTTTTTTTCTAAATGCAACCGTTTGACCAAAAAATTAAAATACATTTTGGTACGCAAATTTAAATCTGACAACTATGTACGCAAATTTAAGCATAGACAGTCCCATGTGAATAGATAGAAGATAGATAGTAAACAGATAGTTTTAAAGAATCCTGTTTAGTGTCAATGCCGAAAATGTTTTCGAATCGTGAGTGTATACCTATTATGTTATTACGTTGATTATTTATGGCAGATCACTAAATGGAGAGGCATACTATAATTAATTTCTTTCAAAATGTTTTGGTGTTTGTGAAAGGTTACTTGAAACATCTATTCGGTATAATAATTATTTTCAAGTAAGTACAACTTAGTTATTTCAGTTCACAAGTAAACAAATTACTGAGACATTATCTGGTGTATTTAAGTTCCACTGTAAACTATTAAAACTATGTAATTCAGTTAAAGCCAAAGCCCTCAGCAATACTCAGCATTCAACCCATTTAAACCTTACTAAATACATAATACTAGTTCAGTTAAAAGATGTGTAATTCGTTTAAAATTATGCAAAAGGTATTTCAATACATTTAAAAAGAAAATAATTTTAGTAAAAAAATAGTAAATACATACCTAAGCCATACATACCTCTAAATACATACATACCTAACCTACTATTAGGTTGGATTATTTAAAATACTGTAAATCACAATCACAAACGAGTTCTTATTATCTGTTATTATTCCGTAGTGCGTACGATGTTGCCAGTTTATTAAAATTTCCAAACATTAAAATACAGGTATATGGAAAACAATGTTAACTTTTTTTTAGAAACGGTTAACTTTAGAAAAAAATGATATAGGACTTGTTTGTTCCAAATTGTGTATTCTCTCCATACCTTAAAGGAACGCACTATTTTCCGGGACACCCTGTATACATTGTAAATCCCAAATCATGGTTTCCAAAGTTTACACATTGTAAATTATGATTCGGGAGTGCTCTAGTAGCATTTAACGTGTCCGTTTGTTCATTTCTAGTGCGTCTTGAATGTAAATTTAGTATAGGTCAGAAGATTCTGAGAATATACTTGATTGGTGGAGAAGACACAAAAATATCTATTTGTCATTATCGGAAATGGCCAAGGATTTTCTGGAAACGCCAGCAACATCTGTACCTGCGGATAGACTATTTTCACACGCAACTTTAACAAGAACAAAGCCAAGAAATCGGCTGGGCGTTGACACCATGAGAAGTGTTATCTGCCTTAATTCATGGCTTATCAATTCCGATTTCAAAAATGTGCAAATTTGTTATTTAAAATAAAATCTAGTTTGCAATTTTATTTTCAACAGGATTAGGTAAGTATCATTAATTATTATTTTTAATTTACATTTTTGTAAATGGATTTAGCAAAATAAGTGTTCAATAAATTAAAATTATGTTATGTTATGTCAAAATAATATTATCTTTTTCACAAATAAACACGTTTTAGAGCTTTCATTATTAGTCAAGATATTTCAAGATTTCTTGTTTTCTTGACAAGAAATCTTGGTATTGACTTACAATTTCTTGTCTTGTCTTGAAATCTAAAATTACTTCTTGTCTTGATCTTGTCTTGAAATCAAGACAAGATCAAGACAAGATCTTGAAATTTTCAAGAAGTTGGCGACCCCTAAATAAATTATCAATAGTAATACCACTAGTGACTCAATTTTCGCGATAAGTCTGTCGATTTACTTCTAAACGAAACTGAGTTGCTTGAAAACACCACGAGTCCGTAGGACGAGTGGTGTTTTCTTTAAGCAACTCAGTTGAGTTTAGAAATAAAAGACAGACTTATAAGATAAATTAAATCACGAGTGGTATTTTATTAGACTATTTCACGAACAAAGTGATAGGTCAAAAATTCAGTAGAATGAGAGGAAGGAATTTAATAATAATACATTTGATCTAGGTAACCCAAATCTACCCATTTTTTGAATAATTCACAATTAGTCATAATCATGAAATATTTATTATAACTATAAATAATTTAAATAATTTGTTATAATTATTTTTTACCTATAACAATAAATAATTTGTACACGAAAAAAATACATTATTCTCGACTATAATTATTATAAACGGTGCAATTGTAAAAATTTTGAATAGTATGACCGTTATTAGGTGGATACAATGTATTGTTGCTATTATTACTTGATGTACTTGGAGTATTCCTAAAAGTATTCACTATGTTCTGATGATGTTCGGCACTAAGATGTAAATACGGTTTCATCGAGTTCGAACTTCCATGCCAGTAATTTTCATAGCTTGTTGTTCACTAACGCCATATTGTAGTAACTGACTAACTGCAGTGGCACGATTAGAGTGATTCGTTATTTTCACTTTTTAGTGTCTAATCCTATCTTTTCTGCAGACATTTTTGTCCATTTGGATATTGTATTAATACCAATAGGACAATTCTTGTACCAATTACTATTATTATATTTATTCCACTTGTCATTCACAGTCAGAAAAAGTCTATCATTTTTCCTTTTCGATATAAGTTTCCGGTATAATCTCACAGGACACATTTCAGGATTCTTCAAATTTTGAGTAAGCCATTTATTATCTGCAGTTTTTATCACCACCTTGGCGGGTTTTGGAGAATATCGGGTTATATGCAATTCTGTTTGTTAAACAGCCTTTGTTGTTAGTATCTTCCTTGAAAAAATGTAACATGGAAAAACTTGCTTCGTTACCTCTCCAAGCTAATTCTACGGCAGCTATATGAAAAAACTTCTTTTGGAGTCCCTCTGGCGTGTCTTCGTCCCATTGTAAGCACATAATTTTATATTCATCCGAAGTCATAGCGACAGAACTCATTTTCCTTTTATCGGGTACAGTTTGCAACAATTTTCTCTTACTATCACGAGCCGCTCTCGCTTCCTTGAAGGTTATATCTTTGAAGGGATCAATATGTCTCTGATACTCACAGAAATATTTTTCTTGTACCAATTTTGCAGTAGTGTTCCATATGGTTTTAATAACACTCTCCTTGTAATCATTACCATCAATTTTTCGCATGTTGAAGGCCCAGTCTTTTAGAATGAATGCTAGTCTTTCGTTGTTATTTTCTGCATCTAATTTGTAGTTGCGATCCACACAGAACATCATAAATTGTCTCCATATATAAGATTTAGATTTTCTTGTGTTACTCGGTATATTTTCTTCAATGTTTTGGTTTATAACTTCGTTTGAAGTACCACCGAAACGACTCATTTTGACGTATACAGCTACAATAATTTTTTTGGCAAACGTCAAACTTTGCTTTGCGATCGGTATCCATGGTTACGTCGCGTCGTTGAAAACACGAAGCTGATAGACTATAGACCAATCACAATTGAAAGACAGTTGGTGTTTTCGCGATAACACAAGCTGTCTTTGGTTTGTGATTGGTCAGATTATGTGAAAATTTTAAGATGAGTGAAATAGTCTCTTAAATGGAATAAATGGAAGGTCCGAATTGTACAAAAACCGTAATACGCCTATTCTGCAATATGGAAATTACAAATTTGATTGTTGCCATGTGACCATTGTTCTGAAATCATAAGTCACTCTGCTTTTTTACATAAAACAATTTATGTTGTATTATTATTGAAATCTTTACTTCAACACGAGTTTAAACATATGTAACACTTTGTATTTTATCTAGTCATGAATGTCTTAAGTAAATAAAATTTCTCCTATTCCCTAATTTATAAAACTAACAATAGCGTTACGTTTATTGCAAAGTTTTGTAATATAAATTTTAAAGCTGACAGTTGTTTTATGCATTTTTAAAAGCTCTAGAATAATAATGTTTTCTAATAAAAAAAGAGCGAAAGATGCGAACTGTTTAGATGATGAGGGAATACGGCCATAGAAAAGATACTTATCTGAAGTAGTCAAATTGTTCAACGATACTTTTCCCAACTACTCTCCTATCTTTAAGGCGACGGTACAAAAGATTGTAAAGCTTTGAGAAAACTGGACGAGTAAAAAATGGAATTCGAAAGGCTAGACACAAAATGTGTACTGTAAATTTAACATGCGATAATTATAAAATGCTACTTAGAAATGAAAGTGTACCTGTCCTGGATAACAAGTTTGGAGCCAATTTTATTGAGATGTGGTTTCAGCAAGATGGAGCTCCAGCTCATTTTGTGGTAAATGTGGCGTTATTCAGGTCAGACGTTTGTCGGACGATACATTGGTAGATTCGGTAGTATACATGCCCAGTTCACCCGATTTGAATCCTAAAGGTTTTTGTTATTGAAGACATTTTGAACACTTGATTGGGTAAACAATAATTTAGCAATGTAGTTTTACTTGTCTCTTAACTTTTAATTATTGTCTTCAAATTTAGTTGTAAAATCCAAATAGTAAAAAATCCCAGAATTTGTTGAGGCCATATTAAGCGTTTCTTGGCTTTTGTTTTATTTTTTTAAGAACTGCCTGACGACATAAATTTGAAAGTACTGTACTGTACCGAGTGTCCACTTATACTTTCCCCCATTTTAATTGCCTATAACTTCTAAACGGTTCAAGATAGAAATATGCGGTTTTCGCTGAAATGTTTTATTTTAGTAAAAGTTTTGTCTGAATGGATTGAATTTTTTATATCGCTTTCAAATACGAAATAAAAATGGCGGATTTTTGAAAATAACTTTGTTGACTTTTTTTTAATGGAACACCCAGTATATTTTTTTGTAAATTGAAAGAAAGGTCATTCACCTATCCAGCGATATCAAGTTTTTCAAAATCGGTTGTCAAATCACTGAGTAATTAATTTTTAAAATGAGGGGTGCAACGTGGATATGACATACCTAAATAACATAACTGAGTAAAATGATATTATGTTATGTGATTTCCACATTGCATCTCTCATTTTAAAAATTAATTGCTCAGTCATTTGGCAACCGATTTTAAAAAATTTTATATCGCTGGATAGGTAAATGACTGTTTTTTCAAGACACAAAAACATACTGGGTGTTTTAATAAAAAAGTCAACAACGTTTTTTTTTTTAAAATCCGCCATTTTTTATTTAAAAGCGACATAAAAATTGGTCATTTACCTGAAAACTTGAAAAAACGGTCATTTATCTATCCAGCGATATAAAATTTTTTAAAATTGGTTGTCAAATGATTGAGCAATTAATTTTTAAAATGAGAGATGCAATGTGGAAATCACATAACTTGCTTAGTTATGTTATTTAGGTATGTGATATCCACGTTGCACTTCTCATTTTAAAAATTAATTACTCAGTGATTTGACAACCGATTTTGAAAAACTTTTTATCGCTAGATAGGTGAATGACCTTTCTTTCAATTTACAAAAGAATATACTGGGTGTTCCATTAAAAAAAAGTCAACAAAGTTCTTTTCAAAAATCCGCCATTTTTTATTTCGTATTTGAAAGCGATATAAAAAATTCCATCCATTCAGACAAAACTTTTACTAAAATAAAACATTTCAGTGAAAACTGCATATTTCTATCTTGAGCCGTTTAGAAGTTATAGGCAGTTAAAATGGGGGAAAATGTAAGTGGACACCCGGTATTGTATTTGTATTGTATTGAAAATTGAACTGGTATTGAAGTGGAGATTTAAAAAAGGTACACTATCAGGGTGTTGTAGTTCATCAGAAGGATGAATAGCATCAGAAAAAATA
The DNA here is from genome assembly GCF_917563875.1 of Diabrotica virgifera virgifera. NCBI lineage: Eukaryota > Metazoa > Arthropoda > Insecta > Coleoptera > Chrysomelidae > Diabrotica > Diabrotica virgifera. The sequence continues at coordinate 64,765,038 of NC_065446.1, read as the reverse complement.
GCATTATGAAAACCATGAGGAATATGGTAAATCTGACAACGTTACAAACATCAATATTTTGGTCAACTCTATATTTGTCAACTGATTTCGAAATCTGTAACAGTATGTATCTGTAATTGGTGATGAAAAAAAAAAATGCGAAACAATTGCAATTACTTACTTTTTACTTCTTCTGGTGTGTAGACTTTTTCTGGACTGTAAGCTCCATATTTGGCCAACCAAGGATTATTAGGAAGTACAATTGGAAAACTCACAGAATCAGTTAAATGCAGATGGAATACATTTAACTTATTAGCAGCCATACCATCTACTACTTTTAAGAGCTGTTTCATAGGAAAGAAGTTTCTAGCCGTATCTACCATCAAGCCTCTATGAGGAAACATAGGTTTGTCTCTTATAGAAATATCATGATATATTAGAAGCTTTTGTGAAACGCTATCTAACCAGATTAGCTGACTGAGTGTTTCTAACCCATGTCTGGCTCCGAAATATGTCGTAGATGAAATGTTTACCGTTATATTAGAGTTTGATTTTGTTACCGAAAGAGTGTAAGACTCGTCCGTATCTTGTTTTGGTTTATTATCATCTTTTGTAACGGTCAGATTAATGAAGATATCTGCGACATCGACTTCATCTTGAGTTCGAAATTTCCTTTCATCTGGAATAGTATTCAAAAAAATTCTGAAGGCTTGCTTTAAGTCATCTTTAATTGAAGACGGACTATTTATTTTCAATTTTATTTGATTCTTCAAAAAAGAAGAAACGGATTTGTTTGATACGTAAACTGATCTTGGTTTAGGCCATAAGGACGGATTACTGCATAACATATTACACTGCTCTAGGGACACCCTAATTTCATTGGTATCAGCTGGTCTTCTCTCACATTGTTCGGATCTGCATTCGTAAGTCCATATTGTAGAATCTGAAATAATATATCTGTAACACAAAGTTCACTTAGATCCTATACAGGGTAGGGATGGGAAAAACCTACCGGTTTAAACCTAAAACCGGTTTTTTTACTTCGCAATAACCGGTTGCACCGGTTGTTTTTTTGTCCCGGTTATAACCGGTTTTTTCTTTTTAAAGTAAAAACCGGTTATTAGGTTTTTACGGTGATTAGGAATAGGTTAGGTATTATTTTGGATCCCAATCATAATTATTCTCAAGTAATTAAACAAAACCATAATTCAAATTTTATTTTATTTTATAAAATACAGAAGCAAACTGAAAGTGCAATCTCACATCAGCCAGAAACAATTATTAAGTTTTATTATAATATTTCCTTGAAAAGGTATTTGTAATCATAATATTTACATAGAAGTGATCTGGTTCAATTAGACGCAAACACCATCTATTTTTCACACTTAACTCTTGACATTGAAAGTGGGTGAATGACTTTTTCTGATTACCAAAAATAATGCTCTGACTATGAATATCGAATTACTGATTACGAATACGAATCTCCAAGAATTTCGCTATGTTTTCAAAACGATACACTCATACAGGAAGTATTAAATGCGTTAAAATGTACCTATTCTACAAATATACATGTTCTTTCGATAGTATTTACTAATTTTGATCATATTGATATCGAGTCGAATGGAGTATCGCAAACTAAAATGTATTGTAAATGTAACTTTGTAACCTATTGGATTAAAAAAACCGAAAACCGGTTTTTTCCAAAAACCGGTTTTTTTTGGCCGGTTATAACCGCCGGGTTAAACCGTAAGCAAAAAAACCGGTATAACCGAAAACCGGTGTTTTGTCAAAAACCGCCATTCCTAATACAGGGTGTCCCCGAAAATAGTGCGTTCCTTAAAGGTATAGGTAGAAGGCACAATGTTGACAATGTAGAGCAAAAAGTTTTATAACATTTTTTCTAAATTGATCCGTTGGACCAAAAAACGAAAATACATTTTGATATGCAAATTAAAGTCTGGCAACAACGCGCAACTCAAAAATCTAAAGATTAAAAAAGTAGGTTTGTAGGTCAGTTGCATCTGGTAGGTAAAATAATGTAAAAATCAACCAAACCTATATCCATTATTTTGCAGGTAGGTACGTACGATGTCAACAACCCCAAAAATCACACCTCAAAGTAAATAAACAAGGGGTTATTAGGTTAAATTTTCACAGTCACAGCAAGTCCTTCTAGGCTACGTTGCCATGTCATTCAAATTTATGAAAATAAAAATTCACTTATATGGAGAACAATGTAATTTTTTTCTTGGAAACGGTTAACTTTAGAAAAAATGTTATAGGACTTTTTTGTTCTAAATTGTGTATTATATCCATACTTTAAAGAACGCACTATTTTCGGGGACACCCTGTATATCCTGGCCACTTATACATATAAGGTTTGTCTTAGACAGGTTTGACTAACGGGCAACCCATGAATGTATTTTCCATGTTTTTTTCTAGCGCAGCGCATATTGAACCCATCCGTGGGATGATCAATTGCCAACATTCCAACATGGTAACAATAGAGAAGCATTTGTTAACCAATTTACGGAACTCTGAATCCGAAAATGAAGACGTGATTATGTTTAATTTAATTGAAAAAAGAAGGGAAAAACGGAAGAAAAATAAGTATTAGAAAAGAAGAGAGAGCAATGGAGAGTTCAAGTTTTCTACGGAAGTTCCAAACAACGTTTTTATTCACTCACCGGCACAAAATTCCTCCACTAAAAATTTTTGATTAGGTTTGTCAATTTATAACTTTATTATTTGTACTTCAATTTTCAAGGTTCTTGGATCGGTAACAAAAAATGTTTGCTTAGACACAGAATAACTAACCACACAGAAGCGAATCTGACTGTTGTTTCCATTGATTTTGTTGGGACCGAAATATTTGACCTTGTGCACCATTTACAGAATAGAACTTGATGTTTTAAGGAATAGACCATTCCAAATGATGTGGTATTTTTGACAAGTAGTTATTAAGTAAATATCTTCTTCTTCTTCTTTTTATACAGACATTACTCTGTCTGTTTTTCAATGTGCCTCCAGTAAGTTGTCATTCCATCTTTTTCGTGGTCTTCCCACTGATCGTCTTCCTATTGGGGAACCGTCTCTGGCCGTCCTTACTACTCTATTTGCTGTCATTCGGCTTATGTGGTCGTTCCATTCTACTCTTCTGCTTTTCACCCAGTTATTAATGTTGTCCACCTTGCATCTCCTTCGTATATCTGCACTTCTAGCTCTATCCCACAGCGTCTTACCATCGATTTTTCGCAATGTTTTCATCTCTGTTGTTTCTAGCATTCTGTTTGTCCTTTCTGTATCAGGTCGTGTTTCTGCCGCGTATGTCATTATTGGTCTGATGAATGTTTTGTAAATTCTGCCTTTCACTTCTTTTCCGATGTTTTTATTTCTCCATATTGTTTCATTCAGGCAACCTGCGGCTATGTTTGCTTTATTCAACTGATCTTCCACTTCTGTTTCGAGCTTTCCGTAGCTGCATAGCGTGATGCCTAGATATTTAAACTCCATGACTTGTTCTATTATTTTACCTTCCAGCTTTTATTTACACCTTATTAGATCTGCTGTTATAACCATTCATTTAGTCTTTTTGGGGAAATTAACATGTTAAATTTTCTAGCGGTTATATTAAATTCGGGCAGCATACGTTGTAAATCATCTTCACTTTGAGAGATTAGTATTGCGTCGTCTGCATAGCAGATTATTTTAAGTTGTTTTTCTCCCACTTGGTATCCTTCTTTTGTTCTTACTTTTTTTATTATTTCGTCCATGATAGGTTGAACAACAGGGGACACAGGGAATCTCCCTGTCTTATCCCATTGCCAGCTTCAATTGGGTCAGTTAGTTCTTCATCTACTTTTACTTTTATTGTGTTGTTCTGGTAGATATTTTCGATCGTTTTAATTATTCCTAGAGGTACCTTTCTTGCGTACAATAAATGGATAACGTCCTTTAATTTGACCCTGTCAAATGCCTTTTTAAGGTCCACGAAACATAAGTATGCCGGTTTGTTGTATTCTGACGATTTTTCTTGAACCTGCCTCATTATAAATATAGCGTCGGTGCATGATCTTCCCGACCTAAAACCTTGTTGTTCTTCTGCTAATGTTATAATTTTATTCAGTTTGTTTGTTATCACTTTGGTCTTTAATTTTAGTGTTGTGTTTAATAAATTAATTCCTCTGTAATTCTCCGGGTCCGATTTTTCTCCCTTTTTGAAGAGAGGTATTAGGATGCTTAAATCTCCTTTCTTGTGGTATTCTGTTTTGTTCTATTATTTTTTGGATTAGTTTTAATAATTGTTTGGTCAGGTCTCCATACTTTAGGAGTTCATTCGATATTCTGTCCTCTCCTGGTGATTTTCTATTTTTTAATTTCCTTAATGCTTCCGTTACCTCTACTTCTTCAATATTTATTTCTTCGTTTGTTGTCACTTCAGGTGTTGGTGGTTCGTTATCGTTATCTTTAGCAAACAGAGATCGAAAATAGTCTGCCCAAGTTTCCTTCTGAATATGTTTCGTTTTTATTAGTTCGTTCATCTCTTTTCTTTGTCCTCTGATCATTCTCCATATTTCCTTTTATGTCCCGTAGAAGTCGTGTTCCATCTGTTTTGAGAAACTCTCCCAGTGTTCTCTTTTTATTCGTTTGAATAAAGTGTTTGTTTCGTTTCTAATTCTTTTATAGTGGTTGTATTCAGGCGCGGATCTAGAAATTCATAATAGGGGGGTCAGACATACCTACCGCAAATATTTTGTTGTCCAGATTTAGCCATACGACTCACACTTACTCTAAGGATAAAATTCAGTTATCTCAGATACCTACGGTATCAAAAGAGTTGAGCTCTGGTTGACAGAAAAAAAACTAATAAATAATAAAAAAATACTTATACACTAAATACAATAGGGGGGTCCATGGACCCCTTGACCCCCTCTGGATCAGCGCCTGGTTGTATTCCTGTTGTGTTTGTTGTGTTCTGTATTGTAAAAAGGCTTTCTTTTTTTCTTCACATTTTATCTTCATTTCCTCTCGAAACCATGGGGTTTTCTTTTTTGATATATTGGTATTCGTTACTTTCCTCTCTCCAAGTGATTCTGTTGCTGCGTTAATTATGTTACTTTTGAGTTTTTCCCAGCTTTCCTCGATGTTATCGTTTTCTAGTATTTCATTATCAGCAATCTTCTCTGATAATATATTCTTTTTCTATATAAGTACTCCATGGATTCCGTACTTAGTCCTTCGACTTTGATTTTTGTTTGTGTTGGTGCCACTCTCTTAGGTGTGAAGCATTTCATGGTGATTATAATTTTACATAATACTAGGCTGTGGTCACTACCTACATCTGCTGAGTTGAGGCATCTTACGTCAATTATTTTTGATGGATGTATATCTCTGTTAGTTACAACATAATCTATCATAGATCTTTGTCCACGGGTATTATTGAATGTATATTTGTGTTGGTCTTTGTGGTCAAAAAAGGTGTTGTTTATACGAAGTTCGTTATTCGTGCAGAAGTTTATCATCAGTTCTCCATTTTCGTTTTGGACGTTCTCATTATGTTTTTATTTATTTCCAGGTATTACTTGGTTGCCTATTCGAGCGTTAAAATCCCCCAGTATTATCAACTTTCCTCTAACTTGATCTACTACTTGTTGCAATTGATCATAGAATATTTCCCTTGTCGTTTGGGGCTTACTATTTTCTGGGCCGTATACTCCGATGATGTTCAGGTCTTCTTTCTCCATTCTAATTTTTGCTGTGACAATCCTTTCTGATACATATTGCCACTCTTTTATGCTATTTTTGTATCTTTGGTGTATTAGTAAGGCTACGCCCTCTTTGGCCCTGTTTTCTTTTGCTACTCCACTGTAGATTAGTATATATTCGCCTAATTTTGACTGGCCTTTTCCTTTCTTTTTGGTCTCCTGTAGAGCGCATATATCTATTTTTTTCTCTTTTAGCTCTTGGGTTATTTCTTGATCTCTAGTGTTGAGCGATCTTATGTTCCAAGTGGTTATTCTCATCTGGGTTTTGGAGTTTTTTCTCGTGTCCTTATTTCTTGCCGTGGTCGTCTTCACATTATCAATCCGCTCCCGAGGCTTCACATTGTTTCTTTGAGCAGTATTCGTTTTTACGATTGGTAGGTTGCTAACCTTGCCAATCAACCCTCCACATTTTATCCGGGCTTGGGACCGGCTGTGGTAACCGCAGAGCTACTTGATCGACCCCGCAATTACCCCAGGCAGTGTTATTAAGTAAATATAAAATATAAAATTTAACTATAAAATATAAATAAAATATAAAATAAAACATATATTAATATAAAATTTAACTAAAAACAATTGTCACTGTCAGTCGCAAAAGTGAGGTTGCATCAGTTACGTGACCCATGAGCATGAAAATTATGTTACCATTTTGGGCCTGAGTTTCGCTTCTGTATGGTTAGTTATTCTGTGGCTTAGATGACATTATACGGGGGTGAATGGAAGCGTTGTATGTTCTCCTAACTTTAAAAAATTCTGTGGAAATTTTTTTTGAGAACTGATTTTGTTTCATACTCCTTTCCTATTATCTTGGAGGTATCCCTAAGATTTTGTTTTTTGAATTATCCGAATATCTCTTTTCTTGTAAAAGCTGTAAATAAAAACACTACTTTGAAGGTTTATTTAATTAAAAACAAAACTAAAATTAACAAGAAAAAACGGAATTAACAACAAAACAAAACAATTCAATATCGGGTATGTCCACCTCTCGCAGCAACGACTGCTCGCAATCTGTTTGACATCGAATAAATAAGATTTGTATCCTTCACCTAGTTCTTTCGCCCTTTGTCCTTTCCACCTATAGTTTCTTGAATACAAGCAATTTGAACTTTTCTTCGTTTGAGCGCATCCACTCACTCCAGACTCTTACCTGTAAGACTACCAAGATTCCAAGACCCTATCCTGATTTTTCTAACCTGTAATGGTGTTCCCCCTGAGATAGTCCTCACCCGGAGAACAGAACGGAGGCTCATTTTACTTCAGGAATATTTTACCTCAGGAGATGCCATCATTTTAGTATAAGTTTTTATTGCGTTGGAGAAGGTCTTTTCATTATTATGGCCTGAAAAGATTTTTTGGATATTTGATGCCTGAATGCTTTTTCTATCAGCACCATACCCTGCCCTGCACGTTTAGCCAATACACCAGCAATGCAGCCAAAGTGCAGTATTACCCCACACCCGCCTGCATTTTTCTGTATAGGCCAGGATCCCTACTGTAAGGACTGCCCTATAAGCCAAAGTATTGTTGCCCGTATCCCGCTACTAGGAGGCACGTACTTTATTCGGGATACTGTATAAACTATATTATTTATTTACTCATTTTATAGATAGAAGTACATAGTGTTATCATTTATCTATTGATATTGATTAAAATGTTACGACAAGTTTAACAAAGTTATCGTAAATAAAAATAAAGAAATGCTGATCCGTATTGGAAAGATTAGATAACGTGGCTAATAAAAATGTATTTGGAGAAATGTAGATGTATGACGAATCCGACCCATTTTCTACACGTAATTAAAAAATTTACTTAAAGACTTAACTAAATGAATAAATAGAAGCAATAATATGAATTTATACAGTCCGTAAATCGTTCAGCTGGACATAGGGAATGAACATACATTGTATACAGAGAGAGTCTGTAATTTGGAATAAATTCAATATCTCAAATACTATTTGTTTTTTTGAAAAATGCTCAGACACGTCGATTAGTATTTCAAATTGTCCTTTTTGACATACAATAATGATGTATACAGGGTGTCCCAATTTAGCGATATGACGTCATCGTTTATTTTCTTAAACGGCAACACTATCATTTTGATAGCTATTTTGATAGGGTCTGTAAAGTTATACACAACTGCAAAATTTCAAATTTTTATTCCCTACCATTTACAAGATAATAAAAAATAACAAACTTATGAAAAACAAGTAATCAAATAATAATTGAATTTAATTATTTCAAATAAGGAAATGCTCATAACGTTGCCCATTGACAATTTGACAATAATTGAGGGCAACATTATGAGTATTTGCTTAATTGATATAATTAAATTCAATTAAGTATTAGTTGATTACTTGTTTTTTATAACTTTGTTATTTTTTATTATCTTGTAAATGGTCGAAAATAAAATTTTTAAATTTTGCAGTTGTGTATAACTTTACACACCCTATAAAAATAGCTATCAAAATGACAGTGTTGCTATTTAAGAAAATAAACGATGACGTCATATCTCTAAATTGGGACACCCTGTATACATTAGTATACATTATTATTGTATGTCACAAAAGGACAATTTGAAATACTAATCGACGGGTCTGAATATTTTTCAAAAAAACAATTAGTATTTGAGATATTGAATTTATTCCAAATTACAGACTTTCTCTGTATATTTAGGTACATAAATATATACATTGTATTATATTGATATAATTGTGGCAACTGAGCTCTCTCGATGACCATATATGGTTGTTAGCATTAAGGGGCATTAACCTCAAAATTGACAACTCATTTCGACTGGCACAAATAAACGTCAAAATATGATAATGTAGTAGCTAAATATTTTTGGCCTAAGGGAATGGAAAAACTGTTTAGTTTTGAAATTATGCAGTTTTTAAATAAAAAATATTTTAAAAATTAAAGTAAAATTATTTTTTCATTAATCATAAACTTTGTTTTTGATTTATCTATGGACAGCCTTGCTTCAAAACTCACTCATTCTATTCGTTCTAACAGCTCTATTGCACCAAAAACTCGTACTTGAACAGAAGCTTCAACTAACACAGGTTAGCGCAGTTGCCACAATTTTTTCAATGTGTATTCCCTATGTCCAGCTGAACGATTTACGTCATACATATATTCTGTCAAATAAAGTATGTTATTTTGAGATATATAATTGAGATATACAGTGAGCACGTAAAGGTTGGAATAAATTCATATTCTTGAGAATGGACGATTTTGGAAAAAAGTCCAAAAACAGGTAAATTTTTATTTTTAAATTACGACTTTTTGGCATATGTATCATACTAGTGACGTCACCCATCTAGGCGTGATGACGTCATCTTAAATTTTTTTAAATGAGAATAGGGGTCGTGTGATAGCTCATTTGAAAGGTAATTTAATTCTCTATTCAGTTATTTAATCATTAACATATTTATTTATACAGAGTGTCCAAAAAAATTGTTTTGAATTAAATTTATTGACATAAAAAGAAGAATGTGTGTAATTTATTTAACCCACAGTACATTTTACTGCTATCAGAAAACAGGAAATAATGTTTATTTGACAAATAAATATTGTTTTTTGCTTAAATTCAATATCAAAGCCGCCACCCACCTTCCTCTTGACAATTTGAACATTTAATTTAAGCGAAAAGCAATGAATATTTTTCAAATAAACATTTTTTTCTGTTTTCTGAGAGCAGTAAAATGTATTTTGGAATAAATAAATTACATGCATTCTTCTTTTTGTCAATAAATTAAATTAAAGAGATGTTTTCTTGGACACCCTGTATAAAAATAATAATGTAAATGTTTATATTACTGAATAGAGAATTAAATTACCTTTCTAATGAGCTATCACACGACCCCTATTCCCATTTAATAAAATTATCGATGACGTCATCACGCCCAGATGGATGACGTCACTAGTATGATATATATGCCAAAAAGTCGTAATTTAAAAATAAACTTGACCTGTTTCGGGATTTTTTTCCAAGATTGTCCATTCTCGAGAAAATGAATTTATTCCAACCTTTACGTGCTCACTGTATAATTAATCCAATAAGTAAATATTTATTGAAAAAGTCTTGAAAAGTCTATAAAATAAAAGTCTTAATATCTTGAAAAGTAAATAATTATTGAAAATTTATTGCCAGTCAACAAATATTTGTATAATCTATCAAATAAAAAATACCAAATCAAATAAAGAAATATGTATTCAAATAGATATCTTCCTTCACTCTAGACCTACCGAAGGGAATGTAATGGTCATCGTCTCAATCCATCTTGTTCGTGATCTTCTTCGTGCTTTTTTATATTCTCTGGATAATAAGTATTTCCATGTTTGGGCCGTTGAAGACCAAACAGAAATCCAGGGAAACAACAGAGAGGATATAGCAGAGACATGGAGATTATATTGCAGGGATCTATATAAAGATAATCAACGTCAGGAACTTGTTCACCAAACTCCTGAACAAATAGAAGAATAACCTAATATACTCGAGAGTGAAATAAGACTGGCGATCACATAACAGCAGAAATATGCTAAAATCCACAAAAGAAACCGGAATAAAATTGCCTCACTGTAATAATCTACATAATATACAGGGTGACCCGAAAAGATTGGTCATAAATTATACCACACATTCTGGGGTCAAAAATAGTTCGACTTCGACTGAACCTAACTTACCTTAGTACAAATGTGCTCATAAAAAAGTTACAGCCCTTTGAAGTTACAAAATGAAAATCGTTTTTTTTTTCAATATATCGAGAACTATTAGAGGTTTTTTTATTGAAAATGGACATGTATCATTTTTATGGCAGGAGCATCTTAAAACAAAATTATAGTGACATTTTTCTGCCCCATAAAAAAATTATGGGGATTTTGTTCCCTTAAACCCCCCCAAACTTTTGTATACGTTCTAATTAATTCATTATTGCGGTACCATTAGTTAAACACAACGTTTTTAAAACTTTTTTGCCTCCTAGTATTTTTTCGATAAGCCAGTTTTTATCGAGGTGCGGCTTCTTTTTCAATATATTTACGTAGCAATTTTATGGGGGTTTTGTTCCTTTAAACCCCCAAATGTTTGTGTACGTTCCAATTAAACTATTATTGTGGTACCATTAGTTAAACACAGTGTTTTTAAAACTTTTGCCTCTTAGTCTAGTTTTCATAAGTCACCTTTTATCAAGATGTAGCTTCTTTTTCAAAATATACCTAAAAATGTAAATTATAAATAAATTTTCAGATTCTTAACAGGTCTCTGTAATCGTACTTAACCATATACAAATATGTGGTGGATTCGACAAACATTCAAAATATCTGGATAAACACTGGCTTATCGAAAAAGTACTAAAAGGCAAAAAAGTTTTAAAAACATTGTATTTAACTAATGGTGAAACAATAATAATTTAATGGGAACGTACACAAAAGTTTGGGAGGTTTAAGTGAACAAAATCCCAATAAATTTTTTATGGGGTTCAAAAATTTCACTTTAATTTTTTTTAAGATGTTGCTCCCATACAAATGCCGCATGTCTATTTTCCATAAAAAATCTCTGAGAGTTTTCGATATATTAAAAAAAAAATCGATTTTGATTTTGTAACTTCAAACGGCAGTAATTTTTTTTGTGTGCACTATTGTATATAGGTAAGTGAGGTTCAATCAACCTATTTTTGACCCCAACATCTTTATTATAATTTATGAGCAATCTTTTCGGGACACCCTGTATGATACAACGATATAAAAATACAAATAAGGATACAATGGCTAATGGAAAGTACCCAGACAATACCAATTATTCAGTCTACCATTGGAGTCATTCCGAAGAGCCTCTTAGAGAACATAAAACAGCTGGGTCTTAACAATCATCTCTATAAGACCCTGCGGAAAGCGATAATACTCTCAACCTCCAGATCTATAAGAAAATTTTTGGGAGATATCCCGACATACCAAGTCACCCAGGGTTCTATAACATGGAAAGAGGCCCAACAGAGCTCAATCCTCTTAATATCTGGGATGAGTGATATCTGAGATGAGTGAATTTTCCTCTTTGAGGGAGTGCGAGCCGTATGGCTAAATCTGGATATACACTCACAAACAAAAATATTGCATATTTTGTTTGGGAAATAATATTTTTCCTTTTAAAAAGATTTGTACTTTTTATTGCTAAATAAGTTGAGCTGGACTATCCTACGTATAGTTATGGTCAAGTAACTTGCATATTGCAGAGTCACAACTAATTTTTAGAGAAATTAATGAAATAAGTAGTCTGATTTTTCATATAACATTTAATTAGAAAGAGAAACAATAACGACAATATAACAGTTTTTTACGGCAACATTGTAACAATTTAATACCTAGTATTTCCTCCTCTAGCCCTAATGATTGCCTGCATCCTTCTAGACACGCTCCGCAGAATATCTAAGATGGTTTCTTGCGGAAGTCGATTCCATTCTTTCTGTGCAGCAATTCTTGATTCTGCAATTGAGTTTGGAGCTGGATGCATCGTTTGCTGGATACTCGTATGCATCTTTTTAGGATGTCCCATATATTATGTTTTATTGGATTTGCATCAGGGCTGATTGGTGGCCAGTCTAGAGCCTCAACCCCAACATCCTCAAGATATTATATGTATGACTGTTCCTGCGGTATGTACACGGGCATTATCATGCATTAGCACAAAGTTGTCATACCCAATAGAAGCCGGCATAAGAAAAAACATGTTCTTCAAGGATGTTCCGTATGTACCAGTCAGCATTCATTCAAATATTCACCTCAATCAGCTCCGTACGACTCTCCCATCTAATTCCACCTCATAGCATTATGGAACCACCACCAAAGCTAACATTTTGTATAAGATTACATTCTGCGAAACGTTCCCCGGACCTTCTGTATATTCGATCACATCCATCTGGCTTCCATAATTGTATACTCGTTTCATTTGTGAAAAGAACTCTTCCCCATTGATGTTTGTTCTAGTTAACGTGGGCTCTTGCAAAGTGCAACCTTTGAGTGTTATGCCGTGGTAGAAGAAGTGGAACTCTGGCAGGGCGTTTTGGAGTCAAATTAACCTCTTTAGTCTTCTAGTCACAGTTTTGACACTTACAGTGATCTCTTGTCCTGTGATCAGTAATTCATTTTTGAGATGGGGAGCTGTAAGTGTACGATTTCGCAAAGATTGACGTCTTAAATATTGGTCATCTCTTGGCGTTGTACATCTTTTTCGTCCTTGACCAGGTCGCCGCTTGTATTCTCCAATCTCATTGTATCGCTTTACTATACGAGAAACAGTCGACTGATGGATATTCAATATCCACGCAATATCTTTTTGTCTGTAACCTTCATTTCTTAAAATAACAATTCTAACACACACTAACTTGCTTAAATGTGGTAGGCATATCAGCAAGAAAACTGCAGAATCGAAAAATAAAGCTCTCCAACTGACATATTTTAACTGACATTTTAACGAAACAAGAATTGTCAAGTCGCCGAATCACACTTTCCATACTATGCAATGTTTGTTAGTTTGTGACATTATTGCATATTCGGTTATAAAGACTATGCTTAACCATTTATTTATCTGTAATAAATTAAAATACATCAAATAAATAAATAAATAACATGAATAGATAAATAAATAAACAAAAACAATACTTAACATTTCAAAGATGAAATTTAAACAAATAATAACGATTAAACATAAAATATGCAATATTTTTGTCCGTGAGTATACAGGGTGTCCCAGACTAATTTAGCCACGCTATATCTCTAAAACGAATAGAGATTTTCGAATGGGACAAAAAGTGGTCTATTTTACTTGTAATACACTTTAATATGGCGTAGAAAAAAATCATCCCCTAAATATTCATCCCTTAGTTATAACCCCTAACTTTAATTTTTTTAATAGCACCCTGTATATTTTTTTTATAGTTTTGGATTTGCTCTTCTATCGTCTATTCAACATATTTTTTAAAAATAAAATCTGTTCATAAATAACCAAGAAAATATCAGTTTAGTTTTGTTAATTATGTGTCCCAGACTAATTTATCCAGACTATATTTCTTAAACGAATAGAGATTTTCGAATGGGACAAAAACTGATCTATTACATTTGTAATACACTTTAATATGGCGTAGAAAAAAATTATCCCCTAAATATTCATCCCTTAGTTACAACCCCTAACTTTATTTTTTTAAGTAGCACCCTGTAAGTTAGGGATGAATATTTATTGGATGAATTTTTTTTACGCCATATGAAAGTGTATTACAAATGGAATAGATCAGTTTTTGTCTCATTCGAAAATCTCTATTCGTTTAAGAAATATAGCCTGGATAAATTAGTCTGGGACACACAATTAACAATAATAAACTGATTGTTTCTTCGTTATTTACGAACCGATTGTATTTTCAAAAAATGTGTTGAATAGACATGTGTTGAATAGACATTGTGTTGAATAGATAAAATACCACACTCAACATTACTAAAAAATATACAGGGTGCTATTAAAAAAATTAAAGTTAGGGGTTGTAACTAAGGGATGAATATTTAGGGGATGATTTTTTTCTACGCCATATTAAAGTGTATTACAAGTAGAATATATCAGTTTTTGTCCCATTCGAAAATCTCTATTCGTTTAAGAGATATAGCGTGGCTAAATTAGTCTGGGACATCCTGTATAAAAAGTGACTATATATAACACAGTAATTAATAAAAATGCAACATACTGGATATATTTTGATATTTATCATTTTCATTAGCAGATTCAACTCTTTCGAAGTACCGAAATGTGGGACAATCACTCTCCGAATAATGTACACCACACACAATAGTAATAACCAGAGCAAACATTTTCAAACTTATTAGACCAGTCATTTTGATGACCTCTCCTCTTGATCTGCGGTTGACACCAACATCGATTCCAAGTACTCCACTTGAAACCCGACAAAATATATTCTCTTAATATCGTTGACATGAAACCAACCAAAAATCTAACTTATTGTTAGTAAAGTTAAAACCGACTGAGTTTATTAAAATTGTTTCTTAAATTAAAAAGTTTTAGAAATTTCTACAAATAATCATCCACACATAAACACAATTGACCTTTTTGAGGTTGTGAGCTCATACTTATATCTGGGAGCATATAATATCACAAACACAGAGTAACTGCAAGAAGAAATAAAACGAAGATGTGATCTAGCAAAAGTTGCCGCACGAAAATGGCCAAAATATAAAAGGACCCCAAATTTCACAAACGCTAAAAATGAGGGTGATCAACTGCTTAATATTCCCATTACTGACATACGGATATGAAATAAAGCAAACGGAAAGAAGAAATGTAGATATCACTGAAATGTTCTGTTGGAGAAGAACGTTACGAATTCCGTTTACAGACCACAGTGCAAATAATTCAGTTTTAATCGAGCTAAAAGTCTGGCTATAATAAATAATAATATATAAAATAATAAATACCGGGACTTCTTCAAAACGAATAATCTCCCTTATTATCAATACGTCCCTGACAGAATGCTTGAAGACGACCAATACACTATAAGCTATTGGTACTGGGCACTGTGGCCACAGACCAGCCAGTAGCACCCAATAGATCAGATCTCATATTATTGTAGTTAATAAACTGACTAGTCAAACAACACTTACCTATAGATGTGGCGATACCTAATAGTAATAATCTACTTGTAAAATACAACGAAAAGAACGCCAAGTACAGAGATCTATATTACAATCACAATAAAGATGCACTAGAAATAAACAAACTAAGACACGTTGAGTGTTCGAGGAGCATTCTCAAATCATGATTTGCAATGTATAAGCATTGTAAATTTCAAATCATGATTTAGAAAGTTTATACATTGTAAATCATGGTTCGGGAGTGCTCCTCGTAACATTCAACTTGTCATTGTTTGTTTATTTCTAATGCATCTTTATTGTGATTGTAGTATAGATCTCTGTACTTGGGATTGTAAATCTCAAATCATGATTTACAAAGTTTATACATTGTAAATCATGGTTTGGGACTACTCCTCGTAACATTCAATGTGTCATGGTTTGTTTATTTCTAGTGCATTTTTATTGTGATTTTAGTATAGAAATACAAATAAGGATAAAATGGCGAATGAAAAGTACCCAGCCGATACCTAATTATTCTGTCTACCACTGGAGTTATTTCCAAGAGCCTCTTAGAGTACATAAAGCAGCTGGGTCTTAATAAACATCTCCATGCAGAAAGAGATACGACTCTTAAACTCCAGATCTGTAAAAAAATTTGGGAGATACCCCTACGTAGCAAGTCACTTAAGGCTCGATAATCCCACAAGGCATACTAAGAGTTCCACCAGAGCTCAATCCTTTTGATACCGTAGGTATCTGGGATGAGTGGATTTTCCCCTTTGAGGGAGTGCGAGTCTGTGGCTAAATCTGGATATATAAAAAGTGGCTATACATATCAACGTAATTAATAAAAGTGCAACTTACTGGATATCTTTTTATATTTGTCATTTTCATTTGCAGATTCAACTCTTTGAAAGTACCGGAATGTGGGACCATCACTCTCCGAATAATGTACACCATACACAACAGTAATAACCAGAGCAAACACTATCAGACTTATTAGACCAGTCATTTTGATGACCTCTCGTCTTGATCTGCGCCTAACACCAACATCGACCCCAAAGGCTCCACTTGAAATCCGAGAAAATTCATATTCTCTTGATAACGTTGACATGAAATCATCCAAAAAACTAACTTAATGTTAATAATGTCGAAATCCAGTTTATTAGAATTGCTTATCTCTGTTTTCCTACGAGGTTTATTTTAAAAGTTTCTAACGATGGAATAAAATATACACCATAAATAACTAAATATTAAAGGGTTAAATCAACTTTATAAGAAGCAACATTTTAATCGTTCGTGTCTATAAAATTTATTTGATGTGTATCAATAATAATTCGCATGTGTATCAGTTCAGATACGAATTTGATATTGATAAGGTAAATCCAACAATGCAGTGGTAAAATTAAATAAAACACCAGGTTTATCTTAATGACGGTAATCACTACAACAATGTTTTTAATTAATTCGTTCCAAGTTGTGTAACCTGCACAGTAAACAATAAATTTATACAGGGTGACAATCTTGATTCCAAGGAGGAGACTGTCAATATGTGTTTAGCCCTAAAGGTTTGACCTTCTAGCAAAGAAAAACGTTACAATTGCACATAAATAATAAAAAATGAGATTGATAATTATTGTAAAGTTCTGATGTCAGCTTAGTTTATCGTATCTCCCTCCAATTTTTTCTGCCTTCCTCCTATTATATAGTGTCTCCCTCTAATTTTTAATTTTTAATTAGAGGGAGATACTAAGAGAGTAAATCCATTCGCACACTGTCACGGGGGTAAACTAATTCGCACACATTCAGGGGAGTAAACCTATTCACACAAATTTACGGGAGTAAACCCAATTACGGGAGTACCTACATAGGCGAGGCAACGAAGCATTTAACCTAGGAATTTTGTGCAGTAAGAAGACTCGTTATGCAACTTTTTGCATTCGATTCGGGAGAGTGTCAGGAAATTTTGTGAACTAAATTGATCTCCGGGAGATGAAAATTGCATTTTGTGCATAAGAAAAATGCAATTTCCATGTGCATCTCGAAGAGATGGAAAATGAAAAATTTAGAACTCGGGAAATATTGACGGAAATGAGTTCAATTTTTATACTCGGAGGTTTTGGGGGTCATTGAACACGAATTTCAGAGATGGCGATGGTCTCCGAGGTACTTGGTGTAAAGGGTGAAACTCGTCGCCTGGAGTTTTATGTTATAATCATTCAAAATCACTCAATAACCATTACTCGGCGGTTTTGGAGATCGCTAAGCAAGAATTTCTGTACGGCGATGGTCTCCGAGGTACCTGGTGCCCATAGTGGAACTCGTCAAATGGAGTTTTATGTTATAATCATCAGGGCCGCTGCTACCATGTGTGCAAAGTGTGCATCGCACACAGGCGGCCAACAATAGGGGCGGCCAAAAGCAGGCCACTGATGATACTACTTTTTTTAAAAGGCAAATAAGTTCAAATAATTAAATAGTAATGTTTGAGATAATTCTAATTCTAAAGTCCAATATTCCAAACAATAAATATTATTGTTACCTGATAATACTAAAATGCGCTTCATTTAACATTTATAGTGCTTTTTTTCGCGAATCTAAATATTTTTCTATGATATTAGATTGTAGCCCAGATACAACGCAAGTAGAACAAATAAATAACAATAAATTATTGTAGTAAGATGTGTTTCAACTTTTCGGATATTTTTTCTCCTGAAACGGACGTAACTGGACAAGGTCTCTTTGAATTTATAGAGAGTAAACTTGAAGAATTAAATATAAATATTATAGATAATATGTGTGGACAGGGTTACGATAATGGAGCCAATATGCATGGTAGACACATTGGATTGCAGAAAATCCTCGGGAAAAATATCCTCGATCATTTTTTATTCCCTTTTCCGCACATAGTTCAAATCTGGTGGTGAATGATTCAGTAAAATTAGGTTTTGAGTGCGTGGAATTTTTTAATACTGTAGGTACAGAAACTATATGTATTTTTTTCTTCTTCGAATATTTGAAGGAAAATTTTATTAAAGCACCTTCCAAAGTGGACATTAAAATCATTGTTGAACATGCGATGGGAGAATCTGATCAATGTAATCGCACCATTAAAAACCCAGATAAGTAAAATATATGCTTTAGAAGAATTGCAAAATGATAACAAAAGGGATATGAATTTGGAAATTCAATGGATAAACATATTCAATTGTGAGAAAGTGTATAAAGCCCTTACAGACATAAACAGCTCGGAGACTGACATTAGTGCAACCGATTTATAAAGTATGTCCCTGTAAGTTGTATCCATATGGAAAACATTTTTATTATTAATTTTACGAAAAAAAGTGATTCTTCATAAAAAGCTCTGCATGGTCCAAAACCTAAGATTTAATCATCAAATATTAAATTTTTTGAATATTATACGAGGTATGTGAAAAAGTTTGAATTTCACTCAAGAGTAAAGTAGTTTTATTTTTCACAATATTGAAAATTGCTATTATGAAAAGTTGTTTGGAATTAAAAACTATATTCTAATATGCAATTACGTCCTTCTAATTGAAATTTTTTTTTGAAAATTATAGATAACTAACAGTATTTTCAGTACATATTTCAATTCTGATAACTCTTTTATTATTAATTTTTGCGAAAAAAAGTGATTCGTAATAAAAAGTTCTGGATGGCCTAAAACCTAAAATGCAAACATCTTATATCAAATTTTATCAATTTCATACGAGGTATGTCAAAAAAAAATAATTTAGATCAAAAGTAAAATACCTTTATAGGTAAGAATATTTTAATTAGAAGGATGTAATTACATCCTGAAACATAGTTTCTAATTCTAAATAACTTTTCATAATAACAATTTTCGATATTGTGAAAAATAAACGTGTTTTAATCTTGAGCGAAATTCATATTTTTTGACATACCTCGTATAAAATTGATAAAATTTGATATAAGATGGTTGCATTTTATTAGGAATCACTTTTTTTCGTAAAATTAATAATAAAAGAGTTATCTGCATTGAAATAACTGAAAATAATGTTAGTTATTCATAATTTTTCAAAAAAAAATTTTTTTTCAATTAGAAGGATGTAATTGCCTACTAGAGAATAGTTTTTAATTCCAAACAACTTTTCATAATAGCAATTTTAAATATTGTATTTTCAGTACATATTTCAATTCTGATAACTCTTTTATTATTAATTTTTGCGAAAAAAAGTGATTCGTAATAAAAAGTTCTGGATGGCCTAAAACCTAAAATGCAACCATCTTATATCAAATTTTATCAATTTTATACGAGGTATGTCAAAAAAGATTAATTTAGATCAAAAGTAAAATACCTTTATAGGTAAGAATATTTTAATTAGAAGGATGTAATTACATCCTGAAACATAGTTTCTAATTCTAAATAACTTTTCATAATAACAATTTTCGATATTGTGAAAAATAAACGTATGTATTTTAATCTTGAGCGAAATTCATATTTTTTGACATACCTCGTATAAAATTGATAAAATTTGATATAAGATGGTTGCATTTTATTAGGAATCACTTTTTTTCGTAAAATTAATAATAAAAGAGTTATCTGCATTGAAATAACTGAAAATAATGTTAGTTATTCATAATTTTTCAAAAAACATTTTTGGATGTAATTGCCTACTAGAGAATAGTTTTTAATTCCAAACAACTTTTCATAATAGCAATTTTAAATATTGTGGAAAATTAAGCTATCTTACTCTTGAGTGAAATTCAAACTTTTTGACATACCTCGTATAATATTCAAAAAATTTGATATTTGATTGTTAAATCTTAGGTTTTGGACCATGCAGAGCTTTTTATGAAAAATCACTTTTTTTCGTAAAATTAACAATAAAAAAGTTTTCCCTATGGATACAACTTACAGGGACATACTGTATAAAGAAATTAAAGCTATTCAACCATATGTTACCGCAGAAAAACGTCCTGGTAATATTCTTGAATACATTTACGAAATAATATTATATCAACATTTCCAAACACTATAATCGTACGTATATTCCTAACTCTACCCTTTACTGTAGCTAAGGGTGAGCGGTCGTTTCAAAACTTAAAATTATTTGGGATTTTCAGTGAAGCAAGATAGACTTTCTGCTTTAGCAATGTTATCTATCGAACATGAAGTGTGTGCGACATTGGATATTAAAAACAAAGACATTGTCAAAATTTTCCCGAAACGGAAGCCAGAAAAGTTTGTTTTTAGTTTCTTTATGTATTTATGTTATATTATTCACGGTTTATTTTAATTAAATGGAAGTTTAAATTAGGATATACAATATGCATATAATGGGCGTTAGACCATGGATATTACTCAAATTGTTCAAGTATTTATCTATTTTCAACTTATTATTGTTATGCATCTTCTGCACATTTCTTTAAATACTAGTATGTACATATTTCTAAAGTGTTGGAAGGGGGGCGGCAAATATTAAGTTGCACAAGGGTGGCCAACATCTCAGCGGCGGCCCTGATAATCATTCAAAATCAGTCAATAACCATACTTGGGGGGTTTGGGGGTCGCTGAGCACAAATTTCATGTCGGCGATGGTCTCCAAGGTACCTGGTTGGCTGTTTTAGTTTGCATTTTCATTGGAAAATATAACTGACTTAATAAAAGAGAAGGAAATAACTCTCAGATAAGCTGCAGCGGAAAATAGCATTTTTGAGAGTCAGGGAGTCAAGGTTTCAAGCGTTGCCAATGCAAAAGTGGTTGTAAAAATTAGTGTGCATGTCGTGCAAACAATAAAATTTTTAATTCAAAATACCATGGTTTGCTATCTTGTCAAAATAAAAATAATTAGTTTTCAAAGGTAGTTTTCAATAAAAAATAATACATCATGGATAATTTTGTTAATTTATCAACATTGGTCATATGCTTCTGGACACTGTCGTTATTGTTATTGACCGGTTATTGATGAAAACTCTAATTTTATGTTATGTTTTTACAACATTGGCCAATAGCTAATGTTACAGAGATCTATTATAGTACAATCACAATAAAGATGACCTAGAAATAAACAAACTAAGGCACGTTGAGTGTTCGAGGAGCACTCTCAAATCATGATTTGCAATGTATATATATTGTAAATCGCAAATCATGATTTAGAAAATTTATACATTTTAAATTATGGTTCGGGAGTGCTCCTCGTAGCATTCGACGTGCCATGGTTTGTTTATTTCTAATGCATCTTTATTGTGATTGTAGTATAGATCTCTGTACTTGGGATTGTAAATCTCAAATCATGATATACAAAATTTGTACATTGTAAATCATGGTTCGGGAGTGCTCCTCATAACATTCCACGTGTCATGTTTTGTTTATTTCTAGTGCATTTTTATTGTGATTTTAGTATAAAAATACAAATAAGGATACAATAGCGAATGAAAAGCCAGCCGATACCTAATTATTCTGTCTACCACTGGAGTTATTCCCAAGAACCTCTTAGAGCACATAAAGCAGCTGGGTCTTAATGAACATCTCTATCCATGCAGAAAGCAATACTACTCTTAAACTCAAGATCTGTAAAAAATTTTGGGAGATACCCCGACGTAACAAGTCACTTAAGGCTCAATAATCCCACAAGGCATAATAAAAGTCCCACCAGAGCTCAATCCTTTTGATACCGTAGGTATCTGGGATGAGTGGATGTCCCCTTTGAGGTAGTGCGAGCCGTGTGGCTAAATCTGGATATATAAAAAGTGGCTATACATAACAACGTAATTAATAAAAGTGCAACTTACTGGATATCTTTTGATATTTGTCATTTTCATTAGCAGATTCAACTCTTTGAAAATACCGGAATGTGGGACCATCACTTTCCGAATAATGTACACCATACACAACAGTAATAACCAGAGCAAACACTATCAAACTTATTAACCCAGTCATTTTGATGACCTCTCGTCTTGATCTGCGCCTAACACCAACATCGACTCCAAAGGCTCCACTTGAAACCCGAGAAAATTCATATTCTCTTGATAACGTTGACATGAAATCAACCAAAAAACTAACTTAATGTTAGTAATGTCGAAACCGAGCTTATTAGAATTGTTTCTTATCTCTGTTTTCCTACGAGGTTTATTTTAAAAGTTTCTAACGATAGAATAAAATATACACCATAAATAAATAAATATTAAACGGTTAAATCAACTTTATAATAAGCAACATTTTAATCGTTTGTGTCTATAAAATTTATTTGATGTGTATCAATAATAATTCGCATGTGTATCAGTTCAGATACGAATTTGATATTGATAAGGTAAATCCAACAGTGCAGTGGTAAAATTAAATAAAACACCAGGTTTATCTTAATGACGGTAATCACTACAACAATGTTTTTAATTAATTCGTTCCATGTTGTGTAACCTGCACAGTAAACAATAAATTTATACAGGGTGGCAATCTTGATTCCAAGGAGGAGACTATCAATATGTGTTTAGCCCTGAAAGTTTGACCTTCTGGCAAAGAAAAACGTTACAACAATTGCACATAAGTAATAAAAAATGATTTGAAATGAGATTGATAATTATTGTAAAGTTCTGACATCAGCCTAGTTTATCGTATCTCCCTCTAATTTTTTCTACCTTCCTCCTATTATATCGTGTCTCCCTCTAATTTTTAATTAGAAGGAGACACTAAGAGAGTAAAGCCATTCGCACACTGTCACGGGGGTAAACTCCTACACACATTCACTGGAGTAACCTATTCACACAAAGTACCCCGCACAAACCTTATGGAAATTAGGTGCCAGTGGATTTCGTTCATACTTTGGGAAAATACTCTTTGAAGCATCCTGATAAAAAGTTCTCATGGGCACAACTCAATCGTATGAAGGATTTTCAAGATATAGAGGCACAAACTCGGAAAATTATAAGATTTACTGGGTATTCCATTTCCTTGAGTTACTGTTTATCTGGCAACATGTAGAAGTTTGGATCAAGAAAAAGTACTAGTAGTATAGGATTTTTTCCTAGCTATCCAATGGCGACCTTTACTTTGACCTTGACCTTCAACGGACGTCAATTTCTAGAGTTTCGAGGGTTTTTGGCATTAAATTGATATAAACAGATTACTCATGTGTTTTTGGAATCGCTAAACACGAATATGCCGTCAGATTTGACCTTCGGAGGACGTGGTGGCCAGGGCCACTGCAAGGGACGTCATCTTCTAGAGTTTCGATGGTTTTCGGCATTAAATTCATGCAAATGAATTACTGGAGGGTTTTTTTGAGGTCGCTAAACACGAATATGCAACCAGAACTGACTCCCGGAGCACCTGGTTTCCTAGATCAATGAAAAGGACTCCTGGAGCTTCGAGGGTCTTTGGTACTACAATAGTGCAAACGGATTAGTTGTAGGTTTTTGAGGTTGCTGAACACGAATACGTGATCAGCACAGACACAGGAGCATCTGGTGCCTAAGACAGGTGATCTTCTGGAGTTTCGGAGAAATTAAATGGAGAAATCAAATGGATTACTTTTAGGTTTTTAACTCCAGAATATAACCTGTCTTAGGCACGAGGTGCTCCTATGTCTGTGTTGGCGAATTTAATGCCAAAAACCCTCGAAACTCTAGAAGAAGACATCCGTTGAAGGTCAAAGTCAAAGTAAAGGTCGCCATTGGATAGCCAGGAAAAAATCCTAGACTACTAGTCCTTTTCCTTAATCCAAATTTCTACATGTTGCCAGATAACCAGTAACTCAAGGAATTTCAATACTCAGTAAATCTTATAATTTTCCGAGTTTGTGCCTCTATATCTTGAAAATCCTTCATACGATTGAGTTGTGCCCATGAGAACTTTTTATCAGGATGGTTCAAAGAGTATTTTCGTAACGTATGAACAAAATCCACTGGGACCTAATTTTCATAAGGTTTGTGCGGGGTACTTTACGGGAGTAAACACAATTACGGGAGTACCTACATAGGCGACGCAACGAAGCTTTCAACCTAGGAATTTTGTACAGTAAGATGAATCGTCACGCAACTTTTTGCATTCGATTCAGGAGAGTGTCAGGAAATTTTAAGAACTAAATTGATCTCCGGGAGATGAAAATTGCATTTTGGGCATAAGAAAAATGCTTTTCAATGTGCATCTCGAAGAGATGGAAAATGAGAAATTTAGAACTCGGGAAATATTAACGGAAATGAGTTCAATTTTTATACTCGGAGGTTTTGGGGGTCATTGAACACGAATTTCATAGATGGCGATGGTCTCCGAGGTACTTGGTGTACAGGGTGAAACTCGTCGCCTGGAGTTTTATGTTATAATCATTCAAAATAACCATTACTCGGCTGTTTTGGAGGTCGCCGAGCAAGAATTTCTATACGGCGATAGTCTCCGAGGTACCTGGTGCCCAGGGTGGAAATCGTCAACTGGAGTCTTATGTTATAATCATTCAAAATCAGTCAATAACCATAACTCGGGGTTTTGGGGGTCGCTGAGCACAAATTTCATGTCAGCGATGGTCTCCAAGGTACCTGGTTGCCTGTTTTAGTATGCAATTTCATTGGAAAATATAACTGACTTAATAAAAGAGAAGGAAATAACTCTCAGATAAGCTGCAGCCGAAAATAGCATTTTTGGGAGTCAGGGAGTCAAGGTTTCAAGCGTTGCCAATGCAAAGGTGGTTGTAAAAAGAAGTGTGCATGTCGTGCAAACAATAAAATTTGTAAGTCAAAATACCATGGTTTACTATCTTGTCAAAATAAAAATGATTAGTTTTCAAAAGTAGTTTTAAATAAAAAATAATACATCATGGATAATTTTGTTAATTTATCAACATTGGTCATATGCTTCTGGCCGCTGTCGTTATTGTTATTGACCGTTTATTGATTAAAACTCTAATTTTATGTTATCTTTATACAACATTTGGTAATATAAAAATTTAACTCATTCCCGTTAATACTTCCCGAGTTCTAAATGTTTAATTTTCCATCTCTTCGAGATGTACTTTGAAAATTAATTTTTTGATGCACAAAATGCAATTTTCATTTCCCGGAGATCAATTTAGTTCACAAAAATTCCTGACACTTTCTCGAATCGAGTGCAAAAAGTTGCATGACGATTCATCTTATTGCACAAAATACCTAGGTTTTGGGCTTATAAGTGCTTCGTTAATTCACCTAAGACTCATTCACGGGAGTAAACCCATTCACTAGAGTAAACCCACTCATAGGAGCAAGTTCGTTGTACTTTGGATGTAGCATGTGTGAAATGCAGATAGTATGCAATAATGAAACAATCACAAAAAATAGAAATTATTTCAAATTGTTGATTTATTAATTCGTGCCGACTTGTTTTAATTTCGGAATAATTATTATTTAATTAATTTTGCATACAATTTTACAACAAATTTTAAACAAGCTGAAAATGAGAGCGTTATCATAACGAAATCCTTCTTTATTTACGTATTTAAATTCATAAAATGAAAAATTGCTATTATGAAAAGTTGTTTAGAATTTAAAAAACTATGTTTTAATGTGCAATTATATCATTCCAATTTAAATATTGTGAACTATGAAGGTACATTACTCTTGAGCGAAATTCATATTTTTTGACACACTTCGTACAAAATTGATAAAATTTGATATATGATGGTTGCATCCTAGATCTTAGACCATGAAGAGCTTTTTATGAAGAATAACTTTTCTTCGTCAAATTAAAAATAAAAGAAAATGTGAAAAATAAGTGAAAATGATGTTGGTATCCGTAATTTAATAAAAATCTTTAAATATTGTTTTTCATCAGAAGGACGTAATTACAAACCTATATTAGAATATAATTTTTTATTGCAAATAACATTTCATAATAACAGTTTTCAATATTGTGAAATAAATAAAGCTCCCTTACTCTTTAAATAAATTCATATTTTTTGACATACCTCGTATAATATAGATAAAATTTTATATCTAATGGTTAAATCTTAGGTTTTAGGCCATACAGAACCTTTTTTGAAAAATAACTTTTTTTCGTAAAATTAAAAATAAAAAAATTTCCCATAATAATATATGTGTGCAACTTAAGCGACACCCTGTATATAATGTATACATAAAATATAATGTACATAATACATATCATTGGGTAGACAGCTCAAATAAAAAAATAGTGAGCTGGCATTTAACATTGCATTAACATTAATAAATAACATTTATTTATTTGACGTTTCAATTTTGTGTTGACGTTTAGTTGCGTCAAACGAAAACAAATATATTTGAAGAAGGATTGTGACGTCACAATGTCGACTTTGAGGTCGGATATCTCGAAGCTGGTTAGAGATACCGAAATGCCGTTTTCATATTTGGAATCAAAAGACAAAACTACATAGGAATCCGTCGCTAGATCAGGTCTAAGTATTACAGGAGCGGCAACGCACGAACGAACGAACATACTTTGCGAATTTACAAACGAAAAGTTTTCGTTGAAATAGTTATTTTTCTACGGCCGTGCTAGTACAGCCACTTTCCAGCACGCATTTTGTTTCCGAGAGTTGCACTTTCCCGCACGGCGTGCTGGAAAGTAAATTTTCCCGCACGGAGTGAGGGAAAGTAAAATACTTTTTAATATGGCCTTAAAATAATTATAATACATGCAAAAGCTAATATTTAGCTATTATTTACTAATTTTATTTCAAATGTATCTTATTGTGTCCATCCATGTTTTAATGAAATTACCGCGACAATTCGTTGAAATAATAGTACATATACACAACGAACTATACCTCCCTGGACTATTAATTTTCCCACTATTGATATATCCCTCGCGGCCTATCCAAAGAGTACCACAAATCTCATAATCATTAACAAACTATATCAAGAACGGATATCAGAATACACTGGCTATAACAAGATTTTTACTGATGCATCTAGAACTGAAAGCGGACATGCAGCGACCTTTATTCTAGGAAAGTCTGAATATGCAGTTCGCATCCCTCAATTCTGCAGCATTTTCACGGGAGAATCAATCGCCATTTTAAAGGCATTAGACATAATATGTAAGAGTCATGCAAGCTCAAACTTTCTTATCATTACTGACTCTTTATCTGTTCTTCAGAGCTTAAGGCAAATATATCCAGTACATGCTATCCTGCAACAAATACAACTAGCACTTTATCACCTACAAAACAGACACGTAAACGTTAAATCTCTTTGGGTACCATCACACACAAGTATCGCAGGAAATGAAAATGTAGATGAATTGGCAAAGAAAGCTGCTACTGACGAGCAAACTGAAATAATGACTACATTTCCATTCAGTGATATCCAGCTCAAAATTAAACAGCACTGTGTAAAAAATTGGCAACAAATGTGGAATTCTAATAAGGCTAACCTTAAAAACGTTAAAACCAGGATTGGCACTAAACTACAATTTCCAGAAAACAGAAGGCAACAGGTGATTATAAACCGACTAAAAATTGGGCATACAGCGTTAACTCACCAGCATCTCATAACAGAAGAACCACCACCTGAATGTTCGTATTGTGAGTGTCCAATACCTGTTCAATATATATTGATTGAATGCCCTCTTTATTCCTACGAAAGAGCAATCAACAACGTACCAGAAGAAGCAAAGAAACTTAAAGATATTTTAAACTGTAATGTATCAAATACAATCAAATTCCTTAAGGACATACGTTTACTACACAAAATTTAAGTTATGTTATATGTTTCATTTTGTAATGTGTAATTTATTACTTGTAATTTAATACGCAATTTTTAATTAGTATATATAACCTTTAATGATTGATGCGGAAATTCTAAAAAAAAATAGTATACCTATTGTACAACAACTGAGAAAAAATACATATTTCTCACGAGCGCAGAAGTTTGTTATTGTATTTAATAATCTTAAAATTCATATACGTTATTTATTTAAAATTCTAATTAACAATTATATTTCGACGGTTTTGAAAGATATTTCTTGGTAAGTTTTCTTCAACACATTTTACTTGACAACATTAATTGTGTTTGTATTGTGCATGTTACCATGGAAACGGCGATCATATGTATGAAATACCGGCGAGAACCCGCGAGAAAAAATATTTCTCACTGCAATGGCCGACTTTTCTCACTGTGTGGGAAATTGTTCGTTTTGAATGTATGTAAGTAGTGAGAGAAGTTGCACATTGTATAGCATCCATAGAAAAAATTATTTTGGCATAATATTCGAAAGTCAAATCAGTAGACAATAGCAGTGGTTTTGAATCGTCGTCATGGTAACCAATTACCTATATTGAAAGTTTGGTCGTTTGGTTTTGACAACCTTGTCAAAGGATAAAGGATTAGTTTGTGTATTTTCACTCCTAAATAAAAATTGATATAACTCTATTTGTTGTGGCTTTTTTCCAAACGTACGGCCCTAGAAAAAATATTGTTTTTAACTCATGCGAAAAGTGTCTTCCCCCACTTGACTGCTTCCCCGAACTCCGCTATCGCGTCGTTCGGGTCAACGTCAATTTTCGCACTAGTTAAGAAATAGTTATTTTATAGTTATAACTAGTGCGGAAAGTAATACTTTCCCGAACGAGACTGCCGTTGACCCGAACGACGTGATAGCGGAGTTCGGGCAAGCAGTCGAGTGCGGGATAGACACTTTCCGCATGAGTTAGGAACAATATGTTTTCGCATATAATTCAACATTGCATATAACTCCACAACAATCAATTTTAGAGAAAAATCACAGGAGACCTTTTTGCTCAAAATGACTCAAAGAATCTAAAAAACAAATTGTGCGAAGTAAAAAAATTGATTTTTTGAATTTGTTTAAAAAAAATGTTTAAACAATTTTCCGACCGCGGCACCGCCTAGCACCCTGTGGATTTGTCATAAGGACCTCTTTTTGAGTAAGTCTGTGCAAAAAAAAGAATGTGTGTGTACTTTGTACGCACGTAAGAAGTTATTCTTCTATTATATAATTTCAACGAAGTAAACATACTTAACAGGTTATTTGTATTTTATTTAAATATTAAACTAACTTTCTTATATACCACTTTCAAAATTTTTTTATTAAAACAACCAAACATGAAAAAAAAATAAATCGTCCAGGATTGGAACTCGCAACCGTCCAATCATGGGCCCAACGCTCTACCAACTACGCCACCGAGCATCTTTAAGTGACACGTAAGTTTCGGATATAATTACACAACACGGTGACAAATAGACATATAAAAATGTTATACCTACATACATAATATTTTATTATCTTACTACAGAGAAAGACAAATCCAAAAATTATAATAAATAATACATTTACTAAAAACACTAATATATTCTTTTAATGACTTATTTGCGCTGATACAGATACTAGTCTAGTATAATAAAATTACACTACATGTAAATCAAAATGTAAATTCGTACAGGTTGAAACAAATTTTATATCAAAGTTTAGGTGGGTACAAACGATATTTTCAAGAAAGTATCCAAATCATACAAGGGGATCATTGTTTAAATAATTAAAAAGGGGTCATTTTTACAAAAAAATTACTTTTTTAACTGCTGAGGACATTCAATTACTAATGAAGGTCTATGAGATTTTTTTCTGCAAAGTTGAAGGGTAAGTCTTTCACATAAGACTTACTAAATTAAATTTGACCCCCTGTTTATTTAAATAATGGTATATAAAACTTTAAAAACAAATTTGCAAAAAATTATTTTTAGCGTTTTAAATAAGCACTATAAAATATCTTATTTTATAGACTAAGTTGCGCTATGTTATCAGTATTAAGCAGAAAAAAATTGGTCCAAAAATATTTAATATTTTTTGAGATATTGAATTTGTTTATTAAATGTTACTTTATTTTCTATTGCAAAAACGCGGTTGTTGCCAAAGAAATATTCACCTGTATTAAATCTTATAATTTTTATATTTATGTAAATTTTCGACAGATGTACTGATAAATTCAAATTTCAATTAAACTAAAATGGCATTTGAAATTTATTCAAATTTGTATATAAGTTGGTTTTTTAATAACGTCGCGTGGATTAAATATTTTGAAATGCCGTTTCGATAATTGGGTTTCTGGGAATTTTTCACTAACTAACAAATTTTTTTGTCTTTTTTTCCTCTTCTTTTTTTTTCTTGGAATTATGTTATTACGGGCCCTTTTAGGGTTAAGTTTCATTAAGAATGTCGAATCTCTAAGTTGTAGATTCTAGACATAAAAATATTAAGATTGGTCTAAAATCACTTAAATAAAATGTGGCTACTTACTGAGTTACAGGGTGTTTTATTTAAAAATTTAAAAATTATTTTTACCAATTACTTTCAAACTATTTGACGTATCCTTATCATACTTAGCAGAAAGTGTGTGTACCATACAGTGTACTAAATTGTGATAAACAAAAGTTTCTAGCTACTACCAGAGGCGTACGACAGGGGATAGTTAATGGTTGACCCTTCCCAAATTCTACGCCACTGAGGGAATTACTATTTTAGCGAAATTTTTCGATTCTCCAATATTTTTTATGTAAATAATATAGTTTTTACTGGTAACGATTAAGTCATTAGTTTTCGAGATATTGGACGTTAAAAATGAAACGGCATAGTTATTTTGATTCATCCATTCATTCATTTTAAACTTCCAATATCTCTTAAACTGATGACTTTATCAATACCAATAAAGTTATTTACATACAAAGTATTGGAGAATCGAAAAATTTTGCTAAAATAGTAATTCACTCAGTGGCGTAGAATTTGGGAAGGGTCAATCATTCACTGTCCCCTGTCGTACGCCCCTGGCACTAGCTAGAAACGTTTATTAATCACAATTTAGTAGGGTGTATAATAGCCACACTTTCTGCCAAGTATGATAAGGATACGTCAAATAGTTTTAAAGTACTTGGTAACAATAATTTTTATATTTTTAAATAAAACACCCTGTAACTCAACAAGTAGCCACATTTTATTTAAGAGATTTTAGTTAAATCTTAATATTTTTAGGTCTAGAATCTACAACTCAGATATTCGACATTCTTAATAAAATTTAACCCTAAAAGGGCACGTAGTAATGTAACTCCAAGAAAAAAAAAGAAGAAAAACGACAAAAAAATTTTTTAATTAGTAAAAAATTTCCAGGAACCCAATTATCGAAATGACATTTCAAAATACTTAATCCCCGCGACGTTATAAAAAAAAAACAAATTATAAACAAATTTGAATAATTTTCAAATGCCATTTTAGGGGGGAGTTTAATTGAAATTTGAATTTATCAATACATTTATGGAAAATATACATAAAAATAAAAATAATGACATCTTAAACAGGTGAATATTTCTTTGGCAACAACCGCGTCTTTGCAATTTAAAATATAGTAACATTTAATAAACAAATTCAATATCTCAAAAAATATTAAATATTTTTCGACCAATTTTTTTTTACTTAATACTGATGACATAGCGCAACTTAGTCTGTAAAATAAGATATTTTATAGTGCTTATTTAAAACGCTAAAAATAATTTTTTGCAAATTTGTTTTTAAAGTTTTATATACCATTATTTAAATAAATAGGGGGTCAAATTTAATTTAGTAAGTCTTATGTGAAAGATTTTATAGACCTTCATTAATAAGTGAATTACCTCAGCAGTTAAAAAAGTATTTTTTTTTTTGCAAAAATGACCCCATTTTAATTTTTTAAACAATGATCCCCTGGTATGATTTGGATACTTTCTTAAAAATATCTTTTGTACCCACCTAAACTTTGATATAAAATTTGTTTTAGCCTGTACGAATTTACATTTTGACTTTTTTTTATTTTATTAGGCTATACATACATACCTATCTTGAAATATTATATTATTTATGAAATTTTACTCTCAATCGCGCCTAAAGAAGAATAACTTCAAAAATTAATCTATTTTACGGGATGGATCAGTCTCCATGATCATTGTATTTGCTCACTAACATGTCTCCATTTCTTCCGGTCTATTGCTTTCTTAGGTCTTCCTCTACTTTAGTTAACCATTTCGATCTGGGTCGACCACGTCTCCTCTTTCCTCCTGGGTGCCATAATATCATAGCTTTTGATATTGATTCTGGTCCTTGTCTCCATATATGACCCAGCCATTTGGGTATTTGTACTTTTATTTTCTTTACTATAGCTACTCCATTTAATTCTTCTAAAATTTCTTTATTAGTTCTCCTTATATACTCTTGTTCTTCGATTCTTACTGGACATTGTATTGTCCTTATCATCTTTCGTTCAATTATCCTTAATTTCTCTTCTTCTTTTTTATCATAGCCATCGTTTCTGCTGCATGCATTGTTATTGGTCTTATTATTGTTTTATACTATATATATTTATTTTTGGCTTGCACAAAAAGAAATATTGGGTGGAGAGAAGCAGAAAGACTAGCTACTGACCGAAAGGCATGGAGACGTCTGATTTCTCCACTTACCTCGACAACGTAAGGTACAAGAGGACAACTTAAGTAAATAAGTAAAATATATTTATTTTGGTTTGTATGGGGAATATTTTACTCTTTAGTAGTTTTCTATTTGTTTGGTATATACAGTTTGTCGCAGTTATTCTTTCTTCGATCTCCGTTTTTCTTTCCTCTTTGTTGTTTATCATAACGCCCAGGAATTTAAATTTTTGTACTTCCTCGAATTTTTTATTTCCTATCCTTATCTCTTTGTTTTGTTCTGCTTTTCCGAGTCTGATTAGTTTTGTTTTCTTTTCATTAATTCTTAGTCCCATCTTCTTTCCCCCTTCTTCAATTTCCATCAATAATTTTTTCATAATTTTTCTTGTTTTTGTTACTATCGCTATATCATCTGCATAGGCGACTAGTTAGTAACCTGATGCTCTTAGGTTTCACTTGTGGATCTTTAATAACACAAAATCTATCTTTTTCTTTTAACAACAAAAAGTCTACAGGATTTGACGACATGCCAGTTTCACTCCTAAAGGAATGTTCATCACAATTAGCTCCTTTTATAACCGAATTAATTAATTATTCAGTGAGTACCGGAAAATTCCCCGATATTTTAAAAACTTCTAAAGTAGTTCCGGTTTATAAGAAAGGTCCAAGAAACTTATTATCAAATTACAGAGGCATATCTATTTTAAGCGTTATCGCAAAAACTTATGAAAAAGTAGTGTATAATATAATTACGTCATTTCTAATTAAAACAAGAATCCTTAGTAGTAAACAACACGGATTTCGACAAGGACGATCATGTGAAACAGCTACAGTAGATTTAATTCAAGTTATTCATGAAAAACTAGATCAAAATTTGTACACTTTTGGAATATTCTTTGATCTCTCGAGGGCTTTCGACTGCCTTGATCCAGTATGTCTAAAAGAAAAACTTATAGCAATAGGCATTCGCGAACCGGTCAACTCATGGATATTGTGACGAATTTCTAACTGAGGCCGGCCCTGCCCCTAGTAGTCAACAAACAACAGCGACACGTCATCGACGAGTATTGTCTCCGCTAATCCAGAAGTTTCCCCGATGATAGGCGTGGACCCGCCTCAGGCCTTCCTGACTGTTCTCGAAGCAGAGCCGTATCTATATAAGCGGATGATTTTTAAGCAGCAGGCAGTCAGTTAATATATTCGACGCGATATATATTGTTTTATTGTTTGATCGGGTTGCTGAAATGTATGTATTTGTAAAGTAGATAAGTCGTATTTGTAAATAAATTAAATGTTAGAAAGTGTAAAATAAATTAGATATTGTTGTTAAATAAGTGTTAATTGTAAGTGTTATAAATAAACAATTTCAAGTAAGTCTTTTATTTATTTAATAATAATTAAAAGTCAATTCGCGTAATATTTCCTAAAAACGTAACAAAATGGTGCAGAAGTGAGGATACTTGAAATACATAAATTAAACGTAAATTTTCGGTTTAAATAGAGTGTGGAACTTTTAAAAATAAATAAAATATAAATCGTAATAAATAAAGTGTGTGACAATGTCTTCACAACATAAGAAAATCACTGAATTGATCGTTAAGGAGCTCCGCAACCAGTTAGAAGAGAGAGACATGGACACTACTGGGAAAAAGTCTGATCTAGTCAAACGTCTAAAGAACGCTCTTCAAGAAGAGGGTCAAGATCCAGAAACCTATTTGTTTGAAGACAAGCATGCTGCTGTGATCTCGTCGATTTCGAAAGTTTCCTCCGATGTTTCTAAAGTTTCGACAGACATTACATCGTTGGAGAACAAAGTTTCCGGAGACATTACATCATTAGAAAAAAAAGTTTCTAGTGACATTTCGAAAGTTTCGGGTGATATTTCATCCCTTGAAAGCAAGATGACTAACGAGATCTCTGCTAGCATCTCTAAAGTTACCTCCGATTTTGATGACAAAATATCATCCATAAAATCTACCTTTGAAGAAAAGATCAAGGAAATAGAAAAGAAACTGGAGGAAACGGAAAAAGTGGACAAAGTGGTGGAACCCATCTTAACAGATATTAAAGATGATGAAACCAAATACAAGTTGGAGCCACGGTCGATAGTTGAAGGGAGTGTAGGTCATGCTCGTGTTAAGGTGCCAAATTTCGACGGAAAGTCATCATGGAACAACTACATGAAACAGTTCGAATCGGCGGCCAGAGCGAACGGATGGTCCGAAAAAGAAAAAGCTGTAAACCTCACTATTGCTCTTCGAGGCGACGCTTTGGATGTCCTCCAGACCATAGCCGTAGAGGAGACAGATGACTTCGAGCAGCTTAAAAAGAGACTGAATATGCGATACGGACACGAACATTTAGAGCATGTCTATCAGTCGCAGTTTAAAAATCGAAGACAAAAGAAAGATGAAGCTCTTCAAGAATACGAGGTCGATATTGCCAGGTTGGCACGATATGCATATCCAACAGCTCCCGAAGACATGATGGAAAAGTTGGCTGTTCAAACATTCATTGATGGCCTTCGTGATCATGAAATGCAAAGAACACTGCGATTAGCTCGTCACAAGACGCTGGTTGATGTCTTGTCTGCCGCCCTCGAATACGAATCAGCTACCCAGGCCTCTGGCGGGTACAGTAAAGTTAGGACTGTGAAAGAGGAAGAGGATGAAGACAAACTGGACCAGATTGTCAATATGATAAAGGGCATTTCCTACAAGAAAACAAAGACCATGAATTGCTGCAATTGTGGTGAAAAGGGGTACGCACGGAGTTTAAGGAAGAACGCAAATCAAGAAACTCACCAGCAGGAAATAAGAGAACACACAGACCCTAGGGGGGCAGCCTCGACTCAGAACTCCTCTAAAGACCATCTAATACTAATAGCTTCTTTTAAATGTCGTGAAGATAATGTATATGTAGATGGAGAAATAAATGGTAAAAATTATACATTGTTGGTGGATACCGGAGCGACCAGGACCATTATACGACCGTCAGTTATAAACAGTCGTAAGAAACTCTGACCAACGAGGTTGCGACTGCGGACTGCCACAGGTGAAAATGCCAACATCCACGGAGAAATCCAGATACAATTGGGGATTGGAGCAGAAAAGTTCGTCCATACTGTCATAGTTGCAGACATCGAAGAAGATGTTATATTAGGAATGGACGTAATGAATTTGCGTGGATTTCAATTGGATTTTAAGAACAGGGTAATCAAAGTTGGCAACGAGGAGGTATTTCTTCATCCACATGATGACAGCACTATGCTAGCAGCTATTAGAGAAGATACAGTTGTGCCTGCGAGGAGTGAAACGATCATCGTAGCGCGGCTACAGGGAATTGTAGAAGAAGGAACACCTGTTATGATGGAGCCATGGAACCACGACGAGGAGGTTGGCCGAGGAATCATAATTGGAAAGGAATTGGTTACTTCTGCTAAAGAAATTCCCGTGAGATTGATTAATGTCAATGACTACCCGGTGACCATCAAGAAGGAGACAAAAGTAGGAACTTGTGTACCCGTGACGTCCATAATCCGTCAGACAACAACATCAGATAATTCCAACGACAAGTTCGACCAAATGGTTGCAGTTGCAGGCCAATCTCTGAATCAAGTGGAGAAAAGGAAATTAAGGGAATTTCTTAGGCAATATCGTGACATATTCGTACCGAAAGGAGGAAAGACAGGAAGAACGACAGTTGTCAAACATAAAATTGACACTGGTACCGCTAGGTCAATTCGTCAATCAGCTCGACGATTACCACAGGCGAAGAGAGAGGAAGCTGAAAGGATTGTTCAAGAAATGAAGAAAGACGGGGTGATAGAAACTTCTACGAGCCCATGGGTCTCTCCGGTGGTCCTGGTCAAGAAGAAAGATGGAACTACGAGGTTCTGTGTGGACTACCGTTTGTTGAACAATGTTACCAAGAAAGATAGTTATCCTCTGCCTGGGATCGACGACACGTTGGACACATTAGCTGGAAGTAAATTGTTTTCTACGTTGGACTTGAAGTCTGGATATTGGCAGGTAGAAATGGATCCAGTGGACAAAGAGAAGACGGCCTTTACGACAGGATCTGGATTATGGGAATTCAACGTTATGCCGTTTGGACTCTGTAACGCTCCTGCGACATTTGAGAGGCTTATGGAAAATGTGTTGAGAGGGTTATCGTGGAAAACGTGCCTGGTGTATTTAGACGACATAATCGTTTTGGGAGAGACGTTTGAAGACCACCTGAAGAATTTAGAAGACGTCTTTAATCGACTTAAAGCTGCCCAGTTAATGTTAAATCCCAAGAAATGCCAGTTATTTAAAAGAAAAGTCAATTATTTAGGTCATATAGTCAGCAAAGAAGGAGTGGCCGTGGATAAAGGAAAAATCGATTCCATTAAGGAATGGCCTGAACCAACTGATAAACATCAAGTGAGAAGTTTTCTGGGACTATGTACTTACTACCGGAGGTTCATTAAGAAGTTTGCAGATATCGCTAAGCCATTAACGCGACTTACAGAGGAAGCAAGAGATTATTGCTGGGATGGAGACTGCCAAACGGCCTTTGAAACTTTGAAGAGGCATTTAATTACAGCGCCAATATTAGGGTATCCACTGCCAGAAGGAGAGTTCATCTTAGATACGGATGCAAGTAATGTGGGAATTGGAGGAGTGCTGTCGCAGATCCAAGGAGGACAGGAACGAGTCCTTGGATATTTTAGTAAAGTGCTTTCAAAACCTGAACGAAATTATTGCGTCACGAGAAGAGAACTTCTAGCAGTAGTAAAATCAGTGGAACACTTCTATCAATACCTCTACGGAAGGAAGTTTCTAATCCGAACCGACCATGCCGCCCTTAAATGGTTAATGCAGTTTAAGAATCCAGAGGGTCAGATAGCCAGATGGATTGAACGACTTCAAGAATATGATTTCAAGATCGAGCATCGGGCCGGAGTTAGCCACAGAAACGCTGATTCTCTATCTAGAAGACCGTGTCCAGCAGAATGTTCCCATTGCAACAAAACAGAGTCAAAGGAAGCAGCAGTACTAAGAACAACAGTGGTCAACGACGAGTGGACGCCTACCAAGATCAAGGAAGAACAAGAAAAAGATCCAGTTTTACAGAAGATTCGAAAATGGAAAGAAGAAAATCGTCGACCATCTTGGCAAGAAATATCAAGCCTAGGCTCAGCAGTTAAGACGTATTGGGCCCAGTGGGACTCATTTATCTTGGAAGATAGCTTGCTTAAACGAGTAATAGAAAATGATGATGGTTCGGTGAGGAGAACACAGTTGGTGATTCCAAAGAGCAGAGTAGCCGAAGTACTTCGTCAGTTACACGACAGTCCATCAGGAGGGCATTTTGGTGTAAAGAAGACCCTTCAGAGAATTCGGGAACGATTTTATTGGATGAAGAGTTCCGACGATGTGAAGGACTGGTGTAAGAAATGTACTACCTGTGCTACAAGTAACGGGCCCTACCAGAAAAGAAAGGCTCCTATGAGACAGTACAATGTTGGAAGTCCGTTTGAAAGAATAGCTTTGGATATTGCCGGGCCATTTCCAGAAAGTGACAATGGATGCAAATACATGTTGGTGGTAATGTATTACTTCACGAAGTGGGTGGAGATCTTCGCAATTCCAGACCAGAAGGCCGCCACTATTGCAGATGTGTTAATCAAAGACTGCATCAGCCGACTTGGAGTACCTCTGGAGATCCATAGTGACCAAGGAAGGAACTTTGAGAGCGATCTATTTCAAGGAATCTGTGATAAACTAGGCATGAAGAAGACAAGAACCACGGCCTATCACCCGCAATCGGATGGAATGGTGGAGCGTATGAATAGGACAGTTGGCAAGTATTTGACAAAGATGGTGTCCAATCATCAACGAGACTGGGACCAGTACCTTCCGTTCTTCGCAATGGCCTATAGATCTGCTGTTAATGAATCAACTGGCCAAACACCAGCAAAAGTCCTATTTGGACGTGAGATGCGTCTACCCTGTGATCTAGAGTTTGGATGTCGACCTGGAGAAGATGTTGCTGGTGAGGATTACGTGAATGAATTACGAAGAAGAATGGACGATATACATGAGTTGGTCCGTTCTAATCTTCAGATCGCTAGCGACCGAATGAAGAAACGATACGATACCCAAGTTGAGAAGGGATGTTTCAAGGAGAACGACAAAGTCTGGCTTTATAATCCAAAGAAGCGAACAGGTTGTTCTCCCAAGTTGCAGCAGTTCTGGGAAGGTCCGTACCTCATTGTCAAGAAAATCAATGACGTTATCTACCGAATAAGCAAGATTCCTAGGGGAAAGCCGATGATAGTCCACCATAATCGGTTGGCGCCGTACGAGGGAGACCACGACGTAGATGAGGAAGTGGAAGTCAACCAAGTTCGAGAAATACCTGACCTTACCTTTGAAGAGTTCTTGGGTGCCTACGGAGGTACCGGTAAAGCAAGACATGGTGTTACCACTGAAGAAAAGCGAGATCTTCTCGCACTTCCCGATGACTATTCGCTGGCCCATACCATCCCGGCCACTATCAAAGACGCACGAGGGTTGGCATCCGCCTTCCGAAGGAAGTTTGGTCGAGTTGCAGAACTTCAATGCCAACTGCCAGCTCCTGGCAAAGCATTGAAACTCCAAGATGCATCACGTTACCTATTCTATCTGGTAACAAAAGACACTGTCCGTGACCAACCTACCTACCAAGATGTATGGGATGCATTAATTCAATTGAGAGAGCACGTGTTGGAGTCCGACGTGCAAAAGTTAGCCATACCAAAGTTAGAATGCAGCCAATTAGACTGGAGAGTTATCCGAAATATGGTAGAAGAAATTTTCCAAGACACCGAGGTCCAGGTGTTAGTCTGTTGCAATCCGCATAGTTACTGGTGCGGAAAGAAGACCGTCCCCTGTCACTTTTATACAACTGGGAGTTGTAAAAGAGGGTCCAGTTGCCGATACCAGCATCCAGTTCCAGTCCTGACAAGGTTCCAGGAGGAACCATCTTTTAAGGAGGGGGCAATGTGACGAATTTCTAACTGAGGCCGGCCCTGCCCCTAGTAGTCAACAAACAACAGCGACACGTCATCGACGAGTATTGTCTCCGCTAATCCAGAAGTTTCCCCGATGATAGGCGTGGACCCGCCTCAGGCCTTCCTGACTGTTCTCGAAGCAGAGCCGTATCTATATAAGCGGATGATTTTTAAGCAGCAGGCAGTCAGTTAATATATTCGACGCGATATATATTGTTTTATTGTTTGATCGGGTTGCTGAAATGTATGTATTTGTAAAGTAGATAAGTCGTATTTGTAAATAAATTAAATGTTAGAAAGTGTAAAATAAATTAGATATTGTTGTTAAATAAGTGTTAATTGTAAGTGTTATAAATAAACAATTTCAAGTAAGTCTTTTATTTATTTAATAATAATTAAAAGTCAATTCGCGTAATATTTCCTAAAAACGTAACAATATATTCGTTTACAACGAATAGACCACTTTTTGTGTCTATTAATAATATTTCATCGGAAATCTACTATAGTAATTTAGGAATACCCCAGGGTGTAATATTAGGTCCACTACTCTTTTTACTTTATATAAATGATATGCCTGAATATATCTCAGAAAAACACATATTCATGTATGCAGATGATCAGGGGCGTCATTTGGGCGTCCAGGGAGGGGCATTTGCCCCCCCCCCTGGCCCTAAAAAATGACTGAAATTTACAAAAAATACATCAATATTCATCATAACATCATATATAATGTATTGTATATATAGTGCTTGCCCCCCCCCAAACAAAATTTCAAATGACGCTCCTGCAGATGATACCACCATACTTGTCTCTTGTCTCAGCGGAATCCTTCGAGTTAGCACATTCTAAGGTCAAGAATGTAATCTTGTCATTTAAGAACTGGTGCTACCGAAATAATTTGGTAATAAATATAGATAAGACAGTATGTATTCAGTTTTCTTATGGTGAAAGAAAAATAAGTACTTCTGCGTTCGAAATTACAGACAACGTGATTATTAAATTGGTTGATAGTACTAAGTTCCTTGGCACGATTGTGGATAATACTTTAAATTTTCGTGAACACGTAAACAATACCTGTTTAAAATTGAATCGAGCATATTTCGCGATGTTGTCGTTAAAGGACGAAGTTACTGTAAATGCGTTGGTTACACTATACTATTCTCAAGTGTATTCCATAATCAGTCAAAACATTATTGTTTGGGGACAGGCATCGGAAAGTTTGAGAGTATTTGTCCTACAAAAACGAATAATTCGAACAATATTTGGTTTACGCTTTAGAGACAGTTGTCAACAATGTTTTAAAAATAATAACATTCTTACGCTTGCTTCAATATACAGTGCGTCCATAAAGTAACGCATAAATTCGTTATTTCGTAAACCGGCGACTTTAAGGAAAAATCCCGAAACAGGTCGATTTTTATTTTCAAATTACGATTTTTTGGCATATATATCATACTAGTGACGTCATCCATTTTGGGCGTGATGACGCAGTTCTCTATCCAATAATATAAACATTAACATAATTATTTATACAGGGTGTTCAAAAAACATTTTTTTAAATAAAATAAGTGAGACAAAAAGAAGAATATATGTAATTTATTTTAATTCAAAATGCATTTTGCTACTGTCAGTAAAGAGAAAAAAAAATTATTTGACAAATAAACATTGATTTTCGTTTAAACAAAATGTTCAAACTGCCAAGAGACAGGTGGGTGGCAGCTTCAACATTGCATTTAAGCGAAAAAACAATATTTATTTGTCAAATAAACATTTTTTTTCTGTTTTCTGACAACAGTAAAACGTATTTTGAATTAAATAAATTACATACATTCTTCTTTTTGTCTCAATTATTTTAATTAAAAAAATGTTTTTTTGAACACCTTGTATAAAAAATATGTTAATGTTTATATTATTGAATAGAGAATTGAATACCCTTTCAAATGAGCTATCACATGACCCCTATTCTTATTAAAAAAAACATCGGTTACGTCGTAATGCCCAGATGGATGATGTCACTAGTATGATATATATGCCAAAAAATCGGAATTTAAAAATAAAAATCGACCTGTTTCGGGATTTTTCCTTAATATCGCCGGTTTACGAAATCATGAATTTATGCGTTACTTTATGGACGCACTGTATATCTATAAGTTGTTATCACGCACGTTCACTAAGTTAAATGATCTTAAAACAGCAAACGACTTACACGCATATAACACAAGAAATGCCGGGATAATATATCTTCCCCGTCATATTCATACTAATTTTAGAAAATCTCCTGAATATGCAGGCTCCCTACTTTTTAATACACTATCATCTAGTTTTAAAAATTTTAATTCACTAAGAACTTTCCAAAAAAACTTAAAGCAATTCTTAATAAGCCATGCCTTTTATTCAGTACGTGAATTTACAGAATGCTTAGCTCTAATTATTTAGAAGATTTCCAATGTCTGGGGCGAATTTTAATTTTTATATTGACATGATTTATAGAATAATTGTTGGCAACTTATTATGTATTTGTCTTGTACTGTATATTATTTTTGTTTGTAATTGTAGTGTTGTAATGTTTATTGTATTTTTTTTGACATGCCCTATGTATACGTGTATGTAACGAAGGGTCAATAAAATTACCTATCTATCTATCTATCTACTGCAGTGGCGTGCGGTCCATTGAAGCGGGGGAAGCGCCGCTTCCCTATTTATTTGTCGATATAAGAAAATATATTATTAATTAATATTTAATAATAATTTTTTTCCCTAATCCAAATAATCTACATAATTATTACCTAGCCAATAGGCATTGAAAAATATTAAAAATTAATCGCGTACGAACGAACTCAATATGCACACAATTCAACTATTAAATAGTCCACCAAATTTTGGTCCACTCCTGGCAGAAGCGCATCTCAAAATCGCCGCTTGTCATGCAGTTATCCCTTTTAAAATTGGTCAGGGTTCAATGACCGCACCCACTAGTCGCGCGAATTTTGGTATGCCATGGAAGCGCTCGTTATATCGCCTTCCCGAAAGTGAGATGCTCCGACTGTTGCTGCTGCTAAGGGGTGCTTAGGTATTACATACATTCGCTTAAAGAATATTTCGATTTAAATTTTTTGCAGAGATATTTCCTTTTACTGATCTTATATTTGACATTTTACAGAAATCAAATGGTATTGCATTTTGTATAAAACAAATTGATGACTTTATTAATACGATAATTAAAAAAACGAGAGCAGTTTAAAAATATTTGGGATAAAACTGAACATATGGGGTTTGAACATGAAAGAAAAATAATGAAAATTGATAATTTCGGAGACAGAGAGACAGAGAAAACAGAGGAAACAAAGAAACCTTTTGATAATATTCTACAACAAATAAATTCTAGCTTTCAAAATTTTAACGATTTAAAATTTGTAGAATTATATAAATATAATCTTAATATTTCTAATTACAATTGATTAAAATTTCCCACAGAGGAATTTATGTCATTACGATTAAATAATGAAAATTTTTTGATATCCCAGCTTTGCATTCTCAGTTAAGTATCATTTATGAAACAACTGACATGAATGATAAAGAAATACCCAGAAATCTGGGATTTCTTTATAACTACTGGTTTAAACAAGTCGCTGTGTGAAGTGGTCAAGTTGTGTAAATTAGTACTGCTAACTATCCCAGCCACAAGTGCATCAGTTGAACGAAGTTTTGCAGTATTAAGATGCATTAAAAGTTTCAAATTAAGAGTTTAAAAGAAATTCAACAAGCGAAGACAGACTTTGAAAGTTAGCCCTATTATCCATTGAAAAAGACTGCATTCAACAATTATCAGAAGTTGATAGGAGAATAGACCGCGAGTATAAATAAGTGTCATTTTAGTGAAAGTTGTGTGTTGTGGAAAATGCCTCGGAGTATATTTTTTTTTTAATAGGATTCTTCTTTAGTAAACCAAGCCCGGCGCGAGGACTCAAGGCCCGAGCTAGCAATACAGATCAATGATAGGTCACTAGTCACTAGAAATAGCGGGAATAGAGTGCCTCACGCATTCACGCGTCACGGATTTAGTGTGTGAGTCCTTGTAAGCAGGACGTCTCACATAATTAAGTACTTTGCTGATAGAGAGCCCCTGCGCATCAGAGCGTTATCAGGTGGAAAGTTGCTCGACCCTCGACCCTTAAGAAAATATTTTTATATCCTTATTGAATCGCTTCCCCTTTCGAAAAAGTCACCGCACGCCACTGATCTACTGCCAGGTTACATAGTGTTGCTGACAGTGAGGCACCTTGTCTCACTCCTTTATTTATTTCGAACTTGTTTCCCCTTTTTGTGTTAGAATACTGACTTTTGATTTGTTCATTGACATTGCTATTAGGTTTCTCAGTTTTTTACTTACTCCTTGATATTTTAGGGCTTTCATTATTTTCGTTCTCTTAATTGAGTCAAAGGCTTGTTCGAAGTCTATAAATAATATTTATATTTCATGTTGATGTTCGTGTGCTTTTTACATGATTTGTTTGATGGTACGTATTGTATATGTTGTTGATCTGCCTTTCATGAAACCGCAATGGTATTGCCCTAAGATATTTTTTGTTTCATCCGTTAATCTTTTTTGTATTATTGACAATTTATATCTCGACATATTAGTGACTTAATTTTATTTCTGCTAAGCGAAGGATGATTAAGTGTATGTACGAGTTCTAGTTATTGATGATCCAAATCTTTTGTTAACCATTATGTAATCTATCTGGTTTCGAACTATACTCTCGTGGCGGTCCGCTGGGGTTTTCCACGTATATAAACATCTAGGTGAGAGCTTGAACCAGGTATTAGTTATTTTCATATATCTTCCTCCTGACAAAATTGATATAGTCGTTCGCCTCGGTCATTCCTCTCTCCCAAGCCGTACGGGACTATTAAATCATCGTCTCTACCTCTCCAAATCTTGGCATTAAAGTCGCCTATTATGATCTGTGTCTTCTTCCTCTTCGCCTAGCCATTCACGTCTACATCTGAGCATAAGCCACTTTAAGTCTTCCTTTC
Organism: Diabrotica virgifera virgifera; assembly: GCF_917563875.1. Taxonomy (NCBI): domain Eukaryota; kingdom Metazoa; phylum Arthropoda; class Insecta; order Coleoptera; family Chrysomelidae; genus Diabrotica; species Diabrotica virgifera. The sequence goes on along the minus strand of NC_065446.1, from coordinate 64,720,197 downwards.
CATTGTCTTTTATTGTATGCTACTTGTAGCCAATTTTTCCCGGCCGTCCGTTTCAGATCATCTGTCCATCTCATAGGAGGTCTGCCTCTGGGTCTTTTTGTGTTGGTATAATCTCCAGGTTAGAATTATTGTTCTGTGTCATTTGTTTAGAGTGCTCCTATTAGCTACATGTCCAGCGTATTCCCATTTCAATTTTAATGATTTTTGTACCACATCGGTGACTTTGGTTTTCTATCTTATCTATGTGTTTGTTTTCCTGTCCTTAAGTGATATGCCTAGCATTGCTCTTTTCATCGCGTGTTGAGTGACTCTGAGTTTATTCATATTCTTTTTTGTGATTGTCCATGTTTATGCCCCATATGTTAGTATCGGAATAATGCATGCATCAAAAACTTTAGATCTAAGATGTAGTTGAATTTGTTGATTTCTAAGTATATAGTTCAGTTTGTCGAATGATTCCCATGCTAACTATTTCCTTCTCTTTATTTCTCCCGCTTGAATTTCCCTATTGAGTATTATTTTTTGTCCTAAGTATACCTACATATCCTTCAACTGTTTCTATATTTTATTTGTTTTGTTTAAATTCATTTTCAGTCCTATTTTAGAAGATTCGGTATGTAGTTCTTAAAGCATGGCTTGCAGTTCTTGTAGGTCAGTAGCTATCAGGATTATGTTATTCGCAAATCGTAGATTACTGAGGTAACGGCCATTTATGCATATTCCCTTATATTTCCAATTTAGGTATTTAAAAACGTCCTCCAAAACTAAGGTCAACAGTTTGGGTGATAGAGTGTCTCCCTGTTTGACTACCCTGTCTAATGGTATAGAGTTCGTGTATTCATTTTCATTTAGCTAGTATGTATTAGCTGCAGCTTGGTTCATAGTTTCTTTTATTAAGCTAATATATCTGCTGTCTATTCTACAATTTTGCATTGCGTTTATTATGTTCGTGTGTTCTATGGTGTCGAAATATTTTTCGTAGTCTACAAATGCTATAAAAACTGAAAACTTGTATTCGTTACATTTTTCTACTAATATTTTTGTGGTAACAGGTAATCGGAAGTTGAATAGCCTTTTCTAAAACCTGCCTCTTCATATGGACCTTCATGTTGACCTTCAAGTCAATGTATATTGATGTGTGTATTTGTATAAAATTATAAGGTGCTGTAATATTGATAATAGTTCAAGTAATGAAGCTTAAAATAGGACAAAATATCGCAATTTTTACAGAATGGATCGATTTGCTTGAAAATTTGAAAATAAGTAGTGAATGATAGTCCAAGGATCAAAATCTATATGATGCCAAAAGGCGCTTTTAACATGGGGGTGGTTGCCACCCCATCTCGGGGGTGGAAATTTTTTATTATATTTTGACCGAAAAAGTTCGTAAAAACATTCATTATAAGCAAAAAACGTTCTATACATGTTTTTGATAAAATTAATAATTTTCGATTTATCCGCTATCGAAAGTGTTAGTTATAATATCGAAAAAATCAATGTTATTAATCACTTTTCTGCTAATAACTCAAAAAGTTTTCGTTTTATCAAAACAACTTTAACAAAAATAAACAAAACCGTTTTTTAATTTTCTTTAAGACCAATAGTAATCGAGCTATACTCTATTATATGTTAGCTCTTCTTCGTCGTATGCTAAATATTGTAGTTTCAAAGTCAAAAGACTTAAAAACTATGCATTTGTCAAGAATAACTTGATCAAACAAATTTAAAGCATTTAAAAATACCTATCTCTAGAAATAAAAAAAAAGTCTTTAGCTTAAAAATTTAGCGACTTATAATGATTATTTCATTCATAGGAGATTCTGACCAATAGAAAGCTAAAGAAATCTGAATTAAATCGATAATTTTTGATAATCTGCCGTCGTTAAGTATATTACGTCAGATGCCCTTCGTTGCTACGAAAAAAAAATACATTCAGTGACATTAATGACAATTAATGTTATAAAAATTATAAAAGTGATGACTTTCAATCGTCAAATATTTATAAAAACTGTGTGTTTAATGGTACTTACATAAATAAATTACAATAAAATTTTTGTTTTGAACAGTTTTATTCATGAAATAATCGCAACAAATTGCACTCGACCTCTGAAATTAATATAGAATTTTTGCTCTCGTGACACTTTGACATAATTTCACTCGCCTTCGGCTCGTGAAATTAAAACTGTCAAAGTGTCACTCGGGAGAAATTCAATAATTTCAGAGCTCTTGTGCAATTCCTACTGAAAATCATGTCAGTCCCTATTTTTTTAGCAAAAATTAATCGGAAACAACCCCCTAATCACCACCTTAAATAAAATTATTCATTGACTTGATTTGGTCTTCTTTATTTATGTATTATTAATATAGGTTCATTATCATAGGTATTATTAATATTTAAATAGGTTCTAGAAGTTTGATCGGCTTAGAATGATTAGTTTTAAAAAATATGGAGTTAAAAGCAAATAACGAGTTTTTGTAGTTTGGTAAAAAATGTCCTGTTCTTCAGAATAGAAAGATTAGCATCAGAGATACGCAAAAATATTTTAAATATGAAAATGTAGCTTATTTAGTTCCCAAGAACTTGGTTTGCAAAAATTTTCTACTGCAAAAATTGAGTGAGCTATTGAAAATTAAAACTTTTAATCACATGCAAAAACCACCTTTTTGCACGATTGATAATTTTTGACTGTTTACCGTGACAGATTTTACGTCAGTAGGTGACATTTACTAGCAACTCGACGGTAAGTAATCCAACTCGACGGTAAGTACTCCAACTCGACGGTAAGTAATTCACTTACCGTCGAGTTAAAAAATCTCTTAATTTTAATTTATTTTTTGAAAGAATAAAGAAAACTAACGAACTATTTATTAAGATTGAAACTTATGGTACAATTTGTTAAATTATTTAATGAAATCCCACTTGTTTGGGCTGTGGTTTCACTTCTAACAGAAACTCCTGCAGAATCGCATACATTAGTAGTAACGTGTGATCCAAAATTATTGTCACCATAGGTGGCTCTGAACGACAGAGATAGCTATACAGTGCATGTCTATTCTTAATTCAGATATACTTTCCAGTTTACGTCAACTTTGCAGTGTACGTCAACTTAACAAGAAAAGTTAGGTTATGTAGAGATGTTGATGGTGGACATATACAACATCCTGTTTGATTTTATTTATTATTGTTACGTATAATTTTGTTAATTCTTTTTATTTTTGATTAAAGTTCTGTGTTAAAGGTTTTGACTGATTTTTTATGTTTTATAATGTTAATCAAAATTAATTGATAAACCAATGATATAAGATTAAAACAAGACATACGTAATTTTTTGCACGGCTAGCTTTGATCCCAATAATTGTGGATCGCTCGTTATTACTAGTATTGCACAATATTTTTTCGGCAAAATCTATTTTATTTTGAAGAGAATCTTCTACATAGCTTTCTGCCACTGTCGATGAACGCCAACCTCCATGGCGCTTTAATCCGAGGACATCAACACCTTTATTAGCCAAAAGCGTTGCTGATGTCCTCCTGAACGAATGGCCAGTATAGTTCTCGGGATTAGGCAAATTTAAGAATTTGGCAATTACTCAATTCTCCATTGTTGTTATGCACCCTAGTTACTGCCTAACAACCAAAGTATCTATCTTGATAAAATGAATGAAACTAGTCAATATGACGAAAATGTTTAATTTTATAATTTATAATGGTATCAATCGTGCAAAAAAGGTTATAAGCAAGTCGAACGTTAATGGTAACCGATCTCAGACAATAATTGGAGTCGTCGCTCCGCTTCTCCTCCAAACAATTGTCTTCGATCGGTATAAAACCCTTACCGTTCTCCATACTTAATATACTATTACCAACCATTTCAATGTCACCCCTCTTTGTGACTGAGGATTTTAAAGGATTTAGTATTACTAGCCTTATAGATCTTGTAAAAACCTACAAAACTCTTTTTTACCAAACTTTATAAGATAAAAAATAAAAAAGTTAAGGTTAAAAAATCAATATATTTTTTTGAAAAAAAAGCAGAAATCTAATTGAAAGCATAATAATATAAGTTAGCAGTGTTTTTAGTCATTTACCTTATTAATTATTCTTTATCTATGTATTATTAATATATTCTAGATGTTTAACTGGCTTAGAATGATTCGTTTTTAAAAAACTGGAGTTTAAAGCGAATAACGAATTTTTGTAAATTGGTAAAATGTATTCTCTTCAGAATAGATAGGTTAGCATCAGAGATACGAAAAAAATATTTAAATATGAAATTGTAGGTTATTTAATTCGTAAGAACTTGGTTAGAAAATATTTTTTCTACGACAAAAATTGAGTGAATCGTAAATGAGTATACCATCGAAAAACATTGATTTTTTAGATATAAAACTAACACTTTCGATAGCAAATAAATCGACTCTATTAATTTTATCCATAAAATTCATAGAACGTTTTTTGCTTAAAATTAACGTTTTTATTATCTTTTGCGGTCAAAATATAATAAAAAATTTCCACCCCCGAGATGGGGTGGCAACCAACCCCATGGTAAAAGCGCCTTTCAGCATCATATAGATTTTGATCCTTGGACTATCCACTACTCATTCTCAAATTTTAAAGCAAATCGATCCATTCTGTAAAAATTGCGAGGTGAAAAGATTCAGTTCCTGGATTATAATGATAATGTGCGAAAAAATTTATTGTGCGTATTTGCACAGTGATAAAAACACATTGCAACTAATTTAAATGTTTGGATTCTCACCGCACACAAAGCTAGAGAGTTACTTTTTATAGTTTAAGTTTAGAGTACTCGACAATTTCGCGGGCTCTTGAAATTCAATTTGTACGGAAACGATTCCTACGATGCGCCCGCATCATTCTCCTGGCACAAATTTATTCCCATGATAGCTGGTTCCCATGATCGGGTGTATCGAAATTTCAAACTGACAAGACAAAAAGGTGGTCTACAATGCAGGTATGGGAATTAAGCACTTGTGATTTTTAGATTTCAAGTAAAGGTATGCAATAATAGTAAACTTCACGGTTTTGATATTCAATTTCAGAAAAAAAAAAAATTAAATGTAAGTTATTATTTACTATACTTCTAAACTACTATTATTTCTAGACTAGATGATCTTGAAATGTGTTTATTGTATCTCTAAAATTTATATTGTACCGTGAAATGGGGTGAGATTGATCAAATTTAACTTTATTTGATTTATATTTTAAACGTTTTTGTGTATGTTCTATATTTAAACACTTCACGTGTTATATTAATATCTAAAGAGTAGTGATTTAACACTAGTTTTGTTTTAATTATTCAGAAAATGCACTTATCTCATAAAAAAAGGGTGATCAATCTTAGACCCGTGACTGGGGTGAGATTGATCATGATGATTTTATAGCATGAAACAGTAGTGCTTTTAAATAGAATATGATCAATCTTAACCCCGACTAATTCGGTCAGATAGTTTTTCAAATTTTTACAAAGGGGTGAGATTGATCATGCGGGGTGAGAGTGATCACACTATTTTTATTGTACTATTCTTTATTTATACAAAAAAAAAAACATATTTTAATAACTAAAAATGTAATTCAGAACAATTTATAGAAAAAGAAAATTTGATTTAACATTCTTTTACATTAATTTCTCCGCGAAAATGATATTTTTGTATCCTATCAGAAATCGTCTCAAGTGTCGGATCTGGTAGTAAAGCAATTACTTCCTTGAAGGGAACAGTGGATATGTCATTTTCAATTATTTTGAAAATCTTCCTCCATCCTGCTGATTTAAGGCCTTGAACTTCGATTTCTTCTCCTTCTAAAACTCCTTTTATCTGACAGACATAGCGAATTCCGTCTTTTTCCGAGAACCAGACAAAAATCTTACTAACAGGAATTTTCCTTTCGTGATGTTTTCTAATGAAGAACAGAAATATTTAACCTCCTCTTCATCTTGGCTAATATCAACATCAATGTTGCTGTCATCTAATTCCAGGTTTTCATTTGAATCATCGTCACTGGACTCCTCTGATGGTTTAGGTGCTGTAACACTTTGACCAGGTTCAGGTGCTAACAGTTTTCCTTTACGTCTAGGTTTTTCAGAGCCGAAATTGTACCTCAAGTCTTTCAAAAAGTTAGTAAGAGAGCATCTAAGCTCGACTTGATCAATAGTGTCTTGTGGTAGCTTTTCCAAAACTCGATTGGGGTTGAATGGTGCAATACCACATGCTTCAAAACTAGAAAGTAAGTTTCTTTTTACAGCACTTTTCTCTCCGTCTGGATTTTTAGGTGGTACTTTATTCATGATTTTAAGTGTTTGCTTTAACAGCTTAGGAAATTAATTTTTCGGAATGCCAGAGGTTTTGGAATTTTGCATTTTCCATGATGTTAAAGTTTTCCTCCAGCTTTCTTGGAAGGGCCTGAAGAATGCGATATCCAACGGCTGGCAAATATTAGTAAAGTTGGCTGGTAAGCATGTAAATATTATATTATTTTCTTAAAATTTTAAATTAATTTCTGCAACGTACGTAAGGTGGGGTGAGATTGATCACTTGATCAATGTCACCCCATTCAATATTATCCGCCATCTTAAAAAAGCTGGCGTTAGCTAAAATGCTAGATACTTAAAATTATTATTACAGAACCATAAAAAATAATTTTATAACACTAGAACTAGCGAACTTACCTCCGTTCTTTCTCTACCATCAAAAGTACACAAACTATAAAAATAGGCCAAAACTATGGTTAATTTCAAAGCAATAGAAACTTCTTCCCAATGCCAATTGCAAACTAACAACGACGTGAATTGATCATAGTCAAGATCCAAGAAATGAACAGTGCCACGTACAGAAACAATTTTACATTGTTACCGGTTGTATCTACATATATGTGATATAATGACAAATGATCAATGTCACCCCGGGAGATCAATCTCACCCCATTCTACGGTATCTCTTTCTAATAATTGTTGTTGTAGTGATGCTGTTTTTTAATTGACTTACGTATTTTACATTTATTAAAAATACTATTTTTAGAAATAATAACTCGATCTTTATTCTGAGAATTAGCTTAATCCTTTTTTGGTTATTTAGATAGTGGTGATGTTGAAAAAGTAACTATTCGTTACAAAGTACTCGTTACTTACGAATACTGAAAGTAACGATTACTATACAGAGAGGTAAATCGTTACTTTTATTACTGTGATTACTCTGATTACTTCGTATCAATGGTATTAGAGCGAGTACCTATTTTGATTTTGAGTATTGTATCTACTCGGTTGATATCGGAGTCGGACCAGTATTCCACGAGTGTTCGGTATCAGTACAGTTAAGCAAAATTTTATATATGAAGGGCGAAGGCTATGAAGAGTTTTACAGGATTACAGGGCGCTGAGAAGTAGCTGAAATAGAGGGAGGTATATCATTTAACAAAGCATGCACCCAGAAACAGTTGTCTATACGATTTGTCAAGGTAGATAATTCACAGAAATTCCCAGATAGTCCAGAGAAATAGGGTTTTTGTCGGGACACTTGAGCAGCCAGGTTACAAATGAGTTTTTGGGTACTATATACCTAGTACATTATAAATACAAAAACGCCCGTCACAGTTCCGACGAGAATTTTAGCTATTAACAAATAAGCATCAAAATGGCAGTTTTCTCGTTTAAATCGCTACAGGTAAAAATACGGTAATTAAATATCTTATTTGGAGTATTCATTTTTTAGTAGGTGAGCAAAGGTTCAAAATGGCAGTTTTTTAATTTTGGTCCGATCATTTGTTGCTTCGATAATGGCAAAAAAGACTAAAATTTCGAAAATAAAAAATGTGCTAGAACTTTTGTGAAAATTAACTTAAGACTTTGATATGGCATGAAAAGCTGAGACTATCAGTACACATCATGCACAAAAAATTTCAAGACAATTCGTCAATTAGTTTAAATTTTATTCAATTTGTTTATCCAAAAGAGCTTTTTTGCAATGTTATTGTTCAGAAAATAATAATGATACAGCAATTCTGTGGAAAGCACATGAAAGAAGAATACTTATATTTTAAAAGCATTTAAAAAATCTATAAAAAGTCATTTTTATCATTTCGAAAACATTTTATTAAAGTTGAGTCATTTTTGGCTTAAAATCAATTTGAAAAGCTTTGTTAATATTGTTGTTGTTTATTTGGGTTTATATGACTGCGGACACTAAATCCATTCGCCAAATTTGTTAATATTGACTGTAGAGTAAATCTACTTTGGGACTTCAGAAGCTGGTCTTTTTACACGAATTTTCAAAAAAAAATATTTTGCCTAGGTTAATTGCTGTCAAAGTTAGCCACTTTTATTATTTAATTCACAGTAACTTCTATGTACATAAAATTCTCCTGTAACAGTGTTAGTTACCATACTCCTCCGAAACCATACTCCTCCGACTTGAACGATTTTTATGAAATTTTACACGTATATCCTGTAGAACTGAGAATAGGTTCTAATCTATTTTTCATTCCCATAAATTATAAGGGGGTTGCCTTCTTGACATTTTTTTTTTTTGACAAAATTGTCTACCTTAATTTTATATGGTGTAGAATTAAAAAATACATACAACCCTTAATTTTCACTCTTCTATCACCAACCCTTATTTTTTAATAGCCATCTATATATTTGCATCTATAAAATTCTTCTGTCACACTGTTAGTTGCCATACTGTTGCCGATTGTTAAGAAATTATATATGTATATTCGGTAGGTCTTAGAACCGGTCGTAATCTGTTTTTCATATCCCTGAGTGAGACGGGGGGTTCACCCTAACATTTTGTAATGTTAGGTGGGGATATGTGTACATAACGTACTCTACAAGACTACGAGTACATACAAATTAAAAAAAAATTATGATCAAAATCCATCAACAAGCTCCGGATATATTATCTGCAGCATACGTTTGACGAATCAATTTCATTTTTTGGGTGCACGGATTTTAATAATTATTCCCCTCCAACGATCACGAATCGATTTCGTTAGGACGCAATTTTTAAAGCTTTATTAACCACTTTATTGAAGTTCAAAGTTTAGTCAAACTTTACACATAAACTCTATACCTTGAACTTTAAAATGGCGCTAGTTCGGTTGCTTAATTGTTATAAGCGATGTAGCTGTGAACTAAATAAAAAAAGTGGCTAACTTTGACCATAATTAACCTATGCGAAAAGATTTTTTTTGAAAATTCGTGTAAAAATACCAGCTTTTCAAAATCCCAAAGTAGTTTTAGTCTAGAGTCAATATTAACAAAGTTATTCAAATTGTTTATAAGCCAAAATGACCCTATTTTAGAAAAATGTTTTCGGAATGATAAAAATGACTTTTGAATGTTTTTTTAAATGCATTGAAAATATAACTATTTTTCTTTCACGTGGTTTCAACAGAATTGCTATATCGTTATTAGTTTCTGAACAATAATGCCAAAAAAAAAAGCTTTTTGGGATAAACAAATTGAATAATATTGAAGCTAATTGACGAATCGTCTTAAAAATTTTTGTGCAGTGTATGGACTGCTTGACTCAACTTTTCATGAAATATGAGAGTCTTAGGGTCATTTTCGCAAAATTTATAGAAATTTTTTTGTTTTCGAAATTTTAATTTTATTTTGAAATTTCCGAAGCAATCAAGGATCGGACTAAAATTCAAAAAATTCCATTTTAAACCTTTGCTCATGTACTAAAAGAAGAATACTATAAATTGTATTTATACCATAGGACAATAATACCAATCTACTCTGATTTCGTCAATGGCTGTTTTCGTGAAGTAAAAACAATAAAGATAACCTAAAGCGATTTGACCTTAAAAATAAATTACCTACTTTTAATGTGATAGTGATAGGTTAACCTACTTGTTATATTTTTTTTACTAGAAAATAACAAATATGTAATTCCTAAAATATACTGAAAATAGACAAACGTATAATCAGAGACAAACAAGAAGGAAATATCCTCATACATCAAGAAAATTGGTTACAACCCAGCTGCCGTTGCTTTCGTACCAATTTCAGGATGGCACGGAGACAACATGTTAGAAGGATCTGACAAGATGCCATGGTTCAAGGGAGGGCAAATCGAACGTAAAGAAGGAAAAGCTGAAGGAAAGTGCTTGATTGAGGCTTTGGATGCTATCCTTCCCCCATCTCGTCCAACTGAGAAACCCCTCCGTCTTCCACTCCAGGATGTCTACAAAATTGGTGGTATTGGAACAGTACCTGTAGGTCGTGTTGAAACTGGTGTATTGAAACCTGGTATGGTTGTAGTATTCGCTCCAGCCAATTTGACGACTGAAGTAAAATCCGTTGAAATGCATCACGAAGCCCTCCAGGAAGCAGTACCTGGTGACAATGTTGGTTTCAACGTCAAGAACGTCTCTGTTAAAGAATTGCGTCGTGGTTACGTAGCTGGAGACACCAAGAACAACCCACCCAGAGGAGCTTCAGACTTCACTGCCCAAGTCGTTGTTCTCAACCACCCTGGTCAAATCTCAAACGGATATACCCCTGTACTCGACTGTCACACAGCTCACATTGCCTGCAAATTCGCTGAAATCAAAGAAAAGGTTGACCGTCGTTCTGGTAAGACCACTGAAGAAAATCCCAAAGCCATCAAATCTGGTGATGCCGCCATTGTCAACTTGGTACCCACCAAGCCCATGTGTGTAGAATCATTCCAAGAATTCTCACCCCTTGGACGTTTTGCTGTCCGTGACATGAGGCAAACCGTTGCAGTAGGAGTCATCAAGAGCGTTGCCTTCAAAGATCCCAGCGCCGGAAAAGTCACAAAAGCTGCAGAAAAAGCCCAATAGAAGAAATAGTCTATTTGGACTCCACTACTTAAATAATTTTGATATGTTTTGTTTCTTTTATACAGAGTGTCCCAAAAGTAGTGGAACGGTCGAATATTTCGCGAACTAAACATCGGATCGAAAAACTGAAAAATACGTGTTCAATCATTTTCAAAAATCTATCCAATGACATTAAACACCAACCCCCACTACACCCCCTGGAAGTGGGGTGGTGGGTAACTTTAAAATCTCAAATGGAAACCCCTAGTTTTTCTTGCAGATTTGGATTCGGTACGTAAAAGTGAGAAACTTTTATTCAAGACATTTTTTCGAACTGTGAATAGATGGCGCTATGATTGAGAAAAACGATTTATCCTGATACCATAGGTAAATCATAGAAACGGTCTAATATCTCGAGAAATACACTTCCAAATGAGAAACCAAAAAAAAGGTTTTTAATACTTTTCGAAAATCTATTGAATAACACTAAACATGACCCTCCAACCCACCCCCTGGATTTGGGGTGGGGGGTAACTTTAAAATCTTAAATAGCAACCCCCACTTTTTATTACGGATTCGGATTCGTCATGAAAAATTAAGCAACACTTATTCGAAACATTTTTTAGAATTGTTGATAGATGGCGCTTTAATTGGAAAAATACGATATATTAGCGCCATCTCTCAGCAATTTTAAAAAATGTTTCGAATAAATGTTGCTTAATTTTTCATGACGAATTCGAATCTGCAATAAAAAGTGAGGGTTGCTATTTAAGATTTTAAATTTACCCCCACCCAGTCTCCAGGGGGTGGGTTGGAGGGTCATTTTTGGTGTTTATCGATAGGTTTTCGAAAAATATTAAAAACCTGTTTCTTGATTTCTCATTTGGAAGTGTATTTCTCGAGATATTAGACCGTTTCTATAATTTACCTATGGTATCAGGATAAATCATTTTCCCCAATTATAGCGCCATCTATCCACAGTTCGAAAAAATGTCTTGAATAAAAGTTACCTACTTTTAGGTAACGAATTCAAATCTGCAAGAAAAACTAGGGGTTTCCATTTGAGATTTTAAAGTTACCCCCCACCCCACCTCCAGGGGGTGTAGTGGGGGTTGGTGTTTGATGTCACTGGATAGATTTTTGAAAATGATTGGAACGTATTTCTCAGTTTTTCGATGCGATGTTTAGTTCGCGAAATATTCGACCGTTCCACTACTTTTGGGACACCCTATATATTAATATTGGAGTATCAATGTATTTTTAATAACTAATGGACTTATTACTTGCATTGCATTATTTGTGATCTGTAAATTAAACTTGGACAAACAGAGAAAACCATCCTTTATTTTATCTAAACTGTATTCTGTATTAATGTTTGCATAATAAAGATCACCTCTCTCGTGCCAAGTAGGTACCTTTTTGAAATCAAAAGGAATCCTGCCACTGATTTCTTCACATTTATTAAGTAATCTTCTGTATAGTATTCTTAAGAAAAGTTTTAAAAAGTAACTTATTGCACTTTTGCAGAATTTCGCATTTGGTATTTTAAGTAGTGCGAAAAGCCACTCTTTTGGAATCTAGCACATATCGTAGATATCGTTAAACAGCTTCACAATAGATAGTATCAAATATTCCTTCATTAATTAACTTGATTGTTGTTTCATACATACCCTCTTCACTTAAATAGACATGCCATAAGCCATATTATATAACCTTATATAACGACAGTTCTTTTATGTGACACTGGTCTACGCAGGTTTGTTTGGTCAAGACTATATTGAACCCGTCTATAGCAACGTTCTATAAGAATGTTTATTTATACATATACTATGCAGAACTCCGGAACAGACCATAGAATAATTCTAAACGTCGGCTCGGAAACTCTCCCTAACTTCTGCGGAAATTAGACATGCCATACAGCAAATGAAAAATAAAAAGCTCCTGGCGACGATCGTATAACGTCTGAAATGTTAAAAATGGGCGGCAACACCGTTGTAGAGGTTGTGGAAGTCTTGCTGAATAAGTCTCTAATAGAGAAAAGAATACCCAGTCTGTGGGAAAACGCCGAAATAATAAAGATAAAAAGATCAAGGCAGGTTTTGTTTATATTTGATTCAGAGTTGGACCACCATCTCCATATAGCTATTTCAGCATCCTTATGCCTCATCGGTGAAGCTCAGAAGTCTCAACTCTGAAGGAAATACAAACAATTCTGTCAATTTAAGGCAAACCATCGCAATGCAATGAACCCACCTCTGAGACGCAATTCAGCGACATCTCTCGTATTACGAGGAAAACAACGAAAAGCCCCAGATGCAAAGTTTACTACCTTTTAAACAATTAGAATAATTGAAATAAAAATATAATAAACAATATTTTAAATCCAAGACTTTTCGTTAATAAACTGCTTTCTGGCTGCATCCCATTTCTCCGGATTTTACAATATATAATCACAAGAGACGACGAAAGTAGGAGAAAGCAAATAGAGGACGCTTAGGTCACGCATTTACCTTCCCTTCGTCAAGGAAAAGGACCGAAAGACAGTTTAATACTAAGTTTTAAACCTTTTTCCTCCAGAGCTTGTCTCCACTGTTCCAGTTTTTGTTATAAGTCTCTTTCACTATTTCCTATTAACACTACATCATCAGCATACATTAGGCACCATGGAATGCTACCCTGTAGTTTCGCTGTTATCTGGTCCAAAACTAATGAGAATAAAAAAGGACTAAGGACAGAGCCTTGGTGCAATCCTACTTTTACCTGAAATTTATCAGTCTCTCCCACACCTGTCCTAACACTAGTCGTTACTCCCTCATACATATCTCTCACAATCTTTACATATTCGCCAGGGACTCCTTTCTTATTGAGTGCCCACCACAGAATCTCTCGAGGAACACTATCATATGCTTTCTCAAGATCAATGAATACAATATGAGCGTTGGTCTCTTTATTCTTGTATTTTTCCATCAGTTGCCTTACAATGAAAATTGCATCTGTCGTTAATCTGCCCTCCATAAAGCCAAATTGATTATCGGATATTTCGGTTTCTTCACGTACCCGTCTATCAATTACTCTCTCCCATATTTTCATGGTGTGGCTAAGTAGTTTTATAGCCCTGTAGTTTGTACATTGTTGTATGTCTACCTTGTTTTTGTAGACAGGTACTAATATACTGCTTCTCCATTCGTCTGGCATTTGTCCAACTTCCATAATTCTATTAAATAGACCTGCTAGCCAACTTATTCCTGTCTCTTCCAATGCTCTCCATACTTCCCCAGGAATGTCATCTGATCCGACTGCTCTTTCTTTCTTTATTTTTTGAAGCGCTTGAGCCACTTCCTCGTTTGTTATTCTGGTAACCATTGCTGTTACTGTCTCCGTTAATTCCACAGGCTGTCTGTCAAATTCTTCATTTAATAAACTGTCAAAATACTTTCTCCATCTCTTTTTGACATCCTTTTCGTGAATTAGTATTTTATTATTTTCATCTCGGAACATCTAATCTGATTAAAATCTCTTGCTTTCTTTGATCTCTGTTTGGCTATTGGCTTCGCCTTCCCTGGTATGTATCAAGTTGATCGTATAGGTTTGAATACGCTTCTGCTTTAGCTTTTGCTACTGCTACTTTCACTTCCTTTTTGGCGACCATATAGTTTTAAAGATCTATGTCGGATCTGGTTTCTTGCCACTTTTTATAAAATTTTCCGTTTTATTTTTCCTTGTGGTCTTCTCTGATATTTTTGTTTAGTTTCGCTTTTTATTTCAATGTCCAGAACAAGCAGCTTATGTTGTTGGCTTACTATCTCACTAACTATTAACTTGCAGTCCTTGCATTCACGTATGTCTTCTTTCCTTAGCATGAAGTAATCTATTTGGGATTTATGTTGTCCACTTTTGTAGGTAATAAGTTGAGTTTCTCATATCCTATGCTGCTGCTAATTCATCTCCAGCTTCATTTCTAGTTCCAAAGCTTAATCCCCTATGTATTTTTTCATATCCTGTCTTGGCTTGGACCACATGTGCATTGAAATCCGCTCCTATTATAACTTTCTTCTCTGCTGGAATATCACTCAGTACGTTTCCTAATTGGTCATAGAAAGCTCTTCTTTCATTCTCACCCAGACCTGTTTGAGGAGCATACACACACAACATTCAATACCTCTTTATCAATTACAAATTTCACTGACATCATTCTATCACTTGTTCTTACAACTTCTACTACGTTATCTTTCATTTCACTATCAGCAATTATACCAACTCCATTTCTAGTGTTACTACTCCCTACATACCACAATTTGTATCCTTCACCTAGTTCTTTCGCCCTTTGTCCTTTCCACCTAGTTTCTTGATTACAAGCAATTTGAACTCTTCTTCGTTTGAGCGCATCCACTAACTCCAGACTCTTACCTGTAAGACTACCAAGATTCCAAGACTCTATCCTGATTTTTCTAACCTGTAATGGTGTTTCCCCTGAGATAGTCCTCACCCGGAGATCCGAACGGAGGCTCATTTTACTTCCGGAATATTTTACCTCAGGAGATGCCATCATTGGAGTATAAGTGTTTATTGCGTTGGAGAAGGTCTTTTCATTATTATGGCCTGAAAAATTTTTGAAGTTATACTTCTTTACCGGCGATATGCGGGTGAATTTTTATATGTTAAAACCTATGATCCCGGCGCATGCGCATTATAACTTTGTTCTGATTGGATGTTCAAATGACATGTCAAAAATTATTCAATATGTCGGCTGTGGTACAGCTGTAGTTTGATTATTTATGGTTGTTGCGTTTTAAAATTTGTGTGAAAAGAAACAACAAACAAAAGTTAGTTAATAGTTATACTGCCTTTTTAAATGGTTTTCATAAGTATACCTATATTTTTGGACTTTTGGACTATTTTGGACAAGGAAAACTCATTCTAATTTGGTAAGTAGTTTTTATTATAATCATATTGTAATTATACATTTGGATTAGGTTGAAATACAGTAGAGCGTCGATTATCCGAACTAATTGGGGGAATAGGTGTTCGGAAAACCGATTTGTTCGGATAATCGAACTACAATATATTGATACATATTTATAGTCATACATATTTATCCACAAGTGAATAAAAGCCATATTTATATACCTACATATTTATTTATATCTTGTTAATGACAACTAGCAACTAAACAAAAAAGTGCAGTCTTAGCGACAACATAATTATTTTTGGATATAATATTGAAGAAAATTGAAGATATTTTAAGCGTCAATTACTAAATCTTGCTCGGTATTCGAGTGCGGGACGCGGGAGTCGATAGTTCGAATAAGCGGTCGTTCGGTTGATCGACGTTTGGATAATCGACGCTCTACTGTACATTTATTTTCTCAAGAATGGGGATTTTAGAGAGAAATCCCAAATTAGGTCCGATTTTTATTTTTAAATTATGATTTTTTGGCGTAGATTTATTTATCTAGTAGGTATGTAATGCTTTGATTTACATACTTAATTTGATTAGCAACAAAAGTTCTACCATTTTTCATCTAATATATTGTTTTCTTACTGTTTTGTTATATTTTAATATTTTCTTCCACAAAATTTAAACTACATAATTTAATTATATTCAAAACAAGTGTCAAACAGTAAAACGTTCAGTTACCCTATTTTTCCACATGACAAATAATGTGGAATTGGACGAGTGAGTCTAGGCTTCGATTACGAATCAAAGCGTCCCGAAATTCACGGGTTGGATTCCCGATGCAAGTTTTTATTTTTTTATTTTTTTATGCATTTTATGATTGTAAGTATATTTGTTATATAATTTTTTTTTTCAGAAAATGCGTATTTAAAATTTTTGCCAACAATTATTATCGTTCAGAAATCATTTTTTCTTTGTGGCATTTTTCAATGTGTTTGTGTGCGTTTTATTCTTTTATTTTTTAAAATTTTTGTTATTGTCTTAAAAATCACATAATATGTAGTAGAAGCATAACTTCTTACGTGCGTACAAAGTACACACACATTCTTTTTTTTTGGATATTTGAATGCCTGAATGCCTTTTCTATCAGCACCATACCCTGCCCTACATGTTCAGCCAATACACCACCAATGCAACCAAAGTGCAGTATTACCCCACACCCGCCTGCATTTTTCTGTATAGGCCAGGATCCCTACTGTAAGAACTGCCCTATAAGCCAATGTATTGTTGCCCGTATCCCGCCACTAGGAGACACATACTTTATTCGGGATACAATCTTGACCGAATCAATATATTAATAAAATTAGTGAATGTGTTGCATAACTGCAAAATAATAAAACCAGACATTTGCAAAGTGCAATTTTTTATAAAATGAAAGTAATGGGGAAAATTATTTGCGAGTGGTTAGTGTACCTACATGTAAATGTAGCCGTGTTTATTGTTACGTTTGTAAAGTGATTTCCGCGAAAATTATTGTTTTTCTAACTTTTGATGCGTATAATAATTGCAAAAGTATCAATAGGACAGTTATTCAACATGAGCGATCTCCTGAAAATATTTCATCAATTGGTACGTAGTCAAGAGAAGTAGGTAGTTTAGCGGGACAAATTGTAACATTAATGGAAAAAAGTTAAATACAAGAAAATAAACATTGGAGAAACGTTCTTCAACGAATAATAGCAACCATTAAATTTTTGTCCAAGAACGGTATATCCTTTCATGGAAATGACATATATACAGCGTGTCGCAAGTTAGATGAAAACATTTTGGCTATCAAAATAAATACAGATTTGAAGTTTTGCACAGTCATACAGGTTGAATGTTTACATTTTTTAAGATACTCGGCTGAAATTTAAATTTTAAACACAGCCTACTGCGACTCCTCAAATAGGGTAAATTTTCAATATTTTGCTTGGCGTTATTATTTGTAGTAAGGATCCTAAAACTTAAAACTGGTTGGCCCGAGTTGCATCTCGAGACAGATGAACTTTAGGGTCCTGACTACAAATACTGAAAAAACTAAAAGTGCGAATTTTGTCATGCAATTTAGTATGTGGGGTTAGAATAAGATTTGGGGGTACTTGTTCAAATAACTTTTTCCGATATCTCTAACGCTAAGCAAAATATAGAAAATTTACCCCATTTCTGGGTTCGCAGTAGGCCGCGATTAAAATTTAACTTGACTTCAAATCTCTATTTATTGTAATAGCCGAAATATAGAGCTGTCTTCATCTTAAATACTACACACTGTATTTAAACAATCTTTAATTATTGTTTAAATATAAATTGTATTTATTGTTAATAAAAATTTTAATTTCTGGTGCAATTAATTCCTATTAAATAATTGATTCATTTAAAAAAGTTATTATTAGATATTATTATTAAATCATAAGAAAAAAGAAACAGTACCTAGAAGCACGAATACAGCAACTCGAGGAGGAACATAGAACCGGTCAGTCTAGACAGTTTTATAGGGACATAAAAACAATGACGGGCAACACGATCAACAGCCCAAGATTTATAAAAGACGATGCAGGACAATTGCTCACTGACGACGAAGAGATAAGCCGCCAATGGAGAAAGTATTTTGAGCAACTCTTAAATACAGAAAACCCCACAACGACAGGGCAACAAAGACAGTACCAGTTAGCCGAACCTGAAATACCAGGGCCCACACTAGCTGTAGTAAAGTCCGCAATTTCGTCCCTAAAAAACCATAAAGCCCCAGGCCCAGACGGCATACAGGCGGAACTACTAAAAAAAGGGGGAGACAAACTACATCTTGAGATATATCATCTTATAAGAGAAGTCTGGGAAAGAGAAGAAATACCGAAACACTGGCATGAAAGCCATATAATACCTATTCAAAAGAAGGGAGACAAACAAATATGTCGGAACTATAGAGGAATATCGTTAATTAATACAACATACAAGATTATATCCATAATACTGTTTAGAAGATTAACTCCATACGCAGAGGAAATAATAGGCGACTACCAAAGCGGATTCAGACCGGGAAGGTCGACTATAGACCAGATCTTCGTCTTACGCCAGGTGTTGGAAAAAAACTGGGAATTCAACCGCGATGTACACCAAATCTTCGTGGACTTCAAACAAGCTTACGATTCTGTTAGCAGAGAAGCATTGTGGGAGACTATGGTAGAAATGGGAGTACCTGGAAAACTGGTACGATTAGCAAAGGTGAGCACGGAGAACGCTTCCGCACGAATCAGAGTTGGCAGCAACACGTCGGAGGAATTCCTCATTGACACCGGACTTAGACAAGGAGATCCTCTCGCCCCCCTGCTGTTTAACTTCGCACTGGAACATGCAGTAAGGAAAGCTCAGCCACAACTGACAAACCTTGCCGCCCAAGGATCAAAAATACTATTAGCCTTTGCGGATGACGTGGACACAATTGCACAATCCACCAGAGATGCAAAAGAAGTTTTCACCCTATTCGAGAACGGAGCCAAGGAAGTTGGTCTTAAGGTCAACGAGGACAAGACCAAGTAATGGTGGTTACGAAGAACCCAAGACCAAGGGTTAGACAAAACGTAACAATTAATGAATACAATTTTGAAGTCGTCAAAGAATTTAAGTACTTGGGAGCGATCATAACATCTGAAAATAACTATGAAAAGGACGTGGCAGCCAGGATTATTGCAGGAAACAGGGCATATTACTCGTTAAGGACCCTACTTAAATCAAAAATACTCTCAAGACCAGCAAAAATAAGAGTATATAAGACAATAATTCGTCCCACAATAACGTATGGAAGCGAAACCTGGACTCTAAATCAGCGGGAAACAACAAAATTACTGGTACTTGAAAGGAAGATACTGCGGACTATCTATTGGCCTTGCAGAGAAGAGACAACAGGAGAATGGAGAAGAAGACACAATGATGAACTCCAGACAATATACGGAGATGAAAACATAGTACGCTACATTAAATCAAACAGAATACGATGGGCGGGTCACGTACTAAGATCAAGTGACGAAAGACTTCTAAACGCCACATTCTGGAAAAGACCCGATGGAAAAAGGTCAGTTGGTCGCCCAAGAAAGAGATGGAAGGACGCAGTAGCCAGCGATCTACGCAAAATGGGAGTACAGCAATGGGAAATAGCTGCTCAGGACCGACAACAATGGAGGGAAATAGTAAACGCGGCCAAGACTCACATAGAGTTGTAGAGCCAAATGATGATGATATGTAGGGGCCCGAAAAGTGTGTAGTGCCTCGGGCCTGATTTGGAGTAAAATAGGCTCTGCATGTCTCAGGAAGTTTTTATCAACACTCAGGCTGTCTTGCTTGGTATACTAATACTAATATGCTGAGACTTGGCACTTGGTCTCATACTGACAGGGTAGTAGGACTTATTTTAGAATGGAAAGTAATCTACTGTAGCGCAGTTCTGTGTCATCTAAAGCAATGCTATTTCCCTGATTTACAAATTTAAAGGCAATTGAAAAAAGAAAAGTATAGTGAATACTGCTTATACTTGATAGTAAAGCAAAAGACGCATTAAAGCCTCTTGATCACAACATTGGTACATTGATGGGAACAAAATAGAATAAAACAAAAATAGAAAAATTAAATAATTATATTACAATGAACACAGCGGTTTTACACATTATATAACAAATGATTTTTACAAAATTAAAACAAATTCTCAGAATTTATATGTTATAAATATAAAAATTTTCTCTTTTATTTACAATAAAGCTTTTTTGGAATCTAATATAATCCCATTGTTAAGTCAATTCCAGAGACATGCTCTTTTAGCTATGGATTACAAACAGTCAATATACAGATAATTTAATGAGTTTAATTTGATAAACAAGTAGATTAGAATATTTCAAATTACAAAAAAAAATTACGAAGCCTGAGATATTTGATTTTTTAAATTGTGTACACCCTCTGAAATTGCTTTTCTATTTACATCACAGACTAAAGCTGTCATAAAATACTTTTTTGTGTAATACTTTTACTAATATCAACAAAAGTTTACTTATGTAGTACCTACTGGTTAACTTTTGTAATTACTATTAGGTACTTTAAAATTAAGTAGCCTTTCAATGTTATTTTTGTTTGTCTATTCATTAATATTGCCTATTTTCAATCAACATTCACATCGATATAAGAAACAACTAGTACGTCAAACATTATTTTTTAAATTTTTATAAGGCTTTATTATTGTCGTAGTCGCATAGTTTTGTAAATTTTCAATGGTTCTATGAAAAGGATATGTCCAGAAGAAATTAAACTTGGCCCAAAATAAACCAAAGTCTACAAGAAATATTAAGATAACGCAAAAGAAAAACTCGTGGGCTGGCAGACATACTTCAGTAACGAGATACGCAATAGACTAGGTTGTTGGTTCAAATCACACGCTAGCGTGAAAAATATTTCACACCCAACATTCAAATGAATTGAGGTTTGAACTGTAAAGTCGGTCACTCACGGTACTGCCACGTCGTTCAATTATGTCCAATTCGACTAATTGACAAAAATTTTGATCGTGTGTGACCGAGCATTCAACGTACAATTTGACCGAAGACAGACTGGTCTGTCTACTGCAGTAGGTACCGCAGAAAGGTAGTCTACTGCAGTAGGTACCGTCTGTCTACTGCAGTAGGTACCGTAGGTACTGCAGAAATTGATGTCATCGACGATCTTGACGAAAGTAGTACGAATAAAGATAGGATATCACGGTATGATAAAGATTAATTTACTGGTCCCTACTGGAAGACTTTGAATTGCTGGAAAGTCGAAATAAAGTAGAACAAAGATTGCCACAAAATGTGAGCACCAATGTTTAACATATTTTGCTTTATCTGAGTGTAATAAATAATGAAGTCAAAAAATGCATACAAACAGTTGTAGAACTTAAACTTTAGAAGATGGAATGAAAAGTCCGTTACAGAACGAGAACAAAAAAATAAAAGCTTGTAAACAAAGATTCCTAAACATAAATTATTTTTAAACTTAAAAAGAATGTCAAACATTAAAAATAGTACTGCTTTAAAATAAGAAAAATAAACTGAAATAGGAATAATAATTAAACAGGGTGAAACTCACTTATGGAATAAAATTATTTCTGTCCTTGTTTTAAAAAATTATAAAAATCTGCACACCTTAAACATAAATTGAAATGTGCAACGTGATTCACGCAAACCTAGAATAGTCCATAAGTTTTATTTTGAATGGAACGTCTTGTATAATATTTTTATATTTTTAATAGCTCTTTAAGAATCTGATCTCTTAAAGAATTATAACTATGTCTATTCTGAATATTACAGGATGAAATTTTGGAATTATAAAGTGTAGAAACCGCTTACTTATTGAATTAGACTGTTTGTGCCCTTATTTTAGAAAATTATATAAAACTCTGATACACGTCAACTTTTAAATTCAAATGTGCCGTTTTTAAACATAAATTTAAATGCACAGGTTGATTCATACAAGTTTTGCACTGTCCATCGTCTTAATTTTTAATGAAACATCCTGTATTTTTTTTGTTTTTCAAAACTTCTTAATCACTTGATCTTAACAAACTAAATTATGTAGTGTCTATTATGAATAATCTGAAATTAATAATTTATAAACTTTAACTAATGGTATTTTTTTAATTACTTAAATACAGAGATAAATCTTTTAAACTTAGTATCAATCAATTTTGTATTTAACTTGTATTATCCATAATAGACCCTACATAATAGAGTTTTTTAAGAAAAATGTACAGGGTGTTTCATTAAAAATAAAGATGATAAATTATGCTAGTACGTGAACTACCCTGTACATTTATATTTGCACATTTGAATTTAAAAAATGACGTGTACCACCGCTTTTTACAATTTTCTCATATAAGGGCTAAAAAAAAAATTTTATTCCATAAGTAGTTTTCACACTTGTATAATCTGAAAATGTTTACCCTGTTATATTCATAATAGATCGCACGTGATATAGTTGGTTGTGATCAGGTTGTTAAGAAACTTTTAAAAATATAAAAATATACAGGGTGTTTCATTAAAAATTAAGCATATGGACTATGCTAGGCTTGCGTGAATCCCCTGTATATTTAAACGTATTATTTACAAAGCGCAGATTTATACTCGTATATAAAAATCGACGGGTCTCAGCGTTTTTAAAACAACGGCAGAAATAATTTTATTCCATAAGCGAGTCAGTTCTGTTCCACCATATAAAGGTATATCTACAGGGTGATTCATTAAGAATGTCTAATCTCTGAGTTGTAGATTCTAGACCACAAAATATTAAGATTTAATCCAAATCGCTTATATAAAATTTGCCTCGTTACTTATTTACAGGGTGTTCTATTTAAAAATTTAATAACCATTTTTACCTAGTACTTTAAAAATATTTGACATATCCTTGTCATACTTTGCAGAAAGTGTAGTTGCCATACACCCTACTAAATTATGATAAACAAACGTTTCTGGCTACTACCAGAGGCGTACGACAGGGGACAGTGCATGGTTTACCCCTCCCAAATTCTACGCCACTGGCGAAATTGCTATTTTAGCACAATATTTCGATTTTCCAATACTTTCTATGTAAATAATATACTCTTCATTCGTAACGTTAAGGTCATTAGTTTTCGAGATATTTGAAGTTGAAAATGAAACTTTACAGTTATTTTGATTAATGTATTGTGCCCCTTCATTTTTTTAACTTCAAATATCTCGAAAACTAATAATTTTAACGATACGAATGAAGAGTATATTATTTGCATAGAAAGTATTGGAGAATCTGAAAATTATACTGAAATGGCAATTCCATCAGTGGCGTAGAATTTGGGAAGGTTCAACCATTCTCTGGTAATAGCCAGAAACGTTTATTTAACATAAATTAGTAAGGTGTGCAGTGCCTAAACTTTTTGGCAACTATGATACGGCAATTTCAAATACTTTTAAAGTACTGGGTACAAATAATTTTTAAATTTTTAAATCAAACATCCCTATTACATAAATATTAACTATTTGTATCCAGTATTTTATAAGTATTTGACATATCCTTATCATACTTAGCAGATAGTGTAGATACTGTACAACCTACTAATATATGTTAAATAAAACTTTCTGGCTAGTACCAGAGGCGTACTACAGGGGAAAGTGAATGGTTGACCTTTCCCACATTCTACGCCACTGGCGGACTTACTATTTTATTGCAATTTTTCGATTCTCCAATACTTTCTATGCAAATAATATACTCTTTATCCGTACCGATAAAATCATTAGTTTTCGAGATATTTAAAGTTAAAAATGAAGGAGCACAATACATTAATCAAAATAGCTATGCCGTTTCATTTTCAACTTCAAATATCTCGAAAACTAATGACTTTAACGTTACGAATGAAAAGTATATTACTTACATAGAAAGTATTGGAAAATCGAAATATTGTGCTAAAGTAGCAATTTCGCCAGTGGCGTAGAATTTCCGAAGGGTCAACCATTCACTTTCCCCTGTCGTACGCCTCTGGTTGTAGCCAGAAAAGTTTATTTATCATAATTTAGTAGGATATACAGTACCTATATTTTTTGCCTAGTTTGATAACGATATTATGTCAAATAGTTTTAAAGCCCTGGGTAAAAATAGTTATTAAATTTTTAAATAAAACACCCTGTAACTCAGTAACAAGCCACATTTTATTTAAATGATTTGGGTTAAATCTTAATATTTTGAGGTCTAGAATCTACATTTCAAAGATTGGACATTCTTAATGGGTGATTACCCTGTATAGCGGCTTCTGTGTGAACGAAAGAACAAAAATTGTTACTAACAGTTAAACAAAAACATTCAAAAATCATAAGAAAATGTCGTAATAAATATTAACTGAATTTTATTAACTGAAAAAGGAAAACAATGAAACCCAAAAAGGTACCAACAGATGTGGAAAAAACTTTTTAAAATATAGCGATTCTGATATCGCATAATTCCGCTCAAACAGTGTCATAAGTCAAAAAAGCAAAGTATCGAGAAAACGAAATTTAAAATGTGTGCTAGAACTTTGCCGGGTTGAATGCAAAAACTATTAAAATTTGTATAATATGTAACTGTTTTAGTCAGTTACAAAGGTTTTTGAAGCTCTACAAGATAGTGCAATAATTCTGCTAAAAATATTTAAAAAATATTTTTTTTTCAGTTGTGACACTATACAGATAAAGTAACGAAAAATTTACGAAATATGATTTATCAAAAGTGGCTCTTGCAGTACTGAATACAATATCATTATTATTACCTGATTGACGGACTAATACTTTTTAATGATGTAACTTTAAATACAAGTAACTACATTAAACACAAAATAGTCCAAAAAGAAAGATAAATAAGTGATAAATGTGTCACTTTTCTTGAGTCCATACGCAGCTGGTTGTTAATAAAGTAATCACATATTATACTGTCCTAACTCGACAAACTACGCTCTATACAAATCTTAGTTGGACAAATGATTTGCACAAGTCGATATGTGACACTGTTTATGTTCGGTGCACCGTTGATTTTGGCACCAATCATATAATGACGCTTGTGTCATCTAACGACAAATACTTGAACTATAAATGTAACATTTTTTAGATAATAGTTTCTAGTTTTATTAAACTGTTGGTCCAATAAAACCGTTTTTTTTTAGTTGTGACACTCTTTGAGCGGAGGTGCGATATAAAGATATACAGGCGAGTAATGCTTTCAAAATATTCCATTTCTATTATTGTATTAGTTTGATCGATGTGTATGAAAACAAAAAATAATGAAATATTAATAAATAGAGAGAGAGTTTTTGTTAAATATACGCTATTTTGGTATAACAGTAAAGTACGTATTGATTGCAGAAATATTAATAAATAATCGAAAAATCATAAACTGGCTTGTGATTTATACATATCACTAATTATCCTCACAATCGGAATATTGCCAATGGTTTTCCTAAAGAAAAGTTCTTCTATCGTTTCACCAGGAACTTTTTTGAGAGTTGGAAGAAGCAGTAAGAGCTTGCCGAATCTTAAAGGTTGTCCAGGATGGGTCGTACTTATGTATTTGTTTAAAGTAAGTTGTGTTTCATCTTGAATAGCCACTATTTTCGCAGGATTGCTGAGTACTCTTTCATGTTGAGTAGATGCCGGCAAACTGGCCTTATCAAAATTTGTTTTAAAAAGAATAGTCGCCCTCAAACACGAATATTCATGAGGATCAACGTGAAATTGTCTAATATTAACTAAGATATCTTGAAATTCTTGTACACTTTGTAGGAAGCTACTACTAGTTTCTATGGAACTGCAATTTGGAACTAAATGCGGAAGGTACGTTAAGGGTAAAAATTGAGCTGCTCCAAGTACGAATAGTTCCCTCCAACTCTCTTCTAGAAGAAGGAGTTGATCAGAAAATGAGAGCGAGGTAAAGGCGGGAAGAGTTCTAGTCCATTGGACGTTCATAAATAGTAATCTTGCCGCTGCCTCACATACAACTGCTGGATTTGGTATTGGTGGAGGTGATATCGGTTGTAGCGGTAACGGAAACTGTAACGAAAAAATTCAAAAATTAGTTACTGCCAATGCTACGCAACAATGATGAATAATATTACTTATAATACAATAAATTATATTTATAATATTAAACCTGGATCCCGCGTACCAAAAAAATTGATTAATAGCAAGCTGAAAATTTGTTAATAGCTTAACGGTGTCTAGTCGGACAAACTTTGATATATGGGAACACTGAAACAGGGAAAGTTTTAATTGTGGAAAAGGTTAAAAATTTTGAAGGTCAGACTACGAAAACGTTCCATGTATTTTGTCGGACAGAACGTCAAATTGATTTGTTACCACTTTATTAAAGAATTTAATTGATTTAGAATTTTAAGCTATTGCATTAGCCTTTTTATTTTTCTGTTTAGGCCAACCGGTATTAGAGTTGCACAAGTTTGACTTAAATGTTTGAACTTGACTTGAGTTTGACTTAATTTCAAGTCAAACTCAAGTCAATCCCTCTAACAAATAATTCAAGTCAATTCAAACTGGTCAATCGTACAGGTTTGAAAATTCAAACTCTTTGTAAACTAGTTTGAAAGAGTTTGAAAAATAATTTATTTCGTACATATACTTTTTTGTTGAGATAGACATGTCAGTTGCCAATTAAGATAAGAAATTTAATAAAACATTGAGTGCCATATAAATCATCCTTTAGTTCCAATAATTTTAGTATTTGTTTCCCTCTACTTATTTTTAAAAATCATGTACAATAAAACACTGACACTTTCACAGTATAGTTATTTTCCTAACAAGTGCAGAAAGTCATTCTTTTCCGCACGCGATTGCAGTTTGCCGAACGACGCGAAGCGGGAGTTCGGCAAGCAGTCGAGTGCGGAAAAGAGACTTTCTGCAAGAGTTAGGAACAATATTTTTTCTAACAGTCTTTAAAAAATTACCAAATCTTTATCAATTAATTTAATTAATATGAAAATACATACACAAATTAATTCTTTGACAAGGTTGTCAAAACCAAACTTTCAATATAATTAGTTAGCATGACGACTATCTTGGTTTCCATGACGATGTTTCAAAACGTCTGTTATTGTCTACCGATTTGACTTTCGAATATTATGTCTAAATAATTTTATTTCATCGAATTGTCGCGTTAATTTCATTAAAACAGGAACACAATAAGATATATTTGAAATAAATTAGTAAATAATATCTAAATATTAGTTTATTGCATGTATTATAATTACTTTAATGCCATATTAACATATCTAAATTAACACGCGTGCGGAAAAGTAAAAACCGCGTGCGGAAAAGTGAAACTTTTTAAACTAAAATGCGTGCGCGAAAGTAGACATTTTGGCACGCTCGTAGAAAAAACTATTTTAAACACGCACAACATAATTAAATAAAAAAATACTAAATGAACAGTTTTTGGTTTAAATGAGATCTAGCTAATAATTTTCTGCTTTAATAACCGATAACAATAAACACCGGCACCGTCTTCAACGACAGAACGAAAGTCATAAAAAAGGTTTAAAAGGAAAGTTAAGAAGGAAGAAAACAAAGAACCTCAAAAATCTATTTTCGTACCAACCCTTTTTTAAGCATGTTAATTCCTTGAAATTTTATGGTCAAATTTGGATTATCTACATTTTTTGAATACAAACGCTCCAGAATCTCGTAACATGTGGTGTGTGTACTAAAAGTATAAGTCAAGCTGCGTAAGTGAAAGCGGAAGGTACTAACAGTATAAGCTGAAAGTGAAATTTAATAAAAAAATTTCTTCTTGGTAAAAGGTATATCAGTTTAAAAAGCCCTAAAGGACTACAAACATATGGACAAAACGTTATCGCTCTATAACAAGAGCATCATCAGTGTTACAAGAACATGGTGAGCCCACCAAAAAATACAAAGGTCAAAGCCTTTCAAAAAACAGACAAAAGTCTTATATAAATGAAAACATCGAAAAATCCAAAGGATGGATAAAATTCTTAAGGATACGGCCTAGGGCAACATATGACTCCCACACGTTGTAAGTGGGTCAAAAGGTATCTAGGTCATTCTGTTGCAGGCAACCTCTTATAACAGAATGAACTAGTTAGATTTTGTAGTTTATAATAGTTGATCGTTTGTTCCGTAGTCTTTTCTAAAACCCATCTGATAAAATTCCAATTTATTTTTTGATAATTTCTTAATCATTTCTGTAAATAGTTATAAATATGGGAAAGTGGACTTATGAGTCTGTAGTTTCTGAGGTCGGTGCATGACCTTTTTTATGAAGTAGGATATTGTCTACGTTATGCCACGGAGTTGGTGTTTCTACTTCCTGTAAACGTCTGGTGAATAGTTTAGCAAGGACCTGCGATAATATTTTTCCAGTCACTTTCCAGGCATCTGCCACTAGGTATTTCGTTGCCTCAGCGGGACTTCATTTCTGATGTTATGTTTGGTAAAATTTTGGATTTTTGATTAATTATCTTTAGTAATGATCAACTTTCGATACACGGCTGCTTTTTGTATAATTAGCTATAAAAACTCTATAGATAGTGTCCATAATTTGATCTCTGTTCATTCCTTAATTTGTGGATGTTTTTTCTTTTAATGGACATGTTCTGTCTGAGTATTTTTATGCTTTTGTTTTACTCTATTACTACAGTTATTTTTATCGTAAGTATTGTGTCGTCTGAGATGCTTTCTAACCTCATATTCAATATCTTTTCTAACCTCATAAATGTCTTATTCAATATTTTTGGTTTATGTTTGTCATTATCCTGATTTTCTCTAAGTGTTCTTCTTTCCTCTAGAAGATTTCTTGTGCTGTTGCTTAATTTTTTTGTTTTTGTTTTCAGCACGAAGACAGTATTTCTTTTCATCTTCTTTCAATGTTTGAATAAAATAATATTATTATTTATTTATTATCGTTTATTGTATGTATAAAAAATACGTACCCGAGGAAAATTCAGTATCGAATTGCATAAAAATCCAGCAGCGGCTGGTCCCACAAATCCGAAAGGACCTTCCATGACAGGCGACGTCGTCGGTTTTGGCATGGCCAGATTCAATGCCCCGACAGGTGGTGACGCCATCATCCTCTCCCTGGCCTCGCTGAAGAAATTTGACATTTGTTGTCTTCGCAAAGTCGAGTTCCTTGGTCCCCTCTCGTGCTGAACGGCTGTAACAACAAAATTAAATTCAGTAAAAGGTCCTTTAAGGATAATAGAGCGACGAAAACAAATCGTGGCATCTGTGCTACGCTTTAAAAGGGGGCTACTAGGAAAAGATGAGTTTAAAAATATTATTGTTGGGTTTAAATACTCTTTTAGATATGATTTATAACGATTTCTGACAGTACATCTCATTATATAAATAAGGTTTTGAACTTTAAAAAGAACTGCTGTATTTATTTGAGTGCATGCATTTAAATATAATAAATAATAAACACTATGCTCTATTTGAGTGCATGCATTTAAATACAGGGTGTTTCAAAAAAGTATGTCATAAATTTAATCACGCATTCCGGGGACAAAAATAAAATGATTGAATCCAACTTACCTTAGTACAAAACTGTACACAAAAAAAGTTACAGCCCTTTGAAGTTACAAAATGAAAATCGATTTTTTTTTACATTATATCGAAATCTCTTAGAGATTTTTCATTGAAAATGGACATGTGGTATTCTTATGACAGCAACATTTAAAAAAAAATAAAGTGAAATTTGTGCACCCCATAAAAATTTTATGGGGGTTTTGCTCCCTTAAACCCTCCAAACTTTTGTGTACGTTCCAATTAAATTATTATTGTGGCACCATCACCTAAACACAATGTTTTTAAAACTTTTTGCCTCTTAGTACTTTTTCGATAAGCCAGTGTTTATCGAGATATTTTGAATATTTGTCGAATCTACCACATATTTGTATATGGTTAAGTACCTATGATATACCTGTTAATAATCTGAAAATTTATTTATAATTTACATTTTTAGGTATATTTTGAAGAAGAAGCCACATCTCGCTAAATGATGACATCAAAAAAAGACTAAGAGGCAAAAAAGTTTTAAAAATACTGTGTTTACCTAATGGTACCACAATAATAGTTTAATTGGAACCTATACGAACATTTGGGGGGTTTAAAGGAACAAAACCCCCAAAGAATTTTTATGTAAACCTATCAAAAAAGAAGCCGCATCTCGATAAAAATTGGCTTATCGAAAAAATACTAAGAGGTAAAAAAAGTTTTAAAAACGTTGTGTTTAACTAATGGTATCACAATAATGAATTAATTGGAGCGTACGCAAAAGTTTGGAGGGGTTTGAGGGAACAAAACCTCCATAAAATTTTTATGGGGTGGACAAATTTCACTATAATTTTGTTTTAAGATGTTCCTGCCATAAGAATCATACATGTCCATTTTCAATTAAAAAATCTCCAATAGTTTTCGATGTATTGAAAAAAATCGATTTTCATTTTGTAACTTCAAAGGGCTGTAATTTTTTTTTGTGTACACTTTTGTACTAAGGTAAGTTGGATTCAATCAATTTATTTTTGTCTCCGTAATGCGTGATTTATTTTATGATATACGTTTTTGAAACACCCTGTATAATAGATAATCAACACTATGTAATATGCAAAAAATGGCATTTTCTAGTTTTATAAAAATATTCCTCGCAAAATATAATTAGCTGTTCTAAATTGTCCGTTATAAATTTTTACATAGTTATAAGTTGATCAAACTTATACAGGGTGAGGCAGATAAAGGGCCTATTAGAAATATCTCGAGGACTAAAGCTAAGAGAATCATGAAAATTGGAATACAAGGGTTTTGAGGTATGAACTATTTAATGAAAATAGTTTCTTCTCTTTGCTACTTCAGGTTATCCGGAAGTTGATTGTAACTTCGTTTTTTTAAATGGGACACCCTGTATATTTTTACATTTTTCGATTATCCTCGATTTCTTCTTTCTTAAAATATAAGGTTTTGTAATATTATACAGGGTAGGTTAAAAGATAATTACGTTTTCTTATTAATTTTGTAGCAACATTCACACCCTGTAGGATTGTAGTAGTTTGGCATAATAAACTGTATTGATGTTCAAATGATTTTTAATATAGTCTACTATTGTTAAGAGTTATTGGTATAGTTAAATTTTTCATTTTAATATACGGGGTTGGTCGAAACTCGGAATGAGTATTTTCTGAGTTTTCTTAAATGGAACATCCTGTATTTTAGTATTGTAATGAAATGTTATTTTATGGTACTTTTTAATTTCTTAAGCATTCCCTATACCTAACTTCTTTAATTTTTGAGTTATTGGTGATTCAAACCAAACATTAATTGCAACACAAAATAGGTGAAATTGTATTAGGTTGGCCCTGAAAATATTCAGTCACAAATAATTTTTTGGAAATGAATACATATTAATCTATACTGATACGTAAAATTGCCAATAGTGGTTGAGGTATCAAAATACCATCGAAGTTAAGATTGTTGGTGCGATTAACAATTAAGCACAAACTAAAGCAGTTAGGTATAGGGAATGCTTAAAAAGTAAAAAGTACCATGAAATATCATTTCATTACAATACTAAAATATAGGGTGTTCCATTTAAGAAAACTCAGAAACTACTCATTCCGAGTTTCGACCCACCCTGTATACTAATATTAAAAATTTAGCTACACTAATAATTGTTAACAATAGTAGTCTATACTAACAATCATTTGAACGTAAATAGAGTTTATTATGTCAAACTACTACAATCCTACAGGGTGTGAATATTGCTACGAAATTAATAAGAAAACGTAATTATCTTTTAACCGACCCTGTATAATCTTACAAAACCTTATATTTTAAGAAAGAAGAAATCGAGGAGAATCCATAAATGTAAAAATATACAGGGTCTCCCATTAAAAAAAAACGAAGTTATAAGCAACTTCCGGTATAACCGGAAGTACCAAATAGATGAAAATATTTTCATTAAATAGATCAGTCTTCAAAACCCCCTTATTCCAATTTTCATAATTCAGTTGTCTTTAGTTCTCGAGATATTTCTAATAGGCCCTTTATCTGCCTCACCCTATATACCTACTCGTACATTTACTTAGACTTACAACATCCATCTCATTTGACATCCATTTGACATCCATCTCATACAAGTATGTGTACCAAATCTGAAAGTACTGAATAGCTTTACGTATTTTATGTTGATGTTCATTGTCATTTGGAACTCAAAAGGTGATGGTGAAGGTGTAGATGGTATCATTATCTTCATCATTATCATCAACCTGTACGCGTCCTCTAGTGGACATAGAGTCCCTGTCCCTCACTCTCAACTCTTTCCATCTGCCTCTGTCTGATGCAGCTTTCATCCAGTTACTGCTAACACGCTACACGGTATTAGTTTATCTGAATGGTGGGAGTTCTCTGCTCCGTAGTGCTTCTTGTCTTAGCCTCTTCGTCTATACATTTTCTCTACCGGTTTTCTGATAACCTGACGACGTGTCATGCCCAAATTCATTTTAGTGACACGATGTTTTTGATAGCGTATGTTGTTTTTGTTCTACGACGTATTTCTTCGTTTCGACTTCTCAGAGAGACACCTAACATCTGACGCTCCATAGCCCTCTGCATTACGGAAATCTTTGTATACTCCATAGGTGAGTACAGGTAACATAAATGGTCAAAGATTATCCTTTTGTAGCATATTGGTAGGTCCGATTTAAATCTTCTTCTTCACGTGCCATCTCCGCGACGGAGGTTGGCAATCATCATGGCTATTCTGATCTTAGATGCTGCTGCTCTGAATAGTTCGGTTGATGTGTATCCGTACCATTCCCTCAAGTTACGCAACCACGAGATTCGTCTTCTTCGTACACTTCTCCTGCCCTGGATTTTCCCCTGTATAATCAACTGAAGTATGCTGTATCTCTCATTACGCATAACATGCCCCAGGTACTGCAGCTTTCGTGTCTTGATGGTTTCCAATATTTCCAGTCTTTTGTTGACTCTTCTCATGACTTCATTGTTTGTTATATGTTCGGTCCATGATATCTTCAGGATTCTTCTATACCCCCACAGTTCAAATGCTTCCAATTTTTTAGTAGGCGATGAGTTAAGTGTCCATGCTTCTATCCCGTAAATCAGAGTCGAGAAAATATAGCACCTTGCCAGCCTAACTCTCAGTAGATCAATCAAGT
This sequence comes from Diabrotica virgifera virgifera, assembly GCF_917563875.1. Lineage (NCBI taxonomy): Eukaryota > Metazoa > Arthropoda > Insecta > Coleoptera > Chrysomelidae > Diabrotica > Diabrotica virgifera. Next base: position 64,686,741 of record NC_065446.1, on the reverse strand, counting down.
TAGTAAAAAATAAGCCGTTTTTCGACATAAGGGAAAAGACGAGGTTTGACAGTTGAAATGTGTAGTATGAGATATTACAAAAAGACTAACATCTTGGGATTCATCAATTTTTTATTGGAACAATTTTTAAATAGACAATCAAAACGTCAAACTTAGTTTTGTGCTCATAACTTAAAAACTTGTTTATTTAGAGATTTGACGTCCACAGGTAACTTTTTCAGAAAAAAGAATACATCGAATGAGATAAGCTACATGAAAATCGGTTCATAAACAAAAAAGTTACTGCAAAACGGACGACAAAATCGCTGTTTTTGAATATTGTTAATAACAATTTTATTGTTTATTAAAATAGGTTTCAATATACCTAAACTTGAGCACATTATGGTGTGTGAATGGTGTGCAAAAAATGGTCCAGATCTGTTAAACGGTTTTTGCAAAATTGAATTTGTTTATAAAATTTTTTGAAAAACGATCTAATTTCTGAGGCTGGTCCAGTTAATTTAGCTGAATGTATCTCAATAATCCGGGACTCATTTCCATTGCTAAGACTTATACTAATAGCCTATGAAAAAAAAAGTAAAAAAAAATTACATGTACGTACACAAAATGATTTGTTAATAAATAGCAGTTTTTAAGCTTATAAACAATTACAATAATTTCGTAGAAATTAGATCAAATTAAATGGCAATAAAAATACGGAAAGCTGATTAAAATACACAACTTCTAAAAAAAATTTTTAGGTCCTACGACCCTTGGGGTCTGAGATGGTCCCCTTTTTTCAAAAAATCACTGTTACGTTAATTAACAACACTAAGAGCTAAAATTAACCAATCTTTTATAAGAAATGTCAATGTTTTTAACAAAGTTTTTAGCAAGAAAAAATATTAAAAATTGTTTAAACAGGTGTGTTGTAAACAAAGAGTATTTTGCGTTCCGACTAAAGTAAAAAATAGTGGGCGTAGCCGAATGAGCAGAAATTCGCACACTACCATTCGCTAGACCGTTGCAGCTCGTTTTTAACATTGACAGTATACCGGATTTGAAGCTTAATATTTATTATATATATTTTGGTAGAAACTTTAATTTTATGAATATTATTCTGTTGCATATTTATTTAGTAGAATTATATTTTAAATAAATGAATTTAAAAATAACAATAAAAAGGCCACTTCAAAAAAGTTTTATACATCCCATTAGCTGTTTTTTCTTTGGATAATTTTGCAATGAAAATAAGATAAATGTTATTATTTTAATGTGGTACCATAGATAAAAAAAAAATAGTAAACTTGGTAAAAAAATAGGTATAGGCCATTTTTCCGGGCGCTCTATTTTGAATCCGTGTGTAGTCCAGGCTGTATCGTCGACCCCGTTAGGTTAATTATTCCGATTCGTATTTTTTGCACAAACTTACTAAAAAGAAAAGTTGCTTATAACAAATCCAGGGGCACCAAGAGGTCCCGCGGTCGGAAAATTGTTTAAACAATTTTTGTGAGATTTCATTAGTTTCATGTTTACTTATAAAATTTAGGTGACAAACTGTTTAGTTTATAATTTTAATCAACGCAGCATTAAAACATAGGCCATGAAGAAGTTTTCTGGAAAATTTCAAGACAAAATATGCAACAGGAAAAAAGTTACGCGACCTTATAGACGAGTGGCACTCCCCCAAAAAAACGCTCATTTCTCGAGATACTAACCACGGTATGGTAAATGGCTAATTTTGGTCTTACTTTATGTTTTTGATGGTGCTGAAAACGAAAATGAAATTATTTTGAATTTTAGATGGGGAAACATTGTCAAAATCGCAACTTTGCCCTAAAAATAAAAAAAAAGAATAAAATCACGTTTTTCTTAAAATTAAAAGTTACACCATTTTTTTTTCTATAAAACATTTTGTTCCTTGTACTTCAGAAAGGTGAGAAACATATACTATAAAAATTTCAGAAAAAAATATAAAAATGGAACTGAGTTGTAGCGACTTCGCAAAAAAACGTGATTTTTTTTTTATTTTTAGGGTTAAATTGCGATTTTGACAATGTTCCCCCACGCAAAATTCAAAACAACCCTAATTTTCGTTTTCAGTACCATCAAAAATAAAAAGTATGACTAAAATTAGCCATTCACCACAAGCACACCGTGGTCAGTATCTCGAGAAATAAGCTTTTTTGGAGTGTGCCGCTCGTCTATAAAGTCACATAACATTTTTACTAAAGCATATTTTGAATTAATTTTTCTTTGGAAAACTTCTTAATGAATCATATTTTATTGCTGTGTTGGTTAAAATTATAAACTAAAAAGTTTGTCACTCAACTTTTTTAAGTAAACATGAAACTAACGAAATCTGACGACAAAATGTTTAAAAATTAACAACTTCTCTTTTAATGTGTTTAATCATTTGGACAAATCTCATTGTTATCTAAATGCCTCAAAGATGACACAGTAAAATTTTTAAAAGGAAATATTTACAGCGACCAAAAATACAGCGAGGTAAAATTGAAAAATCATCCAAATTTATTTTTCGCATTTTTGCAAAAAATTTGATTTTTGAACATGTTCCACTAATTCTAGAAAAAAAATATACTCCATATTCGGATTCAGTGACCTCGAAAACATAAGAAATAACCAAAATTTGTCATTCAACTTGAAGTTGATTTTTTTGGTCAGTATAACGTAATTTTAGGGGTTGCTGGCGCTCGCCAGCCGTGCCCACGATTCAGTCAGTCGACTACGCCCGCTATTTTTTACTTTAGTCGGAACGCAAAATACTCTTTATTTATAACACTCCTATTTAAACAATTTTTAACATTTTTTCTTGCTAAAAACTTTGTTGAAAACATTGACTTTTCTTATAAAAGATTGGTTAATTTCAGCTCTTAGTGTTGATAATTACCGTAACAGTGAGTTTTTCAAAAAAGGGGACCATCTCAGACCCCAAGGGTCGTAGGACCTAAAAATTTTTTAGAAGTTTTGTATTTTAAGCCGCTTAAGCAGCAATTTTGCAAAAACTATTAAACAGATCTGGACCATTTTTTGCACACCATTTACACACCATAATGCCCTCAAGTTTAGGTATATTTAAACGTATTTTAATAAACAATACATTTTAATAAACAATAAAATTGTTATTAACAATATTCAAAAACAGCGATTTTGTCGTCCGTTTTGCAATAACTTTTTTGTTTATTAACCGATTTTCATTTAGCTTATCTCATTCGATGTATCTTTTTTTTCTGAAAAAGCTACCTGTAGACGTCAAATCTCTAAATAAACAAGTTTTTAAGTTATGAGCTAAAAACTAAGTTTGACGTTTTGATTGTTTATTTAAAAACTGTTCCACTAAAAAATTGAGGAATCCCAAGACGGTAGTCTTTTTGTAATATCTCGTACTACACACTTCAACTGTCACACCTCGTCTTTTCCGTTATGTCAAGTAAAAACCTAACTTGATTGGCCTACAAGTCTAATTTCAGTTCTCTTGCACAAAGTATCTTTCTCATTTTCTTGAAGTTTGTTCTTGTTTTCTCTATTTGAACTTTGATTTCTTTGGAGTAATCGTTTGTGTGATTAATTATTGTGCCAAAATAGTTGTAGTTTTCTACTTGTTCTAAAGTTTTACCTTTAATTGTCAGGCTTTCATCATTATTTTGGGTTTTTGATATCCTCATAAATTTAGTTTTCTTGATGTTTATTGATAATCCATATTCTTCTCCATTCTCAACTATCTTGTTCATTAGTTTTTATTCTTTAAGGTTGTCTGCTATTATGATAGTATCGTCCGCATATCTAATGTTGTTAATTGGCGTTCAATTTACCTTTATTCGTGCTGTTTCTCCCTCAAGAGCTCTTTTCATAACTTCTTCAGAGTATGCATTGAATAGTAGTGGTGACAATACACACCTCTGTCGCACTGCTCTTTTAATTTCGAACTCTTCTGATGTGTGTTCGTTAATGCGTATTTAAATAGTATCCTGATTTAAATACATAGTTTAATTTACCAAACGCTGCCCAGATTGTGTGGAATATTGACGCTATGTGACGTGGGAGCTCACATGTCTGGTTATCTCTGCCCAACTGAACTGGATATTCTAAGTACATATACGATGTCAACGATACAGTCTGCTTAGTATCCCTTTCCATCAACAATATTCTTACGATTTATCACCAGATTAGTCATTGTTAGATGGTATAAAATTATAGTACAGTAGATTGTAGAGTAGATGGTATAGCAGACCCAAACTAATTGGGTAGTAAAAACGGCAGAGACACAAAGCTTGTCCATATCTGTTAGGAAAACCAGATGGTAATCTCAAACATCTAATTCAGACTGCCTAGGCGATGTAGGTGTAGCCAAGTTGTGTGGGAGGAACTGAGATATTTCACGTGAAAGTGAGATTGTTGCAGAGTTGAATGGCTAAGTGCTTATTTATTCTGAATAATATTGGATAAGAGATTAGGAAAATTACAAGATAAAATTCTTTGTTGTTTAATGTATGCTGTTGATAAAGTGTTAAGGGAGAAATACTAAGATACATTTAGAGCACATGCTGGAACAATGGAGGAAAGGTTTGGAACTTAGTAGGATAAAATTAATGGGTACCGTGCACCTACAGTTTGAATATCTAGGCATCACACTATCTAGCGAAGCAATCATCGAACTAGAAGTGAAATATCAAGTGAATAGAGCAAACAAAGCCGTAAAAAGCCTGAATGAAACAATATGGAGAAATAAAAACATCGGAAAACAATGAGAAAGACAGAATTTAAAAAGTAATCATAAGACCAATATTGACATACGCGGCAGAAACACGACCCAATACATAGAGAACAAAAAGAATACTAGAAACAGCAGAGATGAAAATTCTTAGAAAAATCGACAGTAAGACACTACGGGACAAAGCGATAAGTACAGATGTACGGAGGAGATGGAAAGTGGAGAATATCAAGGACTAGGTAAGAAAAAGAAGATTAGAATGGAACGATCGTATAAGCTTAGTGACAACAAATAGAGTAGTAAATAAAGACGGCGAGAAACCATTCCCCAATAGGAAAACGATCAATCGAAGAGACTACGAAAACGAGAGAAGGACAACTTACTAGAGGCACTTTGAAAAACAGACAGAGTCATGTCTATACAAAAAGAAGAAAATATATAATAGAGAACATACATATTTAGCAAAGATAAAAAAATACAATAGCAATGGCAAGAATTAAAAAGTTATAAAGAGAATTATCTACGATTAATATAGTCCAGAAAGCCACTGCGCATCCGCTAGGAAAAATATTCTGATTCGGATTTTTTCCACAATCTTACTCAAAAAGGACTCCTTTTAACAAATTTGCATGTTGCCAGGACCAAAAGGTAGTCAAAAATTTTTTAAACGTTTTTTTTTTGTTTTTTTCCTAAAATTATTCTTTTTGCATGGAAAAAAGTTTTTTTAGGTTTTTTGGATAATTCCAAACAGAAAAGGTCTTTAGTGACTTTTCTCTATGATAGTTTTTGACATATAAGCGATTAAAAATTGAAAAATTGCGAAATCGGCCATTTTTAACCCTCAAAAACTATGTGAAAAACTGAAAATTTGAATGTTGCCAAGGTATGCAGATATTTTTTAAACATCGATTGATGAAATCCCGAAGAGTTTTTTGCAATAAAATATTCAAAAACTCCTTTGTTTTTTAAATGATAATCAAGCGTGCGCGACACTATTTTCCACCGTTGCATGTGTATACAGTATGGTGCAAATGAAAGGAATAAATTCGTTTTTTCGTAAAACTGCGACTTTAAGGAAAAATCCCGAAACATGTCGATTTTTATTTTTAAGTTATGATATTGTGGCATATGTGGTATACTAGTGACGTCATCAATCTGGACGTGATGACGTAATCGATGATTTTTTTAAATAAGAATAGGGGTCGTGTGCTAGCTCATTTGAAAGGTTCTTCAATTCTATATTCAGTAATATAAAGATTTACATAATTATTTATACAGGGTGTCCAAAAAAAGTTTTTAATTAAATTATTTGAAAAAAAAAAGAATGTATGTAATTTATTTAATTCAAAATACATTTTATCGCCAACCGTCACTAAAGTCATTCATTATTGTACTCATTTGCTCTCATTTGCGGCAGTAAAGTAACACTTTATTGTACTGTAAGAAGAATTTTACTTTACCTGCCGCGATTAATCAAATTAACCAAGATTGAATGTAAGTGGTCAATGGCAGTAATCGATTATTTATTTGTGTGAACTTAAAATTTATTTACTTTAATTAATAAAAGTATTGTAAAAAATTTACGTTATTATTAATTAAATTTATGTCAAAAAGTGAAATTCTGTATTATTTTGCAATTATATTCATACAAAATAAATCAAAACTTTACAAAATTAGTAATTAGGTATTCAATATTGACAACAACTATCGATTAAACATCGAAACCGCCCATAATGCAAAGGCATTCTGTCATTACTGTCATTGTCATACATTTATTACGTCTAAAATTTATAAAATTCTTAAATCTTTTAAGTTAGTTAAATACTAATGCAAATAAAGTGTGAAATTGTGTTTTTGGTAATTCAATTATATATAGGACGGTGATAGATATTTATTGATAATTTATTAGTAAATATATTTATTTAGTTTGTCTACGATTCATCAAGAGAAAAGCAACTGCGCAAGGATATACAGCTAGTTCATAAACAGTGACGTAACTATTAACGATACTTTTATTTTTTGGTAGATACTATTTTAAGAAAATTAGTAATTTAAATAAAAATACAATTAAATTGTCTAAAATATATTTATTTCGTTGAAATCATAATAATATAAGTATAACTTCTTACGTGCGTACAAAGTACACACACTCTTTTGTCATTAGAAGGATGTAATTAAGTAAGTATTAAGAAAGTGTTAATGTTTTTTATGATTGGCGATAAAATTTTGTATGCACCACGTCAGTAAAGACTCTTTATCGAACTCGTCTGTTATTCGCCTCGCTCGCTACCGCTCGCTCTGCTTATAATATCAGACTCGTTCGATAAAAACTCACTTTACTGACTTGGTACATAAATAACTATTACTGTTACCGGAAAACTAAAAATGTTTATTTCACAAATAAACATTGCTTTTCGATTAAATTCAGTGTTCAAGCCAGCTCCCGCCAGCCACCTGCCTCTTAGAAGTTTGAACATTTAATTTAAGCGAAAAGCAATGTTTATTTGTGAAATTAACTTTGTTTTCTGATTTTTGAAAGCAGTAAAATGTATTTTGAATTAAATAAATTAATTACATTCTTCTTTTTTTTGTCAAATAATTTAATTTAATAAAATTTTTTGGACACCCTGTATAAATAATTATGTAAATGTTTATATTACTAAATAGAGAATTGAAGATCCTTTCAAATGAGCTAGCACACGACCCCTATTCTCATTTAAAACAATCATCGATTAGGTTATCACGTTCAAATGGATGACGTCATTAGTATACCATATATGCCACAATATCATAACTTAAAAATAAAAATCGACCTGTTTCGAGATTTTTCCTTAAAGCAGCCGGTTTACGAAAAACGAATTTATTCCTTTCATTTGCACCATACTGTATACACATGCAACGGTGGAAAATAGTGTCGCGCACTCTTGATTAGCAATTAAAAAACAAAGGAGTTTTGAACATTGTATTGCAAAAAACTCTTCGTGATTTCATCAATCGATGTTTAAAGAATATCTACCTACCTTGGCAACATTCAAATTTTCAGTTTTTCTTATAGTTTTTGAGGGTTAAAAATGGCCGATTTCGCAATTTTTCAATTTTTAATCGCTTATTTGTCAAAAACTATCATTTTTAGAGAAAAGTCACTAAAGACCTTTTCTGTTTGGAATGATCCAAAAACCAAAAAAAACTTTTTTCCATGCAAAAAAAATAATTTTAGGAAAAAAAAAGTTTAAAACATTTTTGACCACCTTTTGGTCCTGGCAACCTGCAAATTTGTTAAAAGGAGTCCTTTTTGAGTAAGATTGTGCAAAAAATTCGAATCAGAATATTTTTCTTAGCGGATGCGCAGTGGCTTTCTGGACTAATATTAATTCAGTTTCAAATCCAATGGTATAAGATTTTTTTGCAATTTTATTTGTAGCATTTTAACATGCACACTTAAAAACTACCATACATTTTGTCAATAGAGATTAAGAATTGGCTACAACGTTTTGATTTTACTTTCATACCTTCGTGCAGTCTTTGTTTCTGTTCTTACCCTAACAAGAAATTGTTGCTCCTTAAGAAGTCTACTTTCGCGACGACTTATGAGTGCCACTTAATTTTGAAGTCATTTAAATTTAAGTAGTGGAAAATCGTTAAAATAAACAAGGGATATAAGAGCTTCTTGTGTTCCGAAGGGTTTGATTGTATGACGAAGTCACTAACAGTTGCAATGAAGTTATTTGGGAAGGTAGTGTTATGACGTCACTGACTTGATGCATTATTAATTGCTGACTATGTACCAACGTAGTAGCGAATATTGATTTGTGTGAACAGCATTGAAAGGGTTGATCTTTTAGGGCAATATATAAGAATTATTTTTTGTTTTATTAAACAAATAAAATATCAGTGTAAATTTGTAAGTAATGCGGTACAAAAGGAAAAAGAAACGACAAAAAAATTGAACCCAAAGATATGTTAATCTACGGTGATTATTGCGCTAATAACCGGCAAAATATCGCAAAAGACGGAAAACATAATACGTTGTGAAATAAATAGAGATGAAACTAGTAGAGGTGGAAAATTATCAATAAAAAACCTACATTATATTGATTATTTCATTCCTAGGAGATTCTGACCAATAGAAAGCTACATAAATCTAAATTAAATCGATTATTTTTAATGATTTTAACTTCCAATCGTATAGTAAGATATTTGATCACGTGTTTAATTCTGTCCAATCAGATTAAAATTATACTGAGAATTATCTACTGTAGAAAATTACCGATAGAATTTTTTAAGTAGATTGTTTCTGTTTAATGGCTACCAGTTTCCTAGTTTTGACAACTGTCACATTTAAGAAAATATCCATAATATACGCATTAAAAAATAATCTTACGAATATCACACGACAGTAAGAATAAATAAGAAAATAATGCTTCATTTTTACTCAAATTTGTTGTCATTGGGCAATAGCCACTCGAGCCCTGCGGGCTCTCGTGTCTATTGCCAGACAACAAATTTTCGAAAAACTGTCGCATTATTTTCAATTTATTCTCACTCTCTTGTGATATTATACCCGATAATTTTTGATAATTTCCCGTCGTCAAGTATATTACGTCAGATGCCCTTCGTTGCTACAAAAAAATACATTCAGTGACATTAATGACAATTAATGTTTTAAAAATTATAAAAGTGATGACTTTCAACCGTCAAATTAATATTTATAACAACTGTGTGTTTAATTGTACTAATTTGTACTTACATAAATAAATTACAATAAAATTTTGGTGTTGAACAGTTTTATTCATGAAATAATCGCAACAAATTGCACTCGATCTCTAAAATTAATATAGAATTTTTGCCCTCGTGACACTTTGACATAATTTCACTCGCCTTAAACTGTCAAAGTGTCACTCGGGAAAAATTCAATAATTTTAGAGGTCTTGTGCAATTACTACTGATAATTTTCCACCTTTAGACGTATAGGAGGAGTTTGACAACTGCCATTGTCACAGGACAATTTTGACAGTTTGACTTCTATACGTCTAAAGGTGGGAAACTATCAATATAATGTAAATGTATAGGTTACTATTGCTAATTTCCCACCTCTACTACTTTTATCTCTTTTTATGTCACAAATCACAACGTATTATATTTTCCATATTTTGCGTTATTTTGCTGGTAATGAGTGCAGTCATCACTGCATTATACGCTAATAACCGGCAAAATAACGAAAACGACGGAAAACATATACTTTGTGAAATAAACAGAGATGAACCTAGTAGAAGTGGGAAATTATCAATAAAAACCTATAAATTTACATTACATTTTGCTAGTTTCCCACCTTTAAACGTGTCGGAGTACAGGAGAATTTTGTAAAATTCTCCGGTCATAGTGGCAGTTCCCAAACTGCTCCGATACGTCTAAAGGTGAAAAACTATCAATATAATCTAAAGTTATAGGTTTCTATTGATAATTTCCCAGCTCTACTAGTTTCATCTCATTTTATTTCACATCGTATTATGTTTTCCGTCTTTTGCGTTATTTTGCCGGTTCTTAGTGCGCTCATCACTGTATATCTAATTAAGCACTGTGTGGTCTTTTGAATGTCTTTCACGTTATGAAATATGAGTACGTAGCAGAATATACATACGATAGAGAATTAGCTATACTCAATTCGGATTTAGGAGTTGCTTGGGTACAAGAGAAGCCTTATTCAGTACCCAAGTACTAATACAGAGATGCAGAGATATAAATCAAAATGTATACATCGGTGTAATCGATTTAGACAAGGCTTTTGACAAGGTCCGACATAAAGAAATGCTAGAAGTATTGAAATCAGCTTGATTGGATGATAAAGATATACGAAAAATTACAAATCTATACTGGCATCAAGTAGCAAGAATAAAAGTTGAAAAAGAACTGACGGAAGAAATAAATATAAAAAGAAGAGTGAGACAAGCCTGTATACTATCGCCTGTACTCTTTAACTTATATTCAGAAGAAATATTTAAGGAAGTCTTAATGGAGACAACAGAAGGTATTATTGTGAAAAGAGTAACCGTGGACAATATTAGGTATGCTGATGATACCTTAGTGCTGGCTAATTGCGGAGAATAACCTCAAAGTCTAATGAATCAAATAAAACAAACCTGTGATCAGTATGGATTACAACTCAACGTTAAAGAAACTAAATATATGATACAAAATAAGATTATATAGAGAATGACGGTTCGAAAGTCGTAGATGCCACACTAGACAAAGTAGAGAAACTCGTGTATCTCGGGAGTAATATTAATAAGAGCTGGGATCCAACCGGAGAAATTAAAAGCCGAATAGAACAATCCCGAGCTACCTTTGTGAAAATGAGAAACATATTTTGCAGCCACGTTCTTAGTATTCACCTTCGCGTTCGTATGAAATATTGCTATATCTCTTCCATGCCGGATTAACCATTAGGCAAAGTAGGCAGTTCTCTAGGAGCCTCGGAAAAATTCAAATATCGCGCAATACCATAAAAGTAATGGTGGACGTATAAAATTACATTAAGTACAATTCATACTTTTGTTCACATAATGCCTATGTTGTGAGAATAAGTCGCTAATGAATGCCGTTTGGTAGAAGGAACAGTAGGTACTACCTGTAAGTCTGCACGGTTTCTTAGAAAAGTAGTAAGAGCAAGAGCAACAAATGAGTCAGCACCCCCTCGCTACACTCTCTTTCATTACTCATGCCTTTCGCTACATGTCAGGCAAATACAATGGTCTCCAGGCTCATTTTTCTAAGATTAACAAACTTGCAATTTACATATTTATTGTGCCACACATCCGCTTTAGTTGGAGTAAGTGCTGCTAAAAGTTGCGTTAGAGCAATATCTTATTTTGGATTTGTTCAGTTCGTGTACAACTTTTTTTCAGCCTCTACCCACCGCTGGGAAGCTACGATCAAATGCTGAAATGAAACTCCACTAAGCGATCCCATTCGCCAGGATCTAAACCTTGTCATTAAAAGAACAAGCAGCACTAGATGGACTGCAAGGACTGATGCAACAAGAGTTTTGTCTAAAGGTTACAACGCCTTCAAATCTATTCTTCATATTATTGCTGAAGACCCTAATCAGAAAGCTAAAACAGTTCATGAGGCTGTGTTTGTTAAAAGAAATGCCAAAACAGAAACATTCATAATGAATGAGTTTTGGGTAACAATTTTAAAACTCATCAACGCTCTCAGTAAATCATTATAGAGAGAAGAGATTGAACTTTGAACTGCAATTCAGCTTCTAAATTCACTTTTGGAGTTCTGAAAGTACCAAAGAGATAATTTTGCTTACTACGAGCAGAAAGCCTGCGATCTACAATATTCTGAATATTCCAACGAGGGTAAATAAAACAAGCAAGAAAACTATATTTTGGTGACGCTAATTCCAATGAAGTTTTTCTACAGGGTGGAGAAAAGTTACAGGTTGAAACGAATCTACCAATTTTGGATAAGCTAATTATTGAGTTGAGTCGTCAGTTTGCAGCGTACGAGTCAGTGAACTCAGTATTTGATATTTTGTGTGTTTTTTCAAAACTGAGTGATACTCAAATAAAGAGGTGTGCTTCAAAACTACATGAAAACTATTTTGATGATATTAAACCTGAAATCTAAGATGAATTACTGCAGTTCAAATATTTTATAGTGCATCTTCAGGACTTGTAGTGAAAATAATTTATTCCTGGTTCATAGTCTTTTTGGGTTATTTATGAGAACAAATTCGAATCGAAGTTTCCAAATTTGTAAGTAGCTTTTAAGATTTTTCTTATGCTAATGATTACAAATGCAACAGGCGAACGGTCATTTTCAAAAAAGGAAACCATTTCCCTCAATTATGGCTATTGAGAATCATGTGCCCAAAAATTTGGAATTTGAAGATATTTAAGTAGTTTTGTTTCTATGAAAAAAGTTGCTTTATAATAATTATAAGGCTTTGAAAACTCAAAGTAAATTTAATACATAATATTATTTATTATTACATAGTTACGTAATAAATAATAGTATATTATTCAACAAGCATGTAATGATGGGTATTACTCACAATGATGAAGTTTGCGACACGAGCCGAAGGCGAGTGCGGTTTTCCATCAGAGTGAGTAATAGCCATTACATGCAAGTAGAATACTATACTTTTCTACAACCTTCTTTTTTTATTAGTAGAAAAATTATTGTACTTTAAAATGAATCGTTCGTTTATTGATAACTATAACAAAAAAAACTAAAATAATTTATTATTGCTTTAAAATTTAAAATATCTGGGAATAATTTTTGTTTTAATTTAAGCAAAATGATATCCATTAACAGTTTTTTGACTATTTATTTGTTTTATTTCTTCAAGCAACACGTTTTACAAAACTAAACAAAAATTTAAGTTTAAGTCTACGAAATGTCCACTAATATATCAAAGGTATACCGCTCGGAGATGGAGGGGTTATCCTAGGTTTTAGAGGGAAAAGACAAAAGTTTCTTAAGGGGCCTCCTAGCTTGGGTTGCCTAGGGCCTCGAGATTCCTAATCCGGGACTGTGTATGGAGTGGAAGTGTATATTCTAAGTGAGGCTGTGCTTGGAAGGCTTTGAGATGTTTGTATACTCACGTCTACTAAGAATAAGCTGGGCCGATAGAGCTAGAAATGAAGAGGTTGTTAGACGGCTAAACCAAACAACATAACGGGTCAATATAATAAAGAGAAGCAAGCATACTTCGAGCATATTGTGAGACACCCTAAGAATATGAACTTTTACATCAGATCATTCAGGGAAAGATCCAAAGTAAACGTGGTCCTGGTGGACGAAGAACATCACTGATGAAAAATCTGAAACAATGGTACGGAAAATCGACTACTTCTACTTATTCAGAGCTGCTGTCCATAAAGTTACGATAGGGAATTAATTAATATGATTTCCAACGATAGAGAACCGTCATGGAACTAGAACTTGACGAAAAGATATCTACATAATAAATTATAATATCTTACCATCCTTATTCATGCCAGCTTCTTGGCATTTCTGCAACCTACAGGCTCTGCATTGATTTCGATGTGTTTTGTCTATAATACAGCTTCCTTCTTCTTTTGCTTTGCATACATATTGTCTGTTTCTTCTTATGGACCGCTTAAAGAATCCTGCACAGCCGTCACAGGCGAATATGTTGTAATGTTTACCCGAGGAAAAATCACCACATACCTTACAAGGAATGTCCAAAATCCTACCTGTAACAAGAAACAGATTTTTAAATCTTAGTGAATAATATGAAGTAAATAATTTTTGAAGTTATACTTCTTTACCGGCGATATGAGGGTGAATTTTTATATGTTAAAACCTATGATCCCGGCGCATGCGCATTATAACTTTGTTCTGATTGGATGTTCAAATGACATGTCAAAAATTATTCAATATGGCGGCTGTGGTACAGCTGTAGTTTGATTATTTATGGTTGTTGCGTTTTAAAATTTGTGTGAAAAGAAACAACAAACAAAAGTTAGTTAATAGTTATACTGCCTTTTTAAATAGTTTTCATATATGTACCTATATTTTTGGACTTTTGGACTATTTTGGACAAGGAAAACTCATTCTAATTTGGTAAGTAGTTTTAATTATAATCATATTGTAATTATACATTTGGATTAGGTTGAAATACAGTAGAGCGTCGATTATCCGAACTAATTGAGGGACATAGGTGTTCGGAAAACCGATTTGTTCGGATAATAGAACTACAATATATTGATACATATTTATAGTCATACATATTTATCCACAAGTGAATAAAAGCCATATTTATATACCTACATATTTATTTATATCTTGATAATGACAACTAGCAACTAAACAAAAAAGTGCAGTCTTTGCAACAACATATTTATTTTTGGATACAATATTGAAGAAAATTGAAGATATTTTAAGCGTCAATTACTAACGCTTGCTCGGTATTCGAGTGCGGGACGCGGGAGTTGATAGTTCGAATAAGCGGTCGTTCGGTTGATCGACGTTCGGATAATCGACGCTCTACTGTACATTTATTTTCTCAAGAATGGGGATTTTAGAGAGAAATCCCAAATTAGGTCCGATTTTTATTTTTAAATTATGATTTTTTGGCGTAGATTTATTTATCTAGTAGGTATGTAATGCTTTGATTTACATACTTAATTTGATTACCAACAAAAGTTCTACCAATCTTCATCTAATATATTGTTTTCTTACTGTTTTGTTATATTTTAATATTTTCTTCCACAAAATTTAAACTACATAATTTAATATATACAAAACAACTGTCAAACAGTAAAACGTTCAGTTACCCTATTTTTCCACATGACAAATAATGTGAAATTGGACGAGTGAGTCCAGGCTTCGATTACGAATCAAAGCGTCCCGAAATTCACGGGTTCGATTCCCGATGCAAGTTTTTATTTTTTTATTTTTTTATGTATTTTATGATTGTAAGTATATTTGTTATAATTTTTTTTTTCAGAAAATGCGTATTTAAAATTTTTGCCAACAATTATTATCGTTCAGAAATCATTTTTTCTTTGTGGCATTTTTCAATGTGTTTGTGTGCGTTTTATTCTTTTATTTTTTTAAATTTTTGGTATTGTCTTAAAAATCACATAATATGTAGTAAAAGTATAACTTTTTACGTGCGTACAAAGTACACACACATTCTTTTTTTATCTTGTGGTCTGATAAGAAACCTACTTCGCCGATTACGACGCTGCGATCTCAAAAAAAAAACATTACTTTTAGAAAGTCTAACCTTTTTTAGGCATACATGTCAAATTTTTGTGTGATGCGGCCAATAATATATTTTGATAGCTGTATACAGTTTGAAAAAAGGCGTATATGGAGAAAACCCATTTTCGATATCCCATTAAATATTATTATTTGAGAAAGAAAACGGCGAAGCCGAAGGACACAAAAGAAAAGCTGCATAAATATTACCGGACTAATGCTCCTTCAGACTGCACTGCCAAATTTTGGTTCCGTGAATTTCGTAATGGCCTATTATCTACATTGGATGAACCACGAACTGGATGAAATGGTTCTAGCTGAACGTAAAATGAAGGTGCGTGAATTGGCAGATACGACGAGAATAATTAGTAAAGGGTGCCCTAGTCATATTTTCAACGAAGTTTTGAAAATGAAAAATTATTCTGCCTATGGGTTTGCTAACCATTGACCAAAAACATGATTGTGTGACCACTTCTCCGTAGAGCACCTTTTGAAGCGTAATCCATCGGACTTTTGGCGTCGATTGGTAACCGATGAAATTTAGGTCCACTACTACACACCATAGTACAAAATGAACGCACGGTAGTGGACCGAAGTCGGCAAAATTGTTCCGTGTGTGTGTTTATGTTTTATTGGCACTGGTTTAAGCAACCAACTGGCCAGTCAATGTGTTTTGAATTCTCTCTTTTACAAAATATATGCTTAGTATCTAAATTTAAAACTATTAGTACTACTGTTTTTTTTACTCTGTTTTTTTTATTATTTTTTTTATTATATTTTTTAACATTTTTTTATTACATTTTTTTTTTTTTTTTTTTTATTTTTTTTTTTTATTTTTTTTTTAGTTTTTTTTTTTAGTTTTTTTTTTTTTTTATATTTTTTTATCGCGCTAAGACCTAAACCCGATTCAACCTCGCGGAGGTTTAGATCTTAGTAACTTTTTATTTTATTTAATTATTATTTTTTTTTTTTAATTTTTTTTTCTGTTTTTCTCAGAGCTTTAATTTTAAACAATTAACATGGTTGTACAAAATTTTATAAACATCTAGATTGTTTGATTGTAAAAGGTATATAAGATTAAAAGGAAATTGTACATTAATTTGAACTAGATTGGCAAAAAAGTTTGATATTTCAATAAAATGTAAAGGACATTCTAATAGCATATGTTGTAGATCAGCTAGCTCTCCACATAAACATTCATCATTATCTACAAGTCCTATTTCTCTTTTGTAGACTGGAGTCAGACAGTGATTACTTCTTATTCGACAAATAGTTTTGATAAAGCCTTTGTTGGAAACTTGATTAAACCATGTCTTGATGGGAAGTGTAGGCTGGATTTTTTTGTAATAATTTCCTTTGTCTGAATTATTGTATTGTTCCTGCCATTTCGTCCGTTTGATAGATCTCATAATAGAAATTATGTCTCCCATAGGAAGTTGATAAGTATGCAGAGTGGATTCCTTCGTTGTTGCTTTTTTAGCCAGATCATCTACTATTTCGTTGTTTTTTATACCAATGTGTGCTTTTATCCAACACAATATTATATTTTTGCCCGATTTCAAAGCTTCACTGTTCATTGCTATGATGTCACTGATGATATAATTTTCTGCAAAATTATGTACATTGTATTTCAATGTCTTTACAATGCTTTGGCAGTCTGTAAATATAACATAATTGAGTTCTTTTTGATTAATACATATTTTGTATGCTTCTTTGATTGCAATGAGTTCAGCTGTGAAAATTGTCATTTTATCAGGTAATCTGTTGTTTATTTTTATACTTTTTTGTGGGTAATATATAGCATATCCAACTTTTCCTTCCATTTTTGAACCATCCGTATATAATTTCTGATAACTCCCCCAGTTTTTTTGTACACACTGAAGGTGGTCTATTTTAGTAAGGAAGTCTGTCGCACGAATATTACTTAAATGACAGTTAACTGGAGATAAATAATCTTCATAATTTAGCTTTCGAGACGAGCTTTGTTCAATTTGGTGTATGTCGCCAATGGAATTAGAAACGTTGAGGAAGCTTTCCACAACTAAAAGCAGTTTCTTTTTTTCCCAGTAATAATGAGTTAGGTATGAGGTGGTTAAATGAACAATTTTATTTAATAGCAGTTTATCGTTAACCGCTGTTTTAACTATAAATTTCTCACTTAGGTATTCCCTGCGTAATGAAAGTGGAGGTTCATTAAGCTCACATTCCATGACCAATATAGGTGTGCTACGAAGATAACCAGTGCATAACCTAAGTGCCTTATTTTTGATCCTCTCGATTTTTTGGAGTACAGAGTTTGATGCTGAGCCATAAAAAATAGATCCATAGTCTAAGATTGATCTTATCAAATTTCTGTATAGTAATATTGATATGTTTGGATCAGCTCCCCAGTTACTGACACTTACAGTCTTCATGATATTCATTGCATTTTCCATTCTTCGTAATATGTAATTTGTGTGTTCTTTCCAATTTAATTTGGAGTCTAAAAATACGCCAAGAAATTTTATTGAAGTTTTATAAGGAATACTAGTATTATCAAATTGTAGATGGCTTTGAGGAACATATCGTTTTTTAGTGAAGGTAACAATGGTTGATTTACTCTCTGATATTGTTAAGTTATTATCGGTAGCCCATTTTTTTATAATATTCAATGTCGATTTAAGGTAGTTATTACATCTATCTATTGACTTATTTTCTGCATATATCGCAACATCATCAGCGTACTGTAGGATTTTTATGTGTTGAGGAAGTTTAGTTTCTAAGTCAGCAGTATACAGTATATATAATATAGGACTTAGGATGCTACCCTGAGGTAGTCCCAAAGATGTGTATCGGGAGTTAGATTGATCTCCATTTAATCTAACGTGAACTGCTCGATTAATGTATAAGTTAATGATGTTCCATGTTACTATCTCGGGTATTCCTATTTCCAACATTTTCGCGTATAGTATGTGAAGATTAACGTTGTCGTAAGCCCCTTTTATATCTAAGAACAAAGCACTAACTGCTTTCTTATAAGTAAAGGAACTATAAATGTCTATTAAAAAGTGGCAGAGGCTATCTTGTGTGGATTTACCTTTTCTAAAACCAAACTGACTTCTTGGTAATAGGTCGTTCTTTTCTAGCCAAAATTCCAGACGGTTTTTAATAAGTCTCTCATATGTTTTTAGTATACAGGAAGCCAGACCGATTGGACGGTAAGAATCCCAATTCTTTGATGATTTTCCTGGTTTTAAAACCGGGATAATAGTGTAAACGTGCCAATCGTCAGGAATCTTTATGCGGCGCATCCAAATTTCATTATATATATTTAGTAGTGCAGCCTTACCAATTCTTGAAAGATTTGATAGCATCGAGTAATGGATATTATCGGCACCTGGTGCTGAATTTGAGTTTTTCTTCAACGCAAAGTTTAGTTCAGTGGCAGAAAATGGTTTGACTAGGAAACGGATTGGTTCTGGATAGTCGTACAGAGCATTTAGTTGTAAATCAGGAATTACTAATTCTGCAGACGGCGGTGTGATATTTTGATGGAACTCTTCTATCCACGAAGCTTCCGACAGAATAACAGGGACTTTGTTCTTTGTTTTTCTATTTTTTATTCGGTTAACTTTTGACCATACATCTTTAATAGGGACTGACCTATTTAGGGATCCGACATAATCTCTCCAGCTATTTCTTTTAGTTTGTTTAGTGATCTTCTTGACATGTGCATCATCTTTTTTATACTTAAGTAGGTTTTCATGGTTTGGATTTTCTTTGAATATACAAAAACTTTCCTGTCTTCTTCTGACTGCTTCTTCACATTCTAAATCCCACCAGTATTTTCCTCTGGAAGTCGGTTTTTTTATTTTAAATTTGGGGATGCAGTAGGATGCAGTTGTATTTATATTGTGCAAAATTTGTTCATAAGAATTTATATCTTTAAATTGAGAGAATACATCTTCCGAATACTGTTCATATAATTTCCAGTCGGCATTCTTTAAATTCCACTTTTGTGAATATGGATTATATGTATGAGTTGGTTGATCCTCTAACTCTACTCTTATAGGTGTATGGTCTGAACCAAATAGGTCTTGAAGTGTTTTCCAAGTGATCAGGTGGTTTAAGTCAGGAGTACAAATGGTCAGGTCTATTGCCGATTTCGAGAAGTTCCTAAAGAAAGTAGGAGAGCCATCATTTTTGAATATTAAATTATTATCGTCTATACAGTCCATCAAGATTTTACCTTTCATATCTGTTTGGTTGTCTAGGCCCCAGGCAATGTGGTGAGCATTAAGGTCACCTCCTATTATAAATGGTCTTTCTATAGATGTTATGAAATTGTTCCATTGTTGTAACAATTGTTCCATTGTTCCTGGGGGAACATACATAGATATAAATGTGACAGTATATGACTTAAACTTTATTTTTATTGCTACTTTATTGACGTTTATTAAATCTACTTTCATGGTGACTTCCTCGTAATATAGGTTTGAATTTATTAAAATTGCTGAGCCACCGCCAACAGTTACTGAAAAGCGGTCGTCTCTGACAATATTGTACCCGTGAAAGTTATAATACTTTTCTGGTTTAAATCTAGTTTCTGATAATAATGCGATATCAACTTTCTGGTCTTCTAATAGGTGGATAAGGTTTTCTCTATTAGAGTTAGCCGATCTACAATTCCATTGACAAATTACCAATCTATTCATTATTATATAAGAGAGAACTTAAAACTGATTGAATTGAATTTACTAGAACTGATTTTTCTGGAATTTCAAAATTTTTGTGATTTATATTAGAGATAATACTTGTAACTATATTTGATATTAATTCTGTTAATTCTTTTGATGGTTCATGTATTTTAGATCCTTGTTCTGGATTAAATGTAGATTGATACGAAGAAGAGGTGATAATACCACCAGGTCTGTTGGACATGGGGTTTAACTTTATTATTTTTTGATGTTCCATTGTTACTTGGTCTGGTGAGGAAGAGATAGGTCGTTTGTATTTTGGTGGTTTTATTATTGTATATCTATTTGAAACTGAAGGTAGAGCGAACTGATTGGAAGATGTTTGAGACGTGGACAATTGAGTAAAGGAATATGAAGAGGATGGTGCATTCAAATTTGGAGTTTGATGAGAATTTATTGAGGAATTATTGGCTGCTATAGATGCATAAGTTATCTTAGGAAAGAGTTTAATTGTTTCCTTAAAAGATAAGCTGTTTTCAGACATATAATGTTTTATTTTCTTTTGGCGATCAAATTCTGGGCATATCTCCCATTCATTAGTGAAGTGTTCACCTTCACAGGATAGACATTTTTTGTTAAACGATGATAAAGAACAAGAATCGGAAAGGTGAGATTCATGACACTTAAAACAGCGAGGATTACTTTTACACTGCTTACTCATGTGCCCATACCTATAGCAGTGGTAACAGATAATTACCTTTTGCTGGTATTTTTCAACAGTGTGTAAGACATGATTAATTACTACATACTTTGGTATATTCTGGCATTTAAAAGACACAATAACTGATTTTGTTGGATTAAATATTACTTTGTCATCTGCTACTATTTTTCTTGTTATTCGTTTCACATACTCAACCGAGAATTTGCAATGGTGATCAAATTCCTTTATTCTATTTTTAAGATATTCTTCCGATATATCTGAATCTATATCCCTTACTACACCTAGTTTAAACAATTGAAATTTTGGAATGTATGCGGTCAGATTTTTTTGAATAAGGAATTTGGAAGTAACTAAAGCATTTGCGCTACTATAATTTTTAAATGAGACCCTAACTCGGTTGCGTCCGATTGAGTCAATTTTTTTTATATAATTGTCAATTTCTGGATGTAACGTAAATAGGATCTCGCCTATTTTAACAGCGTTTAATTTTCCTGTAAAATTTAAACTGGAGTTTTCAATGAAAATGTAAAAAGGTCCTAAATCAATTTTTTCGTATAAATAAACAGGCCTGGTTTTTTCTGGTTGATCTGAGTTTACTAAAGTATTTTGTTTTTCATTAATATTGTTAAGATTAATACTACTACTTATCTTATTTTGAGGCTGGTTGGGTAGAAATCCATTTAAATCTTGTAAATCACAGCTACTATCCATCGAATTCTCAATATCAGGCGGTTCGCCTCCACTAGATGACTCCATAGAGGAGTTTTCAAGTAACGTTTAACTTATGAACACTTTCAAAATGTAAACTAAATAAGGAAAAGTTTAACAAAACTAAACAAACTAAATTAGAACGGTATAAATCAAATAATCCGCCAAAAATTAATATTTTTCGGAGAGATTTCCAAATTTAAATTAACTTTGACAATTATTTTGACGTATGTATGGCAAAATTGTTCCGAAGTGGAAAAGAGTCAAGATCATGGCCACTGTATTTTGAGATTGTAAATATGTACATACTTTTAGTGAAACTATCAACAGCCAATATTATTGTGCATTATTGGACAAACTGAACCAAGAACTCAGTCAGAAATGGACTTATATACAGAAGAAGAAAGTGTTGTTTCTCAAAGACAATGCAGCGACAAAATTTATGATTTGGGATTCGAATTGCTTTTTTATATGGCCTATTCTTCTGATTTGACCTCCTTCGTTATTATGTGTTCTCTATTTTTTATTTTCTTTTCGCATTTTGCAAGTAAGTACTTGGGATATATCCGTTTCTGTTTAATTACTGCATTTTTAGCTTGTTTACTCCTTTGTCGTAAGCGTTTATTCCTACTTCCTATTTTCGATTTGTTTCCTAGGGTCTGCTCCTTTTTGGATACATATTCTCAAATAGGTTTTTGCTCCAGATATTGATTAAAGCGGTATGGGATGGGGCTTTGCTCATTTTATTGATTCCTTAATCTAGAATTAAGAACACAAACTACAATAATGGCGAATATGTAAACTTAAAAAAGATTTAAAATTTTTGTTAGCAATTGACCTAAAGCAATTAGGTATAAAAAAGGAGACGTAAGGAAGAGAAGGAAGTAATAGAAATCTAGATCATTAAAACGGTATTGATAAAGGCCTGTAGTGTTAAATATATTCAGACTAAACTACCAAAAATCCCATGAAAAATTGAGCTGGCTTATTATATAAAAATTTAAATACAAATTTGTGATGCAAATTTTAAATTAGTTATATTCGTTGTACCTAAAACGATAATATTGTTAATTATTAAATATGCCAATCCAAAAACGTGTGCTGCTAAGTTAGCCTTTTCTCAATGGGTGTCCTATATAATTTACGTTGATAATAAAAGAATCAGGGGAATGTGTTGAGTGCCATTGTTAAGCATAATGGCAAAACGGAAGTTGATAGTGTTAAAAGAATTAGGAACTGCCTACTTATTTATAAGAGTAACCAAAAGTACAATTTCCTGTTGCTTGTGCAATAATATCACTGACATAAATATATTGGTTAGTATAGAAGTATAGACTATAGATATACGATAAGTATACAATATAAATGGTTAGTATAGACATATGAAAAAGTAGTAACCTGTTTCTGTTCTAGTCACAGAAAAATGGTATAGTTGTAGCTATTAGTTATTATATATAGCTATTATATATTATTATATAGCTATTTGTGATGTTATATCAGGTTTCCAGGTACATGAGTTTAAATTTTTGGGCGTAAGAGGAAATAAGACCGAACCAGAAAAAAATAAAGTATTTAAAAAGGATGACTGAAGAAACTCTCAACCTTGTAGAAGAAAGACGAAAACTTAGACACGGCACGTCAAATTCAATACAAAAAGAAATAGAGATAAGCACCAAAAATACAACTATAAAACGGTTGTACAGAAGGGACAAAAATAATTGGACGGGGTCGAGTTCGCTCCCAATGGTAAGAATTTTACCTGAACTAAAAAAGGTAGAGTCCGAATTGGCTCCCATAGACAAAATTTATTTTACCTAAACATGTCGAAAATATCATCCAGCGTTGTCACTTCTTTCAAATTTTCTATTTTTGTTAGAAACAGGTACCTTCCTAGAAATATCTATGGGAAAGGAGGAAGACCTAACCCTTCGGTCCTAACTTAACTTTCGGGTATTAGAGTGTAGAGCGCAAACCGGCCGATTTTAGGTAAGAGCGCAAAACGGTCGAGTGCATACCGGCCGACACCGATAATTTGTGTTAAAATTGCCACATATGTCAATGTTGAACTAAAACAAAATCTAAAAGTATTTGTCTAAAAGTATAATTTTCCTATAAAAAGTCTATATCACTATGTAAATTTCCTAAGCAGTATAAATATTACACGATTTGGCAACAATGTCTAATGTTTCCGCGATTATATGAGAGCCTACCCGCATTCATGCGGGAGCCAATTCGTACCCTTCTAAAATATACCTGAACGAAGCGAAGCGAACTCGACTTCACCCAAATAATTATATAAAAAACATATATGAACAACTAGAGGAACATGCTGACCGCCAAGAATCTAGAGAACTTTTCTCAAAAGTCAAATATCTAGCGAGATAATTCAGACCACAGGCACAGATCATCAAAGATAATAGTGGAAATATCATAACAAACCCAGACGGTATCGCAGAGGTGTGGAAACAATATTGTGAAATACTATTCTCTAACAACGACCCAGACCGTAATACAGAGAAAAGAAGTTATGAAAAAGAACCTAAAATATTGAAATCAGAAATTGAGTTTGGCAATAGAAAAACTAAAATGTAGAAAAGCACAAGGAGAGGATGGAATAGCAGCTGAAATACTCAAAGAAAAGGGAGAGTTAGGGACGGAAGTAGGTAATGCTTAGAATTTGCAATGACGAGATCTGGAATACCTGAAAGTGGCCAAATGACTGGGGTAAACTCACGTTTATTCCCATATACAAAAAAGGTTCTCCGACAGATTGCAGTAATTACCGTACAATAGCGTTGATATCTCACACGAGCAAAGTACTTCTAACAATAATAATCAATGAAAGATTAAAATGCATTCTCTTACCGCAAATTCCCCAAGAAAAATTCGGATTCGTCCCAGGTAGGGGAACAAGAGAACATATTCTTAATATTCGTCAAATTATCGAAAAATCTCGAGAGATTAACATAGAAACATATTTGTGCTTTGTTGACTACTCCAAGGCCTTCGATAACGTAAAATGGGATAAAATGTGGCATATACTTAGAGAAATGGGTACGCCAGAACATCTAATCTATCTATTACAAGCACTTTATGTAAATAACACCGCTAATGTAAGAGTTAATAATGTGGTTTCGAAAAACTCCAAATTAAAATGTGGAGTGCGGCAGGGATGTATAATATCCCCCATTCTATTCAATATATATAGTGAACACATTATGCGTCAAGTTTTTGAGGAATGGCAAGGTGGAGCAACGATAGAAGGAAGAAAAATAAAAAACCTGCGTTATGCTAATGACACTGTTATATTGGCGTCTTCACCAGAAGAACTGGAAGAAATTATGAATAGGCTAGGAACGGTGAGTACGGAATATGGTTTGAAATGAAAATAAATATACAGAAAACCAAAGTAATGATTATCGATAGAATCAGAAACACCCAACCGGAGAAAAGAGACTTGGCAGGTTACGAAGTGGTCAGACAATTTAATTACTTAGGCTCCGTTATTACTAACAGTGGATGATGCGAAGACGAGATTCGTAGGCGCATCATAATGGCCAGATCGGCCACAGCCAAACTCACAAAAATATGGAAGAATACTGACATTACAAAAAACACAAAATTACGCCTTGTTCGAGCGTTAATATTTCCTATCGCCACCTAAGCCTCAAAGACTTCAAAAAAGCAGATTCAAAACGTATAATGGCATTTGAAATGTGGGTCTACCGGAGAATGTTGCCCATACCATGGACCGCACATCGCACAAATAATTCAATATTAGCCGAACTTAACATAAAAACTAGACTCGGCACAACTATGAACCAAAATATACTGAGATATTTTGGACATATAACTAGAAGAAAAAAAGGCATGGAACGAATTATAGTTGAAGGCAACGTAGGTAGAGGGCAAAATATCCAGAGGAAGATCTCCATTACGATGGTCGGACCAAATAAAGGACATGACTGGTTACTCATTCTCCGAAGCAAAACAAGTACAGGAGAGAGAGAATTGGACAGAAATAGTCAAACGACTTACATGACGCCACTACATCCTTACGAAGGAGAGCAAATAGAGGAGGAGGATTTAAAAAGGCAGAAAAATTGTTAAAATTGTTATACTATTCATACTTCATTTTTATTGCTAAACGTTGTGTACATGCTTACAGATTTTCGTGAATATTTTCTGAAAAATCCATTTTAAAAAATAGGAGTCCGATTAAATCGCCACTTAATTAATATTTAACTATTAATGTATGTGAATCTATTTAACTCCTGCAATCTAAAAAGTTTTTTACTGAAAGTACATCATCATGACGTTAATTAACTTTAGATCTTATCAGCTGATTAAACCCTTAGGTTTATCTTTTTTAATTTCTGCATATTCACTTGAAGGGGAATCAACGTTCAATGACAAGAAAAAATATGACTAATTACGTGTATTACAGTGATTGTGATTTGTCTGTACTGATGATTAAAAATAAGCATAAAAACAAAACAAAAGCGTAAGATAGCTCTAAAGAAGATGTACAAAATAACACCAAGTTAACAATCAAATGGGTACAAAACAAGGAGCGTCTTTGATGCCTCTTATGGTTACTCCGGTCACGAGAGTAATCAACCAAAGTTTTTCTTACTCCTTCTTTTCCAGTACAGTGGAACCCCGATAAGTCGGCCCCCGATAACCCGGAAGTCCGGCTAACTCGAAACGATTTTCATCAGACAAAAATTTAACAAATAAACAATTTAACAATTTTATCAAATAAAAATGGGAACACGGGGCGGAATGGCACGTCTAATTTTGATGCCTTGACTAGTCAACCAGTTTTTATTGAAAATGAAAACAAACTGCAGAAATTAATGAATCAATTATTTTAAAAAACAATAAATAGAATAAAACTTTAGAAAAAATCAAGATAGTTGACAATTTTACTTGATACAAAAAGTAGTTCACTTTTCCCATTCCGCCCCGTATGCGGGGCAGAACGGGATTTAATTTTTTAATAGGTTTTAATGAATACAGTCATAAGAAAAGCATGGAAAAAAAGTATAATTAGTGGGAAATAACTTTATTAATATTACGCCTAACATAATTTTTAATTTGCACATTGGAGTCAGAGACTTCTGCCCAACCTCCAGGTGGCAAACCCAACTCAAACTCTTGCTGCGTTCGTTTCCTGGGGAAAATTAACATCGGGGCCATGTAAGGTCCACTAGCGGAAAAACACAACTCCACAGTCACAGTTTCACCTCTCTCAGATGATGTTAGCGTGCCTACCTGCCGTTTGCCCTTCCTTGCTAAGATTTTAGAATGTCCTTTTGGATTCACGCTAATGCCGGTCTCATCACAATTGAAAATACGATCAGAAGTCAGTTTATATTTATCAATGCATTCTTTTAGAAGAGATTGGAATTGTGCTACAGCTACCTGCCCGATTAAAGCCCATCGCACGAGCTCCAGAGGTTGCCTCAGGTTTTCTTAAACTTAAATCGGGATGTCTCTTCAAAAAGCCATTAATCCAGTCTTGCCCTGCTGTTTGATTAATTTGGTTAAAACTATGAACGATTCCATTGCGGTGTGCTAACTGATACGCTAGCCTACGTAAATCTTTCATGGATAATCCAAACAATATTTTTTCCATGTCTTAAACGTAATTAACAAGTTCTAACTCCTGCTGTTCATTGAAAATAAACGTAAATTTTCCTGACTGTTTGTTAATGCGAAATTCCGGACTATTCCGCTTTTTCTTCACATATCTAGCCAATGTTGATTTTGGTACACCAAATTGAGACGAGGCTTTGTCTAAACTTATATTACCGTCAATTACTGCGGATATTGCCTGTTCCATAGAATCCACAGGCCAACTTTGTTTCTCTGTTTTTCTAGCAGTTTCGCACCATCTGTAACAAGAAAACTTGAAGGTAGTTTTTTTGCTTAAGCAACAAAAGATAAAGCGGGGCGGAATGAGACACGTCTCATTCTGCCCCGTACCGTTCTGCCCCGCAGTTCGTTATTTTGAATTTCAAAGTTTTGTGAGGTTATACAGCAATATTTTAAAGAACTATGGGGGTTTACAGCAAGCTAAAATGTCTATTTCAATAGTAAGTAATGCTGAATAAGCAATAAGAAAAATTTAGTCACTTACCTTCAAATCTAAAATTGACAGAAAGTGCAACAAAACAACTGAAATTTACAAATACGTTATAAATACCACCACCGCTTCGCAGTGAACAATGGCGACTACCAGTTACAGAACTACTCATCGAAGCGTAGCTTACTACCAAACATCGTAGGTGGCAGCATAATACACACGTCAGAAAATACAAATCTCATTCTGCCCCGCCGGTCCATTCCGCCCCGTATTCCCCTATGTAGGCAAAATAATATTTGAGAGATAATGTGTGTTTGTGTAATTTGAACTACATATACAATAGTAAAAATGATTCATGCACACGGCGCCAGAGAGACCGTCTCGGCTTATCGGAAAGAACAGACACCTGTCTGTATTCCTTTTCCTTTATTTATGTCAAACTGTCTTAGCATTGTTTAAAATAGACGTGACTATTTAAAAATTATTTTTTAAAACAATGGTCTTAGTATGTTCTTAAATAACAACATTGTTCCTTGTGACCGTATTGTGTGTAGTACAGTATCACTTCCGTTCTGTGTTCTGTAATCGTGCTTCAGATTGTGTTTGCATGATTTTTGTCTACGTAATAGTAACAAAACGTAAAAATGTAGTGACAATGGAAAAGAAACTAGAAACATTAGGTAGGATTGATAAAGGCGAATCTTTAAAATCAATTTATTGCAGCATCATATGGTGTCGGTACATCTCTACAGTATAACTGAGTTTTTTACCAAGAAATGAACAAAACTCTACACTCTATACAACTATACGTAATTTAGATGTGTACTGTGCATATGTGTTTCATGTTTTTGTAATTATAATGGAGGTTATCTGTAAGTATACCGTATTTTATTAATTTTTACCATATTCTCCGGCTAACCCGGATTTTCGATAACCCGGATTTTCGATAACCCGGATCGGCCGCGGTCCCGATTAATCCGAGTTATCGAGGTTCCACTGTATATACATCTGCTTGTCTATTCTTCAAAATACCTGGTTTAATTATTAATTGGAAGCTATAGGAATAAAAGGCAGATATCGAGCATCTAGTTTTATTAAATCTGGCCCAAGTACACTTTCGCTAACTTAGCATCATCAGGGGCATTTCGTCAAATCAGGAAGATATCCCAGCAAAATGCACCATTGGCGAGAAAGATTTTTTTAATTTGCAACTAATAAATAAGATTTAACACACACTGGACAAAGAACAAACAGAATGACGTTCATTGTTCTTACATTTTGACTTGAAGATGTAGCACCTGGCATAATTTTAATTAATTTTGATCTGTTTGTCCTTTGTTTGTCCAGTGTGTGCTATATGTTATTTATTAGTTGCAAATTAAAAAAAAAATATCTTTCTTGCCAATGTTGCATTTTGCTGGGATACCTTCCTAATTTGACGAAATGCCCCTGATGATGCTAAGTTAGCGAAAGTATACTTAGGCCAGATTTAATAAAACTAGATGCTCGATATCTGCCTTTTATTCCTATAGATTCCATATATTCGAGCATTCAACCTACATTCTATTTTAATTATTAATTAGCTAAATTTTGTATATTATGTGCTTCTAATCTTCATTTTATGCCATATTCCATAATGTGCTGTTTATTCTGTAATGAACCGTCTCTCGCTGTCCTCACTACTATATTTGTTGTCATTCGGCTTATGTGGTCATTCTATTCTATTCTTTTGTTTTTTACCCAGTTATTAATGCTATCCACCTTGCATCTCCGTCGTATATCTGTACTTCTAGCTCTGTCCCATAGAATCTTACCATCGATTTTTCGAAAGGTTTTCATCTCCGCTGTTTCGAGCAATCTTTTTTTCCTCTCGGTGTCGGGTCGTGTTTCTGCCGCGTATGTCATTATTGGTCTGATGACTGTTTTGTAAATTCTGCCTTTCATTTCTTTTCCGGTATTTTTATTTCTCCATATTGTGTCATTCAGGCAACCTGCGGCTTTGTTTGCTCTTTTCACTTGATCTTCCACTTCTGTTTCGAGCCATCCGTGGCTAGATAGTGTGATACCTAGATATTTAAACTCCATCACTTGTTCTATTATCTGACTTTCCAGCTCCAATTTACATCTTGTTGTATCTGCTGTTATAACCATGCATTTTGTCTTTTTTGGGGAAATTAACATGTTAAATTTTCTGGGGGTTATGGTAAATTGGTGCAATATATGTTTGTATCCGGTTATTTATTTTCTGGTTTTTTACTTCCACTGATAAAAACTTATTTCTCTTTCTTCTTCTTTTTCTTCAAGTTCCATCTTCCATGGTGGGAGGAAATAATTATGGTTATGCGGATCTTGTAACCACCGCTCTAAATAGTTATGAACTACTGCACTCAAACCATTGCCTTGGGCTCTTAAGCCAGGATACTCTTCGTATTCCCACATTTCGCTTTCCTTGACTTTTGATTTGCATATTAAGTCGTAATACTGATTATTTTTAAACTCTCATCACATGTTAAGTTCGTCTTTTGATAACTAATATTATTTTCGCTTCATTTTCTATTCTTCTTGTTACCTCCACGTTTGACACCCTTTTAATCCATAGTATTCTTGGGATTTCTCTGTAACACGAACAGAAAAGACAGCCTACTTATTTATATGCATTTGTTTTAGTGTCCACGCTTTAAAGCCATAAATAAGAGTAAAAAATACGTAACACTAAAGAATCCCTAGGGGTAAGGCTCTAACCTTATATCCCAACATAGAAACTTTTTAAGTTTAATAAATGAGGCGCGTGCTATTAAAATGTGTCTTTTGATTTCTTTGGTTTGGTCCACATTTGATGTTGTCCACGTTCCCATGTATTGTTAGATATCCAAACTCTCAATTGGCTACAGTACAGTATCTTCAGTAATCAATTATTGGATGTTTGCATCTGCTGATTTGCAGCCCGTATTCATGACAGCATACGTTAATGCGTTGCATTACGTTATGTAAATCGAAGTTCTTATCCGACATTTTTAACATATTGACAGTAAAACGTCAGTTATTCAAAATTTCTCCAGTACTAGATATACCCCGAATTTTGAAGAGTAGTGGAGACATGCAACCTTGGCGGACTCCTCTCTCTATTTTGATATCTCTGTTGTTCTGGTGTTTTAACTTTTACCTTGGCAGTTTGATTCGAATATAGATTCGATATAATTTTCATATCACGACTGTTAATAGTTTTGCCTTTTAATATACATGCATTTCATGTTGAACCTTATCAAAATGCTATTTATCCAGTTTGAGTTTTTAGTAGTAGCTATTTACTCCTTCAAGTTTTTCAATTGTTTTGTTTTTATTAGTACTTTGGATCGGATAGGTTTACTTGCTTGAGATTATTATAGTAGTTTTAAAATTTGACCAAAATGATGATACGATCAATCATGTCTGTTTTTACCATGTCTACTGACTACTAGTATGCTCTGACCTATAGTAAATCACAACTATTTTTTAGTAGGTATACAAGTAGGTATAAATATCTATTATAATAGATATTATAATATATAATTATATTATATATAATTATTATATTAAAATATATAATTATATAACTAAACGTTGGCTTCTGTTCCAATTAATTTCTCATTTATTCGTCTTGCAATAAATACTGCAACTGTGCAAGATTGACCTGTTCGAAATCATTGCTACTCTTCTTCTACTGCTGTTCTTTCGCTATTCTTTTTGATTACTTTTCTTCATGTTATTTTTAGATTAATATTTAATTAATTAATTCCTCGGTAGGTATTACAAGTCTTTGAAATCTTCTTTTTTAAGGGGAAAGGCGCAAAATCTTGGTAAAATGCTATTTAAATGCATTCATTTTTTTTTCGAATCCTGAGAATACCTACTAATAAATATTTTTGAAAAATTTAAACGCAGAATGGAAGATTACATTAATATTACCGAGGGCCGAAGTTCCTTAAAATAAACATAAGGTTTATTTTGAATGAAATATTTGTAATTAAAAATCACAATAAATTTTCTCTTTTGTTTTTCACCCCTGTAACTTATTAAAATAAACATTATAGAAGTTTTCAGGAACTTTCTACCCTCGGTGATAATGTAACCTTTAATTCTGCGTTTAAATTTTTTAAAAATACTTATGATATACTTTTAGGTATTAGGTATTAGTTCTCTCAGGATTCCAAAATAATATATGCATTTAAATAGCACTGGACAAAGACTTTGCGCCTATCCCCTTAAATACATCAACGTTATTATTTTTCTCAATTCGTCAGAAATTATAATATGTACTATTGTGTTTTCAATTTATCAATCAAAAGCAAAATGAAAATTAAATTAAATTTTTTTTTAAATAACGCGGGCACATAAATTTGATACACCCTGTATATTGAGCTGTAGATATTTCTTAGAATGTAGTTTGGATGTAAGTAGATTTCTCTTTTAATGAGCTTTCCGATGAACCATTAAAGACTTTTGTGAATAATTAAAGTGAAAATAACGATGCATTTAGATTTAAAATGGAAAAAGATTGTTTAGGGTATAGGTAATTATAAATTTCTCGAAATTGATAATTGAAAAGAAAGTTGGAATTTTAATATCTTTATTTCAACACGAGTATATGTTGGAGAGTTTCTCCGAAAGTAATTAGGATTGTCGGAATAATTTTGAAAATGACTGTTTTGTTTGTCGAATGGAAAAGTCGAGGTTTCTGATGTTTGGCAATGTGGAAGGGGAAAAGTAGTTAGAATGATTGAGGAGTTTGAAAAAGAAGTCATTATGTTTTTGGCATCGCTAAGGAGCTGTTCGACGTGTTAAGTGGATAGATAGTTAGCAGATACCAGTGGCTGTTTGATAGTGGAGAATAGTGTTGAAAAGTGGAACGAGAGACAGATCAAATTGAGACGAAATACCTCTTTGATTCTGTATTACTGTGAGAAGGAAATCAGAGAATTTTTTGGAGTTTTGTTTGAATCGAGTACGTGTCAAAAGAGACCCGGCTTATTGGAGAATTGGTGCTGGTATGCTGATAGTTTTGAAGCTGGACAACGGAGAAGGCTTTGAGGAGTAGCCTTTAACATAGTCAACGAGGAAGAGCTGTTTTGGGTCACGAGAAGACATCAGAGTGAGTGAAGCAAAAGGTCAGTCAATTTATGTGAAAGAGATTTTTATGTTCGGAAACTAAAATTTTGAGTAAAAAGCATATGAATTAAAATTCCAATATTTCAAAAAGTAAATAGTAAATATAGGTAATCCTGCGAATACATAAATTTGTTTTGTTTAGTTTGTTTTACCAAAGTCATCGGGAACGAACCGATAAATTGTTTTTTTTTAACTATAATAAATTTAAGTGGTGAAAATTTCATTCGGACATCTGTGTCCACAGGTTTATTAGATTCGATAGATTTCAGAGTATTGATTTTGATAAATAAAAGACAATTCTGTATTTTTATTTTAATATTTTGCTTTATTTCTTTTCCCTATTTTATCCCGATTAGGATCAACTAAGAGATACTGAACCCATGAGAGAAGATAAGGATAACGTGAGATAATTTGGATTTTTTTTAATAGTATAAAAAAGGCACCCTGAGATTTTTTATTCAATTTTTATGTATGATTTGCGACAATTAAATAATTAATCAAATAAATAAAATTTAATATAAAATTAATAAGAAGCAGATCATAACAGTACCTATATCCTCTTTATTGTTTAATTAGAGTGTTTATTTCCTATTTGAGCTCATATTTTATCGTATTGTACCTCATGTTGCATCTCATTTTATGTTTGGTTTTCATATATCTCAGTTGTTGCTCGTGTTGTCATGTTTGGCGTTTCTGGTAAGATCATTTACGAATTCCTTTTTGAACACATTTATAAGAAGAGAGGTTCACTTGTCATCTTTGATATGAGTGATTTCTACCGGTTCTTTTATCTCACTTCGCTGTTGCCTTATAAATATCTATATCTTTTTTTTGGTAACCATAGATTCAATTCTATTTCGATTCTATTTTATTTGCCAAATTTTTGTTATGAAATAAATCATATAAAAATTAAACATATACCTAGATGTAAATAATGTAAAGACCTTAGTAACAGTAATCTGCCTATAAAAAATGTAGGTTCATTTTGAAACAGTTGACTTTTGCAGTAGGTTATGATTAGTCAATAAAAAATTTGGAACAGAGTTAAACCTACAGTAAAAAGTAACATCATAAAAGTCAAAGGTGTTGTTAACATATCTAGAGCAATTTATTATATCCATCCGAATGGTATTAGAATATATTATTAGCAGTAAATTGTACATAAATAAAAGAATTAGGTATATTTAGAAGAAAAATAAGATCTACCATAGAAACAAATGTTGAATCTTATTATCTTCAGCAGAACAATGCGCAGGGAGAATCAAAAGAAAATTAAAAGCATAGGAAGCTTCCAGAATGTGTGCCTTCATCTGTATGAAAGTTTTTTCGAGAAACTATATGAAAATTAATGGATATTACGAATCGCATGTAGATGACGTCTATAAGTAGTATATGATACACAAGCGTAAATCACCTAAAAATATTGTTTTGTAGCAGAAAATGGCTACCAATAATAAGACCAATAAGTTAAATTCAGATTACATAAAACTGAATCTGAAACTTGAATCGTTTATAAACTTAATGAAAAAATTATATACCTATACATTTGTCAGAATAAGATAACAGATTGCTTATATTATGTTAACTGGAATAGTTAATCAAATAAATCTAATAAAAAATAAATAAAAAATATAAGTTCTGAGTCTGATCCCTATGATTAAGACGATCAAAGAATACATGGTACATGGTTCAAATCTCCAATTCATTAATACACTGACAGGAGTAAGTTTCATAGATTGGAATCCCATGAAGATGTTCTGGAAAAAGGCCACGGTTAAATTTTAGCCTACTATCAATGAGGAATGTTCTTGTTTATAGTTGTAGTATAAAAACATACATAAACAGTACATAAAAATATATAAATGTACATAAATATTAAGACTATTAATCGGTTCGCTAAACTCAGACACAACTGGGTAGTGATTTTAGTCGGTATTTTTTTGTTCTTGGCCAATTTTCCCAAAATTGGCAAAATTACTAACTATTTAGTAATTATTAACTATTTAGTAATTATTTTTTTGCCAATTTTACCAAATTACTTACTAAAATATCCACTTGTGTCTGAGTTTAGCGAACCGACATAAAAGCCAATTTTACCTGCAAATTTGTTTAACATTTTTACAGATAATTATTTATTGGTTATTAATAATTAATAAAAATTTCATGTTGAGCATGTAATTAAGAATGTTAATATGGAAATATATAAGATTACTTACTAGAAGAACTAGGTGACTGGGGTTTGATATGCATATGCGAATCTAAACTCATTAACTCACAACTTTGTCCGCCAGAACTGATCATTTTCTATAATATTGTATTTTTTTATAAACTCATACACCTACACACCACTCTACAGAACCTAACTTCTAACTCCACAACCAACCACTGTTTGAAGTCCATACTAATCCCTAGAAGACTTTAAAGCTTAGGGGATCGTTTGCAATGCCTGTATGAATGAACCCCTTTTGACTTAGTCGAAAGCACGACCTCTCATTGGACGGAATAGGCGAAGGGTGTGCGGAGGCCACACCCTCCCGCGTTTTTTGTATTTGCGAACATTATAGGGTGGGGTTTGAGGATCCGAAAGTCGGTGACGTGGATCGGGAATTTAATTGTTTGTATATTAGTGGCTGGCTTTAGGTCAATTGGGGAATTTTTATGAAATTGGATAATAATCTGTATTTAAAAAAAATCAATTTAATTTTATAATTTGCCTAATATGTTAAAAACTGCTATATAAAGATATAATTATATTGGTGTTCCCGTTTTAACAATATTTTTGTATTTTTCTTTCGCTAAAAATTTTATTTTGTATGCTGTTTTTCTCTCTATCTTATTTTCTTAATTTTCATATTTAATCTATATAGATTTGCTTTGATAATTTTTTTATTATTTTTGTTACCAAATGGAATATTTTCTCTGTGGTTTTATGAAAGTGTCTAGATAGTTTCATTTTACAGTTATTTTCATTTCAATTTTTTTATCCATTTTCTATTGTTATACCTATTGTTAAAAATTATGGTCCCAAGGTAATCACTAGTTTCTTAGTTTCTAATATCTCAAATTCTTTCTCTTTAATTTTAATCGTTTTATTCTGTGTTTTGCTTAATCATTTGTTATTATTACCTTCTTGTCTTCTTCTTAATATTTTCTATCTCTTCCATCCAAATCTTTGTTGGTTTTTTCAGTTTTCATAGTTTTCTTTTAAAAGAATTAGGTATCGTTTGCATATTATATTATTGCTGTACTGGTTCCATTCTTCTTTAACATATGATTTTTTTTCGTCTTTTTGTGTTCTTCATTATAATGTTCACATTATCATTGTTATGCGGCAAAATACTGAAATGCGTTTGTCTCAAATGTGTGTGTGTCATGTACCGAAACGTACTGAGTGGTTTCCGAGCGTAGTTATAACATATCGTCGGCCTCATATTATGAAAAGTGCATAAGTCCCAAAATAAGCAAAAATGAGATTTTTGCGCCATCTGATTAATATTTATGGTACGCATGCATAGCAAGACAAAAAAGTTCAAAAAAGTCAATAGATATCGCTAGAACCACAAAAAAGAATTCTACCCAACTCCACGGCGTTGGGTGAATCACATGAAACTTGCCAAAGTCCATCATTGTCATTGAGGTTAGATGTACTTTTGCTGCGCTGCTGTGTTATATCTTCAAGAAAAGTATTAGGTATAAGCTAACTATCTTCATGGAAATAGTGTAAACTTATTGAAGGTAAGTTCAATTTGATCATATTATTATAGTTTTTATGTTATCTACATTTAAGTAGCATTATTATCCTTAAAACCTCACATTTGTTTTTCTTGTGCGACTTAAGCATTATCACAGTTTATTTTTGGCGACTGTTTGAGTTACGCACATTTCTTCATGATTTTCGTTATTAAATTTGCCTCCAAATAAGTCCAAAAAATTTCCTTATTTCAAAAATGAAAGTTGCCTAACTCCATTTTTAAAGTAATAATATTTTAAAAATAGATCTATCTTTATGCGAAGGCTGCCGGACACTATTCTGTGTCAAATAAGATAAAGTTTTAAGTCAAAATCATTATTTAAATCAGTTTTTTTGGTCTCCTGTAAAATTTGTTAATTTGGACTTAGGCACTTTTCATATAAGGCCGACGATATGTGAATGTCGTGTTAATGCTAGGTGCTTCAGAATGGTTCTTAGTTTTCAGAAAATTTTTTATCGTGGAGTGCTATTTTCGGTCATACAGAAAAGGTCGCGAAAGCTGCCCAAGCTAAAATCAACAATGGTTTCAGCAGGACGAGGCAACTGTCACACGGCCAGGAAGTCTCTTCGAATACTGCATGATAATTTTGGAAAATTCTTTATATTTTTACAGCCAATTCGACCGTTTTGTCTATATATCTATTCAGATAGTTCCATTCCAGCGATATAATATCATTTTACAATAATTTTTTATCTTTTTTTTTTGTCTAAATTTTTCTATTTTGTATTGTTATGTCATTAGAAATTATGGTCTTTAGGTAATCACAATACCCACATAATGTGTTTCTCATCTTTCCAATTCTGTCTCTTTTACTTAAATCGTTTTATTCTGTATTTCGTTTTTATTATAATTACAGTCTTGTCTTTGTTTATTTCCATCTTCATATTTTCTCTTTTTTCCATCCAAATCGTTGTTCGTTTTTTTAAGTCGTTTTGTAGCTTTCTTTTAAAAGATTTAGATCGGTGACGTGGTTCTGGAATTTAAGTAATTATTTTTTGTATATTAGTGGCTGGCTTTAGGTAAATTGGGGAATTTTTATAAAATTGATCATTATTTTTTACCAATAATCGGTATTTGAAAAAAATTCAATTTTTATTTTATAATTTACTTTGTTAAATAATATATTGTGTTTACGTAGGATTAAGCCACAATTGATTGTAATCATAATTATTACATTTTTAACTAAAAAATTTGACGTGTCGATATTCACTCTGGAAATGGTTTTCAGAACCTTATAATTTTCTAATAGTCTAAGAGCTAGTGAACCCTCCGACTAATGGTCGTCCTGTAAGACTAGAAATTTTTCTAGTGATAATTCATAGCACACCAAGGCTAAAAACCATGACCTGGCAGGCCTCAGTGGTGCACGTGTATCTACCAGGTGAATCGAAAAGTGCAAATTTATGAGGTAAAATAAACTTTCTCCTGTAAGGTTTAAATTTAAGTATGTGTTTGAGTAAGTCATTCAGAAGAAATGTGTACAATGACAGGCGATTCTGAAGAGCATAAGACCTTGCCAGGCGAGGGGAAAGATTAGGGGTTTTTCCTAAAATTATCTTTTTTGCATCGAACAAAGTTTTTTAGGTTTTTTGAATCATTCCAAACAGAAAACGTCTTTAGTGATTTTTCTCTTAAGTTAATAGTTTTTTCTATATAAGCGATTGAAAATTTTGAAAATTACGAAATCGGCCATTTTTAACCCTAAATCGGACATTTATCTAAAAATTTCAATGTTGCCAAGATACGTAGATATTCTTTAAACATTGATTGATGAAATCCCGAAGAGTTTTTTGCAATAAAATATCGAAAACCCCTTTGTTTTTTTAATGGCTAATCAAGCAGGTGCGACACTGTAGTATAAGTGAGGACGTTTGAGTTTGCATAAATTCATTATCTACAGAATGGGCAAATTTCAAGCGAAATCGTCAGACAGGTCGATTTTTATTTTTAAATTAGGACTTTTTGGAATATATATATATAATACTAGTGACGTTATCCATCTGAGCGTGATGACGTAATCGATGTTTTTTTAAATGAGAGTAGGGGTTGTGTGATAGCACATTTGAAAGGTTATTTAATTATCTATTCACTAATGTAAACATTAACATAATTATTTATACAGGGTGTACAAAAAATTTTTTTTATTAAATTAACTTTGATTAAATTTGACAAATAGAAGAATTTTTTTTTTGTACACCCTGTATAAATAATTATGTTAATGTTTATATTACTGAATAGAGAATTAAATAACCTTTCAAATAAGCTATCACACAACCCCTACCCTTATTTAAAAAAATCATCGATTACGTCATCACGCCCAGATGGATGACGTCACTAGTATTATATATATGCCAAAAAGTCCTAAGTCAAAAATAAAAATCGACCTGTCTAAGGATTTTGCTTGAAATTTGCCCATTCTCGAGATAATGAATTTATGCAAACTCAAACGTCCTCACTTATACTACAGTGTCGCACACGCTTGATTAGCAATTAAAAAAACAAAGGGGTTTTCGATATTTTATTGCAAAAAACTCTTCGGAATTTCATCAATCCATGTTAAAAGAATATCTACGTACCTTGGAAACATTGAAATTTTTAGATAAATGTCCGATGTAGGGTTAAAAATGGCCGATTTCTCAATTTTCAAAATTTTCAATCGCTCATATAACAAAATCTATTAACTTAAGAGAAAAATCACCACAGATGTTTTCTGTTTCAAATGATTCAAAAAATCTAAAAAAAATTTGTTCGATGCAAAAAGAATAATTTTAGGAAAAACCCCTAATCTTTCCCTTCGTCTGGCAAGGTCTTATGCTCTTCAGAATCGCCTG
Organism: Diabrotica virgifera virgifera; assembly: GCF_917563875.1. Classification (NCBI taxonomy): domain Eukaryota; kingdom Metazoa; phylum Arthropoda; class Insecta; order Coleoptera; family Chrysomelidae; genus Diabrotica; species Diabrotica virgifera. The sequence continues at coordinate 64,647,363 of NC_065446.1, read as the reverse complement.
TCATTGTACACATTACTTCTAAATGACTTACTCAAACACATACTTAAATTTAAACCTTACAGGATAAAGTTTATTTTACCCCCTAAATTTGCACTTTTCGATTCACCTGGTAGATACACGTGCACCGCTGAGGCCTGCCAGGTCATGGTTTTTAGCCTTGGTGTGCTATGAATTATCACTAGAAAAATTTTTAGCCTTACAGGACGACCGTTAGTCGGAGGGTTCACTAGCTCTTAGACTATAAATTTGTACCTTAACTTTATAATTTTCGAAATAGTTTCAGGACTATTTAATTTATAATTTTTTATTGTGTAAAAAACTCCTATATTAAATATTATAAGGTTAGAATAATAATGTTCCCGTTTACCAATTTTTTTTCACTGACAATTTTATTCCTTCTATGGTTTATCTAATATGGTTCTTAATTTTCATATATGTTCTATCCAGTTTTCCTTTGATGATTTTTTTTTATATTATTACTACCAAATTGAATATTTTCTCAAAAATTGTATTTTTTCTAGTCTTTCCAGTTAGTTTTATTCCAGCGAAATAGCCATCAGTTTCGATTGTTTTTTTACAATTTTTCTTAATTTTTTCCATTTTCTATTGTTATATCATTAGAAATTATGGTCCTCAGGTAAGTAATCATATATTTTTAATATCTTAATCTTATTTTCAATATTCTTTTTTTATATAGGTATATTTCTATCTGCATATTTTCTATCCCTTCCATCAAAATCTTTGTTGGTATTTTCACTTTTTCGTAGCTTTCTTCTAAAAGAATTAGATCGGTCCAAAAGTCGGTGACGTGGTTAGGAAATTTAATTGTTTGTATATTAGTGGCTGCCTTTAGATCAATTGGGGAATTTTTATAAAATTGAATATTAATTTTTTTCTACAACCGTGTTAAAAATGCAATTTTTAGCACTCCATACGAGCGTTAAAAATGCTACTTTAAGGCACTAGTTCTTTAAAATATTTTTAAGGCACTGCAGTTCGTATTGACCGTATACGCTCTGAGCTTCGCTGGTGGCGCTCCTAGCGGATTACTGGAATTATCTTTCACCGGTAATTTTTAAATTTATTATTTAATTGTTATCGCTTAACATTTACAACGCAAAAAATTAATTAAATTGTAATCGATTTTTTGAAGATTTTGCTAATCATTTTGACGTTCTATTGATAAAATATGAATTTCTTACTTCAGATACTTTCACAATTATCGTGTAGATGGCGCTAAGATTTTTAGATTAAATTATAATTACATATTACGGAACATTAAAAAAACTTAAATTCAGTATTTAAAACGTAAGTATATTTAAGGTAAAAATATATACCACAGCTTTGACCAACTAATATTTTTTATAATTAATGTTTTTAATTTTAATTTTACATTAATCACTTTGACATATTTATGTCAAATTTCCGGTAAACGTTTACAGACTTGCCACTACTGGCGCTCGAGAATTTGTAAATATCCCCTCTACGTACGAGCTCACAGCGGATAGGCAATTTTGAAGTAATGTCAAAAAAATATAAAAATTGAATGTCAGTCAAGTTCAAGTAAAAGTTTTTGTAGATATTGTCCTGTAATTACGTTTGTAGAAAAAATATTGTATGATATGCGTGTTAAAAAGTACATTTTTAAGGTACTCATGTGAATTGGAGAACTCACTATCGCTCATTCTGCAAACTTTCACATGCGTGCCTTAAACGTGTACTTTTAACACTTACGGGACAGGAGGGCAAGATGGAAGGATAGGGCAAGATGGAAATTACCCATAAAACCCGAACTGCGCAATGAAGCGCCCGGATCCACACTCACACAGATGCAGGCGAACCTCTTCCATTTACAAACGACGGCTCAGTCAGTTCAGGTCAGCTAATGAGTGTACACTAGGGTGGATCAAAAAATCGAAGTTTCGAAAACTGTTTTGGAATAGTGCGCAAAAGTTGCTAACTTGTATTACAAACCTAATCTTTATTTGCGATTTTTCAAAAAAATTTCATCTTCTGCCCTCTACCGGGGGTCGAAAAAATAGAAAAAAATAAAAAATACGAACTGATTTTAATTGAAAAGTTAAGTAATAAGTACATGTTATTATTATAATAATGATATCCAACTGAAATATTTTTGAAATATGTCATATGTATTCTTCCACTCACTCACCACCCTCCCCCTTAATTTTGATTATTTATTGTTTGAAGTCTTTTTTGGACTCAAATGTTGGCATATCTTTGCGCGAATCAATTTTTGCCTTGATAAAACTGTCTTTTTTTGTGATCCAATATCAATTGCGATATCAATACCGAAATGCAGCGATATCAATGATTTTCTCAGGAGATCCGGTAATAATATTATTCAAATCCTCTACTTTCAAACCTTGACGCAAACGGAGGACAAGTTATTTTATTGTTTTGCCAATCAATAAGATCAACATAGTCATATGCGTCAAAATTAATTTGTGGAATAATAAAAGGTCGGATGTTAGATGAATCATTATTGGCCTTAGTTTTTGCATTGAGAATGCTACGATGTGCAAGCTCTCTTATATGCGGGCAAGTGGCATGCATCATACATAGCAGAAGTTTTTCCTGATGTACAAAATAGGCATTTCTTTGAATTACAGCGTCTATACACTTTTCAAATTTTGCTCTAGGTATCGACTACGCTTTATTGTTTGTAAAACATGCTTTGCACCATTCACACATGATGAATTGCATTTGATCTGGATCAAGGAGCATAAACCATGACAATAAATTTGGTCAGTTCCTTTACTTCTAATGTTGGATTTTCAGTACTAACATAAAGACATAGAATGCGATTCGCCAACGTTAGCCATCGAAAATGACTCAACTTTCCAGGGCTTCGGCTTAATAAATCGACAGAAAATTCCGCTGTATATATTGCAACACAAATTTGAAACAAATATTTCTGATCGTCACAAATCAATTTAATCTGCTCTATTTGATTTCCTATAGTTCCTGCAAAATCTCTTGGACCTTGAGCTTGACCGTCAAGCTTTTGGAAAAGATGCCTTAAAGGCAATTCATTAGAGTGAAGCTGAATTACACCATTTTTTCTTCCCGTATTTACCACAGTTCTGTCACATCCTACTACCACTAGTTCTTCTACTTCTTCTTCAAGTGCCGTCTCCTAATCGGAGGTTGGATATCATCATCACTATCTTTACTCTACCCACCGCTGCTCTAAAGAGTTATATAGAACTGCATCTAAACCAGTCCCAAAATTCTACATTATACCTATAACTCTCTAAAAAGTTCACAATACGTCGACAAATGCTTAGAGTCGATTCAGAAAGGGGTACTGTGTGAGTGTGACCTAAAAATATGGAGCCTGGCTCTTGAACTAAAGAAACATGTTCTTCAATTGCGGTTTTTCTGTGGTGCTTGCCCTAAATATTTTCGATAACGAAGGTTTTATCTTTCCTTTCGTCAAAATATATGGCCTTCAAAGTTTCGGGAAAGTTTTGCATAAAACCTTTTCTTGATTTGTCTCTTGCTCTTCTCAGTTTGTTTCTGTCTATCATATTTTTCGTGTTAACGTTGGTAACAATTCCAAGGTCTTGTAGCTCTGCCGTTGCCACAGCTGCTGCAGATCTGTCCGATAGCCCATAGTGGTCACAAACTTTGGCCAAGGTAGGAAGTTTAAAATAATTTTGTGAACATTGAAAGTGTAGGACTAATAAACATTACTAAAAGTCCAAAGGCGCAGCAACCCCGCACCCCTAAGTTTGGACTAGACTAAACAAACCAGGACCGCCAGGACCAGGCTCCCGTTAGTAATGCCAAATTTATTTTTTCGTTTTTCAAAAGCATGTAGAGGGCAGAAGATGTAATTTTATCCAAAAGTCGTAATGATACTTTCTTATTGTCGTTACTAAAGGTAAATTTTGGTGCCTATTTCAATTCAAGTTGTCAATTTTTTTTAATTTTGTAATTTTTACTCCAACATTTTTTTTTCGATTTTCAAAGGCCGGTAGAGGGCAGAAGATGTAATTTTATCAAAAAATTTTAATGCAACTTTTTTATTGTCTTTACTAAAGGTAACTTTTGGTGGGTTATCCAAATCAATGTGTCAATTTTTTTTTAATTTTGCGATAATCGATCCACCCTAGTGTACATACGCTTCCCTCTGATTTTCGTAGTTAAATATTACGCAATTATTGAATTTTTGTGATACGATTATTTAAACAAGGTGTATAATAATATTATTATTATGCATTTATAGAAAGTATCTATTAGGTACAGGTTATCTGAATTGATATTTAAATAAGAAAAATAATAAAGCATTTTTAAAATATTGATATTATTATTGGAAAGGGGCATATGGGCAAGATGGAAAATTGCAATTTAGGGCAAGTTGGAAGATAATAGTTGGGCAAAAATAAAAGCAAGGAAATAGGAACCAGCGAGAATAAAAGAAAAGGTAAAGGAAAAGGGACAAAATCAGAAAAAGTTAAAAATATTGTACAACATTTAGAACAGTCTTCACAAAATGATGTTTTCTGTGTATGTGGTGAACGTTATGTGGAATCGCTCACAGAAGACTGGGTACAATGTCCTGTTAGGCCAGGGTAATAAGACAAAAATATACCCTGTTCGTGACACTTCAGCAGCCAGGGTACTGAAGCGTTTTTTTGACAAGTAATACCTATAGGAACAAATTGTAACTATTTCCTGCGTAGGATCTGGCGGCCATTTTTATTTATAAACAATTAACTGTCAAAAAATGGCATTTTTCCCTTTTTTTTTCAAATCAATGAAAAACAGTGAAACTTATGGTTTTCTTAGTACAAATATCTTTGAGAGTATGGAAAAAGCTTTAAAATGACGTATCACAAAGTTTGATATACTCATTTATTGTTAATATAATTGCAAAAAAGGTCAGAATTGCAAAAAAAATTAATTTCGCAATATCTATTGTAAAAATTAGTGTAGAGCTTTGAAATTTTTGTCATATAAAAAGTATCGTAAATCTTTCCATATAAACTTTTTGGATAACTTTTTCCAAAAAAATTAAATTTTTTTACCCTGTTTTAACTGCACAACTACCAAGTAATGTTATTTATATCATAATTGATAAAAAATTGTAATAAATATATATAATTTCTTATATAACAAAGTGAAAAGTTTATAAGGAAAGATTTACGATACTTTTGCATAATTATTTATTACTAATAAATGCATTTTTTATTCGCTATTTTTAAACCAAGATGAAAATATAGCTCATCCTCTTTCATTTGACACCTGTGGAATGGTTCTATCGTCATTTTTTTTCTGACTTATGTTATTGCAAAAAAAATGCTCTCTGGGATAAACAATTTGAATAAAATTAAACAATTGAATGAATCGCTTTGAAATTTTTATCACATATTAAGCACCAAAGAACCCTTATATGACAAAAATTTCAAAGCTCTACACTAATTTTTACAATAGATATTGCAAAATTATTTTTTTTGCAATTCCGACCTTTTTTCGCAATTATATTAACAATAAATGAGTACCTATATCAAACTTTGTAATACGTCATTTTAAAGCTTTTTCCATAATCTCAAAGACATTTGTGCTAAGAAAACCATAAGTTTCACTGTTTTCCATTGATTTGAAAAAAAAGGGAAAAATGCCATTTTTTTACACTTAATTGTTTATAAATAGAAATGGCCGCCAGATCCTACGCAGGAAATAGTTACAATTTGCTTTTATAGGTATTACCTGTCGAAAAAACGCTTCAGTACCCTGGCTGCTCGAGTGTTATGGGAAAAACCGTATTACCCTGGACTATGTATGTAATGGTTGGGCACATGAATTGTGTACCGACACAGAAGATGGCAGTTTTATGTGTGTAAACTGTAAAATGTAGTGCTTTCCTCTACATTCCATCTTGCCCGAACAAGCTTTCCATCCTGCCCTCAGGGTAAGGGTAAGATGGAATTTTTGACATTATTTTTTAATTAGTCATAAAAAAATTCTACTTAATATTAATAATATTTAATGGCTGACTTTTGTAACTGTAAGGTCTCTTTCCAGAATGATTAAAATGAAAGTTTTGTATTACGTTGTTTTATTTTTTACACATTATAAAGTTCAGCCTTCCGTCTTGCCCTCCCTTCCCCTATATCATAAAAATAACTATTATCAACTGGATAATCTGTATTTGAAAAAAAAAATTATTTTTTCTACAACCACTATTCAAAGTGCACTTTTCTGCACGGTTTTATGTTAGCAAACTTGATATTTTCTCACAGTATAAGATATTTGACATTAGTGTGCAGAAAAGTGACGTTTCTGTGCCGCAAAGTGACGTTTCTGTGCCGCAAAGTTCTTTTCTGCACAGTTGACTACCTCATTCTGAGTAACGTTATATTCTGTTTACATCCGTAGACTACCGCATTCTGAGTAACGTTATATTCTGTTTACATCCGTGGTTAAACTTTAGACAAATATATAACCTATAAGACAATTATTATATTTAACTATAGCATAGAAACTAAATTATGGATGTTACAACTGTTTTATTTTACAATTTTATTCTTATTAAACATTTTATAATTATCAAATAACCAATAAGGATTTAGCAACCTGTGCAAGAGACGTCGAATGAAGTAGGTTTTGTGTAAATCCGTGACTGCGGATACAAATATAATGTGTAATAATTGTTTAAATTTAAACAAATTAAGGCAGTGCATTAATTTTTTAACTGATTTCTGTGCAATTTATTTAGGTATAAGGAATTTAAATTGATTAGTAGGTATTAATTAAATACAGTTTAAAATTTATCACATAGGTACCTAGTATAATTAATCGTCGTTTGGAAATTGTGATTTTTATTTTTAGTAAAAACTGTGCTTGTAGAAAAAGTATAGTGTGAAACACGTGCAGAAAGGTAATTTCGCACTCGTTTGAATTGCGGCACTCGCTTGCGCTCGTACCGCAACTTTTCAAACTCGTGAGAAATTAGTACCTTTCTGCACTTGTTGCACAATATACTATTATAAGTTTCTGTGTTTAAATATTGTGTTTACATGAGAAACACAATTGATTGTAATTTGATAAGAAACTTGACGTTTCTATTTCTAATCTGGAAATCATTCTGAGGCCAATTTTCTTAATGTGTACCTTAGCCTTATAATTTTCGATATACATAGTTTCAGAACCTTGTAACATTTTATTAACGTGTTAAAAACTCCTATATAAGATTATGGTGTTTAGAACTGGTGTTTTCCGTTCACCAATTTCTTTGCATTTTTTTTGCTAACAATTTTATTCCTTCTACGGATTTTCTGTTTATCTTCTCTCATTAATTTTCAGATTTGTTCTATCTAGTGCTCCTTTGATGATATTTTTTATATTTATAGATATATCAAATCAGTTTTTAATTCTTCTTGTAATTTTTTTTTTAATTTGTCTATTTTTAATTGTTAGGTATATCACTAGAAATTATGGTCTTTAGATGGTTATATTTTTATAATCTCTCCAATTAGTTCTGTCTGATTTTGATAGTTTTATTCTGTGTTATGCTTCTATTATTATTACTTTCTTGTCTTTATTTACTTCCATTTTCATATTTTTTATCTATATCCATCCAAATCTTTGTTGGTTATAGTTTTTAGTTTTTCGTGGCTTTCTTCTCAAAGAACTAGGTCGTCTAGCTACATTAATGCATCTAGTTCCACTTTTACTGTATCAGTTGCATTCTTTTATTTCCTAGGATTTTTCTGTTCGTCTCTTTGTGTTCTTTATTATGTAAAAATAGTAGTGGACTCTGGACTCAAGCTTTTTGGACCCCATTTTTCATCATTTTTGATTATCATTTTTTGTCATTTGTTATTTAAAAACTTTTATAAGATATTTTCCAATTTACTTAAGTTATCCAGTTGCAGTTCGACAGATTCAAAATAGACAAAATTCAATTTTATTGTTATTACATTTTTTTTGTATCACAAGTACCTAAAAACCGAACAAAACAATAATTTTAGTCAAGTCGTCAGATACCAAAATGCCTCTGAATCTCTAAAAATCATATAAACAAGCTGAATATTATTGAGAATGTCAATTTTTAACCCCAAGAAGAAGCAAAAAAGTTTGCCACTTTTACCTCAGTAGAAAAAATATTTCAAACGAGAACTGAGATAATTTTGAACAGAAAGGTTTGTTAGCACTTTTTGTGTAGAAAGAACCGTTTTCTCAGAAACAACGCTTTAAGCGACCGGCGATTTTTAATGTCAGTTACGCGAGAAAAATCAATTTTTTAAATGAAATTTGTATAAACTCAAAAGGTAATAATTTGATATCTTTTGATCAGGGTGAGCTATTAACAGAAATCAAAATGCGTTTACAGGTAGATTGTGCAGTTTTCGTATGGAATTTTTGTATTCTGCTGTAAAAGAACTCAGTATCTAGAAAGCTGTTAAATAAATAAACATTGCGCGATTTTTGCCATTTTTTACGATTTTTATAAAACCAATCAAATGTATCGCTATCATTGACCGGTCGCTTTATTATAGAAGAGATATATTACATATTAAGTCTTACTCTGTCAAATGTCTTCTTGAAGTTGATCAAATATAGGAATGCAGAATGCGGCTATATTGTACTCCAATGATTTCACTGTAATCTGTCTTATGATGATAAATATGGTATCTGCATAGTAGATACCTACCTTCCTGTACGGTAAGCACCTGATTAGTCATATTTACAAGCTAAAAACTAGCAATCTATTTTGATATTCAAAAGTCGTTTAAAGGTTTGATTTGCAATTAATGTTGTTCTGAAGCTATTTTCTTGTGGCATTTTTACAATTTTAACTATTTAGAATGGGAAATAAGCCACAATATTATTAAAAAATGATTTTTAATAACGTTTCGACGCCCAAATCGGGTGCCGTTGTCAAAATACAAAATACTATTAATATAAACAAAAATGTTGTTGCTTAGTAAAAAAATTCTTCTAATAATTTATTTAATTTGACTCATTTATATCGGCAATTCAGATACATATGATACATTTTAAAGTAGAAGACTTTAAAATGATATTGCCAATATTTATGAGTTGCGTTCCTGGGACGACTTTACTGAAAGATAAAGTTGGGGTTGATTTCATGTAATCGAATGAACTATCTTTCAGTAAAGTCGTCCCAGGAACGCAACTCATAAATATTGGCAATATCATTTTAAAGTCTTCTACTTTAAAATGTATCATATGTATCTGAATTGCCGATATAAATGAGTCAAATTAAATAAATTATTAGAAGAATTTTTTTACTAAGCAACAACATTTTTGTTTATATTAATAGTATTTTGTATTTTGACAACGGCACCCGATTTGGGCGTCGAAACGTTAATAAAAATCATTTTTTAATAATATTGTGGCTTATTTCCCATTCTAAATAGTTAAAATTGCAATTAATGTTTATTAAATACTCCGTATAGGCAATTGATTATGTACTATAGAAAGGAACTACAACGTTAACGGGGTTTTATTATTTCATATGGTCAATGAATCTCTATATATGAAAAAACCGCGGAGTGCTACCATTTAAAGGGGTGCGTTTTTGAGAAATGGGTGAATTAGTCCCTGGGCACAGGTTACATTAGGGTGAGTTCTATGCACTTGTGGTACAAACACGCCTACATAAAAATTGTTTCCGGTTAAATTGCCTATCTAAATATAACTTTTTAAAGTCAAAGATACATTTTTTTACAAAAATATATTCAAAACAAAAAGCACAAAGAAACCCAAAAAGAAAGAAATTTTGTTTTTTGTCCCATAACTTTTGTCCACGGGGATATAGGTATAGACATTGCTTCACAGAAAAAAAACTTACATCATTTGACTTTAAAATGATGTCTGGTAGAGGTCATTAGGTTTTACAGTTTTCGAAATATGATTTTTCAAAGTTCGCCAATCACAGCACTTTTGGGCAATTTTCCTTGTTATTTCGCAAATATTGTTCTTTAACTTGTTTCTACGTAACTTTAGGCATATGCAATGGTACATGTAAGAGGAATAGAAATCAATTGCCTTTAAAATGTTCTACTGTATAATGTTGTACGACTTCTTTTAAAGAGGTTATCTTTTCCAAGACTTTATACTTTTAACGAGTTTTTATATGTTTTACGATTATTTTTTAAATTTCCCATTTTAACTTTTTTTCTACATTTAGGTATATATTATATAATAAAAAAAGAAAGCTTATTCTGTTTACTTTAAAATGGTGTATGATAAAAAATTCTAGGATTATTTTTGAATGATATGCTTTTTCAAAATGTAATAAGTACTTGCAACGATTTTTGATTTTAGGATTATTTTTTAAATTCCTCATTATAACTTTTTTATGTGATTGTGTGTTATGATTGAATCTTATTTTTTATAGGTAATACTTTGGATCCACTTAACTCGGCCGGATGGATTAATTCCAATATTTACTGTCAAAGCTCCTGCACCACAAGCTTTGCTTGAAAAAATAGCATGTAAATGTACCAAAGGATGTACAAAAAACTGCGGTTGTAGGAAGATAGGAATTAGTTGTTCCATATTCTGCAAAGGGTGCATGTGCATGGATACTAATTGTGGGAACTCTAAGATAACTGGTTTTTTTTTAAATGTCAACCTTTAATAGTTATTTATGATATAAGTTTTAAAAGTACACGTTTAGGGCACGCATCTGAAAGTTTGCAGAATGAGCGATAGCGAGTTCTGCAATTCACATGAGTGCCTTAAAAATGTACTTTTTAACACGCATATCATACAATAATTTTTCTACAAACGTAATTACAGGACAATATCTACAAAAACTTTTACTTGAACGTGACTGACATATTATATTATATATAGTATATATTATAAAATATTATATAATATTAATATATTATATAATAATATTATTTTATTTTTATATTATATTATAAAAATCGCTAAAAGTATAAAACCTTGAAAAACCATAATCCCTTTAAAAAGAAGTCGTACAACGTTATACAGTAAATAGACCATTTTAAAGGTAATTGATTTCTATTCCTATTATGGGTACCATTGCATATACTTAAAGTTACGTAGAAAAAAGTTACAGTACAATATTTGCGAAATAACAAAGAAAATTGCCCAAAATTGCTGTAAGTGGCGAACTTTAAAAAATCTTATTTCGAAAACTATAAATCCTAATTACCTCTACTGAACAACATTTAAAGAAGAAATATGTAGGTTGTTTTTCTTTAAAGCAATATCTATACCTATATCCTGGTGGACAAAAGTTATGGGACAAAAAACAAGATTTCTTTCTTTTGGGTTTCTTTGTGCCTTTTCTTTTGAATATATTTTTGTAAAAAAAGTATTATTGACTTTATAAAGTGATATTTAGATGGGAAATTTAACCAGGAACAATTTTTATGTAGATATGTTTGTACCAAAAGTGCATAGAACTCACCCTAATGTAACCTGTGCTCAGGGACTAATTCACCCATTTCTCAAAAACGCACCCCTTTAAATGGTAGCACTCCGCGGTTTTTTCATATATAGATGTCCATTGACCATATGAAATAATAAAACCCCGTTAACGTTGTAGTTCTTTTTAGCTATCTTATTTTGAATATAATCAATAGCCTAGTAGCAACAACTGAATTATTTTGACATTTCTCGAATTATTTTGGCCTCAAATTTTTGAAATGAAATGAAAAAGCAGAACAGCAAAATCGAATAAATGGACATACAAAGATTTTCTATCAAATACAAAAAAGGAGAAGGTAACAACAGTTTTACCAAAAAAGGAGAAAATAATAGGTACACGATAAAATGAAAGAAACGCGGTTCCATTCAGTAAAGAAAAAAGTGATTTTTGATCAGGATAGTGCACATACCCTCAAGTAGATAAGCTATTGCAACAGTAAAGTTTCTTGAAGTTTTGAGCTAGTGATTTGTTTGCACTTTTACAGGTTGCGTTTTCAGTAATAAGTAATATTTTGTCTAATTGCGACGAAATCGTTGAATAAGACAGATTTTGCAAAGACATGAATTCATTGATCTACAATTAAGACATTATAAAATTGTAAGATTTTATGAATAAAAATATGTTGAACTAGCAGGATATTATATTTATAAAATAAAATATTTTTATCTGGGAAAGTTTCGTTTTCTAATCTAGAATAGTAATTATCTTCCCTAGATGTAAGGATTTTTTTTAAAGAATCATAAAAGTCTAAATATTTACCATAATCTGGATTACACATCTCCTGTTTGGAACTATTTTACCTATTTTATTCACTTAAAATGTCACAAAAGTAGAAAGTAACAATAAACGATTCACTTTTCTTCTAACTGTATAGATTATTGAAGTAGTTATTTCTCCTTTAGACCCACCTGTACACCTTGACATAAACATTAAGTAATGTTGTTACTCACGTCTCAATTGAAAATATATCATTGTTTATCTATTAAAATTCGTTGACTCCACCACTATAAAAAATTTGTCAAAATGCGACTATTAACTTCTTATCTTGTTCACGATGATCTTGATAGTAATATACGGTTTATTTAAAAAAAGTTGATCTTGGTATAAACGATTACAGATTTGACTCATGATTAAATATTTTATTTATTGTGAATGGGATTATTTTATTACTGCAGTTCGAAGTACTGGATCAAAAACAAACTACATATTTTAAATAATAATGGGAAGCAAATAAAACAATAATTTTAAAAACAAGACATATTTTTTATATTGTTTCAACATCATTTATTTGATTAACATTTATTATTTTTACAAATATTTTTACAGGATATAAGACTTTCTAACTTCAAACATACACAATTTTCCAAACATGCAAAATGGTAAAGCTATAGTATAGGGGTGGCCAAACTGTGGCTCGAGAGCCGCATGTAGCTCTTTGAAGGATTATTTGTGGCTCTTAATGAATATACCTGAATTACTTTTAATTTTTGTGTTTTAAAATGTACAATAAAATATTCAATACAACAGCTAAGAAATACAATTTGATATAATATCAGCAGAAAAAAACAAATGTATGACATCTAAATACCCACTACGATGTAAAATCGAAGTTGATGGGAAAATAAGAAAGCAGGAAGCAAGGTTTAGATATCTGGGAATAGATATAACCAGTTAAGGAGATGTTGAAGAGGAAGTGCGACAACAAAGCTTAAAAGCAAGTAAAGCGGCAGGATCTCTTAATGACACAATCTGGAAGAACAAACACCTAAGAAAAGACACAAAAGCAAGAATCTATAAAGTAGCAATTAGACCTATATTGACATCCACGGCGCAGACAAGACCTGACACAGCTAAAACGAGACGACTACTAGAAACAACAGAGATGAAAATAGGGATAGAAATTAGACAAAGTCTGTTAAATAGGAAGAGAAGCGAAAACATACGAAGATCATACAATGTAGAAGACATAAATGGATGGGTGACAAAACGGAAACGAGTGGAACGAACACATTAGTAGAATGGCAGAGGATAGGATGGTACAAATAGCACGAGATAAGTAACCAAATGGACGGAGAAGTATTGGCAGGCCAAGAAAAAGATGGTGAGATAATTTAAATAATTTAGGAAGCTAATATTGAAGAAGAAACAGGCTTAAAGCCTACATACAAGGAAGAAGAAGAAGAAGAAGAAGAAGTTTTTTAAAACGTTTTAAATTACTGACAACAAATATAAAAGAATAAGTGTAACATTGTAACGATGCAGAAACACGTTAATTTCTTAAAAGAATTCCATCTCACTTGGAGAAGAAAAAAGTCTCGTATCACCCTGTATGAGTGAAATTTCGCCGTGAAAAAGTTCCCAAGTAGAATCGTAATGTTCCTACGCTTTAGCGTAGATTGATTTATGTGTCATTTTTCTTACAGTCTCAAGAATGTTTATGCGATATGGACTATTCGAGAATTTAGGTGTTTACACAAGTGTCTGTTCCCTTGCGGTAAACAAAAAATACGACTGAACCTTGAGTGGGTCATTAGTGTTCACCATAAATCTGATCGGCTTTAAGATTCTCTTTAGAGTTAATTCGTTTTCCGTGTCAACTCGCATCCAAAGTAAAGGATCGTTTAAACACAGCGATATATCAAACAACTTATCAAGGTCAATCGAGTTGTTGCAACTTATCACTGTGTGTAAACGGTGCATCGCACAACTTATCAAAGTTGGAGTTGGGTTGAAGGTGGTATCGCATTGAATCGCAGCGTCTAAACAGCGTTTCAACTTGTCATCACAACTAGTTGCTGTGACTTATCGTTGTGTTTAAACGACCCTTTAACATTGAGAAATTGATCGTAGTTATCTAATAGCCTTGTTTGTTGTTCTTATTACTTAAGTCAGCTTAATTAGGAATGAATTATGATCAATCTTTTGGCGTGATCTAATGGAAACATCTTGCCAATGTAAACACTTTAAAACTTATTTATTTTCCAAACTAATAGTCGCATACTCAGGATTTGACGAAAAAGAATGACGACGCAAAAATATAAATCGTCGTATTTTGTTCTGATTTGCTAAACATTGTGTCATGCAAAACCACAGGGCTTAGCATTGGTTAATATTTGTCATCTGAAATCACGGTATCTCATTTTTGATTGGCTGGACTAACGTTTTGTGATATTTTGGGAGAAATGGTGCTTTTCAGGGTTGTTCTTGTTTCTGTAATTGGTTGCGTGATTCGTCAATTATTTCGTCATGCAAAGGACAATATTTGCTTGATTGGTTGGTCGGATCATGGTGTGTGAGCTGAAGGAGGGGTGGTATGTTTTCTAGGATAGGAGCGATGAGGAGGTAGCTAAGAGGAGGATTATCGATTAGCTAACGGGTGAGAGAGGTCGAACTTCTGATGATGTAGTGTCCAGTGATGTCTTCAAAAAACACTGGGAGAGTTTGCATTTAGGTGCAAATATGGAGATTGTGAATTTGGCTGCAGAGTTTGATGTCGGCAGTCAACGACCTTTATTTTCGTCTAGAGGACACCCCCTGTTCCTTTTGGAACACATTTCATATTAATCATTTAAGCAGTTCTTATTAATAACCATGGTGAAATGAAGTCGTGTATTTACGTCACAACAAGTTACTTAAGTTATTAAAACCAGTAAAGCATTGCTGAACTTTTCAAACTAAATACTTTTGTAAATTCGAAAATGTACCACATCAGTATTGTATTTTTGTGGTAGTAAAGTGAAAAGTGCTACGACCGTATACCTGGACTTTGCGTTGGAAGCTGCAGGACATTAAAGCGGAGACACAAAGGTACCTAATTAATGTTGTATTTATTTGTATTTGTGGACAATACCTCTTAAATGTAAAACCAGAAAGAGGTCAACTTTAACTTCTTTTTTTATAATTTTTTGTTTAATAAATAGTATTAATTTTCAATAATGTTGGCTTGTAAATAATTATCCATCTCCCTTCTCTCTGGTCAAGTGAGTAAGAAACAACCAGGTAGGTTTTATTTATCTTTTTTTCTTTATATACTTTATATTTATCTTGAAAAGATTATTTTTATTTAGTTGCCTTTTAATTTGTTGTTTGTTTTATCTAAAGAGTTTTTCTTTCCCAAGTAGCAATTTTTCGACGCATTGGTTGTCAGTACAAACAAATGCACTGTATATAACGTTGCCCGAGAGCATTTTCAGTTATTTCGGCCAACGACCCCTAACCCGACTGACATTACGATGTTACAACGTTAAGTAATATCTTTAGTTATATGGGCAACTAAGTTATTACTATTGTGACAACTACATATCACAGTCAAGTTTTTTCAACAATCGCAACTACTAAAAAACGTTATAATGCTAAACTAATTTACGCCCATGGGTTTTCTGGTCGACTAGGTAGTTGTCTCTCACGACCACAGGGCCTTTACGTATAGTTCTATAGATATGTGACACGTTTACGGCAACTTATGTTCAGGAGTAAAAAAATAATTTACTTTATAACCTTACTTTTTTCTTATTATTTTATATTTTATTTTGCTGGAAATTTTCGATTTATTTAACAACCTGTTTATTTGTTTTTTATTAGCTGGTTTCTCCATTGTCCATTGTTTTATAAGTAGATTTGATAAGCTCTAATCTTTGTATCAGCTTTGCTAGACAGGGTTGCCAGGCCAGTTCTTACTCTTTCAGTACTATATCCGTTGCAAGATAATTTGGCTGAAACTCCGACAAAATATGTACTTTTTGTACATATTTTGTCTGAATTCCATCCGAATTATCTTGCAGCGGATAGTATCTAGTTTTGCTTTCAAAAAATCAATAGAAATCAGTAGATTCTTTTTAGGCCCTGTAAATACAGTAAAATCTGTGTTAACGGTTACCTGTCAAAATCGCCCGATTTCATAATCAACTTAAAGTAAACATTAAGTAAAGTTCACTTTAAAGTTGACATTTACCCATATATGAATTGTGATAAAGGAATAGGTACCAACTTACTTAAAATTTAAAAAACTGATTATGAAACCGAGCGTTACAATCATTTTGAAAATTCTCCAAACCAATTATATGAAGATTTCCTTATTTAGATCTGGTATTTACCAGTTTCATTTCTAGACAAGGCGAAAACGGCGGGTTCGTTGGGAAAAATATTCCCATGAGATTTTTTTGAATAATCACATTCGTGAGACACCCCAGAATAAGGTTCAAGAAGTCGCCCAAGTGAAAAGTGGGCCAATTTTTTTTAACAATTTTTTTTTAATCAAATTGCAAGAATCAATATTTTTGGCCCGAGCAATTTTTTCTTTAATTTTTTGGACCATTCTGGACAAAAAAGGTCTCTAATAATTTTTCTCTAAAGTTGATAGTTTTCGACTTAAAAGCAATTTAAAATTGAAAAAAACGAAAAATGGCGATTTTCAAGGCTTAATAACTCGGTTAAAAGTTATTATTATGAAAGTCAATATATGACTAAAACAAAGTTTGAAGTCCCCCCCTACAAGATCCTGAAGAAATTTTTGTCATTATTTTATTACTAAGCTGTTATTTTGAAGTAATAATAATAAGCGCCATTCACGTGTGCGGGGCTGTAAATGCTGAGTGCGAGAGAGAAGCTATTCCAGCAGTCCTCGCACTCACATTTACAGCAGCGTCAATACGATACAACCACTCATTGTTATTAATTAAAAATAACAGCTTAGTAGTAAATTAATGAAACAGATTTCTTCGGGATCATGTAACGGCGACTTTAAACTTTGATTTAGTCACTTTCTGACTTTCAAAATAATAATTTTTGACCGACTTATTAAGCCTTAAAAATAGCCATTTTCGCGTTTTTCAAATTTTAACTTGCTTCTAACGCGAAAAAGATTAACTTTAGAGAAAAATTATAAGAGACCTTTTTTGTCCAGAATGGTCCAAAAAATCTAAAAAAAATTAGTCCGGGCCAAAATATTTATTTTTGCAATTTGATTAAAAAAAATTGTTAAAAAAAATTGGCCCACTTTTCTCGTGGGCGACTTCTTGAACCTTATTCTGGGATGTCTCACGAATGTGATTATGCAAAAATATCTCATGGGAATATTTTCCCAACGAACCCGCCGTTTCCGCCTTGTCTATTTTCTGTCCATCTATTATCATCATCTACGCCCTGAATCTTATTTTCGGTAATGACATTGGGAAATTGTAACAAAATGTCTGAAAATTAATTTAGAAATGGGGTGAATACTATTAAAAAGCAAATTTTATTTTAGTGATAACAAAATATTGAAATATACCAAACATCTAATAAAAAACATTGCCTACTAGAATTTTTTAAATAATATCAAAAATATACCAAAACAGTAGATATCTACTAAATGTGGCAACGCTGTTAAGGAGAATGATGCACTTCATTGCACTGGTCACATGACCTCTGTCACCCAATAAGAGGGTGCGTTCTAAAGTGGTTGGGATAGTCGGTCCAGGCCGTGTTTGGTCGGCGATTGGACTTCTCGGTTGTCTCATCCGTCTATGGTTGGTAATAAGGTATATTTTAAGTAATATTGGTAATGTTGTTTAATGCACCATTTTGGTTTTTTTGGGATGTAAAGAAAATAAAAACACAAAATATAAAAAATGCAGGCATTTTCTAATACTTTTAAAAGCACCATCAATACATTAAATTTATACAAAACATCTTTAACATAAATTCTGGCTTTTATATTAAAATTAGATTTTTTAAATTTACATATTTTTTGTTAAAAAGGTGATAAAAAATGAGCGCGTGTGTTTTTTAAAGGTGGAATATCCATATTTGACGGTAATCTGAGATGCGTTTATAAATTTCACATCAGGTAATTTTGTTTAAGTCCTTATTTATGTAATTATATAAATTTAAATACCTGATATGATGTCAAAGTAGTTTACTTTTTATATAGGTAAAAAAACATAACCAGTCCGACTCTTTGAGCAACCATTGCACGCAGGCACTTTTTATAGTCGCTTCAGTTGTCTTATGCAACGCTTAAGGTTGCCTAGGCAACGTCAACACAACTCAAAAATCGTCCACCAAATTAGTGCAGAATTGGGTCGTCTTCTAGGCAATAACAACGTTGTAACAAAACGTTGCCACGCGGTAGACAACGTTGTCGCGTCGACAAATTGCTACTTGGGTTGTCTTCCCTTTTAAAACTAAAAGATCAAAGTGGCGCCCTTTTGGCTTAATATTGATTCATTGTTTATTTAATCCTTTTGTCCATTGTGTACTAATTTAGCTCTAGTAGCTATTTTCCTTTTTTTAATTTTTTTGTCTATTATTCATATATTTCCCAGCTAATAAGAAACTATAAAGAACCACCCCACACCTCTAACCGATTCTGAGCAACGGAGCCTTCGTTCATCCCATATGTGTTGACAATTGTTTCTCCTTTCCATTTTATTGCCACACATAAAAATGACGCTGACCAACGTGGGACAAGATCTATTTTCTTCTTCTAGATCGATTTTATTATTATCCTTATCGTAGTTAATTTTCCATCCACATTCCTGTCTCTTATGTTACGAGGGGATAACTGAGAGTTAGACATTTTCGTTGAATTTTATTCATCAAAAAAAAAAAAAAAATCTCATGTTTCGTCTACCCCTTTGCTTTCTGTTAGAGCAAATAATGACTAGTGTTTTCAAAATTTATTGCTTTTTTAATCCTACCTTAATTATTTAGTTCTTACGACCAGGAGAAGGGATAATAAATATTTTGTTTTTAATAGTACCTCATAAATCTTTGCTTGTGCGGTGTCGTACAAATAACTGTTTTCATTGTTTTTCAATTGATTGTATATAAAAAAAAAAGACTTTTGTAGATTGTTTTGTAAAAGAAAATGTTATGTAAATAACGTAATGAAAATTTCAGCAATTTCACTCTAAATAGATAACGTAAAATTTGATTGCGAAAGACTGCTATTAATTTTTTTATTTTATTTTATTTTTATTTGCTATTAATTTTTCTAGTATATATTTAGGATCTAACTGAAAAGATATCCACCTTAATTCGACTTATATCGACGTTTTCTTGTCTGTGTTTGTTTTGTTCGTTATTTGGTTTGATTTTCTTTGTTTTGAGCGGAGAAAATGGATTCTTCAGTTGTTCAATTCCTGAAAGTTGACGAGATTGACTATGAACTCTATATTAGAGGATTCAAGACCAAGAAATCTCTTTCCGACAAGAAAACTATGCTTAGAAAACTTCTTAGGAAAGAAGGTGAAATTAATCTTCTTACAAATGTTCTAGTATTTGATTCGGAAAAAGTTGATATTGATAAAATTTTGAGTGACATTTCTTCTTTAGTTGCTGAGTTCGATGGTAATATTAATGATTCTGTTTATAGAAGGGCGAAAGCTCGTTTGTGTCACCTATCTTTGAGGATTGGGCGATTACCAGTCGATAGTAGTGAAAATGATGAGATAGAGTATAGGGATGAAGTTTCTTCAACTTGTTTATTACTGGAAGGTAGACTTGATGAGGCAGTAGTGACTGCTCAGTCAGTTTCTTTGCCTAGCACTTCAACTACTCAGTCGGTGGTTCAACCGCTCCCGCCTATTGTAAATGTTTCACACCCAATTAACTTAACAGACTGGAATATAAAGTTTAATGGTGATCCTAAGGCTGTGTTTTCTTTTCTCGAAAAAATACAGGACATGGCTGATTCGAGAAATATCTCTAAAGAAGTTCTTTTCCGTTCTGCAGTGGAACTTTTTACAGGTAGTGCAGCTATTTGGTTTAGAAGTATCCGTGGTACTGTGTCTAATTGGCAAGAGCTAACAACCCTTGTTAAAGCTACATTTTTACCCCATGACTTCGATGAAGAGTTGTGGAATCAGATAAAATTAAGAAAGCAAAAAAGGAACGAGTCCTTTGCACTCTTCCAGGCACAAATTTTGGCTTTGTCCAGACGTCTCACGGTTGCTCCTTTGGAGAAGACTCTTATTAAACATCTTAGACAAAATATATTGCCCGAGTATATTCCTTTGATCGCTTTAATAGATACCAATACAATAGATGAATTATCTTCGGTAATAAGAAAACTAGAAAACAATGCGCAATTATTGCCCCAAGGAAAAAAGGAACATTCTTCTAGTGTCTCTTTTGTTGATCAGGACCGCAATGTATCTAACAAGAATAAAAAGAAATTTTCTAAACCCCCAACCCAAAATCGTGATAAATCTCCTTTGCCTTCCGTTAGCAACTCTGCTAATAATAGATCTAATGTAATATGTTGGAACTGTAGAAAAATAAATCATACGTTCCCGGAATGTAGGCAACCGTTGCATAGATTTTGTTTTGGATGTGGAAAGGAAGGGTTCACAAAACCTTCTTGTCCAAGGTGCTCAAAAAACTGAACGATGAAACCTTCATGTTCGGTGGTTGTGTTTCTAGTTCTAAGTTCAAACCCGAACGTTCTCGCTTATTCACTCAATCGAAACCTAATAAAAATAAGTCTAAAGTCAGTAATTCTAGTGTACAGGTTTCTCCTGTTATTCTTTCCAAAAAGGGTGATAAAAGGCCTCATCTTAAGGTACGAATATTCTCTCAATGGTTTACATTGCTGCTAGATACAGGTTGTTCTACTACATTAGTTGGTTCGTTGGGATTGGAGTTTCTTAAGAAAAATAAGGTAAAAATTAATAAATGTGAGTACAAAGAAGTCATTCTGGCAGACGATTCGAAGAGGGAGATAATTGGAATTGTAGATTTGCCTATAGAGGCCAGTGGAATTTGTCATATCATTAGTTGTATTGTAGTCCCATCGATACCTCTTACTTTTATGCTTGGTGGTAATTTCGCTTCGAAATTTTCCCTCCAAATGGATTTCAAACAGAATACATGGAGTGTCGATAACAGCAGTGATAGCTTGGCATCCGCTTCTTTAGTTGATTCATTTCCTTCTTTGTGTTCAGTGGATTCTTTTGGTCCCGAGCAGAGAGAATTTGCAGATCACGTTGTTCTTAGTTTCGATGAGGTAAATAATGGTTCAGGAATAGGTCGCACTGACAAAATCATGTTAACAATTGATACCGGTGATGCAAAACCCTTCAAAAAACGGCCATTCCCAATGTCACCCTATATGTCAAAAATTTTAAATGATGAATTGGACGAGATGTTACGTCTTGGTGTTGTTGAAATTTCTAATAGTCCTTGGTGCTCGCCAGTCCTCCTTGTTAAAAAGAAAACTGGTGAATACAGATTTTGTTTCGACGGTAGATCTTTGAATGAAGTTACTCGTCACGATGCTTATCCTCTACCTAATATAGATCGTATATTGTCTTTGCTTAGAGGTGCAAAATATATTAGTTCTATTGATCTCAAAAAGGCGTTTTGGCAAATTCCTTTGGACCCTGCTTCACGAGAGAAGACTGCTTTTGCTGTAATTGGGCGAGGATCGTTCCAATTCACAGTAGTTCCATTTGGCTTATGTAATTCTGCACAAACCCAACAAAGGTTGGTAGATGCAATCTTTGGTCCCGAATTTGAACCTTATATTTTTTGTTATCTTGATGATATAATCATCTGTACTAATACGTTTGAAGAGCATATTTCGCTTCTTCATCAAGTAAAAGAAAAACTCAAAGAGGCCAATCTTACCATAAATGTTGAGAAATGCGAGTTTTTTAGGACCCAATTAAAGTATCTTGGCTATATTGTTGGTGATAATTGTCTGCGTTCAGATCCAGATAAAATAGCGGCAATGATTAATTATCCGCGACCTACCAATACCACAGAAATTAAACGTTTTATAGGACTTTGTTCTTGGTACCGTCGTTTTGTTAAGAATTTTTCTTCATTAGTGGCTCCGATTAATGATCTTCTCAAAGGCAAAAAGAAAAAGGAGCCTATTTCTTGGAATGCCGAGGCAGAAAATGCTTTTATTTCTATTAAAGAGGCCCTAGTTTCGGCTCCTGTGCTAGTTCAGCCTGATTTCGCCCGACCATTTACAGTTCAATGCGATGCTAGTGACACCGGTCTTGGTGCAGTACTTACCCAGGAATTTGACGATGGTGAGAAAGTAATTTCTTATGCCAGTCGTTCTCTAAGTAGAGCTGAGAGAAACTACTCGGTCACGGAACGTGAATGTTTGGCTCTGATTTTTGCAGTAGAGAAATTCCGTCCCTATGTCGATGGTGTCAAATTCACTGTCATCACCGATCATTATTCACTGTTATGGCTACCTACCCTTAAAAACCCCACAGGACGTCTTTCCCGTTGGGCCATGCGATTAAAACAGCATGATTTCGATCTTGTTCATAGAAAAGGTGCTTTTCATAAGGTCCCTGATGCATTAAGTAGAATGCATGAAAACAAGATCGATATAGAGAAGGTGGACGTTGCTTATTTGGACGTAGACGTTGATAGAATTGACCCATGGTATGACAATCTTCGGTCAAAAATAACTGCTGATCCTGATCGATATCCACAATGGAAAGTTGAACATGATTTTGTATATAAATTCATTCCTGCTTGTCTTCCTTTTAACACCAATTCAGTTGAATGGAAAATTCTAGTACCTAAACCTCAGCGAATAGAAGTTATTCGTTCTTGTCATGAACCACCTGTTTGTGCTCATATGGGTTGTTATAAAACCCTCGCTCGTATTCAGGAACGTTTCTATTGGCCTAAAATGAGGCAGGATATTGTCAAGTATGTTCGCTCTTGCAAAATTTGTGGTGCTCAGAAAGCTCCAAATACTGCTCAGATGGGGCAAATGGGAAAACAAAAAAAAGTTGATTTCCCTTGGCAAGTCATCGCTGTAGATCTTATCGGTCCATTAACTCGTAGTAAACGAGGTTATTCTTGGTTGTTAGTTGTTGCAGATTGGTTTTCAAAATATACTTTATTACACCCTATGAGGAAGGCTACGTCTAAGAATATTTGTGATTTTTTGGAAAACCAAGTTTTTCTAATGTTTGGAGTGCCACAACATGTAATTTGTGACAATGCGTCAAATCTTAATTGCAAGGCTATGGAGGAGTTATGTGCCCAATATCAGGTTCAGAAAATATGGTTTAACGCTGTTTACTCGCCGCAGTGCAACTTTGTAGAAAGAAATAATAGGGCAGTCGTTACCGCCATTCGTAGTTATATTGAAGATCATTCAGATTGGGATAAGAACTTGTATAAGATTCGTCAAGCCATTAATACGGCCAAACACGAAGTGACTCAATTTACCCCTGCTTTCCTTAACTTTGCACGTCATGTGCCCATTTCGGGTAATTATTATGGTCAAATTCCTGCCGTCCCGGCAGATTTGGAAATAACACCAGGAGATCGTAATAATTACGCTTCTGAAGTTAACGGACTAACAGATGTCTTCTCAACAGTTCGTAAAAATTTAAATAAAGCCTACGAGCGCAATGCAAGGACTTATAATTTACGAAAGAGAGACATTCAATTTAAAGTTGGAGACAAGGTGTGGAGAAGAAATAAAGTTCTCTCTAGTGCACCGAAACATTTTATGTCTAAATTATCTCCTAAATATGTCTTGTGTACAGTTGTTAAAAAACTGTCCCCATTGGTTTATTCTTTAAGGAATCCTGATGGTTCCAACGCCGGAAATTGGCACATAAAGGATTTAAAACCTTATGTCCCTGAAGAAGAATCAGAAGATGATTCTGATAATAACTTTGAAGATTAGTTCAATTAAAATACATCCACTAATCTCTAAATATTCCTTGTGTAAATAATTCTAATGTTTAGGAGAAAATTTTAGTTAAGTTTATTATTTATTGGTTACCATCTTGAGACTAATTTTTTATTTAGATTGGTTAGTTGAACCGAACCCATATTGAGTTGTTTTATGTCAATTAATTTGAATTTTTCTATTTGGTTTCATTTGGGGCGTATTTCAGCTAATTTAATCGTTTCCTTTTTTTTTTTGGACAAATGGTCCACAATGAGTTAATTTGTTTGATTCGAAAGGAGATGGCAATATTTTTTTATTAATACCCTAAAAAAAAAAAACTATTTTTACCTTTTTTTGTTTCGCCGTCTCTTCGACTATTGGTTTAGGCCATTTCAGTAAGTTTTTAATTGCGTGTAACGAATTCGCATTCAAATGTTTAAGCGTTCATCTCTTCGTTATACGTAGTTCACTTGAGTTTATTTTGGTTATTCCCATACAAGTGGTGTTGGTGGGAGTGTACCCTTTATTTTATTTGTTCCCGTACAAGTGGTGTTGTTGGGAATACTCCCTTTATTTGGAGTTACTGGTAACAAATTCGCATTAAAATATTTGAACGTACATACTTGTACTTGTTATACAGTAAGTTCACTTTATTGTTGATTGTACTTGATTAAAAAATGCTTCGTCCTGCAAGGACAAAGTAAATCAAGTCAGCATACTACTAGCTTTGACTAGTGCGTGTGTTTTTATTTAAGTCTTGGATCCAAGTTGTTGATTTTATTGATTCGCATACCGCTGGTATGTCTGTCCCGGATACTAAAATAAATCCGTGACATTGGACATTGTTTGTGTTGATTGTGTTGAATTTGCATACCGTTGGTATGTATGTCTCGGACTGAAAATCCGTGACATTGTTGATGTAGATTTTTGAAAATTTTGACATTGAGTAAGTCCAGGTAAAATTTTCTTTGGCATCATTGCGTTTAATTTTCGATTTTATTTATTGAGTGAAACTTGATACTTCCTTCGTCGTGGCCAGACAAAGTGAGGTGAGATCTACACCACTATCTTTGGTTAGTGTGTATATCTTTGTTTTTGGAGTTTGTTTATATAAGTCCTGGATGAAAAGTCCATTGGTACTTTTGTATATAGTTGATTCGGTTTGAGTTTTTTTGTTATTAGTGGACGCACTATAACAATTTTTTTTAATTTAGTTTGCTTTTTTTTTTGAGTTTGCTTTTGTTGATTCTATCTTAGTTAGGTTAGGTTAATATAGGTTACAGTAGGTTAGGTCTACTTGTGTTGATTATATTTTTATTGGGTAGATATTACTAAAGGTGTTCTTGACATCTACCTTTTTTTTCAAAATTATATTTTTGTTTTAACGTTTTGGTTTTAAATTCATCTCTTGTCTTACTGGGAGTTTCCTAACATGGGAGATTTTCCGATGAGATTAATCCCGGAAGATTTTCAAGGAACTTTGGCCATCCTTTCTTCTTCTTTTTTTATTAATGAGTTTCGACTTGCAGTTGGATGTATTCCGATTGCTGGTTGGAAGCTTGATGAATTTTATTTTGATTATTGAATATACTGATTTGTTGGCCACCCGCCTATGCTGAGCTGGAAGCACTTATCTTTTCCGTTTCCAGAAACTTCAGCACTGGTCTGTTCCACCTTTTGGTTAGGCTAGAGCCATTTTCATAAAAATCTGCCATTGGTCGTTGTGCTTAAAAGCCAACGAACCTTACCTGGTGTCTACTCTTCAAGTCGAACATCCAGTTTAACTTTGTGTTATGAGACTACAGATGTTAGTCTTCTTCTTTTATGGTATCGTTCCATTTTATTTTTGTGGTGTCTATTCCGATTTCAAGCTGTGGTTTATCCCAAGTTAAAATCGTGGGGAGGCTGTGTAACGATGCAGAAACACGTTAATTTCTTAAAAGAATTCCATCTCACTTGGAGAAGAAAAAAGTCTCGTATCACCCTGTATGAGTGAAATTTCGCCGTGAAAAAGTTCCCAAGTAGAATCGTAATGTTCCTACGCTTTAGCGTAGATTGATTTATGTGTCATTTTTCTTACAGTCTCAAGAATGTTTATGCGATATGGACTATTCGAGAATTTAGGTGTTTACACAAGTGTCTGTTCCCTTGCGGTAAACAAAAAATACGACTGAACCTTGAGTGGGTCATTAGTGTTCACCATAAATCTGATCGGCTTTAAGATTCTCTTTAGAGTTAATTCGTTTTCCGTGTCAACTCGCATCCAAAGTAAACATTGAGAAATTGATCGTAGTTATCTAATAGCCTTGTTTGTTGTTCTTATTACTTAAGTCAGCTTAATTAGGAATGAATTATGATCAATCTTTTGGCGTGATCTAATGGAAACATCTTGCCAATGTAAACACTTTAAAACTTATTTATTTTCCAAACTAATAGTCGCATACTCAGGATTTGACGAAAAAGAATGACGACGCAAAAATATAAATCGTCGTATTTTGTTCTGATTTGCTAAACATTGTGTCATGCAAAACCACAGGGCTTAGCATTGGTTAATATTTGTCATCTGAAATCACGGTATCTCATTTTTGATTGGCTGGACTAACGTTTTGTGATATTTTGGGAGAAATGGTGCTTTTCAGGGTTGTTCTTGTTTCTGTAATTGGTTGCGTGATTCGTCAATTATTTCGTCATGCAAAGGACAATATTTGCTTGATTGGTTGGTCGGATCATGGTGTGTGAGCTGAAGGAGGGGTGGTATGTTTTCTAGGATAGGAGCGATGAGGAGGTAGCTAAGAGGAGGATTATCGATTAGCTAACGGGTGAGAGAGGTCGAACTTCTGATGATGTAGTGTCCAGTGATGTCTTCAAAAAACACTGGGAGAGTTTGCATTTAGGTGCAAATATGGAGATTGTGAATTTGGCTGCAGAGTTTGATGTCGGCAGTCAACGACCTTTATTTTCGTCTAGAGGACACCCCCTGTTCCTTTTGGAACACATTTCATATTAATCATTTAAGCAGTTCTTATTAATAACCATGGTGAAATGAAGTCGTGTATTTACGTCACAACAAGTTACTTAAGTTATTAAAACCAGTAAAGCATTGCTGAACTTTTCAAACTAAATACTTTTGTAAATTCGAAAATGTACCACATCAGTATTGTATTTTTGTGGTAGTAAAGTGAAAAGTGCTACGACCGTATACCTGGACTTTGCGTTGGAAGCTGCAGGACATTAAAGCGGAGACACAAAGGTACCTAATTAATGTTGTATTTATTTGTATTTGTGGACAATACCTCTTAAATGTAAAACCAGAAAGAGGTCAACTTTAACTTCTTTTTTTATAATTTTTTGTTTAATAAATAGTATTAATTTTCAATAATGTTGGCTTGTAAATAATTATCCATCTCCCTTCTCTCTGGTCAAGTGAGTAAGAAACAACCAGGTAGGTTTTATTTATCTTTTTTTCTTTATATACTTTATATTTATCTTGAAAAGATTATTTTTATTTAGTTGCCTTTTAATTTGTTGTTTGTTTTATCTAAAGAGTTTTTCTTTGTCTTCCCTTTTAAAACTAAAAGATCAAAGTGGCGCCCTTTTGGCTTAATATTGATTCATTGTTTATTTAATCCTTTTGTCCATTGTGTACTAATTTAGCTCTAGTAGCTATTTTCCTTTTTTTAATTTTTTTGTCTATTATTCATATATTTCCCAGCTAATAAGAAACTATAAAGAACCACCCCACACCTCTAACCGATTCTGAGCAACGGAGCCTTCGTTCATCCCATATGTGTTGACAATTTTTTCTCCTTTCCATTTTATTGCCACAACATCAGGACTTAGACAAGGAGACCCCTTATCACTGTTGCTATTGAATTTGCCCTTACAGAATCTGTAATAAATAAAATATCATCTGACAGGGCGATTTGCGAATCGAGGATTCAAAACTATTGCTGTCCTTTGCTGATGATCTAGGTGCATCTTACAGGAGACGTGAGAGAGGCGTTTTCACAACTCGAGGAAGAAACAGTTAGTCTGGGCATTCGAATAAATAAAGAGACGATAAAATAAATGCTATAAATAATAGTAAATAGTAACCAAAAATCCCAGACCAAGAGTTAGGCAGAACATAATTAATGACCACAACTTCGAAGTAGTAAAAGAGTTTAACTATCTAGGGGCGCTAATCACATATGACCACCACATATAAAAAGAAGTCTCAACAAGGATAGCTGCGTGGAATAGAGCATTATACACCCTATCATCATTATTAAGTTCTAAGCTTCTAAAAAGACAATCTAAATTTAAGACGATACATGTCAATTATTCGCAAAATTTTTACATATGGAAGTTAAACATGGATTCTACGTCAGCGGGAAATAAATAAGCTGCTAGTATTGGAAAGCAAAGTTCTCAGAATGATTTTTGGACGTCAAAGACAGTGGCGGCGCCTGGTGTAAAATATTGGGGGTGCACACATAATATTAAGATATAAAAAGACCTTGAGACCCTATTTCCGTAGGTAAAATTTTTTGAGTGTCGTCAAATTGTAAAAATCAAAAGACCTTATTAAAAATTACAATAAATAATGTATTTTATTGACTTAAAATTATAATTTAGTGTTTAAATGTTACAAGCAAGTTTTGAAACGAAAGTCAGTCGCCTTTTTTTTAGATAAATTATTCACAACCAAATTCAGTAAAATTTGGAATTTCTTGAATCATTTTTTTTAATTGAAAACATTGCGAGTGCAGTTAATCGATCCTGGCCTATAGCTATTCTAAGGAAAGTTTTGATACGTTTCACTGCAGAGAGACATCGTTCTGTTTCTGCAGTTGTCACTGGCATCGTAACAAGTAATTGAAGAATTCAAATTATTTCAGAAATATCATCTTGTAAATTATTTTTAATGAAAAATTTAGTTAAGTGGACTGTGCCGGATAGTTAAAATCGTATCTTCTATTTTATTCATTATGCTTCCTCTTCTCCAAATATGTGCTTCACACCTACACAATTTGTAAGTTTTTACACAAATCTCCATTTTAAATAATAATTTATAATCCCGACCTTTGCACTTTGGTACATTTTTAATTAACAAATTTGGTTTCGGCATTTTTAATTTTTCTTCTAAATATAATGAAGAAATTTTAATTGATTTTAAATATTCCACGCCAACATTTACATCCACAAATCCTTCCATTCTTAATATTGTTCCGAAATTCGAACTTCACGAAAGCAAAATTTAAAGGTACGTGTGCCGTGCACGTTAAAAACACCACAAGATCACATCAGATCACATCCAACTTGTGCTCTTGTGGCCATCTAAACTTGTGGGCTATAGCGGGTAGCGGGGCGGATGGTGAGTTGTATTTTGCCTTATGAAAAGTCATTGGGATAGGAACCAGCGTAAGAGCGGTGAACGAGGGGTTCTGTCTAAGGCCTCGCATCCGTGAAGTTTCTCCTTTGAAATAGAATAAAAATAATTAAATGTTACCTATTAGATACTTATAAACTCCTTGGATCTGTTATTTCGAATTTTAATTATTACTGTATAGTTAGATTAAAATGTTATTTATAGAATGATAAATTTTACATATATTAATGTTGGTGTGAAAATAATTTTGGGGGTTCACGTGCACATGTGCACTTATGGAGAAACCGCCACTGGTCAAAGAGATGGATTGACAAGAAAGTGGAGAAGGCGCCGCAAAGCTAAATTGGTGCAGGGCCGTAACTACCATTAGGGCAACCGGGGCAGTGCCCCGGACCCCCGATCAAGGGGGGCCCCGTGTATATATTTTAACAAGGAAAATAAAAATATGTATTTTAAAAGCCGATCCCAACAAAATATTTTCAAATGACACAATTTTAAAAAGACCGCAACATAGTTCTAATTTTTCACTAGGGAAATTAGCCTTTTAGACTAAAATGCCTTTGGAACAGAACAGGGCCCCTGAGGCCTGAGCTAAGCTAAGCTAAGCTAAGCCCCGAGACCTTAACATAAAAATTTAAATTATTACTTAAGAAATTAGTTCATCATCATCATCCAACCAATTCACGTCCACTGCTGGACATAGGTCTCCCCCAAGGTTCATAAATAGACAGGTTGCATGGTAACTTCCCACCAATCAGCGTCGAGAATCTAATGGCGGGAGTGACGTCACCCAGAATGCTGCATTCAAATTCATTCACTTCACTCATTGAAATGAACTCGGAAAGTAGGAATGTATTGAAAATGTGTATATTTAAAAAAAATACGTTTGGATTTTTAATAACTATTTATTTCATATATTCGTTAAAAAATGTGGTAGATACCTGTAGAGTTACAAAAATCATAGAATATAATTGCAATTAAATATATGCAGTAGAATAGCATTACTACTTAATTAAACAGAAGGAGATTCTTTCTTGTGTATATATGGGACTAAATCATTCAAATATCCTAGGTATATTAATAATGGGTTGAATACAATTTACTTTTTTAAATGATTTTGAGTAGGTATATAATAATTTTGAATTGGGGATACTGCATGTAGTACATTATTGTAAATTCCTCCTAACATGTAAACCATGGTGAAAAAGAGATTCAACTAAAGATTTATGTATCAAAATTAGTAGTTTTTCCCTTAAGTTTAACATAAGAGCATCTGATTACGTTAGGTACTGGATTATAATATCTAAAACTATTAAAACATTATGATTCCATTCAATAGGTACCTGTGAAATTTTACATTAACAGTAAATTATAAAAAAATACAATTTCAGCGCAATAAAGGGAATTTTGCCCATTTTATATATTCATTTAGTTTATAATTGTTTATTTAAACGATCTTCAGATGGCTGCAATATTGGTTATAATTTTATATGAAACAATTACATATAATAGATCTATTATCTATAGACTTAATTAGATATATTGTTCAATAAGTCTAAGCAGATTGTAACCTACACAGATGATGTAAACTTGATGTGAAGAACCGCAAGAGACATTACAGAACTGTAATGTCTCTATACACGAATGTCCTTTACTATACATACAATACAGCAGAAAGAAAATCCAGTAAAGTAAGTAGGTACTTAATACAACCACATTAAAATGTATCTTAACACTTGTAAAAGAGTTTTCGGCTAAAGTTATTATACTAAAAACACTTAATAATATCTATAGATACATTATATCTTAAGATATAAACACAAATTAAAACACTAACGATATTTAATAACAAAATATAGCCTCCAAACCACGTATCCTATTATGTTTACAAACAAATCGTAAAATTGATCGTCTGGGTGACGTCACGATGACAATATTTCATTTGTCAATGTCAAAGTTACCATACAACCTATGGTATAGGGACCTTGGGTCTCCCCCAATTGTTTCCACACTTCACGGTTTTGTGCTGATTGTTGCCAGATTTTACTAATCCGCCTGATATCATCTGTCCATCGTGTAGGCGGCCTTCCTCTACTGCGTTTATCTTCTCTTGGTCTCCATTTCATCAGGTTTCGTGTCCATCTTGAATCTTTCAGCCTGGCGACGTATCCTACCCAGTTCCATTTAAGCCTGGTGATACTTTCTATAACATCTATAACATTCTATAACATCTATAACATCTATAACATTCTATAACATCAAGAAATTAGTTATTTCGGCGTAACAAAACCTAAAATGCCATTGGAAGAGTGGGGCCCGGGCTAAGCTAGGGCCCCGAGACCTTTCGTAAACATATAAATTGTGACTGAGGAAATTAGCTATTTTGGCGAACTAAAAACTAAAATGCAACCGGAATAGGGACCCCAGATCCCAGCTACTTTGTCTTAATCAATTTACTCCAGACCACATCTTGGTACGTGAAAGGAACCACATATTGAAGAGAAAGGTATACATAACATAAAATGAGCACATTAGGATTAGTCCCACCATAGTTCAGAGAAATAAGGAAAAAAATATCCTGTTGGTGACACAACCCCCTCCAGGCCTAAACCAAATTTTTTGAGTAGTACGGACATCATGTTAATAACCTATATTACGTTTCCTGCACAGATTTTGATGATATAGGTACATAGTTATAAACAAATGAAGATCAAAAAACGGTAAATTTTCGCTTTTTTCGTCTATTACCAAAAAGTTAGGCATTTTAAACAAATTTTAGAGTAAGAAGCTTAAAAATCGTATAAAAAACTTCAACATGGCGTTCGCTGAATTTACAAAATAAATCATAAATTTTGAGTTTTTATAAATATTCATAACTTATGTAAAAATTAACTTAGAACCTTCTTATTTCACGAAATGCTAAGACTTATGGTGCTTAAATCATACCCTAAATTTCAAAGCAATTGGTCAAATAGTTTAAAAGTTATTTAATTTGTTTATCTCAAATTCTTTTTTGCAACACTATAAGTGAGAAAATGACGAAGTTACAGTAATACTTTGGATAGTTTATGAATGAAGAAGATTTACAGTATTAATTTAATGTAAAAAAATTACAAAAAAATAATTCTAAATATTACAAAACTATTTTGCAAGAACATGTGAATTTAAAAAACGGGCCTAACTTCGTCCCTAATTGTCCTAGAACAATTGTTTTTCTTTGTAATTGTGTATAAAAATATAGTCTTTGTAAATATGGAAAATAATTTTTCTACGGGTAACGGTTAAAAAGTTATTCTAATTGTTTATAAGCAAGCAAATATTCGACATGATTTGCAAAATAATTTTACACTGTTTAAAATTATTTTTGTCATTTTTTTTTAATTAAGTTAATAGTATGAACATTCTTCTTTTATAAACTGTCCGAAGTATTACTGTAACCTCATAATTTTCTGACTTTAGTGATGCAAAAAAATGAATTGCTTTGAAATTTAGGGAATGATTTAAGCACCAGAAGTCTCAGCATTCCGTGTAACAGGAAGGTTCTAAGTTAATTTTTACATAAGTTATGAATACATATTTATAAAAACGCAAAATTTATGATTTATTTTGCAATTTTCTAAGCAACCAATAAGGATAGACATATTCAGCTAACGCCATATTGAAGTTTTTTATACGACTTTTAAGTTTCTTACTCTTAAATTTGTTTAAAATGCTTAACTTTTTGGCAATAGACGAAAAAAGCAAAAATTTACGGTTTTTTGATCTTAATT
This sequence comes from Diabrotica virgifera virgifera, assembly GCF_917563875.1. NCBI lineage: Eukaryota > Metazoa > Arthropoda > Insecta > Coleoptera > Chrysomelidae > Diabrotica > Diabrotica virgifera. The sequence goes on along the minus strand of NC_065446.1, from coordinate 64,614,112 downwards.
TGTTTATAACTATGTATATCATCAAAATCGGCTGCAGGAAACATATAGGTTATTATTATAGATGTCCATACTACTCAAAAAATTGGTTTCGACCTGGAGGGGATGTGTCACGAGTCACGAGAAAAATCTTATTTTTCTGGACTACCAGTACACTGACCAGCTTCACTGAGTGTGCTTGACTCACACTGCAGTAGCTTAAGGCACCTATGTATAGTTATTGCAGGACATGCTGAAAAAAAAGAAAGAAGAGAGTGTGGTGTTCACATAGGAGGGAAAATGCGCTTTCAAGGGGTTAAATATCCAACATTTTTCCGGACCCCTCCCTTGCACGGGGGGTAAATTCCCCAGACCTCCCGGTAGGGGGCTCCCAGATCACATTTGCCCCGGGGCCCCCAATATTGTAGTTATGGCCCTGAATTGGTGACTGTGTATTTACTGAAAACATCGTCAGATATAATATGAAAGCAAAGATAAAATGGGCAGGTTATGTGGAAAGATCAGACGAAGATCAGAAAGTGGAAAGATCAGACTGAAACAGAGCGTAGTTATAGCACATACTCTTTCATACATAATAAAAGAAGAAATAGACTGACTATAGATCAAGCAGGGAAGTTAATGTTTAAGTTAATAGCTCATAATGAAAAACTCCTAAAATAATAGGTTTGTTCTAGCATCAGTTTCAAACGGTTTGAAACGATCAGCGAATAGTCCACCAGCGCGAGTAGAGGGGATAGCCCTGGTGACTGTATTATGTTCTCTCACTGACCAACTGTTTGCTGACGGTTTCTGACTAGTTTGACTGTTTGCTAGAACAAACCTATTATAAACATGGAAAAATTGTATGTGATGAGAGTCTTTCTATAACTTATCTGTTGGAACCAGGGCAAGACTCTAAATCCATATCAGAAAATGAAAGATTAAGCCAGACGGAGAGGGAGCTTGAGTAACCTTGAGTAAGCTTGAGTACCTTGGCCACGTGATGCGTAACGAAGAAAAATATCGAGTTCTTCAACTCATCATGCAGGGCAAAATATTTGGCAGGAGAGGACCGGGACGCCGTCGTATCTCGTGGTTGAAAAACCTCCGACAATGGTTTGGGATAACCTCCGCGGAGCTGTTTCGCAGAGCAGTCAACAAAACAATGATAGCCTTGATGATCGCCAACATCCGGACCGGATAAGGCACTGAAGAAGAAGAAGAGAGGGACTCTTCATTATATTCTCTTCATAATACAGAGTCCAGCTTATGTGAAGAAAATGTCTCTGACTCACAAGACTAGAATCTTAGTTATTTATATATTTTATCTATATGAATACAGATTTGGGATTTGTCTGTCTACCAAATCTAATGTTTAAATTTTAATGACTAATAACAAATATTCAGAGTATTTTTTTAATTAAGTAAAATAAATTTTTGTAAGTATTCTTGGACATTTAATTTTTAACCGATTTTTTCTGTAGTCGTAATACAACAACAATAAGTAAAGCTAATTTACTGATTTGTATAATTAACTATAATACTTTTAATAAAATTGCAATATTTCCATAAGGTGGAACCTTATTTCCACACCCGAGAAGAGGTGGTACTTCATAGATATAAGAACACGTAGATTAGACAAGGTCCGAAAAATAGGGTAACGAGGAGCAGTTCAGGTCGGTGGTTTATCTATCTCTCTACCGGCGCTTAGCTTTCTCTCTCTATCTCTAGCACATGATGGCCGCTGCCTCTGTGTCTGTTTCGTTTCATTACTCCAACCTCTTGGTAGATACACTCAACACTCACACTCGTAAGACAGACAAAGATAGCGAGACCACCGTACTTGATATTGGCGTTACACTCCGATGCATTGAATGGCATATCCCTAGCCTGGTCTATTGTTAATATGTCTATGTGGTACTCACTCACAGGACAAAAGCACACATCAACAAAATATCATTTTTTTTCTTTGACATGTTAGACATCTTTATGCCAAATTTCATGTCAATCCAAGCGGTTCTTATATTGGTTAGGATTGGACTATAAGCGCGAGCTTATTTTTCAGATTCTATGAAAGTAAATCATTTTAGCCAAAAAATTATCAAGACTGGTAATTTTATTTAAATTATACATTAAATAAGAATCTTGTTGTCAGTGTAAACAAAGAAATTAAAATAACTCGAGAAAAACAATTCAACATTTCAAATGTATTTACAAGGAATTTAGAGAATGGTAATAACCATTTTGAAGTAGTACAAGTCAAATAGGTTTTTATTGTATTGGCTGACTTTTTAATTGATAATAAAAACACTGTAGTTATTTTACTTTTTAAGTATTATCTTTTACCTGAGATCATTCACGAGAAGAATCATTTTAATATTAAGGTAAAGCTAGTGGTAGGGGAGCCCAAGCGGGGATTTTTGCAGTTACTCGAGCGCGTCTGATTATTACATGGGGACAAACCTTGTACCCTGAAAATGTACCTCTACCATATATTGGCTCTTAATGCAGGGGAGTTAGTTAAGGGGGGGCCGAAAAAAAATCTATCCTTAGAAAAACTCGAAATCGTCAGATTAAGATAAGGTAAGTTAAGTACATGCACAACAGTGTATATTTCAAAAATCTGACGATTTGAGCGCGTGGTAAAAGGAAATGGGTGAGTCCCAAAGTTTCACAAGAAAAAAGCGAATATTTCGCGAAATGAATGACAGATCAAAAAACCTAAAAAATACCTAGATACTCAATATTTTTCAAAAATCTATCGAATTATATCAAACACGACTTCCCACGGAGAGGGGTGGGGGGTAAATTTAATATTTTAAATACTAATCACGCGATATTTCGCGAAATGAAGATCAGATCGAAAAACTGAAAAAACACTTATTCAATAATTTTGAAAAATCTATCGAATGGCACCAAACACGAGCCTCCACGGAGGTGGGGTGGGGGGTTACTTTAAATTCTTAAAAGGGAGCTCCCATTTTTTTATTGTAAATTTTGATTCCTTACGTAAAAATAAGTAACTTTTATTCGAGACATTTTTTCGAATTATGGATAGATTACGCTACAATCTAAAAAAACGATTTGGAAATAGAAAATTAAATTAAAAGTGGACAAGTCCCCACTAAAATTGAAAACTTTACTTAACTTTTTTTGGTTTTATGACCTACTCTTCACAACCCAATAGGTCCCCAAAGCGCTCGAGTGACTGCACATTTAGCATACTTTGCTCCCCTACCATAGGATAGTCTGCGCTGATTTAGAAAAAATAGCACACATTTTAGTTTTCCAAAGTTTAATGTGAAAATGTGTTACGTGGGGTTATTTAGGATGTTAGTTATAATTAAAATACCTCAAATGCAAACCTCATATTAAAAAAAACATGAGATCTAAAAAAGTGTTTTTGCGCAATCTCTTCTACCCGGGTAGGTGAGATTACCCGCAAGGGTAGGAGAGCTTGCACTTATTCAGAAAAACAGTTATTTATTTCATTGGACATGTCATGACATTTCATTTGAATTTTTAGTTCGCATCTCTAGACGACCACAATTTTAGTATGATACAATTGATCCAAAAAAGGCATAACCCAGACATCCAAAGTGAAAGTTTTCCTATAACACCAAATTGTTCTATATGGTCCACATATTCTTCAGTAAAAAGTTACACCATTTTGAGGATCGGGTTTGTGGGGGAGGCGGGAGAGAAGTCGGTAAATTAGTAGTTTATCTTATTAGTAGTTTATAAGATCCTTTTATCAGAAATTTGACAGGATAAACAAGGAAATACAATTCAATCAGAACATGAAATAATACAAAGATGGAAAGAACACTTCTAGGAAATATACTCCAAACACGAGGAAACACCAGATATAGACGAAGAAATGTAATACAGGACTTACACATTAGCACAGATGAAATTACGAAAGCAGAAATACAAAACACCCTGAAACAAATAAAAAATGGCAAAGCCACTGGAAACGACAACCTACCGATAGATTTAATAAAGGCCGACACAAGCGAATCAGTAGAAATTTTGCATAAACTCTTTAACAAGATATGGACCGACGCGGATCTCCCAAAGGAATTAAACGAGGGTATAATCATTAAGATACCAAAAAAGAGCGATTTAAGTAAATGCGATAATAGACAAGGCGAAAACGACGGGTCCGTTGGGAAAAATATGAGATTTTTTTGCATAATCACATTCGTGAGACATCCCAGAATAAGGTTCAAGAAGTCGCCCACGTGAAAATTAGTTAATTTTTTTTTAACAATTTTTTTTAATCAAATTGCAAAAATCAATATTTTTGGCTCGGACAATTTTTTTGTAGGTTTTTTGGACCAGTCTGGATAAAAAAGGTCTCTTATAATTTTTTTCTAAAGTTGATCGTTTTCGAGTTATAACCAATTTAAAATTGAAAAAAACGAAAAATTGCGATTTTCAAGGCTTAATAACTCGGTTAAAAGTTATTATTATGAAAGTCAGAAAATGACTAAATCAAAGTTTAATGCCCCCCTACAAGATGCTGAAGAAAATTTTTTTCAATATTTTGTTACTAAGCTGTTATTTTTAAGTAATAATAATGAGCGACATGAACGTGGTAGGCGGCCGTAAATGTAAGTGCAAGAAAGATGCATAATTTGGACTGCCGGAGTGGCATCTCTCTCGCACTCAGCATTTACGGCCGCCTACCACGTGCATGGCGCTCAATATTATTACTTAAAAATAACAGCTTAGTAATAAAATAATGACAAAAATTTCTTCAGGATCTTGTAGGGGGGCATTAAACTTTGATTTAGTTACTTTCTGACTTTCATAGTAATAACTTTTGACCGAGTTATTAAGCCTTGAAAATCGCTATTTTTCGTTTTTTTTTTTTTAATTTTAAATTGCTTATAACTCGAAAACGATCAACTTTAGAGAAAAATTATAAGAGAACTTTTTTATCCAGAATGGTCCAAAAAATCTACAAAAAAAATTGTTCGAGCCAAAAATATTGATTTTTGCAATTTGATTTAAAAATTTTTTTTTTTTTTAATTTAACCACTTTTCACGTGGGCCACTTCTTGAACCTTATTCTGGGATGTCTCACGAATATGATTATGCAAAAAAATCTCATGGGAATGTTTTTCCCAACGAACCCTCCGTTTTCGCCTTGTCTATAATTGGCGAGCAATAACACTGCTTAGTGCCACATCCAAAATAATGTCCAAGATCATATTGAATAGACTGAAGCCGGAGCTAGACCAGAAACTAAAAAGCAACCAAGCAGGCTTTCGCGCTAAACGCTCCACTATCGACCACATGTGTACTCTAAGAATTATCTTGGAACAAGCTAGTGAATGGCAAAAAAATATAAAAAAAATGATTATTGACTTCGAAAAGGCCTTCCTTAGTGTCAATAGACAACAAATGTGGAAGATTCATAAACTGTATGGACTACCAATGAAATATATCAACTTGATCAGACTATTCTACAAGGAATATAGAGCCATAATGGAACATGCGGGAGAAATGGTAGAAGATATAGCTATATAAAGTGGAGATAAACAAGGATGCGTGCTCTCCCCGACATTATTACTAATAATAACGGATTGGATCATGCAGAAAGTAAACGATAAAAAAGCAGGTATTATTAGGTTGAATTTGCATGACCACTTGGAGGACTTCGAGTTCGCAGACATTTGTCTTCTAACCGAACACAGCAGCCATATGCAAAAGAAGATCGACAAGCTCTCAAAATACTCCAACCTAATGGGCCTGAAGATAAATACAAAAAAAAATAAACTCTTGAAAAACAGCAACCAAGAAACAAAAATTGTAATAAATGGAAGACAAATATAATAGGTAGATAACTTTACATATCTCGGATCAATCATAGAAAAAAAAAGGTGGTAGTAGATCAGATGTAGAAAAAGAATAGTAAAGGCACAACATGCCTATAACTTATTACCAGAAAATCTGGAACACACACGATATATAAGAATTAACCAAAATCAAAATATTTAACAGCAGCATTAAGAGTATACCTATTATTGTATTTCGCAGAATCATGGAGACAGGAAGAGACAACTACTAAAAAATTACAATTCTTTATAAATAAATCGTTAAAAAAATCCTGAAAATATACTGGCCGGATAAAATAACAAACATAGATCTATGGAGGAGAATAAAACAAGAGAAAATAGCAGTCACGATTAAAAGAAAAAAATGAAAATGGATTGGACATACTCTAAGGAAAGACCGAAATAAAATAATCAGACAAGCACTCGAATACCAACCAGGCGGAAGAAGAAGAAGAGGAAGACCCGATAATAGCTGGAGAAGAACTGTAACAAGAGATCATGAAAGAATTGGCTTGAGATGCAGAGAAGTCAAACAGAGAGCGAGAAAAAGAGATGAATGGAAAAGACTTGTAGAGGAAATACTCCATAAGGAGGAAAGGCAATAGAAAGAGAAAGATACTTCCGGAGTTTATTTGTCATATTTTTACACAAATTTATGTTTTCATACACAATTTGTCAGAATTACAATAAATTAATTTCTTCTTCTTAAAGTGCCCTCTCCTCAATTGAGGTGGGCTACCTCAATTGCAAACTTTTAACCTCTTTAAAATGTAGCCCAGTCCATTATCGTTTCTTAGCCACGATAGTTTTTCCTACCTAGTCTACTTTTCCCCTCGATCGTTCCTTTAAGTTGAGCATATTGATACCTACGATTTCTCAGTATGTGGCCTAGGTACATGTTTTTCTAACTTTCACTGTGTTAAAAAGTTTTAGTTCCTTGCCTATTCTATGCAGCACTTCTTCGTTTGAGGTATGCATAGTGATGAAATTTTGAGGATTATCCGGCCGATCCTCATTTCAAAGGCCTTCAATTTATTTGCGGTTGACGTTTTAAGGGTCCACGTTTCAACTGCATACAGAAGAGTTGACCAGATGTAGCATTTTGATAAACGTAGTCAAATTTCGAGCATCATTCGAGAACTACACCGCAGCATCTTGATTTTTTCGAAATCTTTTCTGACCTATTCTATTCTTGATCTTATTGCCAGATCAGGATTTAGAATACTATCGATCCAATATCCCAGCTACTTAAACTTGTTGACTTGTTCTAAAAAGTGCCCGTTTATTGTGCGATGTACATGTATATTTTGGTTTTTCGGATTGACATCACTGTGAATATCTAAGGGCCGGTATTTCCAACCTCACTTAAGCCAAAGCTTACTTTAAGCCTTTGCTTAAGCTTAGATGCCTGTATTTCCACTTCAATTTGAGGCTTAAGCCTAGGCTTAAACCAAATAATTTTAAGCTCGCGCGGGAGTTGGTTTAAGCCGTTGCTTAAAATTTGTTTTCTGTTTTTTGAGGTTATTTCTATAGCTTATTAATTATAGAGTTGTTTTGAAAACCAACTTTTAAGTAATAACGTTATTATTGGATTATTAAATAATAATCTATTAATTTATTAATCGTAATAACGATTATTAAAATTCTTACTACTTTTGGAAGGTGTAGGCACATGAAAATTGTTTATTTCTACAATGCTTGGTAGGTATATTTATTTTACAAAAATAAACTTACATTCCAATTTGACATTTTAAGGAATATATCCAATAAACAAAATTACAAAGACAGATCTATTGCTTATGCAAAATAACAATAAAAATATAACCAGAGAAAATATAGACAATAAACTAAAAACTCATGTACCATGTACACAAAATTAAGTGAAGTAAAAATAACATTGTTACAGATGACAAGATAAAATTAAATGTCAACAGTAGTGGTTTTTACCTCAGAACAGTTAGCTCTGGCAATTTGACGTATTCAGAGGTACCAAACCAATTAACTTTACAGCTGAGCATCAGTTTAGTTAAAACAATGATGGAAATACGGCACCCAGCTTAAGCTTCTCCTTAACTTTTGACACAGGCTTAGCTAAGCAAAAGCTTAAGTAGCTATTGAAATATCGGCCCTTAGTGTTTATTTTAATACCGAAAGGTTTATTTTCATTGGTGCTGCTGTTTTTTTTTTTGAATGACACTTGAATATTCAATGCATGTAGAAACCGCATAAAGCAGTCAATTCAAACGTGTATTTAAGGGCGAAGGCGCAAAATTTCGGCTCCAGTGCTTTTAAAATGCATTCACTTTTTTTGAATACGGAGAAAAGTAATCAATATTTTTAAAAAGTTAAACGCAGAATGAAAGATTACATTATTGCCTATGGGAGGAAGTACCTTAGAATAAACAAAAAGTTTCTTTTGAATGAGATATTTGAAATTAAAAATCACACTAAATGTTTTCTTTTGTTTTTTTTTTCAGTCCTGTAACTGAACTTTAGGCCCTCGGTTATAACGTAATCTTTCTTTCAACGTTTAAATTTTTCAAAAATACTTATTAGTTTTCTTAAGATTCGAAAAAAAAATAAATACCCTCTTAATAGTTTACTGGCGTTCCTTTTCAATTTTTATTGTCTAAATAAGTTCGATAAAAGAGATAATGATGAAATAAGTTCGATAAAATCATGAACCTTTTTACAATTTTTTCTTTATAAAGATTTGAAACTATTCACAAGTAAAATTTTAACATTTAACGTCATAATAAACTAATCTCATGTAGATTAAACAGATTTTGTTTATCAATAAAATAATTATTATTTTTTTCTATTATGGTAATTAAAGGTATTTTACATGGTGTGAAGTGTATTATCTAAATTGGCACTCAGTTGCGGTATTGCATGACTTGGCGAATATAATTTGAATGCTAAGTTTGTAGATTGTGATACCAAATCTATTCGAACTTCTAAGCAAAAAGTTAATAGTAGATTTATTTCATGTTTTTTGTTTTAATTGTTGGTCTTTTAACTAAAGATACTTATATCTGTTCTGTGTTTGCAGAAATATATATTTTTTACCAAATATGTTTTTACTTTGTTGATGAAAATATATCTATTTTCTAAATTCCATTTACCTGCTGTTGGTTTCTTTACATACGATGGCCTCTATGTAGCATAAGGACATCAAAAAGGTAACCTGGCAGTGGCGTACCGATAGATCAGCGGACCCTAGTTCCAGTTGGGATGCAGGCCAGTCCGCGTCCGCCCAATAAAAACACACATTGTATATCAAAAGTTTTTAATAAACATTAAATATAAATCATCATATTATATTTATCATAAACTATTTAGACAAGGCGGAAACGGCGGGTTCCGCCATAATCACATTCGTGAGACATCCCAGAATAAGGTTCAAGAAGTCGCCCACGTGAAAAGTGGGCCAATTTTTTTTAACAATTTTTTTTTTAATCAAATTGCAAAAATCAATATTTTTGGCGCGGACTATTTTTTTAGGTTTTCTGGACCATTCTGGACAAAAAAGCTCTCTTATAATTTTTCTCTAAAGTTGATCTTTTTCGAGTTATAAGCAATTTAAAATTTGAAAAACGCGAAAATGGCCATTTTTAAGACTTAATAACTCAGTTAAAAATTATTATTATGAAAGTCAGAAAGTGACTAAATCAAAGTTTAAAGTCGCCACTACATGATCCTGAAGAAATCTGTGTCATTAATTTACTACTAGGCTGTTATTTTTAATTAATAACAATGAGCGGTTAGATCGTATTGACGCCGCTGTAAATGTGAGTGCGAGTAAGATGCACAATTGGACTGCTGGAATGGCTTCTCTCTCGCACTCAGAATTTACAGCGGCCGCACACGTGCATGGCGCTTATTATTATTATTACTTAAAAATAACAGGCTTACTAATAAAATAATGACAAAAATTTCTTCAGGATCTTGTAGGGCGGCTTTAAACTTTGATTTAGTCATATATTAACTTTCATAATAATAACTTTTAACCGAGTTATTAAGCCTTGAAAATCGCCATTTTTCGTTTTTTCAATTTTAAATTGCTTATAAGTCGAAAACGATCAACTTTAGAGAAAAATTATAAGAGACCTTTTTTGTCCAGAATGGTCCAAAAAATTAAAGAAAAAATTGTTCGGGCCAAAAATATTGATTCTTGCAATTTGGTTAAAAAAAATGTTAAAAAAAATTGGCCCACTTTTCACGTGGGCGACTTCTTGAACCTTATTCTAGGATATCTCACCAATGTGATTATGCAAAAAAATCTCATGGGAATATTTTTCCCTTCGAACCCGCCGTTTTCGCCTTGTCTAATTAAATATACACTTTTATGAAAACTCTAGCTAATTTACTTATAGTCCTGTCGCCAGGGGGTACAACGGCCTCCTTAATTCAGATGGACTTACCCAAGTTTTTTTTATTTATTTTGACCCGTAGAATACGAATTTTTTGTTGATCCGGATGTCGATGAGACTGTTATAGACAAAGAACTTGAGGAATTACATAACAGTGACTTCTCGCAAAACAAAACATCTTTTTGTATTTTTTGGGTCATTCTAGGCAAAAAATGCTCTGACAACTTTTTACGTAGGATGCATAGTTTTCGAGATAACCGCGGTTGAACTTTCAAAAATCGAAAAATTGCAATTTTTGAACCCGAATAACTTTTGGTTAAAAAATAAAGTAGCAATTCTGCTTACCGCATTTGAAAGTTTAAGTCAAATTATATCGGTTTTGATTATTTTCATTGCTAAAAATTTATTATTTTATTGGTAAACAAAGCTATAAACACCTAGTGCGTGAGTGATGTTTTCAATGATTTCTCATTTAAAATCTAACGAGTAGGTAGAGTAGCTACAAGTGCAAGCGAGGCAATTTCTACGTAGCATGCGTTAAAACGCATGTATTAGGCACGGGAAACACTATGTGTTTATAACTTTGTTCAGCAGTAAAAAAATTAATTTTTAGCAATGCAAATAATCAAAACCGATATAATTTGACTTAAACTTTCAAATGCGGTAAGCAAAATTGCTACTTTATTTTTTAATCAAAAGTTATTCGGGTTCAAAAATTGCAATTTTTCGATTTTTTGAAAGTTCAACCGCGGTTATCTCGAAAACTATGCATTCTACGAAAAAACTTGTAGGAATATTTTTTGCTTAAAATGACCCAAAAAATACAAAAATATGTTTTGTTTTGCGAGAAATCGCTGTTATGTAATTCCTCAAGTTCTTTGTCTATAACAATCTTATCGACATCCGGATCAACTGTTACCCAAAAAATTCGTATTCTACGGGTCAAAATATATAAAAAAAACTTGGGTAAGTCCATCTGAATTAAGGAGGCCGTTGTACCCTCCCCCTGGCGACAGGACTATTACGGTTTTTGCTGTAAATTTTAAAAAACCGCTAGGATTAAGATGAAATTTGGATTAAGATGAAAAACATATGTTCAAAATATGTCCAAAAAAGGATAAACTTACTAATTCAAATAACTTTTGCCCTATAGAGTTTTTTCACTAAGTTAATATTTTTCGAGTTATTTGTGAGTAAATATGTTCATTTTTCAACAAAAAAAAAACACGTTTTGAGACGGTTATTCGCAAATAACTCAAAAAGTAAGTATTTATCGATAAAAATATTCTTAGTAAAAATATCGTTGATTGAAATATTGATATGGGCTCCAATACCTCATTCAACGCGTATATAAAAGTAAAAAAAGGTGTATATACGAAGTCTGTAGAACCAGTAAGAACGGAGTTGTAGGTAATGAAAAGTAGGTTCTTATTCGTCAAATTCCAAATCGAATATTTTAACGTAAAATAACCAAAAAATGAAGAACTTTTCAGGAAAAACTCATATGCTTCTTTTTATGAGCATTTTTCAGTGCATCACAAATGATAGAAAAAAAGGTAAGTCCGTGATAATACACATTTATTCTAACATGACATTTTAGTTAAATCTAACAGTTGTCATATTTTATTTGCAATTTGGCATAAAAACAAATCAATTCTGTTTATTGCATTTATAAAATGGTATTTTCTTTGATTTGTATAGTCTTAAAATTGTACAGATTATATTCGCTATAGCGCTATCTATTGTCAACTAGAATAAATGTTGCGAATGTCACCGACGAAATGTAATCACCGACGTGCGTTTTTTTTTTCTGTCACATACAATTTAATGCGTTAGAAACAAATCGAAAAACTGTGACGCACTGAAAGATCCTCATGAGAAAAAGTATAGTAAGCAAGTTACGCTCAAAATAAAGTTGGTTCACAAGTTACTTTACTTACGTATAATTTATATAAATATAATGCAAGTTTCATCGGTTCTAAGGGCTTATTGTTTTAAAAATTTGGTTTTAAAATATTTTTTTGAAGTTATACTTCTTTACGATCGAGAGTGAAATTTTATAATTCCGGGCGCACGCGCACACAGACAGTATTAGTATGGTATAACTAGACCCAAACCCAGACATCCAAAGTGAAAGTTCTCCTCCAACACCAAATTGTTCTATATGGTCCACATAATGTTCAGAAAAAAGTCACACCATTTTGAGCGTCGGGTTTGGGGGGGAGAGGGGGGAGAAGTCGGTAAATTAGTAGTTTTTTTAAGATTTTTGTAAATATTTCTAAAACTATACGATTTAGCATAAACAAACTTCTATACAAAAATGTTCTACATTAAATTTAAAATAAAAAAGGCCCTATGCATAATCATTCTAAAATGAACGGTTTCAAAGTTACGGAGGTAATATAGTATAATTGGTCCAAAAAAAGGCCTAACCTAAACATCCAAAGTAAAAGTTTTCCTCCAACACCAAATTGTTCTATATGGTCCACATATTGTTCAGTAAAAAGTTACACCATTTTGAGCTTCCGGTTTTGGGGGGGGGGAGATGGGGGAGAAGTCGGTAAATTAGTAGTTTTTTAAAGTTTTTCGTAAATATTTCTAAAACTATGCTATAGCGTAAACAATTTTCTATACAAAAATGTTTTACATAAAATTTAAAACAAAAAAGGTCCTATACATAATTGTTATAAAATCAACGGTTCAAGAGTTACGGAGGGTGAAAAGTGGAGGGTTTCGATACTTTTTATATTTTTTGGGCATATTTCTACTGATTTTCTTTAGCAGGATTGGGTTGTATAAATCAAATATGCTATTTCAGTAGCCGATCGTATGTTAGTGATAAGCCCTTGAAGAAACGTCAACCTCACCATCCAAAATCATCATCAATTGCACAAAAACTATAAAAAGGATCTAAAACCTCCACTTTTCACCCTTCGTAACTCTGGAACCGTTGAGTTTATAACAATTATGTATAGCACCTTTTTTGTTTTAAATTTTATGTAGAACATTTTTGTATAGAATATTGTTTGCACTAAAGTATAGTTTTAGATATATTGACGAAAAACGTAAAAAACTACGAATTTACCGACTTCTCCCCCATCTCCCCCCCCCCAAACCGGACGCTCAAAATGGTGTAACCTTTTACTGAACCATAGGTGGACCATATAGAACAATTTGGTGTTGGAGGAAAACTTTTATTTTTGATGTCTGGGTTAGGCCTTTTTTTGGACCAATTATGTTATACTACCTCTGTAACTTTGGAACCGTTCATTTTAGAAGGATTATGCATTGACCTTTTTTATTTCAAATTTAATGTAGAACATTTTTGTATAGAAGGTTGTTCTTGCTAAACCGCATAGTTTTAGAAATATTGACGAAAAACGCAAAAAACTACGAATTTACCAATTTCTCCCCCCCCTCTCCCCCCAAACCCGACGCTCAAAATGGTGTGACTTTTTTCTGAACATTATGTGGACCATATAGAGCAATTTGGTGTTGGAGCAGAACTTTCACTTTGGATGTCTGGGTTATGCCATCTTTTGGATCAATCTTATCATACTATATGTATTTCGTTGCTAATCTTTCAAGATATGTATGTATCAGCATTGTCAGCGCAAATAAGTCATATTATATCATATAAAAGGATATTATAGTGTTCTTAGTAAATGTATTATTTATTATAATTTTTGTCTTTGGATTTGTCTTCCTCGGGAATAAGATATTTTATAATAATAGTAAGTATATTTAAAGTATTTTTGTACACTTCACTTGGTCTATTAAATTTGTCAGTATGTATGAGAAATCTTGTAACCTGTCAAAGCAAAAGTTATATTGGTATATAGCCCAGTGATAGAGCGTGTGATTGGAGATCAAGAGGTCCCGGGTTCAAATCCCGGACGATTCATATTCTTTTTTTTATATTTGAAGTATCGTTTTAATAAAATTTTTTCAAAAGTGGTAGGTAAAGAAAGTTGGTTTAATATTTAAATAAAATACAAATAACCTGTTAAGTCTATTAATTTCATTGAAATCATAATAATAGAAGTATAACTTGTTACGTGCGTACAAAGTACACACACATTCTTTTTTTTATTTTTAATTTTGAAACTAAAAATCACAGAAAGTAAAAATATAGGTTTTGCTTTTCTCAATATTTTGGATTTTTTGTTTTTCTGTAAGGCAAAAATTGGTTAAGATCTGGCTGTTCAAAATTTGCATATACTCGTGATTATTGACTAGTTCAAACCCTTCAACAACAGCCCCTTCAAAAGTAAGCTCTTAGGAACGATGAAACTTACAGATCATATAAACAATACATACACGAGAAAGCAACTTGTGAAGTGGTAACGATTAACTTATGTGGGATGCTAATTAGGGTGTGTTTATTTTGATAACTTCCTTTCTTTTAATGCTAGAACCTTTTTTATGAAACAAAAATAAATGTTTTTTAAAACACTTTAAAAAAGTTGTTATGAGTTTTCCCCAAAATGTGCTTAATTTTTTGGTTATTTCACGTTGAAATATTCGATTTGGAATTTGGTGATTATAAACCTAATTTTCATTATTTACAACTCTTCTTACTAGGTCTAGGGATATCACGCGTACAGCATTTTTTTACTTTTTTATGGGCTATATCTTTGCCAAGAACGTCTTTTTCGATAAAATACTTACTTTTTGAGTTATTTGCAAAAAACGTCTAAAAACGTCTTTTTTTTATTGAAAAATGAACATACTTACTCGCAAATAACTCGAAAAGTATTAACTCAGTGAAAAATTGTTATAGAATAAAAGGTGCTCAGAATTAGTCAGTTTATCCATTTCCGGACCTATTTTGAACGTATATTTTTTCACCACCGAGAAGGGGTGAGAGTCACCCCCATGGCAAAAGCACACATCGGTACAATATCACATTTCTTCTTTGACATGTTACCGATGTGTGTGCCAAATTTCATGTCAATCTAAGCGGTTCTTTAAAATTTATAGGTTTTTAAAATTTTAAACAAGCTGAAATTGCGAGCATTATAATAACTAAAAAACTTTGTTTATTTACGTATTTTAATTCATAATATGGAAAATTTGTTATTATGACAAGTTGTTCAGAATTAAAAATTATGTTTTAATGTGCAATTATATCATTCTAATTTAAATGTTGTGAATTATAAAGGTAGGTACTTTACTCTTGATCGAAATTCATATTTTTTATATACCTCGTATAAAATTAATAAAAATTGATATATGATGGTTGCATCATAAATCTTAGACCATGAAAGGCTTTTTATGAAGAATAACTTTTCTTCGTCAAATTAAAAATAAAAGAGTTATAAATGAAAATGTTGTTGGTATCCATAATTTGAAAAAAATCTTCAAATATTTCTTCCATTAGAAGAAGGTAATTGCACATAAACCATAATTTTTTATTCCAAACAACATTTCATATAGTCGGTTCGCTAAACTCAGACACACTTGGCTAGTGATTTTAGTCAGTAATTTTGCCAATTCGACAAAAAGATAATTACTAAATAGTTAATAATTACTAAATAATTAATAATTTTGCCAATTGCGGCAAAATTGGCAAAAAACAAAAAAATTACCTACTAAAATCACTAGCGAGTTGTGTTTGAGTTTAGCGAACCGGCTATAATAACAATTTTCATTTCATGCCAAATGGAACAGCCCATTTATCATTAGGTAGTCCCATTAAAGGGGAGGCCGTATACGCATATAAACCTTTTTAAAGTTAATAAATTATTGCTTTCAAAATATACTCAAATTGTATTTTTCAATTCACTATTTCATATTAAATTCACTATCAAATGTCATTGATATTTTATTAATACATAATTTAAAATTTAGCTTGACATTCACGAAATATCAAACTCAAATGTAAAAAACCTAGGCGTTGCTTAACAAATTCAGATTAAAAAAACTAGCCTACTTATTATAAACGATTTCAGCTGACGGTTAGTGTGTAGGCGGAAAATAAAAGGATTATGACGTCACATTTTAGACTTTGAGGTCGATTATCTCGAAGACGGTTAGGGATATCGAAATGCCGTTTTCAGATTCGAATTCAGAAGACAAAATACATAAGCATCCATCGATAAATCTGCTCTAAGTATTGCAGGGGCGGCGACGCAATAACACACACACTTTGCTAATTTATAAACGAAAAGTTTTCGTTGAAAAGGTATTAAATATTAATTACCATTTATAAAAAAATTTGTGAATTGTTTTGCAAGTTTTTAAGCAAAAAATAAGGATAGAAAAATAAAAAAAAGCTCCATTTTGGTTTTATACGACTTTTTTATGAAGGTTCTTTCTTTCTATTAAGATTCTTATTCCCAAATTTGTTTCAAAGGCTTTATCTTAAAGGTTTACCAAAAAAAGTTTATTAATAGCAAGCTGAAAATGTGTTAATACCTTAATGGTGTCTAGCCGGATAAACTTTGATGTACGGGAACACTGGAACAGGGGAAGTTTTATCTGTGGAACAGGTTACAGGTTTCGAACGTCAGACTACGAAAACGTCCCATGTATTTTGTCGGAGAGAACTTCCAATTAATTTCTTACCCTTTCATTAAACTCTCATGCAAAAATCAGACTGTAATTTACCACCAACATAATTCTTATTAAGATGAAAGATGAAGTAGTTTTCAATCCTAATAGCAATAATAATAATATTTAAAAATATTAAAATTTTACTAAAAGATTTTTAAATTGAAAACTTATTGTGTGGGGATAAACTCTCGGTGTTGGTCAATTGGAGTATGGAGTAGCAGGCCTACGTTCTCTCCGATGAGACTCCAACAAGAGTCGAAAATCGTCGATTCAGAGAGCTAGGGATGGCGGTTGTTGACAAAACACCGGTCTTCGGTTATACCGGTTTTTTTTACCTACGGTTTAACCTGGCGGTTATAACCGGTCAAATAAAACCGGTTATTCTAAAAAGCGGCTTTCAGTTTTTTAGTCAATACCCAACAGGTTACATTTACATTGAGCTCTAGTTTGCGATACTCCATTCTAATCGATGTCAATCCATATCAGTATAGAAATCAGTCATCAATGTCAAATCGGTTTCGGTCAGCTTAAAATTTCTCATTCGCGCGTGGGTGGGTAAAAATTTTCCCATTTTCTGAATTCATTATCTTTTTAAATTATCCGGTTTTTCACCGGTTATAACTTTAAAATGAAAAAACCGGTTATAACCGGGACAAAAAAAACAACCGGTAAAACCGATTATTGCGAAGTAAAAACACCGGTTTTAGGTTATAACCGGTAGGTTTTTCCTATCCCTACAGAGGGCTGGACTGCGCTCCGTATTCTAATTGAAAAATAAGATTGTTTTGCCTTCGCATTGCAACTGAATAAAAATAGAATTTTTATTTTATTTTTACATTGGTTGTTACTTCTTTGAGTAACTAGGTCCATTTTCTGTTGGAATTTACCAGCTGAACAGAGGGGGTCGTGAATTTTAAGTTTTTGAATTCCCTCTTGTCTTCTTCGCTTTAGCATCCATCTGGCTTGCAAATTTTAGAAGCCTTGCAGGTGTCACCAAGAAAGTGGACCAATAAGTTTTCAATTTAAAAATATTTTAGTAATATTTTAATATTCTTAAATATTATTAATATTGCTATTAGGATTGAAAACTACTTCATCTTTCAATTGCCAGATGACGCTAGTCACCTAGTCCATTCACGTCAGTTGCGGTATGGAGGATAAACTCTCGGTGTTGGTCAATTGGAGTATGGAGTAGCAAGCGTACGTTCTCTCCGATGAGACTCCAACAAGAGTCGAAAATCGTCGATTCAGAGGGCTGGACTGCGCTCCGTATTCTAATTGAAAAATAAGAATGTTTTGCCTTCGCATTGCAACTGAATAAAAATGGAATTTTTATTTTATTTTTATAATTCTTACTATTTGACTGACATGTTCTATTTCGGACTTATTAAAATGGCCAACATATTTGTCGGTCAAACATTTCTTCATATATTACATAAATTTAAAATCACAAAGTTAAATCATAAACATGTCAGGATGACCCGTTCCACAATGATCAAAATCACGTTCTACAATTTAAATTTCCCCTGTTCCAGTGTTCCCATGCCTCAAAGTTTGTCCGACTACAGACACCATATGCAGGATCCAGGCCTATCACTTTTTGCTGATAGACGAAAAATTGACGTTAATATGTTAATAACTAATTAAGTCCAAAAAATCTAACACAACAAAAATATATTTTCCTTGTTATGGATGTCCAATGCCCATACTACTCAAAACAACTCTCCTTTACCTAGCTAGCCGGGTCAGAGTCACAAAAAAAATCTTATTTTCGTGGACTAATACTCGTTTTGATTTATTCTTCTACTTTTTAAAATAACCGATAAACCGGAACTCCGGGACAGTGTATATTTTAAGTTTATGGGAGTGTACATGGTGAGGAGTTATTGAAATCCGTACTGTTTATTCACATAAGCTTTGCAGTAGATGTAAACATTAGTTGACACCGGTGTCGTCATCAGTAACGAACGAGATGGCTATTTTGTTAGGTTTTTGAATATTTTAGGATAACAGTTATAATCACGTAAATTATTCATTAATTTAATTAGTATTATTATTTTTTCACTGTCTATGTATTTAATAATTGCCTAAAACAAGTTAAGTACTTCTTCTTCTTCTTCTTCTTCTTCTTCTTCTTCTTCTTCTTCTTCTTCTTCTTCTTCTTCTTCTTCTTCTTCTTCTTCTTCTTCTTCTTCTTCTTCTTCTTCTTCTTCTTCTTCTTCTTCTTATATTAGGCTTCATGACTTGTTCTTAACCCAGCTATCTAGCAACCTTTTAAAGGGCCTTCCTTCTCTTACCTGTTGGCTTTAAATCTCTGGCTATCGGGGCTATTCTCTCGCTGTCCATTCTCGTCACATGTTGACTCCACTCTCGCCTTCTCTGTCTTCCACTCTGTCTTGTGTGTTACAGAGATTTTTTATTCTGTCTCTCAATGTTTTCCCAGTTATTGACCTCAACGTTCTCATTTCTGATGTTCTCAGTATCCTCTTACTTTCTCCTGTGTCACATCTTGTTTCTATCGCGTACGTCATGATCGATCAGAAAACACATGATTTGTATATGCGTACTTTCCCCTTCAGCCTCATATCTTTATTTCTCCAGATGACATCCCTCAGATATCCTCACGTGTAATTGGCTTTATTTGCTTGCTTTGGAACGCTCTCTTTAACATCTCTATAGCAATAAGGTGATCCCAAATCCTTTTTTTAGTGCGTCACAGATTATCGAATTATCTCTAACGCATTACAGTTGAAAGTGACAGAAAAAAACGTACCTCTGTGATTACTACACATTGAACTTAGAAAATGATCAAAAATGAATAACCATTTTCAATTTCGTTGCAACACGAAACTATACGCTCTGAGCTTCACTGTTGTCGCTCCTAACGGATTAGTAATGCAACTTTCACCGGTAATTTTTAAATTTATTATTTAATTGTTATCGCTTAATATTTACAACACAAAAAAGTAATTAAATTGTAATCGATTTTTAAAGATTTTGCTAATCATTTTGACGTTCTATTGATGAAATATTAATTTCTTACTTCGGATACTATCACAATTATCGTGTAGATGGCGCTAAGATTAATAGATAAAATATAATTACATATTACGGAACATTAAAAAAAACTTAAATTCAGTATTTAAAACGTAAGTATATTTAAGGTAAAAATATATACCACAGCTTTGACCAACTAATATTTTTTATAATTAATGTTTTTATTTTTAATTTTAAATTAATCACTTTGACATTTATGTAAAATTTCCAGTAAACGTTTACAGACTTGTCACTACTGGCGCTCGCGAATTTTTAAATATCCCCTCTACGTACGAGCTCACAGCGTATAGCCGCATTATATTCTCGTTCAATCAGAGAGTTCAGCAAGCACCTCTACCATATTCGAAACTTATTTGTCTCTTATCAGGAGGCTCATATGCTGCTCTCTCTGACCGAACCAGGACAAACCCCGGTGTGCAGATACGGATTGCAACGAACGAAATGGCAAGGATGCCCTAGCGGCAACTGCTAGCAAAAGACTAAGTTTTTAATCTAATAGCACATAAAATAATACTAAAAATATTACTCTATATCCCACCAGATTGAAAATAATGGTACCTTCTCTGGTTACACCTCCGAGGCTTCTAAAATTTATAAGCCATAACGAATGCTGAGACTAAAGAAGATGAGGGAATTTTAGAATTTATAATTCACATCCCATCTGCTCAGCGCGGTAAAGTTCCAACGAGAATGGTTCCCTTCGTACTCCAATCGGATTAAACATGAAAATCAAAAATGAATAACCATTTTCAATTTCTTTAGTCTCAGCATCCGTTATGGCTTGCATGGTAAAATGACAATTGTAATTTATAGGTTAGCATTTTCAGCGACGTAAATATAAATATTTTATATCATTGGTATATTCGGACATTGTATAGTAAAATTTGATTTTTTAATTATTTAATTTTTACATTAAAATATTTTAAATATTAATATTCTGGCAAGTATTTGTATAAATATTGATGTTTATATAAAATTAAATATTTTGACAACGGACAGTGTCAGATTTAACTAAAATGTCTTGTATTGATTTGCGACATTCTTAAAATCCTATATGACGTCAAAATTAATGACCCACTGAAAAAATGGTTTGGGATCATCTCTACATATTTCGACTGCCATATATTGGAATCTCCAGAGTTATTCAATTAGTTTGTTGTTATTATTACTAATTTGCATCTTATGGGTTCCCTTGACACTACCAGGGATTTGGTATTAACTGTTGATAATTTCATGATGGAGTTATTCAGTTCTTACTTCTTCTCTTCGAATTTAAATACTATACAATAAAAACTAATAATCGAGAAAGGAGAAAAAGTGATGAAGATATTTTAATAATAATAATACTGTTATTATGGAACAAGTAGATAAATTTTGAACATCTTATAACAACTTAAATCGTTGTTTACATGCACTGCATCGCTTATTGGAATATACCTACCTAGTTTAGTTTTATTACATTTTGTATATCGTAATTTTATTTTGAAAAAACATTGCAATTTAGATTATGTTATAATTAATGCTATGAAATTATTACACCCAGTGATTCTTAAACCTTTATTTTATAGTAACGCACAAGTATTATTATAAAAATGTTAACTTAATTAAAGAACTTTTTTAATTTCATGAAATATTTTGGAGTTTAACCATTATTTTACTAAACTTATTGGAAAAGCTCTACGACTAGTTCATTGTACTAATTTGCATAAATAATAAAATAAAACCATAACACAATAACAAAAATAAACAACATAACCTAAACTTATTTATGATCTGTGCCTAAATTGCAACATTGTTTAAAAATTAAATTACCCTTTTCGGCAGTTTTGCAAACGCCTAAAAGTGTGAAGTCATTTCGTAAAAATGAAAACGTTATAAAAATCTGCAAAGTCATTACGAAAATGACTAGGCTTTTGCAAGAATACCTGAATTTCGTACTTGCCTACGACATATCCAATGGTTTAGTATGTATTGCTTAAAAATTAAAGGAACATTTATTAAAGTACTTAAACCATTCTATGAATCATCCTACCAGCTACAATATTCCCTTACCTATTCCCACGATGTTGTCGTTTATTAAAAACAAATGTCGCTGCCGCTAAATAGCGCACTCGCATCATCCCTTGTTAGAGATGTGGCGGAATTTCACCATATGGCTCAAAAATACCGTGAGATACACGTTCAATTCATCTGTCATTGAGGGTGTGTATGTAGGTATCGATTTAAATGGACAGTCGATTAGTTACGTGATATCGCTAGTTATCTAATAATTAGTTAGCAATCTGTTGATGAGCGCGGAATGCGTGGGAATTTATCGGGATGGGGGATGATAGAGTATGATTTATTGCGTGAGATAGATTTAAGGGTTGTAATATAAAATTAGCAGAGGGACGTTTCGTATTGGTTGTGTATTAAAAGTTATGAAATATTATTTTTTGTTTTTTAACCAAGAGGAGTGATTCAAATTTACCGCGCTGTATTGCTTGTTTGTAATTGGTCCAACCGCAGGCAAGTTCACTCCACTGTTATAAAATTTTTGCACTAATGACATTATTATCAAATTTTGACACTAGTGACATTTCATAGGTTAATTAACTTATATCGGCGATTTTTGTGTTTTCTGTGGTATTCCTTTTTTTAGATTGTTAGTCTGCTTTTATATAAAAAGCAGTTGTTTTTGGAACTCTTTAGCGACGTATTAATTTAATATAATATTTATGGATTACCGTTGAGGGTCGACTAGATCAACCAAAAAGAAGATGTATTTGGTTATTATTCTAGTGACTTTCTTGGGTGTGAATCTGTCTTTTAGTTTACTCCTCCTGGTTAAAAAATATACTATAGTATTTTAATTTTCTTCTGTCAGTTCTACTTCGTTTCTTAACTATAACAATATCTTTAATGAGCCATCTACTGAAGATGTTTCTAAAAATCATCCACAACCGAGTTTATCAAAAGTTGTAGTCAGATATTAGTAATACGCAGATGGGGTTCAGAAAAGGACTAGGTACTCGAGAAGCTCTCTTCGGTTTGAATGTTCTTACACAGAGATGCCTAGATGTTAATTAAGAAGTACATGCATGTTTTATCGATTTTGAAAAAGCGTTTGACAGAGTACGCCATGATAAGCTAGGAGCTAGGAGACATTCTTGAAAGAAAGGACATAGATAATAAAGATCTGCGATTAATTCACAATCTCTATTGGAATCAGAAAGCTAACATCAAAATAGAAAATGAGACATCACAAGCAATAGAAATCCGTAGACGAGTACAACGGGGATGCATTTTGTCACCACTGAATCGTAATCAATGGAGAAGTTGTAAATAATATTCGATATACGGAAGACACTGTACTAATAGTTGCAAGAACAGTAGAAGAATTACAACGATTATTTACAGACATAAATATTGCTTGCAACAATTATGGCAGAAATATCAATACAAAAAAAACAAGTATTTGGTCTTCAGTAAAAACATGACACAACCAGCACATAATATATTAATATAAATGACATTCAAATTGAAAAAGTATCAAGTTACAAATACTTGGGAACTTTAATAAACGAAAATGGAGACGAGACCAAAACAATAAAATAAAAAGACCTATCGAAATTGCCAAAGCCACCTTTATCAAGATTAGAAAATTGTTGTGCAGCATAGATATAAGCATAGGTAAGCATCCCTCTATTATTTAGAATGTTAAGAGGCTACTTATTTAACACGCTTTTATAGAGTGTAGAGGCCTGAACTCACAAACAGAACAACATAAAAAGTATTGAAAGTTTCGAGATGTGGTGCTACTACCGTTGAATGCTGAAGATAAGTTGGGTTGAAAGAGTCACAAACTTTGAAATAATACGAAGGATAGGAAATAACCCAGAAAGTTTGTTAACTATAAAACGAAGAAAACTCGAATATTTGGGTCACCTGATGAGAGGACATAAATACGCATTACCTTAAAATACAGGGTGTCCAAAAACTCTACCGACAAACGAATACAGGAGATTAATCAGATAATTTTAAGACAATTTAACCCAATTCACTTAGTCCTAAAACGCTTCCTAAGGGAGCTAGAGCTATTTGAAGATGGCGTCTGGTAATTCGTTTTTCTTAAATACTTCCAAAATGCTTCTATTTAAAAAAACAAAAATTGGCATTCGTATTTATCTTAAAGAAATAAATCGATTACATTCATTGCAAATTTCTAGTACCGGTCATAGGCGTCCGTTTTGGGTAGGGCAAGGTTACTTTATCGCATAACTTTTTTGTCTTTAACTTTTAAGCATTTTTGACTCTGGATTAATAAATGGAGAGGTATTCTTGTACTAAAAGCTACTCCTGTTTTAAGTCGATAGGATACACCATTTTCTGGAAAAATCAATTTGAAAACTTTTCATTTTTTTAATTAAAAAAAAAATAAAAAAAAACTACATATTTAGAAAAACGTTTAATTATATTCCAGAGATGAATCGATTTCATTCATTGCGAATTTCTAGTATCGGTCATATATGCGTCGGTTTTGGGTAGGTCAACGATTATTTTATCGCAAACTTTTTTGTCTTTAATTTTTAAGCATTTTTGACAGTAGTAAAGGTATATTAGTAAAAGTTACTCTTGGTTTAAGTTGGCAAAATACACCGTTTTCGTTTGAAAATTTTTTCATTTTTTTTTTCAAATTCAACAGGCGAAAAATGTTCAAATCGACTTTTCTAGAAAACGGTCCTACCGACTTAAATCAGGAGTATCTTTTAGCACTAGCATACCTCACAATTTAATAATCGAAAGTGAAAAATGCTTAAAATTTAAAGAAAAAAAAGTTATGCGATAAAATAACCGTTACGCTACCCAAAATGGACGCCTATGACCGGTACTATAAATTCGCAATGGATGGAATCGATTTATCTCTGGAAGATAAATATGCGCACATATGCACCAATTTTTGTTTTTCTAACTAGAAGCGTTCTGGGGGTATTTAAGAAAAACTAATTACAAGACGCCATTTTCAAAGAGCTCTAGCTCCCTTAGGAAGCATTTTGGGACTAGGTGAAACGGTTGAAAAGTTTACATACCTGGGAGTAGAATTATATGCCGACGGATCAGAAGATAGAGAAATACGGAAGAGAATAACGCAGGCAAACAGAGCTTACTTTGTCCTCTCCCATATATTTCGGTTTAAAAGTGTCCACCGAAATACAAAGATGAGACCATATAAAACCTTAATTCGACCAATAACATGCTATGGCATTGAAGCCTGGGTCCTGAAAGAAACATCCAAAAACAAACTCGACATATTCGAAAGGAAAGTACTAAGGAGAATACTAGGACCTGTGAGGGAAAACGGAATCTTCAGAAGTCTATGCAACAACGAGCTTTATCAACTTTATAAGGAAACACCCCTGTGAGATTCATTAGAATACACAGATTGCAATGGGCCGGACATGTGATAAGAATGGGAGAGAATAGGCTACCAAAAAGAGCACTGAATTGTAGAATGCAGGGAAGGAGACCGGTTGGAAAGCCAAGAAAGCGCTGGGAAGACACAGTAAACAGCGACGCACAAGCCCCTTTAGGAGTCCGTATATGGAGAAGAGCAGCCACATACCTACAAGCAAGGGTGGAGGCAAAAAATAAAGGAGGCCAAGGCTCAATTTGAGCTGTAGTGCCGTAGAAGTAGTAGTAGAATTTGGTTAAATTATCTTATAATTACCTGAGGAATCGGCCGTTTTCGTTTGTCGGTAGAGTTTCTGGACACCCTGCATGATGCAAGGAAAAATATAAGGAAAACAGAATCCAGGCCGTAGAAGAATGTTACAGTTGCGGAACTTGAGAGAATGGTTTGGTTGCACCACTTATGAACTCTTTAGGACAGGTGTAAACGAGATCAGGATAGCATTGATGATTTCCAATCTCCGATAGGAGTGGCGCAAGAACAAGAAGACTTCGTTTCTAATTTGTTGACCGGTGCAGGTTTGCAGAGATTATGTTTATATTTATGGTTTGTTTCGTTTATTCTTGTAATAAACTTGTAATAAACTTAACACGAAGAAATGAACTTAAAAGAATATTCTTTAAATGGTAAATACATAAAACATAATTTATATCAGCAACCGTGTCACGGTGCATCAGTGCCATTAGTTACGCTCATTTATGAACAGGTGTCATTCTGTCGATACGAGTTGAGCTGGTGAACAAAACTGTGTAGTATTTTAAATAGTATTACATAGTTTATAAATATACAAGAACAGATTCGTGAAAGCAAACAATTAACTTGGTATGGCCATGTGAACAGAATGCCAGAGGATAGGTGATTCTAACAACTATTGGAGTTGATACCTGCAGAACGATGAAAAATAGGTCGAATACGCCGAAGTTGAGATGAAGTTAATCAGGTTATCGTGGCAGCAAGAAACATGATAGACGATGGTGCCTTAAATAGAAAAGAATGCAAACTGGAGGAGGACAGATGGCGGCACTTATATATTATATTAAAAAAATATAAAAAAAATTTAAGAAACGGTTTTTTTTAGTTACTAGTGAGTAAAATTAAAAATATTATAAAAAAATAAACTAAAAATGTGTTAGATTTTTTCAATTTTTTTTTTTTTGCTTTTTGTTTATTTTTTTTAAATATTTTTAATTTTAGTCACTCATAACTAAAGAAAAGCGTTTCTTAAAAATGTTTTTTTATATTTTTTTAATTTTTACTTTTTAGTCTTACACTTTTCAAACATTAAAATATATTATCGTCATGTTTATTAAAATATGTATACAAAATATGATGTACTAACATGAAAAGTAGTCGGAATCGGCAAAAAATTTGAAACTTTTTTGTTTATTTATGAAGCATAACGTAAACAATTAACTAACGTAAAAAGTGAAATTATGCATAGTTCATATAATTAGCTACAATCTGTAAAAGTTTTAAGTTTCTTCATTGTAAGAAACAAGAGAATATAAGCATTCTTCGTTAAAATCGTTTTTTTCTTTAAACAATTATTAATACACATAACAAATTTTTTTATTGTCTATTCGTGTATTGTTCCCGCGAATGAATATGTCTGCAAATTTTCAGTCCTTTACATTGAAGAAAAGGCAGTTAAATTAACGTCTAAAGATTTGAACCAAACGATTGAGCTAAAGAAAAGCGCTTAATTAATACGCCAAAACGAATTCTAATGTTAATTTTGTGGCACAAAACGTCTCTACCGGTGGTTTTTCTAAGACTACGATAAAAATAGGAATTTTTTTGAATTTGAGTTTTGGTTGAAATTTTATTTCATATCGTATTAAAATTTGACACGAATAAGCGCAGATTTTTATATAAACAAATATATATGACTGTTCAAAATTTTAAACTTTATTGTTTATTTATGAAGCATAACTAAACAATTAACGTAAAAAGTGAAATTATGTATTTTAGGATAAGAAATGGAAGGACGAAAAAATGAATAATAAAATAAAAAATAGTAAAATTGGCGAATGGATTTAGTGTCCGCAGTCAGATAAACCCAAATAAACAACAACAAGTTACAGAAGTTCAAATCATTAGCTACAATTTCAAGTTTTTACATTGTAAAAAACAAGAGAATTTAAGCATTTTCCAATTAAACCGTTTTTTTTTATTTAAACAATTATTAATAAGCATAAAAAAATTTATTGACTATTCGTATATTGTTCCCGTGAATGAATATGTCTGCAAATTTTCATTCATTTGCGTTGGAGAAAAGGCAGTCAAATTAACGTCTAAAGAATTGACGCAAACTATTGAACTAAAGAAAAGCGTTTAAAAAAGCGTTTAAAAAGCGTTTAAAAATCCCGTATCATGATGTTCGTTTAAAATCGTTTACGCTAATCTTCGAAACCGCTGAAACATTTGCAAAAAAATTTTGTAAAAATGTATTGTTGTAAGAAACGGAAGATTTCTCAATAAAAAAGAGAGTAAGTCGAGGTTGCATACTTTTTTCAATGTTTTATTAACTTCTTCATCTAGCCTCAAAAGGCCACTGCTGAACATAGGCATCCTCGTCTTGTTTACAACCTCGTCTATCTTGCTCAGCTCTCATCCAGATTTTATTTAGTCTTCTTAAATTTGATACTCAACCTGAACATCAGTACCTATTGGTGGAAAAAAATAGGACTTGTAGATAGATATAAACACCTGCGGAACATGAAATTACGATTGATAGGGATAACCAGACTCATGAATGTAGAATGTAGAATGTAGAATGTAGAAAATGGGGCGGCCAATAGAGCCTGATACACTGCGACCTTAGTAGATCTATTGTGTTTCCCCTTTCTTTTAAAGCACTTCATCTAGCTTAGTCCTCTTAATGAGACTTAACAGCCTTGATAGTGGCCTTTTCATGTAGCCTGGTGCTTCCGGTTTTCCTCACCGAGTTCTAGAAACCGCACTCGTGCGAGACCTTCGCAATGACACAGAACGTGTAGAGCGGTTTCCTCTTCTTCCAGACAGAACCGACAGGTGTTCTCTTCTGTCAGGCCTATGAGACTAAATGTCTATTGAGTCTACAGTGTCCAGTCAGCAGACCCACTATCATTATGACAGTGCTTCGACTGCGCGAAAGTAAGTCTGTTGTAAAATTAGCCGAATGTCCTTTGATGAACTGTTTGGCCTGCCTCTGTCCTGGGGAGTTGTTCCACCATTCAAGAGACTTCTGTTGCGCCCATTTTTGTACAGCTGCTCTTTTTGTCGTATTTGCGATTCCAAAGACGGGTTCCGGACCAACCAGTGGCGTAGATGCGCCTTCTCGGGCCAATTCATCGGCCTTCTCGTTGCCACGATGACCCTTATGTCCGGCACCCAGGCAAGTGTCAATCTGTTTCGACTTCCTACCTGAGAGAGGACACTCAAACAGTTCCATACCAGCCATGAATCGACCTGTACCGAACTGAGAGCCTTCAGAGCCGCTTGACTATCCGAATAGATAACGATGGAGTCGTTATCTAGATTTCGACTGATTAGTTCCATAGCGCACCTTTGTATAGCAGCTACTTCGGCTTGAAATACGGTCGCATATGTCCCTAGACATACCCGGACTTCCGTCCTTGGTTTTAAGCCATATATTCCAGCCCCTGTACCTATATCGGTTTTGGAGCCGTCCGTATACCATATTGAGTTTGCCGTTATCGGCGGACCAGTTTCCCAGTCCTCTCTTTTTGGTATTGTGACTTAAAAATTTTTGCTAAAGCTATACCTCGTAACCATTCGGTCTACAGGCATTCCTACGGGGTCTGCCTTTATGTCCTGGTATAGCCTTAAGTTATCAGTTCCCTGCATTATACTTATTGGAGCTTGGCCCTGGATCAACCGATGTACTGTTGATCTGGCTTCACTCTGTATGAATATATGTAGAGGTGGTAGGTTTAGTAGAACTTCTAGCGCGTCCATTGGGGCTGTTCTCATGGCTCCTGTAACACTCAAGCATGCAAGTCTTTGTGTGCTACTGAGCAATCGAATCGCCCCGGACTGTTGCGTTTTTTTCCACCACGCCACTGAACCGTAAGTTAGCATGGGCCTTATAACCCTTGTGTATAACCAGAGGTTCATTTTAGGATTTATCCCCCAATTCTTACCACACATTCGTCTACATCTGTTCAGGGCCATAATGTCCTTCTGTGTGACTTTTTGAATGTGTGCATTACATGTCAGCCTCTGGTCGAATATTACCCCTAAGTACTTGGCCTGACTTGTGAATGGGATTTCTACTCCCTTAAGCGCTAGTGGCTGTAAGCCTTGCAGTGCTCTTTTCCTGGTGAAGGGAACAACGGATGTTTTTTGAGGGTTAACCTTCAGGCCTTCTTCCTCACACCAGCTGTCCACCATCCTCAGAGCGACTTGAAGTCTCTCTAAAATTACTTTGGTAAAGCGTCCTCGAACTACAATTACCAAGTCGTCCGCATATCCCAGACAGTAAAAACCCTCCCTGGACAGCGTGTTAAGTAGGTCGTCCATAAGCGTAGCCCACAGTAATGGGGATAGAACTCCTCCTTGTGGACAGCCGCTTACTGCCTTCGCTTCAATGGTGGCTTCACCTAACGAGGACACCATGATCCTGTTTGCTAAGGTCGCCTTTGTCCACTCGTATATGAAGGCAGGCACTCCTCTCCTTTTAAGCGCTTCCGTTACAGACTCGAAGGAGACGTTATTAAACGCTCCCTCCACGTCCAGAAACGTCGCCACCGCTATCTCTTTGTCATCTAGCGACTTTGAGAGCAATCTGTTAAGATCATCCAGTGCCAAGTCAGTTGACTTTCCTGGCTGGTATGCGTATTGACGATCGCTAAGTGGTTTCTCCATCAGCACATCGTCCCTAATATACCTGTCTATCAATCTTTCCAGCATTTTTGCTAGGAAAGAGGATAGACTTATTGGTCTGTGTGACTTGGGGGTCTGGTCCATTACCCTACCAACCTTGGGGATATATGTGACTTTCACCCTTCGCCATGCAGTTGGAATATATCTCCATGCCAAACTAGCTTTAAAGATCTTTGTTAAATGCGGGATAATCAGATCCTGTCCCTTCTGTAGGAAGGCTGGATAGATCCCGTCCATTCCAGGTGATTTATATGGCTGGAATTTATTGATCGCCCACCTGACTTTTTCCGGTCTCGTGATGTTAGTAGCTAATTTCCAGTCCGCCTTAGTAGGCCTTCTGGGATAAGCTACCTCTACCGGAGGATTATTGTCAATAGATGAGCCGGGAAAATGTGCCTTGGTGAGCATTATTAAGCTTTCCTCCAGGGTTTCCACATACGTTTCGTCCTCTTCCTTCAAGAGGCCGACCTGATTCACAATACCATCCTTAGCCAGGACCTTGTGGATTCTGGAGCATGCGGGAGCCTGTTCGACTTCCTCGCAAAACTCTCGCCACGAGTCTCTTTTGGCTTTTCGGATCTCCTTATTATATTACGTCAGTTTTTCTCTATATATGAACCACTCCTGGTTGAATTTGGCTTTATTGAATAGCCTTCTTACATCTGCCCTAAGTTTTTGTAAGTGTTCATTCCACCAGGGTGTGTTTTTCTTTCCTTTCTTTTCTCTCTCTGGACAATTCTCCTGGTAAGAGGCCAGAACAGCTCCGCTCACCGTTTCAACTGCCAGCTCGAGATCTTCCCTATCTCTTATGGTGCCGATTCCTCCCTCGAGAGACTTCTCGAGTGAGCCTCTGTAGCCTTCCCAATCCGTCTCTCTCGGGTTTCTGAATCTTGCCACCATTCGAATCGAAGTAGCTAAATCGAATCGAATGTGCCTATGATCGGAACATGAAGGTTCCTCTGAGACATGCCAATTCTTTATAGTATCGTACGTTTTTCCAGTGCAAAATGTTACATCTAAGACTTCTCTGCGCGTGGCCGTAACGAAGGTAGGTTTATTTCCTATATTGGCTATTTCTAAACCCATGCTTAAGATGAACTGTAGTAAAGACTCACCTCGACTATTGACTATCAACCAGACTCATGAACTAAAGAGAAGAATTTTGGGTGGGCAGCATATGGAAAACTGAGAGAAACTTTTAAAAGTGCGTTGCCCACATGCTCAAAGAGAAAGGTATCTGATCAGTGCGTCCTCCCAGTCTTGATGTACGGTGCAGAAACACATACCTTAAATTAAGCCTCGGTTACCAAACTAAGAGTCACACAGAGAAGAATGAGCGGTTCATCTTAGGCATAACTCTGCGAGACAAAAGCAAAAACGAAGAGATCAGGAGAAAGGAGAAGAACAAAGGTGACTGACGTCATCGAAAGGATAGCCAGACTAAAATGGAGATGAACAGGACACAGCCAGAATGGAATGGACAAGAAGAGACAAGAGAAGCGTCGGTCGACCGCCTACAAGATGGATTGACGATTTAAGAAGGCTTTATTAACTTATAAGTAGATACAGGCCTTGCAGAAGCAGATACTAATAAGGCCATTAAAGTAAACGATATATTTATTAACAACATTAGGTATGCTGATAATACGGCGATATCGGCAGATAATATCGAAGATCTTCAATGCCTTTATAAATTATTTAACTCTTGCGAGTGAAGCTTTGTGTTTAAAAGTAAATATCAAGAAGACAAAAACAATGATTATGGGTAGAAATAATTACTCAAACGAATAGGTTATGTGCTGGAGAAGAAATCAAACAAATCAGTCAGTATAAATAATCAGATTGTCTGCTAAACGAGAGTTGAGACCCTGAGACTGAAACAAAAAGCAAAGTACAGCAACCCAAAAATGCTTTTTAGTACATTCTTTCACGGTTTTTGCTGTAAATTTTAAAAAACCTCTTGGATTGACATGAAATTTGGCACACGCATAGCTAACGTGTCAAAGGAAAAAAGTGATATGGTGCCGATGTGTGCTTTTGCCCTGGGGGTGAATTTCACCCCATCTCGAGTGTCAAAAAATATATGTCTGAAATAAGTCCCGAAATAAATAAACTGAATAATTTTAAGCAACTTTTGTTCTATAGAGTTTTTTCACCAAATCAATACTTTTCGAGTTATTTGCTTGTGAATATGTTCATTTTTCAACAAAATAACCACGTTTTTGGATGGTTTTTAGCAAATAACTCAAAACGTAAGCATTTTGTCGAAAAAAATATTCTTAGCAAAACTATAGCCTATAAAAAAGTGAAAAAAAACGGTGTATATATAAGGTCTCTATCCCTAGCAAAAGCAGAGTTATAGCTAATGAAAAATAGGTTCATATTTGACGAATCTCAAATAGAATAATTCAATGTGAAATATCCAAATAATGAAGCATTCTTGGGGAAAACACATTACAACTTTCTTAAAGTGTTTAAAAAAAGCTTTATTTCTGTTTTTATAAAAAAAATTATAGCATCAAATGTAAGCAAGTTACGCTCAAAATAAAGTTGGTCCCTTCTTTTTAGGCAAAAAAAAAATCAGGAAGATCACCCCCCAATTAGTAACTTAAATGAAATTAATCGTTACCGCTTCACAAGTTACTTCACTTATGTTGTGTTTATATGATCTGTAAGTTTCATCGATTCAAAGTGCTTAATTTTGAAAAAAATGGTTTTAAAATAATATTTTTAAAAATTTAATTTTGAAAAAAATGCTTTTTTTCAAAATAACTTAAAAATTGTTAGAGATACCAAAAACCTTAAACAATAAAAAAAGTCGGCTTTATTTTCTGAATATTTTGTATTTTTTTGTTTTTCTGTAAAACAAAAATTGGTCAAGATTCGGTGTTTCTAAATTTGAATACACTCGTGATAAGTGACTCGTTCAAGCCCTTTTAACTACAACTCTTTCAAAAATGAGGACTTTGAACCGATAAAACTTACAGATCATATAATCAATACATACGCGAGTAAAAAACTTGTAAAGTGGTAACAATTAAGTTCATTTGAAATGTTAATTAGGGGGTGAAATTCCGGATTTCTGACCAAAAAAAGGGACCAACTTTATTTTGAGCGCAAATTGTTTACTTTTGATGCTAAAAATTTTTTTTTAAAAACAAAAATAAGCATTTTTTAAACAATTTAAAAAAGTTAAAATGAGTTTTCCCCAAAAAAGTGCTTTATTTCTTGGTTATGGCACGTTAAAATATTCGATTTGGAATTTGACGAATATGAACCTATTTTTCATTAGCTATAACTCTGCTTCTACTAGATATAGTGACCTAATATATTCACCATGTTTTTCACTTTTTTACGTGCTATAATTTTGATAAGAATTTTTTTCCGACAAAATACTTACTTTTTGGGATATTTGCGAAAAACCGTCTGAAAACTTGGTTATTTTGTAGAAAAATTAACATATTCACTCGCAAATAACTCGAAAAGTAAAACTCTGTAGAACAAAAGTTGCTTAGAATTATCCATTTTATTCATTTCCGGACTTATTTCGAACTTATATTTTTCACCCCCAAAAGAGGGTAATACTCACCCCTAGGGCAAAAGCGCACATCGGCACAATATCACTTTTTTTCTTTGACTTGTTAGCTATATGTGTGTATGCCAAATTTCATGTCAATCTAAGCGGTTCTTAAATTTAAAATAATGTTTACACAAAGTCATAATAGTTGATGTAATATTTTTTATTAGAAAAGTTATATAAAGAAGACATTAGCGATAGGTGCATTGCTCATTTTAACTAATTTTTAAGCCAAGCCATATGTATTCAAATTGCGTGACCTCCCTACTCTAGACCCGTTGATATCGGTTGTACCTAATATGCGATGGGACGAATATCCCCCTTGCTTATACACTAGCTGCATTAGCGACTAACAAAATAATTATTTTCACATACGAAGTTATTATCATATTAACATTATAGTATATCATATATACAGTCTATTTACCTTTTTTTTTATGTCAGGTGTCTGAAAATAATGAATTTTTTAACATTAAGTTGTCAATTTTCAAGATTTCATTTTTTTTAAATCAATTTTAAGGTATTCAACTCATTTATTTTATGTTTGGTCATTATCACATATTCAATCTTTTTTATATTAATTTTTAGTCCATATTTTTTCATAGAAACTGTTTGTTTTATATAGTAGTAGTTGAGTTGGAGCTGTTCAGCAAATCTTGGGATAATCACGGTGCCATTTACATATCTTATGTTGTTAATAGTTCTTTCGTCAATTATTATTGTTTCACTTTCAGATACTATTTCTACTTCAAAAATGGAAATACTATATACATTGAATAGTAATGGATACATATTACATACTTGCCTAACTCCTCTCCTGACTTTAACTTCTAAACTGGGTTTGTTAACTACTAACTAGATACAATTTGTGCTCTTTTATTCCACTAAAAGTTTATTATTATGCGTAAGTCTCTTTTGTCTATGTTTTTTGTATCTATGATTTGGACTAATTTTTCGTGTCTTACTTTGTCTAATGCTTTTTTAAAATCAAGGTAACAAACATGCACATGGACATTCATGTCAATGCATCTTTGAACTATTGTGACGAAAGAGAACTCTTGACCGACCCCCGTATAACGGTACACAACTCGAGACATGTAAGAATGACGCTATCGAATGTTCGAGGCGGAGGGGTAAAGAGTGTTCGAGAACGTACCTCAAGTAGGCGTGACGAGCTGATAACTAGAGATGGGTAGAATCTTCGAGAAATAACGGCCGGGCTATAAATAGGAACGGATTTTGTAAATAGAGTTAGTTTAAGCTAGAGTTTGTAAAAGAAATCTTATATAAATAAATTAATAAAGTCGTATATAAATACGAATCGCTCGTTTGATTGTTACAGTGATGTTAACGGTGTGGGGTGTAAATAAATTAAAAGTAAATTTAAAAAGACTTTTGAACTTTATTCGTCGGGAATAATTAAAGTGCGTTAATTATTCGGTATTTGGAAAGACTTTTAAAAGAACAATTAAAAAGTACGTGTGTGCCAACCAAAGATGTTGCTAGAAGAACTTTCCGTAAAACAGCTCCGTGAACAGCTAGAGGAACGGGATTTAAACAGCAGTGGGTCTAAGAAACTCCTAAGAAACACGACTCGAGAATGTCCTCTCGAAGAACGGAGATGACCCAAAGACGTTCCACTTCCAGTCAGCAGAACAAGCAATCTTATCGAAATTCGAAAGTGTTTCTCAAAAGATCGGTGAAACTTCTAGAAAAAGCTGTCTTGTAAAAAAAATGTTGCTAAAAGATTGACGAGACTTTTCAAGTAATTAGATTTGTACACAGAACAACGAGAAATTCGAAGAAGTTTTTAGAACACCCGATAAGATACAGAAAAGTGTAGACGACAATAAAGAAATGTTAGAAGAGAAGATCAAACAATTAGAGACCGTAGAAGAAAAGACCAAAGAATTAGAGAGCATAATAACCAACACGAAGATGCAACCACTAGTTAATGCAGTAGCGTTAGATCCTGTAGTGAAAGAAGAATCACCGAGAGACGAAACGTCGCATCAATGACATCTAAATTACCACCATTTGATGGAAAGTCTTCTTGGTCCATATACCTTAGACAATTTGAAGCTATTGCGACCGCCAATCATTGGACCGAACCAGAAAAGGCTGTTTCCTTGACTGCTGCTTTACGAGGTGATGCTGCAGATATGCTAAGGTCAATTCCTAAGGGTCAAGACAAATGTTACCAGACCTTGTTCACTCGTCTAGAAAAACTCTATGAAGATGCCCATTACAACAAGTATACAAAGCACAACTGCGAAGTAAAAGTCAACGAGCAATTGAGAATTTGCAAGAATTTGAAGCAGATGTGGCTCGTGTGGTGCGCTTGGCTTATCCAGAGGTGCCAGACAGACGAAACAATCAAGTACTAACCGTCGAAAAAGACGATAAGAGAAAAGATGGACGTTTGGAGGAAATGGTACGGAGGGTGATTCGTGACACGATGCCGACGAGACGCGTGAAGAGGCTGGAAGAGTTCGTTCAAATACAGATGCTTTCTTGATACGGCCATGCGGTGAAAGTTGTAATCACCGGCTTAAAGTAGAGGAACAGCTTTGCCCTGTGAGACGAACCACCGTCGTTAATAAGCAATGGCAGCCAGAACAGTTACAAGACGCCCAAGAAGATGATCCATGTATAAGGAGAGTGTTGGATTGGATGCGTCGAGGTGAGAGACCTAGTTGGCAGAACATTAGTGCATGTAGTCTAGAAGTCAAGGCCTACTGGAGCCAATGGAATTGCCTAGTAATAAAAAATGATCTTCTGTACCGAACCTTTGAGAGTGATGATGGTACAGAATCCAAGCTTCAGTTGATTGTACCTAAAAGTAAAGTGTCAGAAGTATTGCGTCAGTTGCATGACGGTGCATCAGGTAAACACTTTGGTATTACAAAGACTCTGCAAAAGGTTCGAGAACGGTTCTATTGGGTGAACTGTAAAGATGATGTACGAAGATGGTGCCAGAAATGTGAACTGTGTGCATCCAGTAATGGTCCAGTTGATAAAATGAGAGCACCCATGAGACAGTACAACTTTGGTAGCCCTATGGAAAGAGTAGCGATCGACACTGCAGGTTCATTTCCGGAAACCGATGCTGGAAATAAATATATCCTGGTAGCCATGGATTATTTTACGAAATGGACCGAGGCTTATGCATCACCAAATCAAGAAGCTGCTACCGTTGCGGAGGTACTTGTTTGGTAGTCCTATGGAAAGAGTAGCGATCGACACTGCAGGTCCATTTCCGGAAACCGATGCTGGAAATAAATATATCCTGGTAGCCATGGATTATTTTACGAAATGGACCGAGGCCTATGCAGTACCAAATCAAGAAGCTGCTACCGTTGCGGAGGTACTTGTTAAAGAATTATTTAGCCGATTTGGTGTTCCCTTGGAGATCCACTCCGACCAAGGGCGAAACTTTGAGTCATCCCATTTTCAAAACGTTTGTGTAAATTGATTGATGTCAATAAGACCAGAACAACACCCCCGCATCCCCAATCAGCTGGGATGGTCGAGAGGATGAACCGAACGATGGGTAAACACTTGTCCAAAGTTTTATCTGAACATCTGCGAGATTGGGACCAGCACATTCATTTATTCCTGATAGCCTACCGCTCGGCCGTGAATGAAACTACAGGTCAGACACCAACCTGTCTGATGTTGGGTCGTGAAGTTCGTTTGCCCTGCGACCTAGAGTTTGGCTGCAGGCCTTCTGAGGAACATGTTGCAGGCAAAGAATACGTCGACCGCCTGAAGTTACGAATGAACAACATTCATGAACTTGCCCGACAACACATCCAGATAGCCAGTGATAGAATGAAAGACTAATATGATTCTCGATGCAATAATGAAAGCTTCGAAGTAGGTGATCTTGTCTGGCTTTATAATCCACAACGTCGTCGAGGCTTGTGTCCTAAACTGCAAAGACAATGGAAAGATCCGTATGAAGTTAAGAAGAAAATAAATTGCGTATTATACAAAATTAGGAAGTTGCCAAACGGTAAACCAAAAGTTATTTACATAAATCGTCTTGCGTCATATGCTGGCTCAAATGACACAGAAGAAGCCCGAGTTCTCCAACAGGAGATGAAAGATGTTACACAGCCAAGTTTTAAGGAATTTATGTCAAATTACGCAGAGAGAAAGAGTGGTAGATTCGGCTTGACCACAGAAGTTCATCAAGATCTGTTTAGTGTTCCAGAAAACGTCTCTCTAGCCCACTGTGTTGCCCAAGACCTCGAGATGACTAAAGGAATCTCGTCCGTATTCAACAGAAAGTTCGGCCGCCTGGACGAGTTAAGAAATCAGCAGCCTAAAATTGGAAGAGTACTGCGATTGGAAGGTGGTCCTCGATCTTTGCTGTATATGGTGACTAGGAAGTCCTATACGGACACGCCAAGTTACGAGAACATATTATGGCGTGCTCTAACTAATTTGAAGAAAATCGTGTGTAATTCAGACACCAAAACTTTGGCCTTACCAAAAATAGGCCATGCAGTAGAAAATCTGGATTGGAAGATTGTGAGAAGCATACTTGAAGTAATCTTCAGACAAATCGGCGTACTAATTACTGTGTGTAGCATTAACCGAAAGATGTCGTACCCTTCAAAGACAGTAGACTGTTATTTTTTCTTGAAGGGTGTATGCAGAGCTGGAAAGTCGTGTAGATTCCGCCATCCTGGGTCTTCATCTAGAGTTGCTGATCGGGACGCTCAGATCTTAAGAGGGGAGCAATGTGACGAAAGAGAACTCTTGACCGACCCCCGTATAACGGTACACCACTCTAAACATGTAAAATGACGCTATCGAATGTTCGAGGCGGCGCAGGAGGGGTAAAGAGTGTTCGAGAACCTACCTCAAGTAGGCGTGACGAGCTGATAACTAGAGATGGGCGGAATCTTCGAGAAATAACGGCCGGGCTATAAATAGGAACGGATTTTATAAATAGAGTTAGTTTAAGCTAGAGTTTGTAAAAGAAAACTTATATAAATAAATTAATAAAGTCGTATATAAATATGATTGTTTGTTACATATGATTGTTACAATATTAAAAGCAACTAACACTTCTATGGTGTCTAGTCCGTTTCTAAACTCAAACTGACTATCATCCATTCCTTCGTCCAGTTATTTATACGAACATTTATTATCTCCAAGAAAAATTAGAGAACATTACTTATTAATAATATTGTTCTGTATTCACTGCAGTCTTTGTCGTTTGTATTTTTAGGGATAGCACAAAAGGTGGATAGTAACCATTGTTTCGGTATGTGTCCTGTTTTGTACAATGTGTTAAACAACTCTACTATAAAATGTCTAGAGTTTCATCATTTAAGCATTTTAAGCTTTGTACTGGGTTTTGCATTCTGTAGCAGGGATATTACAATTTCTTTAAATATAAGAC
This sequence comes from Diabrotica virgifera virgifera, assembly GCF_917563875.1. Lineage (NCBI taxonomy): Eukaryota > Metazoa > Arthropoda > Insecta > Coleoptera > Chrysomelidae > Diabrotica > Diabrotica virgifera. Next base: position 64,574,970 of record NC_065446.1, on the reverse strand, counting down.
TTCTGAGATGCTACGTGTTCTCCGTATTCATTTATGGGTTGGAGCCGTTGAAGGCTTAAATATTAAAGAAATATGTTTCGGACAGATTGGGAGCCTTTGAGTTATTATAGGCCTACATAAGGATATTAGGAATAATTTTAGTGGATAGAGTCACGAATCTCGAGGTGTTGAGAATAATGGGAAAAGGAAAAGAGGTTTTGAATATAATTAAAGAAAATTGCAAATTAAAGAAATTTGCAAATTACAAAATCTGGGACATGTCATGAGGGGCGAGCGTTATTACTTGTTGCAATTAATAATACAATGAAGTATACAGGGTAGAAGGAGTTGTGGACAGTGCCGGATTAACCATTAGGCAAAGTAGGCAGCATATGTATGTTGAAAAGTTCAAATATCGCGCAATACCATAAACTCGGTTTCACATGGAAATCCACAGCTAGTGAAGCTGCATCCAATGAAACGGAATTCAGCTGTGCTGAGAAAACATAGATTCCGTAACTGGAAAAGATGAAAAAACATACAGACAGTTATATTCCAGTTCAAAAAAAGAACCAGAAACCAAATATTAAATTAAAGAACCAGAAACCGTAAATTGGGCCCAGAATTCGGAAACAACATAGGATTATGGAATACCATAACTAAAGAAATATAAAAATTTTGGATTGGGAAGGATTCTTCAAAATGTAAAAATCTTGATGGAAATTTTTCAGCACCAAATCTATGGTTTTCGAAAATATTATCAGTGTAACAAAAATAAAAGAGACTGGCTATATAGGTAACGTACTCTCCCTCAAATGGAAATTTTTACTGCTTTCCATGTATTCTTTTGGGCGAACATTTGGCAAACACTCATCGACAGGCAGCGCCTTCATGGTTGAATTGACAGCTCTTTGGAAATTTAATTTAATCAAGAACGAGATTACTGGATTCAAGTTCTGAAAAGCGTAGTATCTGTGGTTAAGTTTTTACTTTCTCACGGATTAGGGTTTAGAAGTGATACAGAGATCCTTCGTTCACAAAATAATGAGAACTACTTAGGCATTTTAGAGCTATTTGCAGAGTACGATCCTCTTTAAACTCTCATTTAGCTAAGTATTTCAATAAGGGTACTGGAGAGTCTTCTTACTTATCTTCAAACATCTGGGAAGAAATAATAGAATTAATGGGAACACATTTTTTAATACAATTGTTAAAGAAATTAAGGAAGCCAAATACTACTCCTTAAGTGTCGATTCAATACCAGATTTGTCTCACATTCATACCCATAAGTAGCCATACTGGAGAAAATCTTTCTTTTGCTGTTTTAATCGTTTTAAACGACTGTGGAATTAAAGTAAACGATATCAGGGGACTATCATTCAGAAAACATGTCAGGCAAATATAATGGTATCTGGGCTCATTTATCTAAGATAAACAAACTTGCAATTTACATTCCTTTTGCCGCACACTCGGTTAATTTAGTTGGAGTAAGTGCTGCTGAAAGTTGTGTTGGCGCCATATCGTATTTTAGGTTTGTTCAGTCCGTGTACAATTTTTTTTCAGCCTCTACCCACCGTTGGAAAGCTATGATCAAATGCATAAATGAAACTCCACTAAGCGATCCCATTCGCCACGTCTAGTCCTTGAACAAGCAGCACTAGATGGAGTGCAAGGGCTGATGCAACAAGAGCTTTGTCTAAAGGTTACAACGTCTTTAAACCTGCTGTGCATTCCCATGCTGAAAACACTAATCAAAAGGATGAAACAGTTCAAGAAGCTAAGTGTTTGTTGAAAGAAATGTCAAAAAAGGAAACATGCGTATTGAATGAGTTTTGGGTAACAATTTTAGAACATATCAACGCTGTCAGTAAATCATTGCAGAGAGAAGGGATTGAACTTAAAACTGCAGATGGAGGATGAAGATGGAGGGGTTAACCGATGTGGTTTTGGAGAGAGAAGGCGGAGACCTTAAGGGGCCTCATTGCTTGGGTTGCCTAGGGGACTCAAGATTCTTAATCCGGATCTGGTCGTGGAAGGAGACGCATCTCCTGGTTAAATAATTTAAGAGCTTGGTTTAAATGCACTTCTGGTGATCTCTTTAGAGCAGTGGTATCGAAAGTGCGAATTGCCATTATGGTTGCAGACCTTCTTAGAGGAGATGGCACATGAAGGAGGACACTGGGTTTTGGTCTGGATCAGGAAATAAGCCTACTAATATAAAATCTATAGAAGTTAAGAAATTAGTTTTTCTGTTTTATAAAAGGCCAATATTAGCTTGTTTCCAAAGTCAAAATATGTACTAGAGTTGCTACGGAAAATGAAAGAGGACATTTTTGAGGATAAAAGCATCAACATTTTTTGAATTATTACTTCTCCGGTACCAAAATGAATGTTGGGCTGTGTTATCTATTATATTTATTTTTTAAGGGGTAACATATAAGAAATTCTCAAGTTTGTTTTAAATATTCACTTGATGAATATGTGCGTAATTCAATTTGATAAAGTAATAATAAAAAAAGGGAACGTTTCGATTAATAAGAAAATGGCATTCAAAATATTCGTACATCATAATTTCGATCCACAAATATGCTGTTGTTTGATACAATGGGTGCTCCCCTTTCGAATTATAAGGTGCAGAAAGGCTAATATCAAAATATTTTTAATAAAGGGCAATATTAAGGAGGGATACATATATTGACTGCGTGAGTATATTAGGGAATATTAATAACTGCATTCCGTACGGCGTGTTTTATATATTTTTGTGTATGAAGCCAGAGGCGTGTACCACGAGTTATTTGATGGGGTTGTTATTTCATTATATCAATTAGTAGAGTATTCAGGAATATAATATAGTATTCAGGATTGGGTAGACCAGGAGAATATGGACAAACTTTATCTGAAACATACCAGGAAATTAGTTTAATTTTAGACCTTTTGTATGTATGTATGAAGCGGTAGTAAATTTCACCCCATACTCATACTCATACTCATTATTACAAAGTTTATGCTTCACCTACGAAAAAACCAGATACCGATATTAAAACTTTCTACGAAGACAGACAAAATCCATTAAAACGCAGGATGTTACAACTTATAATGGGAGATTGTAACGCAAAGGTTTGAGAAGGAAAAATAAAAGAATCTACGGGAGGATGCGGTCAGGGAAACAAAACCGATAGGTGTGATAGATTTATCGAATTTTGCTAAAACAACAATTTTGTTATAGTGAATACATTGCATAAACTTTCAAAGAAAGACCAGCAAATCAAGAATAGAGAATTAAAAGAAACCAAGTAGATGATGTATTAGTTAGACAAAGATGCAATTATATCAGCAAAAACATATCCCAGTGCTCACACAGGATGAGATCACAACCCAGTAGTGTCCAAAATTAAGCTGAAAATAAAATAGTCCATTGAAATGTTACATTTAGGGTTGCATTTCTTAGAGGAGCCAATTTTATTTTTTTTAATGTGTAGGGTGATTGACTCTGATGAAGAGATAATAACTAGGATCGAAATATCACGGAAGGCTTTTATGACCTGGAAACCAGTTTTATGTACCAGAAACCTGTCGATGAATATTCGAAAGAAGGTGCTGAAATGTTATGTGTGGTCTATCCTATTGTATGGTTGTGAGACATGGACGTTAAAAACCACAATGCTAAACAAAATAGAAGCATTCGAGTTGTGGTGCTATCGACAAATCCTAAAGATATCGTCGGTTTCGCACACTTCCAATGAAGATGTTCTTCAAATGCTGAATTCAGAACGTCTGCTCATAAGCATCATAAAGAGGAGAAAAACAGAATACTTCGGCCATATAATTAGAGGACCTAAATACCATCTGCTTCGCCTTATAATACAAGGAAAAGTGGAGGGAAAGAGATGGATTGGTCGAAAGACACTTTCATGGCTGCGTAATATTAGACAATGGTGTGGCTGCACAGTAGAAGAATTATTTCGTCCAGCAGCCGATAGAGATTTCAAGAAATTGTAAACATGATGACGGCCAACGTCTGAATACAGACACGACACCTAAAGAAGAAGAAGAAGGGTGGTTCAGTAGAAGCTTAAGTTCAAGTTTTTGAGGTCGCCACCCTTGTCCCCCGGCCGCCATATTGGAAAAAGGGGTGCAAAGGGCTTTCGCGTTGTATCTCCTAAACTAGCAATTCTACAGAAAATTTTATGACAAATAAAATGTAGCAAATTAAATTTTCTACAATTTTATATCTATTACTTTTTATCGTCAACTGACTAACAAAAAAGTTATAAACAAAAATAAGAGAAAATTTTGTAAGAAGTTTTCTTTTGGAGGTTATAACTTTTTTTCCGTTCATTTCACAATAAAATAACATCATAGCGATTTTGTAAAAAAAAATTCAATAAACAATTTTCACTATAAAATTGTTTAATTTTATTTATTATCTAGGTTTAACAGCGCTCCAAACTTGACCAAATTCTCGAATTCTGATAGGTATACAATAAAAATAATATTTTTGTCTATTCATATATAGGCGAGCGGCATCACCGTTATGCCGACCACGAAAATCAGATTTAAGGTGAATGACCAATTTTGGTCTATTTTTATGTTTTCGAGGTCGCTGAATCCGAATATGAAGTTTATTTTTATCTAGAGGTGGTGCAACATCTTCAAAAATCAAATTTTATACAAAAAATCCAAAAATCAATTTTGATGATTTTTCAAATTTACCTCGCTGTATCTTTGGTCGCTGTAAATATTTCCTTTTGAAAATTTTACTGTGTTATTTCTGAAGTATGTAGATAACAATGAAATTTGTCGAAAATGTTTAAATACATTAAAAAAGGAGTTGTTAATTTTTAAACATTTTGTCATCATATTTCGTTAGTTTCATGTTTACTTAAAAAAGTTGGGTGACAAACTTTTTAGTTTATAATTTTAACCAACACAACAATAAAATATATTTCATGAAGAAGTTTTTTGGAAAATTTTAAGTCAAAATATACAATAGGAAAAAAGTTATGTTACTTCATAGACAAGCGGCACACCCCAAAAAACGCTTAAATCTCGAGATTCTGACGACGGTGTGGTGAATGGCTAATTTTGATCATACTTTATGATTTTGATATCAAAAATCGTTTTTTTTTGGTCTTCTTAAGAATTTTGCATTTTGCGGTTGCGTCATTCTTCTTCTGAACCGGCGAATTTTTCCTCAAACAACTTGGGCCTTTTCTATATATGCTTAGGGTTATAAGTTTTATAGTGGGGAGAAAGGTCAAAAACACATTAACAATAGCATAGGAATGTTAAAATCATAATAAATTGTGTGAATAAAAAATTTTTATAGATAGAAAAGTAAGCCTAACTTTTGTTTTTATTGTATCCCTATGAACATTCGAGAATCTGGTCAAGTTTGGAGCGCTGTAAAACCTATATAAATAAATAGAATTAAACAAGTTTATAGTGGAAATTGTTCGCTAAAAAACCCTCTACAAAATTGCTGAAGTATTATTTTATTTTAAAATGAACTGAAAAAAAGTTATAACCTCCAAAAGGAAACTTGTTAAATTTTTTTTACATATTTTTGTCTATATCTTTTTTGTTGGTCACTTGACGATAAAAAGTAATAGAAACAAAATTGTAGAAAATTTAATTTGCTACATTTTATGGTTAATTAGATTTTCCGTAGGGTTGATAGTTTACGAGATATAGCGCGATACCCCTTTGCACCCCATTTCCAAGATGGCGGCCGGGGGACAAGGGTGGCGACCCCAAAAACTTGAATTTAATCTTCTACTGATCCCCCTACATATTAAAGAAATAAAATTGACTTCTCTAACAAATGCAAGGTATGGCTTAAAAAATAATACATAATGGAGTAAAAATAATACATAACATGAAATACAACAAAAAATGTACAAATCGAAACAAGTAAATTAAGGAACCCACTCATAAGACAACGCCTGACAGATACCATCAATAATCGATTGATGAATGCTAAAGAACAACTTATACAAAATGGTTATTAATAAAGACAGAAATAGACAGAACTCAAAAAGAAATTCTGAAACGCAGGGAGGGCGATAACGGGCCTGCAAGGGATGCACTGCAGACGGGCGCCCCTATTTGGGGCGCGCAAAAATGAGCTTTTTTTCTGCTGGTGTTATGCAAAATACTAAAATAAAAAAAAATCATTTTTTAAATGTGGTTTAAATTCGTCATAATACCCTAATCTGTGTTTGTTAATATTGCATATCACACATTAAGTCCACTATACTACTATATACACGTCCACTATACTACTCGCGAAGTCGATCGAAGTTCAGCAAGTACGAGAGTGTAGACAGGCACTTAATGCGAATTCGCTTCGCTTCGGCCTACTTCCATTCTGTGGCGGTTTTTGCGACCAAGTCAAAGGAACCGAAGTCGGTATCGCCCGGCGTTAATGTGTTCCTCGCGAAGTTGAACGAGTGTGTAGTGACGGGTACTTCGGACTTCGGCCAACTTTCCCGAAGTAACTTCGCGAGAGTGTGGTAATGAGAATGCTTTATTTTCTTCAAATTTTTTGCAAGTTGGTAGTTTGTATTAGCAGTTATGACAGGAAGTGAATAATTTCTAGTAAAATAAACAAGATTGTGATACTGCTATCTTGAGGCTTGTCTAATTTAAGTGTTATGTACCTACAATATTAATAGGCATCAAGTTAAGAATTAATTCCATAAAAACACATGTAAAATAAATATTTTACATAAAATTTAGTTTAGAGCTCTTTAGATTTAGTATTATTTTATGGGATTATAATACAGAATAGTTTGTCAGTTGTATACTCTGCATCTGCTGTTAAAGAATCTAGTGTTGCATTCAATTAATATAAAATTATATTACTGCAGAATCATAATCTTGAGGTTTTAAAGTTATTATTTTTAAGTAGGTACATAAAAATGGATTCAAAAAAAATTATCTGGGGCACAAATCGAAAAAGAAGAAATGCCAAAAAACCATCTTAGTTCTCTTAGCCAATTTCTTACAAAAGTTAAAGTCAAGTCATTAATAGGGAGAAAAGCTCTTCTAGCTACCCCTAAAATCAGGTGATTTACCCTAAAGTAATACAGAGGATTACCCAGGGCATCCAAGGTAACGTTTTAATGAAATATCGTTTTAGTAAGATGTTTGAAAATTTAAATCATTATTAAACAAAATTCATGTAAGTCTCCATTTCCGCCCACACCGTACTTATGCCCATATTTTTTTCTTTTGGAGTAGAACGTTTTGATATGTTGTTTATTAATTCTAGACCTGATAGATTTTGCAGAATAATTTTGCAATCTATTTTTTTTAAGTTCAAATTTTTTAAAAACTTTCCGAAGAAAAAGTAGATCATTTAGAAGTTTGCTAATTTTTTTACATATAAAGAAGTTATCTACCTATCTAATACACTTTACAGAATTAAAATCGGTTTATTTAAGCGGCCTCAGCACTGTTTTAAAGTTATAAACAATTTTTTGGCTTATAAACAAATACAGTGAGAACGTTTGAGTTGGCATAAATTTATTTTCTCGAGAATAGGCGTCTCTGGAGATAAATCCCGAAACAGTTCGATTTTTATTTTTAAATTCTAATTTTTTGGTATATATATCATACTAGTGACGTCATCCATCTGGGCGTGATGACGTAATCGATGATTTTTTAAATGAGAATAGGTGCCGTGTGATAGCTCAATCGAAAGGCTATTCAATTTTGTATTCACTAATATAAACATTAACATAACAATTTATACAGGGTTTTAATTAAAAAAAAATTTGAATTAAATTAGTTCCAATTTTTATATTACGTTATCACACAAAGATGGATGACGTCACTAGTATGATATTTATGCCAAAAAATTATAATTTAAAAATAAAAATCGATCTGATTAGGGATTTATCTCCAGAGTTTCCCATTCTCAAGAAAATGAATTTATTCCAACTCAAACGTCCTCACTGTATTTGTTTATAAGCCAAAATATTGTTTATAACTTTAAAACAGTGCTGAGGCCGCTTAAATAATCCGATTTTAATTCTGTAAAGTGTATTAGATAGGTAGAGTGTAGAGAACATCTTTATATGTAAAAAAATTAGCAAACTTATAAATGGTCTACCTTTATTCAGAAAGTTTTTAAAAAAATTGAACTTTTTTAAAAAAAATTAGATTGCAAAATTATTTTGTAAAATCTATTAAGTCGATTTGAATGAAATTTGGTGGACGGTTTAAGTATGCTGTAAGAATTTTCTAAGACAATTATGAAGGTTCTAAGTGCAAAAAAAGTGGCTGAAAAACATTGAATAAAAACAGTCTTTTTTGTCCCCTTATCTTCTATTTATTTCTATTTTGCACAAAAGGTAATAATTTAAGACATTTTAAACCAGTCGTATATTATATAAAATTCAATTATCTTTATTTTCTTTTGCTACGACTTTGTTCCAAAATGAATCGTTTTAAAGTCATATGCAATGAAAGTAGAAATAGAAATATTTAAATTTTTTTATTAATGTTCCGGGCATATTTGAGAAGTAGCATAAGTCAATTATAATTATTGAAGTGGTCACCTAACTTTATCTGCAAAAATCCGAATGCCACCTCTCACATCCACCTCATAACAGATTCGTTCTGGTCTATAAATATTTAAATTTTGTTTGATTATTTCATTGTAGAGAAATCATACTACACTGAAATTAAGATGAATTTATTGCTGACTACTCAGGCATTATACCGATATATGTCACGTTTTAAAATCCAATCATAATTGACCATTTCAGGTCAGGTGACTTTGACAGCGTCGCTGAGGGGCCAATATTGTGTTTTCAGTGCTATTTTTGCTATTTTCTCGTTTTATTATAAAAATTTTGTGGTTTTAACTACAAAAATGTCAAATATTGGATATTATAACAATATAACATCTTCACAGGGGATGCAGAAACACGGCATAATCAGAAAATCAGTATTCTTGACCCACAATTCCCGTTGTGCTGTTGACAGTGCATTTAAAATTACTCGATCTTGAAATGCGGCCGGTAGGTATTTAAAAAAAAACTCACTTTATCACTTTTACCTTTATTACAGGAACAATTTACAACTGAACAAAACGCTAGTATTTTAATCATATTTTTTATAAATTAAACAATGGTTTTCTGCACTAAACATACTTTGTTTACAAGATGTTTGCCCCTCAACCGCTGTCAAATGACGTCATTTTGGAATGTTCTATTGATGCAGGTATAATATTAGAAAAAAACTTATTTATTTGTGGTATTTACTTATTTATTTTTTGTGTTAAAAGGCTGCATTTTACAAAATAAAGAACTAAAAGTAAAATAGCGTTTTCTATTGGCTTAGAATATAATTTGGTTTGTGTGTTGTTATTCTATAGCCATGTTTAACTTGTTACAATACAGTAGTCGACATGCCGTTTTTCATAAGATAATAACATCTTGGAATTTGTCACTTTTTTTCTTAAAAGCGGATTATTTTTGTAGTTGTAGGTATGTGCATTCATCTATTATTAGGAATAATAAAAAAAATCGCAAAGACCTGAGATTTGTGTTCAAAGTGATGAGATCTGACATGCCGGCTGCTACCGCAAACAAAAGTCTATCTTGCTTTGGCGATCTCTGGACTATGGTGAAGATTATCCTACCAGGCTTGTATTGAGGCCATAACTCGAATATTCAATTAGTAATTCAACATTATGTACTTCATAAAAACTTCATATTGTTTTTACGATAAAATATGTTTAATAAAAATGAAAATTTGAACGAATATTAGTTTATTTTGGTCCGGGATAAGTTTTAATAATTGAGTCAATGCAGTTTTTCCTTCCGGAAAAATCAAACAAGATAGAACTTTTTATAATTTCATCAAGAAATTTATAATAAACAACATATCAAAAAGTTCTACTTCAAAAGTGGATGCTTAATTGTTTATTAAACAAATAAACTACGAAATTAGTCGTTACGTTTTTTTAAATACCTACGAAAATATAAATTTCATAAAAAAATTTGACTTGACCACTGAAATATTCAGAAAATTTTACACAGACCACCTTAAATGAAGATTTTTCTAAAATTAAATCTACTACGACTTTTATAATTTAATGTCCGACTGGTATATCACTTGACAAATAATGATATGATTTCGAAGTGGCGCGTTATTTTGAACAACGCCCTTGGACATTCAATTTAAATAACTAGTTAAATACTGTCAAGTTGACAAATAAAAACTTAAGTAAAACTATAATTAATACCACAATTACGTTACGACTATTGCTGCTAAATGTACTTATTTGGAAACTAATTAATTCAAAATTCATTCAAATTTTTTGCATATAAAGAAGAATTCAGTCGGACATTAAACGTTGAAGGCACCACTGATATTATAGATAATAACGCTTTACACCATTTACCTCAAGCGTTAATATCCTTATAATACCCTTGGTACCTTCAACGTTTAATGTCCGACTAAATAACTATTTTATTTATAACGCTCAAGTCAACCTTCTCACAAACATTGGCTCACTGTATGGCATCGTTCAGCGGAGCGGGCGATTGAGTTAACCTATTAACATAATTTTTTTAACCAACGATTGATCAAATTAAATTTTACAAATTGCAAATAAAAGAAGAACATTAAATCTATCTTATAGTTATAATACAAAGAAAAAAATATGTGCGTAAGTACAGTATGTGCGGAAAGTGGGACATTCGACGACATTTTAAAAGTTGTTTATTCATAACAGCTTTTATTGTTAAAACAATTAATAAACAATTAGCAGCCAAATCTGTGAGTAGAACTTTTTACACTAACATGTTTATAAACCAATAAAACATGTTTTCGAAAAATATAATCTTGATTGATATTTTCCGAAACAATGCAAGTTTTCGATCTACATTGACTCCCCAATCAGTTTAAGTCAAATTCCTTAACACATTTGTACCTGATGATTGTAGATTATTAAAATAGCTTTAATCACATAAGTATCACTTTAGATTATAAAATCTTTTTTCTACGAGCGTGCAAAAATGTCTACTTTCGCGCACGCATTTTAGTTTAGAATTCCGCACGCGTGTTACTTTTCCGCACGCGGTTTACTTTTCCGCACGCGGTTTTTACTTTTCCGCACGCGTATCCACCGTCATGGAAACCAAGATCGTCGTCATGCTAACTAATTATATTGAAAGTTTGGTTTTGACAACATTGTCAAAGAATTAAGTCAACTTTTTAACAATTTTATTATTATCAAATACAAAATATGTAATTTTAATTATATCTATTTATTATTTACAATGTTTATATTGAACGTACAACTGAATCCTACGCTTTTTTCTTCAAATATGCTGCTAACTTAAAATAATCGCCTATATTGACATTTTTTCAATTTTTAATACTGACTTTAGCATGGAATAGCGGGACCACAAAGTATTTGGTTTGCAGATTTTGGATAGACTAATAAAATAAGCCAAAAACACTTCTTCTTTTAAGCTATTTACACTTTTTTCTTTACACCAACTCATAAAAATATTGTATTCTTTCTTGTACCTGTTTGCTGATTTTTCCGGTAACAAATTAAGATAATTACCAACGTCGAGGATAGATGGAGCTAGTTCTTCGTAACTTGATGCCATCTAAATCATTGAATTATTTTTTAATTCGTAAGTAAAGATAAATTTTAAAGTGTGTGACGTGCTTCTTGACAATAATTGCTTTGTTTGACATCGTTGCTATGCCTTTAAAATATTTAAACCTGTACATAACAGGTATTTAGGCACCGCATTGAATTTAATTCGGTGTTATTAGTTCGTCGTCATGCTAACCAATTATATAGAAAGTTTGGTTTTGACAACCTTGTCAAAGATTTAATTTGTGTATATATTTTTATATTATTTAAATTAATTTGGTCATTTTTAAATGCTCGTAGAAAAAATATTGTTCCTAACTCTTGCAGAAAGTCTCTTTTCCGCACTCGACTGCTTGCCGAACTCCGCTTCGCTTCGTTCGGCAAACTGCAATCGCGTGTGGAAAAGTATGACTTTCTGCACTTGTTAGGAAAATAACTATATTAAGTCTACTTAACAAAATTACGTCGCAAAAAGTTTGATTGCTGATAAGTAAGAAAGTTAATGAATAATAGACCAGGGCGCATCTGTAAAAATATTAGTACATTTGGACGTTGAGAGACGACTCAAGTTTTTTTGCAGAAAGTTTTACCGACATAAAAGTTGTGCAAATAAATTTCCTACAATATAGGATTGGTTAGAATTTTTAAAAATTGTCACCCATATTGCAAAATAGCAATAATTTCGAAAAAAATCATAAAAAACAAGTATTCGCATTTTACATTTTTCAACCATTTATGATGCACTTAGGACCTTCATAATTTGTCCAGAAAAACTTTATGATAAAAGAAAAAATACTGTGAATTCCATTGAGATCGGGTCAATAGATTTTGCAAAATAAATTTTGCAATCCAGCTTTCGCAAAAAAAATTAATTTTTTCAAAATGTTACAGGACTGAAAATAAAGCAGTCAGCAAGTTGAATTTTTTTTACATATAGAACGACACTGTACCTTTGATTGTCAATTTTCAAAATTAAAATCAGTTAACCACCACGGCGTCAGGAATTTTTTTAAATAAACATTAATTTTTGGTGCTACGCGCAGGACACCGGATAGTTTGCTCTGATTGGGCATTCCAATGACCTTTGATAATGATTGATACATTTTAATTTTTAGTACATTTCCATATAAATAAATCAATCTGTTTATTGCAAAATAAAAACACGTATACTGTCCTATGAAATAACACTTTTTTAGCAATTTTTTAGCTTTTTTTCCTTTGTTCATATATTTTAACTTAGAGAATAAAAGTTTATTATTTTTAAAAATATGCAATTGTTTAAACAATAATTTTACAAACAATAATCAAATTAGTTTGATTTTTGTAGAATTAAAATATTAAAATACAACAAAATATAGAGTAAGAAAATAATATATTAGATAAAGATTGGAAAAAATTTTGGTGGAAATTAACTTGTGCGAATCGTTGCGCGTAGCACCAAAAATTAATGTTTATTTAAGAAAATGCTGACGCCGTGGTAGTTAATCGATTTTAATTCTGCAAATTGCAAATGAAAGGTACAGTACTCTTCTATACGAAATAAAAATTCAACTTGCTATCTGCTTTATTTTCAGTCCTGCAACATTTCGAAAAAATGATTTTTTTAGCTAATCCTGGATTGCAAAATTTATTTTGCAAAATCTGTTGAACCGATCTTAATAAACTTTACAGTATTGTTTTATTTTATCATATAGTTTTTCTGTGTAAAATATGAAGGTCCTAAGTGTAGCATAAATGGTTGAAAAACGGAAAATGCAAATACTTGTTTTTGATGTTCTTTTTTGTAATTATTGCCATTTTGCAACAAGGGTGCAACTTTTATATTAGTGCAACTTTTCTCGGAAATGAACACTTTTAAAGTTATAATCAAAAAACGAAGAAATTATTCGAATTTTTCCTTCATTCTTTGACATTTTGATTATTTAAACAATGTTCCGGACCTTTTTGAGTGGGAGCATAACTCAATTATTATTATTTGAGTTATGTTCAAGCAATTTCTACAAAAAAATTTGAGTCACCTCTCAACGTCCATCTCAAAACAGATGCGCCCTGGACTATAAACTCTAATATCGAAGTAAAACAACTTCTATGTAATAGGTATAATTTAATAAAATCATAAAAAATCCCAATGGATTGTATAAAAATTTTTCAGGACGAACGTTTTCGGACCTATGTGTTCATCATCAGTGAACTCATATACTTGCTAACTAGCCCCAGAACCAAACAATGGTTGTAATTATAATTCAATTCATTCTAAAGTATTGAAATTGAGAAGGCAGTCGATTTTCAAAAATAACTTCTGGGAACATGGTGAAACCCTAAGCGAAAACTTTACTTGGGCCAACCATCTTGGGCCACGAATGTCTGTCAAGTCATTCGTGGCCCAAGAAAGTTAATGAAGTTAACGATATACTGTTTTCTTATTTTGCTTCTTCAAGTGCCCTGTCTTCTTTGAACGTTGGCTATTAGCATTGCAATCCTGTTCTTGCTTACCGCACTTCTGAACAGTCCGATCGATGTGAGTCCGAATCAGTCTATCCTGTCTCAATATGTGGAATAGATATTTAATTTATCTATGATTAATTGTGCTCATGATTTCTTTCTCGATCCCTTTTTTCAATTCTGTGGATTACCTTTACGTTGGTGACATATCGGGTTCAGAATATAGTAAAAATGCGTCGGTATATCCACATCCACATTTCGAATGCTTGTAGTTTTTCAGGAGCGTTTCATCAGCGTCCGGGCCTCCGCGCGATATAGTAAGATCGGAAAAATATAACATTAAACTAGACATAGTTTTCGTGGAAGAAACAAATCTTTGCTTATGAGGAGCTTTTTTTCATATTGCTAAATGCTGCTCTAGCTCGTTCTATTCTCGCCTTAATTTATGTGGCGTGTTTCCATTTTGCATTTATGTGCAAAGTAAAGGGAGTTCTTAGGTATGTATACCAGTGCCAAGACATATGTACATGAGATTCTACATGGTCAATTAGTATGCGGTTTATCCGAAACTGTAGAGCAGGTTGTTGCTAATCAGATCCACTTTGTCCTCTTGAAGTTGAGCAGTTCTCACTGTAGTACTACTTCTACTTCTCATTGACTGCATTAACCCTTTCCATTGCCTGTTTTGATTTATCTATATCTTATATTGTTCATTAACGCGGGAGCAGTCTGGCCGTGTGAAAAATCTCACATTTTATCCTTTTTCGTGATAACTTGATGAAAAATTTTTCAACCTTGCTTTCCACTCGTAAGTGCCTCGAAGAAGATCGTAGTAATGCGTAGATTTTTTTTTTAATTTTTGCTTTAATTTTTTTTATTTTTTATTTTTTATTTATTTTTGTGGAATTTATGGCTTTGGTGAGAAGTAATTAGCTTTAAAATTGTTAGAAATAGACATTTTTAACATAACAAGTAAATAAAAATATTTTACAATAGATATTTGATTTAAATTCGTATTTAAATCTATATTGTGAGATTTTTTCTCTACGTGCGACAACTTACGTTACAGAAGTGAGCGCGACTGCTCCCCGGTTAACTCACCGTTTATTTTTATGTCCTCTTGCATTTTTTGTGCATTTTTTAAACATTTCCACGTAGTAAATGTTGAAGAGTCGTAGGGATAAAATACAACCCGGCATTTTTTTTTTATTTCCATACTTTCAGTAACTATAGGTACATTATACAGGGTGTTTGGTAAAGAATGGGCCATAGCTTAACCTTAGATTCCTGCGGTTAAAATAGGTTGATTTAAGCTAACTTACCTTAGTAAAAAAGTTGATAATAACCGAAATACAGGGTGTCAAAGTTAAACTTTTATTTTATTTATTTTTGATTATTTCCTGACAGGCATGGGACAACAAAAAAGTTGGTAAGTACTGCTGGTATTGTACAGTCTACTAAATTATAATGTTAAACAAACGTTTCTGGCTACTTCCAGAGGCGTACGACGGAGGAAGGTGAATGGTTGGCCCTTCCCAAATTCTCTACGCCACTGGCGGCATTGCTATTTTAGTGCAATTTTTTGATTCTCCAATACTTTCTATGTAAAAACAATACTCCTTATTCGTAACGATAAAACCATTATTTTCGAGATATTTGAAACTAAAAACGAAGGAGCATAATACATTAATCAAAATAAGTGTGCCTTTTCATTTTAAGTTCAAATATCTCGAAAACTAATGACTTTATCGTTACGAATGAAGAGTACAATATTTGCATAGAAAGTATTGGAGTCAACCATTTACTTTCCCCTGTCGTACGCCTCTGGCAGTAGCCAGAAACGATTATTTAACATATTTAGTAGGGCGTACAGTGCCTACACTTTCTGCCAAGTATCACACGGATATGGCAAATTATTTTAAAGTATTTTTTTTTTTTTTTAATTTATTCTTTATTTAAAACTTTAAGAACTATGTGTGCCCGGTACTATAAAACTACTTGACATATCCTTATGGTACTTGGTAGAAAGTGTCGGCACTGTACACCCTACTAAATTATGTTAAATAATCGTTTCTGGCTACTACCAGAGGCGTACGACAGGGGATAGTGAATGGTTGACCCTTCCCAAATGCTACGCCACTGATGAAACTGCTATTTTAGCATAATTTTTAGATTCTTCAATACTTTCTATGCAAATACTATACTCTTCATTCGTAACGATAAAGTCATTAGTTTTCGAGATATTTGAAGTTAAAAATGAAAAGGCTCACTTATTTTTATTGATGTATTATGCTCCTTCGTTTTTAGCTTCAAATATCTCGAAAACTAATGGCTTTTTCGTTACGAATGAACAGTATATTTTTACATAGAAAGTATTGGGGAATCTAAAAATTATCCTAAAATAGCAGTTTCATCAGTGGCGTAGAATTTGGGAAGGGTCAACCATTCACGTTCTCGCGTCGTACGACTCTGGTAGTAGCCAGAAACGTTTGTTAAACATAATTTAGTAGGGTGTACAGTACTAGCACCACTTACCAAATTTCGTCTTGTTGTCGCATGCATGTCAGGAAATATTCAAAAATAAATAAAATAAAAGTTTAAATTTGACACCCTGTATTTCGTTTATTATCAACTTTTGTACTAAGGTGAGTTAGCTTAAATCGACTTATTTTAACCTCAGGAATCTAAGGTGAAGCTATGGTCCATCCTTTACCATACACCCTGTATAATAAACCGATTTTATAGCGTTCTACACCTTTCGATTCCTAATCGCCACTCATTTCTATTGTGGCAGTCTTCCTCTCGTAAGTTTCTTTCCGACATCGCTTTAGAGATGCCCTTTATCCATGTAGTTGCTGGTCTTCACCGTTTTCGTTTTTTTTTTGTGGGAGTCCATCCAACACTTTTTTGGGATTCTTCTTTCCTCCATTCGTCTTACGGGTCTACGTGTCTGTACTGTTGTAGCTGTTGTTTTTCGATGTCATCTATGATTCTACTTTCTGTTTCCATTTGTTGTCTAATGTCGTCGTTGCTTATATGTTCTAGTCTAGATTTTGCTAATCTTCTCTAAAAATCCATCTCAGTGGCTAGTAATTTATCTTTGTACTTTCAGTAAGTTCATTGCATATTTTCTATCTTGCTGGTTGACCCCATTATGGGTTTGCCACAATCCAATACCTTTGTTGTCAATAGTCAGTGTCTTTCGTAGAATACTTATTACTTGTTCATGACTGGCATCGTGAATGATACATGAGGAGATTCGACATCTATTGCTTCAGGACCACTTGTTCTATTATATGACTTTATGGTTTGTTATGGTTAATTATATTATGGCTTTCTTTAGGATGTTTGTGACACGCGCGCTTCTTCCTTTTGTATGTAGATGCGTTTTTTAGGTACCGCAATATATTGTTTTATACTCTTCACTTTCTTTTAATAGGAATTTGTAACAATGTTGCATTCACCGTTTTCCTGATATTGCTTGTATTGATATCTTCTATTTTCTTTATGTTGTTATTGACTTAATAGGTAAGTAAATTTCCACACTTCTTTTTTATTCGTTCCCGTGTGTAGCTATTGATTTCCTGACATTTTCTACCCCACAATTTCAAGCCATTTCAAATAAACTGTTTATTCTTCTTCGAGTAGCTGTTCTATATCGCTTATCCATCATAATTCTTGCTTTTTGGTTATATTTTTTACCCAGTGCTGCTTCCGCTGCTTCATAAATACTTTTTCTTCTCATTCCTCTCCTTCTTCTTCTTCTTTTTGTGTAGAGATGACTCTGTCTGTTTTTCAATGTGCCTCCAGTAAGTTGTCATTCCGTCCTTACTACTCTATTTGTTGTCATTCGGCTTATGTAGTCGTTACATTCTACTCTTCTGTTTTTTACCCAGTTATTAATGTTGTCCACCTGGCATCTCCCATAGTGACTTACCATCGATTTTTCGAAGTGTTTTCATCTCTGCTGTTTCAGCATTCTTTTTGTCCTTTCTGCATCAGGTCGTGTTTCTGTCGCGTATGTCATTATTGGTCTGATGACTGTTTTGTAAATTCTGCCTTTCACTTCTTTTCTATTTTTTTATTACTCCATGTTGTTTCATTCAGGCAGCCTGCGGCTCTGTTTGCTTTTTTCACTTGATCTTCCATTTTTGTTTCGAGCTTTCTGTAGCAAGATAGTGTGATGCCTAGATATTTACACCTTATTACATTTGCTGTTATAATCATGCATTTAGTCCTTTTTGGGGAAATTAGCATGTTAAATTTTCTAGAGGTTATAATAAATTGGTGCAGCATACGTGGTAAATCATCTTTACTGTGAGAGATTAGTATTGCATCGTCTGCATAGCAGATTATTTTAAGTTGTTTTTCTCCCATTTAATATCTTTTTCTAAATACATACTTCTGATTATATTACTATAATATCCAGGGATGATTGATTTGGATCCTCGATAGATCTTTTCATCTAGCCTTTTCCGCTAAAGAAAGCACACACCATCTTGCATAAGACTAGCTGAATTATACTTTAGGTCTTCTATTTTTTCATATTCTTGTCCATTTGAATGAATCTGATCGTTTTTGATCATCCCAACATAATATGTGAAGAATATTATGGCCCCTACTAAATGACAATCTGAGTTACTTATTGTTTCTCTCATCACTCTTCATCATTCCCCTTTGTTTTTGATGTTTGATTGATTATTAGGTAATCTATTATAGATTGCCTAGTCTTCTGCAGTTATCATTTAGGTGGTCGTCTCCATACTGACAACAGGTTTTGCTATCTATTTTTCTATGGACTAGTTCTGCTATTTAAATCTCCTAGTCCTAATAGCAATATTTTAAGTGTGTTGCGAATTCATAATATACGATTCAATCCGATGTATAATTTCTCAAAACAATGAAAAATATTTTCAATGTTTCGAAAAGAAATTAAATTTTCGCCATTCTTTTAAAAAATTATGAACTAATTTTAGTTTTAGAGGCCTCAAATTTAGCGTATTTAAACAATAAAAAAACTAAACACCCAACTACCTCAAAAAAGAGACAATTTTTGTATTTTTTTTATTAAATCTTTTTTAAAATAAGGTTACACTTCATCGAAAGTAAATGAAAATAGTTATTGCTTCTGTCATATAGGTATAAATCTATTGAATTATTCAACTGACAACCCGTTACGAAGTAGAACAAAATTTTAATAGCAAAAAGAAATCCAAAGAAGCGGTGAATAAACATTTTTTTACGTTGAAAACGAATTTTGGTTACACCTAAATCCGAGTCTTCTATAATAAATTTACAAATTAAACGGAGAATAAATGCATATACATGGGGAATCTACAATATGCATTCCACGAGATGTTAATTTATCTACGTAAAAGTCCAACAAATTTTGATTCCTACTACTCAATAGGGAACTTGCACATAAAAATATTTTTGCATAAAATTGTTAATTAATGTTTAAAAATGTTATATTCAAAATATTACATCTTAACAATGAATAGTCTACGTACAAGAACTGATAATAGTACCGCGCCCAAAATTTCCGTTTCAAACAACTTCAAAAGCGCGAGTTTGGGGTCTGACGTCACCAACCACAGTGTTCTCGTTCGCCCTTTCGGTGAGCTATTGCATTGAATGCATTTTGCCATTGCTAGTTGTGCGTGTCGAATAACTGTCGTGTTTGCTCGGCGTTTATATTGTTGTACTTAGTGTATAATATACTTTATCAAAATGGAAAACAAATCTGCGCAATATAAAAACTATATAGGGCCGGAATGCCAAAGCACTACTGTCAGAACATCCAACAAATATTTGTATACTCTACCAGTAGAACCAAAAACGTCGATTGAAATGGCTAAAGGCATGCAGGCGAGATAAAAAGGATATTTCACAAAGTAGCAAAGGTCTTTATGTCTGTGAGGATCATATGTGAGTATTTATCTAATTAGGTACCTAATACTATTAAGACATTCTCTATTTCAAGAAAAAACAAGATTATGGGTGGTCCCAAAAGTATTAAGTCAGATGTTGTCCCGCACATATTTGATTGTTAACCAGACAGAAAACGAACTTTTTGTGAGCCCATGAGGGAAACAGCCCTTAAAAGGGTTAAACGTCAGCTTCTTGAAGATGCCGCTTCCACATCTAACTTTGTTCTAGAGGACAATGATGATAAGAGACAGTGTGATCCTAGTTTCACAAACTTAGTTCAACCAGGACCTGAATTAAACCAACCAGCTTTACCTCAAAAACTAAATAAAAAAAAAAATAAAAAAACAGACCTACATCAAAATCAGAAGTAAATGTATTCAGTGTAAATTTGAAAGGAGTGTTACAGTCGGGTTGTCGCCATTGAAAATACATAATAAGGATGCATGAACTTCACCTATAAAAGACTTACAAACATTATTTGAAGATACAAAAAGTGAATCAGGACGTTTTGTATTTGAAGATAATAGTGAATATAATGGTAGTGATGACTATTGGTAAAATGAAAGTCATTCTTCTTGTGATGAAGATGCGAAAGAAGAGGAAGCAAAACAATTTAAAATGTTGCCTCTGAAGTGTACAGTGATGAAGTTACAATACAGACCTAGATTGTATATGTTTCAATTAATAGAAATATATTGTAAAACACAAACAATGCATCTATTTTTAACTCTAAAAGGAACAGGACACACATGTATGTGTGGAGAACCATCTCTTGGAGATGATTTCGGCATAAGCGAAAGCAATGCGTCGAGAATATTTGCAAAATCTGTTATATTAATTAGTAAATATTTAAGATCTTGAATTTTTAATCCCCAAGTTGGTCCAGTTAAATTAAACTTACCCTTAGCATTTCAATTAAAGACGAATAAAATGTACTATACAATCCCCAGAATAGCCTAATCGCTTTCTTTTGAAAAAGTAATAGTAAGAGTAATAGTATCTACTTATGCGTTTTAAGCACTTTAAAAGGGACCAATTTCTAAAGATTTATAAATTTCACTTTGAAACTAAATAAACTGATTTTAAAACTGTGCAAGAATACAAATAATATCTGGTAATTTCCAATTAAATACGATTAAAATGTTATATACAATTCCCGTAATACTATAATCGCGTTTAACCGGGCTCGACTTGTAGCCCGGTTGTGGTCCGTGACGTCAGACCAATAGAAGGACGTTCAAGCGCCTTCTAAGAAATTTGAATTTTATAGCATTTTCAAAGCCTCGTAATAAGCGTATGGATTAAAAATATTTGTTTTTTTACATACAAGCGTTTTAAGATCATGTTACCTTATGTTTTTTAATATTATTTTAATATTTAAAAATTTATGCAAGTTCCCTATTTGTTTTTACCTTAAACTGTCTTTCATTAAAATTTTAATAGTTTTTGGATAATCCTACTGCATTATTACTCGGTACAGAACAATCGAAATCCGACCCTGTACTAAATGTACTTCTACTAGCCTGTCAACAGTTGTTCACTCGTTTATCTTGTCTGATTGAAACTTCCCCTTTTGCCGCAAGTAGCCTTCTAGATAATTTGATAAAATATAGATGTTATCTGATTTCACTGATGTTTTGTTCTCTTTTATGAAGTGGGATATATTTAGAATGATAATGTACGGATTTACATGAAATTTGCTTATAACCATCAAACTATAATAAATAGATATACATGTATGTACAGAAAGCTAACATCTAAATTTCCACAAAATCTATAAAAATAATTAGGATATAAATAAACAAATAAAAATTTGTTATTTTTACTATATACATAGATAGGGTCAGGTATAGTATTTAAAAAATTAAAAGAGAAAATCCCACTCCCAGTTTTTGGCTGTATACCATAGTTGTACTAGTACACTTTAGAAGACCAAAAATAAGCATTTTTTCAAGATTTTTTTTCTCAAAAGTTTTATTAGAAATGAACAAAAAAATTTTTTAGATATTAATATCTAGCTCTTAGAGAATACAAAAAATATATCTTTTTTCATTTATGCACGTACACTAATATTGTAGAGGGCGCCAAAGTCGAGACCTCGAAAAAAAGTATTTCCGATGGCGGACAGTTAATCTCAGGATTGGAATCTTTGAAACAAAAAAATCCTTCTTTTTGAAAAAAGTTTCCTACGTGGCAATTTACCACCGTCAGTGAAAAATTCTGCAAAAAAAAGATCGGATTTTAACAAAAAATAGAGTTAAAAGCGAATAACGAATTTTTGTAGTTTGGAAAAAAATGGTTTTTCTTCAGAATAGCAAGATTATCATTAGAGATACGAAAAATGTTTAAATACGAAATTGTAGCTTATTTAATTCCCAAGAACACGGTTTGCAAACATTTATTTTACGGCAAAAATTGAGTGAGCTATTGACAAATAAAACTTGTAATAACATGCAAAAACCACCTTTACAAACCCTTTCAAAGTCACCTCTTTTTGCGACTGAGGATTTTAAAAAGGTTTAATAAGAATAAGCTTATAAATCTTTTAAAAACCTACAAAATTATTTTTTACCAAACTTTCTAAGATATAATATAGAAAAGTTACGGTTAAAAAATCAATATATTTTTTTGAAAAAAAAAAGGAGAAATCCAATTGGAAGCATAATAATGTAAGTTGGCGGTATTTTTAGTCATTGGTCTTATTCATTCTTATTTATTTATATATTATTAATAGATTCTAAAAGTTTGACTGGCTTATAATAATTAGTTTTTAAAAAACTGGAGTTACAAGCGACTAACGAATTTTTGTAGTTTGGTAAAAAATGCCATTTTCAGAATAGAAAGATTAGCATCAGAGATACGAAAAAATTTTTCAATATAAAATTGTAGGGTATTTAATTCCCAAGAACTTGGTTTGAAAAAACTTTTTCTACGGCAAAAATTGAGTGAATCGTAAATGAGTATATCGAAAAACATTGATTTTTTCTATACAAAACTAACACTTTCGATAGCGAATAAATCGAAAACTATTAATTTTATCAAAAAAATGTATAGAACATGTTTTGCTTAGAATTAATGTTTTTATCAACTTTTTCGGTCAAAATATAATAAAAAATTTCCGCCCCGAGATGGGGTGGCAACCACCCCCATGGTAAAAGCGCCTTGCGGCATCATATAGATTTTGATGCCTGGACTATCTACTACTTATTCTTAAATTTTCAAGCAAATCGATCCATTCTGTAAAAATTGCGAGGTGAGAAGCTTCGGTTCCTGGCCTAAAAGAGAGATTTATTTTTTCTATGTTAATAAAAATTTCTTTCGCTACGCTTGCAACCACTTGTTGAGATTGTATGTTGGCCTCTTCCTATTTAGAGCAGTTTGTCATTCACTAATGATTTTTTCCCATTCTCCCCAATCACATGTACACCGTATGGATTTTAACCCTAAAATTTGTATTGCTGAGTTCAACTAAAACCCTAACTATATATCGGTCTAAAGAATCAATTTTAAAAAGGGATTAAATGCATGATTACTGGGGACCTTCCTTTCGGTTAACTGCGTGCTAGGAATGGGGTTTGTAGAAAATAATCCTGTATTTAGTCATAAAGGCATAAAGGCAGAAAGAGATGTAACGGAGGACCATATGCAATTCAATGGCGTTTTGCATTTTAAAAGGGATTTTTAGGACTATAGCGACACAATTGTATCAGAAAAGTATACATCACTGATTTTTGGTCGTTAAATTTAATGATATAGGAAGAAGTATGCTATCGATAATGACAAACGATCATCTGCAGTGCCTTAAAACTGTAGTCGAAAAGTCTATCGAATATAATAGACTACTTCTTCTTATTTTTGTTGACTTCCACAAAGCATTTGATAGAGTGGAAACTAGAGATGTATCAAGTCAAACTAGTTTGATTTTATTCAACAAACTTGACTTGACTTGAAAACCAAACTTTTATTGTAAAAAAGTTTGACTTGAGTTGAATTCGATATCTTTAGGTTTGACTTGATTGTGAATATTGAACGACGATGATAGAATGATACAAGAAGAACCACAGGAACAATGAGGACCGAAAATAATAATGTGCGAATTAGAACAGGCAATTAAAAATGCAAAGACCGCAAAAGCATAGTAGGCTAATTAAATGCATTGACAAAGAAACACTGCATATACTTTTAGATCTGTTTAACAAGGTATATACAACAGGAGTAATACCCCAGGATTGGTTGCTGTCCACATTTGTAACACTACCAAAGTCAATACATGCGACAGAATGCTCCCAGTACAGAACAATTTCTTTAATAAGCCACACACTTAAGATATTCCTCAAAATAAAACATGGAAGACTATACAAAAAAATAGAGGAAGATACAAAAATAGATGACACCCAGTTTGGTTTCAGAGGAGGACTAGGAACGAGAGAGGCTCTGTTCGCTTTTAAAGTTTTCGCGCAAAGACGACTAGATATGAACCAAGATCTCTATGTCTGCTTTATACATAGGTTATTAAAAGGCTTTTGATAGAGTACGACATCAGAAACTCATAAAACTTTTAAAAGAGAAGAATGTGGACAGTCGAGATATACGGGTTATTTTCAATCTGTACTGGAATCAAAAAGCAACGGTTAAAATCGAAAATGTCGAATCAGAGGCCATAAAAATCAAGAGAGGTGTTAGACAGGGTTGCGTGTTGTCTCCATTGTTATTCAATCTGTACAGCGAAGCTATTTTTAATTAAGCAATATCAGAGGAAGAACAGGGTATATAAATAAACGGAAAAATCTTGAACAACATAAGATTCGCAGATGACACCGCTATTTTTGCAGACAGTCTAGATGCACTGCAACTATTAGTAAATAGATTACATCAAGTCAGTATGGACTATGGACTACAAATGAACGTTAAGAAAACAAAGTTCATGATTATTTCTAAGCAACATACAGTATGAAGGTTGGATATCGAGGGAAAACAAGTAGAACAAGTGAATAACTACAAATATCTGGAAACCTGGGTAAATGAAAACAATGACCAGGGTAAAAAATCAGGACACGCATTGAAATTGCAAGACAAGGATTTATAAAAATGAAAAAGATGTTTGTTAATCGAGACCTTCCTCTGGAGCTGAGGATAAGAGCCTTAAGATGCTACGTGTTCTCGACTTTGTTGTATGGAGTGGAAAGCTGGACACTAAAAGTAGAAAATATAAAGAAGTTGGAAGCCTTTGAGATGTGGTGCTATAAAAGCATTTTGAAAATACCATGGATCCAATGAGTTACAAATGCAGAAGTGTTAAGAAGGCTGCAAAAGGATTGCGAGGTGATAAAGAACATCAAAACAAGAAAGCTAGAATATTTAGGCCACATTACCAGAGGTACGAAATATGAGATATTAAGGCTCATAATGCAAGGTAAAATAAAGAGTAAAAGATCTATAGGTAGAAGAAGAATTTCCTGGCTATGAAACTTAAGAGAGTAATATAGTTGCAGCTCAGTAGATCTTTTCAGAGCAGCCGCCAATAAGATACGGATAGCTGTGATGATAGCCAACCTCCGATAGGAGAAGGAACTACAAAAAGAAGGTTTGACTTGAAATCAAACTTCTTCAAACAGTTTGAAGTTTGAATAATACCATGTTGCGCAACGTGTTCATTTCCAATTCTAATTAAGAGCGTACCTACCGACTTTTGTTTTAACTTATTTGGGTAGGTCTGAATCTGTACTCTGCTACTCCGCAAATTAGTTTGTAGTTCGTATTAAGAATTCTATGCTTGGCTTGTTTATTACGTTCGTTTTGAAGTGTGTGCTTTGTGAAAAAATAATATCTCAACCTGAATATTTTTCGGCCCAGAATAAGTACCTGAACAAATTGAGTCTGATTTTGAAGGTATTCTCACTACTAAAATTCAAAGAAAAAAATCTGTACTCGAAGTAGAATTAATTAAGAAAAATAAATAAACTGATTTATTTGATGTTGCGGCAGGTGATTTCAAAACAAACAAAATTGCAAAGTTCCAGAGTTGGACAAAATACTGTATATGAGTATCTGAAACAAAAATACTCTTGCGCTTGTATTTCAAATACAAAATACTTTGCTACGATGTATTTCAAATACAAAATACAAAATAGTATTTTGAAAATACTTTCAAAATACAAATACTTACTTCAATAAGCTTGAA
The DNA here is from genome assembly GCF_917563875.1 of Diabrotica virgifera virgifera. Taxonomy (NCBI): domain Eukaryota; kingdom Metazoa; phylum Arthropoda; class Insecta; order Coleoptera; family Chrysomelidae; genus Diabrotica; species Diabrotica virgifera. The sequence continues at coordinate 64,548,805 of NC_065446.1, read as the reverse complement.
TATTTTGGTCATAATATAGTAAGATTTTTCCATTATAGTCTGCTGCGTTTGATTATGGAGGGCAAAATAAAGGATAGAAGAGATGTAGAGGAAGAAGACTCACCTCCTGGTGACGAAATCTAAGGGAGTGGTTTAGTCTGAGATCTAACCAATGATTTAGAGTTGCTGTAAGTAAATTAAGAATTGCCATGGTGACATCCAACTTTCGATAGAAGATGGAACTTTAAGAAGAAGAGACCTACTATTTGACTCTGTATCTGACACTATAAATATTCAGAATACTTCATCAAAACATCAGTGCAGATTCGATAACAAGATGTTCAAATTACCGCTATCACTCTGATTAATATTCGTTACACCGATGATACCTTAATCCTGACAGAAAACGTGAAATAACTTTGGAAAACATTGAAATCAGCCAGAGAAACTAGAAGAAATAATCTAACCAAGCCAGCCTATAAAAAGATGAATTTGCCGTCATATGCAGATGGCATCTAAGAAGATGGCTAATATTAACGTAATTTGAAAAAGAAACAAATGATATTTATTGAAAAAGACAAAATAAACATAAAATAGGTAGGTATACATAATCTAAAATTTATAATAGGCAATTCTCGAATATTGATTGTTTATTTTTAGTCAATGAAATTATAGAGCACCTTTAAACTTTTTTTAAATTAGGTGTTTTAGTTCGAGATAACTTTATAAGAACTACCAAGGATCTTAGAATTATTTCAACTTTCTTTTAAGGGATTTTATCACTGTTACGAAACACATCATATAATGTGTAATTAAAAAAATAATTATTTTGTTTTAATTATAAGAAACTGTTATCCGCCACTACCATTATCAAACAAAAGTTCACTTTTTAAGACTATACTTTGTAAAGGGATAAATAATTTATCCTATTTATTTTTCTCTAATACTTTTGTTTTTTTTTAGAAACTTTTTTTAATTCCTGGATTTCGGTTTTCGAATCGATCGTTTTGTTATAAATAAAACACTTTATTATTATTTCTTAAACGTTTAGGCTATTATTGAATTATTTGTGCGAAGTGCGGTCCATGGTATGTTTCCATGTGTCCATGTTTCAGCGTAGGTGGCGATATAGTCCAGAGAAATAAGGTTTTTATGGGGACACTTGAGCAGCCAGGTTGCAAATGGGTTTTTTGGGTAATATGTACCTAAGACATTATAAATACAAAAATGCCCGTCACAGTTCGGACGAGAATTTTAGTTATATTTGTATTTAGATATGGATTACGAGAAGGAGAAGCAAAGATTATTAAAATTATTGGAGGAAGTATCGACTGACGAGGAAACGTATGAAGATGATGATGAACAAAGTTACTTTTTATTAAAGTAATATAATGGTGACACAAACGCATATCTACAAAATTATATGCTCATATACTCATTAAATAATACTATATGTACACAATTTTGCAAAAAAAATTTTTTTCAAATATTGCTGACCCGTATTTTTGGACCCGGTCTTCTGCACCGTGCGCGAGTATTCGATCACAAAAAATTGGCGCGAGTAACGGAAGGTTAATAACAGTGTTAGTTACCATATTACTCCAAAATTTTACACCTATATCCTGTAGGATTGAGGATAGGTTTTAATCTATTTTTCAGACCCATAAGTTATAAGGGAGATTGCCCCTCTGACATTTTTTTTATTTTTTTGGACAAAATTATCTACCTTAATTTTATATGATGTATAATTAAAAAATACATACAACCCTTAATTTTCACTCTTCTATCACCAGCCCCTATTTGTTAATAGCCTTCTATATATTTACAACTATAAAATTCTCCTGTCAGAGTGTTAGTTGCCATACTCCTCCGAGATCGCTTGACCGATTTTTGTGAAATTATATTTGTATATTCGGTAGGTCTTAGAACCGGTCGTAATATACTTTTCATATCCCTGAGTGATAAATGGGAGTTGCCCGTAACATTTTGTAATGTTAGATGGGATATGTGTACATAACGTACTCTACAGGACTACGAGCACATACAAATTAACGAAATTATGATTAAAATCCACCAACAGGCTCCGGAGATATTAATCGCAGTATATGTTTAAAGAATTAGTTTAATTTTTTGAGTGCACGAATTTTAATAATTCCCCTCCACCGACCACGAATCGATCTCGTTAGGACGTCATTTTTAATGATTTATTAACCGCTCTGTCAAAGTTCAAAGTTTACTTAAACTTTTACACATAAACTATATACCTTCAACTTTAAAATGGTTAGTTAGGCTGCTTAATTGTTATAAACAAAGTAACCGTCAATAACATAAAAAAAATGGCTAACTTTGACCATAATTAACCTGGGCGAAAAGTTTCTTTTGAGAATTCGTGTAAAAATACCAGCTTTTCAAATCATATTGTAGTTTTAGCCTACAATGAATATTAACAAAGTTATTCAAATTGTTTATAAGTCAAAAACGACTCTACTTTAAAAAAATGTTTTCGAAGTGAAATAAATGACTTTTTAACGATTTTTTAAATAGGTTGAAAATATGACTATTTTTTTTATGTGGTTTCCACGGAATTGCTATATCGTTATTATTTTCTGAACAATACTATTGAGAAAAAAAGCTCTATGTAACAAACAAAGAACGAGAAATAATTTATCAGTAATACATTTTGCAAAAAAAACATGTTTGAAAAAAATTAGAAGCTACTTTTAATAAAACATTTTTAATATTTAATTACATAAGATGTTCAAAATTACCTCCTAACAAATTTATGCATGCCTAAAAACGATCATTGAATGAGCTACTTACTCTACGAAGCATTTGTAAATTACCACATCGAAATACACTTTGTATTCTATTTTTCGTCTCATCTCTTGTTGTAGGAGATCATTTTATAAACTTCATATTAACGTAACCCCAAAAAAATCAGTCCAGTTTATTAAATTCTGGTGATTTGTGTGGCCACGCTACTGGTCCATTGAAAAATGAAAATATCTCGAAAACTAATAAATTTAGACATAGAGAATGTTATCTAAAAATTAAAGTACAGTAATGGTGCTTTTCAATAGTAATATAAAATACAGGGTGTTCCATTTAAAATTACTGAGAAAATAATGTACCTGCATTTTGAGTCACCCTGGTATTTGATATAAAAATAATTAGCAATATCAATCATTCTTGGAAATTTTGCAAATTCGTAAAAAATATGGCATTATTAAACCATTACTGTTTTGCTTATTTTTATTTATACAGGGAGTTGAACTTGTTACGATTTTCATATAAAATTGGTTATAACTTTGTAAATAACCTGTATAACATAACAAACCTTTATATTTTTGTGATGGAGACGTTAACAGGATTTCGAATTTAAAATAAAATATAGGGTGTTCCATTTAAAAAAACAAAGTTTGGTCTGCCACTGTTTTATCGAACACCCTGTAACATTCTAACTAATTTTGTAATGTGAAGTTCAAAGGTGGCTACAATTTTTGTTATTAACTTTTATTGCTATCTATTACTATAGCGTATCTATCGAGCTTTACCTCACTAATCAATCACCCTGTATATGTTCTTAATATTGTCCCTTCTGCACAAGTGTTTTATAGTTTTGTTTATGATACCTTACTCTATTCATTTTTCTTATTCAATTTGATTTGCTATTTTTAGGGTTTCGTCTTTGTTCTAAAAGGTAGGTACAATGTTGATAGTCTCTTCAGTCATCCAATACAATGTTTTTTTCTATTTTTTATTTGAGGTTTGGGTTGTTGATGGCTTCAGTGATCCAGTGGTTTGTGTGTATCTACAAAATAGTACGTAGATTAAGGTGATACAGTAGCGATCAACAGGTAGCAAAAGCGCGTTCCAAGATTGCGGCTGTAATTTTGAATATTTTTTCGAGATATTTGGCACACGTATTCGTAATATAATAAAGAATGGCGGTACAGAGCCCAATTTGAAAAATATATTAATATGTGGAAATTACTCTGTAATTAAATACAATATTAAAAAACGAGCATGTACCGCCATAAAGAAGAACAAAAAAATACACTTTCTTCAAATAATTTTTTTATTTCATTAGTAGTTCCAAAATGACATAAAATCTAGGCATCGGATAAAAAAGTTTATTTAAAGAAAGTTTATTTTTTGGTTCTTCTTAATGGCGGTACAGGCTCGTTTTTTAATATTGTATTTAATTACAGAGTAATTTCCACATATTAATATGTCTTTCAAATTGGGCTCTGCACCGCCATTCTTTATTATTTTACGAATACGTGTGCCAAATATCTCGAAAAAATATTCAAAATTACAGCCGCAATCTTGGAACGCGTTTTCGCTACCTGTTGATCGCTACTGTTTCCTCTTAATAAATTAATCCAAATGTCAAGACACATTTGTCAAATGTCAAAACAAACAAAATTGAAAATCTTATTTTATTATTTACCACCTAACTAGTTTATTACAGTTTTCTTCATAAAAAATACATTTTAAAAGTTAACGAAATCCAACTTTTTAGCAACTCAAAAGTGTTTTATTCCACATTCTTTGATATAACTCGCCGTGTTTCAGCAAAACAATATCTAGACAAGACGATGCGCTATCATTATAATCATCTAGAATCTAGAGTCTAGAGCATATCGATCAAATTGCTGTTGGTGTTGTATTTATGTACTTCTCAATGCCGAGATCAATGAAGTTTACTAACTAGGAGATTAGAGCTGATGGTCATAATCCATTTAATGATAAGATGTGATGTAACAATCAAGAAGCTTTAAACGTGCACAGTGTCTATCTTGCCCAATGTAGCCACCATTCGACCAGAAAATGCAGTAGCAATGTCATCATTGTTGCTTGAATTTGTGGTTGGGTTTACTTCAATGGATGTTTTTCTGGGGGTCCTGTTTTATGTGACTTGTGTCACTTCTAATAATTGTATAGACCTTAAATGGTATAAACACATTAACAGAATGGACCAGAGAAGACTACCAAAGCACGTGATGGAATCAAAAAGATATATTAAAAGAAGGAAACGAAGGCCAAGGGAAAGATGGATCGATTAGATTATAGAAATTGGACAGGAAAAAGGAAAAGCATATCAACAAATGAAAGAGGTAACAAAGGACCCCAAGAACTGGAAGAGATGGATAGAGGATAGATAAATCTTCCGACGCCCCTGAGGGGTATAAGGAGTTTCGAGAAAGAAAAAGAAGAAGTGTCACCTCTTTATTTGTTTTGGTCGGTTTTTCGCTGGTGGTATTTCGGTTGTGGATGTTGGCCTGTGGAGGAAGTCGTTTTCAGGCGGTGGTCAAAAGAGAAAATTAGTACCTAGTATTTTATGGGGTCATCCTATATTCCTTCATGCATTGTACTTAGAAACGTATAGTAGGAAAATACCAATCTATATACCTAAAAGAAGATAAATTAAAATAGAATTAGTATTACAAGAAAAATTTAAGTGAATAAAACATATTATTAACACATTTTAAGATAATATCACATAACTTCATAAAATACAATTTTATTTTACTGAGGGTATGAAAATATAGATATATAGCATACTGTGGCTTAAAGAAATTTTTAAAATCAAATATAGTCACAAAACTAACAAAAATATTGATATTGTTCGTCCGCAATAACTTTTCCCATGCGTTACGATATATTTTCAAACAAATTAAGTCAAAACATAAAGTGAAACGTACGGCGATGTGTGTATTATATACAGTTATACAGTATACAAAATGCATATGTTACGGTCAATAATGTAAATTGGACATTGACGTTAATGGCCGGGCATTGTCGTGAATGTCCATTTTCCTTGGTTATTAACGACAATGCCCGGTCATTAACGACAATAACCTTAGCTATTGGCCAATGTTGTAAAAACTTAACGTAAAATTAGATTTTTCATCAATAACCGGTCAATAACGACGCAGGCCAGCAACAAATGGCCAATGTTGATAAATCGATGCCTCAGAGGCCAATAGGTGTAAGTCAATAAGTGTTTAAAATGATATACTAAGATGAATCTGAAAGTAGTTGCAGAAATATAAGTAGTTATTAAAAACAAATAAAACGTCTTTATTTATTATAATATGGGTAACATATTCATAAATACAAACAAGGAAATAATAATATTTTTATATACAGTATGGTGCAAATGAAAGGAATAAATTCGTTATTTCGTAAATCGGCGACTTTAAGAAAAATCCCGAAACAGGTCGATTTTTATTTTTAAATTATGATATTTTGGCATATATGGCATACTAGTGACGTCATTCATCATGGTGTGATGACATAATCGATGATTTTTTTAAATGACAATAGGGGTCGTGTGCTACCTAATTTGAAAGATTATTCAATTCTCTATTCAATTACATAAACACTTACATAATTCTGGTTTTTTACCTTTTTTGTTTTTAAAGGTTTCAAGATTACAAATTTCGTTAGATTTAGATGGTCTTGGTATACCATTATGAATCAAAAATCATTATAATTTTGTGAATGCATGTCAATCAAATCGATTTGAGCGCGTGAATTAAAATTTGAATGTAAAATTGGCTTCGAAACCAAACATTTTCTTGAGTTACTACTCTTTTTCTGACACTGCATACAAAGTCGTAGGTAAATCATGATTGATTCCTTAGTTACATCACAATAAAATTTATTTATTTCGGAAACCATACGATTGCGTCCACCATGCCCAGTTGCAAGTGTGCATTATTAATGATATCAGATACCTAATTCTTCAGTTGTAGCATATTATAATACTTTATACTGGGTGTTTTCATCAACTGGCATAATCAGTCGCTCTTTACCACTTATTATAATTACAACATATTATTTACAAACCATTATAAGTGCTTTGTTGTTTTTTTAGAACCCGGTGTCCTCAAAATATTTTTCGCTTCTTTAATTTCACTTATTCGGCTATTGTATTCGTCACAGTTTAAAAATTATTTATTGTCATCACATTTTGCCTTGACTATTAAGTTTATATAATTATTAAAACGAGTGCGCACATCGTTGATATCCATGATAACACTTATTAAATAAATTTACGAGTAATTTCAGCACGAAAACAATACACAATATACACACATGAAGTAAACAATAGTAAACCTACACATAACCCATCTTTTAGTCAAAATTTCAACATTGACCGATTAACAACGGGCATTGTCGACATTGGCCGGGCAATGATAGAAATGTTATCAAGAATTTAAAATTATCATCAATGTCAAGTTTCTATGGTTAACATTAACGTTAATATCCGGCCATTGTCGACAATGACCAAATCAACCGGCCATTGTCGATATTGGCCGGCCAATAACGTTATTGGCCGAATTTATGTCATTGTCTGTAACATATGTACACATCGACGTTCGTTTCACTTTATGTTTTGACTTAATTTGTTTGAGAATGAATCGTGACGCATGGAAAAAGTTATAGCGGACGAACAATATACAGAACTTTTATAGCGCCCGTCCTCACTTACCCATCAGAAACGTGGGCGTTAAGAAAAGCGATGAAGAATTTTTAGGCTGTTTTGAACGTTAAATTATCAGACATATTTATGAAGGCGTACAAGGAAACTAACTACAGCGTAGACGCTGTAATTTTGAGCTTTACTGCCTTTATAGTGAACCTAATATTGATAGGTCCATTAAAATAAATAGGCTGCGGTGGTACGAAAATTCGAAAACCAAGGCGAAGGATAGGAAGGATGGAAGCTGATTCTAGAACTTGTCAAGAGTTGTAGAGCCAATGATGATGATGATGATGAAAATATAGATGAACATCTACTCAATACTTACCGTTTGTATGCACTTAAAATTAAAATCAATAAAATTACCAGCGTGTAAAGTTACTGGTCTGCGACTAATGTAGGAAACCATATTTATGAAGGGCTTCTTTATATCAACGGAATATTCATACCATTTACTGGAGTATGCAAACTCTTCTGTCTGTTCTGCCTAAAATTTAAAGTATTTATTACTTAAGGCACATATTACTATAAGAACTAGAAAAGGAATTGGGAATACGAATTGGGGCAGAATAGGACTATCACAGATTAAAAGATAAGGAGAAGGGTATGTGGAAATTCATTCAGTGGGCTCTGCTATAAAGGCAAGGAAGACTAAACATACGGTGGAGTAGGTCTCTTAATAAATAAAAAGAGGACGTCTCAAATTCAAATAATTAATAACATCTCTGACAGGGTTACATACATGATCTAAAAACTAAACTTACAAATCAGAATACAAATTTTGCAGGTTTAGTCTCCAACAGAAAAATTAACTGATGATGAAAACAATACTTTTTCCGAAGTCGTTAAAGGAGCTTCTTCTTCTTCTTCTTCTTCTTCTTCTTCTTCTTCTTCTTCTTCTTCTTCTTCTTCGTCTAGCCATTCACGTCCACATCTGAACATAAGCCTCGTCAAGTCTTCCTTTCCATTGTTTTTTGTTGTACGCTACTTGTAGCCAATTTTTCCCGGCAGTCCGTTTCAGATCATCTGTCCATCTCATAGGAGGTCTGCCTCTGGGTCTTTTGTGTTGGTATGGTCTCCAGGTTAGAATTGTTCTGTACCATTTGTTTAGATCGTTCCTAGCTACATGTCCAGCGTATTCCCATTTCAATTTTAATGATTTTTGTACCACATCGGTGACTTTGGTTTTCTGTCTTATCCATGTGTTTGTTTTCCTGTCCTTAAGAGGAAACAGTAGCGAATACGCGTTCCAAGATTGCGGCTGTAATTTTGAATATTTTTTCGAGATATTTGGCACACGTATTCGTAATATATTAAAGAATGACGATACGGAGACCAATTTGAAAAATATATTAATATGTGAAAATTACTCTGTAATTAAATACAATGTTAAAGAACAAGCCTGTACTGCCATTAAGAAGAACAAAAAAATACACTTTCTTCAAATAAACTTTTTTATCCGATGCCTAGATTTTGTGTCATTTTGGAACTACTAATGAAATAAAAAATTTTAGTAGTTCCAAAATGGCACAAAATCTAGGCATCGGATAAAAAACTTTATTTGAAGAAAGTGCATTTTTTTGTTCTTCTTAATGGCGGTACAGGCTCGTTTTTTAAATTTTGTATTTAATTACAGAGTAATTTCCACATATGAATATATTTTTCAAATTGTCACTTCAAAATTCACTTCAAATCATTTCAAAAATCACTTTTATTCGTTACATTTTTCTATTAATATTTTTGTGGTTAATAGGTGATCGGAAGTTGAATAGCCTTTTCTAAAACCTGCCTGTTTATATGGTTGGTATTCATCTAATTTCCTTGTTAGTCGGGTAGTTATGACTTTGGTGAGTAGTTTAAACAGGTGTGACAGTAGACTGATGGGCCTGTAGTTTTCCAACTTTCGATTATCACCTTTCTTGTGTAATAAGATTACTTTAGAGTTATTCCAGCTCTTAAGGAGCTAAAGGAGCTATAGATGCCAAAGTTGTAAGAAAAATTGAAGATTCTGAAAAGCAGATTGGAATTTACGGATTCGGCACAAGAAACATAAAATAAATGCCACTGTGTACTCTTCCTCAAAAAAAAAAAAACACAACAGTGTCTTTAACTTACATTATATTTTTCTTTTAAATATAATCTTACCTCATTTGACATCAATTGACTGGGTATAACGTAGAATAAAAAAAATTCATTGGCATATTCTATTAACAAAGTCAATCTTGTAGAAAAATCGTCTCCAATAGGACTAAAAATGAAGAGTTTTTAGTAAAAGTACTTAGTACTCATAATAAGATAAGAGAACATAATCTCAAATATTAATGAAACAGCACAGGTCTTAGGAATCAAACAAAATAAAATTAGTCCCAAGCTTTGGTGCAATGAAGACGAAAATATAGAAGAAATGGCAGAAAAGAAAAGCTTATACCATAAATGGTTAAGTACAAAATGTGACGCAGACAAAAACCGATATATACATTGAAAGGAAAAGGCAAACTTGAAGGATAATTATTATTACCGTGAAAATGAGACATGGGACAAAAGCTAGATAGAATGTTATATTTAAAAGAACGAAAATGCACTGAGTCGTGGAATTTTATAAACTCTGTTAAGAAGTAGACTAACGAGAAAGTGATTCTAGAACCCATAAATCCCGAGGATGGGACACATTATTACAGACACAGACTTCTATTATATGAGAACAGAGACGAATTAGCTTCAATACAACAGCCAAGAAATACAATATGATAATATCAGCAGTAAAGACCAAATGTATGACAACATCTAAATACCCACTACGATGTAAAATCGAAATTGATGACAAAATAATAAAGCAGGAAGCAAGGTTTAGATATCTGGGAACAGATATAACCAGTTACGGAGATGTTAAAGAGGAAGTACGACAACAAAGCTTAAAAGCAAGTAAAGCGGCGGGATCTCTTAATTACACAATCTGGAAGAACAAACATCTAAGACAAGACACAAAAGCAAGAATCTATAAAGCAGCAATTAGACCTATATTGACATACACATCTAAAACGAGACCACTACTAGAATAAACAGAGATGAAAATACTTCGACGAACGAATATCAGGGAAAAGTCTGTTGGTGAGGGAGAGAAGCGAAAACGTAAAAAGATCATGCGATGTAGAAGACATAAATTGATGGGTGACAAAACGGAAATAGAAGTGGAACGAACACATTAGTAGAATGGCAGAGGATAGGATAGTACGAATAGCACGATATAAGCCACCAAATGGACGAAGAAGTATTGGTAGAAAAAGAAAAACATGGTGCGATAACTTAAACAATTTAGGAGGCTAATATTGAAGAAGAAACATGCTTTAAAGCCTATATACAAGAAGGAAGAAGAACATACATGAAGAATCGAAATTCTGGGAGAGGCTACTACCATAGATATCGACAGAGTTAGAAAAGTTATAGCAGGGATGAAGGATGGCGCGTGGTGTGTGTTGTGACAGAAAAATTCCAATGAGTCTGATGGGTAAATTCTATCAAATAGACATTAGACGAGCTTTGTTGTTCGGAATTTAATATTGGGCAGTTAAAAAGAAAGAGGAACAACTAATGCATATGGCGGAAATGAGAATGCTTAAGTAAATGGATGAGGGGAGTATCAAAACAGGATCAAATTAAGAATGATTATATTAGGGAAACACTTCAAGACTATGAAAATCTGTTATATTATCCTAGCATAAAAATGAATGGAAGTTTAATTAATAATATTAGGTATGCCGACGATACATTCATAATAGCCGACAACATGGTAGACTTAGAAAGAATAATGAACAAAATATTAAGACATAGTGGATTATACGGACTCTCTCTCTTAACACCAAAAAACCAAATTTATGAAAATTAGCAAGAACAACAATACAAACGAAATATTAACGGTAGATAGCCAGCAGATTGAGAGAGTAAAAATATATACTTACTTGGGAATGACAATCATAGAAAATAACGATTTCACTGCAGAAAATAAGAGTGACAATTGAAAAAGCACGTGCCAACTTCGTGAAAATGAAAAAGATTTAATGCAGCAAAGATCTGACATTGGCCCTCAGAATAAGCCTAATTAAATTTATTATGTACACAGTGTGCTTTACTATGGAGCTGAAAGAGAATAGGCAGAGAGAGGGAAATTGAAAACACTAAAAGAAAGAAAATTGCAATATTTCGGACATGTGGTGAGAGGCGAAAGATATAACATCTTGAGACTCATAATTCAAGGAAAAATGGAGGGTAGGAGAAGCGTAGGAAGGAGACGCATTTCCTGGTTGAAGAACCCGAGAGAATGGTTTACTTGCAGCTCAAGGCAACTATTCAGAGCAACTACCTAGAAGGTCGGAATAGCCATGATGATTGCCAACCGTCGTCGCGGAGATTGCGCTTAAAAAAGAAGAATCCTAGCAGCTGTATTTAAGGAGACATATAACACAAAACCTGAAACAGAATTGATCATCTAACAATAAAATGAAAATGATATTTATTGTACAAAACAATTTAGAAGAGTTGTATGTGGTGTAAATGAGCTTCAGGTACTCACCGTTTTACTATTACAAAGATTTCGACGCAGTAAGTTATAACAGCTAAAATTATGAATATAATGTTAGCATACCACACAGTTTCATTAAGACGTTGAACGTAGCTGGAAAATAATATTTATTTATGTTAAAATAAAGAGTACAGAAATGAAGAAAAAATGTAAAGATAAGAAAAAGCTTACCTAAAATACATGACAACTAAGACACAAGAGGCATACGATAATTATAAGACAATAAGAAACGAAACACATTTACTCCTAAGAAGAATAAAAAATGATCATTGGGAACATTTTTCGAAAGAAATTGTGACGATAATATAATTATTTTATAGTCCCCGAACCGACGTGGAATCCTACAGACCTATCTCACTAATAAACACTCTGGGAAAAGTTATTGAGCTAATCCTAAAAGAAAGGCTCAATAACTTTCTCGAAGCCCATAACATCATCCCAAAATATCAATATGGATTCCAATCCGGTAAATCTACAAAACATGCATTAATCGATTTCACAACTAAAGTCTCTCAAACCATCAACGATGGTTCATTCGCCATAGCCACTTTCCTAGATGTGCAGAAGGCTTTTGATCAGGTCTGGCACGACGGACTTGTTCGGAAACTTTTGGACATCATGCTACCATTACAATTTACCAAAATTGTACACTCATACCTTCACAACCGAACTGTTAGAGTGAAAGTAAGCGATCATAAGTCAACTCCCTTTACTCCACAAGCTAGAGTCCCCCAGGGTTCAGTCCTAGCGCCACTGTTGTACATCATCTACAACAGTGACCTCTCCAACCAAAATATCCCAGGTACTCGTCTGTTCCTGTACGCTGACGACACGGCTCTGCTCACAACATCCATGCGATATAACCCACCACTCATTCATAGAAGAGCACAGACTCTGTTGAACGAGGTCGAAGAATGGTGCAATAAGTGGAAAGTCACATTAAACGCGAATAAAACAACAACCATTTTGTTTCGACTACGAACTGCCCCACACTACCTAGGTACTTGGATAATATTTTTGTGAACATATATAGTTTTTATTTTACTTTATTGTATTCAAGAAGGAACCCAATTCCCAAAGCATGAGCGAAAATTTTAAATGATTAATTAATGAAACTATAACAATATAATCGAATAAAGTTTATTTATAAATCTACATTAACTTATATACAATAACAAAAACTACAGCTAAACAATAACAATGCTTAATTCTAATGTCTGATAAGTGATTAAAATAAGTAAGAGTGAACACTATATTTTAGATTCTAAAAGTTAGTTGCGTAATAATTGCAAATTTTTTTATGAAGTCTAATTTAGTAATGTTTTGATTAACGTAATATTCATTTAGCCTATTTTCAATAAAATCAACTTTTCTTTTTGCTGTTTTATCAAGTTTTTTTTTCGAATCTATGTGCAGTTCTAATTTTCACATACACTTCTGTTTGAAAATTTAACAAAATGTCTGTAAATTTAAATATGTCAGGATGTGATTTATAATCACAAAATTGCAAAACTGTGTCATCTTCTGGCCTAATATTAAAAAGTTCATCAGAAAAAAGTCACCAACATCATTTGGATCTAAATAAGGAATGCCGAAAAACAATTTTAAATATTTTCCAATAACAGTTTGATTTTTATATTCCGAGGACAAACCTAAATTTTAAATTTTTCATTACCAATTTTGTGTTAAAAGAAATTTGCAACAAAAAATAATAATATCGGGCCACACTAACTTGGCTGCATTTTGAATTGCTATTTCAAAATCACAAATAATTCGCTTCGGTTTGAAATTTTAATTCAAATCTGTCCATATTGTTACTAATGTATCAAAAGTACTTTTGTACGATTGCTGTGATTTATTTGGTAACAAACAAAATATTAGAGGAACATAAAAACCATTTTTGTAGCCATGCACAGTAAACATCTGACAAAAATATTTAAAACAGTATTGAAATGTTCCATCTACATACAAAGAATCTACATTACACAAAAAGCAAAGATTTGTGAAACAACTAAAAATTGCGGAATTATTTTTCGTATATAATAAAAAGTTTTCACCTATATTTGTTTTTAAATTTAAGTTCACTAACACTTGTAGAACTTCTTCCTCTGACTTGGGCAATGATTGTGGATTTTAATCTTGCAGCATAGGTATTTCTTCAAACGCAAGAAATGTCTTTCGTCGTCAGCGATAAATTGCTGAAATTTTACTTCCTCAATTCCTTGTGGACAATCTTTAAAGGTCTTTTACATATATATTCTACAGATTTCCTCTTTGTAGAATTACTAAAAATTTGCCGGTCAAATTGGATATCTGGAGCATGATTATGCTCCACCGATGATTTTTCAAGAATAACGTAATTTTCATCACCTTCCTTTGTGTACACTTTTTGTTGACACCCTTTTTGATGAATCGCCATCTTACTTTTCCATCTTTTGAGACATGGGCCTTTGAACATGTATATTCATTATTTATTAATAAAAGTTCTCCCCTTTGACTAAACATAGTCGTTGGATTCGCCATTTAAAAGTTAAACACTAACGGACAAAACCGGACACTATACCGTAATACTTGCAACTGAAGTGAATAACTCAAAATATTCATATTCTTACTTTCAACTATAATCAAATTTGGAATTTCCGGTCATTAAGACTTAATCCTCAACTTTCTCGGAGATGGGGCAGCAGGTACTTGGGATTAATGGGCCCAGGTAGTTCGTGGGGCAGTTAGATAACGCCGCATGTCTTACCCTCTGGCGAGTTGAGCGAGATTTCCTCTCCTTAAATATCCATTTCGCGTTAATAAATAAATGCAATTCCTAATATACTCGACTGTCGTTTAGCATCATTTATTTATGTATCAAATATCGTCACATCGACATCGAGATTTACGAAAGTCCGATATGTAGATTGTAAATATATTTTGATAACGAAATTAACAAGTCTTCTTCTTCAGGTGCCGTCCTCGTTCCGAAGTTTGGCTATCATCAAGGCTATGTGTATTTTTGATACCGTAGATCTAAATAATTGGCAGCTGCTGCAATTGTACCAATCTCTTAAATTCTTCAACCATGAATGTTTTCTTCTGCCAATGTATCTTTTACCTATTATTTTTAACCGCCATTAAGAAGAAAAAAAAATAAACTTTCTTCAAATAAACTTTTTTATCCCATTAGATTTTGTGTAATCTTGGAACTACTAAAATTTTTTATTTCTAACAAGAAATCGAACATATTATAACTAAATAACTAATTAGGCAACATAGAGAAATTATCACTGTCATTTTCACAAACCTGCGTCAGATTTTCTCTAATCTGTTCTGTCATCTTTATCGATATCTATTCAGTGCAGTAGTGTGTTAATTTAAGAATTCGTTTTTGTTGTTTCATAGGAAAGTAGTGTTTATTGATAGTTAATTTGTTATATATTTGTTGTTGTTGTATAAGTTGTTGGCCTCTTTGAAAGAATAGATTGTTGTTAATTGTGAGTTTTAGTTATATGTAGGTAGGTAAGTATATTTTACGTAAAAATATTTCGAATTCTAATGCGAGTATATCAAGTTTTAGGAGGATTTTTTATTCTAAAAATATTATCAATAGTTTAACAAAATCGAAAAAGTAAATCAAACGAAAAATAAAGTGAAACCTTCCAAGAAAAAGTCCATTAAAAACCGTGCCAAAATTATGCGAAAATCGAAATTTGTTTCGCTTCACAACAAAAAATGATTATTTAGTATGGTTTTATTATTAGATATTTCATGTAAATACCTTTCTAAATACCTATCTTAACATAAAATTTTCACCCATTTTGGTTTATTTTTATAAATATCTATTTATTAATATAAAAATCATTTTCTATTACTTCCATTTAGCGCGACAATGATATTGTCAAAATATTAATCTTGGATAATGTCAAAGATTACCACTGTTGCCAAAGTTTATGATACTATCTCCCGAAGTTATATTTTGTTGCTACCTGTTGATCGCTACTGTTTACTCTTAATATTCAGCTTTTATATATTTTCTGACGTTTTAAACGTCACTAGACATAAAAATAAACATTGCAACAAGTGAAGGGTCCAGGACTGTAATAGCTCAATGTTTCCGAGTATCTAGTAGCGTGGCGGATACTGTATAAGAAGACCTTATTCTATATTTACTTACTCAATTAGAAAGTTGTGATGATTAACACAATCCCTAACATCGATTGCTAATTGACACCGTTCTTCATCTGTTTCTGCTCTACTTTCTACTACTCTCTTTACTTCTCCATTTAACATCTTCCATTGAACGACAACCAGAAGCACTAATGTACCCAGTAGCACATCAAAACATACAACTCCAACTAAGCAGACCATAACCGAATAATCTTCGACAGCATACAACAACCAATATGGTGGGTATTCTGGTATGTATGTTGACAATGGTAGCACATATTCACCACTTAATAGTGGGCCAAATAGTAAAGAAAATGATGCAATTAGGCCTATCCCAGGGTACCAAATGGCGATGAATTTTGCAGCTTTGAGAATAAATTCACTTGTTCTTTTTTCCTCTGCGAATGAAAAATTTTGCCAGTCCCAAAATTTAAGGGTATCTGTTATTAACTTAGCTGCCAGTTTGTGGTTGAAAAACAAAACTGATATTTTACTTGTTGTCTAAAAATTAAAAGTACTGCTGAGTTTACAAATTACCAAAATAGAATAAATATATTTTTCCAATAAAGCAATGGCCAAAACAAGGACACGCGCTGTCACTTCTCCTATTTAAGATCCTGGATAAAGTAGTAAGAACAGCACAAATTAGAACAGAACTATTGACAGTAAAAAATACTACTAGCATACGCGGATAATATTGACATGGTGAGAAACACAGTCACCAACGTGAAAGAGACTTTCAATAAATTAGAGGTACAAACAAAATCAACTGGTCTAAGGACAGTGCCGCGCCAGCAAGTGTTAGCGCCTCTGTGCAAAATTTAATGGTGCCCAAAAATACGCATTTTTTAAAAATCGTCTCGTTAAATTAAAAAATGTGAAAATGAACAATTATTTATTGTAACCAAAACAAAATAACTAAAAATTCTCATATATGCAACAAGAAAATAAACAAAGCTAAAATAATTAAGTAAAAATAAATCTTTGGCGTATCAACATAAATAACTAAAGATACAGGTAAACTTGAAAATAAATATCTATTTCAGAAAAAATTCACTTTTCGCCACATTCCAGCACTTACTGGAATCAGACTGCAAATCTCAGAGTTGCAGGTGAGGCAAGGCTATATTTTATACACTCTAATTTTTAATCTCTACTCTGAAAGAATATCTATCTAAGCTTTGAACGAAACTAAAAAAGAAGTTCTACTAAACATGTATCTGCTAAATAACATAACTAGAGTTTCACGATATTCGATAAAAATATCGATATTGTATTGATATCGTATCGAAAACCAATACGATACCGATACAATACATACCTTTAGCAATATTAATGTCGATACGATACTCATTATCTGATATCAATACAATACTATTGTATTGTCGATACGCTTGCCTCGATATTATTGAAAATATCGATATCGAGAAAAAAAAATAAAACGCCACAGTTGTTTGATTATATTTTGTGGAATAGGTATTTAGATCATAATTATTTATTACATAAAAATATAAATGATCTGCAACCCAAGCATCAGTTGTTATAATATTTTACACTTGAGTGCATGAACTTGAAATTTTTGAGAGTGAGTAAATGTCTATTATAATTACACTGTTTATATCATGTGGCATTTGTGGCAATATTATTACAATAGCTACTTTTGCTAATTGTATTGTAGTCCTGGCCGTAGGTGAAGACCACAAAGAAGAAGCAAGAAAACTGTAAGCCTCTGTTAACAGACTTAACAACTGGACTAAATGCTGACGAATTAAATTAAACCAAATGAAGTCAGTGCATATTAATTTTACAAACAAGAATAGACAAATAGTTCTGTTAATCTGAATAATACTTGGATCAGATACCATATGCCAATACCGCAAAATTTTTGGGTTAGGACGCTAGACTACGCTGGAAGGCCCAATACATTCTAAAACCTGTATGGACATATAGCATCCTGTTGTGAGGTTGTGCTAATAAGAGTAATTTAGACATCATCCAGCGATTCCAGAATAAAATCTCAAGGAGCATTGTCAACGCGTGACCTCCGTAGAAACAGTGACCTCCAAAGGAGGGACCTAGAAATGGATACTGTTAACAAGACCATTGAAAATTTTGCCAAGAGTCATGAACAACGAATTCTTAAGCACGTCAATGTTGAGGTCATCTAGCTCCTCAACAACATGGATTTGGCTTGAAAGACTCAAGAGGATGAGGAAGGAACCCTTCGAGTTAGTTAAGTGAAAAGCAGAGTATAGTGCACGTGATGGTAGGTACAGGCATTGATTATAAACCACCCAATGGGTGGTTTATAATCAATGGTATTACAGGTTAGAATTTGTGTAATAAATTGACGCGGATACTAATGAGTTTGTCCTTAGTATTAAGTTTTTAGTAGTAACTTAGTCTAGAAGAAAATTTCTCATTGATTATATATTTTTTTTAAATGTTTATTAGGCAATTTGTTATAACATATAACAATAGGCACATTTTATCTGAGAAATAATGACATGAAGAGATTGTGACCAGCGCCACACATCTCTATAGAGATAATATTAAATTACTGTATTACATATATTAACTTAGCTACTGTAACAATATTAATGTCTGTGCGGTAAATCTAATGGTGTCTGTCTCTTTAACCGTTTTGTTTCCTGACTGTTGTCTAACAAATTAATTGCAAGCACATTCGCGTGGCTTTCAAGACGTACGATGTATTTTGCACTTAACTCCACTATCACTTCACTGACGGTTTTGGTTTCCAGATCATTGTAAATATCCCAGTTAGTAACAAACCACGGAGCATCGATTATTGAACGTAACACCTTGGACTGAAATCTCTCAATTATGGATACATTCGACTTGGATGCTGTTCCCCAGAGCTGCAGACCATATGCCCAGACTGATTTGAATATTGTGTTGTAGACTAGCAGTTTATTTCTTGTCGTGAGCTTAGACTTACGCCCTAGAAGCCAATAATGCTTACTAAATTTTATGCCCAGTTGTTTCCGTTTGTTCCATATATGGGTTCTCCAGGTTAATCCCCTGTCCAAGTGCATGCCCAGATATTTTACAGAGGTAACTGAGGGAATTACCTTATTATTTATTGTTACTGTAGGTAATTCGCCGTGACATTTTGTAAAAACAATATGGTTTGATTTTTGTTCATTCAATTTAATTCTCCAATTTTGTGCCCATGTATTTATTTGATTTAATACTCTCTGGAGTTTTGCAGCAGCTTCGACGGGATTTTTGTGTACTGCTAGGATTGCAGTATCGTCTGCAAAGGTGGTGGTCGTTATATCACGATTTGTGGGTAAGTCGGCTGTGTAAATCAGATACAGTTGTGGTCCCAGAACACTTCCTTGCGGTACCCCTGATCTGATGGGATATAGTTTTGTATAGGCTGACTCAAACTTCACTCGAAAGTATCTTTCTGATAAATCCGACTTAAGGAGTGTATATAGTTCTTCTGGAAAGTTCTTTTTCAGTTTATACAACAGTCCTTGATGCCAAACTTTATCAAAAGCCTGGCTAACATCGAGGAATGCTGCTGAACAGTAACTTTTTTCTTCAAATGTTTTATTTATAACGTTGACCACTCTGTGATTATATTGTTTGATCAGATTGTAATGTTCTTAAGTACTTTATTGGTAATTATTTAAGAAAAAAAATGACTGCTAGATATTTTTAACTGAATTTTATTCCAAAGGAGTGTCAACTGCCACAAAATATTGCGTCAAGCTTTAAAAAGTGGTAATGAAAAAAAACTACGAGCCTAGATAATTACTAAGCATGCATATAATTGATAACTTACATCTGTTATTAAAAAGATCGACTCCAATCTTTGTAAAACGATATCCAAACTTGAATTATCTTCATAAATAAACTGGAGAATGGACAAATACATAGAGTAACCTAAACTGAACATACTCAATCCAAAAAGAGATTTCTGTATAATAGAAGAATGGTTTAAAGGATTGGCACCAATTGCGGTCAAAGCGGAGACACATAGTTTTACATTAAAGAACATTTTTAAAGTGTCGACAGAAATGATTTTGTCCGGTATTTTATTTTATAACTAATTACACCTTTGGCTTCTAAACCAGCGGCGTTGCCCGTTAAAAATAAAGTGGATAGCAATAATAAATTTTAAAGGATTGTGTGGTTTTTAGGGTTTCCTTATTTTTTTTATTTACACAAATATACTCGCATCAACCACTAAGGATCCTTAGCACGGGGACATGCACAGAGAGTAAGATACATACATATTACATAAAAATACACTACTCCAAGAAATTAACACACCACCTTAAAATGGGTAATTTTTGATGTCTCGAATTTCTTAAACCTGTTGTCCAATTTAAGTGATTTTTTAATATGTTATAGCCTTATTCTTTAACAATATTGCTGTGATAATATTGTTGCTAGACAGATAAATTGTCATTGTATACCGGGTGTACCAATGAAACAGTGTTTTTGTCTTAAATTTCGCCATAACCTGTGGAATTTTCTGGCATTTATAAAATACTGAAATTAAAACCCAACTAGAGATTCAGGTTTTCGTAACATTCTGTTTTTTGATTCATTCGCTTATGTTGGATAATAAAAAAGTTAGGTAATTTAATAACTAGCCACGTTCTTCATCAATACAGGGTGTTTCTAAATAAGTGGGTCAAAATTTAAGGGGTAATTTTGCATGAAAAAATAATGTTAGTTTTCTTTATAAACATATTATGTCCGCAAATGCTTAGTTTCCGAGATTCGCGATGTTGAAATGTTTGTTACAAAATAACGATTTATTTTTTGCTCTAAAACCGGATGAGATATGCAACTGAAATTTGGTATGTTTTAAGAGACAGTAATTGCTTATTTTTTGACATACAATTAAGAATTTTTTATTCTCCATTGTTGCTCATACGGGTCATATTACCCGTATGCACGCCAATGGTGAATATTAAATTCTTAATTGTATGTCAAAAAATTCGCAATAACTACCTCTTAAAATTCACCAAATTTCATTAGCATATCTCAACCGGTTTTGGAGCAATAAATAAATCGTCAGTTTGTAAGAAAAATTTCAACACTCCGTATCTAGGAAACGAGGCATTTGCGGAGATACGTTTATAAAGCAAGCAACACTCCGTATCTAGGACACGAGGAATTTGCGGACATACGTTTATGAAGCAAACGATGATTTATTTTTCATGCAGAATTACCCCTTAAAGTTTGTCACACACCCTGTATTAATGAAAAACATGGCTAGTTGTTAAAGTACCTAACTTTGTTATTATTCAACATAAGCGATTGATTAAAAAAACAAAATGTTAAGAAAATCTGAGGCTATAGTTGGGTTTTAATTTCAGTATTTTACAAATGCTAGAATATTGCACCGGTAGTGGTGAACTTTCAGAAAAACAAGGTTTGATTGGTACACCCGGTAAACAATGACAATTTACCTGTCTAGCAACAATATTATTACAGCGATATTGTTAAAGAATAAGGCTATACCATATTAAAAAAATTACTTAAATCGGACAACAGGTTTAGGAAATTCGAGACATCAAAAACGGCCTATTTATAAGGTGGTGCGTTAATTTCTTGGAGCAATGTAGGTACATGAAAATAAAATTTCTTATGCGTGTATTTTGAATGTAGTCAAATTTTTTTAAAGATGTTCTGTACGCATTATCGTAGCATAAGCAGCCATAGTCAAATTTAATTCATATTAATGATTGGTATAGAGTAATAAGGTTATTGTATCAGCCCCCCAAGAGGTATTTGATAGAATTTTTAGTTATAATTGTTGATTGGCAAAAACCTTACAGATTGTTGATGTGGTTCTCCCATTTTAAGTTATAGTTTTAGTTGTAGCTCCGAGAAGTTTATTTTTTCTGTCTGTTATATTATGTTATACGAGTAGGATAACTCAGCCCTGTGAAGTTTGCACCTCTAAATACGATTTTTTCAAAAATTTTTCTTTTTTTTAATTGTCCATCAAATGTCCACTCTTGTCCAGTAAAAAATTTTTTTTGTCCACCTTTTGTTTACGAGATACTAAAAAAACGTGAAATAAGGCCCAACACCCCGAAGTCAAAAAAACGTCGTAAAAACTGATACGTTTGATTGTCCAACTGTTGTCCACACTTGTCCAGGCATTTTTTTTAATTGTCCACCTTTTATTTATTTAAATTAGCAATAATTATCGTTTTTTAAGTAGTAAAAATGCCAAAAAATGAGAATTTTTGGAAATTTTTTTTCACGTTTGATTGTCCATCAAATGTCCACCCTTGTCCAGCAAAAATTTTTTTTTGTCCACCTTTTGTTTACGAGATACTAAAAAAACGTGAAATAAGGCCCAACACCCCAAAGTCAAAAAAACGTCGTAAAAACTGATACGTTTGATTGTCCAACTGTTGTCCACACTTGTCCAGGCATTTTTTTTAATTGTCCACCTTTTATTTATTTAAATTAGCAATAATCATCGTTTGTTAAGTAGTAAAAATGCCAAAAAATGAGAATTTTTGGAAATTTTTTTTTCACGTTTGATTGTCCATCGAATGTCCACCCTTGTCCAGCAAAAAATTTTTTTTGTCCACCTTTTGTTTACGAGATACTAAAAAAACGTGAAATAAGGCCCAACACCCCGAAGTAAAAAAAAACGTCGTAAAAACTGATACGTTTGATTGTCCAACTGTTGTCCACACTTTTCCAGGCATTTTTTTTAATTGTCCACCTTTTATTTATTTAAATTAGCAATAATTATCGTTTTTTAAGTAGTAAAAATGCCAAAAAATGAGAATTTTTGGAAAATTTTTTTCACGTTTGATTGTCCATCAAATGTGCACCCTTGTCCAGCAAAAAATTTTTTTTGTCCACCTTTTGTTTACGAGATACTAAAAAAACGTAAAATAAGGCCCAACACCCCGAAGTCAAAAAAACGCCGTAAAAACTGATACGTTTGATTGTCCAACTGTTGTCCACACTTGTCCAGGCATTTTTTTTTAATTGTCCACCTTTTGTTTATTTAAATTAGCAATAATTATTGTTTGTTAGTAAAAATGCCAAAAAATGAGAATTTCTCATTTCGTCTTCTGTGATTGGTAGATGCCGCGTCAAAGAATATCGATCGGGAAAAAATTATTTCGTCATTAGTTAAAGCGGGACAGAGGCCGTTTTCTCCGTTTCCTCCTTCCACTCATTCGCTTTCTGTTCTATGCGTCTCACTCGCACTGCAACAGCCTCTGTGTCCCCTTAAGATGGGAAATATTGCTTGCACCAGGAATTTGATTAAAACTTGCAGTTTACATTTTTCGTTTATTAAAACATTTATCACCGACACTTTTACTATTTTCTATAAACTTGTAGAAAAATGAAATGTTGAATGTTTACAAAAATCCTACAGAAGTATATCAATAAACTCACTTATTAATTGTTAGTCGTCTAATTGTCTATTTCTCCGTGATTCTCAAACCTATCATGCATTTTTTTTTTCAAAAATGTAAACATATATTATTTTTCGGTAATCCAATCAACATAACTTGAGCATAGTTTCTTCGAATTTTACAATTTAACTTGTGCCTTACTTTTCATTCACAATCAACTATTAAAATATATGACAAGTATTACCTACTGCATATTAAAATGAGTTATCTTTTTAAATAGTAAGTAACCCATGTGAAAAGTTACAGATGACATACTATTCTCAAAAATTTTGATCATCAAGAAATTTTTCATCCTCACCTTAAAAATTTACAGAAAATTGTCAGCATTTAACGCATCAAATGAATTATACTTCCGAGGAATTTTCTAATATGTTATTATCAAATTATAAATAATTGCGATCAACAAAAAAAAAAGAAAAATAGAAAGTGTACAAATAAAAAAATGCCAAAATATGTCTAAACATCAGTTGGACAGTAAAATCTATTAGTTTTTATGACCTTTTTTCAAAGTCCAGGTGCTTGGCCTTATTATGGGTAAAATATATTATGTATCATTTTCTAATTATCTCTTAGGCTAAAAATGGACAACGAAAATTTTCTTGCTAAGCAATAGTACAAACAATAATATATTTCTTCACTAGTGTGGAAAAGTTTTTTTAAACGAATGTGAGGGTTGCAATGCGAGCCGAAGGCGAGCATTGTAATCAGATGAGTTAAAAAACTGTTCCACACTAGTTAAAAACGATATTTTATTCAACAATGTGTGAAAATGCGAATATTGCATCACTCGAGCGTGTGGAAAAGTAACCTTTCCTACACGGCGTTGAATAAAAATATCATTTTTTGGAATTCGCATTCATGATCCATTGTTGCTACCAAATTAAAAAATATTACTGAGAAAAAACCAATGTTTCACAAGTAATGAAAATGTCTGAACACGAATGGACAACTTTTGGACAATCCAAAGCTGTTAGTCCTGACATCTTTTTCTCGAATTCGGAAACTTGTACTCCTTCCCTGTCCAAAAAATTTGTTTCAACTATTTTTTTCAAAAAAGGTGGACAAAAAAACTTTTTGTTGGACAAGGGTGACATTCGACGGACAATCAAACGTGAAAAAAAATTTCCAAAAATTCTCAATTTTTGGCATTTTTACTAACAAACAATAATTATTGCTAATTTAAATAAACAAAAGGTGGACAATTAAAAAAATGCCTGGACAAGTGTGGACAACAGTTGGGGCAATCAAACGTATCAGTTTTTACGACGTTTTTTTAACTTCGGGGTGTTGGGCCTTATTTCACGTTTTTTTAGTATCACGTAAACAAAAGGTGGACAAAAAAAATTTTTGCTGGACAAGGGTGGACATTCGATGGACAATCAAACGTGAAAAAAAATTTCCAAAAATTCTCATTTTTTGGCATTTTTACTAACAAACGATAATTATTGCTAATTTAAATAAATAAAAGGTGGACAATTAAAAAAAATGCCTGGACAAGTGTGGACAACAGTTGGACAATCAAACGTATTAGTTTTTACCACGTTTTTTTGACTTCGGGGTGTTGGGTCTTATTTCACGTTTTTTAGTATCTCGTAAACAAAAGGTGGACAAAAAAAAATTTTTACTGGACAAGAGTGGACATTTAAAAAAAACAGAAATTTTTGAAAAAATCGTATTTAGAGGTGCTAACTTCACAGGGCTGGATAACTCCATTTGATGTTAGGGGAAAATAAGCACATTTTTCTCTTTTAAAGGAAGAAAAGTATCAAGTTCATATTTAAAGTATTTGGTTCGGTATAGATAAAAGTTAATACATTTACCGTTGATTTTTTTAAACTGGTCAAAGAAATCCCATCATCAATTTTTTTATACTAAACACGTAAGTGCTAAAATTAATGATTTGTGATAACGGAAAGACATATGACCTATTATATAATATGTAAAATAGTCAAGTAAAGAATGTCAAGAAATAAAAATATTTTAAATCCCACAAGATAAAACTATACTCCGTTAAAATCCAAACCAATATCTTCCAACACACCAAAACAATTTTAGCAGAGAGAATGATCACTATTATCAGACTTTTGTTCAAGTATCTAAACAAGAAAACAAGTTTTATCAATGTACGATGTCTACTATACTTTATGTTCAGGCACTGAAGCGAACCACTATTACAAAGTCATTAACAAACGAACAACCCGAAGAAGAACCTTAACTTCTCAATTCAGTGCAATTAATCCATCGTAGGTCAGGTAAAGTCAGCAAAAGGCATAAGAGATACGAAAAGAAGGGCGAAGGGATGCAACCCGAGGCACACCTGGATGCGCTGATTTCAAAGGAATTGACCTAACTCCTGTGATCCTTATTTGTTGGTTGGACGGACAGACATAAAGTAAAATCATGGCCGACTGGGATTATTAGTGAGAGGGATGGGTACATTTAGCTGCATGTGTTTATTGTTTGGAATTGAAAATGATTTACCGGGTGTCTGGCGAAAAACCCTGTAGTGGTAGGATATGATCATAGTTTGGTCATTGTAAATAGTAAATAACACATATTGGATGTTACAAATAAACTTCTAATGTAAAAACCAAAACAAAAATAAAAACCGCTAAACGCCGTAAAAATGAGTGGCGCATACAATATTCCAGCTACAAAAGATCTGATATGAATATTACGTGGCGCAAAAATGTATTTTCATTTTGATGCAAAACAAAATTCTAGTTTTATTTTAAAAGATTTTTCCATAATGTTTGCACCATAAGATTTTACCATAATGTTAAATTTGAAGTAAACGCGCCACAAAAGAGTTTCAAAATTCAAACTGTATCAAAGTTACTCTTTTGTGGCGCGTGTTACTTCAAATTTAGCAAATATTATGAAAAAATCTTTTAAAATAAAACTAAATTTTGTTTTGCATGAAAATGAAAATACATTTTCGCACCACGTAATATTCATATCATATCTTTTGTAGCTGGAATATTGTATGCGCCACTCATTTTTACGGCGTTTAGCGGTTTTTTTATTCTTGTATCAGGAGTTTTTCAAAGTTATTTATAAATTATTAAATGTATGAAGTTAAATGCAATGTTTCTTGATTACACGTTAAGCTTTATAAATAGTCGTCTTTGTCGCATTATCTCCCAAATGATCTAGTGTCCATCGAATGTACACTAGATTTTTTTTCTATTCGAAATAGATTGAAAAAAATATTGAAATGGCCGGTAAATGAACTCGAATTGCCCGTTGCCAGATCAAATTTAGCGTCGTAACCACTACAACTACATAAACCATTTAGGGAATAATCGTTAATTGGATTATACCTTTGTAGCTTAATAACTTCTACACGGCTTAACCGATTTTGATTACTAAACATGAGTTTGAAACGTATCGACAAGTAGTATCTGATGAATCTAAGGTCAAGTTTAATAACTGAAGCTATTACAGGAATTATTGGGCTTGAAAAACCGTTTTTCCCATAAGAAATAGATTTGATCACACTTATGAAGCCTATAACTAAAAAATTCGAATTTTCCCGGATATGAGGTATACACCGTTAGATTCGTCTAGAGTCCTTTTATAAACTCTCAGTTATTGGTGCAATTCGTAGGTTGAAATTTTGAGTAATTGTCGAAAAACCAAAATTTTCAAAGTTTAGTTTTTCAGTTTTTCGACTATACTGAGCCGTGTGTATGTCTGATCCTGGCGGCTTAGACACCATTTGAAAGCTTAACTCAATACTATTGATTTGGTGTATTTGCGGTTCTCCTGTCTCTTTTTGAACCGAAGATATATCCCCAAAAAATATGCCGTTTTGTACCTACCAAGTCCTATGGCTGGCTTATGGATCTTAATCTTATATCTACAGATCAGCATGGATTCATGAGCGCAATATCCACTACTAGTAATCTTGCAGTATTTACTCAGTATTTATGTAAATCACTTGATGCAAGGGGGCAAATTGATGCAGTTTACACTGACTTCTCAAAAGCATTCGAAGATAAACCATCGAATATTATTACAAAAACTTTCTTCCATGGGAATTAACAATACTTATTTCCAGCTTCTCAAGTCTTACCTGTCGCAACGCAGACAGTATGTTTATTATAATGGCTATAGTTCAGAAATATATACTGCAACTAGTGGAGTTCCCCAAGGATCGAATTTAGGCCATTGCTATTTTTATTATTTATTAATGATTTGACTGAGTTCTTAGATTGTAATAAGCTGATGTTTGCGGATGACTTGAAATTATATGTAACAATTAATACCTTAGAAGATTGTGTTATGTTGCAAACACAAATTAATTTATTACATAATTGGTGTCTACAAAACCAACTTCACCTAAACAAATCTAAATGTAAGATTCTTACTTTTAGTCGTAAATATAATACTTTGATGTTTCCATATGAAATTGATAATGTTGTACTAGAAAGAACTAATTGTATCAAAGATCTGGGAATTTATATGGACTGTCAACTAACATTTAACTATCACATTAATTCTATTGTTTCCTCGGCATATCGCTCATATGGTTTCATTATTCGCAACTGCAAAAGTTTCTATAATCTATCAGCACTAAATGCTATGTACATGAGCTTAGTTAGATCCAAATTGGAATACGGTGCTTTAATGTGGAATCCTATTTATTTTAAATATTCAAACGTTATCGAAAGGGTTCAAAAAAATATCTAAAATTTTTAACCTTCAAAGTTACAGGAACATATCCCCAAAGGGGTTGTGATTATGTCGCTTTGTTAGATGGTTTTAATTTTATTTCATTAGAAATGCGTAGGAATCAATCAGCGATATTATTTTTGCATAAACTATTAAATGGTGGAGTTGACTGTCCTAATTTACTAGCACAAATCGATATCTTTGTTCCTCGGGTATCAGCTCGATCTAATAATACATTTGTGTGTGAAAGATCCTACACGAATATAATGTTGAAAGCACCAATCAACTTAATGTGCAGAAACGCAAACAAACTATCTAATAATTGTGATATCTTCTGTTGTAGTGTTTATGAATTAAAAAACAAGTGTCGAGCTCTTACCTAAGGTATTTCATTTTGTTTTTTTTGCCTTTATAACGTATATTTGTTTTCTTTTTTATTTATTTATTTGTTTGCATGAAAATTGTTTATTATTTATTTTTAAAATTGCTCTGTAAATGGGTAACTGTTGGGCAATAAACGCTATTATTATTATCCAGATTTAGCCATACGGCTCACACTCCCTCTAAGGGGAATATTGACTCATCCCAGATACCTACGGTATCAAAAGGATTGAGCTCTGGTGGGACTCTTTCCGTGTTATCGGGCCCTAGGTGACTTGGTATGCAGGTGTATCTCCCAAAAATTTTCGTACACATCTGGCCGTTGCGAGTAGTACAGCTTTCTGCATGGCCTTGTAATGTTCATTTAGACCCAGCCTTTTTATGCTTTCGAGGAGGTTCTTCGGAATGACTCCAGTAGTAGACATAACAATAGGTATCGTCTGGGTACTTTGCATTCTCCATTGCCTTCGTATTTGAATTTCTAGATCTCTGTACTTGGCGATCTTTTCAGTGAATTTACTACGTAGATTATTGTTGTTAGGTATCGCCACATCAATTAGTGTTGTTTGTCTTGTTAATTTATTAACTATAACGAGATCTGGTCTATTATGTGCCACTGTTTGGTCTGTGAGCACAGTACGGTCCCAGTATAGCTTGTAGTTGCCATCCTCAAGCATACTCTCAGGGACGTATTGATAATACGGGATATGGTCCGTTTGGAGAAGTCCCAGCTTGATAGCTATCTCTTGATGAAGGATTTTTCCCACTGCGTCATGCCGTTCCTTGTATTCAGTTGCAGCAAATGCCTGGCAGCCCCCTGTAAGATGTTGGATGGTTTCTTGGGCTTGACATCCATATCGGCATCCGTCGTTTTGAACCTGAGGGTCTTTGATGATATATTTCAGGTAGTTTCTGGTTGGTATAACCTGATCCTGAATGGCCAGTAATGAACCCTCCGTTTCAGGGAACATCTTTCCTGATGTCAACCAGTAGTTCGACGCTATATTGTCGACATAATCTTGGCTGACCTCATTGGGATGTCGCCCGTGCAAAGGTTTACCCATCCAGGCACGCACTTTTTCTTCCTTAGTAAGGTGGTTTATGCTTCCCTCAGTTTGATCGGTGTTGTGTCATCTACTGCGCAGATAGCGCGATGTAGAGTAGATGTCTCAGCCTGCATCTGAAAATAAGTTCTTAAATTAGCAATTTGTTTATCTAATTGCTCACCTATATCCATAAGTCCGCTTCCTCCTAAATACCGGGGTAATGTCGTTCGTTCTACTGCACTTTTAGGGTGGTGTTTTTGTGCCTTTGTGAGGTGTGTTCGTACTTTTCGCTGAAGATTTTCTATATCCGTTTTTGTCCACTTAACAATACCAAATGAATAGCTAAGCGCGGAACAAGCGTAGGTGTTTAGTGCCTTAAACAAATTTTTACTGTTAAGCTGTGAACGAAGCAGCTGTTTTATCCTTCTTATAAACGCAGTAGTTATCTCAGTTTTCATTTGCTTATGGTCAATTTTCCGCGCTTGCTTTACTCCAAGATATTTGTACATATCGTTGTCGCCCATGGCCTCGATGTTCTGGCCATTTTGCATATCGAATCCACCGGGCTGTACCTTTCCTCTGACTATATTCAAAACACGGCACTTGTCTAGACCGAACTGCATACTAATATCATTAGAAAATGTTTCTACAGTTTTTAGCATCTCTTCTAGGTGTTCTCGAGTGGAAGCCATTAATTTCAAATCATCCATATACAACAGATGATTGAGTTTCGCTACCACAGTATTATTACTTTTAATGCTAAAACCTGAGTCAGTGGAGTTTAATAGCTGGGGAAGGGGGTTCAAAGCTAAACAGAACCACAGTGGACTCGACGAGTCTCCTTGAAATAGGCCCCGGTTGATTGCGATATTTTCGGTTTCGATATTGTTTTCACCATGTATTTGGAGGTGAATTTTAGTCTTCCAATCTCTCATTATATGCCTTAAAAAGGCCACTATGTTATCATCTACTTTGTATATTTTCAATATATCTATTAGCCATTCATGCGGTACTGAATCAAAGGCCTTTTTATAGTCAATAAAAGCAGTAAAAAGGTTCCTTTTTTTAGTGAATGCCTGGTTAGAAATGACCGAGTCGATGATAAGCTGTTCTTTGCAACCCATGGAACCCTTAGCGCATCCTTTCTGTTGAGGCTCTATGATATTGTTTAGAGCACAGTGTTGGTAGATACGCCGGGTTACACAGGATGTGACCAATTTATACAAAGTTGGAAGACAAGTAATTGGGCGGTACTTGGATGGATCTTGGGTGTTATTTTGATCCTTGGGTATTAAATAAATAGTTCCCTGAGTTAGAAATGATGGTAATTCCTGCGGATTAGAAATAACATGATTAATTAATGTTGATAAGCACTCATGAATACTCCAAAACTTTTTAAGCCAGAAGTTCTGAACTCCGTCTGGTCCAGGAGATTTCCAGTTATGAAGCTCTTTGATGACATTTGAGACTTCTTCAGTCGTGAATGGTTCGTAGTTACCAGTGACGTAGTGGTGACAGTTGTGCGTCGTATCTTCTATCCAGCCAGCATTGTTGTTAAAAGCAGCTGGTGTGGAAAGTTGATTTCCCCAAAACTCATGAATTTCTTCTTGGTTTGGGTAAGACTTGTCGACACTTTCTACGGTGGAATTGAGTTTTCGGTAGAACGCCTTCTCAGAGTTCTCAAAAAGTGCTTTGTCACATTTTCGGTTGTTACTAACTTTATACCTTCTTAATCGTCCTGAATAGACGGAGAGTTTTTGTTTTAATGTATCCAAACACTGTTGGGCTGTGTTATTTTCTGGATCGTATCTCGAGTGTCTTGCAGTGCTCCGCATTATTTCTTCAGCTCTTTTAATGACTTTTCTACTTGTTACACCTCTTATATATTCTGTGACTTGACCAATATCCCTACGTAGTAATTCAATTTTTCCGAGAAGTCTTTTTTCCCAGGGTGCAATTCTGTTACCAGTCCTTCCGTTATTAGTACCCCGTCGTGTTCTGATCTTAACGCCCATTACATTGGCAATTGCCGTAGCCGCACAGTAGATTAGCATATGCAGATACTCCAATGTGTGGGCTTCTACGACATAATTGGGAAGACTTCAGTATTCACAATTTGTAACAGGGCACCTAGTTTCTTACAAGAGTTTATTCGTGGTAGCGGTGGTCTGCTAAGTGGATTTGTTCCATTAAACTCTTGTACTGCACGAGCCATTTCGTTTTCTAGACTATCGCGCAACTCGTTGTTTTCCTGCTGTGTATTGTCAGGTGGAGTTTTTGGTATGGGAATCTCAGGAATCTGCTCATCAAGGATTTCATTAGGGACTTGATCTAAAACTAGCTCTTGGTTATTAATCTCCCGTTCGACTTCGCTTTTGATCTTATTGCGTCTAGTCTCTGGGATAAGGTTGTTTCTTACGATTACCCGGTATTGATCTGATACTCTTTGCTCCGATACTTGAATATCTGGGTACTCCCTGCAAAATTCGGCATACAGCTGTTGTCTGTAGCCGATCGTTTCTTGACCGAGGTTTGTCACCTTATAATAGAAGCGCAAAATGCTTTCGTTAATGGACACAGTCCATTTCATGCGCTGCCTCGGTCAGCCCGCTTGAATGAGCGCCGGCTGATGTTCCGACGCAGCACCTTCAGCGAGTGGAGCTCTTGCTGTTGTTTGGCTCGCTTGTGGTTGTTGTTCTTGTTGTTGGGCTGTAGCTGTTTGTGTGACAGGGGCCCGCCTCCTCAACACCCTGCCACCGACGTCCCGCATGCTGTCACGTCCAGCGTCGGCTCCAGACGTGCCCTGGCGATCCCCAGGCAGCGGCCCTAAACATAAACTATTAGTCTCCATTCTCATGGGTGTGCATTTTATACCTACTGCCAGGTGTCAGTTTTTGTTCCACGGCAAGTATTCCTGCTACTCTCTGGGTATTTGCGCTACGAATACCCAGAAAGCATCCCCCATTCGCAGGGGGCCGCGCCTGATAGAAGAACTGACATAAAACTCTCACAGGTTATTATTATTATATTTAGCCATACGGCTCACACTCCCGCTGAGGGGAAAATTGACTCATCCCAGATACCTACGGTATCAAAAGGATTGAGCTCTGGTGGGACTCTTTCCGTGTTATCGAGCCCTAGATGACTTGGAATGCAGGTGTATCTCCCAAAAATTTTCTTACACTTCTGGCCGTCGCAAGTAGTACAGCTTTCTGCATGGTCTTATAAATATGTTCATTGAGACCCAGCTTTTTTATGCTTTCGAGGAGGGTCTTCGGAATGACTCCAGTAGTAGACATAACAATAGGTATCGTCTGGGTACTTTGCATTCTCCATTGTCTCCGTATTTGAATTTCCAGATCTCTATACTTGGCGATCTTTTCAGTAAATTTACTACGTAGATTATTGTTGTTAGGTATCGCCACATCAATTAGTGTTGTTTGTCTTGTTAATTTATTAACTAGTACGAGATCTGGTCTATTATGTGCCACTGTTTGGTCTGTGAGCACACTGCGGTCCCAGTATAGCTTGTAGTTGCCATCCTCAAGCATACTCTCAGGGACGTATTGATAATATGGGAGATGGTCCGTTTGGAGAAGTCCCAGCTTGTTAGCTATCTCTTGATGAAGGATTTTTCCCACTGCGTCATGCCGTTCCTTGTATTCAGTTGCAGCAAATGCCTGGCAGCCCCCTGTAATATGTTGGATGGTTTCTTGGGCTTGACATCCATATCGGCATCTGTCGTTTTGAACCTGAGGGTCTTTGACGATATATTTCAGGTAATTTCTGGTTGGTATAACCTGATCCTGAATGGCCAGTAATGAACCCTCCGTTTCAGGGAACATCTTTCCTGATGTCAACCAATAGTTCGACGCTGTATTGTCGACATAGTCTTGGCTGACCTCATTGGGATGTCGCCCGTGCAGAGGTTTACCCATCCAGGTGCGCAGTTTTTCGTCCTTAGTAAGGTGGTTTATGCGCATTTCTGGTTCCCTCAGTTTGATCGGTGTTGTGTCATCTACTGCGCAAATTGCGCGGTGTAGAGTAGATGTCTCAGCCTGCATCTGAAAATAAGTTCTTAAATTAGCAATTTGTTTATCTAATTGCTCACCTATATCCATAAGTCCTCTTCCTCCTAAATACCGGGGTAATGTTGTTCGTTCTACTGCACTTTTAGGGTGGTGTTTTTGTGCCTTTGTGAGGTGTGTTCGTACTTTTCGCTGAAGATTTTCTATATCCGTTTTTGTCCACTTAACAATACCAAATGAATAGCTAAGCGCGGAACAAGCGTAGGTGTTTAGTGCCTTAAACAAATTTTTACTGTTAAGCTGTGAACGAAGCAGCTGTTTTACCCTTCTTATAAACTCAGTAGTTATCTCAGTTTTCATTTGCTTATGGTCAATTTTCCGCGCCTGTTTTACTCCAAGATATTTATACATATCGTTGTCGCCCATGGCCTCGATGTTCTGGCCATTTTGCATATCGAATCCACCGGGCTGTACCTTTCCTCTGACTATATTCAAAACACGGCACTTGTCTAGACCGAACTGCATACTAATATCATTAGAGAATGTTTCTACAGTTTTTAGCATCTCTTCTAGGTGTTCTCGAGTGGAAGCCATTAATTTCAAATCATCCATATACAACAGATGATTGAGCTTCGCTACCACAGTATTATTGCTTTTAATGCTAAAACCTGAGTCAGTGGAGTTTAATAGCTGGGAAAGGGGGTTCAAAGCTAAACAGAACCACAGTGGACTCAACGAGTCTCCTTGAAACAGGCCCCGGTTGATTGCGATATTTTCGGTTTCAATATTTTTTTCACCAGGTATTTGGAGGTGAATTTTAGTCTTCCAATCTCTCATTATATGCCTTAAAAAGGTCACTATGTTATCATCGACTTTGTATATTTTCAAAATATCTATTAGCCATTCATGCGGTACTGAATCAAAGGCCTTTTTATAGTCAATAAAAGCAGTAAAAAGATTCCTTTTTTTAGTGAATGCCTGGTTAGAAATGACTGAATCGATGATAAGCTGTTCTTTGCAACCCATGGAACCCTTAGCGCATCCTTTCTGTTGAGGCTCTATGATATCGTTTAGAGCACAGTGTTGGTAGATACGCCGGGTTACACAGGATGTGACCAATTTATACAAAGTTGGAAGACAAGTAATTGGGCGGTACTTGGATGGATCTTGGGTGTTATTTTGATCCTTGGGTATTAAATAAGTAGTTCCCTGAGTTAGAAATGATGGTAATTCCTGCGGATTAGAAATAACATGATTAATTAATGTTGATAAGCACTCATGAATACTCCAAAACTTTTTAAGCCAGAAGTTCTGAACTCCGTCTGGTCCAGGAGATTTCCAGTTACGAAGCTCTTTGATGACATTTGAGACTTCTTCAGTCGTGAATGGTTCGTAGTTAGCAGTGACGTAGTGGTGACAGTTGTGCGTCGTATCTTCTATCCAGCCAGCATTGTTGTTAAAAGCAGCTGGCGTGAAAAGTTGATTTCCCCAAAACTCATGAATTTCTTCTTGGCTTGGGTAAGACTTGTCGACACTTTCTACGGTGGAATTGAGTTTTCGGTAAAACGCCTTCTCAGAGTTCTCAAAAAGTGCATTGTCACATTTTCGGTTGTTACTAACTTTATACCTTCTTAATCGTCCTGAATAGACGGAGAGTTTTTGTTTTAATGTATCCAGACACTGTTGGGCTGTGTTATTTTCTGGATCGTATCTCGAGTGTCTTGAAGTGCTCCGCATTATTTCTTCAGCTCTCTTAATGACTTTTCTACTTGTTACACCTCTTATGTATTCTGTGACTTGACCAATATCCCTACGCAGTAATTATTATTATTATTATTATTATTATTATTATGGGTGGTCAAAAGTCACAAACTACATCGGTTCTGAATCGGCCCTGACCCCCTCTTCAAACAGAAAAAAATTCAGATCGGTTTAACTTTTCCACATACATACATACATACATACATACATACATACATACATATATACATACATATCGACAAACATTTTCCCTTTTTTAAATAAAAATTGAGTCATATTTCTGAGCTCGGTAACTTTTGAATGGTATAACCGATTTTCAAAGTTAGACATGCGATATAAAGGTTAATGATAATCAGTACTATCAGAAGCCGCAAAGGTCGGAGTTAAATTTTCGAAGTTTTTGGGAGTTTTGGGGACGAGAACGAAAAACAGACCCTAAATAGGAAGGGCTGTAAAATACACACCCGTGGACCAAAATGGATGGTTGATATATGAATGGGTGAGTCTTTTCCTAAAAATTAAGATGGGAGTTGACCCAATTTTCAATTCAGTCAGATTTAGAAAATCGAAAATTTCGTGTATATAATATACATAATGTCGCGTGTAGGGGAGTGTGGATGTGCGCCACTGGCGAGAACTGCCGTTCTCTGGTAATAAAATCGAGGTTGCGATTGTATGAGGTTCTGAAACTTTACTTGTGGCTTGTCACAAGTTAAATATTGGGTTTATATGAGATTATATTAAGATTAAGATATGAGGTAATGTGTCTGACCCAGAAAGAGGAAGAAAGATTGAGGATCCTAGAGAGAAAAATAATTCGGAGAATAGCAGGCCCACTAGATTTAGGTAATAATGAATTTAGAAAACTCATGAACCACGAAGTAAGAGGACTTCTGAAAGGAGAAAACATCATCAGATGTATCAAGGCACAGAGACTCAGATGGATGGGACATATAGAAAGGAGAAATCCAGAAGCCGTCATCAAGAAAATTTCCAAATGGAGACCGGTATCAAGCAGACCACGAGGAAGACCCAAAACTAGATGGGAGAACCAGATAGTCGAGGACTTTAAGAAGATGGGAGTCAGAGAATGGGCAACCATAAGCAAAAACAGAGCCCTGATTCTAAATCAAATTTCGACACTAAACAAGTCGCTTTCAATATGGCGACGTCGAAATGCGACTGTGCGAGCCTTGTGGATTTTAGTTGAACTAACGAAATGACGTCACGAAATAGCGACTATCGAAATTAATAGCGACTCCAAAAAAGTGGTTGATATTATAATTTCGATGTCGAAATTATTTGACACGGAGATGAATGAATGGCCAAAAGCGAGGTTAGATTTAGTTTAGATGTGTTTTGTTTATTTCTTGCAAGGAAAACTAAAGCAAAAGGTATTAATATGGCTGGGTTTAATTGAAATTTGCTTGTTTTGAGGAATTAGATAGAATAGTATTAAATTAGAAATATAATAATTGAGAATGTCCACAACATGAATCATCAACTCAATGAAAGATGTAAGGTAATAATCTGGGAAAATTAGTAAAAAACAAGGAAAATTAATTACCAGCTATTTCATTTCTGGACATGCTGAAATCAAATCTTAAGATTTCCTATATTAGTAATATAGCTGTGCAAAGTCCACAGAAAGTGTGCTATTTTGTTTATAAACAAATTAGCGCTCCGAAATCTTTTTTTTAATTATTGCTCTATAACTCCACTCTTTTAAGAAAATTTTAACTTTAAACCAAAACACTCGCATAAAAATTGACAGTAATTTAATTCTGCACATTGATAATTTATTCCAATTTCCTTTGACGGAAATTTTCCTCGGAAAATTCGGGTTTTCCAAACAAAATTTTTAATTTTCAACTAAAATTTGAGAGAAGTAATTATTTAACAATAATTAAATAATTTGGTGACAGTGACATAAATCTTTTTTGTTATGAGTGTCTTGAAGATATGAAAATTTGTATGTACAAAGAGGACCGGAATTAAAAGCTATCTAATGGTTCAAAGATTAAAATCCTGTTAGTATAAGAGCTGTGAGACATTTTTGAGTAGGTATTTTAGGCAACCTGAAAATTTTTCAGGTGACTCTTCTATGATAGCCTAATAGAAAAATGCCGGTCTGGCTGGAGGGTAGCGGTTATTTTCCCCAAAAAATCCCCCCCAAAGTCAAAAAAGGGTAAAAATTGTTATTACAAAAAATATCATTGATATGACTTGAAAGTAAATTTAAATATTCAAATATAAAGAAAATAAACGGGCCAGGCGATTTGAGGGCGATTTTAACTCTGTAATATACTTGCATGGGCGCCCCAGGAGTATTTTCAGA
The DNA here is from genome assembly GCF_917563875.1 of Diabrotica virgifera virgifera. Taxonomy (NCBI): domain Eukaryota; kingdom Metazoa; phylum Arthropoda; class Insecta; order Coleoptera; family Chrysomelidae; genus Diabrotica; species Diabrotica virgifera. Next base: position 64,510,927 of record NC_065446.1, on the reverse strand, counting down.
GGGTGCATCTGAACTTCAGAAGATTTCATCTGAATCTGTACATACTATTAACAAGTATAAAATATACAACTATACATGCATAGCTACGTATATTCCTTCCGGACAGGGAGGTGCAATTGTTATTTTGACAGGGTATTTTTTAATTTTAAAAATAAATATTCTACAAAAGACAGGTTTTTTTTTGGTGAAATTTTCCAATTGCCATGTGATTAAACAAATTACGCGTGCATATAAATGAAAATCGCTATAAGTAAGCAGCAGTGTGAGAAAGAGCGTATACCGATAACTATTTGCGTCCTCTGTTGTAGTTGAGTGAGTCCGTTCGCTCGAGAAAATCACGTGACCTGGCGATATCCATGTTGTTGTGCCTCGAAACGTTAGAGTAATTATTATATGTATATATTATAGTCTTTTTAAGTCATTTTTCTTAATTAAAGGAAAATAATAGGTACTATACAATAGATTTTGCAAATATGCTAGAAAAAGACAAATTTATTATTATAAATATATGTATAGGTAGAAAATATAAAACTATAAACTAAATTAATTCGGTGTCCGAATCTTCTACTTCTACTTCTTCTTCAAACTTAATCTGAGCTTAAATGTTCATTCTGTTCTTCTTCGTCAGACTCCTCTCGAGACTCGGATTCCTCTTCTACATGATCTGTAAATAGTTGTAATATGTATTTAGAATTAATTAAAAATTAATCAGTGATTAATTAATTGAGTTGCTACGTATTCTCTGTCCTTTTATACGGAGTCGAAGCCTGGACAATCACGGGCGCATCTGAAGAATGACTTACTATTGTTGAGATGTGGTGTTATCGAATAATGTAAAAAATATCATGGACACAACACTTAACAAACACGGAAACATTAAGAAAGATGAAAAAGTCAAAAGAAATACTCAACACTATGAAGGAAAGAAAAATGAGCTAAAATAAATATTCATTCTCTTCTCCTTCGTCAGACTCCCCTCGAGAATCAGATTCTTCTACCTGATCTGTAAATAGTTGTAATATGTATTTAGAATTAATAAAAAATTACCAATGCTTAATACTTTTCCTTATATAACCAATCACATCACGTTTTTTATTTCTTAGTGTAGGTATGACCAAAGTAGCTAATGTTTCTTTCCTTCATAGTGTTGAGTATTTTTTTGCCTTTTTCATCTTTATTAATGTTTCCGTGTTTGTTACGTGTGTCCATGATATATTTAACATTATTCGATAACTCCACATCTCAACAACCGCAAGTCTTTCTTCAGATGCGCCCGTGATTGTCCAGGCTTCGACTCCTTATAAAAGGACGGAGAATACGTAGCAACCCAACTAGTTAATCACTATTTAATTTTTAATTAATTCTAAATACATATTACAACTATTTACAGATCATGTAGAAGAGGAATCTGAGTCTCGAGGGGAGTCTGACGAGGAAGAAGAGAATGAATATTTAAGCTCAGCTGAGGAGTTTGAAGAAGAAGTACAAGATTCGGACACAGAATTAATTTAGTTTATAGCTTTATACTTTTCTACCTATATATTTATAATAATAAATGTGTCTTTTTCTATCATATTTGCAAAATCTATTGTATAGTACGTATTATTTTTCTTTAATTAAGAAAAAGTTACTTAAAAAACTATAATATATTATAATAAATACTCTAACGTTTCGAGGAACAACAACATGGATATCGCCAGGTCACGTGATTTTTCTCGAGCGAACGGACTCGCTCAGCTACAACAGAGGACGCAAACAGCTATCGGTATACGCTCTTTCTCACACTGCTGCTTACCTATAGCGCTTTTCATTTATATGTACTCGTAATTTGTTTGATCACCTGGCAGTTGGAGAATTTCACCTAAAAAACTGTCTTTTTTAGAATGTTTATTTTAATATTAAAAAATACCCTGTCAAAATAACAATTGCACCTCCCTGCCCAGAAGGAATGTACATAGTGTTATGCATGTATAGTTGTGTATTTTATACTCGTTAATAGTATGTACAGATTCAGATGAAATCTTCTGAAGTTCAGATGTATCCCCTGAAAATAATCCTGGGGCGCCCATGCAAGTATCTTACAGAGTTAAAATCGCCCTCAAATCGCCTGGCCTGTTTATTTTCTTTATATTTGAATATTTAAATTTACTTTAAAGTTACGTCAATGATATTTTTTGTAATAACAATTTTTACCCTTTTGTTTAACTTTGGGGGGATTTTTGGGGAAAATAACCGCTGCCCTCCAGCCAGACCGGCATTTTTGTATTAGGCTATCATGGAAGAGTCACCTGAACAATTTTCAGGTTGCCTAAAATACCTACTCAAAAATGTCTCACAGCTCTTGGACCATGTTGTTTATAACTCTGTCGCAAATGCCGGTCAAATTTGATCGGTTATACCTGGAATCACTCCTCGCAATTCAATTTTTTTTCTTCGAAAAGGACACAGAAGCCGTGCCCTTTTCAACAGCGTTAACTTAATTTAATTTAATCTAATATTTTCTGAGGGGTTCTATTTGTTTATAAGCCAAAAAAATGTTTCTTTATAACATTCCTGAGACCGCTCAAATGGTCCAATTTCAATCCTGTAAGGTACGTTGAATACGTATAGTGCTTTTTTATACGAAAATCATAGTTATTCTGGTGTATCATAATCTTTCTGGTTATTATTTCGACCGAATGTTTTTAATTAACATTTTAATTATTGCTAAACTATTGGTTAGATTGTCGCCGGTCTCCTGATATACAAAGAGGGGCTAAATTATGGAATAAATTCATTTTCTCTAAAATGGACGATTTTAGAGAAAAATCCCGAAACAGGTCGATTTTTATTTTTAAATTAAATTTTTTTGGCATATTTTTCAAACTAGTGACGTCATCCATCCGAGCGTGATGACGTAATCGATTATTTTTTAAATAGGAATAGGGGTAACAATAAAATAATAATATATATAAATATATAAATAATAATAAAATTTTAAATAGGAATAGGGGGTCGTGTTGTAGCTCATTTACAAAGGCGTTCAATTCTCTATTCAGTATAGGGCTTTTCATTTATAGTCATTTATTTCGAGCTTCTGTCATATTTCGTATAATCCGTAAATATTAATATTATACACAGATTATTCAACATATGACAGGAGCTCGAAACAAATGACAATCGATGAAAAGCCCTATTATAAACATTAATATCATTATTTATACAGGGAGGCCAAAAAATTTTTTGAATTAAATTAATTGACGCAAGAAGAACAATACATGTAATTTATTTAACTCAAAATACATTCTATTGCTGTCAGAAAATAGAAAAAAATGTTTATTTTGCAAATAAACATTGTTTTTAGCTTAAATTAAATGTTCAAAGTGCCAATAGGTAGGAGGGAGGCTGTTTGTGATTTAATTTAAGCGAAAAGAAATGTTTATTTGTGAAATAAACCTATTTTTCTATTTTCTGACAGCAGTACAATGTATTTTGAGTTAAATAAATTACATACATTCTTCTTTTTGCGCCAATTAATTTAATTTAAAAATTATTTTTTGGCAACCATGTATAAATACCTAATGATATTAATGTTTATATTACTGAATAGAGAATTGAACGCCCTTTCAAATGACCTACCACACGACCCCTATTCCCATTAACAAAATTATCGATTACGTCATCACGCTCAGATGGATGACGTCACTAGTATGAAATATATGCCAAAAAATTGTAATTTAAAAATAAAAATCGACCTCTTTCGGGATTTTGCTCCAAAATTGTCCGTTTTAAAGAAATTAATTTATTCCATAATTTAGCCCCTCTGTATAATCTACTATAATAAATCTTTCATGTCATCAATTATTTAATTATTGATAAATAATTAGGTACTTCCCTAAAATTTTAATTGAAAATTGCCGATTTTTTGGGAAAACTCGGATTTTCTGAGTAAAATTTTTGTTGAAGGAAATCGGAAAAAAAATAACTTTGTGCAGAACTAAATTACGGTGAATTTTTATTTGAGTGTTTTGCTCAAAGGAAAAATTTTAGGAGTTACAGACCACTAATTGAAAAAAAAAAGAAGATTTAGGAGTGCTAATTTGTTTATAAATAAAATAACACACTTTCTGCGGACTTGTCATACCCCATATTACTAATATATGCAATCTTAAGATTCGATTTTAGCAATAAAATAGCTGGTAAATAATTTTTCCCAAAAATGGAATTTTTTCGATAATTTTCCCAGACTATCAACAAATTCCAATAAACCGGAGCGCCAACCCAAATTCTGAGCCGTCTAAACATGATAAGGTTAATATCCCCAGTTGTAACTAATATCGAAATGAATAAGAATCGCTATACTCTGCGGCTGTCATGGCGGTGTCGAAATGAAATTGCGACTGTCGAAATGAATTAGAATCAGGCCCCAGGAACGACTGGAGAAAAATTGTAGAAGATGCTAAGTCACATAACCAATTGTAAAACGAAAATGTTAATGCGGATTGATTCACCGCGACAAACGAATCGGAAGAGCCCAAAGAGGGCGGCAATCACTCCGCTAGGAGTGTGGGTGGATGCCACGATGATGATGAGATTAAGCCATAATTGGTATTAATGAAAATTATATTTTATACTAATATCTAACGTTTCGATTTTCATTCCGAAAGTAATTTTTAAATAAGTCAAATATTAGTTAAAAATGTAAATTTCATTACAATCAATTGTGGTTTAATCCCATATAAACAAAATATTTACCTTTGCCGTTTATACAGTTTTTTCTACTTTTTGTGAAGATATGACTCCGTTTTTCAATGTACCTCCAGTAAGTTGTGATTCTACCGTTTTTGTGGTCTTTCCACTAATCGCCTTCCTGTTGAGAAACCGTCTCTCGCCGTCTTTACTACTCACACTCAACGAAAAAGGTACGTAATATCAATAAAAATATTAATTCAGACAACAAACGCAATACTTAAAATTTGTCCAATTCTTGGTTTTATGGGGTAAACAAAACGATGTTCATCAATTCATTATTTTCGTTAGTTGAGCCAATGTATTACGTTTATTGAATGGATGAACATTCATTATGTATACCATAATATCACTTTATTGATATTACGAACTCTGTTAATTGAGTCAACGAACACTATTCATTGAAACAACAACGTCGTTAATTGACCGACGAAGACTATTCGTTGTGTCAATAACAGTGTTATTTCTCCTAACGTATTTCGTTTATTTCTACAATTATTTCCGTTTATTGTTACAATTAATTCCGTTCATTCCGACAATAAATACGGTTTTTCTTACAAGCAATTCTATTCATTCTTACAATCAGTTTCGTTCATTCCTACTATGAACGTATAGGTCTGGATCCCGCGTATGAAAAAAAAGTTGATTAATAGCAAGCTGAAAATTTGTTAATAGCTTAAGAGTGTCTAGTCGGATAAACTTTGATATATGGGAACACTGGAACAGGGGCAGTTTTAATTGTGGAACAGGTTAAAAATTTGGAACGGTCACACCACAAAAACGGCACATTTATTTTGTCCGACAGAACAGACTTAAACTCTCCGAACAGAGAATAAACTCTTATGCAAAAATCAGATTGCTATTTATCACCTGTCATAATTCCTGTCATTTGACATATTCTACATGTTCCACTCATTAAAACGCCCATTTGGTGATCCCTCTTCAGGTGACAGGCGCGGCGTAACTTTGATTTTTTTTTAATGGGAAAGTACGTCATGTGACAGCTTATTTAAAAGCGTTTGAAATAGTGATTCCAAAAATGTATAACACTTTAATCCTTTTTGAGAGCGCAGGTGCCAAATTTCGGTCGAATTCCTTTTAAACGCGTTCATTTTGAGAATTCCGAGATAAACTAATAAGTATTTTTGAAAAATTAAAACGTAGAATAAAATATTACATTATTACCGAGGGCAGAAAGTCCCTTAGAATAAACAAAAAGTTTCTGTTGAATGGTATGCCTATTTGAAATTAAAAATCATACTAAATTTTCTCTTTTTCACCCCTGTGACTTATTAAAATAATCATTATAGAGGTTCTCAGGGACTTTAGACCCTCGATAATACTGTAATATTTTATTTTTCATTTAAATTTTCAAAAATAATAATTAGTTTTCTCAGGATTCGAAAAAAATGAATACATTTAAAAAGAATTTGACCGAAATTTCACGATAGTAGACACACAAAAACTTCCTTCTACTACGGACTACACTTGAAAACGAAATGCAATTATTAATCGGCACTTCGGTAACACAGAGAAGCTAGGGGTATCACGATAAGGAAAAGCCGTTAACTTTCAAATGGTCAAGCAAAACATTTATTGTCTCAACAACTACGATTATTGTCACAATTAACGCATTGATTGTGGGTATAAAACTCAGTAGTAGATTGATTAATGCATTCGTTGTCACAACAATCAATTTACATATATTCAATAATCATATATAACTCTATATTAACAACATTTGTACATTGTTTTAATGAAATCTGTACGTTGTCACGATAAACCAAGGTAATTGCTTGTCATCTACGAAATCAAGAACGTGAGTTGCTGCCAGAATTAACAGTATTTATTAAATATACGAAACTAAGTTATTGGCTGAGTAAATTGAGTGTTATTGATTAATGTACTCTAGTTATTCTCACAAATATCATTCAATCATTGTGACAATAACCAGATACATTCGTCAATGTCTAAAAGTTCGTTGAAACAACAAATTAAATTGTTGTGACAACGAAATACTATTCAGTAACCACTGTTAATCAATATTACGAACTAAATTTTTTTGATTTTTTTGACTGCAATTTGTTGTCATTCACCTTATGTGATCATTCCACTCTGCTCTTCTGTATCTTACCCAGTTTTTGATGCTAATCCACCTTGCATTTCTGACGTATTTCTGTACTTATAGCTCTGTCCCATAGTGTTTTACCATCGATTTTTCTAAGGGTTTTCACCTCTGCTGCTTCTGGCGTTCTTTTTGTTCTCTCTGTATCAGCTTGTGTTTCTGCCACATATTTCATTATTGGTCTGATGACTGTTTTGTTAATTCTGCCTTTCGTTTCTTTTTCGATATTTATATTTCTCCATATTGTTTCATTTAGGCAGCCTGCGGCTCTGTTTCCTCATTTGATTTATTATGATTTATATACTTCTTGTTTTATTATCTGACCTTCTCTTCTGGTACAGATTTTAGATCGTTTTAATTATACTTAGAGATATATCTCTTGCCTACAATAAGTGGATAATGTCTTTTAATTTAACCCTGCCAAATGCCTTCTTAAGGTTCACGTAACATAAGTACGCCGGTTTGTTATATTCTAATTATTTCTATTGAACTCGCCTCAATATAAAAATAACGTCAGTGAATGATTTTTCCGACCTAAAACCTTGTTGTTCTTCTACTAATATCTATAATGTTTTAATAATTTCATTCAATTGAAATGTCGGCGATGGTCTCTGGGGCACTTTGTGTCTCTTCTTGTGGAGTTTTGTGGAAATTCGATAGAAAATCATTGCAAACTCGTTACTTGAAGGATTTTGGGATCGCTGAACACGAATATTATATAAGCTAAACAGGAATATTATATTATGATGGCCGATGTATCTCTAGTTCCCAGGACAAGCCTCGTAAGGTATTGAAAAAAATTTCAGAATAAATTTTAGATCCATATGCAAAATTTGAAAAAATTATTTTAAAAATTGCAATTTGTTATTAGGTATATTCTCATTTAATTAAAAAATATTTTTAAATTTACTAAAATATTTTAACCATGTAAAATAAAAATGTTTCAAAATCCTTTTACTAATTGTTTACTACTTTACTAAGATATAACATATATATGATGACAATCTCGCCCTAGTAAGTTGTTTTTAATACCCAATTTCACCATTGTATCGTCAATATCATTTTAGCGTCTATGATGATCTTAGTCACTACTAACAAAATATAGGATTCCATAGAAAAGAGTAAACCTGGTCTTGTATTCAGCTGTCAATACAATAATTTTTGGTTATTACTTTAATTCAACATTCCAATGAACGGACCAAATAGCTAATAAACTGCGTCTTTCGTTTCCAATCTTATTTCTGGGTAAAGTTTTAACACGATTCATCGTTGAAAACAAATGTTCTACACTGGCACTTGTGACAGGTATAGTTGTCAAAATGGTAAGAAATTTGTAAATGTTTTTTAAAAATATCTTTATTACAATGTTCCATTGCGCGGAGAACTTCAATATTTGTTTCCAAAGATGATATTGTATTACAGTTACACCATAACATATACACTGTGGGCCGAAATAAAAGAGTATATTTTTTAGTTCAAAATAACTTTTTTTTTGGGCGATTTAATTTCTTTTTGCAGGGCTAATAGCCTAACATGTCCTCAACATGACTGCAAATTTGGAAGGAAAAATTACGTACGGGGTCGGACTTATAAAAAAAATTATGTAACGATGCATTTGAGCTCGTTGCAAATGAAAACTGTCTTAGCTAAAATTGAACTGATATGCTCTTTTGGTAGGCTAACTATCCAGAACACTTCAGCAAAAAGGAAATTTTTCAAAATTACCGTATTCGCAAAATATCATTTTTTTATTAAATTAGGAAAATATAACATTTTAACAAATAACACATTTATGAGAGCAGGTTAATAATTTTAAAAATTAGACTAAAATATTGTAAATGTGGCCGCCATTATTGTTTACCACTTCTTGAAGTCGTCTGCGCCATAATTTGATAGCCCACTTTATTATACCATGTTCAAAATTTTTCCAAACAAACTGCATTCTTTCTTTGAGTTCTTCGATGATTTCAAATTGTTGTCCGTCATACAAATTTTGTTCGAAAATTACACAAATTGAATAGTAAACCGGATTTAATTCTGGGCTATTAGGTGGCCACATCTCTAGCTCAATATATAGGCCAGGAACCGAAGCTTTTCACCTCGCAATTTTTACATAATGGATAGATTTGCTTGAAAATTTGAAAATAAGTAGTAGATAGACCAAGGATCAAAATCTATATGATGCGGAAAGGCGCTTTTACCATGGGGGTGGTTGTCACCCCATCTCGGGGGTGGAAATTTTTTATTATATTTTGACCGCAAAAGTTGATAAAAACATTCATTCTAAGCAAAAAATGTTCTATACATTTTTTTGATAAAATTAACAGTTTTCGATTTATTTGCCATCGAAAATGTTAGTTTTATATCGAAAAAATCAATGTTTTGATAGGTATACTCATTTAGGATTCACTCAATTTTTGCCGTAGAAAAAATTTTTTTCAAACCAAGTTCTTGAGAATTGAATAACCTACAATTTTATATTGAAACATTTTTTGTATCTCTGATGCTAATCTTTATATTCTGAAGAAAATTGCATTTTTTTACCAAGCTACAAAAATTCGTTATTCGCTTTTAACTCCTGTTTTTAAAAACTAATCATTCTAAGCCAGTCAAACATCTAGAATCTATTAATAATATATAAATAAATAAGAATGAATAAGGCCAATGACTAAAAACACCGCTAACTTACATTATTATGCTTCCAATTGGATTTCTACTTTTTTTTTCAAAAAAAAAATATATTGATTTTTAACCCTAATATTTTTAATTTTGATCCTAGATGTTTGGTAAAAAAGAATTTTGTAGGTTTTTATAAGGTCTATAAGGCTATTAATATTAATTATTGTTAAAATTCTCAGTCGCAAAAAGAGGTGACTTTGAGAGGGTTGGTAAAGGTGGTTTTTGCATGTTATTACAAGTTTTAATTGCCGATAGCTCACTCAATTTTTGCTTTAGAAAAAATTTTTGCAAACCAAGTTTTTGGAAATTAAATTGGCTACAATTTCATATTTAAACATTTTTTCGTATCTCTGATGCCAATCTTGCTATTCTCAAGAAAAGTCAATTTTTTCCAACCTACAAAATTCGATATTTGCTTTTAACTCCATTTTTTTTTTTAAACTATTCATTCTAAGCCGGTGAAACTTCTAGAACCTATTAATAATACATAAATAAAAAAAGACCAAATAAGATCAATGACTAATTTTAATTAGGGTGGTGATTGGGGGGTTGCTTCCAATCACTTTTTTGCTGAAAAAAATATGGACTGACATTCTTTTCATTATAAGTTACTTAATTTTTGAGCTAGAGACTTTTTTTATTTCTGGAGATAGATATTTTTAATACTTTAAATTAGTTTGAACAAGTTGTCCTCGAAAAATGCATAGTTTTCTCGTCTTTTGACTTTGAAACTACAATATTTAGCATTTGACGAAGAAGAGCCATCACATAATAAAGTATAGCTCGATTACTATTGGTCTTAAAGAAAATCTAAAAACAAGTTTTTGTTTATTTTTTCAAAAGGTACATTTTTGTTAAGTAAAGTTGTTTTGATAAAAGAAAACTTTTGGAGTTATTAGCAGAAAACTTATTAAAAACATTAATTTTTTCAATATAAAACCAACACTTTCGATAGCGAATAAAACGAAGACTATCAATTTTGTTAAAAAAATATATAGAACGTTTTTTGCTAAGAATGAACGTTTTTACCAACTTTTGTGATTAAAATATAATAAAAATTTTCCACCCCTAAGATGGGGTGGCAACCACCCCCATGGTAAAAGCGCCTTTCGGCATGATATAGATTTTTATCCTTGGAGTATCCACTACTTACTCTCAATTTTTCAAGCAAATCGATCCATTCTGTAAAAATTGCGAGGTTTTGTCCTATTTTAAGCTTCATTACATGGACTAATAGTCCGGACTTACTAAGTAAAATTGACATATTTGAGCGTTTGAGAAATTCTTAAGACATTTAACAAAAATTACTGCTAATATGAAGCAAAAACGATGGAAAAAATGTAATTTACTGTTAAGAGGGTTTCATTCTGGTGAACATATTAGAAAAGTACTCAAATAAGATTTCCTAATTTAAGTAAAAGATAATATTTTACAAGTTTGTGATTTTTTTAAATTTTATGGCGAAGGTGTGTTCTGAACATTATTTAAATAAAAAAATGATATTTTGCGAATCCGGTAATTCTGAAAAATTTCCTTTTTACTGAAGTTTTCTGGATAGGTAACCTGCCAAAAGAGCATATTAGTTCAATTTTTGCTAAGACAGTTTTCATTTGCAACGAGCTCAAATGCACCGTTACATAAGTTTTTTTATAAGTCCGACCCTGTACGTTATTTTTGCTTCCAAATCTGCAGTCATGTTGAGGACATGTTAGGAAATTAGCACTGCAAAAAGAAATTAAATCGCCCGAAAAATAAAAAAGTTATTTTCAACTAAAAAATGTACTCCTTTATTTCGGCCCACGGTGTATATTCAGCTTTCTTTGCTGTAAGGGAAGTGTAGTGAGAGTAATAGGCAGACAAATTTTCGTTAAAGAGTACCTAATAGGCAGACAAAGAATAGTTTCGTTTTTGGTACATCTGTACGTCTTGGTATCTGACTTTTAAATTGGATATAAGTTGATCTGTAATCTGTACACTAAATTAAAACAGAAATAATCCTAGTAAAAAATAATAAAAACTTCGTTCACTTTTTAAAAAATAATAATAATAACTTAGGGATAAACTTGTTACCTTGATACCAAAGCCGAGGCAGTTTTGAGAGGGATCCGGACCCCATGGACGCCCCCTTGGCCTGACTCAGGGGGTTTTTGGAATCGCTGAAAACGAATATCATATCGGCGATGGTCTCCGAGGCACCTGGTATCTATAACAAACTGATTGTGTATCGAATTTGTATAAAGCACTAGAAGAGTCCCCTTCTGATCACCAGGTACCTCGGAAACAATTGCCTACATGACATTTGTGGTCGGCTAGCTCAAAAATCTTCGAGTAACGAATTTGCGCCGATTTTGTATCAAATTTCCATAAAACTTCAGACGAAACCCATCCTGGGCACCTGGTGCCTTGAGAATTATCGTCGTCATGACATTTGTATTCAGCGAACCCAAAAACTTCGGAATAGTAATCTTGAACTCATTTCCGTCAATTATTTCCGAATTACAAATTTATTATGTTTCATCAGTTCGAGATGCACTTTGGAAACTGCATTTTCATTATTCTATAAGGCAAGTTTCATTTCAACATCATCACTTTAGTTCATAAAATTTCTTAACGCTCTTACGAATCGAATGCAACAAGTTCCATTGAAATCCATCCAGGTGCAAAATATTGTCAGATTTATTGCTTCATTACCTCGCCCAATATAAATATACATATAAATATACTGTAGTATTCTCAACTGTTCAAAATTTGCAGAGAAGATAAAAACCCTTTGTATCCATGTTTTGGACCATCAGGAATCCGAATCTGAAACTAGTTTTGTGAGAAAATGCCGAGAAATCGGGGAAATCGGAAAATAGAGATATTCCGCAATTTTCTCGAAAACTACAATAGTTAGCGGAAAAATAATTAAACCATCGTGTTTATTGGAAAATTTTACATAAAAGTAGATGTTTAAACATTAAAAAATAAATAATTATAGTAATAGTTATATAGGGTGTCCCAAAAGCAGTGGGACGGTCGAATATCTCGCGAAATATACATCGTATCAAAAAACTGAAGAATACGTTTTCAATATTTTTCAAAAATCTATCGAATGACACCAAACACGACACCGACCTCCACACCCTGGAGGTGGGGTGGGGGGTAACTTTAAAATCTTAAATAAGAATCCACATTTTTTATTCCACGTTCGGATTGCTTATGTAAAAATAAGTAACTTTTATTCGAGACATTTTTTCGAATTGTAGATAGATGCCGCTATAATCGGAAAAAAAACTATTTATTCTGCTACCCTAATAAATCCACCACTCCATCCCATGGCGGTGGAATGGGGGTAACTTTAAAATCTTAAATACGAATTCTCGTTTTTTATTGTAGATTTAGATTTCTGATGAAAAAGTAAGGAATATTTATTCAAGACATTTTTTAGAACTGTTGATAGATGGCACTGTAATTGGAAAAATACGATTTATTAGCGCCATCTATCAACAATTCAAAAAAATGCCTCAAATAAATGTAACTGACTTTTTTATGACGTGTGACCCTCAACCCACCCCCATGGGATGGAGTGGGGGATCATGTTTAGGGTTATTCGATAAGTTTTGGAAGATATTTGACCGTCCCGCCACTGTTTTTAAAAAACAAACCAGGTATCTCGGAGATCATTTCTGACATGATATTCGTATTCAGCTACCCTAAAATACCCCCAAATAACGACTTTGCACTGATTTGGTATCGAATTTTCACAAAACTCCAGGAGACGAGAACTTGTCCTGGACACTACATAGATGCCTCGTAGACCATCATCGCTGACATGATATTCATTTTCAGTGGTTTCAAATACCTCCGAGTAAAGAGCTTGCGCTGAGTTTGTATGGGATTTCCATAAAACTCCATTCGAAGCTGACCCTGGACATCTGGTGCCTTGGGAACTATCGTTGTCATGACATTCGTATTCAGCGATCCCAAAAACCCTGGAATAGTAATCTTGAACTCATTCAATTATTTCGTCAATTATTTCCGAATTACAAATTTATTATGTTTCATCACTTCGAAATGCACTTTGGAAAATGCAGTTTGCTTGTTCAATAATGCAGTAGTCATTTCGACATCATCACTTTAGCTCAAACAATTTTCTGAAGCTCTTACTAATCGCATGCAACAAGTTTCATTGAGATCCATCCAACTGCAAATAATTGGTAGGTGTATTGCTCCATTCCCTCGACTATTAAGCGTCTTAATCATTTTGTAGTTCAATTAATTTTTTTCCTATTTCCGAATAACTCACCTGGAACATATTTCCTTTGTTACAGTTCTTTGAATTATGTTCCATCGTTGCGATAATGTCAAAGCATTCTTCGAAAAGCATCAAATAAATGTCGAATAATCTCGCAATTTCTTTCAACGTAAATGTTCATTTCATAAAGTTAAAAGGTGCCCTGAATAACAACTCAAAGAATGTCATAAGTAAATAACTCCATCTGCAGAATAACTCAATGACAAATCGTTTTTAAATTATTTTCAACACACAAACCAAAGAATACCTCAACATTTCATTCATAAAAACCACTAACAGTCCAGTAAATATTTCCATTGATAAAACTCGTCAAGTTATTTCAGGTCGTTCCAATAAAAGATCTTTATTTCAAACAAATTGTCCACGCTATTGAACCGACCTTTGGAGATTTCTTAGTACCTGCTTTGTTGCCTACCCACACATACCTGATAATAGAGCATTCAAGTAGTGTGCTTCCTGTGTTGAGAAAATAGTCCATTCCTTTCTTTTTATCTGAAGTAAAATTATATTAATACTTCATATTTAGTAGATATAGGGTGGATCTATAAAAACAATTATTTTACCGGTTATAACTTAAAACCGGCTTTTTGCTCCGCAATAATCGATTTTTCCGGTTTTTTTTGTTCCGATTTTTCTTTTTAAAGTAATAACCGGTTAGGTGAAAAACCTGATAAGTTCATAATCATCAATGGTGCTACGGCCCTACAAGAGAGCCTCAACCTTCCCAAGTCTATTACGCCAGTCAGTTCTATCCATTGCCAACTGTTGGCAATTTGCTGGGCCTATTTTTCTACCATCCTCTATCCTCATCTACACTTCTACACCATCCTTCCATCTGAGTTTTGGTCTACCCCTATTTCTACTTCCCACACGTTGTGACATAAGGATTCTTCTAGCGGGATTGTTCTGCTCAGTGACTTACTGAGCATGGTTCCCCTGGTTCCGCGGAACCAGGGCCGGACCCCGCAGGGGCCCGCTTTAACGCGCTTTTTGCTTCTTTTTTTTCTAATTTGATGGGGACATTTTGAACTACACAAGTACACACATAGGAAATGTAACTGCTTAATAGATTTTAATTTTTGTGCAGGTACTTATAAATAAAAACGAAGAATACCTATTCCTCCATATAACGCAAAAAGTTGTATTTTTATATTAGCAAGATTCATGAATAAGATGTAGGTAAACTACAAAGTTGCAAATGTCATAAAAATAAGCTTAATACAATAGGCTCGACACTCGTGTTTATAGAACCGTCATCATTCGGCTTGTACTTTTATAATATAGGTAGGTAATTCTTAAAAATTGAAAGTAAATTCTAAATATAGACAATAGCGGTAAGGATAACAAAATATATAGATACTAATTTCTTTTTAAGAAAATCTCGTTGTTTGATAAAATATATCAACTCCACCGTTATCCATGGTTTTTTTTTGATATTTTTTATTTAAGCGTTTTATCTCCCTAGAGGTTTGTATGTAACTATTTAACTTATTTATGAATGTGTCATATTATGTAATTTGAGAATCTATGTTGTTGATATAAATTTCATTCTAATGTTCATTTTTTAAAAGCTGTGTTAGCTTTCCGATTTAATTATGTGTAAAAGTTTTTAATTATGACTGGAGATTTGGATGTAGAAAATTTTTGGATGAGTTTTAATATTTATAAAAACGCCTGGCGTAAAGTGATCAGTCATGTCAGTATAGGGTGACCAAACGTCCCGTAAAAACGGGATTGTCCCGTTTTTTAACGATTTGTCCCGGGGTTCCGAAAAATCTCTCGGGACGCCTAAATGTCCCGTATTTATGTTGGGTTGATTTTATGTACCTATCTGACTATATTTTTTCTCTTTAATTCTTCTTCAATTTCGGCATTTGGTAATTTACGTAAGGCCTCCTTGGCAGTGGCGCACTCAGGGTTGGTTTTGAGGGTAACACCCCCCTCCAAGGGCATACGAAAAATATATAAAAAATAGTAGGAAAATTTACATAACTTGTCTTTCACAAGGAATACAAAAACAATTTGGTGCCCAAGGTTTTTTTGGTACGCGGGCTCCAGGCCTTATTAGATGTATAAAATCTTTGAGTTTCATTATTTAGGTATAAAAACGGCTGGAGTAAACTGATCAGTCATGTCAGTATGAAAAACGATATTTTACTGTTTTAAATTAGCTTGAGTTTTTATATGATGACTTATATTTAATATTTATTAAAAAATTTGATATACAATGTGTGTTTTCATTGGAAGGGGCACGTATTCCAACTGGAACCAGGATCCGCGGATCTATCAGTACGCTACTGGTTCTGCTATGATTTTGCTAGATGTCCTGTCCATCTTAGTCTTCCTATTTTACGAGATACTACGTCATTACCACGAAATATAAAATATGTTTATATCCGTGGTATATCTCGTAGTTGTACCTTTACCTCCAAAGACCATTTTCACAAGTTCCACCGAATATTCCTCTCAGGATCCTTCGATCAAATACAAGCAGAAGGTTTTCATCTGCCTTGGAGATGGTCCATGTCTCCGATCCATATGTTAACACTGGTTGTATAAGGGTTTTTATATGGCAATTTATTTTTTTTGCTTAAGTTCCTGCTTCTCATATGTCTATTTAGTCCAAAATAGCATTTGTTTGTCAGGATTATCCTTCGCTTGATTTCTTCCGTCATGACGTTCTGCTTGGCGATCAGGGAGCCTAAATATGTACAGTCGGAAGAATCAAAGAATACCCATGAACGAACATATAAAACACGCTGTATTTTCCTTTCACCGTGTCACAAAGAAAATTGTCCAGTGCAAGTATATGTAACAATAATTATTACATGTACTTGCGCTGCCCAATTTTTTATCCGACACGGTGACAGGAAAATACAGCGTGTTTTATATGTTCGTTCCTGGGTATTCTTTCATTTTTCCTACTGTACATATGTCCATCACTTCAAAGGAAGAGTTATTACCAGTGAATTGGTGACCGATGTCACACGATGTGGTCGCCCACGTTTTCCCAACTGTCATCAATACGACTAACTTCACGCGTAACTTTGATACGAGAATTATAAAAAAAATATGCATTGAAATCCAGATCCCGTAATTCGTTAAGCGTGATAAAGTGAGTACAAAGACATACATATTTGTTTTTTTGTAATTACAGCTTGAGTCGTGTTGAGAAAACCTGGCGTGCCCACATATCTGATAATAGAGCATTCAAGTTGTATGCTTTCTGTATTGAGAGAATAGTCCAATCTTTTCTTTTTATTTGAAATAAAATTATATCAACACATCATATTTCCTAGATATAGGGTGGATCAGTGGCGACGCGTGACTTTTTCTGGAGTGCTACCAAAACCAGATGCAAAAAATCTTATTTAAAAAAATGAAGATATGGCTAAATGTATATATACACTCACCGGCACAAAATTCCGCCACCCAAAATTTTCGATTAAGTTTGACAATCTATAACTTTATTATTTGTACTTCGATTTTCAATATTCTTGCACGAGTTGGTAGGTACATGTATTGATGTCAATTGCTATTATTCCGGAAACAAAAAAATTTTTGCTTAGATGGCATTATACGGGGGTGAATGTAAGCGTTGTTTTTTCTCCTAATTTGATGTGTCCAGAAGATGACGTGCCTCAGCAGTGACCCTGAGCACCAAGTGCTGCGGGGTCGTTTTTGATGACGTACTCGTATTCAGCGATCCAAAAACCCCCGAGTAATCTATGTACATCAATTTAGGGTCGGAAACTCTCGAAATTCTAGATGACGTGCCTTAGCAGTAACCCTAGGCACCAGGTGCTTCGGGGGTTGGTTCTGACCTCTCACACCGTATATTTAGTTTTTAAACTAATTTTTTCAAAAGGACAGTAAACATAAAACATTTTATTATTTTCCCGAAATTAATTTTTTTCCAATAATAAATAAGAATTAGAACTCATAGAGATGCAAAAGATCAAGCTCTAGAATTCAAATAGAAGTCGACGCCGATTACTGAATTTTGGAAATTTGTGCCAGAATCGAAGTACCCTGAATTAAAAAACCTGATTGTCGACTTATTTCCGCATTTGGAACAATGTACTTGTGCGAATCATTTTATTTACTTACTTACTTATTCCTCTTCACTCCAAGCGAAGCATAGGGCGTTAATAGTCTAAGAGCTAATGAACCCTCCGATTAACGGTCGTCCTGTAAGGCTAGAAATTTCTCTAGTGATAATTCAGAGCACACCAAAGCTAAAAACCATGACCTGGCAGGCATCAGCCGTGCACATGTATCTACCAGGTGAATCGAAAAGTGCATAGTTTAGTGCACAATGCATGCGTTTTAATGTACGTAATCTACGTAGAAATTGTCTGTATGCGCGCATACTCGTTCGATTTCAAATGAGAAATGCATTGAAAACATTATTCAATCTCTATGTGTTTATAGCTTTGTTTAACAATAAAAAGATTAATTTTTAGCAATGAAAGTAATCAAAACCGATAGAATTTGACTTGAACTTTCAAATGAGGTAAGCAGAATTGCTATTTTATTTTTCAATCAAAAGTTATTCGGGTTAAAAAATTGCAATTTTTCGATTTTTTGAAAGTTCAACCGCGTTTATGTCGAAAACTATGCATCCTACGAAAAAACTTGTAGAAACATTTTTTGCTTAGAATGGCCCAAAAATACAAAGAAATGTTTTGTTTTGTGAAAAATCGCCGTTATGTGATTCCTCAAGTTCTTTGTTTATAACAATCTTATCGACACCCGGATCGACTGTTACCCAAAAAATTTGTGTTCTACGGGTCAAAATACATAAAAAAACTTGGGTAATTACATCTGAATTAAGGAGGCCGTTGTACCCCCACTGGCGACAAGACTAGTACAGTTGATATATCACAATTAGTTTATAGTATAATTTGTAGTGCATGTGTTGAGTAAATGTCTTGTTACTTAGTAAAGTCGACTTCATTGTCATCTAAGCAGTGTCTGAAAGAATTACTGAGGAGTGCTGTCACCAATTTTCTTACAAAATTTTAAAGATTTATCAAAAGAAGTGAAAAAATGTGTTTAATTTTTAAAATTTAAATAACACTCATATTATATACCTAATTTTATTTATCTGTATGTTGTTAACATTATAATTTCTTTAAAAAAATTGTAATATATTCCTTGCATATTTTTTTTATAAGTACGTATTTAATTGTGCCCAAGTACGTACTTAGTAAAGTCGACTTCATTGTCAATTAAGCAGTGTCTGAAAGAATTACTGAGGAGTGCTGTCACCAATTTTCTTACAAAATTTTAAAGATTTATCACAAGAAGTGAAAAAATGTGTTTAATTTTTAAAATTTAAATAACACTCATATTATATACTTTTATTTATCTGTATGTTGTTAATATTATAATTTCTTTAAAAAAATTGTAATACATTCCTTGCATATTTTTTTATAAGTACGTATTTAATTGTGCCTAAGTACGTACCTACTTAGTAAAGTCGACTTCATTGTCAAATAAGCAGTGTCTGAAAGAATTACTGAGGAGTGCTGTCACCAATTTTCTTACAAAATTTTAAAGATTTATCAAAAGAAATGAAAAAATGTGTTTAATTTTTAAAATTTAAATAACACTCATATTACATATAGGTATACTTTTATTTATCTATATGCTGTTAATATTTTAATTTCTTTAAAAAAAATTGTAATACATTCCTTGCATAATTTGTTTATAAGTACGTATTTAATTGTGGCTCGTGAAAAATTTCAAACAAAAACGATATTTTCGTTGCTTCAAAGTCAAAGCATTGTTTATCAGCATTTTGTTAATGAGACACCCTATATATTATTTTAAATTTTGATTAATCGCATTTCACTTATACTCCCAAGGTTGCATTTCGTTTAAAAATCGCAATACACTTTTTATGATAACGCTGATTATCCTCAACGTATGTCATAATCCAATGACGAAGCATGTTAATATTATTTAAAAAATGCTACAAATGATGCAATAATTTTAAACCGGGAATATGCCATAATTTAAGTTTGAAATTAAATTTATTTGACGTTTCGACTTCCACTTCCGAAATCGTTATCAAAGCATAATAAATGTTTTGTAGTGAAGTGAAGTTTTTCATTATTGAATCTCTACCTTGTATCTACCCAAACCCTTATAAAAAGTATGTTTGCGTGTTAAGTACATTAACCTGGTCAAGTTGATCTGATCTTCCTTACAAGATCATAAAATCTATCTCGACATCAGAAAAATACACCCCCATTCATGAACAAAGGCCCCAAAGGCCTTTTAATAGTTCCAACGCCATTGTGAATATTTGTCAATAGCGTACAAAATCAGATTCGCTGTGAAGGCAAATACAAAAGGTCTTTTCTCAATTGACGATGTAAGACTACACCAAGATGGAGATCGCCTTACTTTATTTTTTCTTCTTCGGCATTTGAAGAGGGTACCCTGAACCACTTCAGGCAGGATGTGAAATAATGTGACATGACTACGTGAGACTTCTTGAGGAAAATCGTAAGGATAATAAGTCATATTCTTGTTGAAGGCACTTGAAAGAACGCGCAACAGGTTTGGTAAATATAAAATGGGCTCAAACAAAAGAAATACATACATATTAAAATTTTTTGACGTTTTAATTACTCAAACTCATTATTGGGAACTTTAGTTTTAGATAGTGGAAAGTTGTTCATTTTCAGTTTTTTATTTTATCACTTAATTAAAAAGTCAAACAATAAATAAAAATTCAGATTTAAAGAAATAGGGAGAGACGGAGAGAGAGAGAGAGAGAGAGAGAGAGAGAGAGAGAGAGAGAGAGAGAATTATCACATATTTTCAAAAATAAAAGTAATACAAAATACAAGCACAAAATAAAGGCATTCATTGTCATTATATGATTGTGACAGACGGACGAACAGACAGGCATGAAACCGGAAGTATATATTTGTTCTCGTCTTGTTAAGGAGCGTCGAATGATACAGCATCATCATCATCATTGGCTCGACAACCCATGGTGCGTCTTCATCTGTTCCAGAATCAGCTTCCATTCCTTCCTCATATCATTCGTCTTGGTTTTCCAATTTCGTACTCTTAATAGGTAAGGGAAAGTGGGGGAATGGTGCGCACTTAAGCAGTAATCGCTTCTACTGTAAATTCGTTAAATCTATCATAACGACCAGTACGTTAAAGTAAGCTTTAATTATTCTACTTTGAATACTTAAAGTAAGTTTTAGAGAAATACAAAGTGCAAAAGCATAATATTAATAAAA
This sequence comes from Diabrotica virgifera virgifera, assembly GCF_917563875.1. Taxonomy (NCBI): domain Eukaryota; kingdom Metazoa; phylum Arthropoda; class Insecta; order Coleoptera; family Chrysomelidae; genus Diabrotica; species Diabrotica virgifera. The sequence continues at coordinate 64,489,827 of NC_065446.1, read as the reverse complement.
AACAAAAGAAATGCCTTTGCGCACGATTCCCCATCTATGAGGGTAACCATGCGCATGGATTAGGAAATGGTGCGCACTAAATTAATATTGAAAAAAACCCTTCTTGCTGCTTTCTTTTCCACCTTTCTCTTGACATTCTCGTCCCTTAATCGTCTTTTTTCCTGACCTTCCTCCAATTTTCTCTTCAATGGTGTGCTTGTAAGAATTTCCGATTGTTGCTTGTTACGAGATTTTCTTTTAATTTCTGGTTACAGTTCCACAAGTTTGACTTGAATGTTTGAACTTGACTTGAGTTTGACTTAATTTCAAGTCAAACTCAAGTCAATCCTTCCGACAAATAATTCAAGTCAACTCAAACTGGTCAATCGTACAGGTTTGAAAATTCAAACTGTTTGTCAAACTAGTTTGAACAAGTTTGAAAAATAATTTATTTCGTCTAGATATACTTTTTTGTTGAGATAGACATGTTAATTGCCAATTAAGATAAGAAATTTAATAATACAATGAGTTCCATATAAAAGTAACTTGATATAGGAAGCGATTATAGTCAAAGCAGGTTAATAAATTTCTTAAAAATGATTGCTCTATGCTTAGAATTGCTTGCAAGTTTCGTTTTATCGATATCACTGTTTTATATTTTTATTGTGTAATTACTACATTAAAACAAAGATTTCGTTGAATGGTATTTTTATCATAACAAGTGTAATTTAGTCTACTTTAACAAAAATTTATGAAGGAACAACAAAATATAATATTTTTATTAGAGTTTTAATAGGTTTAATGCATTTTTTGCGACTTTTTAATTTCGTTTTAAAGAATTAGTTCACTATTTGTCATTTTATAGCGCTGTTCTTTAGTTCTACACATTATGCACTTTGCAATTTTCATTATTTTGTAATCACCTGCCGCAACATCAAATAAATCAGTATATTTATTTTTCTTAAATATTAATACTGCTTCGACTACAGATTGTTTCTCTTAATTTTTGCAGTGGGAATACCTTCAAAATTTGTTCTGGTATTCAATTTGTTCTGGTACTTATTCTGAGCCGAAAAATATCCAGGTTTACAGATATTATCTCACAAAGCACACACAAAGCCAAACATAGACGTCTAAATACGAATTACAAACTAATTTGCGGAGTAGGCGGATATCTAGGGAGGAATGGGAAATTTCTCCCCCCCAAGAAGGTGCAGAATTTTTTTTTACAAATTTCAATAAACATAAAAGTGTATTAGCTGATATGATATTTAAACCACAGACAGACAAATAAAATCCAATAAGCCCGCTATTTAGGATAATTAATAAAACTTAACGCATGTACATTAAATACTTTATTTAAAAAAAACCCAAACATAACATTTTATTTGTAGCCTGTATCCGAAAAAAATATAAAACCAATAACCCTATGGTCAGTTTTGAATTTTAGAAATACTTTTATAATTGTCCTGTTTTCCAGGAAACTGCAGGTTGGTACCAGATGTTGTTTTCGATGAGATAAATGCCTCTGTTAATAAAAGAAAGTCATAAAAACTCCAAATGATTATTTTGAATTGTCCATTGATCAACTAAATAGTATTTTTTTGCAACCATTAAGGGCATAGGCGTAACATGCCCCCTGTTAAAATATTCAATGTGTTTTAAATGTATTTATTTTTTTCGAATCCTGAGAAAACTAGTTAATATTTTTGAAAAATTTAAAAGCAGTATGAAAGATTACATTATTTGTGAGGGCCGAAAATCCCTGAAAACTTCTATAATGTTTATTTTAATAAGTTACAGAGTGAAAATAAAAGGGAAAATTTAGTGTGATTTTTAATTGAAATATTTCATTCAAAAGAAACTTAGATATTATTTATTCTAAGGGACTTTCGGCTCTCGGTAATTAACGTAATCTTTCATGCTGCGTTTAAATTTTTCAAAAATACAGGATTCGAAAAAAATGAATATCTACATTTAAAACACATTGAAAATTTTGACAGGCGACCTTTTGCACCTTTCCCCTTAACGAGAACTCGTAGTAACAAAGTGCTTTATTCCTGTTCAAAAGTCAAACTATCCATGTAGATTCATTTCTTCATATTACAAGTTGTAAGACTCCCGTTTAGTAATTCCTAAGTTCTTTTTATCTTGAATGTACTAATCTGGTTACTGGTTAGTTTTTTTAAGTGAAAATTTTTATTAAATATAATATATTAGATTATAAACCTGCTACATTCCAGGTCAAATCACTCAAACAAAAACTTTTGGATCTCAGATTTGTCTGAAACTTAGTGTATAGCTTCTGCTTTATTCTTCTTTTTTTCTCTCTCAAAATACCATTTTAAGCGATTTTACAGTGATTTGGTATTTATTTAAACAAATTTGCATTTTTTGTCGTAAAATATCAATAGAAAAAATAATGTTTTAATAGTAGGGACTCAAAAATTCATTATAACGCATTATAACAAGTTATTTTAATTAAAAACAAGTTTTTGATAACATTTTTGACGACACAAAAAAATTATAATAAAAGAAATTATAGGAAATCATATTTTCAACAATTTCAGTTCTTACTCTTTTTGTCGAAAAGTTAGAAATAGCGGAGATATTGAGCAAAAACGGTTCTCCTTTAAAATCCAGATGGCGGCTAACGTAGCGGCGGAATTCATTCGCGATTTTAAATTTACACTACTATCGACTCCCTAAAGATTAGAAAAATGTTGCTTGCGTTCAGGGCGTGTTCAGGACGTGTTGCAACGAATGTTGCTTGGGTAGTTCGGCATGCAAGATCAAATGCTAACCCGACTGGACTATATATAATTTTGACTCTGATATTATTGCATGTAACTTTTCTTGTATTGTAAAACTATATAAATTCTTCGAATCACTTAAAGTCCTGTGTTTTGGCTATGTGTGGGCAAATTGTTTTAAATAAAAAAACTTATTATAATTCACATATTCACATTTTTGAGTCCCTTCTATTTCAATATTGTTGACTTGATGCATCTCTATTTCTGGTTTAACCGTTTTCGATGTTATTGGAGCAAAAGCGAAAAATGAATTTTCCTTAAATGTAGAAGGCTGAATATTTGTAATATCTAACATTGACTCATCAGTAAATGCATTTTGCTTAGACGTTTTAGAATCCCCTGGTAGAGAAGTGACTTTTACTATAATTTCCATTGCTGGATTGGCAGGAGCAAAATCATCCTTATTAAATTTATCGAGATCTAACGGACATATTCCAGATGCACTAAAACATGACACTGCCTTCTCCATAATGGCTACTTTCATAAATGCTTTAGTTAACAGCTTAGCCACGTCACTTTCGGTTATTTTTTGATGGTCGGTTAGACAGCTAAAGATCATTATTCTCTATAAAGTGCATTCTTTAAGGGACTAAAGAAGTAAGAAGGTAAGTCCAAAGTCGATGATCCTGAAGATGATCTGAGGTTTGTGCTGAAAATAACACCATATGAATGTTTTTTTGCAAAAATTTTATGCAACAATAGACATATGGCTGGAGTGGTTATCCAACACTAAAATGATGGGATCAGATGCTTTGCATGTCTTGTAAAATGGCACAGACACTCATTAAAATTCTGTATTCATCCATCCGTTCCTGGGACATTTGTATAAAGCATCAAGAAGTCGCCTTAAACCTTTCCTTAGATTATTAATTGAGGGATTGAGTATTTTTCTCCTCTCAGGATAAAGCCCAGGTATCTAATTTTCTGTCCCTCGATTAAGTTGAGCGATTATTCTCTCAGCGTTTGCTCTTCTTAAGACTTCCTCGTTTCTCACCCTATCTGTCCATGGTATGCGGAACATTCCTTCGCAAGGTCCACATTTCGAAGGCCTCCACCGTATTAATGGAAGATATTTTCAACGTCCATGACTCCATGCCGTATAACAATATGGATAAAGGCGTTAAGGCTCAAAGTTATGGAGACTACGCCATAATCCGTTCTCCTGCACGCCTTTATAAATATGTCTAAGGGTTTTACGTTCAAAACAGCTTATATTAATGTATTAACCGTTCTTCATCACTTTTTGTTATCGTCCACGTTTCGGACGCGTAAGTGAGGACGGGCTTGGTTAGAATTCTGTAAATCATAGACCAGGGCATTTAGCACTAAAAACACCCGAATAAATATTTTTTTAAATATAGCACCTAGAGACCTGCAGTTTTTTGCATTGCGTTCAGGATGACGCCAGGAAAAAAGTCTACTATTCAAAAATGGGTGGAAATGCATAATTGCACTGTAAAGTGCATAAAATGCATCCAAAATTGCATAAATACAAAAATAAAGTCAAAATCAGTATACTAAGGAACAAAATTTATTATTTGGGGGGTTTTTGGGGTCACTGAATACGATTACGCCATCAGAACTGACCTCCGGATAACCTGGTGCCCAAGGTCACTGTAAGAAACGTCATCTTCTGAAGTTTCGATGGTTTTTGGCATTAAATCGATGCAAACGCGTTACTCGCCGGTTTTAGGGGTCGCTAAGTACGAATAGGCCATCAGAATTGACCTCCGGAGTACCTGGTGCATAGAGTCGCTACTAAGGCACGTCATCTTCTGGAGTTTCAAGGGATTTCGGCACTAAATTGATGCAACTGGACTATTCGGGGGTCTTTAAGGTGGTTAAACACGAATCTGCCATCAGAACAGACCACTGGATCACCTGGTGCCCAAGGTCACGGCAAGGGACGTCATCTTCTGGGGTTTCGAGGGTTTTCGGTATCAAATTAATGCAAACGGATTACTCGGGGTGTTTTTGAGGTCGCTAAACACGAATATACCATCAGAATAGACCACCGGATTACCTGGTGCGCAATGTCACTGCAAGGAACGTCATCTTCTGGAGTTTCGAGGGCTTTCGGTATTAAATTAATGCAAATGGATTAGTTACGGGTTTTTGGGATCGCTAAACACGAATATGCGATCAGAATTGAACTCCGGAGAACCTGGTGCCCAAGATCGCTACTAAGGCACGTAATCTTTTGGAATTTCGAGTGTTTGCGGTAATAAATTGATGTAAACGGATTACTCACTTTTTTTTTGGGGTGGGTAAACACGAATATGTCATCAAAACTGAGCTCCGGAGTACCTGGTGCCGAGGATCGCTACTAGGAAACGTCATCTTCTGGGGTTTCGAAGATTTTCGGCATTTAATTGATGCAAATGGATTACTGGAGGGTTTTTGAGGTGGCTAAACACGAATATGCTATCAAAATCGACACCTTGTGCACCTGATGCCCAAGGTCACCATCTTCTTGAGTTTCGAAAGTTTTCGGTACTAAATGAATTCAAACGGATTTCTAATGGCTTTTTGGGGTTGCTGAATACGAATACGCCGTTAGAACACACACTGGAGCACCCGGCACCCGGTGCACAAGGCACGTTATCTTCTGAAGTTGCGTGAGTTTTCGGTACCAAACTCATACAAACAAATTACTTTTGGGTTTTTGGGGTTCGTGAACACGAGTATGACTTAGATCAGAGGTTCTCAATCTGTGGTACATGTACCACTGGTGGTACATATCATTATTGGCGGTGGTACACAAAACACAGAAAAAATTAAAATAGTAGTACTTAGTAAGTATTGTTAATACAATTTAAAAATATAGGTGGTACCAAAAATAATAAAAATAACTGTAGGTGGTACATCACTCAAAAAGGTTGAGAACCGCTGACTTAGATGAAGGATTCTGGAATATCTAGTGATTATGATGATCAATAATAACGCCAACGCATAATAACATTGTCATAATAGAATATAGTAAATCGATCTGGAAATAAATAAAGAAAAAATATTGTCAGATATAAATAAAGTTTATATAAATTTTATATATACATAAGTCAGTAAATTGAATAGCACAGTCAGTCCCTTGCAGTGACCATGGTCACCAGGTGCCCCATGGGTCTGTTATAATGGCATATTCGTGTTTGGCGACCTCAAAAACGCCCCGAGTAAATCATTTGCATCCATTTTAAGCCGAAAACCCTCGAAAATCCAGAAGATGATGTCCATTGCAGTGACCTTGAGCACCAGGTGATCCGGTGGTCTGTAATGATGGCATATTCGTGTTTAGCGACTCAAAAACCCCCCGAGTAATCCATTTTTATCAATTTAATGCCGAAATCTCTCAAACTCTAGAAGAGGACGCCCCTTGCAGTGAACTTGGGCTCCAGGTGCACAGGGAGTCGGTTTTGATGGCATATTTGTGTTTAACGACCTCAAAAACCCGTAAGTAATCCGTTTGCATCAATTTGATACCGAAAACACTCGAAACTCCAGAAGATGAGGTCCTTTGCAGTGACCTTGGGCACCAGGTGATCAAGAGGTCTGTTCTGATGGCATATTCGTGTTTAACCACCTCAAAAACCCCCTGAATAGTCCAGTTGCATCAATTTAGTGCCGAAATCCCTCGAAACTCCAGAAGATGACGTGCCTTAGTAGCGACCCTGGGCACTAGGTACTCCGGAGGTCAATTGTGATGGCATATTCGTATTTAGCGACCCCTAAAACTCGTAAGTAATCCGTTTGCATCGATTTAATGCCGAAAATCATCGAAACTCCAGAGGATGACGTCTCTTGCCATTACCTTGAGCACCAGGTGATCCAGAGGTCAGTTCTGATGGCGTAATCGTATTCAGTGACCCCAAAAACCCCCCAGATAATAAATTTTGTTCCTTAGTATACTGATTTTGACTTTATTTTTATATTTATGCAATTTTGGATGCATTTTATGCACTTTACAGTGCAGTTATGCATTTCCACCCACTTTTGAATAGTAGACTTTTTTCCTGACGTCATCCTAAACATAATGCAAAAAACTGCAAGTCTCTAGGTGCTGTATTTAAAAAATTATTTATTTTGTGCTAAATGCCCTGGTCTATCAATATTTTTGTTCTTTTTGTGACTATGTTTGATGTTAACAGTTTCTTTAATCCATTGTAGGCTCCATTTGCTAGATACTAGATATATACCTACCTACGTCTGTTAATTTCTGCAGTTACTTTATTACTTTGGTTGATTTGTGAGCCTAGGTATATGAACTCTCTTACTCCTTCGAAAGAATATGTTCCAACCGTTAGATCTTCGGTATTTGCTACTTGATTATTATTTGTTACGTCCATATACAGTATGCGGCAAAATAAACCGTACTGAAATGAAAATTGAAATGACAGACAAATGACTGAACAGACAGACATGAATAAATCAACGTTTTCACATTTTTTCAAATTTTTTTTTTTTTTAACATCCCATTTATTTACAATCTGTAATAATGATTACAATAAGTAAATTGTTTAACAATTAAAAGAGACTTGCAGGAGACTGTCCAGTGACAATAACCTATAAAATCATAATTTTAGTACTTAACAAAATTATTTGTGACTAATAAATAAAACCCTATAAATAAAACTCTATAATAAATAAAATATTTTTGAAAATTTAAAATTTAAAATCTTGTTCGTAGATCGCTTGGAGTGTGGCGCTTTAGCCTTCTGTTTGCCTGGGGTCTCATTAGGTTCTTCCTAGCCTGTTGGGGTGGTTTTGTAGTCGGATGTCGTATTTTTGGGCGTAACTGGCAATTTCTTCTTTGACAGTCTTCATTTGGAGATCACGATTGATGTGTTCATTGAGCATGTACCACGGTGCATTTGTGATAATGCGCAAGGTTTTCGATTGGAATCTCTCCAGGATGTCGATATTGGATCTCGACGCAGATCCCCACAGTTGGATACCATAGCTCCATATTGGCTTAATCACTGCCTTGTATACTAAAATTTTATTGTACAAACTCAGTTGTGACCTTTTTCCTATCAGCCAGTACATTTTATTGAGTTTCAGACCCAACTGTTTTCTTTTCGTGAATATGTGTTTCTTCCACGTTAATCTGCGGTCCAAGTGCATACCTAGGTATTTTACGTCATCCTTTTGTTGTAGTACTTGATTATTTATTGAGACGGTTGGGCACGTATCTTTTCGATTAGTGAACGTTATATGTACTGACTTGCTTTCGTTTACTTTAATTCGCCATGTTTGTAACCAGATATTTATACTGTCGAGATTTGTCTGGAGCAGTTGCGAGGCGATGTACGGGTTTGAGTGAGCTGCAATGATTGCTGTGTCATCTGCATATGTGGCTGTGATGATGTTTTGGCTTGTAGGAAGATCTGCTGTGTAGAGTAGGTAGAGAACTGGTCCAAGGACACTACCCTGAGGTACTCCAGCGTTGATTGGATATAAGTTAGTGCACTGATCTTTAACTTTTACAAGGAAATGGCGGTCGGAGAGATAGGACTTGAGGATTAGAAAGTAGTTGAGAGGAAGGACTTTTCTTATTTTGTATAGCAAGCCAGTGTGGCCAGACTTTATCAAAAGCCTGCGAGACATCCAAAAAAGCTGCAGAGCAGTATTGCTTCTCTTCTAACGCTTTGTTTATGGAATTGCAGACTCGATGAATTTGCTCGGTGGTAGCATGTTGTTGTCTAAATCCAAACTGGTGGTTGGGTATTAGCTGCTTTTCCACGAGGATTGGCTGTAATCTGTCTAGTAAGAGTTTTTCAAAAACCTTTGACATCACTGAAAGTAGACTGATAGGTCTATAGGACTTAACTTCTTCTACAGGCTTGCCTGGTTTGGGTATTAAGATGATTTGTGCCACTTTCCACAAAAGGGGATAGTAACCAGTTCTTAAAATTGCGTTAAAAATCTGTGTCAAATATTGCACGCCTTTCTTGGGAAGTTCTTTTAAAATTCTTGCAGTGATTAAGTCGAACCCTGGGGACTTTTTCGGATTCATATCTGTTTGGTTTTTGTTGAAAACTTGTTTGGCTGTGAATTTCTCCAACGGTGCTTCTAGTTGGTATGGATATTCTAAATACAATTGAATATTATCTTCCGCATCAGAGTTGTTGTTTTGGGCATGTGGTTGGAACACTTCCTCCAGGTATTTGGCAAAGACTGTAGCTTTTTCGTTGTTACTTTTAGCTCATCGTCCGTTACTGGCCCGGATAGGCGGATTAGAGAGTTGTGGTCTGTTAATCTTTCGTGTTGCCTTCCATAGCGAGTATTCGGAGGTTTCCGTAGCAGATAGATTTTGTAGATATCGTTTTATGTCGTTGTTTTTATTGTTGTTTAACAAAGTTTTTAGTCGCGCTGTAGCTTGGTTTAATCTATTTTTATCCTGGGGTGCACGGGTTCTTTGCCATACTTTCCTTAGTCTTCTTTTTTCTGCGATTTTTTCTTTTATTTCGTTGGGTAAATCTTTGTGTATGATTGTTCTTGGTTGTTTAGGTGTTGACTGCCAGCCAGCTTCCTGAATTATCCTATTTAATTGATTTACTGCCTCGTCAATTTCGCCATCCGATTTTAGTGGGATGTTTAGGTCCAGTCTCTCATCAAGGATAGCCCGGAATTTAATCCAATTGGTATATTTACTACTTAGATATGGTGGAGGTTGTGTTTCGAGGATATTCGTAGATATCATGACCAAGACAGGAGAGTGGTCGGATGAAAGATCGAAACAAGATTGTGCTGTCTGGGATTCAAGTGGTATTCCTTTAGTCACACAGAAATCAACCAAATCTGAAATTTTGTTTGTGTCTGTGGGCCAGTATGTGGGTTCGCCAGTAGATATGTATTTAAGGTTGTTGGTTTCCATTGCCATGTATAATTGCCTACCTTTCGGAGTTATTAGCCTTGATCCCCAGTGAGTGTGTTTTGCGTTATAATCGCCGCCTGCTAGAAACCTGTTTCCAAGTGTGTTGAAGAATTCTTGGTATTGATTTTTGGCTATAGCATGTCGTGGTGGACTATATATTGCAGTTACTGTTAAAGGACCGTTCCAGTCTTCTATGCTAATACTTGTTGCTTGTATATAGTCTCTTTTAAACTTATTTAACTCGTGGTGTTTTATAGATGACTTAATTATGATTGCAGTTCCTCCATGTGCAGTGCCATCTGAATGTTTGGTGTTATATATTGCATAGTTGGGAATTCTCAGATAGCTTCTATTTGTAAAGTGTGTTTCAGATATTAACATTATGTCGATGTTGTGTATTAGTATAAAAGCTTTAACTTCTTGAGCATGATTTGTTAGCCCGTTGGCATTCCAAATAGCTATTTTTAAGAATTTGATCATTTTGTTAATTTAGTGACGACGGTGGTGAGAAGGTTTAACAGTGTACCCATTTGTTCCATCAGGACTTTTAACATATTCTTTAGTTCAGCCATGTCATTTGAGGCGGGAGTATTGGTAGTAATTACTTCTGTTTGGTTTGTATTACTATTCGTAATTTGTTGTGAGTTATTAACGATTTGGGCGTAGGTAACTCCTGCTTGGACATGTTGTGCATGATTAATTGGCATGCTAGGCCTGGGTCTAATCGTTGGGAATTTTTTCGTTTGTAGCTCCTTGTATACCCTGCAACCTTTGTAGTTTGCTGGGTGGTCTCCCTCGCAGAGTACACACTTGACGTTGGCACTTCTTTCTTTATTAGTGCATTGCTCTGTTGCATGATCCCCTGTGCACTTTACACATCGTGGTCTAAGGTGGCAGTATGATTTGGTATGTCCGTATCGTTGACATCTAGAACATTGTGGTATCTCTCTTTTCTGGTACGGTGGTTCAATTTTAATCTTATGGTTTAATAGGAACTCAATGTCATATATATTTCTATTATTATCAGAAGGTTCCAAGTCGACGAAAAATAGTGATAGCTGATCTTTAGTTTTAGGGTGTTTGATGTTCCAAATGTTTCTAACAGTGTGGCCTTTCTCTTCTATTTCCTTTTTTATAAGATTTTTGTCCATCGAGTAATGCATGTTCTTAAGAACAACCCTGAAACTGCGCTCGTTTTTTATTTGATAAGTATGAAACTCTGTCTTTTTTTCCGATAGGGCTTTTGTTATTGTACTATAGTAGTCAGCAGATTTTGGCTGAAGTTTAACTTGATCGGAGCTAAGAACTTTTAATTCGTAATTATTTTCAGCAATTTGGTTTAGTAATTCGATAAGTGGGGGTATGTGTTTAACCCCCTTAATAAATATTGGAGGCGGTTTGGTTATTTTCTCTTTTTCACTTGTGCTTTCATTGTCATTTATTTCATCATCTTTTGACTCGCTATTTAGTGCCTCGAATCTGTTAGAAGTGGTAGTCGGCGAGTTCAGCCAGTAATCGTTTATTTTTGTTTGCTTTACAATTCTTTTGTCTGGACTAGTTCGATGTCTTTTGTTGGAGTTTTCGACTGTTTTCCATTCGGTTTGATTTAATGAGGTGGAAGGTGGGTTAGTATATTGGGGTTGCTTTAAGGGTTGAGAGTAAGATGTGTTTAATGGTTGAGAAATTTGCATATTACCTTGTAATTGTTGATCAGTGCACATTTGGTATTTTGGAGCGTACGCCACTGGCTGCTGACTAGTACCCATTGCGTCGCATTGCATAGGTTCGTTAGATTGCAGAATATTCCGATTTATCGCCGTCGAAGCGGAATCCATTTTCGCTTTTTGGGTCCCATTAACAATCGTTTAATTTGTTTCACCACAAAAACTGGATTTTTATTTTTGTATTTATATTTAACTATAGATAAGCAAACTGGTAATATCGACTGTCTCGTTCGAAATTCAAACAAAGACTATTTTTTTTTTTTTTTTTTTTTAAATGGGTATATTATTATAGTATCATATCGCCGGTTCGGAATAAGAATGACATAACTGCAAATTTTGTCAATTTCTGTTTATTGCGTAATTAACTTCTAAAATTCTGTATAGAGATGATACAAAAGCGACAGAACTGTAACTATGTGCTGATCCACCACAGGGTAGTTCGGCTGTCCCAAGTAGAAACACTGTAAGCGCCAATTCGAAAAATGTTCACCAGAGTAGAAAACGTAAAGACTCAACTTTTCAAATTTCTGTTTTGTTTGAAATAAAAGTGAACACACATTAATTTGGCAAAAAATACTCTTGTTTTTTAGTAAATATTTTTATGTCTGCATTTTATTTCCTGACTAGGTTTTGAACACATACAGTGTTTTTATTTGGGAAACCTGAAATCTAGCATAAAATATCCCACTTTTTAATGACATTAAGTACTACAAACGATACTTTATTCAAGTTCCTTTAACAAATAGGTTTATAACAAATTGCAACAATTTAATGGTCAATGTCTGGGTCATGTAATTGCTGCCAGCCAGGGTTATGGAAAAGCTTGTCCACTAGTGTCTCAGAGACTGACCAAGTACGCCAAAACGATCTTCCGTTTTCAGGAATCAAAGAAATAAGTTTCTTTATTATTTCTGTATACATATACAAATTATATTAAATTCTCTATTCGCGGTGTGCAAATACTTGGAGGGGATACGAGAAACTATCGTTCGAGAATAGCGGAGAAATATTGTAACTTTCTTAAATAATTCATTGTCAATTGAAATTGTCAAATTGACGTATATTTCATATCTGCTGTCGATGAAGAAGGAAAATTATAATATATTGATATGCTCCACAATATTGATATGATATGCAATTATTATATAGAGCTAAATTTAATTAATTGTATTTTGCTTGCAGTACTTCATTTTAATAACTAATTTTATTTACTACATACAATTTTTTACGTTTTAATAACATAACCTGAATCTTATTTTTTCTTCTTATTATTTTTTTTGGACTATCGCAATTATCCAGTAATGGACAATTATCCAGTAACCAGGACTAATATAATTGGCCAATATAATTAAAAGTGCTAATAATGATATTGAGCGTAGAAACCAGTCGTCGCTTTGCCGAACTTGCACGGTCCCAATACAAATAAATATATTCTGTATAAATATATAATATATATAATATATATTCTGTATAAACAAATTATATTATGCATTTTTTAATGGAAAATTTCCGTTTATTGTTATAACTTTGTTATATATAATATTTAGGTTTTGGTTTAGTTTTACAGCTTTTAGTTTTCTTATTAAGTTGGGCTATTATAAAGTTATTTTATTCAAAATGCAGCCGAGCTACAAGTGAAAAATCGACTAAATTCTGTAATTTTGCAATGTTTTTGCACTAATTTTGCAGCATCTGCAGTTCTAATAATTATTGGTCAAGGTTTACCAAACATCATTTTGTAGATTTTTTTAAAGAACAAAATGCATTTTGTAAAGGTGATTTATATTTGTTAGTTTACGAATTATAATACCTTAAACAATTAAATTGTTTATAATAAATTCTCGTCACTTCCGACGCAAATGCAAGTTTGAAATTCGAATTGAACAGGTCAAAATATATAAGGATACACGTACATATAATTATAAACGTGTAGTTTGATCGGCCACGAAACAGCCATGATCCTAATAAAGTTCTTTAATATCTGTAAAAAATACCTTTGAGTATGGATATTCTCACGAGTCATTCTTGTTCTGATTTCACATGTCTATTATTAACTGCAGTGGCGGCTCGTACCACTTTAAGAAGGTAGTGCCACAACTCGGGCAGCCGCCAAAATTTTTAGTGACGGATTCACGATATTGTCAAAAAAAGGTATACTGACAACAAAAACTAAAAAAAATTAGCGCGGATACTTTAATCTTATGTACATATCTTAAGTTTATTGATCTGAGGTGCCAAGCAATTGTCCAACATTGATCAAAACAGTTCCGTAAATTAATTAATAACAAAAACCTCTTAACCTACCACCAGCAGTTACTGCTGATAGTGCTTGAAAATTGTTATTACGATTTAGTCTCTATTTACCAATTTATAAAAATAATACTATTTCATTATTCACACATATGCACAAATTTTTGTAATGTCACTTTTAAAGTTTACGATATATAAAGTTCATTCTTCTATTTTTTGGTTGCAAAGTTTTCAATGACTTTATAATTAAAATTATCAACACTATTTACAAAATGCTTTTCTGCAGATAGCATACCTAAAGCACTAGGTTTCGATGTAAACATCGAAAAACAGCGTTCTGCTTCAGATGTTGGTATAGGAATGGTAACTAAAATACTTAAAAGTTTAATAGTTTCTTCAAATGTGCTTTTTAAACCTTCCCTCTACAATAAAACCGATAGCGAAACAGCCCCAGAGGTAGTACTTAATTCGTCTCGCTAATACAGTACCTACTTCTAATTCAGTTTTAAACCGAGTTTTGCTTAAAAATTAAAATTGTCTCCATGGTTCATTAAGAAATGATTCGGAGAACTGATGCTTACAAGCAGAAAACTTCTCCGACATAAATAAATTAGAAGCAACTAAATGTCCGGAGAAGACCTTTGAAAGATCTGGTACTTTGAATAATATGAACCTTTAAGTCGTTGTCTAATTCGGCGCTAAAATTGACCAGCTCCTTAAATATACCTCTATTTTCTGAATTTTCTTTTTCGTCGTGACCTCTTAAAGCCAACTCGAAAGCTCCACAACACCTTATAACATTTGTAGTTTTTTTTTTCTAGCGAAAAACCACCAAAAAAATTTTTAAAATACTAATCTTTATTGTCAATTAATAAATTAAACTTAATAAATAATCAAAATATTATCAAAATACCCACGATCATGATGCACTAAAAGTTTAATTATAAATACAAAAGCTTTTTAACAGAAAATATACATAATAAAAGCGACAAACCAGCACGTAAAGAAACTCAAAATAAATAGACCTGGCTTGATACCCTCGTGCCTGGCACAGAGATTCTAATGTTAAGGTATACTAATAGTCCAATATAGCTCTTTCTCTGTCACTTACATATAATGTTCATAAAATCTTTCTGTCTTTACTCGTGCCAGTACTGACTTCGGCGCGAAGGAGATTCTCCTGTCGAATACTCTCCGCTGTCGGCAGGGATTGTATTGCGCCCATAGTTGCCATATTTTATATAATTTATGAAGATCAAAAGAAATACACACAAAAAAATTAATAGGAATTAAAAAGTTTTGAAGATAAAAAATATGTTTATGGATAGTTAGCAAGGTAGTGCCATGGCTCTATGGCACTACCGCACGGGCCGCCACTGATTAACTGAATTATCGATGTTTATTCATATTTGATAATTAATACAGGGTGTCCCGGAAAATAGTGCGTTCCTTCAAGGTATGGGCTAAGTGCACCATTTAGAGCAAAAAAGTCTAATAAATTTTTTTTGTTAAGTCAACCGTTTTCAAAAAAATAATTTATTAATTTTAATGCATTTGATTAATGTCCACAGAAAAGCAAATACAGCCGGCAGCGCTGCGTTCCTTCTGTGCTAAAATAATTTTACTGTAACTCAACTATCATGAATCATCGATCATAGGCATAATATACATTGATAAAATACTGATAACAGTAATAGAAAAACAGCATAATATTTGTGTTTATTAAATATCTAATAAATAAGGTTTGTATAGTGTTTTAACTTACATAAAAAATTTTTATTACAATAAAGCTACGTCTTCAAGAAGCATCGATAGAACATGTTGCAAACATTTGAGTACCTGCATTTCTCCATTCAATCTTCTGGGAAGTTCGAATGGTTCAATTAGATGATTATAAAAAATATTCCCAGCCCACAAATTCATACTTTTGTCAACCACGAAAGTTAAACACACCATTCGTAAAAATAAACTTTATCTGCACATAACACTTTACACAGAAATTCGGGTTCTCTGAAGATCTTATTTTACTTGGAGGTAAATAGCCCTGCTGTAAATCTTGCACTAAACGTAATTAACATAATATCATGATACTCGCTATCGAAATCATGACAATATCACAACAATAGGATGTACCTATTCTGGGGTTACAGGTGATTATGATATGACTGTTTGTGTTTACAATTTGTATATTTTTATCTAAGCTGTGTCAAAATAAATAAAACTGCCGTGTTGCCAAATGTAAATTTTAGTAAAATACATTATTTTAATTTTTTGGGGCAACAGATGACTTTAGAAAAAAAGTTTATAAGAAAGTTTTCTTTTAAATGGTGCATTCTACCCACACCTTTAAGGAACGCACTATTTTCCGGGACACCCTGTATAATAGGTAAAACCCAGTTGAATTTTAAAAATATGTTCTAAATAATCAATGCAATAAACTTAAAATTTATACACGACAAATTTCTACTGCACTTTATTTAAACACAATAACCATCAATAAGTAACAAACAAATAAAAATTGCTTTGGGGATATCAATGGTCTTGGTGAATGTAAAATGTAAATTCTGTGATTCCCACGGTAAATCACTGTAAATCTCAAAATCCAAATAAAAACACTGTATATATCGTATTTACAGTGTTTATACTTGGTGATATGGATATACCTAATGTGTTTTAAATTGGTGAAGTTAAGATGGAATGTGATATAATGTGTTTCA
Organism: Diabrotica virgifera virgifera; assembly: GCF_917563875.1. Lineage (NCBI taxonomy): Eukaryota > Metazoa > Arthropoda > Insecta > Coleoptera > Chrysomelidae > Diabrotica > Diabrotica virgifera. The sequence goes on along the minus strand of NC_065446.1, from coordinate 64,473,473 downwards.
TAGCGATGTTAAATTGTGGTTTTACACATTTTTTATTTCTTTTTTCCTTGGTAAATGGTAGATAACAACACCCTAAATCCAAAAATGCAATAAAAGTGATTAAAAAAATGGATATACAGTGTTTCTACTTGGGGAAGCCGAGTTGCGTCGTTATTGAAATACGCACCATTTTAAACCTTGTTTCAGATGAAGAATGACGCAACTGTAAATAGGGTTGAAAATGGGGGGACTAAATTAAAATAATGAAATTCGGACCAATAGGAACGAAAATAAGAGCCATCGCTTTAACCTTTAACTACACGCGCTGGCGTACTTTGTACGCCAGATATAAGAATTCTACTGGAAATATATTTAAAAATTTAATTTTTGACCTTGCTTATTTTTCTAACCTATCACTGGAATGTGCTTTACAATTTGGTTTTAGTTTCGTTATAATCGGCGCGGCGTTCTGGAAAGATCGTAATTTACATTTCATTATTTGTTGTTTCCGGTGGTGGACAATATACCCCAGGATTATATTACTATAAGTCGTAATATAAGTACATATTTTAATTGTTTTTTAGTCATTATGGCCAAAAATATATTTTTCTTTGTAAACAATACTTTTTCTCCTGTAAAAAATCACATTTAAAAAATTTTTTTATTAGTAATTTTATTTATCATGGAATCCAGTTATTCCATGATTCCAGTTATAAATCCCAATTGGCTTACTGAAAAGGAACTCCAAGTATTCACTGATGCCGAATAAGGTTTATAACAAACAACTAAGTGTATTTTTTCAAAAAAAATTAAACAAATCCGCTGTTTTTAAGTGTATTTTCTTGTGGCGTACAAAGTACGCCACGCGTGTAGTTATGTTATAACTTGATGCGCGGGTAGTTAAAGGAAGAATAAACGGCATATTAAATATTTAAAAATAGTTTTTTTGTACAGAAAAATTGTTAGATCAAGAATGACGCAACTGTAGATAGGGTTGAACATGGGGGGATTCAACCCCCATTTTTTTCAAACCAATTTTTGCACTAAGTTCGAAATTGTAACAATTATAACTTAGGAGAACAACCTTTTCGCTTCTTTGGATTATGAAGCCAGATATAGCGATACGCTTTAATTACTATTTTTGCTAATTTTGTTTTCTTAATGTTTATTAACTTTTCTCAAAACGAAACAACATTAGTCATTTAAAATTCACATGTAATACACAAACCATATGCCAACAAGGGCCGTTGATTTCGAGAAACGAGAATGTATCCCTAAACAGATTGTATAAAATTAATGTTTTTTTCAAGGAAACACTAATTAATTACAATGCCAGATTGCCACACTCTTCTGTCAACTTCTTAAAATACAAAAAAGTTCTCATCTTTTAAAAGGCAGATGCAGTAATTTATGGCTCTTCTGGCCATTATCGCAAAGCCGCAAACCAGTTGACATAATAGTTGTTGGTGGTCCGGCAAGCCAGTCTCTACACAGCATGCGAACGACTCAGACACACCCTCGCTCTCGCTAACAATACCCTTTCGAGATATTAGCAAAACACCACGCTTGTTTACCCAAAATAAATAAATATATTACTGTTCGTTGTTACACTTATTTTTAATTAATTTCGTCAACACACACCACCAGAATACAGACTTTGTCGTTCTCCTTGTAACATCAATTATTTAATAATTAAATAATTATTAATCCAATAATTTTAATAATGAAATTTATCACAAGATAAATTCTTTATTGAACGCTTACCATTGTCGAAACAAATGACAATTCGCAAATTATTTACTCATCGGAGTTGACAGTTACTAAGCTACATTGTGGCTTGGCAACACTACATAATTGTTACCATTTCGAACTTAGTGCAAAAATTTATAGGAATTTACATAAATATGGCTACAAAATTAAGCAGGATTTGAAAAACTTGAATTTTATTCGTTTTACGGGGTTTTAGAACAAGCAAAACTTTTTATCAAGAATGAAATTTTTCGCTAAAATTGAAAATAAAAAAGTTTTTCCTTTTGGGCATCCCGTCCGTGGTCACATTGTATATAATTATATATATTAATTTTTTGCAAAATTTTGGAATGTGTTTAATTCGTAGAACAATTAAGGCGCTCAGAGCAACAGTGGCCTAACCCACATCACACAATTTTACCAAAACGCTTTTATTACGTTAAAGTTATGCATTACCTAAGTATTTTCAGATGCAGAGTGGCTCAAGCAACCATTGGTAGAGCTACTCTGCATCTGAAAATATTTAAATAAGGGATAACTTTAATGTAATTAAAGCGTTTTGGTAAAATTGTAGGATGTGGGTTAGGCCACTGTTGCTCTGAGCGCCTCAATTGTAACATGTATTTTCATAAGAGGACAGTCTTTTATAAAGTATACAAAGAAGTGAAAATATATTTTAGGAAAGAGGGTAACAATAGTTCATCTCAATTTTAAATCTAATAAACTAACATCAAGTACCTTAAAATCTGACATTTGCACAACAGGTAAGTGATGTCAACAAAATTCGATAAAATCTAGGCTACCAGCATATTGCCAACATCTTTTTGTGTGAGTACGTTGTGGCAGATAGGACAGAGGCGTAGATTTGGGAAAAGTTGTGGGTTTTATTTTTATTATTAGAATTTGCAAGTTTGCATTAGAAGTTTGTATCATGCTGTTTAAAAATTACAGGAGTAGAATTATATGATTACGAAAAGAGAGCAGGCAACGTATTGTTATGCTTTGCATTTTCTCTCTGCTATGAGATTGATCAGTATCTTATTAATTCAATTAATTAATTAATTATTTTAATTTCTACTCATGGAAACAAAACCAAAATTTAATAAAACTTTCCAATAAAAAAATATTCTCAAGGCTAATTGATTTTAATGTATCACCTTTAGTTTGTGGCTTCTAGTATTTCTCGTTGCTTACTTTATCCAGGACAAAACAGGTAAAATAAATATACTCAAAATCATATAAATTTTATAAATGTTATATACTATACTATAAACATAAGATTCAAAATGTATGCTAAAACTTTATTCTGTTATAATAATGTCTTATCTAATAAATATAATCTTTAATTTTACTATCTCCATCTTTTTATAGAATTTAATTTAAATGGTTCGAAAGACTGATTCGGTATTATTAAAAAAAAATTAAATTTTCACCTTTTAAATAGATTACTTATATCTTCCATGAATTTATGAATGAATAAATTATGCTGTTAAACTGTTAAATTAACAAAAAACAAATATGGTATGTAATATACAACAACTCTCTCCTTTCACAATTAATCTGACTAATCTTTTTTTATCTTCTTTACTTCTTATCGTGGATTGTGTTGTCCTTGGTTCTTCCACACGTGCTCCTCGGGTGTTGCTACGGTCTTCCTCTGCCAAACTGTTTCACAACCAAAAAAACAGCACTCGCTCGCAATCTCTCTTCTATTTAGTCTCCGACTCAATGCAAACAATATCAATCTTTATAATTCCAAGATTTTTTCTCTCAGCTCGATATCTTGTGCAACATTAATACAAACCGGCTACTCGTTCCAGACAGAAACTGGAATCTATTCGGACACGAGGAGATGGTACTTCTCGACTCGATCACGACTTCGCCTCAACACGAATCTGCTTACACTGCCACCAAATTCACCACTTTACACAAAATTACTACTATTCAAACTGGACTGCTCCCTTCCGATCTTAATTACACAGTAACTCTTTTTTCTTCATCAATCTGAGACTAAACCACTCTGTTCTCCCTCCATCAATATCTTCGCCAATCACAAGCATTCTCTCTACACATTACATACCAACTTTCATTTCTTAAGAACAAATAGTGTTGTATACAAATTTTCTGTCTTGTCAAATTTCCAGGAGATATTAAAATTAATTTTTTTTTATATCCTAGAAAAACCCTCTATTCTAAAACTAAACAAATTTGTTTTTCCGTCGTTTCTTTCTAGGAACCCATTTAGAAACGTTCTATTTTATTTTAGTTCATTGTTTAATTTGTATAAGTCTGTTCATAGAATCTTTAGCACTAAACATTTCCTCTTTCCACGAAACACTGCTTACGGCTAAATCATATTATTTACAAATTTTGGCTATGTACAGGGCGATAAAAATAACGATCTCATGGTCTTTGACATAAAATTAATTCTCTAAATTCTCCCCATAAAAATTATTTAACAGCATATTTAGGAAGCTATCTTCTAGATATAATAATGAAATTAAATCCGATTTTTTAACACATTTTCATAAGTGGAAAGTTTGATTTTCCACCATCGACCCATGTGCAACTGAAAATTGACGGCATGGTGCTTCTACTACAGCTAAATGATAAAGAATCAGTTAATTCACTCTCAAATTTTGACAATTCCAATTTTGCAATCCACTCCTGAGAGAAAATTTGGATGCGCGGCGATAACGACCAATCACAGCAAACGTAGGATGCCATTAGCTGTCATTCATTTGCTCATACGTTTTCTTTTAGATACTACTAAATATTTAAGTTATGGACTCTAACGGTGCCTAAAATTATTGGCAAATTTTTTCTATCCGGCTCTTTGTCTATTAGTTGAAAACAAATTATCTTATTCTTTTATATTTTTTATTTATCTTAAAATCAGGAATATAAAGAAGTACATATTAGGAAAATATAGAGAAATAGCACGAAATTAATAATAGTGTAAGAATGTCCACACTTCTGTATCATGCACAAGCACAATTGAGTTATAACTATGTAATACATTTTCTTTAACACAAAAATATCCATAAGTACACAAGAGACGTTAAAAGTAGAGAAGAAAAATCCATAATTGATTACATGTTAGTGAAAAAGATAGAAGAAACGTAATAGACACAAAAGTTAGAAGGGATCTATAAATAGGAAGTGACCACTATTTAGTAATAATGAAAATAAAACAAAATAAGTCCGATAATAAGAACACTAAAGAACTGCAAGAAAAGAAACAAGAATATGAAACTATTGAGTCATAGAAATTGAGTAATAAAGAGAATACTAAAAAGTACTAAATGATCATAAATCAAAAACTAGAAAATACTAAAGAACATAGAGAGGGTCAAAACGTTGAACAATTATGGAACTACTTCAAAGAGATAATACTAAATACAGCGACAGAAGTGTGTGGAATAAGTAAAAAGAGCAATAAAAGATGGCAAAATGCTTGTGGGAATGAAGAAATAAAACAACAAATTAAAAGAAACAAAAATTGCTTAGAAATATACTTACAAAACAAAACACCAGAAAACTATAAATAATATAAAAAAACACAGGAGATTGATAAAATAATTGGTTGCAAAAGCAAAGAAGGACAAATGGACAGAAATTGGAGAAAAGATGGAAACAAACAGTAAAAAGAATCAGAAACTGTTTTATGGAGAAATGAAAATTAAAATCAATGAGAGAAGACAAAATTCAAGATGTAGAAAAGATAAGGAATACAACTAACGAAATTCCCACAAAACATAAATAAATAATGAACAGATGAAGAGAATATTTCCAAGAAATGCTACAAACTCACCGATATCATGAAGAAGAAAACGTGGTGAACGAAAGAATAGAAAATAATCCTATAACCATAAATGAACTTCAAGAAGTTATTGCAAAAATGAAAAACGGAAAAGCACCAGGGTATGACAGAATAACCAGTGAAATGATAAAGAAAATGGGACAGAATGCAACACAGTTATTACTAAAGATATTTAATGACATATAGAGAAAAGAACAGAAACCGATGGACTGGCAGAAGGCTCAGATTTATAAAAAAAGGCGATAGAACGGATTGCAACAACTACAGAGGAACAACGCTCTTAAGCACTACCATGAAAGTATACGAAAAAACACTGAACAAAAGAATAATCAGAAAATTGACAGCACACTCGAGGAATCACAAAGCGGATACCGAAAAGGCAGAAGCACCCATGATCATATATTTACAATCAAACAAATAATAGAAAACTATCAGCAACAGGAAAAAAAGTATATGGCGTACATAGATCTTGAAAAGCCTTTTGACACGGTTCCAACCTAAAAATTATGAGAAATATTAGAGAAGAGTGGTATTAGTAATAAAATGATATGGGTAGTTAAGAACATTTACAACAACAATGTGAATTATGTCATCAGTCAAAACAGAATATGTAAACCATTTACTACAAACGGGGGTCTGAGACAAGGACGAGGATTAAGTCTAACACTATTTATAATTTACATGGATGAGATATTTAAAGAATGTAACGTAAAAGTGAAAAAAATGCATTTGGGTTATAGACATTTAAGAAGAGTAGAAACAGAAGGAGCATTCACCCACGACGATGTCATATTGGTGGAAAATATGAAACAGCTACAAAGAAAAATAAAAATATGGAATGAAATACTAAAAAAATATGGAATTACAATTATTAAAAATAAAACAAAAGTTATGGTCATGGGAGATAATGAAGAAGAAGAAATTAGCTAAATCTGCAGCTTTAACCAAACGAAACATAAACAACATACTTCTACCAGTAACCGATATAGATAATATCAGTAAAAACCATTGCAAACAAAATTGGCAACGTGTATATAACCAAAGTACAACGGGAATAAATTTTAGAAATTGCCAACCACTAATTCCCAATGAGAGATGGTTTAAACAAGAATCAAATAGGCTATTTATAAAAACAATAAACAGAATGAGGTCAAATCACGCACTAACCCCAGCATACAAACACAGCATAGGTATCAGTGATAACCCATATTGCGCCTGTGGTGGAATGGGAGATCTACAGCACCTCATATTGGAGTGTGGACAGTACAGACAAAATATTAAAGTGATGTATGAAAAGTTAATTGATCTAAATTGTCCTTTACCTGTCAATTTAAACGAAATTCTTTTTCCAAAAAATAAGCAGACGTTAAAATGTCTTTACGAATATGTAACGTCCTGTAAATTTAAATTTTAAATTGGAATAAATTGGAGGCTTAGATAATAAAATTAGAAATTGCAAAAATATCATACAAAATTGAAAAATGTATCCATTAATATATTATAACACCCTGTAAATTTAGATAATAAGTAGGCTTAGATATTAACTTAAAATTCTTATTGTAATACCATACAAAAAAAAAACAAATAGTCTGGCTAATCGGCTATGTCAAAGCCATTAATAAAAAAAAAAAAAAGATAAACACAAAAATAGAAGAAGTAAATATAAAACAAGCACGAACCTTACAATACTTAGGAGTAGAATTAGAAGACAACGGAGACAGGAAACTGAAATTAATAATAGAATTCAATTCAAAAAACGATGAACCTACGTATACTATGCAATAAACAATTTTACAAATAATAAAGAAATATCAAGAAAAACGAAAATTTATGTAATTAAGTCAATATATATGTCTGTGTTTTTGTTTGCGAGTCGTGGGTACTAACAGAACGACAAAACAGTAAAATACACATACAGGCAGTAGAAATGAAATACCTTAGACGAGTTCGTGGAGTTACCAAAAGAGAGACTATGGAACACTCAAATAAGAGAAATTTTGGAAATAGCCATGCCACATTGCTTGATTTGCTTGTCTAGATAATGTTTAGAAGAAATGCGTTCAATGTGCTTCCCCGTTTAGGATTTTGTCCTCTTCAGGGTTTGAGGTGAATGTATTGTGTTGGCAGCAAAAGCAAACAGTCCGAAAAACACACTGGGGCAAGCGCCGTGTCCTGGTGTTCTTGGATCCTGGGTTATGCCGGACGGTGGTGTCCAGAAGGCTAAGAAGTCAACAGAGAAGAAAGTTTGATGGATTGTTGTTGGTTCCATAGACATTTACGTGTACTGTCCGTGCTTTGCTCTCGACCAGTCTCCCTAGAAACCATTGTACAACGACAGGCGAACCTGCGTCCCTCGTCGGCGGTCAGGAGGTGGCTTTGAGTGCAGCGTGGACAGTGTGCGTTCGAGTGGAGAAAATAGTTGCGGCTATTTTCTTGGGACGAACAGGTATAATTGTGCAATGAAGTTGGGAAACCGCAAAAAACCAACTTCTCCCTGTTCGGGGTAAGGAAGAGGAAATGTTAGAGGTGGGTACGGTAGGCTAACGGGGTAGCCTCAAGGATGTTTTCGTACTCCACCGGGAGTTCGTCAATGCATGTTTGCATTAGAGCGGACGGTACATGAATCTTTTTGCGTTTGGGTTTTCGGTGGAGTACGTGGCCGGAAGATGAACAGGAACATTTGAGAGATTCTTGTGTGTCGGAAGGGGGGCCGTTGATTACTTTGATTGTGAAGTTCCTGTTCAGAGAGTTTATTCTCTCGGTGATTTTGGGGGTGTTCGAGATGGTATGGATTTCGTTTGAGGGATATCTCCAGTGCTCATAGTTGCATCTACGCAAGATTCTACGTTCTGTTCTCAACAACTTCTCTTGTTTTTGTTTTGAACAAAGAGAGTAGATACACGATTTGTACTCCATGACGGGTCGAATAAAGGTCTTGTAAGTGTGAATGAGAGTCTTCTTGTGTGTCTTGCCAATTTTTCCCGAGAGAGCGTTGAGAAGTCTGGCCCTGTTCCTTACCCTATCTAAAGTTGCCTTTAGATCTGCGTCCCAGTTGAGAGTCCTGGTAAACAGTACTCCCAAATAGTTTGCAGTCGGGCTAGTAACAAGTCTTTCTCCCAACAGTTTCAGTGGATATTGGTCGTCTTCATTGCGTATGATTCTATTTGACACAGAAGGGGCGCGAAACACAATTGTTGTTGTTTTGTTCGCGTTCAGCGTGACTCTCCACTTACAACACCATTCGCCGACGCCGTCCAACAGAGCCTGGGCTCTTCTGAAGAGGAGTCGTGGGTTGTATCGAGAGGTTGTTGAGAGCAGAGTCGTGTCGTCTGCATAGAGAAACAGCCGAGTACCTGGGATATTTTGGTTAGTGATGTCGCTGTTGTAGATGATGTACAACAGCGGTGCTAGGACTGAACCCTGGGGAACTCCAGCTTGTGGAGTGAAGGGGGTGGACTTTTGATCGCCTATTTTAACTCTGACAGTACGGTTGTGGAGGTAGGAGTGTACAATTTTGGTAAATTGCAATGGTAGCCCGATGTCCAGAAGTTTCCGAACAAGCCCGTCGTGCCAGACCTGGTCGAAAGCCTTCTGCACATCCAGAAATGTGGCTATGGCGAATGAACCATCGTTGATGGTTTGAGTAACTTTGGTAGTGAAATCTATTAATGCATGTTTAGTAGATTTACCTGACTGGAATCCATATTGGAACTTTGGTATGATATTGTGGTTTTCGAGAAAGTCATTGAGCCTCTCTTTTAGGATTAGCTCAAGAACTTTACCCAGAGTATTGATTAATGAAATTGGTCTATAGGATTCCACGTCGGTTGGGGGTTTGCCTTTTTTCAAAAGCATGATGGTGTTGGCCACTTTCCAAGGAGTAGGAAAGTGGCTGTTTTTGAGACATGCATTGAATATTTTAGTTAGAAGAGGGATGATACTCTCTGGAAGTTTTTTGAGGCACCTTCGGTTGATGCCATCAGGTCCGGGAGCGCTGTTTTTGCCGATTTGGCAAAAGCTCTCCGTTTCCCTGTCTGTGAGGGGGTCCATGATAGGATCATAGACTGGAATGTAGTGGTTGAGAGTATCATTTACAATGTATTCTGTGTTGAATTTAAATATGCGATCAAAGTTCGGGTTGTCTGGAGTTTGAAAATTGTTTTGAAGCGAATTTCTGAATGCTTCGGCTTTCCCTTCTGGGGAATTGACTATGTGATTGTTGACCAACAGAGGGGATGGTTGAGATAGTTTTTTTTTTTGTTAGGACTTTGAATTTTTGCCAGAATTTACCTCCGTCTCTGTAGTCCAGTTTTGAGGTAGCATCTTCCCACCGGCGAGCCGTTAGGACAGATATCTCCCTCTTTATCCTGGCACAGATCCGGTTGTACTCTGTTTTGATTAGTGGGTTTCTGTTGGCCTTGTATTGACGTAGAAGACGTCGTTTTTGTTGGATTTTGGCAATGATGTATTGTGGAAGTGCCGGTGATGTATAGGTTATTTGTTTGAGTGGAATAGCGTGCGTGATCGCCTCAGTGATGAGGTTCTCGATATCGGTTGCACTGGTGTCGATACTATCGTTAGTATCGAGTTCGCCTAACATAGGGAGATTTTGTGTGATGAAGTTTTGGAATTCAGTCCAGTTAGCGTGACGATAGTCTCTTATAGATCTTGGAGGGTTTGGTTGTTTTGGAATGAGTATGTCGGTGTCGACAAGAAGAGGTACGTGGTCTGACGTTATTGAATCGCCTATGTGGCATCTATCCCCGAACCGATCCAGAATGTTACTAGTAACTAGGATGTGGTCGACAATAGAGGCCCCATTGGCGTTCAAAAACGTGAATTCAGTGTTGGTGATTCTTGAAATGGGAAGGTCTAGTAGATAATCCGTGAGGCGGATGCCTTCTGGGTTTTGTCGGTGATCACCAAACTGTGTGTGTCTACAATTTAGATCGCCCATCAACACAGCCTTGCCGAGCCTCGAAAAGTACTCTAGCAAATGACTGTTGAGTGGTTGATCCGGGAGTTTGTAGTAAGAGACTATCGTGAGGGTTTCGTTATTGGGGATATGCACGTCAATTGCCAGGAAGTCCACATCAGGTGGACGAAAATTTTGTGGGAATGTGTGTGTGTTGTACGGTATTCCGTGTTTCACGAGAATACCATTCCCACGTGAAACCTGACAGCGGCTTCGATGGATGATCGAATATCCTGCGAAGTGTGGATCGTTTTTCGACAGAGTATCTGTGAGTGCGAGGATCTGGATGTTATGCTTCGACAGGATATTCTTGATGAGGGGTCTCTTTTTGGAGAGACCCTGACAGTTGACTGTGCCTAGGGTGAAATCCATAAAGGGAGGGTGTTTAGTGGTTGGAGCGGAATGTCACCGTGACATTGCTCCCGTACCCGTGGACCACTGTCGAGTGGTCGTAGACTTGGCTAATCAGATTAGCCGTGATTGCAGCGATATGTTCACGAAGTTCGGGCAACAAGTTAAGCAACAGAGCAGTCTGAATTGACAAGATGTTCTTTGTTTCTGTAGGGAGTTCGAAAGGGGGGAATGATCTTTCCATCGTAAGTGGCTGTATTTCGTGTTGGGCGGAGGGGATGGTGTGTCTTTGTGGACACTTGTTGGAGTATGCGGGGTGGTCACCGCCGCAATTCGGGCATTTGGGTTCCTGCTGTTTGGTGCAGGCGCTGGATTTGTGGTTGCCGCCGCAGTGGGGGCAGACGAATGCTTTTTGAGGGCATTCGTCGATGGAGTGTCCGTTTATGCAGCATTTGCTGCAATATTTTGGAGTGGGGATTGTAGGGTCGGAGCCATGAGGAAGTTCGGCATTGTAGATTTCACCATCTAGAGTTATGCCTCGGCTCAATGCTGAGGATTCGGTCACCACCTTGATCACTTTAGAGTCCTTGCCTGTTTTGTAAGCTTTGACTCTCCACAGTCTTTCGACCGGGAATTGCTGTTCTGTGAGCAAGTCGGTGACCTCCTGCTCGGAGTAATCCACGTCGATTCCAGTAATGCAGAGGAGGTAGGTGGGCTCTTTTGTGGAAGTGTTAGCATTTCTGCTACGGCTGTGAACCGTAACCATGGTTTGGCCAGTTGCTGTGTGGATAGCTTTTTCTATATCCCCTGCATTTATCGGATTGAAAAGTCGAATATGTGCGATTCCATGTGAGAGTACTTTGCAAGAATGAATTTTGTTGGACAAGAGAGTGGTGGCATTTATTTGCCGAAAGAAGGTGCGTTTGTTACAAAGATCTTTTGGGAGATCCTTGATTAGATATTCGGACAGTGTAGGATCGTTTATGGCGTTAATGACGTTTTGGTTTCTGGCTTGGGTTTTGGGGCGTGGATTGGCTGCGGCGTTGGCATAAGACATTTGTCTTAGTTGTCTTCTTTGGAAGACGAAATCGTTGGGTTCAGGATTGCTGATGGATGCTTGATGTTGAGAAGAGGGTTGCTGTTGAGAAGGTTGTTGTTGAGAATGTTGGGTGCTTGTTGAGAATGTTGGGGTGCTTGTTTTGACGGTTGGGTTGGAACTTTTGGTATAGCACCATGTCTATTCCGAGCGCTCTGACGCTGAGGATCAGCCTGTGCTGGTGTTCTTAGAGGCGGAAAATCGTTTGCATATCGCTGCAGAAGGGGGTTGGAGGCGTCGTCCCGCTCGATGCGAAGGTAGGCCTCGCGATACTTATCGCGGACGATTTGCATCTCCGCGCTAAGCGTCTCGAGGTCTAGCTCCGCCGTGACACGGTTGTAGCCTCTGGATGGGGGTACAGTGCCTTCCTGTTGCAAGGAAGAGAACTGGTTGGCTGTAGTGGTGGCTGTAGTGGTGGTGGTAGTGGTGGCAACGCTTGTCGAGGTCGTCGTCCGAGGACGAAGCGACCGGGTGGAACTGACGGACCTTACAGATGAAGGCATGACAAATGGGCGAGGATGCAAGTCTAGCGATCGGAGGGCACCTCAGCCTCAAGGTGTTCTGGGGGGTAAACCCCAGGGATAAAGGTGGCTTGTCCACCCCTCCGTGCTTTTCCGGCGTTAGACAGTGACTATAACTACCTGATGGGTGCAGTTTACCCTGCTGCTGGTGGGTCCCTCGTTGAAAGCCTTTTTCGCAGTTAGTTTGGCCCCCTTACTCGCACTTGTTCTTGTAACCGTGTGTGAACACTAGGTAGAGTTCGGGGCGAGTGACTCGCTCGAGCCCAGGGCCAGAGTATTCCTCTGAAACCCCGCAATCCGTCTACCTTTTTGGTTTACACGGCCAAGCGTCGTTGGTTTTTCACTCTGGTTCCAAACTAATCGCTTAGGGCTAACCGTGCGCCGCTTCTTCAGCACTTGGTGCTCTCAGGGTTCTCGCTGTTCGTCGGTAAGAGTGGGGTGTGCTAGCAGTGACCTTACTCTCGACGTCCGGGACGAGAATGTGTTGGAAATAGAGTCAACCTTACAATTTATAGAAAGAAGGCAACTCACCAACTGTTGGTGAGGTCATCATAGACCATATACGTGTGAATAGATGTACACAATATATTGCGCAATATTTAACATATTTCCTGTGGAAAATTCTGAAATTCATGTCGAAACTCGAAAGCTCACCTATAAAAAAATTAAATGTACGACTTTGTGTTCTCAGATTGTCCCACGATGGGTAGACACCTCTTTGGGCTCTTTTTCTTCTAGACACACTGGCAGCTCTTGTTGACTGTTTTCGTTGTTGACGCCCCTATCCGCATCTTTTTGTTGTGCACAGGAAGGTCTTTTCTGTCCTTAGTGCCCTTTTTGTTGGGAGTGTCTTGATATTTTATAGAGTGCTATAAAAAATGAAGAGTAATGAATAATTAATTTCTACTGGCATGTTATTATGATGCCATTTAAGTGTTTTTAGTTATAGTTTTTATAAATACAATACCTAATGTAAAACAGATGCAAATAAATGAAAATTAAAAGGAATAAGATATGAGTTAAAAAGAGTGAATTTATATACAGTCGGAAAAATGAAAGAATACCCATGAACGAACATATAAACCACGCTGTATTTTCCTGTCACCGTGTCACAAAGAAAATTGTCCAGTGCAAGTACCTACATGTAACAATAATTATTACATGTACTTGCGTTGGCCAATTTTTTTTGTGACACGGTGACAGGAAAATACAGCGTGTTTTATATGTTCGTTCATGGGTATTCTTTCATTTTTCCGACTGTACCTACCTTTAACATAGATCTAGAAGAAGCTTCTATTTGTATTTTGCAATAAACAACTGTTGCTGGTATTTTTTTCTATTTAATCTTTTACATCTTATGTAGAGAGGTCCATATATACATATATATATATATATATATCATAAAGGAGTACGACCGTCAATTCCAATATAACAAAGGAGCACTCGTAAGTGTAGGGTTTTATCGGTCAAGTGGGTGAAAAAAGAGACAAAGAATTCAGCTACTTCATCTATTTATTGAAGACGTTTCGTCTACTGCTCAGTAGACATCATCAGTTCATCTACAAAAAGAGTGTTATAAGAAACAACATCCAAAAGAGAGGTAAAAAAGCACTAGCGTTACCTTAAAAAGACATGTAGCAAAAGATAAGATGTACATAGTAAAAAAAACCTTATCCATGAACCAATGTAATGTATAAGTATGTAACATTTAAGTGTATAGTTAATATTTAAAAACTTTAGTACAGCCAAAGACAAGACCATGTGGTAACAGTCACATATAAAAAACAAGTGGAAAAAAGCTGGCTTGCTTTTTTCAAAGTCAAGAATGAACCAAGAAAAAACCAGATTCACACTTCCAAAAATTTAGTAGTGTTTAAGCATACTTCATTTTAACCTTAGGCAACATCATTAAATGAATATAGTGCTAATATGCAACTTCGAAAATTTAAAGTTGAATAGTTACCAGCAGGTCATCCTAGCCCAACGGACACACAAAAGAAAATGGAGTTTGAATTATCAGGTGTAAACTGACATCTCGCCAAGAGGCAGGCAACCTTTTTTTTTTAAAGGTTGCCTGCCTCTTGGCGAGATGTCAGTTTACACCTGATAATTCAAACTCCATTTTCTTTTGTGTGTCCGTTGGGCTAGGATGACCTGCTGGTAACTATTCAACTTTAAATTTTCGAAGTTGCATATTAGCACTATATTCATTTAATGATGTTGCCTAAGGTTAAAATGAAGTATGCTTAAACACTACTAAATTTTTGGAAGTGTGAATCTGGTTTTTTCTTGGTTCATTCTTGACTTTGAAAAAAGCAAGCCAGCTTTTTTCCACTTGTTTTTTATATGTGACTGTTACCACATGGTCTTGTCTTTGGCTGTACTAAAGTTTTTAAATATTAACTATACACTTAAATGTTACATACTTATACATTACATTGGTTCATGGATAAGGTTTTTTTTACTATGTACATCTTATCTTTTGCTACATGTCTTTTTAAGGTAACGCTAGTGCTTTTTTACCTCTCTTTTGGATGTTGTTTCTTATAACACTCTTTTTGTAGATGAACTGATGATGTCTACTGAGCAGTAGACGAAACGTCTTCAATAAATAGATGAAGTAGCTGAATTCTTTGTCTCTTTTTTCACCCACTTGACCGATAAAACCCTACACTTACGAGTGCTCCTTTGTTATATATATATATATATATATATATATATATATATATATATATATATATATATATATATATATATATATATATAAAAAACAAAATATGCACAAGATGGAATGCAACCATAGACACGTGTTTCTGACTTATTAGTCGTCATCAGTATGATATAGCTAAACAGGAGCAATGCAACCAATTTGTGGCTGTAATGTTAGAAGACCCTCAGGATTCGAGAGCAACAACTAACAAATCCACGGAGGAAGCTACAGCTACCTGAGGCAAGGAATGCCAAACGTTTAGAACGTTTTAAACAATCAAACAAGGAGAGGTTAGCGCGAGTTAATAGATATCGGCATGGCTCGCAATAAGTATGAAAAACAAAATATGCACAAGATGGAATGCAACCATAGACACGTGTTTCTGACTTATTAGTCGTCATCAGTATGATATAGCTAAACAGGAGCAATGCAACCAATTTGTGGCTGTAATGTTAGAAGACCCTCAGGATTCGAGAGCAACAACTAACAAATCCACGGAGGAAGCTACAGCTACCTGAGGCAAGGAATGCCAAACGTTTAGAACGTTTTAAACAATCAAACAAGGAGAGGTTAGCGCGAGTTAATAGATATCGGCATGGCTCGCAATAAGTATGAAAAACAAAATATGCACAAGATGGAATGCAACCATAGACACGTGTTTCTGACTTATTAGTCGTCATCAGTATGATATAGCTAAACAGGAGCAATGCAACCAATTTGTGGCTGTAATGTTAGAAGACCCTCAGGATTCGAGAGCAACAACTAACAAATCCACGGAGGAAGCTACAGCTACCTGAGGCAAGGAATGCCAAACGTTTAGAACGTTTTAAACAATCAAACAAGGAGAGGTTAGCGCGAGTTAATAGATATCGGCATGGCTCGCAATAAGTATGAAAAACAAAATATGCACAAGATGGAATGCAACCATAGACACGTGTTTCTGACTTATTAGTCGTCATCAGTATGATATAGCTAAACAGGAGCAATGCAACCAATTTGTGGCTGTAATGTTAGAAGACCCTCAGGATTCGAGAGCAACAACTAACAAATCCACGGAGGAAGCTACAGCTACCTGAGGCAAGGAATGCCAAACGTTTAGAACGTTTTAAACAATCAAACAAGGAGAGGTTAGCGCGAGTTAATAGATATCGGCATGGCTCGCAATAAGTATGAAAAACAAAATATGCACAAGATGGAATGCAACCATAGACACGTGTTTCTGACTTATTAGTCGTCATCAGTATGATATAGCTAAACAGGAGCAATGCAACCATATTTGGGCCTGTAATGTTAGAAGACCCTCAGGATTCGAGAGCAACAACTAACAAATCCACGGAGGAAGCTACAGCTACCTGAGGCAAGGAATGCCAAACGTTTAGAACGTTTTAAACAATCAAACAAGGAGAGGTTAGCGCGAGATATCTATTAACTCGCGCTAACCTCTCCTTGTTTGATTGTTTAAAACGTTCTAAACGTTTGGCATTCCTTGCCTCAGGTAGCTGTAGCTTCCTCCGTGGATTTGTTAGTTGTTGCTCTCGAATCCTGAGGGTCTTCTAACATTACAGCCACAAATTGGTTGCATTGCTCCTGTTTAGCTATATCATACTGATGACGACTAATAAGTCAGAAACACGTGTCTATGGTTGCATTCCATCTTGTGCATATTTTGTTTTTCATACTTATTGCGAGCCATGCCGATATCTATTAACTCGCGCTAACCTCTCCTTGTTTGATTGTTTAAAACGTTCTAAACGTTTGGCATTCCTTGCCTCAGGTAGCTGTAGCTTCCTCCGTGGATTTGTTAGTTGTTGCTCTCGAATCCTGAGGGTCTTCTAACATTACAGCCACAAATTGGTTGCATTGCTCCTGTTTAGCTATATCATACTGATGACGACTAATAAGTCAGAAACACGTGTCTATGGTTGCATTCCATCTTGTGCATATTTTGTTTTTCATACTTATTGCGAGCCATGCCGATATCTATTAACTCGCGCTAACCTCTCCTTGTTTGATTGTTTAAAACGTTCTAAACGTTTGGCATTCCTTGCCTCAGGTAGCTGTAGCTTCCTCCGTGGATTTGTTAGTTGTTGCTCTCGAATCCTGAGGGTCTTCTAACATTACAGCCACAAATTGGTTGCATTGCTCCTGTTTAGCTATATCATACTGATGACGACTAATAAGTCAGAAACACGTGTCTATGGTTGCATTCCATCTTGTGCATATTTTGTTTTTCATACTTATTGCGAGCCATGCCGATATCTATTAACTCGCGCTAACCTCTCCTTGTTATATATATATATATATATATATATATATATATATATATATATATATATATATATATATATATATATATATATGTATTATTCGAATAAAATGTATGCTCATTTTCATAGTTGACTTTTTCGTGAACGGATTAACGGATTTCGCTATTTTTTTTTATTATTTTAGATATCTCGGAAACCAATGAAAATTGAATAACAACATATGAGTTATTTTTGATTATTTTACGTACATTATACACAGTCTTAAAGTTTGGCGCGTTCCTCCCCACTCACCCAGAATGATGTTTTAAATATTGAGAGATGAAAATTGAGTCATATAACAATTATTATTGTTCACTTCTCCTTCTTTTGGTGCCTATTCGTTTCGAATATTGGCGATCATTCTGGCTATAATTATTTTATCAACTGATGCTTTAAATAGATTAGTTGTTGTTATTCTTCTTCTCCCAATTCTTCGCATTGCGAATAATTTGCCTTGAAGGATTACCTTCAGTAATCTGTATAGTGCCGTTTCTCAATATGTGTCCGAGATATTCTAACTTTCTTCTTTTAATCGTATACATCTCCTCTCTTTCTTTCCCTATTCTTCGCAGTACGGCTTATTTGTACGGCCGTAGCTTCGTAGTACGGCCAAAATTGTGGCTTGTTCCCAACTAAAATAGTAAAATGCATAATATACCACAAGGAAGTAGCTTCAGCACAATTATTTTTTATGTTATTTAATTACAAAATAATATATCGATATATTGCTATATCGATATAGTTTTGCCGATATATATCGTATATCGATATCTTCATTCGGTATATCATATGATACGATATATCGATGTATAATTTGTTTTGGCCATCCCTAGATGGGGGTAGTTATTCCTCCACGCGCCGGGCGATACACTTTTAGCTCGTCGTGCGAAGGTGCTTCCCCTCCACCATAACTTTAAAACATTCCCTAAGCTTTCTTATTTAATAGATTTAAATTTTTTAAAGTGCGTTTAAAAGCTTTAGCCTTTCTACATATTATGTAAAAAGAATTTCGACCATTTTAGGTTGTTTAAGCGGAGACTGGATTGCAAAATTATTATGCAAAATCTATTAAACCGATCCCAATGAAGTTTGGCACACGTTTCAGTCGTATTATAGAGTTTTTCTATACGGAATATGAAGACTAAAGTTATATTTAAGGGGTCAAAACAAATTAAAGGGAAAACTTTAAAATTAAAGAACTTTTTACCTTGTATATTTTTATTTTATTGGAGCAATATTTCTCGAGTTGTAGTTAGACATTTTTTTCAGATTTTTATTTATTCAGATCAAGGTATATTCTGAACTGATTCCATCGAAAAAATAAACTGCTATGGAAAGTTTCCATTATGGTCTGCATTTTGACAAATTCCGCCTGGACTATTATAAGTGATACCATAAGATATAGATAAAATTATACCGTTAGAATTGTAAAGGCCATCGGTACATAATTTGCAAATATTTTACGGCTATCCCTACTTTTTCTGTCTTTACACGGCAAATTACGTGTAGTAAAATTCACACTGGAACGGATATGTAAACATTACTATGTAGAATGTCATTCTATTTGACAATGTCATCGTTAACTTTAAAGAGATGGCTTTTGAATGTTCTTGGATAACTGTTATTTGTATAATTGCAAATTATTAATTCAGTTAATAAATGTGATAATTTTTTCACTAACTATGTATTCAGTGATTGTAATAATTTATATGTACAACAAAAACTAATACTCAATCGAGAAAAGAAGAAAAGTGGTAAAGTGATTAATAATATGTATATTGTTACTATGAAACGCTTACAATTTTGAGCATCTTTAACAACAAAATACTTGGATCACTGAATATATCCTGGTGTATTCCCTGCTTGGATCGTTCATAAATAATAATTAATAAATAACTTTTTATTAAATTCACGTCTTAAATCAAATACACTATCAATATTATTTAATCAACCATTCAAAATATTCCCGATGCCATGTCAAATGTTTAAAACTGTCACTGTCTTGTCATCATATTCTACTCTCAGTGCGTTGTATGACAAAGATAGCGAATGTTCGATTTGGAAAATATCACCACGGACATGGTGTCCATTTTTTTCAAATCCTGAAAAAACTAATAAATATTAAAAAAAAACTCAGAATGAAAAACTATTATTATTAATTAGAATTATTATCGAGGGCCGAAAGTCCCTTATAATAAATAAATAGTTTCTTTTGAATGAGATATTTGAAATTAAAAATCACACTACATTTTCTCTTAGCTTTTCACCCCTGTAACTTATTAAAATAAACATTATAGAAGTTTTCAGGGGCTCTCGGCCCTCGGTAAGAACGTAATCTTTCATTCTGCGTTTAAAGGACATCGCACACATCTTATGGAAAATATAATGTCACTCAAATTCAATAAAATTTATAAGAATAGATTCGTTTTAAATAAACGGTCAAATCTTATCATTGCGCCAACTCTATATTTTCAATAATAAGAGCAGAAATTGATATAAATAAATCTGAAATCAAATGGGTACGTACACCTGGTTCCAAAAAAAACTGATACGACTCTTGACGCGTATTTTGTCGAAAATTGAGCAGTGTATTTTGAAGGATAAATACTTAATATTTACATACTGTCAATGTCACTGCCAAATCTTAAAATTTGTCAGATAGCTTATTCTGTTCCACGGTTATTAGACTTTATTATTAATCTTTATTATTAATACTTTCTCCGCAACTGAGGGTATCTTATCAACTGTATTGTTTTACAATAGATGATAAAATAAAAATATTGACAGTTCAAAAATGTGAACATTATTGCATTGTGTGTGGCCTAAGTTAGGGCTGAAAACTGAAATGTATTACATTTTTACAAAATTTTGGAATATGTTTAATTACGTAGACCAATTTTAACAGTTGTTTTCAATACAGATTTGAATCATCTACAAATAGTTTCTAATGTCTTTTGATGTCAAACAATTAGGGAAGCTGGAATTCAACAGTTTAGAATTTTACATTGAGTTAATGCAAAATTGTGACGCATGTCAAAATTCTCAATGTATTTTAATTGTATTCATTTTTTTTCGAATCCTGAGAAAGCTAATAAATATTTTTGAAAAATTTAAACTCAGAATGAAAGACTACATTATTACCGAGGGCTGAAAGTCCCTGAAAACTTCTATAATATTTATTTTAATAAGTTACAGGGCTGAAAATAAAAAAAGTGTGATATTTAATTTCAAATATTTCATTCAATAGAAACTGCTTGTTTATTCTAAGGGGCTTTCCGCCCTCGGTAATAATGTAATCTTTCATCCTGCGTTTAAATGTTTCTAAAATACTTATTAGTTTTTTCATGAATCAGTTGTTTGTTGTTTGTTTATTTTATTATTTGTCTGTCATAATAAATATAATGTCAGATCAATCAAATACACTGCTCAACATGATGAAATCTTGCTAAGAGTCGTATCAGTTTTTTTAGGAACCGGCTGTACATAAGTTAGAGAGAGAAAAAATATTTTAAAATACCCAAATTGTCGGTACTCCATAAATCAGCGGATTAGTTTCACTAATCCGCTTAGGCCCAGCGGGATTTAAGCTCTTTTGAATAGCACCCAGAGCAATAGTGATTGTAACTGACACTTTTACTGACTCCAAAAATGTGATTTCGATAAACTTTAATTGCAATTTGCGCCGTAATTAATCATAATTAAGAGTTGGCGCAATGATAAGATTTGACCGTTAATTTAAAACGAATCTATTCGTATAAATTTTATTGAATTTGAGTGACATTATATTTTCCATAAGATGTGTGCGATGTCCTTTTTCAAAAATACTTAGTTAGTTTTCTCAGGATTCGAAAAAAATGAACCCCGATTTAAATAGCATTGCAGCCGAAAATACGTAACCATCCCCTCAAACGCGTATCATAAAATTATACCTACACATACATTATTCTATAGGGCGCGGCATTTGGAATATTTGCGTATGTTGTCAAAAATTAAGAGAAAAAGCTAAACTTCTATTTATTTTATATCTTAACAAGATTTGACAATATTCAGTTTACGCAAGTAGAACCTCGCAAGATTCTCACAAACCAGACCAGTTCGAATTCCTTTTTAAAGCTACTTCTAGACATTATCGTTATACAGAAAACTCATCACCTATTCACCGCTCACCGATTTTCTTAAGACGGTACCGCCCCGGATATGTCGTCAAAAGCTTAAAAGATCTTAACCTGCAAATTCACTAAACAACTTTCTATACACTGGGGCAGCCAAAAGTTCATACTTTTGTTCTTCGGTCGATTAAAGTACTCTTAAGGGGCGGTCTACACCTGATCGTCTTTTTCAAATCATGTGAACGCCTTGAGTTAGGTTCGCGATGAAATACGATAGGGATTTTTTGCTTTTTTTGAATTGAATGGTTGGTACGAAATGAAAAGTGAAGTCGTTAAAATCCGTTTTGGTGTCATGTGGCATCGTTTCCGGCTTTACTTTGTAACAGGAATTATCATTTCACGTATGAGTATACACATAATGTTGGGAACATTTTTCATTTTACTATATCAACCAAAATGTAGATTAAACTATTATCCTTACTTAGGGAACATTTGGTATATTATTCATGAGTATTTCCATTTTCTATATATACTTAAATGAGCAATAGAAAGAGCAATGGAAAGAGCGATGTTAGGCAGAGCCGGCCCGTGGGTTATATTTCACCCGTGCGAATTACTATTGTGGTGCCTCCCTACCCGTCCCTATTTAGAAAATGGTTATACAAATTTAATGACTATTATATGGTTATTTGTCAAACGTAATAATGAAAAAATAGTTTTAAATTAATAAGAATTGAACTTGAAAATGAATTAAACTTGAAAATGGTAATGTTGAGCTTTGGACATAAAGTGTTAGGCCTTGTAAGGCAATGAGACATGACATTGTGTTTTTGTGGTTTAAGTTTGGCAAAGTCAACTTTTCTAGATTTTCTCTGGGCAAACTCATTTACAATTGCACTAACATCAATATTCTTGAGCACTGCACACTCAATTGACATCCAAGTTAGTCACACTAATCTGTCTTGCGACATGGAGACCTCAAATAATTTTTTACTATTTTCAACTTAAAGAAACTCTTTTCTCCACGCGCGACATACACTGGGAGAGTAAGAAGGATTCGCAGTGCTACACATAGGTTAGGAAAGTTCTCCACAAATCCGTTGTCTGCTAAGTAGCTCAACATGTCAACTGGGCCTTTGATTTTGCCTTTGTCTTCTTTTTCAACATTCTGAATCATGCTGTTGACAAGCTTCGATTCAGAATATCGTTGAAGACCATCAATGTCACTAGAGTTGCACAAGCTTGACTCAATGTTTGAACTTGACTTGAGTTTGACTTAATTTCAAGTCAAACTCAAGTCAATCCTTCTGACAAATTTTTCAAGACAAGTCAAACTGGTCAATCGTACAGGTTTGAAAATTCAAACTGTTTGTCAAACTAGTTTGAAAGAGTTTGAAAAATAATTTATTTAGTAGATATACTTTTTTGTCGAGATAGACATGTTAGTTGCCAATTAAGATAAGAAAATTAATAATACAATATGTGCCACATAAAAGTCAAAATTTTCAATATGTTTTAATTTAAAACTTTTAAATGTAGATATCTATTTTTTTCGAATCCTGAGAAAACTAATAATTATTTTTGAAAAATTTAAACGCAGAATGAAAGATTACGTTATTACCGTGGGCCTAAAGTCTCTTAGAATAAATAGAAAGTTTCTTTTGAATGAATTATTTGCAATTAATAATAACACTAAATTTTCCTTTTTATGTTCACCCCTGTAACTTATTAAAATAAACATTATAGAAGTTTTCAGGGATGTTCGTCCCTCAGACATAATGTAATATTTCATGCTGCGTTTAATTTTTTTTATTCTTATTAGTTTTCTCAGGATTTGAAAAAAATTAATACATTTAAAACACATTGAACATTTTGATAAGCGACATGTTACGCCTATGACTTTAAGGGTTACAATAAAATAGGACTATTTGGTTTTTCAATGGACAGCTCAAAATAAATGATTTGGAATTTTTACGACTTTCTTTTATTAAACAAGGCATTTATTTATCTTAGGGCCAGTTCGAAAAAACATGTGGTACCAAGCTGCTAGTTCACTCGAAAATATGTACCACAATACAAAAGTTAGTTTTCAGTTAGTAATTCAAAACTAACCATAGGGTTATTAGACCTGGATCCCGCGTACCAAAAAAAAGTAGATTAATAGAAAGCTGAAAATTTGTTAATAGCATAACGGTGTCTAGTAGGACAAACTTTGATGTACGGGGTTCCAATATTATTGTCACCAGAGGTGGCTCTAACCGTCAGAGATAGCTATACAGTGCATGTTTATTATTAGTTCAGATATACTTTCCAGTTTACGTTAACTTTGACAGATACTTGTCAGTGTACGTACGTCAACTTAAATAACATTATAATTGAACATAAAAAGTAGCAGAGGAAGCAAAATTTTAACGTTATACGAATTAAAATGTCTTGATATTGGGTATCTTTTCAACGTGTTTTCAATCTTTATTTTTTGTTTGGAAAAGTGATCATAACAATACTGAATATAGCCGCAGTTGGCCGTGACGTCACACTCCGGCGGTCTTTCAGATTAAAACAAGACATACGTAATTTTTTGCACGGATAGCTTTGATCCCAATAATTATGGATCCCTATAGCGGAGCTAGTGCTATACATCGCGTAAGTTCGCAAAAATTACTTCACGCACTGTTTCATACAATATTTTATCTACGATAAACAAATAAAAAAACGGTAACTGTTGGCCACTGGAATTCATTTCTATTCTACAATTTTTAGAACTTTGACATTTAAAAATTCTAACTTCTTTCAAACCACAAAACTGTCAAAACTTTTGTTGTAATTTATTGTTCACACATCATCACCATGACAACGCAAAAGTTCAGGATATTTGATTATATGAAAGTGTGACAAAAAACAGTGCGAAAAAGTAAATCCCATTTAAAATACATTGTTACTTCACGCACACTTTAAATCCTTCACGCACTGCGCTATCTATAATGACAGTTTTCACAAACTAAAAACTTATAGAAAAATAATTAAACAAGAAAATCTACGATTTCGTTTTGATTAAAATCTGTCTTCCTCCATCCCCCGATAGTACTATTTCTAGCTCTACCTGTTTTCAAGGAGGCACTGAGGAAGACAGATTTTTACCATCACGGCCGTAGATTCTCGATATAAATTAAAACAATTTATATCGCAGTATGGATAGAACGCCCTCTAACGGGGAATAAGCGAAATGAATTTCGACTCGATTCGAGTTCTCTGCTTAACCCAGGTATAACCATATCAACAGGCACCGCTAGGAAAACATTCCACTTTGCGATTCAGAGAACCCATATGAAACGGGTCTGTGTACTCTATACAGAGTATGTCATTAGTAAAATAATAAAATAAGAAAATCTACGGTTTCGTTTTGATTAAAATCTGTCTTCCTCCATCCCCCGATCAAAAACTTATTCAAAAACTTATAGGTACATATTATGACATAGGGTAGATAAAATATTTTTTTCCACCTACCTCTACCGAAAGTATACTTTTCCGGACCTGATTGTAGGGAGCAAAGTTGTACTTTTCCTCCCTAGGGAGGAAAAGTAAAAGTGAGGTTACGGTATTTCATTCATGAAATATAACTTATTGACGCCCTGTACAATATCTATTTGCTATTACGTAAGTATCTATATATTTTAACGTTTATTTATAAAACACCCTGTATTTTGCAGAATCGTAAAAAATAGTAAATTGTTATTTTGATTTAACAATGTTTACATTAATAATTTGACTTATATTTGACAGTTGACAGTTATATTGTACCTCCTTGTTAGTTTCAGTTTTAATAAATTTTGTTGGTTAGTTACATAAATAAGTTAAGTAAAAATGAAAAAAATATTTGATATTTGAGGAAGGTGGAAAAACCATATGTATAACATGGGAGTAAAGTGCCTTTTCCTCCCTTGAATGATTACTGCCCTCCGCTACGCGTCGGGCAGTAAACTTCATTCTCGGGAGGAAAAGTAACACTTTCCTCCCTTGTTATACAAATAGCTATTTCTACGACCGTTTAATAACATGCTCATTATTCGCTATTTTTTCATAGATAATAGCGCCCATTACTGTACCCATTACTCACGGGCTGAAGTTACTCACGGGTCATTACTCACGGGCTGAAGTTAGATTCAAGTGGCGCATGCCACTTTTAATATTAATCGTATATAAACTGCAAATAAAATTATTTAAACTTGTTTATTTAATACAATAATAATTGTAATTTATACCAATAATTAACTTCGAAAAATTTTTAAAGGAATTTTAACTGAAACAATGTCAGTATATTTTGTACGTTTATATCTTGTTTACTAAAAATTTTGACGTTTATCATTTAATTTAGTGACAGTGACATTAGCGGATTTTGTTTATGTTAATTGGAATTTACAACTAATATTTTGTTTGTTTTTCAAGTTATATTGTGTTAAATATGTTACAACATATTATGTATAGTTATATATTACTATATTACCGTACACATGGCCTACTTTGCCCAGCAAATTTCAGTTTTATTTAAATATTTCTTTTCTTAGCACATATAAATAAATACAAAAATTATTTTGAGAACTCTCGAAATATTAACCGAGAATGTTCTTATCATTTTTTATAAAAATCTGTAACACAGCCGAGAAAAAAAATAAATACAAGGTGAGCAAAGTTGCCCCGGAAAAGTTCAACATTGCCCACCTATTTTAAATTCACTGTAGGGCAAAATTAAAACGTAATAGGACTACTTTGCCCATGGCATACATTTTAATTTGTCTACTATCCCCACGATATACGTTTTTAATTTTATTTTTTAATAAAACTAGAACAAAAAAGCTCGATTTTTCAGAGTTTTTTTTTCAATTTCGGAGAAAATTTTATTAAAAAATTAGAAAAAAAATTATTACACTTTTATTATACAAATAGAAAAAAATATTATTTTATTTAAAAAAAAAACACGAAAAATTATAACTGAAAACCACTTAAATTTTCTTTAAAAGAAAAATATCCTCTTCTACATTTGGAAGGTTCCTTTAATATTTTTATAATGTCTTCAAAATTGACGTCCGATATGTCTAATATGTTTGGATAAATAAAACCACTTATATTTTTTCTTAAAAATTTTACGGTGTAGTATGTATTGTCGTCGTTTATTTCTACTATAATTCCGATGAAATGTTTAACATTTTTTTTTGTAAGAAATTGGACCACCACAAAAGTACCAATTTTTAAATTATTTCCATCTACTTCGATATTTTCACCAGACTCGATATTTTCAACCATTTCATCCTGCTCTTCTTCATGTAATTCATCTGCCTCTCCACCAATATCATCATCACGGTTAGTCATCTCCATTTCTTCTGCTAAATTTTCGTTGTCACTCGTCTCCGTCTCTATTTCTTCTTCTAAATCCTCGTTCCCACTTCCCTCCTGATTCTGACCAATTTCTTCAAATTGAACTGATTGACCGGGTTGGAAAGTTGATGCATCAAACCATCCAGATTTTGTTCTATTATACAATGTACGAGGGGGACCACCCGCTATCCATCTATCATATAATCTTTCCGCTTTATAAAGGGCATACAGTGGTAGGCGTTCTCCTGTTGCGGTAACTGCGAACATTACAGACACTGCCCTTTTAGTGGCAGTCATGTATCTTTCCGGGTATTTTGTCCCAAGTCGAAATACACATTTTTGGGTACCAGGGTCATCTGACAGATTTGTCTCGTCATAATTAAGATATTTTGAGGTTCGATATTTTCAAGTGTTATTTTTTAATTATTAAAATATGCCTCTATGATTTCTTCAGTGTTGGCTGCCCTGGATCGTTTAACGTTTTGGCAGTGCCTTTGAGTTAAAATGTGCTTATGTCGTGACAAAGAAGCCTTGACCCAGTCACAGCTAGGAAGATTGTTGTTAGAGAAATAAACAACTCGAGTTCCTCGGGCATCTAAATATTGTTTGACAAGCATTCTAATCTCCAGGCTTGTTAAAGGAGCACCATATTCTGCACTTGCTGTAACAACATCCACTAAATGACGTTCTTCTATTTTAGTGAGTGTAAGGGGATGGCCAATGGAGGAAACATGCGTTCGTTTAATTTTATTCAGAATGGTGCGGCGTGGCACCTTAAAACGTTCTTCTGCCTGACGGGAACTTAAACCTCCTCTCACTGCTTCCACAGCTCGTTCAAGCATGGCTTCAGAGTAGTTTACATACTGCCTTGCTCCCAATTATTTTCTGCTTTTTCTTGGCATTTTGATTGGTCCTTGAACGAAAAAAAAAACACAATTAGGTAAATACTGACATGCTGTTTTACGTAAAAATACTTTTTGACGTTAAACTCAAAAGCACACTTCCGTTTCCTTTTAAATGCCTCTAAAACATTTTATATAAAAAAATAAAAAATAAAAAATTAAAGACAAATGACAGGACAACATTGCCCACTTGGATTTTAATTTTTAAAGAAGAAACATGTAATCCCTGATAAACGTTTCATCGCAAATTCAGTTAAAG
Source organism: Diabrotica virgifera virgifera (assembly GCF_917563875.1). NCBI lineage: Eukaryota > Metazoa > Arthropoda > Insecta > Coleoptera > Chrysomelidae > Diabrotica > Diabrotica virgifera. The sequence continues at coordinate 64,445,323 of NC_065446.1, read as the reverse complement.
CAATACTAAATAAGACGTATAAACAAATATTTAGTTAATATTCCTACTGGTGTATACCCAGCAGTGCTTAGCTTTTACCCTAAAAAAACTACAAACACGTGTTCAAATTTCTTACCTTACTACAAGCGTTACACTTCAGTTACACAGGTTAGATCACACTGTCTTGATTTCTGCATGTTTCTTAGTGCGCGCGTAAACGTCTGTTGTACTTTGCTATGTTGCCAAGTATTTTTTTTGCAAATATTATAACCCTTACAGTGGGCAAAGTTGAACCCACTGGGCAAAGTAGGCCATGTTTACGGTATATATAGTTAAATGTAAATATACATTATAACTATATATTATGAAATACGTCCACAGACAACAGCCATTTCCTATTTATTAGATTCACTGACAGTAGGTACAAATTTAAGCTTATAATTTTTCGGAAACGAATAGAACTTATATTGACATTTCTAGTTGTATTTTTACAATAAATAAGAATTTAGTAATAGTAGGCAACCAATTATTCAGCCACGTCCTAGGGGTAAATAGTATTAAGTATTTCTGTAAATTATTATAATTTAAATCTCGAGTAGTTGATAATTAAATTTTTTACTAATTAAAATAAAAAAAAGTCGTAGAAAAAGTATAGTATTCTACTCGCATGTAATGGCTATTACTCACTCTGATGAATTACGACACTCGCCTACGGCTCGTGTCGCAAACTTCATCATCGTGAGTAATAGCCATCATTACATGCTCGTTGAATAATATACTATTATCTACTCTATGTCATATTATGTATAAGTTTTTAGTTTGTGAAAACTGTCATTATAGATAGCAGTGTGTGAAGGGTTTAAAGTGTACGTGAAGTAACAATGTATTTTAAATGGGATTTACTTTTTCGCACTGTTTTTTGGCACACTTTCATATTATCAAATATTCTTAACGTTCGCGTTGTCATGGTGATGACATAATGAGCAATAAATTACAACAAAAGTTTTGAAAGTTTTGTAGTTTGAAAGAAGTTAGAATTTTTAAATGTCAAAGTTCTAAAAATTGTAGAATAGAAATGAATTCCAGTGACGAAGTGTTACAGTTTTTTATTGGTTTATCGTAGATAAAATATTGTATGAAACTGTGCGTGAAGTACTTTTTACGAACTTACGTGATGTATAGCACTCGCTCCGCTGTCGCTCGTGCTCTAAACATCGCGTGCGTTCGCAAAAAGCATACTTCACGAACTGTTTCATAAACAACTATTTTGTGCAATAAGTCAAAAAATGATTTACTTACTTACTTAGTCCTAAGCCTTTCTACCTTTAGGTGTAAGGCTGGTGGAGTTGAGTTTGGCATTGTAGTCTCCATGCTTTCCGATCTTGCGTTAGGTTTCTTGCACTTTCCAATGTCAATCCCTTCTTCTCGACTTCTTTCCTGATTTCATCTACCCACATAACTCTTGGTCTCCCTCTTTTGTTTTTCCCCTGCACTCTCGTTTCGAAGACTCGTTTTGTAAGCCTCTCGTTCGACATTCTACACACGTGCCCGAAAGTTGTCCTCCTACTATTTTTTCATTGATTGGTTCTAGTTTTAGTTTTGTCTAATTGTTTCGTTTCGTATTTTGTCTGTCCTCTTTCTGTTTGCTATTTTCCTCAGGAACCTCATTTCCATAGCATTGATTCTGGATTTTTGTCTCCCCGTCAATGTCCATGTCTCGCTGCTATACATGATTGTTGGTCTAACTACTGATTTAACGACTGCCGTTTTTACTTTTTCCGGTATCTCTTTTTTCCCAAAAAATGTTGTTTTCATAGTGTTAAATAAGCTTCCTGTTCGTCCCATTCTCTCGTTTATTTCCATGTCTTGTTTACCATTTGATTCGATTATTACTCCTAGGTATTTAAAATATTCCACTTGCTCTAGTTGTTTCCCGTCTAATTCTATTGCGTGTGTCTTCCTCGTATTTGAAATTATCATTGTTTTTGTTTTCTCTGTATTAATTTTCATATTTATGTTTGATAGTTCTTCTAGGATTTCAAGATTGTTCCGTAAGTCTTCTCTGTTTTCTGCTACCAATACCATGTCGTCTGCAAATAGTAGCTCCGATAGTTGAGTCTGTTTCATTTGCCAGTATCCTAATGTTAGTTTTCTCATTCTTCTCTTGGCTTTCTTTATCGCTTCATCCAGTACCACTGAGAATAGCAGTGGACTCAGCACGCATCCCTGTTTGACGCCTTGACTTATAGAAAATTTTCTGGATTCCTCGTTATTGGTTCTTACTGTATTTGTATTATTTTTGTACATATCCTCTATTACTTCTATTATGTGTCTGTCGACTCCCCTTTCTGTTAGTGTCTTCCAAACATCCTTTCTTCGTATTCTGTCAAACGCCTTTTCCAGGTCAATGAAGCACATATGTATCTCTCTATTCTTCTTGATTACCTTCTCACTTACTTGTATTAATGTGAATATTAGGTCTTGCGTGCTTCTGTCCTTCCTGAATCCACACTGTGTGTCTTCCATAGTTGTTTCTATTTGGGTTTTTATTCTTGTCTCTATTATTCTTGCGAATACCTTCCCAGGGATACTTGATATGGTGATTACTACCTTCTCACTTACTTGTCTTAATGTGAATATTAGGTCTTGCGTGCTTCTGTCCTTCCTGAATCCACACTGTGTGTCTTCCATAGTTGTTTCTATTTGGGTTTTTATTCTTGTCTCTATTATTCTTGCGAATACCTTCCCAGGGTTACTTGATATGGTGATACCTCGGTAATTATTACAGTTTCTCTTGTCTCCCTTTTTGTGTTGGTAATATAATGTCTTTCTTCCAGTCCTTTGGTAATTCTGCTCTATTTATGATATCATTCATTAGTTCTTTCATGCTATCCATTCCCCTCTGTCCCCATGAATTTTATCATTTCCGGGGTGATATGATCCTTGCCTGGTGCTTTGCCCAGTTTTACTCTTTCTATTGCTTTCTCTAATTCCTCTCTTGTTATGGATTCCACTTGTTGTTCTTCATTCCTTTCTTGTATCTCCCCTATGTTGTCCTTGTCTACATGAGTTAGCTCTTTGAAATGTTCTCTCCATCTTTCCATTATTTGTTTTTCTTCTGTTAGTACGTTTCGATTCTTGTCTTTTATATTCGGCGTAATGTGCTCTTTATTTTGTCTGAGTTGTTTTAATGTACCGTAGAAGAGTTTTTGGTTTTCCCTATAATTTTTTGTCATTTTTTGTCCAAATCTCTCCCATGACCTTTCCTTTCCTGCTTTCACCGCTATTTTAACCTCTTTCCTTTTTTATTTATATGCTTCGTAATCTTCCGGGTGTTTTGTGCTTAGGTATCTCTTCCATTTGTCTTTTTTGTTCTTTATTTTCTCTCGTAGTTCTTCCGTCCACCATTTTGTTCTCCTCATGTTAGTATTTGCTATTTTTGCTTTCCCGCAAGTTTCCTCAGCTGCTTTGATTATGCTGGTTTTTAGATATTCCCATTTTTTTCTATATTTGTATTTTTTGCCCTACCTTTCAAAGTATTATCTAATTTTTCTTGGAATTTCTTCTTATATATTTCCTCTTTTAATTTGTAACTTTTTATTTTTTAATTTACTACCTTTCTTCTCTTTTCTTCTTTTTCCTCTGTTGTTCTCATTCTCATTATTACTAGATGGTGGTCACTGCCAATCTCCGAGCCTCTTTTCACTTTCGTATCCTGTACTCTTTTCCATTTGTTGCTGCTTACCAAAAAGTAATCTATGATTGATTTTTCGTTTCTGCTGTCTTGTACTCTCGTGTATTTGTGTACTTCTTTATGTTTAAATTTTGTATTTGTTATAACTAGTTTGTTCTCCAAACATCTTTCTATTATTCTTTCACCATTTCTGTTTAGCATTTCTTCTCCTTCTTTTCCCATGCACTCCTCTATTCCGCTGTTGTTGTTTTCGACTCTACCGTTTAGATCTCCCATTACACTTATGTTTTCTTCCCCATTATCAATTTGCATTTGGAGCTCCTCGAAAAATTTATCTTTCTCTTCCTTTCTTGCATCTTCATTTACTCTGTAGGCTGTTATTATTGTTCATATTTCTTCGTCCATCAGTTTCATTTTCACCGATAATATTCTCTGGTTAACATATGTTTCTTCTATAACGTGTTGTAGTCTATTCGGAGCAATTATTATCCCGACTCCTTCTTTTGCTCTCTCTTTTGTATCCGCTCCTACCCAAAGTAACCAATATCCTTTGTGTATTTTCTTAAGACCTTTTCCTTTCATCGTCGTTTCTGTTATTCCTAGTATTTCTATTTTTTGTCTTATCATATCTTCTACCAGTTCTTCCTCTTTTCCATTGATGCTTCTCACATTCCATGTTCCCATTTTTATCACTCCTTTTTTCTGCAATCTAGCTTTCCCCTTCTTCCTATTTTCATCCTTGTTTACCTTTGCATCATCTTTTTCCCTATCGCTTTTCCCATTCATTGCCTTGGTCGTCATTGTTGTGGGTCCGGTCTCATTGTTTTCTTTTAGTTTTTTGGAGTCCCTTCCCCGATATTTCTGTGAGTTTGTATAAGTTTTTCTTTATTATGGTCCCATTTCCACTCCTTTCCATTAATCTCCAGTTTCGTATATCCTATCTTCGTAGTATTACCTTTGTCTTTTTCTTCTTTTGCCATTTTCCTAATTTTTTCTTGTATTTCCCTTTCCTTTCTTGTTAAATCTGATTCTATATACACCTTTTGTACCTGTAGATTTTTCAGTTTTCCTTTGTTTTTTAGTACACTCAGCTTATCCGTTAGGTTCTCCATTTCTGCTACAAAGATTTGGTCGCCGATCTTCACCGCTCCTCTCAGTTTGACCTCTAATTTCAGATTTCTTCCTATGAAGTGTTCTACTGACTCCGTTACAGGCTTTCCGTCGGTAGCATCTAGTGTTAGGCCTTTTAATACTATATTATTTCTCCATCTATCTTTTTCCAATTGTTATATTCTATTGTTTGCCATTTTTAAACCTTCTTCCAATTTTTCGATTTTTTCTTTCAGCTCCTTAATATATTCCATCGTTTCTTTTTGGTCTTTCCGTACGGTTCTTATTTCTGCCATCATTTCGTCATTTTTCCACATAACTTCCCGCATCATTTTTATCATCTCTTCATTTGTGTCGTTGCTTTTATTCGGTGTTCATCTCGTCAGGTTACTCTTTTCAAAATATAATTTATTTTCTTTATATTTTTTTCTTCTTAGATTCTTCGTCGCTACTATCAGATAGTTCTTCATTCTTTCTTCAATCCTTTCGGATTGTTCCTGTTCCGCCACTGGCCATTTTAAATTAAATGTTAAATGTTATCCTCAGCACTAATATAAATATTATTATTATACACTTAGAAGTTTATTTTTATTTCGCACAAGAACGCTTTTTAAGTTTAACGATTATCGATAACGATAACGCTAGGTCTTTTAAAAACCGGTGTTTTTATTGTGATAGGTTTCGAATCCGAAATTACCTTATCGCCAATACACCGGCCACACGACCTCTCGCTTTTCCTGCCAAACTCGAACCCAGTCAAAAAATTACGTTGCAATAATTCTACGGACGTCAAAAGCAAGAAAGGGTTATTTTATCAAGAATAACTAGAATAAAAAAAAAATAAAAAAACATTGCGAAAATTGTAAAACTGAATTGCAAAAACATTGCAGCCTTTTGCTTTTAAATATTTAGAATATCTTTTTCGCTATTGCCTGTGAAAAAGTTGTTTCATATTCGAAAAGCTGTCATTTTTCACATATTCAAAAAAACACTGTCTTACAATAATTTAGGAACGAAGTTAGTCACTTTTGTTTTTAGCTCATAGCTTGTTTGTTTATAACAATTAAGATACCCAATTAGTGGCATTTTAAAGATAAATGACTGAAGTTTAATTGAATAATTGAAAAAGATTTCTTTGAAGAAAGTCGTCATAAAATTAGCGGTACACTCTGTAGCTCTGGTTCTTGTTGGTGGATTTTGACGACTCTTTTTTAATTTGTTCATATAATCTTTTCGTACATTACGAATACGACTTTTGTTCATAAACGTATTGTTAAATTCATAATTTAAACGGTTTAAACAAATTTCAACAAAAAAAATTGAACGATATTGTTAGAACGATTTTTATTGGAAAACATAGGAATAGAACACTTACTCTTGAATTTAAAATAAATTATTGTAAATTTTAATAAAATTAAAATTATTCCTAATTTAATACATTATTTATGTACAACAATAAATCTTTATCAAACTACATGTTTGCCATATTTAAGTTATTGTAAATTTAACTGTAAATGATCAATTCCTATTGACAATTATGTTTTGTCAACAAAAATCGTCCTAAAACTGTCTTAAAACATTTAGTTCAACAATTTACAAGGTAAATTTATTAACAAAAGGTATATTCATAATGTAGGTACCTACGTAAAGAGTACAGACACATTATAAAAAGAAACGTCAAAATCCATCAACAAGAACCGGGGATATTCTACACCTCGAATTTTGGAGTTATATTTAATTTGTCGATATCGCTGATTAGAAAAAAGGGACAAACTTCATTAAGAAGCATCGCAGGAAAACTTTTTTTAAGCTTACCAACTTTTCGAATATAAAAATTAATTTCTCCCCTAGAAATTGCAAAAAAGTTATTAAAATTGTTTATAAGCAAAAAAATTGCAATGTTCTTGTTATTTAATGTTGTCTTATTTTTTAACTTTTTTTTAATTCTTTTGATAGGCTCTGACTTTGATAGACTGAAAATTAAAAATTTTAAATTTTTACAGTTTTCTAAGAAACACATTAGTAGTAAATAAATTCTACATATCCAACAATGAGTAAACATTCAAAATCGCAATTTTAAAGCAATAGTTACCTGCAAGTTCGTTCAAAAATAAAAATTCTTTACTTTTTACAAGTAGACCAAAGTTCTTAAAATGCTGGATTTTTGGCCTTCAATCATTAATAATTTAAAAACTTCATGCAGGAAAGATAGAGGTTTTGATATTGAGTACCATGAAACTTAATAACTTAACATGTAAGTGTATTAGAATTTGTTAGAATTATTTATTTATTATTTATTAGAATTACATATACAGTGCGTCCATAAAGTAACGCATAAATTCATTATTTCGTAAACCAGCTGCATTAATGAAAAATCCTGAAACGGGTCGATTTTTATTTTTAGATTCAGATTTTTTGGCATATATATGTCGTACTAGTGACGTCATCCATCTGGGCGCGATGACGTAATCGATGATTTTTTAAATGAGAATAGGGGTCATGTGATAGCTCATTTGAAAGGGTATTCAATTCTCTATTCACTAATATAAACAGTAACCTAAATATTTATACAAGGTGTAAAAAAAAAACATTTTTTTAATTAAAATAATTGAGACAAAAAGAAGAATGTACGTAATTTATTTAATTCAAAATACGTTTTACTGTTGTCAGAAAACAGGAAAAAAATGTTTATTTGAGAAATAAATATTGTTTTTTGCTTAAATTCAATGTTAAAGCTGCCACCCACCTGTCGCTTGGCAGTTTGAACATTTCGTTTAAGCGAAATGTTTATTTGTCAAATAAATTTTTTTTCTGTTTACTGACAGTAGTAAAATGTATTTTGAATTAAATAATTACATTATATTCTTCTTTTTGGCTCACTTAGTTTAATTAAAAAAATGTTTTTTGAACACACTGTATAAATAATTATGTTAATGTTTATATTATTGGATAGGGAATTGAATACCCTTTCAAATGAGCTATCATATGACCCCTATTCTTATTTAAAAAAATCATCGATTACGTCATCACGCCCAGATGGATGACGTCACTAGTATGATATATATGTAAAAAACCCGTAATTTAAAAATAAAAATCGACCTATTTCGGGAATTTTCATTAAAGTAAACGGTTTACGAGATAACGAATTTATGCGTTGCTTTATGGAATTTATGGCGAATTAGAATTTATTTTAAAATAATTTTATTTTGCAAGTTCAGTATTATTCACAATTGCTACCATCTGTCTTCTTTATGTATATTATCTTTATTCTATATCAGTTCCCACATTCTATTCAGAAATGAAAAATTTGGAATTTTGATTTATATTTAAGATAACAACAGTTTACCTTTTCGTTTGCTTACAATAGTGTCACAAGCGAGATTATAGATATAGAAGTCGTGTTGTATGATGATAAGTTTGTGGTTTTTGTTAACTTTTGTGAGGTGACATTTTTAATAGTAATATAATATATACAGTGTGGAAGGCACTTATGGAATAAAATTATTTTTGGCCTTGTTTCAAAATATTATAAAAAACGCTGAGACCCGTCGATTTTTAAATAAAAATGTGCAATATTCAAACATAAATTTAAATGTACAGGGTGATTCATGCAAGTCTAGCAGATTCATAAGCTTTATTTTTAATGGAGCACCCTGTATATTTTCATATTTTTAAAAGAAGCTTAACCCTGATTTCAACGAACTATATCATGTAGGGTCTATTATGAATAATATAGGGTAAAATTTTGAAATTATAAAGTATGTAAACCATTTATGGAATAAAACTGTTTGTGTTCTTATTTTAAAAAATTATAAAAAATACTGGAACACGTCAACTTTTAAATTCAAATGGGCGCTTTACAAACATAAATTTAAATATACAGGGTGATTCACCCAAGTACAGCATACTCCATGATCTTTAGTTTTAATGGATCACCTGTATATTTTTATGTTCTTAGAAGCTACTTCACAACCTCATCTCAAAACAGTGTATTATGTAGGGTCCATTATGAATAATACCAAGTGAAATTTTGATATTATTTATAAATTTCGTCAAGACCTTAAATACAAAGCCCAATATATTTTTTATACTTAGTTTAGAAAGTGTATGTCATTATTTAGCTAATTAAAAAAATAATACCATTATTTTTAAAGTATGATAAATTATCATTTTCAAAATTTTATGTAGTTATTTAATATCTTGAAAATTATAAAATTTTTTAAAATTTCACCCTGTGTTATTCATAATAGGTCCTACATAATACACCTTTTTGATATGAGGTTATTTAGCATATTCGAAAAATATAAAAATATATAGGGTGTTTCATTAAAATTAAAGTTCATGGACTATGCTAGACTTGCATGAATCACCCTGTATACTTAAATTTATGTTTAAACAGTGCATATTGGAATTTAAAAGTTGACGTGTCCTAGCGTTTTTTATAATTTTCTAAAATAAGGACACAAACAATTTTATTCCATAAGTGGTTTCCATACTTTATAATTTAAAAATTTCACCCTGTATTATTTATAATACACCCTAAGTGATATATTTCGATAAAATCAGGTTGGTAAGCAGCTTTTAAAAATATAAAAATATACAGGGTGTTCCATTAAAAATAAAGCTTATGGACTCTGCCAGACTTGCATGAATCACCCTGTACATTTAAATTTATATTTAAAGAGTACACATACATTTTGTTTAAAAATCGACGGGTCTCAGAGTTTTTAATTTTTTTTTAAAACAAGGACAGAAATAATTTTATTCTATAAGTGCCTTCCACCCTGTATAATAAAACGCAGTCACCTAGTTATGTATTTTACTACTAAAGACACTGAAGTAAAAATACTTATTCTTCTTTTTCTTCCTCCTTACAAGCAATTCTGTTTGTTGATTGACAAATTGGTACCTCTATGGAAGGTTGTCATTCCATCTTTTGTGCGGTCGGTCGATACTTCTTCTACCGATTGGTGATTTATCTATTGCTATTTGCCACACGTGTCTCCCTTATTCTGCTTATGTGGTTATTCCATTCTTTTTTTATTTAGTGTCCATTCGTTTATACACTGTACGTTACATTGTCTTCTAATCTAACGTCTCCACTCCTCTTTCGATCTCCCAGCGTATTTCCTTTTCTTTTCTTTATCGTACTGGTTGCCAGGAGAGCTCAGCGGCTAGTTTGGCGTCCAAAAATTGATAGACCATTTAGCGTTACCCAGGGTCCACCACGTGGAGGCGATCTATCACTACCATATCTATCACTCTAGTACCAGAAAATTGTAGCCAACATACAATTACCAACCCATCAAGACATACCAGACATCTCAAAAGAGCACCAGCGACTCAGGTCTAGAAATCCTCTAATCAGATCTGCCCGAACAATTGGTGATTCCTATGATATGCAAAGGCAATGGTCCACAAGATGGATGCCAACAATAGCAGCAGACTATATTCAGATATCCACCCCAACCCAGGGTTTCATCGGATCGGGTCTGCCCCGGCAGGGCCGCCGCTAAAGTGTTGGCCGCCCGTGTGCAACTTAATATTTGCCGCCCCCCTTCCAACACTTTCGACGTTTCAACATAGGTATTTTACTAGTATTTAAAAAATGTGCAGGAGACCATAACGCGTATAGAAATAATAATTGCTCTGATCTCGACGTTACTTTTAGACCTGGATCCCGCTTACCAAAAAAAGTTATTATTATTATGGCAATAATAATATACAGAAATGCAGGCTTCCACTAATATCTACATGTGTAAGTTGTTTACAAGACTACTTACAACATTCGGCATGCTTAATTGTTTACTAATATATTTAAATATATAGGCCTGGATCCCGCCTTACCAAAAAAAGTTGATCAATAGCTGAAAATATGTTAATAGCTTAACGGTGTCTAGTCGAACAAACTTTGATGAATGGGGACACTGGAACAGGGAAAGTTTTACTTGTGATACTTGTTTTACTTTTTCCAATATGATATAACTTCTAATTGATTTGTTACCATCTCATTAAACTCTCATGCAAAAATCAGACTGTTGTTTATCACCAACTGGGCATTTTAATGAGTGGAACACGAAGAACATGTCAAATGACAGGAATCATGTTGGTTAGTAATAGCAATCTGATTTTTGCCTGAGAGTTTAATGAAAGGGTAACAAATCAATTGGATGTTCTGTCCGACAAAATACATGGGACGTTTTCGTAATCTGACGTTCCAAATTTTTAAACTGTTCCACAATTAAAACTCCCCTGTTCCAGTGTTCCCGTACATCAAAGTTTGCCCGACTAGACACCGTTAAGCTCTTAACAAATTTTCAGCTTGCTATTAATCAACTTTTTTTTCGTACGCGGTATCCAGGCCTATTTCGTACGCTGAAATACAGTAGTGTGCAAAAGAAACGGACACACTACTATATGTTTATTATTATATTACAAACAAAATCGTTTATCAAAAGCGTGTCTAAAATCATCAACTTCCCAACTTAGACTGAACTATAACCCATCTATAACCATACATAAGCATAAAGGCACAATATTATAATAGAGCAAGCATCGACTAATATAATATAAATAATAAAAATTATTTTTTTAAACCATCGAGTAATAAAAAAGAATTTTTTATTAAATCCACAAGGAAAAGAAAATGTTTTTCCTGTTGTTGGCTGTATACCATCAATCACAAAAATTGGAGAAAATCCTTTGTAAAAGGTATAAATTTTTTATTAAAATCCCATTAAACGGCTACATCACAACAAAACGTTTTCGATTTTTATAAAAAATTATCATCAGTGTTAGATAAACTGGATGCTAGCTAAGCCACCCAGGAAAAATATCCGGGTAAAAACCCTTTAAATATAACATAGATGCGTTGAAAGTGCATACTTTAATAAAATTCCTTATGATGGTCACATGGCAACTAGGATAATGCCCTAAGGTAATGTATTGAATTTCCCAAAAAGTGGGATTCAGATTGAGTTGTTTACATTCCAATGACTTAATGGCAACTGATGAGTTGCCATAAGGCATTTTATTAAAGTATGCACTTTTAACGCATCTATATTATATTTAAAGGGTTTTTACCCGGATATTTTTTTTGGTGGCTCAGCTAGCATCCAGTTTATCTAACACTGATGATGATTTTTATAAAAATCGAAAACGTTTTGTTGTGATATAGCCCCTTAAAGGGATTTTAATAAAAATTTTATACCTTTTACAAAGGATTTTTTCCAATTTTAATTTTTTATTACTCAATGAGAGCAACTTAATAAGCACTTATCTAAATTCTCGGAAAGTATGCTATTGTCGTATCGTACTCTCTTAACGTTCAGAATTTGAAAAAATCGCGTATGAACCACGTAGATAAAAATATCAACGTCCGAAAGCCGCCAGCCACTTTGAATTAAAAAGCATTCCCGGCAGGGGTGTAGTCGCAAAAGCAGTAGGTACCGGAACGCTATGACTTTGTGATATTACTTGTCAGTACAGTGGTCAATTTTCCACGGGGTTTGAGGAACCCAAAAAAGCAGTACCAGAACGGCGTTCAGGTGCGTTCCGGCTCCGGCTCCACTACACCCCTGATTCCCGGAACTACTTTATGACTACAGCTGCAAAAGGACAGTTCATATAATAAATAACATTTTCTGGCATTTTTGTTTAGAATTTTCGGAATATTAGAGTTTATAGAAATATCTGAATCATTACTATTTAATTTTTTTAATTTATTTGCGTTTTAAAAAAAGTATTATCATCAGTGGCCTGCTTTTGGCCGCCCCTATAATCGGCCGCCCGTGTGCGATGCACACTTCGCACACATGGTAGCGGCGGCCCTGTGCCCCGGTTCACCTGGGCGAGGCTTAATCGCATACGTACCGGACATGGTAAATGTGCTGATTCTCTGTTCAAATGGGGTCGTGCGGAATGTCCACAGTACGATTGAGGATCACCTAGACAGACCATAAGTCATTGTGTTTCAGATTGCCTAAATCGTGCCTACCGTGGAAACCTCCAGGACTTTGTGGAATGCTCCCCAGAAGCAATTGATGGCTATGTAAATTGGACATTAATATTTAGGCTAAATAAATAAAATAAATAAAATAAAAATCGTATTTCCTGTAGTTATTCTCAGTACTCTCATCTCTGCCGTTACCAGTAGTGTTTGTGTTGTGGCTGTATCGGGTCTTGTTTCTGATGCATAATGTCATTATTGGTCTTACGCTGGCTTTATAAATTCTTGACTTCATCTCAGTGTTAATATGTCGATTTCGTCATGTACCTAGTGTTATTATGACATCCTGCCAGTCTATTTGCTTTTTGTACTTGATTTCCCACTTATCTAATAAAAAAATAATTAGGTACCTACCTATTCGAATAAACAAAAAAAAGGTACCTATTCGAATAAAATAAAAAGAAATGCAAACAAGATAGGTAAATATGCAAAATACTTTTTGTCGGTTTGGAAATGCATCATATAGTCAGTTCGCTAAACTCAGACACAAGTGGCCAGTAATTTTAGTAATTAATTTTGCCAATTTGGCAAAATTGGCAATAGAAAATTACTAAATAGTTAATAATTACTAAATAGTTAGTAATTTTGCCAAAATTTTGCCAATTTTGGCAACATTGGCAAAAAACAAAAAAAATACCGACTAAAATCATTAGCCAGTGGTGCCTGAGTTTAGCGAACCGACTATAGCACAGTTCTTATGGTAGATGATTACAAGGGCCTTTATAGTCCTTCTTCTTTACGTGCCAACTCGGCGACGGGTATTGGCAATCATCATGGCTGTTTTCCTTTGGTACTCCATTATTGCAGATTTCGCTTCTATTGTAGCCAGGTATTCTTTTGTTAACTCTTCTCACGACTTCCTTGTTTGTTACGTGGTTGGCTCCTGATATCTTCAATATTCTTCTATAGGTATGGCATACCTATCTACAGTTCGGATGCTTCTAGTTTCTAAGTTGTCGTCGCTTTAAGTGTCCATTTTTTTATTCTGTAGAGCAAAGTCGAGAAAATATAGCACCATGCTAACCTACCTCTCAAGTATAGACTGGATGGATACAATATAAATACCATGCTACCATTAAAAATGGAACCACATCGGATGAATAAAGAACGGTAAGATAAATAATGTAGAGTTCATCAGGGATGCATTTTGTTTTCCATATATATCTTCGACGCATGCTGAAGATGGTATTTTGTTTATACTTAGTTAATTGTTAAATTAGGGAGATATGCATGAGACGGCATACTGAGGATGGCCATGAGGATGACGGCTGAGATGGAATTCACGCATTTTTCTTAAACTATTTCAAATTTGGTCCCTAGTGTGACAGTTTTCAGTTCCTCAAGTTAGAATTTGTCAACATTGCTGAACTTATGCGTGTTAGTTTTGTTTTGATAGCAGTAGCCTTTGGAATGTTTAATAAGTAGGACAATATATTTATTGGCTTTTTTGTATCACATTATAATTCGCGAGTCTTTACACCTAAGTTAAGTTTTCAAATTTTGTGATGTTCTTTTACCTAATCGCTATCACTTATCACTTATTGCTTAAGAAAAATTAGGTTAAAAAAACGGTCTGATTTCAATGTTGCCTGAGATGGCATAGTAAGTAGGTGGATAAGATGGCATAGGAATGTCATCTCACCCTTATGCGTTTTTACACTGCATTACCTACCTAATTTTGTTATCTGATTGGAGTTTATCGATACAGTTATGGGTCGTTTTAAGAGGAATTCGAACCGACAAAATCGATTCCGTCGAAGTTGAGACAAATAACGAGGAAGATGCTGCTTGCATTTTTTGTAATGGCTTATTTTCATTATCTCGTTCTCGAGAAACCTGACTAAGATGCCAAATTTGTGGCAAGTAGTCATATTCCGAATGTGCCGGTGTACCCAAGACTGCAAAAAATTTATTTGTGACTTATGTCGAGATTAGTGCCTTTATTTCAAGGGTATGCCATCTTACCCACCCCACATGTATGTGGGTGAGATTACACATACACATGCAATACTTACTTTACATTTTATTTTTTCAGAAAAAAACTGTAACATGTACATTGTTAAAAAATAATGTTATATTTATGTAAATGGTCCTAGCACTCACTTTGAGTTTTATTACATGTTTAACTCTGTCAATTATCGATTACAAAACATTTAAAAAAAAGTATGCCGTCTCAGGCATACCTTCCCTTTGAGGTTCCTGTTTATTAAAAAAAAAATGTATCGGTACCTTCAAGCTCGACAACGTTCAACACAATTGTGTATTAGCAGTTGCCTATGTCGTAGATACTGAATTGAAGTCAGTTTCTTGATGTACATAATAATAGGTATAATAATAAATTTTATATTTTAAATAAATTAATGTTAATGTGTAGAAACGTTTCAAATGCGACAAATAATTATTTTAAACACCATTATATTTATAAAATATGCTAATTTACTACAGTTCAACCACATACTTAACTTGAAATTAACCTTCGATAGCTCAGTTGGTAGAGCGGTGGACTGTAGTGGAATTAAAATTTAGCTATCCATAGGTCGCTGGTTCAAATCCGGCTCGAAGGAACCTTTTTTGTTTTTTTTACAGAAATAATAATTGCTAATAATTTGTTGTTAAAAAGTAATCATACTTTCTAATTGATAAAGAAATGTGTTAAAACATTTGTTTTAATTTGTGTTATTTTCTGGGCTTTATATAACGGAACCTTTTTTGTTTTTTTTTACAGAAATAATAATTGCTAATAATTTGTTGTTAAAAAGTAATCATACTTTCTAATTGATAAAGAAATGTGTTAAAACATTTGTTTTAATTTGTGTTATTTTCTGGGCTTTATATAACGGCTTTTGTTTTAATAATTTTCATTTTCTATATACAGGGTGTTTCATTAAAAAATCATTTAACTATAGTCCCGGTTTAAAAATAAGATATGACCTAAAACGTTGAAGGTAAAATATACTTTTACTTTACGGTGTTCAGACTAATATAATATGCCAATCATTTAATGATTTTCATGTCCTGCAGAATCAGTGGCGTAGCTGACAGGCCCGCAGGGCCCACAAGGCGGGGTGGCCCCGACGTCAGGAGGGGCCCCTTAAAGCCTTCAAGCTTCCTACTTCTACTTTCTTTAAATTAGGGACCAAAACATATTTTCCTAATAAGCATCAAAATTGGGAATTTGGAAGGAAGTAATGAAGCGGATAATTGACGTAACTGTTACCCTTCCGGGTGCAATTTAGCGTTTCGTGGACATGTTGGTAGTTTAGATGAAAGCGAATCCCAAAAAGGTAATTTTTTGTCGGTGGCTTTTTTACTAGGTCAATATGATCCTGTTTCAGCTAAATTAATCGATAAAAACAATAACTTGAGCCCCCAAATACAAAACGAAGTTATAAATTTGCTGGCCCAAGAAACTGAAAACAAATTGATCAATTTAATTAAAAAAAGGTGTTTTTATTCAATCATTCTTGATACCACTCAAGATATTTCAAAACACGATCAGCTTAGTTTTGTTTTGTTTTCCGTTATGTACAACTAACTTGCAATGAAAATAACTTACCATTTACCTTCCAAAGCAGAAGATGTTGAAAATGTTTTGGGATTTATTCGCATTTTGGACCAAAGTGCAGGCGGTCTTGTAAATAAAATTTTAAAATTAATATGTACAATCAAAGCACCTTTCCGTACACAACTGCAGAGCAAAGGGGTATGCTAGAGCAAGCGATATGAGTGGTGTACGTATATTCAGGCGTACAAAGGTGCATAACTGACATTGAAAAAACAGCTTTCTATGTTCATTGTACATCCCATAATCTGAACCTAGTGTTGAATGATGCCGTTGCTGGTGTACAGGAGTTAGGGATGGACTTTAGCCGAGCCGAGCTTTTGACAATTTCGAGCCGGATGGAACTTATTCCATATTTTACGAACACATATGTAGATATATTAAAACATACATATTTTGTAGTCTGAATTACTTATTCTCAAAAAAAAAGTATCAGTTGTAGCAGAAATAAATGAATTAAAAAAAGTATTAAGCATTAGCTAAAATATTGACAAGCTCTTTGAGGAAAGCTCAGCCCGTTTCGAATTCAGCTCGGCTCGTCTCGCAAGAGACAAGCCGGCTTGAGCTCGAAGTTCGGCTTGTCAAACGAGCCGAACCGAGCTAAGCTCGAGTTTGTGACCGTCCCTAACAAGAGTTGGTTTTTTTACGATATGATTAAGAGATAATGTTTTTTAGCGCAAGTATTAAAAGATGGGATGTACTATGTACTATTATGACTTTGGATTCATCGCGTTTGCCAACACTTAAAAGGTTATTTGAAAACCGGTGGTCATCCAGACAAGATGCTGTTACGACTTTGCGTCGAGCTTTCCGACAAGTAATGAAATATTTAACGAAAATTTCATTGCTATATAAAAAAACGATGAAAAATTAGAAGCTAATCCATTATTAGAGCATATGAATAATTTTGAATTTGCTGTTAACATTACAATTCAATCTAAAATACTCAACTTAATCTAACATCAAAACTTTTGCATTCTGAAAAGGCAGAGTTAACGGTCGACCTTCAACTTTTTGAAAAAACTCATACTAATCTTCGAGAAATGAGAAATTCGTTTTCCGAAACTTTAGCAGAAGCGGCAGGAATAGCAGAATAGTCGGGCATTATACCAAAACTTAAAAATAAATGGATAAAACGTATAAAAAAAATTTTACGATGAGCTCAGCTGCGATGAAAAAATAACTTTTTGCACGATTGATCATTTTTGACTGTTTACCGTGACAGATTTTACGTCAGTAGGTGACATTTACTAGCAACTCGACGGTAAGTAATCCAACTCGACGGTAAGTACTCCAACTCGACGGTAAGTAATTCACTTACCGTCGAGTTAAAAAATCTCTTACTTTTAATTAATTTTTTGAAAGAATAAAGAAAACTAACGAATTATTTATTAATATTGAAACTTATGGTACAATTTGTTAAATTGTTTAATGAAATCCCACTTGTTTGGGCTGTGGTTTCACTTCTAACAGAAACTCCTGCAGAATCGCATACATTAGTAGTATCCAACATTTTTTCTCTTCAAATACGCGATCAAAGTTGAAAACTTGGAAATATCAATGCCATCATAAAGAAAAACGGTGGATTTAATCATTGAATATTCTGCCCAGAGGCTTGAAGGAGCTTTCAACTGCATATGTCTTTGAACGAAATATGCCAATAGAGTCTTTTCTTCGATGCTTAAATTCTTGCCTTCGCACCATTTTTTAAAACTTTGGTAGATATTTTGATAAGGGATTTTGGATTTTTCGGGAATAATTACGGAACATCCTTCTTCCCAAGCCCGTTCAATTTCTTCAAATTCACTTTCGCTCATATTTTAATTTATAATAATCAAAATTGTACTTAAAATTATTGACAACTAAATAAAAACTCAATTCTCCATTGTTGTTATGCACCCTAGTTACTACCTAACAACCAAAGTATCTATCTTGATAAAATGAATGAAACTAGTCAATATGACGAAAATGTTTAATTTTATAATTTATAATGGTATCAATCGTACAAAAAACGTTATAAGCATGTCGAACGTTAAGGGTAACCGATCTCAGACAATAATTGAAGTCGTCGCGCCTCTCCTCCTCCAAACAATTGTCTTCGATCGGTATAAAACCCTTATAGGTCTGGATCCCGCGTATGAAAAAAAAGTTGATTAATAGCAAGCTGAAAATTTGTTAATAGCTTAAGGGTGTCTAGTCGGATAAACTTTGATATATGGGAACACTGGAACAGGAGCAGTTTTAACCGTGGAACAGGTTAAAAATTTGGAACGGTCACACCACGAAAACGGCACATTTATTTTGTCCGACAGAACAGACTTAAACTCTCCGAACAGAGATTAAACTCTCATGCAAAAATCAGACTGCTATTTATCACCTGTCATAATTCCTGTCATTTGACATATTCTACATGTTCCACTCATTAAAACGCCCATTTGGTGATAAATAGCAGTCTGATTTTTGCGTGAGAGTTTAATCTCTGTCCGAAGAGTTTAAGTCTTTTCTGTCGGACAAAATAAATGTGCCGTTTTCGTGGTGTGACCGTTCCAAATTTTTAACCTGTTCCACAATTAAAACTGCCCCTGTTCCAGTGTTCCCATATATCAAAGTTTATCCGACTACACACCCTTAAGCTATTAACAAATTTTCAGCTTGCTATTAATCAACTTTTTTTTCATACGCGGGATCCAGACCTATTACCGTTCTCCATACTTAATATACTATATAGTAAAAAAAGTTTTGAAGTTAATGTTTTAAATGTAAATTTAGATATAATATTGCAACAACTTACTACATAATAGGTTTTTCGGATTAAGAGGCATGTATAATAGGTTTTCACGTCTATTCCCAAAAATCGATTAACACTAACGGATGAAGACTTATTAAAGAAAGGCCAAATATTGCCCTTTACACATATTTTAGTAATTATACTGTAATTTGGTGCAACGGCGTAATCAGGATGATCCTAAGGGGGGTGGTTACAACTACTGGATGGTCTCTGGGGGTATGGAATAGTAATGGTGTTAAGCTCAAAGTACATCCAAATGGGGTGGGGTTATAACCCCCAACCCCCCCTGGATACGCCTATAATTGTGTGGTTATGTTTATAATAAGGGGGCCCACAAAAATTGTCGCGGGGGGCCCCCAATCTTCAGCTACGCCACTGTGCAGAATGATTATGTATAATAATAGTAAGTAACAGGGTAGGTACTTAAATAATGCTAAGAAATGTTCTAACTATTACCACAAATATAGGAAGGGTTAGCTCAGTATCTTAAAAACTTTGATCCCCACGTCCCCACCGGAGGTCCTTTATGATTTACTTTCAGGGACCAATTTTTTAAGCGAAAAATTATGGGTTCTATAAGATATAATGGATAACGGAGAAATGATAAAAGTAAACGGATGGAGAAATGATTGAGACACGATAAGTACCGTCTACAGCAATTGATTATCCAGGGCAAAATAAACAGTAAGCGGAGGCCAGGCAGGAGAAGACACTCGTGGCTCCAAAATCTGCGAAAGTGCCGTAAGCAAGATCAGGATTGCCATGATAATAGCCAACGTTCCCAATGGACAGAGCACTTGAAGAAGAAGAAGAGTACTATGAACTAAGAGACATAATGAAGGAAGAAGATATAGTTCAATTTATTAATGCACAGAGGCTGAGCTAGGACACATAGAGAGAAGGAAAAACGACCTACTGAAGAAGGTCACCAGATGGAAGCCAGAATCTGAAAGACCAAGGGGAAGCCCCAGAGAGAGATGGGAGGATCAGGTCATGAGGGACATCAAAATCCTAAACGTGAGAAACTGGAGGAAACTATGCACATATCGAAATTAGTGGAAGAAAATTGTAATGTAACACAAGCCAAATCATACAAAAAAACTTTGGAAATACACAAAAAGGTTGCAGAGTGATTTACACTCAATAAGCGAAACAGACAGCTCTAAGTTAAAACGGCACATATTCCATCCGGAAAAAAAAATTGATATAATGATGAATATCAATATCAATATCAGCCATGATAATATCAATATAATTAAAATATCAACCTCATGAATAGATACACCCAGAGCCTATTTTACTTCAAATCAGGCCCGAGACACTACATAATTTTCGGGCCCCAACAAAAATTTAATAGTGATAATAATAATAATAATAACTTTTTTAAATGTATTAATTATTTTATAGAAATATAGTTACACGAGAGATTTAAACTTTTACTAACAATAAATAAATTACATTTAAATAATTAAACATTGTTTAATTGCTTAAAGTGCAAAAACTACCGTGGAATTTCTCTACTATGTACAGCATATAAAGTCCTCACGTAAAAGTATATTGTAAATCAGCGGCTCCATCCACTAGCAGAATATATTATTGGAGACTTCAGACGTGGAAGATCGATAATGGACCAAATATTTACAGTCAAGCAAGTCTTGAGCAAATCATGGGAACACGACATAGATGTTCACAACATGTTTGTAGAATTCAAACAGGCATACAACTCAGTCAAAAGGAAGAGGCTATGACTATACTTTATATTGGCTGAATTGGCAATATCACCCAAGCTAATTAGACGCATTAAAGCCACAATGGATGAAGATGAAACTCAGGCATGTGTAGGAGTACAAAACCACCGGAGAGACTTTTTAAAATCTCGCAGGGATTGAAGCAGGGAGATGGGCTGGCCCCAACATTGTTTAACCTGGCACTGTAGTATGCGGTTAGGTGAATGCAAACGAGGAAATCTACTGACCAACAGAACCGTTCAACTGGTCGCTTATGCCGATGATATTAATATTATGAGTAAAACATCAACAGGGGCACAGGAAACATACGCAGAGTTAAAAACGAAAACGAAAAGGCTATAGGTCTGGATACAGAAAAAACTAAAACATTGATACAGACGGGAATCAAATTTGTTTATATATATTTAATATTATAGTCCTACAAATCATTATACATGAAGATGGCATTGAAACGGTTGGAAAGTTTACATTCCTGGGAGTAGAAATACATGTAGACGGATCAGAGGATGGAGAAATACGGAACTTATTTTGCCCTCTCCCATAATATGTTATAATATATATGATATTTCGGTCTAAAAGTGTCCAACGAAATACAAAGTTGAGAATCTGCAAAACCTTAATTTGACCAATAGCATGCTATGGCAAGTGAAGCATGGGTCCTGAAAGAAACATCCAAAAGAAACTCGACACATTCGAAAGGAAAGTACTGAGGAGAATACTAGGACCTGTGATCTGTGAGGGAAAACGGAATCTTCAGGATTCGATACAACAACGAGCTTTATCAACTTTATAAGGAAACACCCCTGTCAGATTTCATTATAATAAAAAGATTGCAATGGGCCAGACACGTGATAAGAATGGGAGAAGATAGTCTACCAAAAAGAGCAATGAACACTAAGATACAGGGAAAGGGATCGGTTGGAAAACCAAGAAAGCGCTGGGAAGACACGCAGTAAGCAGCGGTGCACAAGCATTTTTAGGAGTCCGTATATGAAGAAGAGCAGCGACAGATAAACAAGGGTGGAGGCAAAAAATAAAGGAGGTCAAGGCTCAATTTGGGCTGTAGTGCCGTAGAAGAAGAAGAAGAACAGGATGGGAGGCCGAACTTCCGTTTTGCGCACTGTTGTGGGGTGTAAAATATGATAATATTGCATTTTTTGTGCCTGCCATTCCTGTTCTCTTTTTTGCTTTTTTGTTTTTCACTGCCACTTAAATGTTTGTAATAGGGCTGGTCACAAGCTCAAGCTTAACTCGGGTCGAGTTCAAGCCGGTTCGTTTCTTACGACCCGAGCTTCAAGCCGAGCTCAATTTTTTGTGGGCTGAGCCGAGCTGAATTGGAAACGAGCCTAGCTTTCCTTAACGAGCCTAATATTTTAGCTAATACTCTAATACTTTTTCTAATTCATTTATTTCTGCTACGACTGATACTTTTGTTTGAGAATAAGTAATTCAGACTACAAATATGTATTTTCAATGTACAGTGTGCCTGTAAAGTATGGAATAAATTGGATATCTCCTAAACTAAATGCCTTCTGAAGAAAGTCTAAAACAAGTCGATTTTTCATTTTAACTACATGTTTTTATTTTAAGTTTTTTTTTCATTTTAGTATTTAAATAACAATATCTCATATTAAACACAAAATTTTTCAAACACCACAGTAATAATTATAAAAAGTAGTTCAATACAACTGAAGATATTGTAATTGACCGATTCACACCCCAGCCATTTTCGGGTGGATGTCTAAATTTAGATATAACGGGTTTCACTGTTGGTAACGTTATTTGCTTATTATTGGGGTTGCAATGCAGTGCACTATAAAGTAAACTTAAAAATAACAATAAAACCATTTAAAGCTATAGGTACTGGTGTATCCTTTAGGTAATCGACATACCTATATAAAAATTGTCAGTAACATAAAGGTTAAAAAGGATCGTACTCTGTAAGTAGGTTTAAAATGCTTAAGTACACTGAAATATTGTACATAATATCAATGACCACCATTTATTGATTTTTTTTACATTGATTCCTCATTTATTATTTCCTGTTCGTAAAATGAAATAATTTTGAAAATGTATTTTATTTTTTCAATAAAAATATTCTTTCAGTGATCTTTTGAGGCCCCATTAAAATGCGGGCCCGAGACAGGGGCCTCATGGGCCTAGTGGTAAAATAGGCCCTGGATACAGCTACAGTATCAGTATAACTACTGTATATTAAGTTGCATAAAATTTATAACTCGTTAAATAATATTTATGGCCAAATAATATTGAAGGTATTTTATATCAAAAATGTCCGCAAAAAGAATAAAAACGTATTACGTCCTCTTACTGCTAAATGGTCATTACGAACAATAAATATGCCCATATAAGGCAATAAAATGGCAATATCTAGTGACGCGTTTCAATAAAACTAAAATTTTATTATTATTCCGGATCCTAAATGCTGCCACAACAGGACAGGTAGCCACATATTTCGGGTGCCAACAATTTCTTTCTCTTATTCTTATTAAATTTATGATAAAATTTAACTGAATTTTTTTTATATTTCTAGTGCTACCGGTTTTAGTTAAATGAAAAATATGCTGTTCATTGAATTATTAAAAAATAGATTTTTTTAAAAACTAATTAGTATACCTATATGTAACATTACTTATTAATTTTATTAATTGGTAGGCAACAATATAGGTTTATCTAGAAACAAGATGATATTGCATCCTTTTTGCATCCAAACTTTTTGCATTCGATTTGTAAGAGCCTAAGGCTAAGGAAACTTTGTGAACAAAAATTATGATGACGAAATAACAGCTGCATAATTGAACAAGAAAAATGCATTTTTCAAAGGCATTTCGAAGTATCTAAATTTGTAATTCGGAAATAATTCAAGGAGATTAGTTCAATTTTGCTACGTGGGGGTTTTTGGGCTGGCTGAACATTAATATCATGACTGCGATGGTATTTCAAACATCTGGTGCCCATAATGGACCTCGTCTGGAGTTTTATTTATGGAAATTCGATAAAAGATCAGTGCAAATTCATTATGCAGTTCTTGGGGACGCTGATCACGAGTATCATGACTGGTGACCAGGACGGGACGTCTTCTAAAGTTTTGTGAAAAATAGACACAAAATCAGTAAGTAAAGTAGTTAATTAGGGGTTTTTGGGGACGCCTATCACGAATACCATAGCTGCGATGGTCTCCCACGTACCTACTTGGTGATCAGGACTCAGGACAGGCCTTGTCTCCTGTAGTTTCTTAGAAATTCGATATTCGGTTTTTGGAATCGCTGTATACAAATATTATGTCACCAATGGTTTCCGAGACACCTGTTTCCCAGAACTCGTCTACAGTAGTATTATGGAAATTTGATAAAAAATTAATTGCTCCTGCTTATCAGGTGCCTCGGAGAACATAGCCGACGTGATATTCGTGTTAAGCAATTCCAAATACCTTAGAGTAACGACTTTGCACTGATTGTGTATCGATTTTCTCCAAAACTCTAGGGGACGAGGGTCGTCCTGGTCACCATGTTCGTCGGAGACCATCGCCGTCATGATATTCGTGATCGGCGTCCGAAAAGAGTCCCCTTGTATTAAGTTTGGACTGATTTTGTTTCGAATTTTGTATCGAGAGGCACTGGTGGAGACGCCGACATATTAGTGTTCAGAACCTCAAAATCCCCGATTACCAACTTGAGGCCCTATTTTTGTATTATTTAATTTTCACAAAACTCACACACGAGGCCGTTTCGGTCACCATTTGCGTCAGAGACCATTGCCGTCATAATATTCATGATCAGCGTCCCCAAAAAGTCCGTGAGTAATTAGTTTGCACTGATTTTCTATCGAATTTACATAAAACTCCAAATGAGACTACTTAGGTGCCTCAAAGGGGCACTGGTGGAGAGTGGAAAGGCCCGCCGACATATTAATATTCAGCGATCCCAAAAAAACCCCGATTAATGTCTTTGGATTCTGATTTTATATATGCTATTTTCATTTCGATATCACCACTTTAGATCACAAAATTCCCTAACGCTCTTACGAATTGGATGCAATAAATCTCATCGAGATTCATATAACTGAAAAGAATTGGTAGGTATTGGGCTTTTTACTGCTTTATTGCCTCGCCTACATATAATAAAACAAATTGAATTGATATATCATAATAGGGAACTTGCATAAAATTTTAAATTCGAAAAAAATGTTATAAATCACAACAGGACATAATTTAAAACGTGTATCAAAAATAAAAAAGTTGTTTTTGTGTTCTGTTTGGACCCTAAAGACGATTCAAAATTCAAATTAAAGCAGCTAGCCCAAAACGCGTCGTGACGTAATATGGTTAATGTTTACATTCTTCACCAACAAAGTAAACAAAATTGTATATAATTTTAAATTAGACATTATAAACATCAGTAGAAAATACAGTTATGTGAGGTCACAAGTTTTTTTGATCGTTTGAACTATTCATAGACAACTTGTACTTTTACAAAATGGTTTTATTTTGATCCTTCTTTCCTTTCCTTAAAAAACTGTATCAAACTCCAGTCTCAACAAACTGGTATATATTATTACAATGACATAAGATAAATGTCATTAGAATATAAATATGTTTCCCTTATTCCGCAACGATGAGCTGGCCAAATACCCAAGTAGATGGAGACCAATAAACTAAAGAAGGAGAAGAAGAATATACCTAAATATAGCCATAAATATAACCAGATAACCATCTAGTAAAACTATGTGACGTCACGGGTCGTATTTGTATTTCTAAGTTATTATGAGTTTTTGAAGCGTGAAATTTTGAAAATCTCGTTTTTAAACAAAACTGAACATTATCATGTAATAAAAAATTCCCATTATCATAAGCCTCAAGCCGAAAATTAGATTTTTCGATATTGAGATCGATTATCTTGAAGATGGTTCAAGATATCGATATGGCGATTTCAGATTTGGATTCGGGAGACAAACGTTCGTTTATCTTCGTTTATCGAATGGTTTCTTTATTGAAGGCACAATTAGTGTACCGTTAGTGGAGAACGTAACAAATGTTTGTATATTTTGTTTTATCTTTTTTCATATTTTTCTGATTTATTTTAAAAGAAAAATTGTTTGGTTAACCAGAAAAGTTGTTATAAGTTGTTGTTATAGCCCATGTTGTGAAACCGCTCCCGTATGAGAAAGTTACTGATTCGGTTTCTTTGCGGATTCCTATTCAAAAATATATCTCTTAAACAAATTTGAAGGGTACCGGTCGAAATATATCGGATAATTTATTCAATTCATTATTGCTAAATATTTGCTAATTAAGGGGAAAGGCGCAAAATGTCACCTATCAAAACTTTTGAAGTGTTTTAAATGTAATCGTTTTTTTCAAATCCTGAGAAAACTAATAAATATTTTTGAAAAATTTAAACGCAGAATGAAAGATTATATTATTACGGAGGGCAGAAAGTTCCTGAATACTTCTATAATGTTTATTTCAATAAGTTACAGTGTTGAAAATAAAAGAGAAAACTTAGTGTGATTTTTAATTGCAAATATTTCATTCAAAAGAAACTTTTTATTTATTCTGTGGGACTTTCGGCCCTCGGTAATATCATAATCTTTCATTCTGCGTTTATATTTTTCAAAAATACTTTTTAGTTTTCTCAGGATTCGAAAAAAATGAATTCATTTAAAACACACTGAAAATTTTGACAGGCGACATTTTGCGCATTTCCCCTAGAGCAAAGAGCAGCGGAGAGACGCCGCGGCGGCGGCGCGGTGATGTCGAGTGAACGCGCATAATTAACAATTAAAAACAATGGTCCAAATTAAGACAAAGCCCCGATTACTCATCATAATCTTGAAACTTCAATTTAGCCACTTAGAAACCTCGAAAGTTCGATAGCTCTTGAAAAATATAACTGAGAATATAATAATATAATATAATAACTTCTGAAAAAATAACAATAGAGTTTTTTGTTTAAAATAACCTAAAAAACCTAAAAATACTTTTCGGGTCAAAACAGGTGATGTTTTAAATTCGTTTAAAAGAATTGTTTAAATAATTTCTGCCCAAAAATTTCACCCAGCACCCCTCTGATATGTTTAAAGGGGCAGTGGCAACGCGTGACTTTTTCTAAAGTGTTACCAAAACCAGATGTAAAAAAATCTTATTTAAAAAATATATTTTGTTTCCAATATAAGTACCTTCCAAATATAAGTTTTTGTTTCCAATCCTGTGGGATAAAATTAAACAAATCACTATTCCCAAATTATATGTAATAGGTATAACATTAAACAAGAAACAAACTAACCAGATTATTCTACTATAAAATTAACACAAAAAACGAACAAGTAGGAAAAAGAAGAATATATTTTGAAAACTATTGTTTATATTTTATGTCTTCCATTTTTAATAATCTTCTTTTTTTTTCAAAGATATTCAATTAGGGAAAATGACTTTTCAGGTAGTTGATCAATTACGCAGCGACACCCTTACATGTTAAAGAACAAGATTGCAGTGGCTGGGTCATATTGAAAGAATGCCAGAAGGAAGAACACCAAAGTCAATAGCTTGGAAGACACCATGCTATAAGAAAAAGAAGGGGAGACCTAGAAGACTATGGCGACAAGCGGTTATAGCGTATTTGGAAGAAAAGTATGTTCCAAATTGGAGAACCATATCACTTAACTGAAAAAAATGAAAATAAGTAACCGAGCTCTGGGCCTAAATGGCCTGTTTCAAAGCTCTATATACACTCACCGGCACAAAATTCCGCCACCCAAAATTTTTGATTAAGTTTGACAATCTATAAGTTTCTTATTTGTTCTCCGATTTTCAAGATTCTTCCGTCAGTTTGTAGGTAGATGTATTGATGTTGTTTGTTATTATTCCGGTAACAAAAATTTTTTGCTCAGTAGGCATTATACGAGGGTAAATCGAAGAGGTGTATTTTCTCCTAACTCTAAAAAAAACTGTGAAAAAATTGAAGGGCTGATTTTGATTAATACTCCTTTTGTATTATCCTGGAGGTACCACTAAGGTTTTGGTTTTTGAATTATCCGAATAAATCTTTTCTTGTAAGAGCTGTAAATAAAAACACTGCTTTGAAGGCTTTTTTAATTCAAAATATCAAACGCACTAGAATTAACAAAACAAAATTACCAGAGAACGGCAGTTCTCGCCAGTGGCGCACACCCCCTACACGCGACCCTATATATACACTAAATTTTCGATTTTCTAAATCTGACTAAATTGAAAATTGGACCAACTTCCATCTTAAAGTTCAGGAAAAGACTCACCCATTCATATGCCAATCATCCATTTTGGTCCAAGGGTATGGATTTTACGGCCCTTCCTATTTAGGGTCTGTTTTTCGTTCTCGTCGCCAAAACTCTCAAAAACTTTGAAAATTTAACACCGACCTTTACGGCTTCTAATAGAAGCGATCATTACCTTTCCAACGCATGTCTAATTTTGAAAATCGGTTATACCGTTCAAAAGTTACCGAGCTCAGAAATATGAGTCAATTTTTATTTAAAAAAGGGAAAATGTTTGTGGATATGTATGTACCTATGTATGTGTGTGGAAAAGTTAAACCTATCTGAATTTTTTTTTCTGTGTTTGAAGAGGGGGTGAGGGCCGATTAAGAACCGGTGTAGTTTGTGAGTTTTGACTACCCATAAGCCAGCTATAGGACTTGGTAGGTACAAAACGGCATATTTTTTGGCGGTATATATCTTTGGTTCAAGAGGAGACAGGAGAACAGTAAATACAACAAATCAATAGCGTTGAGTTAAGCTTTCAAATGGTGTCTAAGCTGTCAGGATCAGACATACACACGGCTCAGTATAGCCAAAAAACTGAAAAACTAAACTTTGAAAATTTTGGTTTTTCGACAATTACTCAAAATTTCAACCTACGAATTACGCCAATAACTGAGCGTTTGTAGAAGGACTCTAGACAAATCTAATGGTGTATACCTGATATCCGGGAAAATTCGAATTTTTAAGGTATAGGCTTCATAAATATGATCAAATCTGTTTCTTATGAAAAAAACGGTTTTTCAAGATCAATAATTCCTGTAATACCTTCAGTTGTCATACTTGACCTTAAATGCATAACGTCTTGTCAATACGTTTCAAACTCATGTTTAGTGAACAAAATCGGTTAAGCCGTTTAGAAGTTATTAAGCTACAAAAGTATAATCCAATTAACTATTATTCCCTAAATGGTTTATGTAGTTGTAGTGGTTACGACGCTAATTTGATCTGGCAACGGGCAATCCGAGTTCATTTACCGGCCATCTCAATATTTTTTTTAATCTATTTCGAATAGAAAAAAATCTAGTGTACATTCGATGAACACTAGATCATTTGGGAGATAATGCGACAAAGGCGACCATTTATAAAGCTTAACGTGTAATCGAGAAACATTGCTTTCAACTTTATACATTTAATTTATAAATAACTTTGAAAAACTCCTGATACAAGAATAAAAAACCGCTAAACGCCGTAAAAATGAGTGGCGCATACAATATTCCAGCTACAAAAGATATGATATGATTATTACGTGGCGCGAAAATGTATTTTCATTTTGATGCAAAACAAAATTCTAGTTTTATAAATTTGAAGTAAACGCGCCACATAAGAGTTTCAAAATTCAAACTGTATCAAAGTTACTCTTTTGTGGCGCGTTTTACTTCAAATTGGGCAAATATTATGAAAATGTTTTTTAAAATAAAACTAGAATTTTGTTTTGCATCAAAATGAAAATTAGTTCAGAGAAATAGGGAAAAAAAAATATCGTGTTGGTGACACATCCCCCTCCAGGCTGAAACCAAATTTTTCGAGTAATATGGTCATCTATAATAATAACCTATATGTTTCCTGCAGCCGAGTTTGATGATATACATAGTTATAAACAAATGAAGATCAAAAAACGGTAAATTTTCGCTTTTTTCGTCTCATACTAAAAAATTGGGCATTTTAAACAAATTTGAGAGCAATAAACTCATAAACCGTATAAAAAACTTCAATATGGTGTTCGCTGAATATGTCTATCCTTATTGGTTACTTAGAAAATTGCCAAATAAATCATAAATTTTGAGTTTTTATAAATACTCATAACTTATGTAAAAATTAACTTAGAACATTCTTATTACATGGAATGCTGAGACTTATGGTGCTTAAATTACACCCTAAATTCCAAAGCAATTGGTCAAATAGTTTAAAAGTTATTTAATTTGTTTATCCAAAATTAATTTTTTTTGCAACACTGTAAGTCAGAAAATGATGAAGTTACAGTAATATTTTGGATAGTTTATGAAAGAAGAAAATTTACAGTATTAATTTAATTTAAAAAAAATGACAAAAAATAATTATAGATATTGCAAAATAATTTTGCAAAAACATGTGAATTAAAAAAATGGGGGGGCTAACTTTGTCCCTAAATGTCCTAGAACAGTTGTTTTTCTTTCTAAATGTGTATAAAAATTCAGTCTTTCTAAATATGAAAAAATAATTTTTCTACGGGTAACGGTTAAAAAGTTATTCTAATTGTTTATAAGTAAGCAAAAAATGGACATGTTTTTGCAAAATAATTTTACACTGTTTAAAATTATTTTTTGTCATTTATTTTTAATTAAGGTAATAGTATAAATGTTCTTCTTTCATAAACTGTCCGAAGTATTATTGTAACCTCATAATTTTCTGACTTATAGTGTTGCAAAAAAATGAATTTGGGAAAAATAAATTAAATAACTTTTAAACTATTTGACCAATTGCTTTGAAATTTAAAATATAATTTAAGTACAAGAAGTCTCGGCATTCCGCGTAATAAGAAGATTCTAAGTTAATTTTTACCTAAGTTACGAATATTTATAAAAACTCAATATTTATGATTTATTTTGCAATTTTCTAAGCAACCAATAAGGTTGGACATATTCAGCGAATGCCATATTGAAGTTTTTTATACGATTTATGAGTTTCTTACTCTCAAATTTGTTTAAAGTGCTTAACTTTTTGGTAATAGACGAAAAAAGCGATAATTTACCGTTTTTCGATCTTCATTTGTTTATAACTATGTATATCATCAAAATCGGCTGCAGGAAACATATAGGTTAATAATATAGATGTCCATACTACTCAAAAAATTTGGTTTCGGCCTGGAGGGGGATGTGTCACGAGAAAAACCTTATTTCTCTGGACTAAATACATGTTTGCGCCACGTAATATTCATATCAGATCTTTTGTAGCTGGAATATTGTATGCGCCACTCATTTTTACGGCGTTTAGCGGTTTTTATTCTTGTAAAATTAACAACAAAACAAAACAATTCAATAGCTGTTATGTCCACCTCTTGCAGTAACGACTGCTCATCTGTTTGTCATCGAATAAAGATGTGTTATCCTTGCCTGGGGAATACCCCGATATTCTTCTACCAAGGCCATAACTGTACTAAATTTTATGGAGGCCTAGGATGACGGAGAATAGTTTTTTTTAAGTCATCCCATAAATTCTCAATAGGATTGAGATCTGGGCTGCATGCGGGCCGTTCCAAACCTTTTAATCCAACCTCTATTTTATAAGTCCATCAGTGATTTTATTTACAAAAAATGGTACAGCTCTTACAAGAAAAGAGATCTTCGGATAATTAAAAAAAAATTTATAGATGCCTCCGGGATAATATGATAGGACTATGAAACAAAATCAGCTCTTCCATTTTCCACAGAATTTTTTAATAAGAAGTTAAGAGAAAATAAAATGCTTTCATTCACCCCTGTATAATGCCATGCAAGCAAAATTTTTGTGTCACCGGAATAATACCAAAACGATATCAATACATGTAAGTACCTACAAACTGGTGCAAGAATCTTGAAAATCGGACCACAAATAATAAAGTTATAAATTGTCAAACTTAATCACAAATTTTGGGTGGCGAAATTTTGTGCCGGTGAGTGTATATTAAAAAATTGTTTAAATAATTTTTGCCCAAAAATTTCACCCAGCAACTTTCTGATTAATTAAAGGGGGTATTTTGGACAGAACACAACATGGACTATAAGAAGTATATTTTGCTTAATCTCTTTTCATATCTTTCGTGATTTTTAAAAGAAAAATGATTTGCTTTATTAATCAGAAAACCCTTAAACCGCAAAATTCGATACATCCGTGTGACTGACCGGAGCTGAAAAGCTGCGCCCGTTGGGAATGGGCGAGAGCGTCAACAGCCTTGCAAGGTCGATCAAGGAATTGCCTCAAGAATTACAAAAAACCCCGTTTCAAATTTTATCTGGTCGTTAAGATCGGGCATTAATTTGACTTGACATTGCTTTCGTGTCCTTGAAAGAACAGACCACATTTAAACGAAAAAGACAACCAAGTATGTGACTTAATGATGGATTTAATATTTAATGATACATGTATTAATATAAAAAATTAAAAGGAAAATCCCAGTAGTTGGCTGTACACCATTGTGTAAAAAAAATTAAGAAGAAGTAAAAACTTCGACTCCAAAATGATATACATATTTTATTTAAAAACTTTAAAAATCACCCAAATGGATTACAAATTATCCAAATCGTTTTCGGTATAGTCAGACCATCATTAGTGAAACATAGAAGTGAGTATTTCCGCGTTAAAATGAATAAAAAGAATAACATTTTGACTGTTAAACGAACCAATGTGGCAATATTTAAATTCTACTTGTAGAAGAAACTAGCCCACTTTATGGTTGTTAAAACCTTTGTAATATTTATCGAGCAATAAATCTTTTAAATACAACACACAAATTAACAACAAGAATTATAGCGACAAAAATAAACGAACGCATAATTCTGCAAGAGGAACAACAAAGATTTCTCGCAGGAAGATCATGCACGGATGCAGTTTTTGTAATAAGACAAATAAAAGAAAAGTCCCTGGAATACAACAAACCAGCATATTATGTGTCTGATAGATTTGAAGAAAGCGTTTGATAAAGTGAGAATTCGGGACGCGATACATTTATTATATGAAAAGGGAATATCACTGGATTTAATAAAAACCATTTGAGAATATAAATATACAGTGCATTCGTAAAGTGGGGAAACGGTTTATTATCTCATGACTTAATTACTTTCAGAGTTAAAGCCCTGATAGGTCGATTTTTATTTTTAAATTATGATTTTTTGACGTATAGTATATAATAGTGACGTCATCGATTTGGGCGTAATGATGTCATCGATGATTTTTTTAAATAGGACTAGTGGTCGTGTGGTAGCTTATTTAAAAGGTGATTCAATTCTCTATTCAGTAATATAAACATTGACATCATTATTTATACAGGGTGGCAAAAAATAATTTTTGAATGAAAATGATTGACGCAAAAAGAAGAATGTATGTAATTTATTTAACTCAAAATACATTTTACTGATGCCACATATAATAAAAAAAAATGTTTATTTCATAAATAAACATTGCTTCTCGCTTAAATTAAATGTCAAACAGCCACACACCTGTCTCTTGACAGTTTGAACATTTAATTTAAGAGAAAAGCAATGCTTATTTGACAAATAAACATTTTTTCTCTTTTCTGACAGTAGTAAAATGTAAGTTAAATAAATTACATGTATTCTTTTTTTTGCGGCAATTAATTTAATTCAACAATTATTTTATTGGCCACCCGGCATAAATAATGATGATAGTGTTTATATTACTGAATAGATAATTGAATCACCTTTCAAATGAGCTACCGCACGACCCCTATTCCCATTTAAAAAAATCATCGATGACGTCATCACGCCCAAATCGATGACGTCACTATTATGGGATATACGTCAAAAATAATAATTTAAAAATAAAAATCGACCTGTCAGAGCTTTAACTCTGAAAATAATTAAGTCATGAGATAATAGACCGTTTCCACACTTAATGAATGCACTGTATAGAAATAACATAGCTATGGTAAGAAGTAAGGCGTAAGGGAAAACTATTGTAACCTATCAAGTATGAAACTGGCATTAGACAAGGAGATTCGCTAAGCCCATTAATATTTAATCTGATAATAAATGAAATCATAAAGAAAGTTAAAACAATGAAAGGATATAGAATGGAAGAAAAGGAAATAAAGATAATCTGCTACGCCGGCGACGCCATAATAACAGCCGAAAATGAAGATACCTACAAAGATTAATTAAAGAATTCGAAGATACGGCTCTCATATACAACATAGTGATCTGAACAGAGAAAACAAAATCGATAGTAATATCAGCTGAACCGGGACAATGTAAATTGGTCGTAAATAACAAAATAATAGAATAAGCGATGGAAACGGAATACTTGGGAGTAAAACTGTCAAGTTACGGAAAAGTGGAAGAAGAAGTAAAAAACAAGGGAACATGGCGAACAGAGCAGCAGGATGTCTCAACAATACAATCTGGAGAAACAAATATCTCACAATGGAAACGAAAACAAGGATATATAAGTCAACAATAAGACCTATAATGACGTACACAGCAGAAACAAGAGCAGATACGGTGAAAACACAAAGACTGCTGGAAACAGTAGAAATGAAAGTCTTACGAGAAATAACAAACCAAACTCTAAGAGACAGAGTAAAAAGTGAGGAAATAGAAGCGAGATGTGGTATAGAATAAAAAAATATGTGGATGTGGACCAAAAGTAGAAAAATATAATGAAATCAATACATAGAAAGAATGACAGAAAATAGAATAGTACGAATAGCAAGAGACAAATCTCCAAATGGAAGAAGATGATTGGACCGACCGAGGAAAAGATGGTCAGACAATGTCAATTGAGGCTAAAAACCGAAGTAAAACCGGCAATAAGCCTATTTATAAAGTAGGAAGAAGAAGAAGAAGAAAACCTTTGTATTACATCTTTGTGTCACTAAAACCGAGTACTGACTTTTAGTGTGTAAATTGGTATTTTATATTCCAGTACAGTACTCACTGCAAGTGTTCATGTCAGTCGAGTAAAAAAAACTATTATAGTAAATAATAGAAAGCAATCCTATTTACTGGAACGAGTAAGTTCCCCATGAATACTTCTCCCACGGAATACTCGACTGTATGACGCACTAGCATCGTAGTAGTGATGGTGATTATAGTTACTTTCGAGTATTCGTTACAAATCGTTACTTTTGTATGAAGTAATAATTTACAGTGTTCGTTACTTTGATTACTATGATTACTTTTGTTACTTTTGTATTTGAGTACCGGTAATCATATCGAGAATCGCATTTCTCAGTACATATTTTCTATTAGTATTAGTAGAATACTTTGATTACTATGATTACTTTTGTATTTGAGTACCGCTAATCATAACGACCTTCACCGATCTATTTAATGGATAGAAATTAAATGGTATGTAATCTATTATGTTAAAAATTATTAAAAACAAGGGTTGCCCGACATAATTTTGTCCAGACTAATTGGACCCAGTTATGCAACAAGGAACCAACTGACATTAACATAGTTTTGAGAAAATCAAGAAAAACGTTTTATATGTTTGATGAAATTATTTGGATACAAAAATAATAAGAAACGACACAAAAGTAAACACGTTTATTAAAACTTATGGGTATTAATGCTATAATCAAATTAACAACTAAAAAATTAACTCCTAAGGTAGACAAAAATCACGTGGTTCTTTGTTGCTAAATATAACATTAACAGTCTGCATCTGGTTCGAAATCTGGATTTCCGCTAAATCCGTCTATATGTTGCTAAATATAACATTAACAGTCTGCATCTGGTTCGAAATCTGGATTTCCGCCAAATCCGTCTATATCCTCGACTATAGTACTATCTGCTATAAGATTTTTATAAAAATGGTGGTAACTTAAGGGGATTAAATGCAGATAACTTTGTATATCTTTAAGTTTTGCGTCTGAAACTGGCTTTCCTTTAGGCCACAATGGTTCTAAATATATAGAAAACTGTGGCCCAGTTGAAGGTTCTCTTCCTGTTCCCTTTTTTATGCTTACTTCTGTATAATCGTCCTGGTCTTGATACGTCGTTTTAAAAATTATGCTATAACGCTTTTCCTTACATAATTTAATTTCTTTAGTTTTTAACCAACTTATTGTTTGGTTGGTTTTACTTTTTTTCTGTTGGTGATTCTTTTTCCTAATTTTGCGGTTCTCAAAAAATCTTCCTGTGTTATGATATTTACATTAATCGGTCGTTTTTGCCTACAACTTTTCATTATCTTGCAATATTCGCCAGGTGAAAATATTATTATATTTTGTTGCTTTTTAAGAGCACATTCAACATCTCCAACATCACTATCATTTGGAAGAAACGTGTGACCTGGAACTAAAAATCTCAGCCTAATAGTCTTTAAATGCTGTGATTCCTCTAGAAGACATTTTAATAGAAGTACGATTTTAATATTCCTGTTTTGACCTCCGCAAAAGTCGCTCCACAGAATAATGTGCTCAACTTTATCGCTAACATTACTGATATTCTTTTTCTCATGATCATCTTTCAGTGCGTCACAGTTTTTCGATTTCTCTCTAACGCATTAAATTGTATGTGACAGAAAAAAAGCACGTCTGTGAATACTTTGGTAATTATTCTAGTTTGGTGATTATTCTAGTTGTCGATAGATGGCGCCATAATCAAAAAATAATTATTTATTAAATAAAATAATACTATTATCAATATAATCTGTACAATTTATAAGACTATACAAATGAAAGAAAATACCATTTTATAAATGCAATAGACACAATTGATTTGGTTTTATTCCAAATTGAAAATAAAATTTGACAACTGTCAGATTTAACTAAAATGTCACGTTAGAATAAATGTCATAATAAATGTGTATTATCACGGACTTACCTTTTTTTCTATAATTTTTGACGCACTGAAAAATGTTCATGAAAAGGAGAATAATATATTTTTTTAGACAAGACCCCACTTCTTGAGCTCCACGGCCTGCCTCTCCTTCGAGCCATAAGTTAAAAGTAGATTTTTTTTTAAGACTAAGTCTTCACTCTAATGACATATAGAATAACATAATGTTACTCTACATCCCACCAGACGGAAAACAATGGGAACCTTCTCTGGTTACACCTCCGAGGCTTCTACAATTTGCAAGCCATACGGATGCTGAGACTAAGGAACATGAGGGAATTTTACAATTTATAATTCACGTCCCATCTGCTCAGCGCGGTAAAGTTCCAACGAGAATGGTTCCCTTCGTACTCCAATGAGAGTAAACATGTAAATCAAAAATGAATAACCATTTTCAATTTCGTTGAAAAACGAAAATACAGCCGCACCATATTCTAGTTCAATCAGAGAGTTTTTGGTTTAACCTAACCAAATTTATTTTGGTTAGGTAACATTTTCACAAATTATTGATTCCCAATGATATAGTCTGTTCGCTAAGCTCAGACGCAACTGGCTACATATTTTAGTCGATAACTTTTTTGTTTTTTCCAATTTTGCAAAAATTGGCGAAATTACTAACTATTTAGTGATTATTAACTATTTAGTAATTATTTTTTGCCAATTGTACTAAAATTGGCAAAATTACCGACTAAAATATCTAGAAAGTTGCGTCTGAGTTTAGCGAACAGACTATAATCTGGAACCTACTGAAATTTGACTGAAATAAATCTACAACATGGAACCAACTGTTGCATGTTACAGATTGATACCTGCAACAAGGAACCAAAGTTACTTGGTTCGAAATTGAAAACCTGTATAACCGAATTTATTAATCTGCAATATGGTTCTATCGTCCACTAGATGGTGCTGACGCGCCAGAACGTTTGGATCGTTATTGCAGAACTTGAATAATATTATTTACAGTCTCTAGGAACCAATAACTCCATTTTCGAAAAAATGTTAGTTGGTTCCTTGTTGCATAAATGGGTCCAATTATTTAACGAGCAATCTCTTTGCATAAATTAAGTGCCAAAAACAAATCCTCGAAACTCTAGATGACGTACCTTAGCAGTAATCGTGGCCACCCGGGTGCTTCGGAGGTCGGTTCTGATTGAATATTCGTCTTCAGTGACCCGAAATACCACGAAATAAGAAAATCTGGACCTTAATATACTGATTTTAACATGTTTATGCATTTTTCGATGAGTTTTATACACTTTAAAATGTAATAATACATTTCCATCCATTTTTCTATTGAAGACTTTTTTCCAGACGTCATCCTAATCCTAAATATACTGCAAAAAGTTGCAGGTCTCTATGTGCCTACTATATTTAAAAACAGATTTATTCCTGTGTTTTTAGTGTTAAATGCCGTGGCCTAATAAAAACAATGCCATACCTACATGTAAAATTAAAGTTGATGATCATAGTCTAGAAATATTATCATTTCTACATATTTTCCGGTAAATCTAAGCTATTTTTTTTGCTAGGCTTGATAAGAATAGTGTGTATTTATTATTAAAATCTAATGTGTTGCATTTTTATTTTCAAAGGAACGAACATCTGTGAATTGTCTACCTCGACAAATCGTATAAACATCTTGCTGCATGCTTTGTCAAAATGATATACCTCCCTCTCTTTCAGCTACCTCTCAGCGCCCTGTAATCCTGTAAAACTCTTCACAGCCTTCGCCCTTCATAGATAAAATTTTAGTTAACTGGACTGATACCGAACACTCGTGGAATACCGGTACGATTCCGTTATCAACCGATTGTAGATACAATACTCAAAATTGGTACTCGCTCTGATACGATTGGTACGAAGTAATCAGAGTAATGAAAGTAACGATTTGCATCTCTGTATAGTATTCGTTACTTTCGGTATTCGTAAGTAACGAGTACTTTGTAACGAATAGTTACTTTTTCAACATCACTACATCGTAGAGACTCGCTTACACGCTTCTAGTAGCTGATAATGACCAGTGATTAGTTGGTGTGCTAAGAAGTCTCCGAAGGTGCGCCTATACATTAAAAAACGATTTTAACGTGTAGACGCCACTATCCCTATGAAACATTCTCCTTTAGTACTCGCCCCAGTAACCCATACGAGCTGCTTGAGCCCTAATACTCGTATCGCGTAATCACTCGTAGTGCGAGGTGTGCTCCGTTTTTGGAGCAGGGAGATATATGTTCCTTTAAAGTTATCCATTAACATCCACTTCGTGCCAATTCATTTTTTTATAATTTAATATTCAAAATATGTAGGTAATTCAAAGGTTTTAACAACCATAAAGTGAGTAAGTTTCAACTATAAGTAAGATGCTTCACTGATGAAGAATTTGTAATCCATTTCGATGATTTTTAAAGTTTTTTAAATAAAATATACCATTTTACATACGAAGTGTTTAAGACTCCACAGATGATTACTTCCAGGAAATCAAAATCAAAATGGAAAAGGCTAGAGCAAATTTTAACAAAACGAGAAAAGTGCTCTACACAAGAGATTTTGAAGTGGAAGCTAAGAGTTAGGTTGGCTAGGTGCTACGTTTTCTCGACTTTGTTTTATGGAATGGAAGCTTGGACCTGGAATGCGGCATCAATGAAAAAACTAGAATCATTCGAGGTGTGGGTGTACAGAAGAATTCTGAAAATATCGGGGACAGAACACGTCACAAACAAAGAGCTTTTGAGAAAGATGAATAAAGAAATGGAAATCTTAAATACCATCAAAACAAGAAAATTAGAACACCTCGGACATATTACACGTCGAGAGAGATACAACTTGCTCTACTTGATTATGCAGGGAAAAATTCAAGGAAAAAGAAGCATAGGAAGACGCAGAATATCGTGGCTGCGCAACTTGAGAGAATGGTAGTAATGATACGGATGTACATCAAATGAATTTTTCAGAGCAGCCGTCTCTAAAGTCTGAATAACTATGATGATTGCCGACCTCCATCGCGTAGATGGCACTTAAAGAAGAGGAGGTGAGTTCAGTGCTCCAGGTCGTTTGCTCCTTCTTTCTTTATACATATAAGCAATGTTGCTTTGCTTGTTCATTCACCCCTGTTGTCTCTATAGAAGATTGTCACTTTATCTTTTGCGCGGTCGACCGATATCCGATGTCGACACTTGCGCCCGCAATTCTATTGATATGATTGTTCCATCTTTTTTTTTTCTATTTTGTTTTGATCTCGTTACTCCTGTGTCTGGTGCTTACGTTATTACTAGTCTTATACTGGCCTTATAGATTCTTGATTTCATCTTTACAGTTAATGTGACGGTTACGCCATATAGTATAACTGAGGCATCCTGCTAATCAATTTGTTATTTATACTTGATCTCTTACTTCTTTTCCTACTGTCCTTAGCTGGACAGTGTAATCCCTATACTAAATTTAAAATCAAGATGCAGTAGAAATAAACAAACGAAGACACCTTAAATGCTACTATGAGCACTCCCAAATCATAATTTACAATGTATTGTTAAATAATTTTTATCGGGAGAATTTAGAGAATTAATTTTATGTCAAAGACCATGAGATCGTAAATCTTCATGGCCCTGTATATAGTCAATTTGTAAATAAAATAATTTAGCCGTAAGCAGTGTTTCGTGAAAGAGTAAAAGTTTAGTGGTAAAGTTTCTACGAACGGATTTATACATTTTAAAACACTGAACTAAAAAGCGGTCGTTTTAGAAAGTTAATTTATACGCGGTTGGAGTAAACAATGGACAATGTTTCTAAATGTTTTCGCAGAAAGAAACGGATCGTAATCAATTTGTTTAATTAGAATAGAGGGTTTTTCTAGATTGTAAGTAAATTTAATTTTAATATCTCCTGGAAATTGACAAGACAGAAAATTTGTATACAACAATATATGTTCTTAAGAAAAAACTAGGGATATGATATGTGGAGAATGCTTGTGATTGGAGAGGAGACCGATGGAAGGGGAAGAGAGTGGTGAGTCTCAGATTGATGAGGGAAAAATATTTACTGTGTAATTAACATCGAGAACAGGCAGTCCAGTTTTTGAAAGTAGTATTTTTGTGTAAAATGTGTTAATTTGGTGGCCGTGGAAGCAGATTCATGTTGAGACGAAATCTTGATCAAGTCGAGAAGCAGGGTTACCAGACCTAGGGAATTTTCCCTAGACCTAGGGAATTTTGAGCCAGCTTAGGGAAAAAGGGAATTTTATTCAATTCTATGACAAATCTAGGGAATTCTTAATATTCGTAAGATGATTTTAAAAAAATTGTTGGATTTTATAAACTTTACAAAATTGCATATATTATCTACATGGAAATCGTATTCTTCGGAAATTCGGGGAAGCACAGCGATACGTCAAAGTTTAGAAGTGAAGAGAATATTACAGATTACGATAATTGCGATTCGGGAATTCGGGGAATCACAGCGATGCGTCAAAGTTTAGAAGTGGAGACAAGAATATGACAGATTGAGATATCGATTGAATATGAGATATCGATTCAGATCAATTTTTACGATTATTCCCCATTTGTTATTAAAGGCAAACAAACATCAATAAGGTTATGTTATGAAATTATTATTATTATCCATATATAAAATCCACGAAGAAATTTATCTGGGATTGGGTTCTACCATTAGTATGGTATAAACAATGATGTTGTCATAAAACTTCGAGATGCTGGAATCAATTTCTATAGTTGGACTATTATTATTGATAATTTAGTTGGACACAACATTTTATCACATTTGAGTCGAAAAAGAACAACTCTAATAAATAAATAGAAAATATAAAAATATTAGATAACCATAAATGTTCGATTTTTGATTTGTTGTGTCGCTTGTCAATAATAATCGATTTGAATCGATCACCGTTTCGATCATTTTTAATTTTGACCATTTCGATTATTGTACGGTTTGGAAGTACAATTCTAGAAGTGTACAATATTTTCCGTACAATGCCAGGATTGCCCAATTTCGGGGGTTTGCTCGTAACATATATACAAAAATACTGGGTCTATTCGCAGAGCACATCCTGAACTTACCCAGAGGGAGCACGCCTGCGCATTTGCTGTTCACAGGGAAGAATTCGACCTATCCAACGCCCAGTTTTGTAATGCGCATGCGTAGGATGTGCTCCGCGAATAGACCTATTGAAAATATATAGGGAATTCTAGGGTAAAAATGGTCGTCAAGTTGTTGGGGGAAATCTAGGGAAATTTTGGCAAAAATTCTAGGGAATTAAAAAAAAATCATCTGGCAACCCTGTCGAGAAGTGCAAACTCCTTGTGTCCGAATAGATTCCAGTTTCTGTCTGGAACGAGTAGCCGTTTTATATAAACTTTGCACGAGATACCGAGCTGAGAAAAAAATCTTGGAATTCTAAAAATTGATATTGTTTTTTATCGAGTCAGAGATTTATTTAAGGAGAGAATTCAAGCGAGTGTTGCTTTTTTGAAACCGTTTGAAGAAGAAGGACAGTTGCAGCATCCGAGGAGCACGTTGTGGTGAACTGAGGACAACACAATCCAGGAGAAGAAATAAGGACGATAGAAAAGGTTAGTCAGA
This sequence comes from Diabrotica virgifera virgifera, assembly GCF_917563875.1. NCBI lineage: Eukaryota > Metazoa > Arthropoda > Insecta > Coleoptera > Chrysomelidae > Diabrotica > Diabrotica virgifera. The sequence goes on along the minus strand of NC_065446.1, from coordinate 64,402,994 downwards.
TTATTTGTGAAAAGAGACAGTTGTTTTGTATTACATACCATATTTGCTTTTGTCAACTTAACAGTTTCACAGCATAAATTATTCATTCATAAATTCATAGAAGATATAAGTAATCTATTTAAAAAGTGAAAATTAAATTTTGTTTTTTTTTATAATAAGAATAGTCTACCGATTCATTTGAATGAATTTTGGTTCAAAAAGGAGATAGTAGAATAATGCCCGGTTGCACCAACAGATCTTAAGCTTAGGTCGAGAATATCATAAGAATTAATATAATATAATTATAATATATTACAATAAGAATACCATAATATAATAATATAGAGGGTGTCCCAAAAGTAGTGGAACGGTCGAATATTTCGCGAACTAAACATCGGATCGAAAAACTGAAAAATACCTGTTCAATCATTTTCAAAAATCTATCCAATGACACCAAACACCAACCCCCACTATACCCCCTGGAGGTGGGGTGGGGGGTAAATTTAAAATCTCAAATGGAAACCCCCAGTTTTTCTTACAGATTTTAATTTGTTACATAAAAGTAAGCAACTTTTATTCAAGACATTTTTTCGAACTGTGGATAGATGGCGCTATAATTGGGAAAAACGATTTATCCTGATACCATACGTAAATTATAGAAACGGTCTATTATCTCACGAAATACACTTCCAAATGAGAAACTGAAAAACAGATTTTTAATCTTTTTCGAAAACCTATCGAATAACACCAAACATGACCCTCCAACCCACCCCTGAATGTGGGGTGGGGGGTAACTTTAAAATCTTATAGCAACCTCCACTTTTTATTACAGATTCGGGTCCGTCATGAAAAATTAAGTAACATTTATTCGAAACATTTTTTAGAATTGTTAAAAGATGGCGCCTTAATTGAAAAAATTCGATTTATTAGCGCCATCTATAAGAACTTTTAAAAAATGTTTCGAATAAATGTTGCTTAATTTTTTATGACGAATCCGAATCTGCAATAAAAAGTGGGGGTTGCTTTTTAAGATTTTAAAGTTACCCCCACCCCACATCCAGAGGGTGGGTTGGAGGGTCATGTTTGGTGTTATTCGATAGGTTTTCAAAAAAGATTAAAAATCTGTTTTTTGGTTTCTCATTTGGAAGTGTATTTCGTGAGATATTAGACCGTTTCTACAATTTACCTATGGTATCAGGATAAATCGTTTTTCCCAATTATAGCGCCATATATCCACAGTTCGAAAAAACGTCTTGAATAAAAGTTGCCTACTTTTACGTAACGAATCCAAATTTGCAAGAAAAACTGGGGGTTTCCATTTAAGATTTTAAAGTTACCCCCCACCCCACCTCCAGGGGGTGTAGTGGGGATTGGTGTTTGGTGTCATTGGATAGATTTTTGAAAATGATTGAACACATATTTTTCAGTTTTTCGATCCGATGTTTAGTTCGCAAAATATTCGACCGTTCCACTATTTTTGGGACACTCTATATATAACTGATAATAAGGTAAGAATATAAAATTATGGTGCAACGTAAGTGATACTCTTCTTCTTCTTCTTGTGCCACTCCTATCGGAGATTGGAAATCATCAAGGCTACCCTGACTTTGTTTACAGCTGACCTAAAAAGTTCATTAGTGGTGCAGCCAAACCACTCTCTCAAATTCCGCATCCACGACATTCTTCTACGGCCTGGATTCCGTTTTCCTTCTATTTTTCCTTACATTATATTTTGAAGTAATGCGTATTTATGACCTCTCATCAGGTGACCCAAATACTTGTTGTTTCTTCGTTTTATCGTTAATAAAATTTCTGGATCTCTTCCTATCCTTCGTATTACTTCAAGATTTGTGATTTTTTCAACCCAACTTATCTTCAGCATTCGACGGTAGCACCACATCTCGAAACTTTCAATATTTTTTATGTTGTTCTGTTTGAGAGTCCAGGCCTCTACACCGTATAATAGCGTGTTAAATACGTAGCCACTTAGCATTCTTAATCGTAGAGGGATGCTTATATCTCTGTTGCAGAAGAATTTTCTCATCTTTATGAAGGTGGCCCTGGCAATTTCGATAAGTCTTTTTATTTCATTGTTTTGGTCTCCAGTTTCGTTTATTAAAGTTCCCAAGTATTTATAACTTGATACTTTTTCAATTTGAATGCCGTTTATATTAATATGTGCTGGTTGTGTCATGATTTTACTGAAGACCATATACTTGGTTTTTTTGATATTAATGTTTATGCCATAATTGTTGCAAGCAATATTTATGTTTGTAAGTAATCGTTGTAATTCTTCTACTGTTCTTGCAACTAGTACAGTGTCGTCTGCGTATCGAATATTATTTACAACCTCTCCATTGATTACGATTCCTTCATTTGCTTGCAAAAGGGCTTCCTGACAGATGCTTTCACTATATACATTAAATAGCAGTGGTGACAAAATGCATCCCTGTCTTACTCCTCTACGTATTTCTATTGCTTTTGATATCTCGTTTTCTATTTTGATGTTAGCTTTCTGATTCCAATATAAGTTGAGAATTATTCTCAGATCTTTATTATCTATGTCTTTTCTTTCAAGAATGTCAGCCTACCGTGGCGCTACTCTGTCAAACGCTTTTTCAAAATCGATAAAACATGCATGTACTTCTTGATTAACGTCTAGGCATCTTTGTGTAAGAACATTCAAACCGAAGAGAGCTTCTCGAGTACCTAGTCCTTTTCTGAACCCCATCTGTGTATTACTAATATCTGACTCCAACTTTTGATAAACTCGGTTGTGGATGATTTTTAGAAATATCTTTAGTAGATGGCTCATTAAAGATATTGTTCGATGTTCTGAACATTCTTTTGCATTGGATTTCTTTGGCAGTGTAACGAATGTAGACAGCAGCCACTCTTGAGGTATAATACCAGTATTGTATACTGTGTTAAATAAGTGCAATATTATACCTATTGATTCATCATTCAAGAGCTTTAGTAATTCAGTAGGAACCTCATCGGGTCCATTTGCCTTTCCAGTTTTGGAATTTCTAAGTGCCATTTCTACTTCACATCTTAGGATTTTAGGTCCCGTTTCACCATTTACCTTGTCAATGTTATTTCTGTTGTCCTCAAACAATTCTCTTATGTATTCACTCCATCTATTAATTTTTTCTGTTAAGTCTACAATAATATTTCTGTCTTTGTCCTTAAGCAAACTTATTTGATGTCTTCTTTGGGTTCCTGTAAGTTCTTTTACTTTTTTATGTATATTGAATGTGTCATACTTTCTTTCATAGTCTTCCATTTCTACACATTGTTCTTTAACCCATGATTCTTTGGCCTTCTTTATTATTTGCTTTGTGTTCTTATCAACCTCTCTGTATTTTTCTGAATTATTCTTCAATTTGCGTCTTTCATCCATTAGTTCTAGTATGTCTGGTGTCATCCACACCTTATGTTTCTTTAGAGATTTGGTTAGGTGTTTCTTTCTCGTAGTTCTTATTATAGTGTTTATATACTTCAGTTTTTCATCTATGTTGTCTGTTCTGCGGATTTGGTTTTCTGCTACACTGAGGTCGGTGTTGATTTCTTCGCGCACTGTTTGTCGTCGGTGTTCACTTTTAAGCTGACTTAAGTCTAACGTTGGGATGATGGTTTTTCTCATTTTCTTTGGTCTAGCTTCTAACACAGATACTACTGGATTATGGCCGATATCAGTTCCAGGGTAAGTTTTAGTAGATTTCACGGCATTACGGTATCTTTTTGTCACCATTATGTAATCTATTTGGTTTCTGATTACTTTTTCTTTTGTGTGTTGAGGTGACGTCCACGTATACAGTCTCCTTGGGGGTAATTTAAACAATGTATTAGTTATTATTAAATCTTCGCTTTGACAAAACTGAACTAAACGATAGTGATACTCAAGGAGGCCCTATTTATAAGTAGAGCTCAGCTAAGCTGGAGCTTAAGATCTGTTGGTGCAACCAGGCATTAAAGATTTATTTATAAGTAGATAAAAAATTTTTTTACAACAGAATAAATTAGCATAAATTTTTAATCTTTTATATTTATGGTATAGTATATACATAAATAGTAGTTATAAAATTTATATGATTTTGAGTATATTTATTTTCCCTGTTTTTTCCTGGATAAAGGAAGCAACGAGAAATACTAGAAGCCACAAAATAAAGGTAATACATTAAAATCAATTAGCCCTGAGAATATATTTTATTGGAGAGTTTTATTAACTTTTGGTTTTGTTTTCATGAGTAGCAATTAAAATAATTAATTAATTAATGGAATTAATAAAATGCTTACCAATCTCATAACAAGGAGAAAATACAGAGCATAATAGTATATACTTTGTAAATTCCAAATCATGATTTCCAAAGTTTATACATTGTAAATTATGATTCGGGAGTTCTCCTAGTAGCATTTAACGTGTTTTGGTTTGTTCATTTCTACTGCATCTTGATTGTAATTTTAGTATAGATACTTTATTTTCATTACTTGTTTAATTCTGATTCTATTCACTCTCAATTTTCATATTATTGGTTTTTGCTGATTACTATTATTGTTCTAGTTTTCTATGTTGAAATCATGTCAAATGCGTTTTCTCTCGTATTAAAGTTGTAAAAAAGTGTTTCTACCTTCATTTCGGGATATCAAGATTGCATCGCGTAGCAGATAATTTTAATTTCAACTTTCCCCATTCTTAGTGTGACCAACTAGTCCGAAAAATCCGGGACATGGCCCGAATTAGGAAGTCGTGTCCCGGCGTCCCGGACAAGGCTTCCGGTCCATCCGAATTTTCAACTTTTTCATAAAATTCTATTTTGAAATTTTGAATTAGTTAATCTTCTAAGAATTCACATGAAATTGAATTGGTGGGACAAAAAAGTCAAAACACATGCATTTTATATCGTAGTATTATAGTTTTACGAAAACTCAAACTGTGGACTTTTTTCCTTTCTGTATATTAAGGAGGGGGGGGGGGGGTATGGTTTGAAATATTTAATTTTTTTTATCATTTCAAATAAAAGTGCATACTTTCAAGAATACTCTCTGAAAATTTCAAAATACAAAATAATCGGAGTAAAATTACCAGAGATACAGCGTGTTGAATATCTGCTCTACCTTCGACTCGCTTTGCCGCGACTTCGCGCCAGCACGCTTGAGCGTAGTGAGAAACGGTAAACAACTGTTCGCCTTCTCTTTTGTAGATTACTCCTTGATTCAAAAAACATATTCCAATGTGCATCACTTTACGATTTGGCAGACAAATAAGAATATGAATTCTCAAAACTGCTTTTCCAAATGCGGTGGACATTGGAACTGAAAAACTACTCGGCTGATCTACCTGATATTTTGCACATATTTTCTTGAGACATTTCATGAGGTAATAACGTCGAGATATTCTTCTTTTTTTGCTTATTTTTTGTTCAACAATAATAAATCTGTTGATTTTCACAAAATGTTTACCAAAAATTTGATTTTTTTGATTTCTGAGTGATAGCAAAAATTCAAAAATCATTAGAAATAAAAATCTCGGCGTTGTGACCTCTTGAAACTCATAAGCGAATTAAATCTTTTTGAATTTTTTGTTTCGTATGATCCAGTGACGAGTTCTGATGTCCACCGCAAAATCCATTTTTTGTGAGCTGCCTGTCAAAATTTGTCACCAATGGCTTACTTTTCAATATTTTGGAATGAATATTTTTTGTAAATATTCTTCGAATTGTACTTAATATGCTTATTTTATTTAAAAATAAAATAATTGTACCATAGCTTTGAAAAAAATTCATAAATATGTGCTTGATATGTTGATTTCAAACCATACCCCCCTCCCCTTAATTATCGCCTTCTGAAAAGGCAATTCAAAAACAGACGATTGATTTTAAAACGTTTTCTTCTCATTTTTAAGTAAATTCAGTCTTTCGACAAATACGTGTGTAATGATAAGTACATTTTTATATTAACCTAAGGTTATATTTACATCCAAATACAATATCAGTTGATTTTCTAATTTTTCCTTTTTTTAGAACGAATTTCCGATTGGAAGTCAAAACGTCAAAATCTACTAAAATGTAATTATCATTAGGTACAACCAATTGTGGTGAATAAAAATATTAAATAATCAATCAAATGATGATATTAAATTTCCATATTAAAAACATGGCCCGATTTTCATTGAAAAGTCCCGGATTTCAGGTATTTTTTCAGCCTTGTCCCGGATTCGACTGAATTGGAGTTGGTCACTCTACCCATTCTATATCCTCTTTATCTTCGCTTCTGTATCCTTTGTTTCATTCATGATTAGATTGAATAGCATAGGACTTAGTGAATCCTTCTGTCTTATTCCCTAGTCTGTCTCTATAGGTTTCTTTAATTGTCCACCTACTCTGACTTCCATATTATTGATTTAACAAGTTCGGTGCCCTTGACGCATGAGTAGCGTCACGAAGGTTTTACCAAAGGTACCGATGACTCATAAGTTGCGTCAGTAGTACTGTGTAACTAAATGAAGGATTTAAGTATGTAGTACCAGCCAAGCGGCGCTTGTTCAAAATGGGCACCGAGCGTGTTAATCTACGATATCCAGAAGGATTTCCTTATTATACAAAAGATGTATTACATCTTTTAGTTTTACTCTGTCAAATACCTTCTTTAATTCGATCAAACTTATGAATGCGGTCTACTGTATTTTAATTATTTTAGACCACTCATCAGCGGTAAAAAACTGTAAAACCGTGGAATTTTGAGAATCAACACCGATTTTAATGAAAATTTGGGTTTAAGGTCTGTTAACACTTTTCTTCAAAATTTATCCTATGCCGAACTGCGCTTTTGCCCTGGGGGTGAAAACAACCCCATCTAGGGGATGAAAATATTTTAATGAAAATAACTATGGAAATCAATATAGTGACCAATTCCGAGTAAATGTTGCTCTATAATTTTTTTACAAAACTGACACTTTCCAAGTTATTTGCGATTGAAACTATGCATTTTTCAAGAAAAAATCATTAAGATCAAAATTGTGGCTAATAAAAAACGCTGTGTCTAGGTACACGCTAACGTGTACGCAAATAAAAAAGTTAGGTACACGCTTAAACGTCATCAAGTCAATTACGTCATTATTTAGCGTGTACGGTTTTTTGGTACACGCTAATTTGAGCCGCGTGTATGCTAAATATGTATGTATGGTATTAAGTATCTGTGTAAGTACCGCGAATCGCGAGTGTCAGAGTGTGGTTAGAATTTGTCTAATCACGTTATGTTTACACTTTAATATTGATTTGTAAAGAGTTTTTAAATTAACTATGAAGTGTGGACAATTATTTAGTTCTTTTAATGAGTTTAACAACATTCTAAAACAGTATGAAAAAGATAAGGGACAAAAATTCAGAAGTAGCAGAAGTAATAAGATAAAATATACAGGACAATTGATTAGTGTGATAAAGCTCATTAGATCCGCTGCAGTAATAGATAGCAATAAAAGTTAGTAACAAAAATTGTAGCAAACTTTGAGCTTCATATTATAAAATTAGTTAGAATGTTACAGGGCGTTCGATAACATATAGTGGCAGACCAAACTTATGTTTTTTAAATGGAACACACTATATTTTATTTTATGTTCGAAATCTTCTTAACTTCTCCGTCACAAAAATATAAAGGTTTATTATGTTATACAGGGTATTCACAAAGTTATAACAAATTTTCTATGAAAATCGTAATAAGTTCAACTCCCTGTATAAAGAAAAATAAAACAGCATTGGTTTATAAATTGGTATAATTAACTTATGTATAAGAATTATTTTAACAGTGTTTTGTACATGTCATGTCAACTAAATATTTATTTTGCCTACCCGAATACATACTTTTATACAGGGTGTCCCGAAAAGATTGGTCATAAATTATACTACAGATTCTGGGGTCAAAAATAGGTTGATTGGACCTCACTTACCTATATAGAATATTGCACACAAAAAAAGTTACAGCCCTTTGAAATTACAAAATGAAAATCGATTTTTTTTCATATATCGAAAATTCTCAGAGATTTTTTATTGAAAATTTGCATGTGGCATTTCTATGGCAGCAACATCTTAAAAAAAATTAAAGTAAAATTTGTGCACCCCATAAAAATTTTATGGGGGTTTTGTTCCCTTAAACCCCCCCCCCAAACTTTTGTGTACGTTCCAATTAAATTATTATTGTTGTACCATTAGTTAAACACAATGTTTTTAAAACTTTTTTGCGTCTTAGTACTTTTTCGATAAACCAGTGTTTATCGAGATATTTTGAATATTTGTCGAATCCACTACATATTTGTATATGGTTACGTAAATACTACGTACGATTATAGAGACCTATTAATAATCTGAATTTTTTTTACAATTTACATTTTTAAGTATATTTTGAAAAAGAAGCTAGGTACATCTCGATAAAAGGTGACTTATGAAAAAAAGACTAAAAGGCAAAAGTTTTAAAAACACTGTGTTTAACTAATGGGAGCACAATAATAGTTTAATTGGAACGTACACAAATAGTTGGGGGGTCTAAAGGAACAAAACCCCCATAAAATGTTTACGTAAATATATTGAAAAAGAAGCCTCATCTCGATAAAAACTGGCTTATCGAAAAAATACTAGGAGGCAAAAAAGTTTTAAAAACGTTGTGTTTAACTAATGGTACCACAATAATGAATTAATTGGAACGTACACAAAAGTTTGGGGGGGTTTAAGGGAACAAAATCAACATAAATTTTTTATGGGGTGGACAAATTTCAATATAATTCTGTTTTAAGATGTTCCTGCCATAAGAATGATACGTGTCCATTTTTAATAAAAAATCTCTAATAGTTTTCGATATATTGAAAAAAATCGATTTTCATTTTGTAACTTCAAAGGGCTGTAACTTTTTTTATGAGCACATTTGTACTAAGGTAAGTTAGGCTTAATCGAACTATTTTTGACCCTAGAATGTGTGGTATAATTTATGACCATTCTTTTCGGGACACCCTGTATACACATTGATTTAATATTACAATAATTAAGTTTGAACATCTGAACAGTTCTGTCACCTTTGTTATTTAAACCTCGTTTAGGCCTGGGGCCTCTTCAAGGGACGAATTTTTACCCCCTTTTTTTTTTGTTGCGGGGGTTTTTTGAGAAAAATTGCGTTGTGGGTGCGATTGTGTGGTTGACGGTTGGGTTTGTCCAGACGAATGGTGTGGGTTTTGCTCAGAGGGGTATGACATGCTATTTATTTTGTGTTTGGGTTTTTGTGCTGTCACTGCTCACGACACAAGCTCTAAAGTCTTCAGTGGTTTTTTTAGGAACGGCTCTTTGGATCAGCGTTAGGAGTGTAGACTATTATTGTCTACGATAATGGTAGGGAATGTTTTCTAGGACGTCCCAATACTCATCAGGAAGTTCGTTGCCAGCTAAATTGAGAAGTTTAGCCGGCAGGAATGGAACTTTATTTTTTGGAACTCTGGTGAGTATTTGTCCTCTGCGGTCTGCTGGTGTTTTAAGCACCTCCTTTGCCCTGGTGTTTGTACTATTGATAGTTCTAATTACGTAATTCCTGCTAAGGTGGTGGATTCTATCCTGGATAGAGGGGATATTCGCAAGTCTGTGAATATCTGCCGATGGGTAGTCGAATTCCACGCCCATAATCCTTCTAAGGATTTTCCTCTCCGTAGCCAAGACCGAGTGCATAAGTCTCGGACTTAGTGTAGAGTAGAGGATAGCCCTGTATTCGATTATTGGTCTTACGAATGTTTTATAGGTGTGTAAGAGAGTAACCCTGCTTGTTTTCCCTCGTCCCATTAGACATTTCAGGAGATTGGCTCTGTTTCTTACTCTGTTTAGAGTGAGTTTGACGTCTCTGTCCCAGTTGAGTGTCTTGTAAAATTCAACACCCAAATAGGTTACAGACGGTGAGAAAACGAGCCTCTCTCCGTTGAGTCTAATGTGATTTGCTTGCTCGAGGGGAACAGCATTGTTGTTTGGATGTCTAAATAGTATGAGTTGAGTTTTAGTAGGGTTTAGGGTTACTCTCCATTTATTACACCACTCAACAGTTCTGTCGAGCTGTGCTTGAGCTTTGTCGAATACAGAGATCTCCCCCCTCTTACGCAGAGGCGGGCCAGTGGAGATTAGGGCTGTGTCATCGGCATATAGTAGGATGCTTTCCGTGCGGTTGATTGGGCTAGGAAGGTCGCTGTTATAGACTGTGTAAAGAATTGGCGCAATTATGGAACCTTGAGGTACTCCTGCTTGGGGAGTGAAAGGTTCTGAAAGACAATTTGCAACTTTTACGCGAATAGTTCGAGCAGAAAGGTATGAATTAATGATTCTCAGGAATGGAATGGGCACGGCGGCACGATGTAGTTTTTCGATCAGTCCAGCATGCCAGACTTGATCGAATGCCTTCTGTACATCTAGGAAGATGCCGACTGCCAGCCTGCCGCGCTCATTCATCGCCTGAGAAACGAAAGTTGCTGCTTCTACCAATGCATTACGTGTGGAATGACTAGCTCTGAATCCAAATTGGAAACTGGGGATGATGTTATGTGTTTCTAGGTGTTCTACGAGTCTTTCCTTAAGGAGCCTCTCGTAGATCTTGCCTAGAGTGTTGAGTAGTGAAATTGGTCTGTAGGATTCAGGGCTAGTAGAGGGTTTCCCTTTTTTAGGGATCATGATTGTACTAGAAACTTTCCAGGGGGCTGGAAAATGTCCCAGTAAGAGACATGCATTGATAATTCTTGTAAGCAGCGGGAATATTTCTTCTGGAAGTTGTTTGAGGCATCTCCTATGTATGCCATCAGGGCCAGGTGCTGTGTTTTTGCCGTAGCTACACAGCTTCCTGACGGTTTCAGTGTCAATTTGGGCTACTATCGGGGGATAGTTGGGCCCTCCTAAGGGGTCTGGAGTGTCCAGAATACGTTGTACATTTTGCTCGATATCTACTCGGAATTGTTGCTCGAAATTTTGATTCTCGGGTGTAATGAATGCGTCCTGTAGACACTGTTTGAAAATTTCGGCTTTGTTTTGAGGATTGGTAATGATTTGATTGTTTACTTTGAGATGAGAATCTGTTTTGATTTTTTGTCTCGTTAGGATTTTGAGTTTGTTCCAGAATGGACCGGCATCTCGGTAGTCCAGGCCGGCTGTCGCCTCCCTCCAAAGTCTGTCTTTGTGGGTGTTGACTTCCAGCCTGATTACAGCCGAGAGACGGTTATATTCTGTTTTGATATTTGGGTCACGAAATCTTTTATACTCTCTGAGAAGACGTCGCTTTGCCTTGATTTTTGCGATGGTATGTTGTGGAAGAGTTGGAGTATATATATTGTGTTTCGTTTCTGGGATAGCTAATTGTGAAGCTTCTTGTAGAAGGCTTTCAATTTCAGTGATTTTTAAGTCAACATCTTGTGCTGACGTGATGTTACCTAACTGAGGAATGTTATTTGATACGATTTCTCTGAAAAGTTCCCAATTGGCCTTTCTGTAATCTCGTTTGTAGATGTATGTGAGTTTGGGTGGAGGTGTCCATAGTCCTGTTTTGACTAGTAATGGGACGTGATCTGACGTAATTGAGTCCCCTATGAAACATTCATCATCGAACCTGTCCACGATGTTTTCCGTGCACAGTATGTGATCGTTGATGGACATTCCAAGGTGGCTCAGGAACGTTATTTCAGTGTTTGTGATTCTGAAAATCGGCAGTTCTAGAATTAGATTGGAGAGTTGTCTGCCCGTAGGATTTGTATGAATGTCACCGAATTGAGTATTTCTTGCATTGAGGTCGCCCATTAAAATAGCTTTGTCCAGTGAAGAAAAGTACTCGACAAGCTCATGTGATAGGGGCTGGTTTGGAAGTTTGTAGTACGAGATTACAGTTATTTTTTCGTTATTTTGGAGCATGTCTACTGCAATGAAGTCGATATCAGGGATAAGGATATTAGGAGGGATAGTGTGAGGTGCTGTAGGGATGTTTTTGTGGATAAGGAGGCCAATACCATTGCTGGTTTGGCTTTTGGGATTATGATACGAGGTGTATCCTGTGAAATTAGGTGTGGTTTTGGATTTGGTGTCAATAAGTGAAAGGATTTGGATATCGTAAGTCGTCAGCAGGTGTTTGACAAGGTGTCTCTTCCTGCTGAGACTATTGCAGTTTACTGTTCCTATTACACAGTCCATAGGCATGGTTATCCCTTTTAGAAGTGTGGGACAAAGGTCAGGTGAACCTTGTTGTCTCTATCGGTGAAGGCGATAGAGTGACCGTACGCTAATTGCGTAAGTTCAGAGGCGGTCTTGCAGATAAGATTTCTGCGGTCTGGTAGAACGTTAGCCATCAGCATTGTCTGGATGGTGATAAGGGTTTTGGCTTCCTCGGTAAGCTCCTTAGGGGGGATTTTCTTTCCAGGATAGACAGGTTTCGTGTCTTGGTGGCTGGTGGGAGGTGCCTGCCTTTGTGGGCATTTAGGAGACCAGGCCGTGTGTTGACCTTCGCAGTTAGGACACTTTGGGGTGTCCCTGGTGGGGCAGTTGGGGAATCTGTGGTCTTTGCTACCACAGCTGGGACATGTGGATTGTCTGTCACGACATTCTGCTATGTCGTGTCCAGACAAGCAGCATCGGCTGCAGTACTTAGTAGTAGGACGAGACAGGCTGTAGGCATGAGGGGCTTCACACCTCTTGATCTGGTGATCGATCTTGATGCCGTGCACCAGAGCAAAGTTGTATTGCCCCTCGGTCGTGAAGTTTATGCGCATGAGTTTTGTGATGCGTTGATCTTTCTTGGCGATGATGCGGATAGCAGAGGAAATCTGAATGCCCTGTTCCTCTAAGGCCACTTTCATCTCTTCCTCGGTCATCTCAACGTCTATGTTGGTAGCGACCAGTTGGAATTGAGGTGGCTTAGAGGTAGAGCTAGGGTTAGGATTGTTGGTTCTGGACGGATTGTTGTTTTGGAATTTGGAGACGATTTTTACTGAGATATCTCCTGTCTTGTCTTGTATTTTTCGGCTCATATCTTCGATTGAGAGTTGGTTGTCGGTTTCAAGATATGCCATTTGAGAGTTGGGGATGAATGTCAAGAGGATAATGTGTCCTCGAAGAATTTCGTTGGAGTTGAGGATTGCGCTTAACTTCCTCTGGGAGTTAATAGAATTAGGGATATTTATAATTTTGTAATGGTAGGATTTAGCCTGTTTGGTGGACGATTCTGATGCTGTGGTAGCAGGTTTAGGGGGTTTGGTAGAAGAAGAAGAAGCAGTGACTTTTTCGCTTGTGTCGTCAGCAGCTTTTTTGGAAGAAGAAGATGAGTTAGATGGTAGTGGAGGAAAATTTTTGTTGTATTTTTTGGTAGACCGCGTGTTGTATTTTGGTAGTTGGAATTCAGATTCTTTAGTTAGAGATGGATTTTCTTGATTTGAAATATCAACTTGGTCATTTGAGTTGGAAATGACCGTTGACGGAGTGATTTTAGAAGTTGTAGGGGCTCTGGCCATGAAGGATTTGACCAGAGCCTCGTTTTTGTTTTTATATAAGATATCCATGGTCTGATTCCATGTTTCAGGGTACCTTTGGGCACCGAATTTGATCATGTGTGCCATGACATGGCTGAAGTGATCGCTGTCGATAAAAGCATCGTCTGATACTGCGAGATTTGACATGTCATACCACTTGAGGTTAGGGATGACCGGGGGGAGATCGTCATAGAGGGATATGGTCTCCCCTCTATCCTCTCCAGAGTTGGTATTGGCATCAGAAACAGTTGTTTCTGACGCCATGATGGCGCTTTGGGGGCGGATTAGGCAGTGTACTGGACACTGATGAACAGTCTTTTTTCTGCCGACAATCCTCGAGTGCAATAGTTCTCTAACACTAGTTTCGAGAGCTTTCTAAGATTGTCGACTGCTGCCCTGCTACGGCAGTAAACCTGTGACCCTAACTAGGGGCGTTCCCGAGGAACCACCCCTGTAACCTCACCTGATTTCGCTGGGTTTGCGTTAGTTTGTTGTTGTGCCTTTTTTTTTTTTTTATTTGGTTTGTTAGTGGCTTTTCTGCTGCTTTTCTGCTGCTTTTGTGGGTACTCACCACGTTTGAGAGTTAAAGTTTGATTTTCAGGGACCTTAACTCAACGTGGTCTGGTGTACCCGACGTGCTGACTGTAGTGTAGACCGTGACGTCACAGACGTCCGCTATGCGAACAGTTCTGCTTCCCTTCCCCTCATAACAAATATTTTTCTATCAAACAAACACTAAACACATCAAAATAGCGTGTACCAAAATATACAGTCACTGTGCACGCTAAATAACAACGTCACTTGCTTGATGAAGTTTAATTCGCGTGTACCTAACTTTTTTATTTGCGTACACGTTAGCGTGTACCTAGACACAGCGAATAAAAAAACAAAGAGACTCGCGTCAGAAAGATATAGGTAAACCCATAGTCTAGTCGCAACATAGGCGGTCCCGTGGGCACTTTTAGCTCGCCACGATTTGTTGGTGGTATTATAGGTTTTTTGGGTCGCTGAATCCAATGGAAGTGGTCTGGAAGCCCAAATGTGGTGCGTTTAATTGTTATTGACAAATTATGGTAAAATTAGGGGTTTTCAGGAATTATTAGAAGCCCTGTAAATAAATTGATAGTGTTAAGGTCTTCTCTGGTGTATTTGTGGTCGCTGAATTGAATGCGACTAGTAGCGATTACTCAAAAGATGTTCTTATTTTGTTAATAACAAAATAATTGTTTATTCTCCGAAAAGCTCGAAATGCGCTATCTACAGCAAGTTTGTAGTCTTTTTCATAGTACTTTTATACGCTAAATCGATTTCTACTAGTCGTGGTAGCTTAAACCACGTTCCGACTTTGTTATTAATAAATTATTGCAAAAATAACAGTTTATAGTAAGTTTACTCACGGTTTTTGCTTTCAATTTTAAAAAACCACTTGGATTGACATTAAATTTGGCAAACACGTAGCTAACATGTCAAACAAAACAAGTGATATTGTGCCGATGTCTGCTTTTACCCTGGAGGAGTTTCACCCCTTTTCGGGGGTGACAAAATAAACTTTTAAAATAAGTTCTGAAGTGGATAAGCTGATTAATTCTAAGCAACTTTTGTTCTATACAGTTTTTTCACTAAGTCAATTCTTTTCGAGTTACTTGGTTTTTTTTGTGGAAAAATGAACATATTCACTTGCAAATAACTCGAAAAGTATTGACTTAGTGAAAAACTCTATAGAACAAAAGTTGCTTAGAATTAATCACCTTATCCAATTATTTTAAAGGTGTCTTTTTTCACCCCCGAAACGGGGTGATACTCACCTCAGGGTAAAAGCACACATCGGCACAATATCACTTGTTTTGTTTGACATGTTGGCTACGTGCATTCCACATTTCATATCATTCCAAGTAGTTTTTTTAAATTTAGAGCACAAAACCGTGAAAAAACGTACTATAAACCGGTATTTTTGCAATAATTTGTTAATAACAAAGTCGGAACGAGGTTTAAGCTGTCATGTCTAATGACAGTCCATTTAGCGTATAAAAATACTATGAAAAAGACTACAAACTTCCTGTAGATAGCGCATTTAGAGCTTCTCAGCGAATAAACAATTATTTTGTTATTAACAAAATAAGAACATATTTTGAGTAATCTCGACTAGTCGCATTCGATTCAGCGACCAAAAATACATCAGAGAAGACCTTAACACTATCAATTTATTTACAGGGCTTCTAATAGTTCCTGAAAACACCTAATTTTACCATAATTTGTTCATAACAATTAAACGCACCCTATTTCGGCTTTCAGACCACTTCCATTGGATTCAGCGACCCAAAAAACCTATAATACCATTATCAAATCGCGGCGACCTAAAAGTGCACACGAGACCCCCTATGTTGCGACTAGACTACCAATAACAAATGAGTTATTGCTCTTTAAAGGATGATTATTTTCGAAGAACCTCGAAATGGAGAACCTTCAATCTCAAATAACTTGAATGGTGTGCAATTTTTTGGGAGAACTTAACTGATATATTTTAAAGCTCATTAAAAAATCTTTCAAATAAGCTTTGACAAAAGTTTTTGCATAAGAACTGACTGATTTATGACGAAAATAAAGCCGCTCTCTACTTTTTTCTTTTTGGAATGTAAAAATTAAACTCTCGTCGTTACAATAAATATCTCGTCGAAACTTTATCTAGGTATAATTGATCCGATTCATGTGATTCGACTGGTTTGGAATGTTCAGTTTAGAAAAATAGCTGATTAAATCAAAAATGACATTATTGTAATTTAAAAAAGTGCATTTTTCTAAAATAAACAATAAACCTAAAAGTATTCATGATACAAAAACAAAAAAAAAATCAAAATTTTCAGTAAAAAAAATTCTACAACTAATATTTGAAACATTTTTTAATATTATGAATAATTTTAGATTTATTTAAGAAAAAGCCACTTTTTTTAAATTTTAAAAATGTAATTTTCGATTTATTCAACTATTTTTTCTAAATTAAGAATTCTAAACCGGTAAAATTACATGGATCGTATCAATTATACCTAAATAAAGTTAATTTAAAGTGAGAACCTATTCATTTCTATTATGGTTGTAACGAGGGTTTACTTTTTACATTTCAATCAGAAAAAAAGCAGAGAGCGACTTTATTTTCGTCATAAGTCAGTCAGTTCTTATGCAAAAAAATTTGTCTGAGCTTATTTGAAAGGTTTTTTAATGAGCTTTAAAAGATGTCTCTCAAGTTTTCCCAAAAAATTGCACCACATTCGAGTTACTTGAGGTTAAATGTTCTCCATTTCGATATTCTACGAAAATAACCATCCTTTACATAGCAATAACTCAGTCGTTATTAGGTTTACATAGGTCTTTCAGAAGTGAGTCTCTTTGTTTTTTTTTTATTATCTACAATTTTGTTCTTAATAATTTTTTCTATAAAATTTAATTTTTTTAAGTTATTCATGAAAAACGGTTCACGTGAGTTTTTTCAATGAAAAATGCATAGTTTCAATCGCAAATAACTTGGAAAGTGTCCATTTTGCAAAAAAATTTATAAAACAAAATTTACTCAGAATTGGTCACTCTAGCGATTTCCATTATTATTTTGATTAAAAATTGTCATCCCCTAGAGGGGGTTGTTTTCACCCCCCGCGCAGTTTGGCGTATGGTAGATTTTGACAAAGGTTATAATTACTACCTAAATCCAAATTTTCAAGGAAATCGACCTTGGTTCTCAAAATTCCACGAGCAAATGGCTGTTGATTGGAATATTTGTCTGTAGTCTGTTTTATGAGTAATATTTTTTAACTTATAAATTTATAAACTGATTTATTCGTTCGAGCAAAACTTTAGTTGTAAGTTTCAGAAAAGTATTTAGCAAATTGATGCCTTTGTAGTTTTCTGGTTGTTTCTTATCGTCCTTTTTGAATAATAGAGTTCGTCTTATATTCAACTAGCTCACCATATTTCAAAAATTCATCTGGTAATTAACTAAAATAGCCACAAGAAAATAGCTTCAGAACAAAATTCATCTAGTATTACCTACAGTTTTTCTGTTCTTTAATTGTTTAATAATTGTTTTTTGTACTTCGTGCTTGCTTATGTGAACTTTTTTAGGGCAGTCAATGAGGGTATTTGGCTTCGAATTCTATCCTACTACATCGATTTACTTGATATTTTCACAATAAGTAGGGAATAGCTCAAGAAACAAAGTCTACCCTATGCCGATGTGCGCTTTTATCTTGGGGGTGGTTCCCACCCCTTCTCGGGGGTGAAAAATGTTTTGGTTAAAATAGCCACGGAAAAGGCTAGAGAACCTAATTTTAAGCAAAAACTGTTCTATGAATTTTTTTGAAAACTCGATAGTTTTTGAGTTATTCAGTTGAAAATTGGCCATTTTCATTGAAAAATGACACCTTTTCGGACAGATTTTTGCGAATACCTTAAAAACTATGCATCTAACAAAAAACTACATAAAATATTTCTGTAGGTTATAAATAAACAGAGATTCGTTCCTTCATAAATCTTCTAGTTAAAATACAAAGAGGGATATGGTAGGTAAGAAGAGTTGCTGCATGCTCAAATCGGTATATTCAACTTGAAATAACAGAGAAACTGTCGATTTTAGGTGTTTAATGATACTAATAACTTTTGTAGTTCTTGAAAAGACCTTTAAAACGAGCAATACCAGTTGTCGATTACATGCAAACTAAGCGAGATATTCTGCAAAAAAATTAATGACTAATATATTTTAAGAAGAAATGAGCAGTATATTTAACCCCTCATCCATCAGAATTTAAATATATCGTTTTCCTTTTACTATACTTTTTATTATAGTGTTATTTCTATGTTCATTACTACTACCATTGTTTGATTTGCGTGTATAGATATAATGCTATGTGGAAATGCGATCAATGATTGTCCCCGTTTAAGATTTTGTCCTCTTCAGGGTTTGTAGTGAATGTATAGTGTTGGCAGCAAAAGCAGACAGTCCGAAAAACACCCTGGGGCAAGCGCCGTGTCCTGGTGTTTTTGGATCCTGGGTTATGCCGGACGGTGGTGTCCAGAAGTGTAAGAAGTCAACAGAGAAGAAAGTTTGGTGGATTGTTGTTGGTTCCATAGACATTTACGTGTACTGTCCGTGCTTTGCTCTCGACCAGTCTCCCTAGAAACCATTGTACAACGACAGGCGAACCTGCGTCCCTCGTCGGCGGTCAGGAGGTGGCTTTGAGCGCGGCGTGGACAGTGTGCGTTCGAGTGGAGAAAATAGTTGCGGCTATTTTCTTGGGACAAACAGGTATAATTGTGCAATGAAGTTGGGAAACCGCAAAAAACCAACTTCTCCCTGTTCGGGGTAGGGAAGAGGAGATGTTAAAGGTGGGTACGGAAGGCTAACGGGGTAGCCTCGAGGATGTTTTCGTACTCCATCGGGAGTTCGTCAATGCATGTTTGCATTAGAGCGGACGGTAAATGAATCTTTTTGCGTTTGGGCTTTCGGTGGAGTACGTGGCCGGAAGATGAACAGGAACATTTGAGAGATTCTTGTGTGTCGGAGGGGGGGCCGTTAATTACTTTGATTGTGAAGTTCCTGTTCAGAGAGTTTATTCTCTCGGTGATTTTGGAGATGTTCGAGATGTTATGGATTTCGTTTGAGGGATATCGCCAGTGCTCATAGTTACATCTACGCAAGATTCTACGTTCAGCGCTTAACAGCCACTCTTGTTTTGATCTAGCGCAAAGAGAGTAGAGGCAAGATTTGTACTCCATGACGGGTCGAATAAAGGTCTTGTAAGTGTGAATGAGAGTCTTTTTGTGTGTCTTGCCAATTCGTCCAGAGAGAGAGTTGAGAAGTCTGGCTCTGTTCCTTACCCTATCTAAAGTTGCCTTTAGATCTGCGTTCCAGTTAATAGTCCTGGTGAACAGAACTCCCAAATAGTTCGCAGTCGGACTAACAACTAGCCTTTCTCCCAACAGTCTCAGAGGATATTGGTCGTCTTCATTAATTATGATTCTATGTGACACAGAAGGGGCGCGAAACACAATTGTTGTTGTTTTGTTCGCGTTTAGCGTGACTCTCCACTTACAACACCATTCACCAACCCCGTCCAACAGAGCCTGGGCTCTTCTGAAGAGGAGTCTTGGGTTGTATCGAGAGGTTGTTGTGAGCAGAGCCGTGTCGTCTGCATAGAGAAACAGCCGAGTGCCTGGGATATTTTGGTTAGTGATATCGCTGGTGTAGATGATGTACAACAGCGGTGCTAGGACTGAACCCTGGGGGACTCCAGCTTGTGGAGTGAAGGGGGTGGACTTTTGATCACTTATTTTCACTCTGACAGTTCGGTTGTGGAGGTATGAGTGTACAATTTTGATAAATTGTATTGGTAGCCCGATGTCCAGAAGTTTCCGAACAAGTCCGTTATGCCAGACCTGATCGAAAGCCTTCTGCACATCCAGGAATGTGGCTATGGCGAATGAACCATCGTTGATGGTTTGAGTAACTTTAGTAGTGAAATCAGTTATTGCATGTTTGGTAGATTTACCTGACTGGAATCCGTATTGAAATTTTGGTATGATATTGTGGTTTTCGAGAAAGTCATTGAGCCTCTCTTTTAGGATTAGCTCAAGAACTTTGCCCAGAGTGTTGATTAAAGAGATTGGTCTATAGAATTCCACGTTGGTTGGGGGTTTGCCTTTTTTCAAAAGCATGATGGTATTGGCCACTTTCCAAGGAGTAGGGAAGTGGCTGTTTTTGAGACATGCATTGAATATTTTAGTTAGAAGAGGGATGATACTCTCTGGAAGTTTTTTGAGGCATCTTCGGTTGATGCCATCAGGTCCGGGAGCGCTGTTTTTACCTATTTGGCAAAAGCTCTCCGTTTCTCTGTTTGTGAGGGGGTCCATGATAGGATCATAGACTGGAACGTGGTGATTGAGAGTAACATTTACTATGTATTCTGTGTTGAGTTTAAAAAAGTGATCAAAGTTCGGGTTGTCTGGGGTTTGAAAGTTGATTTGAAGCGAATTTTTGAATGCTTCAGCTTTCCCTTCTGGGGAATTGACTATGTGATTGTTGACCAACAGATGTGAAGGTTGAGATAGTTTTTGTTTTGTTAGGACTTTGAATTTGTGCCAGAATTTACTTCCGTCTCTGTAGTCCAGTTTTGAGGTAGTATCTTCCCACCGGCGAGCCGTTAGGTCAGATATCTCTCTCTTTATCCTGGCGCAGATTCGGTTGTATTCTGTTTTGATTAGTGGATTTCTGTTGGCCTTATATTGACGTAGAAGACTTCTTTTTTGTTGGATTTTGGCAATGATGTATTGAGGTAGTGCCGATGATGTATAGGTTATTTGTTTGAGTGGAATTGCGTGCGTGATTGCCTCGGTCATGAGGTTCTTAATTTCGGTTGCACTGGTGTCGATACTATCGTTAGTATCAAGTTCGCCTAACATAGGGAGATTTTGAGTGATGAAATTTTGGAATTCAGTCCAGTTAGCGTGACGATAGTCTCTTATAGTTCTTGGAGGGTTGGGTTGTTTTGGAGTTAGTATGTCAGTGTTGACAAGAAGTGGTACGTGGTCTGACGTCACTGAGTCACCGATGTGGCATCTATCCTCGAACCGATCCAGAATGTTACTAGTAACTAGGATGTGGTCGACAATAGAGGCCCCAGCAGCGTTCAGAAACGTGTATTCAGTGTTGGTGATTCAAGAGATAGGAAGGTCTAGTAGAAAATCCGTGAGGCGGATGCCTTCTGGGTTTTGACGGTGATCACCAAACTGTGTGTGTCTACAATTCAGATCGCCCATCAACACGGCCTTGCCGAGCCTTGAAAAATACTCTAGCAAATGCCTGTTGAGTGGTTGATCCGGGTGTTTGTAGTAAGAGACTATCGTGAGGGTTTCGTTATTGGGGATATGCACGTCAATTGCCAGGAAGTCCACATCAGGTGGACGAAAATTTTGTGGGAATGTGTGTGTGGTGTGCGGTATTCCGTGTTTAACGAGAATACCATTCCCGCGTGAAACCTGACAGCGGCTTCGATGGATGATCGAATATCCTGCGAAGTGTGGATCGCTTTTCGACAGAGTATCTGTGAGTGCGAGGATCTGAATGTTATGCTTCGACAGGATATTCTTGATGAGGGGTCTCTTTTTGGAGAGACCCTGACAGTTGACTGTGCCTAGGGTGAAATCCATAAATCCATATGTTCAAAAAGTCAGGCTGGATTAAAATGAATGGTTTTTGAAAAAAAAATAAGATCAAAAAATTATAGAGCGCATTTTTAAATTTTCTTGAAAATCTTCCTTTTCCTCTATGTAACTCGAAAAAGATAAGAGATACGAAAAAAAGATACCAATAAAGAATGTAGGGATTTTCAGATAAAATTTTTTTTATTTTTCATTACTGTATCTCTTATCATTTTCAAGTTACATGGAAAAAAAGAAGATTTTTAAGAAAATTTAAAAATGCGCTCTATAATTTATTCTTTATTTTTTCAAAAACCATTCATTTTAAACCCGTCCAACTTTTTGAACATAGAAATAACACTATAATAAAAGGTATTGTAGAAGGAAAACCATGCATTTCCTTTTTTTTTGAAAAAGGGTTAAAATTATTTCTCATTTTTTCTTAAAATACAATAGTTATCAATTTTGTTTGCAGCATATCTCGCTTAGTTTTAATGTAATGGACCTTTAATATAGCTCATTTTAAAGGTCGTTTTCAAGCACTACAAAAGGTATTAGTAGCATTATAAACCTAAAATCGACCGTTTCTCTGTTATTTCAAGTTGAATACACCAATTTGAGAATGTACCAAAAAACAAACTATTTTCACCTACCATATCTCGTTTTGTATTATATCTAGAAGATTTATGAAGGCCAGTGTCCCTTTTTTTTTGTAACCTACAAAAATATAGCTTTTTTGGTTAGATGCATTGTCTTTGAGATATTCGCAAAAAACCGTTCGAAAAGGTATTATGTTTTAATGAAAATGGCCAATTTTCAACCACGAATATCTCAAAAAGTATTGAGTTTTCAAAAAAAAATTATAAAACAGTTTTTGCTTAGAATTAGGTTCTCTAGCGAATTCCGTGGTAATTTTTTTAACCAAAAAATTTTCCACCCCTAAGAATGGGTGGAAACCACCCCCAAGATAAAAGCACACATCGGCATAGGATAGACTTTGAATTAGGAGATAAGTAGAGGCTAGGCCCAAAATTTCATTAAAATCCCTGCAGTAGGATAGAATTCGGAGGTAATATCCTGTTCTTGCTCCCGTTGACTCGCGTATACTGATTTTCGTTCCAAAAGCATTTGCTGTTCCTGTGACTGTTCATATTACTTCTAAATAACAATGACATATATATGTATGACAGAGTTCAGACAAGGCTAATAGAGGAACTTGAGAATGACGGGTAGAAGAAAATAAAAATACATGTTACTTATCTAGATTATATTGCTTACTATAAATAAAATTAGATACAAAAATATTCGAATTTTGGAATATTACATATAATCGTTTATGTGAGCAAATATCTCAAAGTTGAGTACGTTTCAACAACATTTCAGATCAACAATTTTTTGTAAAAGCTCTAGCTTAAGTTCTCGCTTACAATAATTAGCTTACAATTATTGAACAAATATGCAAAATCTTTCTTACCAGTATCCTATGATACTGATTTTTGACTCCCAAATTAAAATGAAATAACCCACTATAGGCTATAGATTATGTATTTTAGAAAGGAACTACAACGTTAACGGGGTTTTATTTTTTCATACAGACAATGGACCTTTAAATATGAAAAACCCGCGGAGTGCTACCATTTAAAGGGGTGCGTTTTTGAGAAAGGGGTGAATTAATTCCTAGGCACAGGGCGAATTATGGTGAGTTCTATGCACTTTTGGTACAAACACGTCTACAGGAAAATTGTTTCAGGTTAAATTTACTATCAAAACATCACATTTTAAAGTCAAAAATAATTTTTTTTACAAAAATAGATTCAAAAGAAAAGCAAGAAAAAAACACGAAAGATAGCAATTTTGTTTTGTGCCCCATAACTTTTTTCCACGGGGATATAGGTATAGGCATTGCTTCACAGAAAAAAACTTCCATCCTTTCTCTTTAAAATGGCCTTTGGTAGAAGTCTCTAGGATTTATAGTTTCCATAATATGATTTTTCAAATTTCGCCACTCACAACGATTTTGGCCCATTTTCCTTGTTACTTCTCAAACATTGTTCTGTAACTTTTTTCTACGTAGCATTTGGTATAGGCACTGTCAAATTTAATAGGTAGAAAAGTCAATTACCTTTAAAATGGTGTATTGTATTAGGCTATTTGACTATTTTAAAGCAAGATGCGGTTGTTCAAAATTTTGCACTTTTAATGATTTTTGATATATTTTACGATTATTTTTAAATTTCTCATCATACCTTTTTTTATTGTGTATTTAGGTATATACATTGTACAATAAAAAAGAAAGCCTATTTTCTTTACTTTAAAATGGTGTATTGTAAAAAATTCTAGGACTATTTTTAAACAATATATTATGCTTTTCCAAAATGTGACATAGGCACATGCAATAGGTCCTACTTAGTTGGAAATATATGGAAAATTTTTTATTATGTATTAACTTTATGAAAAAAAAAATGATTCTTTATAAAATGCTCTGCATAGTCTAAAACCTAAGATGCAATCATCAGATATAAAATTTTATCAATAGTCTACGAGGTATATTAAAAAATATGAATTTTGCTCAAGAGCAAAGTACCTTTATATTTCACAATATCGAAAAGTGTTATGAAGAAAGGATATTTGGAATTAAAAATTATGTTATAATATGCAATTATATTCTTCAAATTGAAAAAAATAAAAATAAATTTAAATTTTTCTCAAATTTCTTTAAAAATGGTCCTAGAATTTTTTGCCATACACCATTTTAAAGTAAAGAAAATAAGCTTTTTTTATTCCGCAACGTATATACCTAAATGTACAAGAAAAAAAGTCATAATGAGAAATTGAAAAAATCTTGAAAAAGCATAACTTGCTGAAAAAGAGCCGTATAACCGTATACAATAGACCATTTTAAACGTAATTTACTTCTCTTTCTACTAAATGTACCATTGCATATACCTAGAGATGCATAGAAAAAAGTTACAGAACAATGTTTGCGAAAGAATGGGGAAAATTGCCCAAAAATGCTGTGAGCGGCGAACTTTGAAAAATCCTCTTTTGGAAACTATAAATCCCAGAGACTTTTATCAATCTGCATTTTAAAGAGGAAGGATAAAAGTTATTTTTCGCTGAAGCAATGCCTATACCTATATCCCTGTGGAAAAAAGTTATGGGGCAAAAAACAGAATTGCTCTCTTTAGTGTATTTTTCTTGCTTCTCTTTTGAATCTATTTTTGTAAAAAAAAATTTTTTTGACTTTAAAGTGTGATGTTTTGATAGTAAATTTAACCTAGATCAATTTTCCTGTAGACGTGTTTGTACCAAAAGTGCATAGAACTCACCCTAATTCGCCTTGTGCCTAGGGACTAATTCACCCCTTTCTCAAAAACGCACCCATTTAAATGGTAGCACTCCGCAGTTTTTTCAAATTTAGAGGGCCATTGCTTATATGTGACAATAAAATTCCGTTAACGTTGTAGTTTCTTTCAGCTCTCTTATTTTGAACATAATCAATAGCCTACTATTGCTTAAACATCGTATAAATACGACACAATAAAATAAAGAAAGTCTAGTACCCAAAGTATAATTTTCCTATACTGGAAAATTTGATGTCCCTATAATGATTAAATTGTTTTATTTCAGTAGCATATTTTATTAATTTATTTTTACGTACTACTATTAGGTTGAGCAAAATCCAGAAAAATATTAATATAACATCAGAGTTTATTTTTATATGTTCATATTTATATCACAACTAACGAATTAATTTATATATAAAGTGGCAATTAACAGACTCTTTATAACCTATTTAAAACTTTTTAAATTATGTACAAGTAAACTAGCATATAACATAAACTATGTTCCTTAACTTTACTTAATTATCTGAAATTATCTTGATTTCACAGCAATTGGTAATTTACAATGTAATTACTAGTATATTATTTATTGCTACATTTGTAATATGTTTTACGTTATTAAGAATCGGTGTTTAAAAAAAAATTTAAACAATATTCTGTAAAACGTTATTATATTAAATAGCTTTAAATTAGTGTATAGGTTACAAATATCAATTATTGCCAACTATTCGCCAAGATTTTTCGTTTCAATTTAATATAGGAATGTGGTAATTAGTTTTATCGACCATGTTACTAGATCTTTTACAGAAAATTCTGAAACGTAATTATTTTCAATAGCACCATGAATTCGAAGGCACTGTTTAAGAGTTTAAGGAAACCATTCTCTAGTCTAATTTACAATATACAAACTTAAATTAAACAGAGCTTGGCCCATAAGTTTTCTGAAAACAAGGCAAGAATTGTTTAGAGTTTCATTAACAGAAAACTTGTACATTAGATTAGAGCACACCAGGAAAATTATCAAAAATAATTGTCACAAGTTAAATAGGTAAATAAATTAAATACTGTAAATATGGTATTCGCAAAAAGGAGCAACGTTTAGAGATCTGGTTAATTTATTATTGTCAAAAAGTCATTAAATGTAACTGGCAACAGTCGGCAGAGTCGACAAAAACTCTTCTAGGTAAATGTACAACAGAATAGATATCTACTTAGCAACAATCAACTTGAATAATCAAACAACGTGTTATCCTCCTGTAAGATATTTTTAATAACATAGAATGGAGATTAGCTGGGATTAACATCGATGGAAAATGTTAAATCACATATTATGTTGTATTGGTTTCAGATAATATCCAGGAGGCCCAGTATACAGAATGAGTTTTATGCATGGAAACACTCAATTATCTCGAAAATGGCTTTCACGATTTTTATAGATTTTGGTAGGTAGGGGTTTGCTAAAGCGGCCGATATTATAGTGATCATTACATTGTTGTCATATTTTCCGTTTTTCTGTAAATCTAATGAACTTTCTTATTTCAAATGGAACACACTGTATGTATTTTGCGTTTTGAATTCCTTAAGAAATACTGATTATTTTTTATGTTATATTCCCTATACCTAAATGCCATAATTTCGGAGTTATTGCTACATGTATTTAAAAAAAATTTAAACAAATTATAAAAAATCAATTTTTTTGGCCCGGGTAAACACTACTTTAGGTTATTTGGATCATTGGGAACAGAAAAGATCTTTCGTTCGTAATTTTTCTATAAAATAAATCGTTCCCGAGTTATAAACAATTTAAAACTGAAAAAATCGAATAATGACGCTTTTAAAGGTTCAAGAACACAAATTAACAATGCACAAGGAAAAAGTTTTCCTGTGGTTGGCTGTATATCATGTAATACAAAAAAAAACAGTAAAATCCTGTATAAAAGGTATATTTAAAAACCCTCAAAAGGGCCACATCAAAATCACATAACTAGTTTTCGACTGGTTTACCAGTCATCATCAGTGCTTACGTGCAATGTACATGCTAACCACTAAGATAGTATTTAACAAAAATATTAGGTTCAAAGTTCAGTAAAAGAAGTCCGTCTAGGAAACATTGGTTTAAAAAGCTACATAAAGTATGGATGTTTAAAATATTAAGCTAATCTGCCCCAGGTAACATCTGAGATGTGGAATGGACTTGTTTACATGTTGAATATATGACGGCAAGTGTATTAAAAATGTTATTTTTGAAACGGCGAAGTATCCAAATTCAAGCTCAAGTCGTATTTTATCAGTTACTGATAAGTAATTTCAGATTGTTTCATTTTAAAACATTGTTTTTTAGCTTTTAATGCAGCCCGATCGTCCCTCCTCCCATATGCACTTTATTAAAAATTAAAAAGCAATATTATAGAATAAAATGAGGCAAAAGATATTATGGCCAGCTATTAGAAGAAGAGTTGAGTTTGAATTTAGGTACTTTGTAATTTGAAAAATTATATTTTTTACTTGTGTTCTTGAACCTTAAAAATCGTCATTATTCGATTTTTTTTTGTTTTAAATTGTTTATAAATCGGAAATCACTAATTTTAGAGAAAAATTACAGAAGATCTTTTTTGTTTCCAATGATCCAAACAACCTAAAATAGTGTTTACCCGGGCAAAAAAAATTTATTTTTATAATTTGTTTAAAATTTTTCTTCAAAATAAATGTAGCAATAACTTCGAAATTATGGCATTTAGGTATAGAGAATATAACATGAAAAATAATCAGTATTTCTTAAGGACTACAAAACGCAAAAAATATATATGGTGTTATATTTGAAATAAGAAAGTTCATTATATTTCCAGAAAAACGGAAAATATGACAACAATGCAATTAGCACTTTAATATCGGCCGCATTAGAAAACCCCTACCTACCTACCAAAATCTATAAAAAAGTCGTCCAAGCCGTTTTTGAGATAATTGAGTGTTTCCATACATAAAACTCATCTAAAGAAGTTGGTTTGAAAATAATGGTTTCAAAAACCCACTTCATGACAAATCTAGTGACTAAAGCTCCTCTACAAATAAATATCATTAACATCACTCAAATAACTAGGTACAAGTATATGGGGCACGAGATAGGCGTAGAAAAAGTAATCAAACATATGACATTTAAAAAAGACTCTGTCTTTTCTTGGCAGTATTGATTTTAATTGTTTAACCTTTAATTATTATATTTTTATTACTTTATTTTTTATTATTATTTTTATTATTATTACTTTAAACAATTTTATGGCATTTTGCGAAAATATTTTGTGCAAGTATCTAGTTTTTATTGATGATGATCCCATAGGACCGAAAACGTTTTGAAAAGTGTAATTCTTTTAGATATTCTTATTATTTAAAAATATCGAACTGTCGAGGCATTTAAGCTAAATAAAAAAATATTGAGTTTGTTTCGGACAATGAATTTGTTACCTTTTGTAGGTATATGTACATAAAAGAGTGGAATATACTTTTGGGTATTTTTTATCGTAAAATATTTTAAACTTTACTAATATAATATGTACGTGTTCAGCCAGTATATCTAAATCTTTCGACTGACTAATAAAATTACTATTTTTCTATAAGTATGGATTATATTAGATACCTACTTTTATTATGCGACATATATCTGTGTAGTCAAAATTAACAAAATAAGTTCTTGTCAAATCAGTTATTTCCAGTATTATCTTTGAGTATCCAATGGACACATAAAATAATTTTAATATTTTGGTGTAAGATCCCTTGTACAAATCTCTAATAAAATATTAAAATATCTTTTTTACGTCTTCTAGCGCATATTTGAAAAATATGTTGCAGACATTAAAAAACAAATGCCCCCAGAATATTAATCTTTGTTTTTTCTCGAATACAATATTTATATTGAAAGTATTTTACATATTATAAATAGGTAGGTACATAATTATTATTCTGGTATTTAAATTATTATTCTGGTATTTAAATAAGATACCTATAATATTTTTAGTAGGATCTTTGTTTGTAGAAAAAAGATGATAAGATAAATATTGTTGTTTTCACCCATTTTAAAAAAAATTTAAAACCTGGAATTATCAATGTCTGTCTATTTTGAGACCTTTGTAAACAAAACTCCTCCATCATTAGACCAGGCAGAATGAAAATAAGGTATCGAATGAATGACGAAGCAAGTTTTCAATCCTAATAGTAAATTAATAATATTGAAAAATATTAAAAATCACTAAAAGATTTTTAAATTGAAAACTTATTGGTACATTTTCATGGTAACACCTCCAAGACTTCTATAATTTGCAAGTCATATGGATGCTGCAGTGAAGACGAGAGGGAAGGAATTCTACACTTTGCAATTCACATCCCCCGTCTGCAGCCGGCAAAGTTCCAACTGAAAGATGCACCTGGTTACTCTACGGAGTAATACGAAAATAAAATAAAAATGTGTACCATTTTTATTCGGTTGCGATGCGAAAGCAAACCAATCTTACTTTTCAATTAGAATACGGAGTGCAGTCCAGTTCCTTTAACCGCGATTTTCTGCTCTTATTGGAGCTTCATCAGAAGAAACGTAGGCACTGTTCTCCATACTCCAACTAAATTGCATCGAGAGGTTTTCCCACACATCGCAACCAAATGGATGATAATAGGTGGCTAGCGCCATCTACCAATTGAAAGACAAAGCAAGTTTTCAATCCTAATAGTAAATTAATAATATTGAAAAATATTAAAAATCACTAAAAGATTTTTAAATTGAAAACTTATTGGTACATTTTCATGGTAACACCTCCAAGACTTCTATAATTTGCAAGTCATATGGATGCTGCAGTGAAGACGAGAGGACGAGAGACGAGAGACACCAGATGGCGCTAGCCACCTATTATCATCCATTTGGTTGCGATGTGTGGGAAAACCTCTCGATGCAATTTAGTTGGAGTATGGAGAACAGTGCCTACGTTTCTTCTGATGAAGCTCCAATAAGAGCAGGAAATCGCGGTTAAAGGAACTGGACTGCACTCCGTATTCTAATTGAAAAGTAAGATTGGTTTGCCTTCGCATCGCAACCGAATAAAAATGGTACACATTTTTATTTTATCGAATGAATGTTTATAACACAAGAATGGTATTAAAGGTGAGAAATTTGACCCCGGACATCCGGTTTTAGAGTTGCAACCGGAAGTACTGTTGTCACCGAAATAGTATAAACTATATATTATTCGATGCGCTTTAGCAAGACGAAAATAAATATATACTTCCGGTTTTTATATCTTTTCCAGTTAAAAAGCTGTAACCGAAAGTGCCACATTATAGTCGCAGAATAGCTTGAATATTTATTTCAAATTTTGAGGTCATATCCGGTTAAAAATTATGACCGGAAGTGTGGCGAAAATGACTCAAAGTTAGTGAAGTCTTATATCAATCGAAGCAAAGTTACCCGAAGACGTCAAATCTCGACTTCCAGTTCTACTTCCAGTCACATTGGGTGAAAACCTAGGATTTACGATGTCCAATTGCTTGTTTTATATCAAATTAGTTATTTGTGTATACTCAATATATCCCTTTTTCTTATTTAAACTAACTTTAATTAATGTTTAATTATATCTTCATTTATTATAAACGAACACAACACTATTGCACTTTTAATCGAGATAGAGAATTAACCGATAGTTCAATTATTTTCGCGAATGTATTTCCTGATACCCAAAAAAGGAACTAGATTAGATTCAGTACAGCCGGTATCTTAGGCCACCAGTGGGGCAAAAAATCACAGAGAGAGAAATTTCATCAGCGCCTCAGAAATCAATCTGGGGTTGATGGTACCATCAGCGGTATATCTCACGCCTCTCAGGGAACCATCGTCATGACTAACAACGCCGTATTCTCCTACAATAAAACCATCCGCGGTCCTTTCCTCTACTCTATATTTTCTGTAATTCTTTCCCTCCACAACGTAACCAAACTTCTGATTGTCGTCAGGTTTCTTATCTGATTTGGTAGTTTGCACACCGTGTGCTCTACCATTAGTTACAACACTTAGTGCTTCATCAACTTCGTAGTTTTGCTCTGGTTGGCCATAAACTTTTGGTAGCTCCACAGGTAAGGGTGTAGTAGGTGTGTATTTCTGTTGGTCCGACCATGGCTTTTCGGTGTTTCTTTGATCTGATTCTGAATCTTGCCAGTTCAATATTTTACTATCATTTTGTTTGCGTTTATCGACGCCAATATTCAAATTGTTAATATAAGGACTTTTAGCGTCGTTGTAATTTCGTTCGCGTCTTTCATGTGGTTCTGTTTTTTCAGCTTCCATGGTTAGTTGGGGTAAACTTTGAACTATAGAACTATATGAGATGGATCTAGCAGTATCCGAATCTTGTGGATTATCGTGGTATATAAAAGTTGGATTGTAAGACTGATTGTCAGTTTGCTGTATGTTTTGATTTAGAAATGCAGATTGATCAAACGGAGGTGCAATTCTTACACGTGCTGGATAACTTCCACTAAAATCAGAAGCTATTTCACTGTCTTTAGTAATTGGTTGGCTTTCTTCTACACTAAGATCACTTTTACTTGCTTTTGCAATTATACCTGGTTTTTGTTCTATATCGAAATAATTTTGAAAGGGTTTTGCTGTAGTGGACGTTGTATATACTTGACTATAAAGCTGTTGTGGTGCGTAAGTGTCTGGCTCGGGTGGTGTTGTAGTTGGAATTGTATAAACATTATTTCTGCTTCTTCTGTTATCAATAGCCAAATTGGAATAGCGATCTGACGAAAAATATTTGTGAATTGGTAAAAGCGTAGATCTTCTGTATAAACTATTGACTGCCTTCGCTACAGATGAAGATACACTGACTGCTACTACAACACCGTCTTTGTTGGTACTAGAGTCACTATCACTAACTTGTTCTGTACTTTGAGAGAAGGGCAAGGTATTCGTATAAAGACTACTGGAATACGAAGTGGGTGAGTTGTCACGTCTTAAATCTATAGCGTTAGAGTTTCTTTTTTCACGTTTGGTTGTGTAGTCGACTTCTTCTAGTTCTACGATGATTGTGGTAGGAGAAACTGTTGACGTCGTTTCTGCATAGGCTCTTCGAAGTGATGATTCCATGAACACGGAGAGAAAGTCAGCACCGGCGAGGATGTCCTGATCGCCATCGGGCTCCTGTCTGTGTAAGGGCAGGCCCTCGATTGCCATCTTTGTGCCACGGAATATCTGAAAATAAAAGATAAAAATATAGTAATTGCTTATCATAAAAAACCGGTGTTAAATAAAATTAGTTTAGATACAGAAGAGATTAACACTTTTAAGAGTTAATTGTTAGGATGGTTCCATGGCATCTCGTAACTCGATAGTTCGTAACTCCACAAACGGTAACGACAAACCGTAATGGTATAATTCGTAAAGATATGGTTTTTTTAGCAAATTTGGCATTACTAAAAACCTAATCCTAATCGTAAACTAGAAGTAGTAGTACTTTTTTAAGACCAATTTTTATTAAATATGTTTCACACGACATATTTTTGTAAATGTGACAATTGATTTTCTTCTCGTAGCACTACAACCCGGGGTGGGTCTTGGCTGAGTGCACAACTTGCTTCCATCTCGAATGGTCGTCCATGATAGTTGGGTCAGTGGATAGCCCCATTGTTCCTAAATCTAACCATATAGACGTGGATCCCGCGCACCAATAAAAGTTGATTAATAGCAAGCTGAAAATTTGTTAATTGCTTAACGGTGTCTAGTCGGACAAACTTTGATGTACGGGAACACTGGAACAGGGAAAGTTTTAATTATGGAACAGGTTAAAAATTTGGAACGTCAGATTACGAAAACGTTCCATGTATTTCGTCGGACAGAACATCCAATTGATTTGTGACCCTTTCATTAAATTCTCATGCAAAAATCAGACTGCTATTACTAACCATCATGATTCCTGTCATTTGACACATTCTTTGTGTTCCACTTATTGAAATGCCCAGTTGGTGATAAACACCAGTCTGATTTTTGCATGAGAGTTTAATGAAATGGTAACAAATCAATTGGAAGTTCTGTCCGACAAAATA
Source organism: Diabrotica virgifera virgifera (assembly GCF_917563875.1). NCBI lineage: Eukaryota > Metazoa > Arthropoda > Insecta > Coleoptera > Chrysomelidae > Diabrotica > Diabrotica virgifera. The sequence goes on along the minus strand of NC_065446.1, from coordinate 64,369,895 downwards.
CATGGAAAGTTTTCGTAGTCTGACGTTCGAAATTTTTAACCTGTTCCACAATTAAAACTTTCCCTCTTCCAGTCAGTGGCGGCTTTTGGGGGTAGGCCGGATAGGCCGGGCCTACCCAATAATTTTAAGAGCTTTAAAATTAAAAAAGATATATTCAAAAATTATGTTAAAGCATGTAAATAACTTTTAAATATACTAAATCACTCAATACATCAGCGTCCGTTAAGACTTTGTTATAATATTACAAAAAGCGTCGAATCGTATTCAGGCATTTTAAATATCATTTAATAGGTCCGCTCGCACCAGGCCGACTTAGCTCACATAAGATCTCCGTACAAAAAGCGTTTGAAGTTAAGCAGCTTGCCGGACAACGATTTTATTTGTCGTGTTATGCTTGGTGTATAGGCCCGAATCGAACTGGCCTTCGCCCAGCCTCGTTGCCACTTTAAACATAATTATCGAATTCTAATATAAATTTTCTTTTAAATTTTGATAAAAAAATATGTAACATAATCTATAATTGTAACATATTTTTAGACAAACAACACAATTGTAAACAAGTGCACGTTTACGCAAATGAGTTCAAAAAAATTCGTAAAATTCGAAAAAAAAATTGTTCGATTTTCACTGTTATTACTAGTGGTTTGGCCGATCTCGGTTGATTGTTTAAAATTTTTCTTGGAATAGTGCGATAGTTTTATAATTGATACATAAAAATGAGTTTTTCTGAGGCTTTACTAAATCTCTTAAAGTTACATTCTAAGTATTTTTATACATAAAAATAAATTTATATTTGCATATTATGTATTACACATACTTATATGTAATTTGCTGGCTTGGCCTACCCAAAATTTTACCCCACCAGCCGCCACTGGTTCCAGTGTTCCCATACATCAAAGTTTGTCCGACTAGACACCGTTAAGCTATTAACAAATTTTCAGCTTGCTATTAATCAACTTTTTTTTTGAACGCGGGATCCAGAACTATTATTTCTCCATCGCATTCCTGGAGGTCCTCAGGACCTTCTTTCTGTCAAGGCTTCCTCTCAGATTAGCTTCGCAAGGCGGTTATTAAGGAGTCTATGGATATGACCTGCCGATCTTAGACTTTGGTATTTAATCTCTTGGACTACGTCGCTAGCCCTATACATCTGTTTGACCACGGCATTTGTTTTAATTCGGTATTAGTTAGTTTTCACGTCGGATAAGCTCCAAGGTTCTTCTGAGGATTTTTGTCTCAAAACACCGGAGTTTTCTTTCCATTGCCTTTGTCAGTGTCCACGTCTTACACCCATAAATGAGCGCCGGTCTAATTACTGTCTTATACAGGGTGTCCCGAAAAGATTGGTCATAAATTATACCACAGATTCTGGGGTCAAAAATAGGTTGATTGAACCTCACTTACCTATATACAATAGTGCACACAAAAAAAGTTACAGCCCTTTGAAGTTACAAAATGAAAATCGATTTTTTTTCATGTATCGAAAACTGTTAAAGATTTTTTATTGAAAATGGACATGTGGCATTCTTATAGCAGCAACATGTTAAATAAAAATTGAAGTGAAATTTGTACACCCCATAAAAATTTTATGGGGGTTTTGTTCCCTTAAACCCCCCAAACTTTTTTGTACGTTCCAATTAAATTATTATTGTGGCACCATTAGTGAAACACAATGTTTTTAAAACTTTTTGCCTCTTAGTACTTTTTAGATAAGCCACTGTTTATCGAGATATTTTGAATATTTGTCGAATCCACCACATATTTGTATATGGTTAAGTACGATTATAGAGACCTGTTAATAGTCTGAAAACTTATTTATAATTTACATTTTTAGCTATATTTTGAAAAAGAAGCCACATCTCGATAAAAGGTGACTTATTAAAAAAAGACTAAAAAGCAAAATATTTTTAAAAACACTGTGTTTAACTCATGGTATCAAAATAATAGTTTAAATTGGAACGTACACAAACATTTGGGGGGTTTAAAGAAACAAAACCCCCATACATTTTTTATGTAGACATATTAAAAAAGAAGCCGCATCTCGATAAAAACTGCCTTATCGAAAAAATACTGAGAGGCAAAAAAGTTTTAAAAACGTTGTAATTAACTAATGGTTCCACAGTAATGAATTAATTGGAACGTACACAAAAGTTTGGGGGGGTTTAATGGAACCAAACCCCCATAAAATTTTTATGGGCTGGAAAAATTTCACTATAATTTTGTTTTAAGATATTCCTGCGACAAGAATGATACATGTCCATTTTCAATAAAAAATCTCTAATAGTTTTCGACATATTGAAAAAAATCGATTTTCATTTTTTAACTTCAAAGGGCTGTAACTTTTTTTATGAGCACATTTGTACTAAGGTAAGTTAGGTTCAATCGAACTATTTTTGACCCCAGAATGTGTGGTATAATTTATGACCAGTCTTTTCGGGACACCCTGTATACCGTGATTTTTGATGTTCGTGTTAGGCTTTAAGATTTAATAGTGTTGTGGAGGCTATACATACATATATTTGCTGTCTGACTTCTCCCTTTTATCTCTTCCGTGACATCGTTATCTGCGGTGATTGTTGCTCCGAGACTTTCTAATCTTTCAAAATTATATGGGTCTATTGCAGGGGTGGGCAAGAGGCGCCCCGCGGGCCGAATTCGGCCATTTTGCTTACTTTATCCGGCGAGTTGAAAAATCCCGCAAGCTTTTTTTTAAGAATATAAGCGCAATGCTTTTTAAATGCATTATTTTTTTTAGAATCAGAGAAAATTATACTGCCGAGGGCCGAAAGTCCCTGAGAACTTCTACAATGCTTATTTTAGTAAGTCGCAGGGGTAAACAAAAAAGAAAAAAAGTTAGTGTGATTTTTAATTTCAAATATCTCATTCCAAAGAAACTTTTTGTTTATTCTAAGGCACTTTTGGCCCTCGGTAATAATGTAATTTTTCATTCAGCGTTTAAATTTTTCAAAAATATTTAATAGTTTTCTCACGATTGAAAAAAATGCATTTAAAAAGCATTGGTCCGAAATTTTTCGCCTACGCTCTTAATCTCTTTTATGCGATTTTGTTGAAATCAACAGTATTAGTATTTGTAGTGTTCATATAAATAATTAATCTCTATCTTCTGCTTCTCTTAAAAGCGTCTGTATGTTTAACCCGATCCAGGCGCGAATATTTTTCGGCCAGGGTACCAGGACCCTTTTCCTTCCATTTTACCCTTCATAATCAGCTGCTACAACAACTTACAACAACGTACTTATCATTCATTAGTATGTGCCTTTTCTCCTTGCTGTCCTTCTCCCTTTAATGATGGTCAAAGTTCTCTGTTCCTTTTCCATTCTGTGCAACACCAATTCGTTCGTAATATGATTGGTCCATGGTATTTTCAAAAATCTCCTAAAAAGCCACATCTCAAAAGCTTCCAGCTTTCTCACTAAGTCAGCATTAACAATCCAATAAAGAAGAATAGGGTGGACATAACATTTTTCTTATCATCCCGGTTTTTTATAGGGTTCTCCGCCTTCCTGTTCCCAGTTTCCAGCTTCGTCCGTCGTTCCATTCGCCAGGGTGAACGTTCCTTTCCGACATTGTCTTCTAAATGCCACTCAGCAAGGATTCTTTCGGCTTTCCTCTCTTCTTTCTTTCCTTGGCGTTCATTTTAAAATTTGTTTTTGCATCCTGTCGTCGTCCATTTTTTCTACATGACTATACTAGTTCAGTTGACACCTTAGAATTTCGACTATGATGGTTGACTTGACCTAACATTTTACCATCTGATATCAGATTTGTATATTGAATCTTTGAAAGATTCAATAGAAATTTCCTTATCTTCAAAAAGGCTGCTCTTGAATTTCTGAATTTCATTTTTATCTGGATCCCTGTTATGGTTTAATATAATGGACCATATTAAAAATTTCGTAATTGAACTGAGAACAAAGTGTTCGCATGTACACACAAGTAAGACACTTGATTATTACTATTATTTATTATTAACAGTCAAATGTATTTTTTCAAATGCTTTAAAATTATACTTATAGTATTTATGTATGTCAAAAAACTTTCTTGGACGGAGAAAAACCTCCACCAAAAACATTAGCGTGTGCGCAGCGTACATACTGGGTATGGGTCTCCTAGTGCGGCAGATTCGTGCAAATATTATAAGAATTGTGCATTTAATGATAGAAGCATATAGTTTGGACCACATTTATAATACTACACATATAGAGGTTCAAATTTAGATACGAGGCCATCTCAGTTTTTGTTCCTTTTACAAAAATGGCGGACATTCAAAATGGCGACTATACATATGTGACTAATAGCACGATAACTTTTGAACGAGATGTCAGATTTCAACCAAATTTTGTATATAGGTTCTTTTTCTGATGAATAATATCAAGGTCTGGAACCGGAAGAATCGGTTTACCAAAATTTGTGTTTTTACTGTGTTTTTTATGTAAAAATATGTTGCTTCTTTTTCAATTCTTTCACCCTATATACAGAGAGAGTCTGTAAAGTGGAATAAATTCAATATCTCAAATACTAATTGTTTTTTTGGAAAATGCTCAGACCCGTCGATTAGTATTTCAAATTGTCCTTTTTGACATTCAATAATAATGTATACAGGGTGTCCCAATTTAGAGATATGACGTCATCGTCGATTTTCTTCAATGGCAACACTGTCATTTTGATAGCTAATTTGATAGGGTTTGTAAAGTTATACATAACTGCAAAATATCAAATTTTTATTCTCTACCATTTACAAGATAATAGAAAATAACAAAGTTATATCTGTAATTTGGAATATATTCAATAATTGAAATACTAACTGTTTTTTTGAAAAATGCTCAGACCCGTCGATTAGTATATCAAATTGTCCTTTTTGACATATAATAATAATGTATACAGGGTGTCCCAATTTAGAGATATGACGTCATCGTTGATTTTCTTAAATGGCAACACTATCATTTTGATAGCTATTTTGATAGGGTGTGTAAAGTTATACACAACTGCAAAATTTCAAATTTGTATTCTCTACCATTTAGATGATAATAAAAAATAACAAAGTTATGAAAAAGAAGTAATCAACTAATAATTGAATTTAATTATTTCAATAAATTAAGCAAAAACTCATAATGTTGCCCTCAATTATTGTCAAATTGTCAATGGGCAACGTTATGAGCATTTGCTTAATTGAAATAAATAAATTCAATTATTATTATTTGATTACTTCTTGTTCTTCATAACTTTGTTATTTTTTATTATCTTGTAAATGGTAGGGAATAAAATTTTGAAATTTTTCAGATGTGTATAACTTTACACACGCTATCAAAATAGCTATCAAAATGATAGTGTTGCCATTTAAGAAAATCAACGATGACGTCATATCTCTAAATTGGGACACCCTGTATACATTATTATTATATGTCAAAAATGACAATTTGATATACTAATCGACGGGTCTGAGCATTTTCCAAAAAACAATTAGTATTTGAGATATTGAATTTATTCCACTTTACAGACTCTCTCTGTATATTAATTTTTCAAAAAGATGATACCGGCGTTGAAAAGAGCGTAAAAATATTTTTTAGGAAATGTTTTGAACTCTTTATTTATATTAATTACCATTTAATACATGCATAACGTATCTTCACATGTAGATACCTATGTGCGGCAGATTCGTGCAAATAATAATACAAGAATTATTGTGCATTTAATGGTAGAAGCATATAATTTGGACCACACATACTATACGTACAAAGATTCAAATTTAGCTATAAGGCCATCTGAGATTTAGTCTTTTACAAAAATGGTGGGCATTCAAAATGAATCTGCCGCCCATAGATACATGGGAGCATACGTTATGCATTTATTAAATGGTAATTAACACAACTGAAAAGTTCAAAATAATTCCTAAAAAACATTATTACACTCGTTTCAATGGCGTTATTAACTTTTTGAAAAATTGGTATATACAGGGTGAATGAATTGAAAAATCAACAACATATTATTACATAAAAAAACAGTAAAAACACAAATTCTGCTAAACCGATTCTTCCGGTTCAAGAACTTGATATTACTCATCCAAAAAAGAACCTACACCTACATACCAAATTTTCTTGAAATCTGAAGTCTCGTTCAAAAGTTATCGTGCTATTAGTCACAATGTATATTCGCCATTTTGAATCCCTGCCATTTTTGTAAAAGGCAAAATCTGAGATGGCCTCGTATCTAAATTTGAACCTTTATATGTGTGGTATATGTGGTCCAAATTATATACTTCTATCATTAAATGCACAATTGTTTCACATATCATCTGCACTATCCGGCCCGGGAGACATTTTGAAAATTTTATTTTGGCCCGCGTTTAAAAGTATTTGCCCACCCCTGGTCTATTGTAACATTTTGCCCCATTCTATCTCGTCTCTTTTGTCTGTAAATGCACATATATTTGGTTTTCTCTTTATTTACCCTTAGACCAGCTTCTTTTCGGCTCTACCTCTAATTTATTGAAAGTCGCTTTCACGTTGGTGACTGTGTTTCCGACAATGACAATGCCATCTGCGTATGCTAGTAGTAATTTTGGTCTATTTACTGCCATTAGTTTTGTTCTAATTTGTGCTCTTCTTACTACATTTTCCAGGATTATATTAAAAAGGAGAGGTGACAGCGCATCTCCTTGTTTCAGGTCACTGCTTATTTTAAACCATTCTGAAGCGTTTGTTGCCTATCGATAAGGTAAATTAAAGTTGGACAAGTTTTTTGGAACTGAAAGTTCGGGCATTGTTGGGATATTTATTAAGATTGCTTACTAAAAATTACTGTAAGGGGATCGGTACGTATTTTCGGCTGCAATGCTATTCAAATGGGGATTCATTTTTTTTTCGAATCCTGAGAAAACTAATAAGTATTTTTGAAAAATTTAAACGCAGAATGAAAGATTACGTTATTATTGAGGGCCAAAAGTCCCTGAGAACTTTTATAATGTTTATTTTAATAAGTTACAGGGGTGAAAACTAGGAGAAAATTTAGTGTGATTTTATTTCAAATATCTCATTCAAAATAAACTATTTATTTATTCTAAGGGACTTTCGGCCCTCGGTAATAATTTAGTCTTTCATTCTGCGTTTAAATTTTTAAAAAATATTTATTGGTTTTTTCAGGATTCGAAAAAAATGAACACAATGTCCGTGGTAATATTTTCCAAATCTATCTTTGTCTTACTCAGTGGAATTCCACTCATTCGACTCAGTGGAATAGAATATTGTCAGCATATTGTCAGTCAGACAGTGACAATCAGTGACAATTTTAAATATTTTACACGGCATCGGGAATATTTTGAGTTGTTGATTAAATAATATTTATATATAGTGTATTTGATAAATAATTGATTTAAGACGTGAACTTAATAAAAAGTTATTTATTGTGTATTATTTGTGGAAGATCCAAGCAGAGAATACATCAGGATAATATATTCTGTGATCCCAGTATTTTGTTGTTGAAGATGTTCAAAATTGTCAGCGTTCCATAGTAACAACATATTATTAAAAAATCACTTTAAAACTTTTCCTCTTTTCTCGATTGAGTATTAGTTTTTGTTGTACATATAAATTATTACAATCACTGAATACATAGTTAGTGAAAAAATTATCACATTTACTAACTGAATTAATAATTTGCAATTATACAAATAACAGTTATCCAAGAAATATTCAAAAGCCATCTCTTTAAGTTAATGATGACATTTTCAAGTAGACTGACATTCTAGTAATGTTTACGTATCCATACCAGTGTGAATTTTACTACACAAAATTTGCCGTGTAAAGACAGAAAAAGTAGGGATAGCCGTAAAATATTTGCGAATTATGTACCGATGGCCTTAACTAATACATTATAAATTCACTTCAAATGATAAAGGTTTATATTTAATTAACTGTATTTAAATTAGTGATTATTATATAAAAAAGCGAAAATGTATTTTTAGCGCTTTTAAATTAAGAAGAATATTATAACAATTTGTGCTGTTGTTGAATGGTTGGGATTTAACGAAATTGTAACTAAAAATAAATATGCAAATAAGATGTTCAAGTGTACGGTTTATTCAAGTGCAAAGTAACGAATGGCTTTTGATAATGATTGTTGATTTATCATGTGCAGACCTGATTTTTATTTCGAATAAGAAACTTAACACCAGAAACCAGTAGCAAAAGCAAATTAAAACTGGTTCTGAATTAAAAATAATTACAGTTTTGTGTCAATATTTAGTCTCTTAAAGATACATAAATTATTTGGATTAAAAAAAAAAAGAATCTGAGGTATGTTTTCAATTTATACATTCCAAGGATTTCAAATACGTGGGTAAATTTTTTTATTTAAATCAAATGCAATTAAGTTAATTTGTACTTAATGATTTTACTGTTTTTTAAATTGGCTATATATAGTATACTTTACATAATATAACCTGTTTATAATTAGTAATTAGTATATAAAATGTACAAAATATTATTGACCACATTGTAGTTTAAAGGCTGTCCTGTATTTATAGTCCAAGTAATGAAGCTTAAAATAGGACAAAACCTCGCAATTTTTACAGAATGGGTCGATTTGCTTGAAAATTTGAGAATAAGTAGTGGATAGTCCAAGGATCAAAATCTATATTATGCCAAAAGGCGCTTTTTCCATGGGGGTGGTTGCCACCCCATCTCGGGGGCGGAAATTTTTATTATATTTTGACCACAAGAGTTGGTAAAAACATTCATTATAAGCAAAAAACGTTCTATACATTTTTTGATAAAATAATCGTTTTCGATTTATTCGCTATCGAAAGTGTTAGTTTTATATCGAATAAATCAATGTTTTTAATCAGTTTTCTGCTAATATCTCAAACATTTTTCGTTTTATTAAAACAACTTTAATTAACAAAAATGTATCTTATGAAAAAATAAACAAAACCGTTTTTTTATTTTCGTTAAGACCAATAGTAATCGAGCTATACTTTATTATGTAGGCTCTTCTTCGTCAAATGCTAAATACAGTAGAACCCCGCAAATCCGAACTAATTGGGGGGACAGCCTGTTCGGATTCCGAAAAGTTCGGATTATCCGAAAGTTAGCCTTAACTAGTAGTTCAAAGCTTTCATTGTGATTTTGAGTAGCCAAACGTTCTCGCAAGAGTGTGGAAATATTTTTGGACTCAAGTTGACTACGAGAGAACCAAAGTAAGTTTGTGTTTAACCTTTATAAACACTTTATAAACCTATATATTAAAGTATAATATTTATTTTTAAGAAATTTTAAATGTCAAAGTCCTAGTAATCCTACATTGTCCAATTTTCTGGCTTTACTCTGTATAATAAACATGTTTTTAAGTTTTTGTCTTGAATTTTTAAATTTTTTTCACTTTCCGTTGGTTCGGAGTTGCCGAAAGTTCGGATTCGCGGGGTTCGGATTTACGGGGTTCTACTGTATTGTAGTTTCAAAGTCAAAGGACGGAAAAACTATGCATTTTTCGAGGATAACTTGTTGAAACTAATTTAAAGTATTTAAAAATATGTATCTCCGGAAAAAAAAAATCTCTAGCTAAAATAATTAAGCGAATTATATTGCAAAGAATGTCAGTCCCTATTTTTTTCAGCAAAAAAGTGATCGTAAACAACCCCGTAATCACCACCCTAATTAAAATTTGTTTGACCTGATTTGGTTTTCTTGATTTATGTATTTTTAATAGGTTCTAGAAGTTTGATCGGCTTAGAATGATTAGTTTAAAAAAAATGGAGTTAAAAGCGAATAACGAGTATTTGTAGTTTAGTAAAAAATGCCTTTTTCTTCAGAATAGAAAGATTAGCATCAGAGATACGAAAAAATATTTAAATATGAAATTGTAGCCTATTTAATTCCCAACAGCTTGGTTTGCAAAAATTTTTTGCGGTAAAAATTTAGTGAGCTACTGACAATTAAAACTTGTAATATCATGCAAAAACCACCTTTACAAACCCTTTCTATGCCACCTCTTTTTGTGACAGAATTTTAAAAGGATTTAATATTAATAGCCTTATAGATCTTGTAAAAACCTCCAAAATTCTTTTTTAACAAACTTTCTAAGATAAAAAATAAAAAAGTTACGGTTAAAAAATATATTTTTTTTTAAATATATTTTTATATTTCTTTGAAAAAAAAAGGAGATATCCAATTGGAAGCATAATAATGTAAGTAGCGGTGTTTTTAGTCATTGGCCTTATTTATTCTTCTTTATTTATGTATTATTAATAGATTCTAGAAATTTGACGGGCTTAGAATGATTAATTTTTAAAAAACTGAAGTTTAAAGCGAATAACAAATGTTTTCAATTTGGTCAAAATGCCATTTTCTTCAGAATAGAAAGGTTAGCATCGGAGATACGAAAAAATGTTTAACTATGAAATTGTAGGTAATTTAATTCCCAAGAACTTGATTTGATAAAATTTGTTCTACGGCAAAAATTGAGTGAATCGTAAATGTATATCGAAAAACATTGATTTTTTAGATATAAAATACTTTCGATAGCGAATAAATTAAAAACTATTAATTTTATCAAAAAATTGTATAGAACATTTTGTGCTTACAATTAATATTTTTATTAACTTTTGTGGTCAAAATATAATAAAAAATGTTCACCCCCGATATGGGGTGGCAACCACCCCCATAGTAAAAGCGCCTATCGGCATCATATAGATTTTGATCCATGGACTATTCACTACTTATTCTCAAATTTTCAAGCAAATTGATCCTTTCTGTAAAAATTGCGAGGTGAAAAGCTTTGGTCCCTGGACTAGTAGTGGTTTAGTTTCTATTATTAGGGGTAGGGTATGGTTTGAAATCAACATTTCAAGGAAATTTTTTGAATTTTTTTGAAACTATGGTATACTTATTGTATTTTTAAATTATTTTCAAGGAAGAATATAAAAAAATAAGCCAACAGTGACAAATTTTTACAGATACAGTGGAACCCCGATAAGTCGGCCCCCGATAACCCGGAAGTCCGGCTAACCCGGACCGATTTTCATCAGATAAACATTTTGATTTTCAATATTTTGTATTTTTCAATTTAATTGTGGCTTATTTCCAATCAAAATAGTTAATTATCAGACAAACCTTTCAACAATAAAAATGTATGTAATATAATATTTGAGAGATAATGTGTACTTATGTGTGTAATTTGAACTATACGATATTAAAAATGACTCATAGCACACGCCGCAGAAACAACAGCCACCTGTCTGTAGTATCTATTCCTTTTTATTTCAAACTGTCAGCATTGTTTAGGAAAGACTATTTAAAAAATTCTTTTATAAAAAATGGTCTTTAGTATTGTGTGTCTTGTATTGTTCGCTTCCATTTGCTTACGTTTGGGTTTGGTGATTTTTTTTAGTAATTTTAATGAGTAGGTACTGCGCATATTTATAAATATATTTCATGTTATTTCAATTCTAACGAAGTTTATCTGTAAGTATACCGTATTTTATTAATTGTTACCATATTCTCCGGCTATCTCGGATTTTCGATAACCCGGATCGGTCGCGGTCCCGATTAATCCGAGTTATCGAGGTTCCACTGTACCTCCAAAAAAAAATTTAATTTGCGCCGGACATCAGATCTCGGCACTAGATTAAGGGCAGGTTGTTCGAACGCTAATCAAACTGATCATTATCAAATATTTAATTACAATTATATTTGATTAAGCGTACTTCTGACAGATGTCGCATTTTGAGGTTATGTTGACTGATTTATTTTATTATTTTGGTTTTAGTTTAAAATAAAACATAATTAAACTCTTTCTGATGTTAATTTCTTGTTTTTACTTACAAATCAATAATAATAATAAGCAATTTTTAATAATTTAAGAGCTGCGGCTATATTTTAATTACTGTTTTACCTATTTTTCATGTCGCGATTTGATTCCCATCAAGAAAATTGATTACAATAAATGATTGATTATAATCAACTTCTAATGAAGAAATAATAAAGAAAATTGATTACAATAAATGATTGATTATAATCAACTTCTAATGAAGAAGTTGATTAAAATCAATCATTTATTGTAATCAATTTTCTTGATGGGAATCAAATCGCGACATGAAAAATACATGTAAAACACTAATCAGTTATTGATTGTAGGTAAAACAGTAATTAAAATATAGCCGCAGCTCTTAAATTATTGAAAATTGCTTATTATTATTATTGATTTGTAAGTAAAAACAAGAAATTAACATCAGAAAGAATTTAATCATGTTTTATTTTAAATTAAAACCAAAATAATAAAATAAATCAGTCAACATAACCTCAAAATGCAACATCTGTCAGAAGTACGCTTAATCAAATATAATTGTAATTAAATATTTGATAATGATCAGTTTTGATTAGCGTTCGAACAACCGGCCCTTAGTGTAACAAACAATTCAAAAAGATTTTATTAGCTTATGAGTTTCTCGAGGTAACGCTGTCAAGTTTTTTAATTTTTAATGATTTTGAGGTCTTGGTATCACTCGGAAGTCAAAAAACGAAATTATTTTTAACAAACGAGTGAAAATCAACATATTTATTATTTCTTAACAAGAAATAAGCATACAAACAAATACAGGGTGGGGCATTAGTGTGACAAAGTTCAATTACTTGTTTGTCGTAAGAGATGCGAAAAAAAGTTATTTAGGTAAAAGTTGGGACACTGATAGGACCATAATTAAAAATATTTTCAAATACACAGGGGCGTGCGTATTAACAGGGTGACACAAACTTATATTTTTTTAAACGGAACACCCTGTATATTTTTACATTTTTGGATTCTCCTCAATGTTTCCATTATTAAAATATATGGTTATGTAATATTAAAGATAATTACGTTTTTTTGTTAATTTCGTAGCAAAATTTACACCCTGTAGAATTGTAGTGATTTGACATCTAATTTTTATTTTATGTTAAAACGATTTTAAATATAGTTTAATATTATCAAACATTAACAGTACAACGAAATGTTAAATTTTATTATACAGGGTTAGTCGAAACTCGGAATGAGTATTTTCTGAGTTTTCTTAAAATTAACACCCTGTATTTTAGTGTTGTAATGAAATAATATTTTATGGTACTTTTTTATTTCTTAAGCATTCCCTATACCTAAGTGCTTTAATTTGTAAGTTATTCGTGATTGTTTAGGCCAAACATTAATTGCAAGAAAAATTACGTGAAATTTTATTAGGTGGCCGTAAAAATATCCAATCAAAAATAATTTTTGAAAAAAATACATTATAATCTAGCCTGATCCTTAATTTATTAATATTGGATGAGATATCCAAATAAATTCGTAGTTAAGATTGTTGGTGCGCAAAATATTAATAAAAGCATACAATATTCTACCTAGTCGGCTATGACACTAAATTTCCTTAAAAATTTGACATTATACTATTTTTATAGTTCCAGTTGCTCTGCTACAATTACTAATATTAATTTTTCTAATGAGGAACTGATTAATAAAATTTTTGTTCTAATGGAGTATAACAAAAATGTGCTCCTAGCAATAATAATTTTTCATCAAAAATTCCCTGATAGACGACAACTAAGAAGAGAAACGTTTACAAATATACTAAAACGGTTTCAACGGACTGGACACTTAGATTGTGATAAATCTGATCGAACAAAAACTATTGTAAGTGAAGAAAGTAGGAATTAAATGTAATCCTTAGGCTACGGCTCCACGGGCGAGAAATTGACGCTAGCAGTAGCAGTAAAATGAACTTAAGGTTCCGCGGAACGGAATGGGAATAGCCGAACTGTACCGACTACAGGACTTGTGCGTAGTCGGTTCATTTTTGTTATACTCTCCATGCACAAAGTCATTTTAATCAGTTCCTCATTAGAAAAATTAATATTAGTAATGGTAAAAAATTAACTGGAACTACATAATGTCAAATGTTTAAGCAAATTTTGTATCATAGCCAACCAGGGAAAATTTAGTATGTTTGATTAATATTTTAAGCCCCAACAACCTTAACTACGAATGTGTTTGGATATCTCATCCAATATTAATAAATTAAGCATTAGGCTAGATTATTATGTATTTTTTTCGAAAAATTATTTTTGATTGGATATTTTTACGGCCAACTATTAAAATTTCACGTAATTTTAATTTCAATTAATGTTTCGCTTAAAGAATCACGAAAAACTTATAAATTAAAGCACTTAGATATAGGGAATGCTTAAGAAATAAAAAAGTACCATAAAATATCATTTTATTAGAATACTAAGATACAGGGTGTTCCATTTAAGAAAACTCAGAAAATTCTCATTCCGAGTTTCGACCCACCCTGTATACTAAAAAAAAAACTTTTCGCTATACTGTTAATGACTAACAGTAGTAGACTATATTAAAAATCGTTTTAACATAAAATAAAAATTTAATGTCAAATTACTACAATTCTACAGGGTGTAGATATTGCTACGAAATTAACAAAAAAACGTAATTAACTTTTAAACTACCTCATATAATATTACAAAACCATATATTTTAAGAAAGGAAACATTGAGGAAAATCCAAAAATGTAAAAATATACAGGATGTTCCCTTTTAAAAAACATAAGTATGTATCACTTCGTCAATACGGACACCCCTGTATATTTGAAAATAATTTTAAATTATGGTACTATGTGTGCCCTAACTTTCAGTTAAATACCTTTTTTTCGTATCTCTTACGACAAACGAGTAATTGGACTTTGTCACACTAATGCCCTACCCTGTATATCTCAACAGAATAACCTCACAAAATGTCTAGAGAAAACCTATGCAAAATTTCAGGTGGACCGGTCTAATAGTAGTTTTTCAGTTACAATGTTTACCGCATTTGAAAAAGCAGTTTTGAGAAAAATGCATTTAAAGTTTTGACAGCTGCATTTTCATTTTCTTATTTGTCTGCCAAATCGACGTATGTTTCAATTAATTTTTTAATTTAACTTGTTTAAAAATGAATCGTGACCAATGGGAAAAGTTAGAGTGGAAGAATATAGCAAATTTATCAATAGAATGTAGCTGAGGGCTTTTCATCGATTGCATTTATTTCGAGCTTCTGTCATATGTTGTATAATCTGTTATGTGTATAATAATAATATACACGGATTACACGACATTTGACAGAAGCTCGAAACAAATGACTGAATGGAAGAATAAGTTGGCAGTAAGAATATGTCAACATTATTAAGGTCATAGACGCGTCATCTATAATTAACTACATAAAGCACAGAAAGATCGGTGGCGGGATTGCGAACACTCGATGCGAGATCGCAAAACGAACCGTAGGCAAACTCGATGCGAATACGCATCGAAGCCAAAAAGTGATTACGAACTGGGTTCGAGTATACTGTCAGAAAATGATCGGCAATTATCGTATTTTTGAACCTACGGGATAATATTTCGAACAAATGGAATGATTTGCACGTTACATGCCAAGGAATTTCTCTCATTAACCTCAATCAGGGCCGCGCCAAGGCTTTCAAGCGCCCCGGGGCAAGTAATTTTAGGCGCCCCTTTCTTCATCCCCTTGTAAGTAGTTTTTTGCAACTTAGTGAATAAGTCCATTTACTCACGGTTTTTGCTCCGGATTTTAAAGCACCGCTTGGATTGAAATGAAATTTGGCATAAGCGTAGCTAACATGTCAAAGAAAAAAAGTGATATTGTGCCGATGTGTGGCTTTTGCTCTGAGGGTTAGTTTTACTCCTTCTTGGGGGTGAAAAACTATATGTTTAAAATAAGTACGGAACCGGATAAACTGACTAAATTCTAAGTCACTTTTGTTCTATAGAGTTCTTTCACTAAGTCAATACTTTTCGATTATTTGCGAGTGAATATGTCCATTTTTCAACAAAAAAAAACACGTTTTTCGCAAATAACTCAAAAGTATTTTATCGAAAAAACATTCTTAGCAAAAATATAGCTTATAAAAAAGTGAAAAAAATGGTGTAGGTATGCATGAAGTCAGTAGACCCAGATGAAGCAGAATTGTAACTAATGAAAACTAGGTTCTTATTCGTCAAATTCCAAATCAAATACCTATTTCAACGAGAAATAAACAAAAAATGAAGCACTTTTCGGGGTAAACTCATTACAGCTAAGTTTCATCGGTTCTAAAAGCTTTTTAAAAAAATGGTTTTAAAGTTTTTTTTAATTTTGAAAAAATTACATTTTTTTCAAAAAAATTTAAAAATTATTATAGGGTCGATTGTTCGAACGCTAATCAACAATGATCACTATCAAATATTTAATTACTGTCAAAACTGTCAATGTCAACTTTGGTTGGGTTGCAGAAAACATAATTGATTATAGGTAATTATGAGATTAGTTAATCAATTAACATAACAATTATTAACATAAATGATTAACTATTTTCATAATTGTAATCAATAATTATGTTTTCAGCAACCCAATCAAAGTTGACATTGACAGTTGCGACAGTAATTAAATATTTGATAATGATCATTTTTGATTAGCGTTCGAACAACCGGCCATTATGATACCAAAAATCTCAAAGAGTAAAAAAATTTACGTTTTGCTTTTCTGAATATTTTGGATTTTTTGTTTTTCTGTAAGACAAAAATTGGTTAATCAGCGGTAAAAAAATATAAAACCGTGGAATTTTGAGAATCAACACCGATTTTAATGAAAATTTGGATTTAAGCTCGGTTGATCCTCTTCTTCAAAATCTACCCTATGCCGTACCGGGCCTTTGCCCTGGGGGTGAAAACAACCCCATCTAGGGAATGAAAAATCAAAATAACTATGGAAGTCGTTAGATTGACCAATTCTGAGTAAATTTTGTTATATAAATTATTTTTACAAAGTTGATATTGTCTAAGTTATTAGCGATTGAAACGATTTTTCATTGAAAAAACTCACGTTTTATGACCGTTTTTTATGAATAACTTATATTTTTTTAATGACCTATAAAAGATGTATCTTGTTTTTCCAAAAAAATTTCACCACATTCGAGTTATGTATTTGAGATTGAAGGTTCTCATAATTCGGTTCTAATAACTTTCAAAGTATCAACTTTCCAAAAAAATTTTATAGAATAAAATTTACTCAGAATTGGGCAATATATCGACTTCCATAGTTATTTTGATTAAAAATATTTTCATCCCCTAGACGGGGTTGTTTTCACCCCCAGGACAAAAGCCCGCTTCGGCGTAGGGTAGATTTTGACAAAGGCTAAAATCTACCCTAGGTACCCTAAAATCGACCTTGACTCTCAAAACTCCACGAGAAAATGTTGTTTGGACAGATTGAACTATAAGATGTGGCTGTTCAAAATTTGCATACTCTCGTGATTAGGGACTCTTTCAAGCCATTTCAACTACAGCCCTTTCAAAAATAAGCACTTTGAACCGATGAAACTTACAGATAATAGAAATAATACATAAGTAAAGTAACTTGTGAAGCGGTAACGGTTAATTTCATTTAGGATGCTAATTAGGGGGTGATTTTCACAATTTTTTACCAAAAAAAGGGACCAACTTTATTTTGAGTGTAACTTGCTTACTTTTAATGGTAGAAACTTTTTTAAAAAACAAAAATAAACAAGTTATGATGAGTTTTTCCCGAAAAGTGCTTTTCGTGGGTTTCTAAACGTGTTTTTGTTTGTTGAAAAATGGACATATGCACTCGCAAATAACTCGAAAAGTATTGACTTAGTGAAAAAACTCTATACAACAAAAGTTGCTTAGAATTTGTCAGTTTATTAATTTCCGGACTTGTTTTAAACGTATACTTTTTCACACCCGAGAAGGGGTGAAACTCACCCCTAGGGCAAAAGCACATATCAGCACAATATCACTTTTTTATTTGGCAGGTTTGCTATGTGTATGCCAAGCTTCATGTCAAGCCAAGCGGTTCTTTAAAATTCGGAAGTTCTGCAATATTTTATTGTGAGTGAATGGACTAGAATCGGTATTCGGTATTCGCTCCGTGCGTGACCATGGTGGGGGTACCTAGAAACGATGTCAGCATGAGTAGTGGCGAAAATGACATTATTGGAGCTATCTTTGTAATGTCATTGGCATTGTTGGTATACCAAATTTTATAAAAAATGGTAAATTAACGTTATCTATTTATCATATGCTTAACGTCAATTTGTGAGATCTAAAAAGGTCAGGACCTCGGTTTTTGGCCCTTCGCTTCGTTATCGAACGTATTCGCTTCGTATCTGTTTAGTGTACAGATAGCGAATGATCTATAACGAAGCGAATGGTAAAAAATCGAGGTCCTGGTGAAGCTAGGTGTTGCGTCAGTCATGCACGGAGCGAATACCTACAAACTATTTGTTATGTGTTTAGAAAAGTAATATACCTGCCGATAAATTATTATGAATACTATAAATATTTACAAAACACAACGATTACACCATCAGAGAACAAATATGGTTTAGTTTAATAAGAGAAATAAGGGTTTGTACAATTATGGGATCAAAGTAATGGTAAGTTTTAAATTTTACAAGATAATAAAATATTACTAATATTTATGGTAATTTCGGTCTTGTAAAAAATTTTTTTCGGCTCCTACTGGCGCCTTTTTAATACGGGGCCGGGGGGCTCCGCCCCCCTTCGCCCTTATGGACGGCGCGGGCCTGACCTCAATAATTATTACAATAGAATATAAAATAAAGTTTTTATTACATATTTAATTATTATAAACGTTTCTTTTATATTCTAAGGATGATACAGTGATAACGTGTACCTAGATATATAAATATATGATTTTCGAACTTGAGTAGAATTTGAGATTAATTATGATTTTTTACCGTTACCAAAAATTAAATGGCCAGAGAAAGATGAGAAAGATAAAAATATTACTAAAGGTCGTAATGGTCACTGCTAACTACCTATTCCCTTCATCCAATTGTGTCTCAGAGCCTTCCTTATCTTACCTTTTCGCCATTAAATCTTACTGTGCAAATATTACAAGGATAAAAATTAACCATGGACGTTTCCTTCACATCTTTTTAAAACAGGAATAAGTATAAGAGAACTTCTGTCAGTGTAATGAGTGTAATAACACCTCACTGGGAGATTTAAACAATATATTTTTTTAATGCCCAAAACATGAGAATTATTATCAAAATCGTATAATCTAAATATCGTTTGATTAACGATTTACATTATTTTTAAATTGAAGAAATCAAAGTATGAAGTAAGTATAGGTTACCTATGTCGTTATGTTTTCACTTTTCTTAATTTTTATACTTGGACCGCAAGAGAGAAAGTGTTATAGGAGGTCATAGATCTATCAGAGAGAGATAGATAGTTCGAGTTGGCAACTCGACCGGGTTGTCGGTATCGAACAGTGCCTTCGAGTTGACTCGCATCGACAACGTAGGGAAAGAGGTTTCGTAATTATTCCCGTCGGTAAAACATGGCAGATACGTTTTTTTTACATGTTAGCTACGTGTATGCCAAATTTCGTGTCAATCCAAGTGGTTTTTTTTAAATTTAGAGCAAAAACCGTGAGAGAACGTACTATAAACCGTTATTTTTGCAATAATTTATTAATAACAAAGTCGGAACGTGGTTTAAGCTATCACGACTAGTGACAATCTATTTAGCGTATAAGCATACTATGAAAAAGATTACAAACTTGCTGTAGATAACGCATTTAGAGCTTTTCGGTGAATAAACAATTATTTTGTTATTAACAAAATAAGAACATATTTTGAGTAATCGCGACTAGTCGCATTTGATTCAGCGACCAAAAATACACCAGAGAAGACCTTAACACTATCAATTTATTTACAGGGCTTCTAATAATTCCTGAAAAACACCTAATTTTACCATAATTTGTTAATAACAATTAAACGCACCACATTTGGGCTTCCAGATCACTTCCGTTGGATTCAGCGACCCAAAAAACCTATAATACCACCATCAAATCGCGGCGAACTAAAAGTGTCCACTGGACCCCCTATGTTGCGACTAGACTAGATATTATGTCACCAGGTGTTTCGGTGGTCGGTTCTGATTGCGTATTCGTAGTCAGTGACCCCAAAAATCCCCCGAATAAAAAATCTGGGCCCTTAATATCCTGATTTTGACATGTTTATGCACTTTTTGATCCGTATTATGCACTTTACAATGCAATTATGCTTTTCCACCCATTTTTCTATTGTAGACTTTTTTCCTGATATCATCCTAAACACAATGCAAAAAGTTTCAATTCTCTAGGTGCTATATTTAAAAACTGATTTATTCCGGTGTTTTTAGTTCTAAATGTCCTGGTCTAAAAATATTAAAGGTCAAATAAATAATGTATAAAGTCATAGGTTTATGTAAAAATGTAAGAGATTCTATTAATTCTGATATTAAGTCATTTGGTAACCTTTTTAAATAAGTATTATCTGCATCGTCTGCATAAGTATCATCTGCATTATTTTTTTAATAATTTATTTTATTTTATTTCTGTCGTTCTTCATTTTTTGTACTGTAATTTCCTAACTGTTTCTTTGTTAGCAACTGTATATTAATTATTATGCTTCTAAAAATCTAGCTAACGTCATAGAACTAATTGGATTAACACGTGAACAACAATTATTCATTTATTCCGGAACCCATTTAACCTTTGTGTGCGTGCAAAATGATAAAAAGTATCCGTGATATTTTAACGTTTGATATAAGTCGGCATCTTTCGAACTGTACAGTTGTACAATATGGGTGCAGTTCAATATTTTATTCTGTTATTTCATATAAACGTTAAGTACAAAGAATGAAACAAATTAAACTGAATTAAAAAAATCTTTTATAAAAGGTATATTTAATTTAAAAATCCCGGAAACGGCTTTTTCGATGGTTGCTACTCTTCCATAGGCTTTGTTAAAAAAATAAGCTAGATCATAGAGAGTAATTATGGCATTGTGTTTTGTTTTAATAAAAACATCACATTCCCTGTTGAAAGCTGTTTTTAAAGCACCTAACTTCGGGCTCTGGGCGCTGTAGGTTTAGGGGCTCCTTCATTGCTATTCGTTGTCAGTGTTATAACAAGAAAACACATGCATTAACTATAAAGGTTTATTGTAAAATCCATAAAGTATTTTTTTAAACAAGCAAGAAGGATAGCAAACGTAAAAAATAATAAAAAAATACTTTTAAAAATATAAATAAAAAACAGAAAGTTCCTCAAAACAACACATGACAAGCAAAAAAACATATTCTAAAAAATACATAAAGACAAAAATTAGATCACTCTTTTTCTTGACTTGGCATTCGCTAACTGCCATAATATAATATTATCACAATTCAGTTTCTCCAGTTCTTCATTCTCTATAATACAATAGTGATAAGGTTTTCTTGGCCCAAATTTGACCTTAAATATGTTTTTATTCTTTTTAAAGCCGAAAAGGCTCACCCGTCAAATAAATTTGCAGTAAAGTAAAAATATTCGGAAATGTTGCCTTTACATCCTGGATAACATCAAATTTTTCATAAATTGTATGTTTATTCAAATTTTGGCATAATGTTACAAAATGGGTAATTTCATTATGCAAGTTCTCTTTGGTTTCATCAACCTCGTTTTTATGTTTCTCGCATAAAGTATTAATTGACGTCTTGACTTCTTCTTTATCTAGAGTAAAAAACATCTAAAAGCTGATGTTACATCCTTGTAGCATTCAATTCGCGATTCTGAAAACAACGACCAATTTTCTAGACTCTAGATTTTCTGCGACAACGATTTTTCTGTCGCCGCGATTACAAATCGCAAGTGGAGTGCAAGCCTTAGAGGCCACTGTATAATGCCAAATTGCAATTTTTGTAATCGCTTTACTTTTGAATGTTTGAAAGAGTGTGTACCTATTGTTTGGGTATTGACATTTTCGAGAATAATCTATTCTTTATCTATAAATTAGATTTATGTATATCTATTTTTGTCTTTCGTTTAACTATTTTAAAAGAACTTATTTTGTTCCTCCTATTTTAAAAGAACTTATTTTAAAGCCGAAAACTGAGATAAATTATTATTTAAGCCCCACAATTCAAAATGAAATTATTAGAAACTAAAAAACTGTGTTTATGCGATTATTTTGGATACAATTCGAGACATGGTTAAATCTGACAACTTTCTATAGTTTTTGGAAAAGGGCCCCGCCACAAATACTGACACGGGGCCTCTGTGGGGCGAGGCTACGCCACTGTGTATAGGCGTGAAGAGATTTAACAATAGAACATAGGCTTTTGAAGTGTATTGGCGTAAATATCTGCGTATGAGATTTTTTTCGGAGAATATGTAGATTATTTAGCGTCTTTATTTTTTTATAATTAAAAGGAACGGGCCCCGGGCCCCTGGGCGCCCGCCCCAAGCGCCAAGTGGATAAACCGGCACTGGGTGGAATTGTGACAACCGAACAGAACGTTTTTCAAAATAAAAATTTCATCATTAGTGCTGCTAACATGTTTACATGCTTGAGCCATTAAAATATATGGGTGAAAATCCTTTAACGTCGTATAAAATTTACAAGTTTATACAGGGTGTGAAAAAACTCTCCTGATAAAAGAATACCGAAGATCCCTCAGATAATTTTTAAGACAATTTAACCCAATTCACCTAGTCCGAAAATGCTTCCTAAGGAAGCTACAGATCTTTGAAAATGGCGTCTTGTAGTTAAATGATGAGGTAAGTTGATTCCGGTAATTACTAATTTCTAGTAACGGTCATAGGAAAGGCAACGGCTATTTTATCGCATAAATTTTTTGTCTTTAACTTTAAAGCATTTTTGACACTGGATTGTTAAATTGTGCTCTTGATTTAAGTACTTGTATTGTATTGTGTGTACTCTTGATTTAAGTCGGTAGGATGCACCGTTTTCCAGAAAACTCGTTTTGAAAATTCTTCGTTTTTTGAATTTTCAAAAAAATTAAAAAAATATATAAAAAAAAACGATTTATTTTACCGACTTAAAACAGGAGTAACTTTTAGTACTAGAATACCTCACAATTTGATAATCTAGGTCACAAATGCTTAAAAGTTAAAGACAAAAAGTTATGCGATAAAATTATTGCCCTACATAAAACGGACACCTATGACTGGTACTAGAAATTCGCAATTGATGAAATCGATTCATCTCATCTCTAGGAGATAAATAAACGTACCAGTTTTCGTATTTCTAAATGGTTTTTTTATTGAATTTTTTTTTTCAAATTCAAAAAATGAAACATTTTCAAATCTATTTTTCTAGAAAACGGTGTATCCTACCGACCTAAAACAAGACTACCTTTTAGTACTATAATAACTCACAATTTAATATTCCAGTGTTAAAAATGCTTAAAAATTTAAACCAAAAAATTATGCGATAAAATAACTATTGCCCCACCCAAAACGGACGCCTATGACTGGTACTAGAAATTCGCAATTGATGGAATCAATTTATATTTGAAAGATATGGAC
Source organism: Diabrotica virgifera virgifera (assembly GCF_917563875.1). Taxonomy (NCBI): domain Eukaryota; kingdom Metazoa; phylum Arthropoda; class Insecta; order Coleoptera; family Chrysomelidae; genus Diabrotica; species Diabrotica virgifera. The sequence goes on along the minus strand of NC_065446.1, from coordinate 64,346,459 downwards.
AAGATGGAAGTTGGACAAATGCCAGACGAATGGAGAAGCAGTATATTAGTACCTGTCTACAAAAACAAGGGAGACATACAACAATGTACAAACTACAGGGCTATAAAACTACTTAGCCACACCATGAAAATATTGGAGAGAGTAATTGATAGACGGATACGTGAAGAAACCGAAATATCCGATAATCAATTTGGCTTTATGCAGGGCAGATCAACAACAGATGCAATTTTCATTGTAAGGCAACTGATGGAAAAATACAGGAATAAAGAGACCAACGCTCATATGGTATTCATTGATCTTGAGAAAGCATATGATAGAGTTCCTCGAGAGATTCTGTGGTGGGCACTCAATAAGAAAGGAGTCCCTGGCGAATATATAAAGATTGTGAGAGATATGTATGAGAGAGTAACGACTAGTGTTACGACAGGTGTGGGAGAGACTGATAAATTTCAGGTGAAAGTAGGATTGCACTAAGACTCACATGGTAGCATTCCATGGTGCCTAATGTGTGCTGATGATGTAATGTTAATAGGAAATAGTGAAAGAGACTTAGAACAAAAACTGGATTAGTGGAGACAAGCCCTGGAGGAAAAAGGTTTAAAACTTAGTAGGACAAAAACAGAGTATTTGGAATGTTCATTTAAATATGGAGTTACTACAAATAAAATGGTATGTTTGGATGGTGAAATGATTGTGAAAAGCAATAGTTTTAAGTGCTTAGGATCGGTATTACAGAGTAATGTAGAAATAGATGGAGATGCATGCAGTAGAATTATACTGCTGGTATGGGGCTGGATGGATGAAGTGGAAAGAAGCGAGTGGTGTGTTGTGTGACAGAAAAATTCCAATGAAGCTAAAGGGAAAATTCAATAAAGCAGCCATAAGACCCGCTATGATGTACGGAACTGAATGTTGGGCAGTGAAAAAGAAAGAGGAACAACGAATGCATGTGGCGGAAATGAGAATGCTTAGATGGATGAGTGGAGTGACAAAGAAGGATAAAGTTAGAAATGAGTATATTATGGGAATTCTACGTGTGGCAACAATTGATGCCAAAATGAGAGAGCATAGGTTATGATAGTTTGGTTATATTCAACGTCGAGACGTTAATCACCCAATACGATGAATAGGTGAAGTGCAGATTTCTGGAAGGGGTAGGAGAGGAAGACCAAAGAAGACCTGGGGGAAGACGATAAGCCAGGACATGTTGGTAAAGAGGATTAACATTGATATAACCCAAGATAGAATTGTGTGGAGAAATGCAATTAGGGAAGCCGACCCCGCATAGGGATAAGGCAAAGAGAATGACGATCATGATTTATATTTGAAAGATAAATAGGCGTACCAGTTTTAGGTTTTTGTGCATAAAAGCGTCCTGGAGGTATATAAAACAACTAATTACAAGGCGTCATTTTAAAAAAGCTCTAGTTCCCTGAGGAAGCATTTTCAGACTAGGTAAATTGGGTTAAATTGTCCTAAAATTATCTTAGAAATCTCCGGTCTTCGATTGTTAGGAGAGTTTATGGACACCTCGTATAAAATAATATATGTGATGTTTCTAACAAACTATTCTTTGCTTTTAAACCAGACAACGAGGACTTTCCACACTGTGGACTGCTAGTCCTGAGGAAGGTTATTAAATTTAGAACCTAAAGTAACGAGATTTGTATAAAATATGTTATTAACTTAATACTTAATGTCTACACCACTGTTATGAATGTAATTAACAATTTATTCTAAGCGATTGTGTTTGCAAAATGCACACACGCCACAACACAATACATAACTTTTAGCTCCTTGCAATAGCTACAAGGACGTCTCCTACCTCTATATATTTATATTGTAAGTATCGATTATTTCTTCACCACAACCATTATGATCTTAAAATTATTTTCCAATGGTTATACTAAGTTTTTTCTTTAGCAAATATAATGTAGAATATGAGTATATTGACTTTTGTTTAAGTCTAATCTATTTCATGTTTTCTAAACCTATTTTTACAACAAATATTTAACAAAAAACCATGTTTTCAAGTACCTACTGCGGTTAATATAAATGCGGACAGATCCAAACCATGAAACCTATTTTTAAAGAGTATCATACAAGATCCCACAATGACAATCCTGAAAACTGCCTGGTGTCAAATAAAAGACCTTCGGCGTCTACCTCTCTTCTTTCTTCCTATTTGAAATTTGGCTCTATTCCATTACTCTGTCCATCTAACGTTTTTTGTTTGCTTTTCTGACATGTTTGTACCTGGTTAATCTCTTCTATTCTATGTAGTCTATTATTACTAAGTTCATTCCCATTCTTCTCTTAATCTCTATGGTATTTATTCCCTTCTTGTTATTCTGCAGCTTCCTTAGGAATTCCATCTCTGTTTCTCTTATTTTGTTTTTCAATTTGCTCTTCAATGCTGTTATTTTGTTTTTAATCAGAATACTTCTTGTCATGGTGTTATATATTTCTTCTTTTTGTTTTTATACTGATGTTCTTATCCCACAATACCGGGTTCAATTTTCGTATACTACACTCTCTTATTAATTTGTCCTAATCTATTTTTGAAGTTATGCTTTTTTAGGCGCGATTGGGAAAATTGTTGAGTGTGAAAAAACTTGGTGTTTTTAATAAATATTTTATTATAATTTATGTTTGATTATTTGTCTTCTTCGGGAATAGGATAATGAATATTAAAATATGATGAAAATAAGATTAAAAACAATCTAAATATCTATACAATCTGTCAAAATTATAAATTTTGGTGCCAGATGAATTAACTGTCATAGGTCTGGATCCCGCGTATGAAAAAAAGTTGATTAATAGCAAGCTGAAAATTTGATAATAGCTTAAGGGTGTCTAGTCGAATAAACTTTGATATGTGTGAACACTGGAACAGGGGTAGTTTTAATTGTGGAACAGGTTAAAAATTTGGAGCGGTCACAGCACGAAAACGGCACATTTATTTTGTCCGACAGAACAGACTTAAACTCTTCAAACAGAGATTAAACTCTCATGCAAAAATCAGACTGCTATTTATCACCAAATGGGCGTTTTAATGAGTGGAACATGTAGAATATGTCAAATGACAGGAATTATGACAGGTAATAAATAGCAGTCTGATTTTTTCATGAGAGTTTAATCTCTGTTCGGAGAGTTTAAGTCTGTTCTGTCGGACAAAATAAATGTGCCGTTTTCGTGCTGTGACCGCTCCAAATTTTTCACCTGTTCCACAATTAAAACTACCCCTGTTCCAGTGTTCACACATATCAAAGTTTATTCGACTAGACACCCTTAAGCTATTAACAAATTTTCAGCTTGCTATTAATCAACTTTTTTTTCATACGCGGGATCCAGACCTATCACGCTATTTTGAGACATAATTATGTTAATGACATAGAAGTACATATATAGTTCAGAGAAATAAGGAAAAAAAATATCATGTTCGTGACACAACCCCCTCCAGGCCGAAACCAAATTTTTTGAGTAGTATGGACATCTATATTAATAACCTATATGTTTTCTGCAGCCGATTTTGATGATATACATAGTTATAAACAAATGAAGATCAAAAAACGGTAAATTTTCGCTTTTTTCGTCTATAACCAAAAAGTTAAGCATTTTAAACAAATTTGAGAGTAAGAACCTCATAATTCGTCTAAAAAGTTTCAATATGACGTTCGCTGAATATGTCTATCCTTATTGGTTGCTTAGAAAATTGCAAAATAAATCAAAAATTTTGAGTTTATACAAATATTCATAACTTATGTAAAAATTAACTTAGAACGTTTTTATTACACGGAATGCTGAGACTTCTGGTGCTTAAACCATACCCTAAATTTCAAAGGAATTGGTCAAATAGTTTAAAAGGTATTTAATTTGTTTTTCCCAAATTAATTTTTTTTGCAACGCTATAAGTCAGAAAATGATGAAGTTACAGTAATACTTTGGATAGTTTATGAAAGAAGAAGATTTATGCTATTAATTTAATTAAAAAAATGGCAAAAAATAATTCTAAATACTGCAAAATTATTTTGCAAAAACATGTGAATTAAAAAAAAGGGGGGGCTAACTTCGTCCCTAAGTGTCCTAGGACAATTGTTTTGCTTTCTAAATGTGTATAAAAATTCAGTCTTTACAAATATGAAAAAATAATTTTTCTACGGGTAACGGTTAAAAAGTTATTCTAATTGTTTATAAGTAAGCAAAGAATCGACGTGTTTTTGCAAAATAATTTCACACTGTTTAAAATTACTTTTTGTCATTTTTTTTTTAATTAAGTCAATAGTATAAGTGTTCTTCTTCCATAAACTGTCAGAAGTCTTACTGTAACCTCATAATTTTCTGACTTGTAGTGTTGCAAAAAAAAATGAATTTGGGATAAACAAATTAAATAACTTTTAAACTATTTGACCAATTGCTTTGAGATTTAAAATATAATTAAAGCACCAGCAGTCTCAGCAATTTGTGTAATAAGAAGGCTCTAAGTTAATTTTTACATAAGTTATGAATATTTATAAAAACTTAAAATTTATGATTTATTTTGCAATTTTCTAAGCAACCAATAAGGATAGACATATTCAGCGAACGTCATATTGAAATTTTTTAGACGAATTATGAGGTTCTTACTCTCAAATTTGTTTAAAATGCTTAACTTTTTGGTTATAGACGAAAAAAGCGAAAATTTACCGTTTTTTGATCTTCATTTGTTTATAACTATGTATATCATCAAAATCGGCTGCAGGAAACATATAGGTTATTAATATAGATGTCCATACTACTCAAAAAATTTGGTTTCGGCCTGGAGGGGGATGTGTCACGAGAAAAATCTTATTTCTCTGGACTAATAATATATTACTACTATGGTACAATTTTGCGCATGACATTTGACAGCAGAGGTCAAGCGTGTGACGTAGCAAAGATCCCTGTGAGCCATTATTTGTAATGTTAGTTACTATTATGTGGATTATTTTGCAAAATTCTTATAGTCCAGAAAGCCACTGCGCATTCGCTAGGAAAAATATTCTAATTCGGATTTTTTGCACAATCTTACTCAAAAAGGACCCCTTTTAATAAATTTGCATGTTGCCAGGACCAAAAGGTGGTCAAAAATTTTTTAAACGTTTTTTTTTGTTTGTTTCCTAAAATTATTTTTTTTGCATGGAACAAATTTCTTTTAAGTTTTTTGGATCATTCCAAACAGAAAAGGTATTTAGTGACTTTTCTCTAAAGTTGATAGTTTTTGACATATAAGCGATTAAAAATTGAAAAATTGCGAAATCGGCCATTTTTAACCCTCCAAAACTATGTGAAAAACTGAAAATTTTAATGTTACCAAGGTAGGTAGATATTCTTTAAACATCGATTGATGAAATCCCGAAGAGTTTTTTGCAATACAATATTCAAAACTCCTTTGTTTCTTAATTGTTAATCAAGCGTGCGCGACACTATTTTCCACCGTTGCATGTGCATGCAGTATGGTGCAAATGAAAGGAATAAATTCGTTATTTCGTAAACCGGCGACTTTAAGGGAAAATCCCGAAACAGGTCGATTTTTATTTTTAAGTTATGATATTGGGATATATATAATATACTAGTGACGTCATCCATCTGGGCGTGATGACGTAATCGATGATTTTTTTAAATGAGAATAGGGGTCGTGTGCCAGCTCATTTGAAAGGTTCTTCAATTCTCTATTCAGTAATGTAAACATTTACATAATTATTTATACAGGGTGTCCAATAATTTAATTTTTTTGTCAATTTGCCAAATGATTTAATTTAATAAAAAATTTTTGGACACCCTGTATAAATAATTATGTACGTGTTTATATTACTGAATAGAGAATTGAAGAACCTTTCAAATGAGCTAGCACACGACCCATATTCTCATTTAAAAAAATCATCGATTACGTCATCACGCCGAGATGGATGACGTCACTAGTATACTATATATGCCACAATATCACAACTTAAAAATAAAAACCGACCTATTTTGGGATCTTTCCTTTAAGTCACCGGTTTACGAAATAACGAATTTATTCATTTATATTTAATACGGAAAATAGTGTCGCGCACGCTTGATTGGCAATTAAAAAACAAAGGGGTTTTTGATATTGTATTGCAAAAAACTCTTCGGGATTTCATCAATCGATGTTTAAAGAATATCTACCTACCTTGGCAACATTCAAATTTTCAGTTTTTCACATAATTTTTGAGGGTTAAAAATGGCCGATTTCGCAATTTTTTAATTTTTAATCGCTTATATGTCAAAAACTATCAACTTTAGAGAAAAGTCACTAAATATCTTTTCTGTTTGGAATGATCCAAAAAACTTTAAAAAAATTTGTTCCATGCAAAAAAAAATAATTTTAGGAAAAAAACAAAAAAAAAATGTTTAAAAAATTTTTGACCAACTTTTATTAAATTAGCCAAATTATATTAAAAATTTAAAATTAAAAAGTCTTTCCTATAAACCTACATTCAAATATTGCGTGAAGAAGGATCTTTACTACGTCATGCGCGAAAGCGACCGATTTTGGAACATTACGTACCATACCTGAACTACTAAATTTTTATTTGTTTGATATTAGGTCGAAATGTTTCATAATTTATATTTATATTGCGTTAGCGATCATTCTGGCTATGATGACTTTGTTACTTGCTATACGGAATAGTTTTGTTGAGGTCTGTCTATTTCATGCTCTCAGATTAGCAGGCCAGCAAGCCTCTTTTTCGTCTTGGGCCCTTTTTACTTTAATTTTACATTCAAATTGCATTGGAATAGCTCGTATATGCCTTGATTTTTTATTATAATATGTCTTGAGTACTGCAGCTTTCGGCCCTTCATAGAGTTGCACTAGTTTGACTTGAATGTTTGAACTTGACTTGAGTTTGACTTAATTTCAAGTCAAACTCAAGTCAATCCTTCTGACAAATAATTCAAGTCAAGTCAAACTGGTCAATCGTAAAAGTTTGAAAATTCAAACTGTTTGTCAAACTAGTTTAAAAGAGTTTGAAAAATAATTTATTTAGTAGATATACTGTTTTGTCGATATTGACATGTCAGTTGCCAATTAAGATAAGAAAATTAATAATACAATGAGTGTCACATAAAAATATCTTAATACAGGGAGCGATTATAATCAAAATAGGGTTAATTTTTTGGAAATGATTCCTGTATGCTTAGAATTGCTTGCTAGCAAGTTTCGTTTTATCGATATAACTTTTTTATATATGAGTGTTACTAGATTAAAACAAAGAATTCGTCGGATAGTTTTTTATCATACCAAGTGTAATTTAATCTACTTTGGAAGCTTTCAAGTATTACGTAACGCAAGTTGGGGAGGGGGGGCATTTAAAACATTACGGCGCATTATACGGGGGAGGGGGTTAGAACAGCGCGTTACGTAACATTGTTTTTTAACTTAAATAAAAAAAACTACGGAATCACAACTTTTCAACTTTCGTTTATATTTTACATAGAACCCCTGGATTGTATTGTATTGCCCCCTCACGCTTCGCTCATGTTACAATAATACAATAGTATTCAAGTGAAAAAATCTTAAAATTTGTATAGACCAGATCAAGCAGAGTAACACGTGTTTGCAATAAATTGCTGGACCTTTCTTCACAACAAAAGATGCAAAGATACAGATGGGATAAAGAGGTTGTAAGAGCTTCAAAAATTGCGTTTCGTAATACTTGAACGGGCCCTTTAACAAAAATTTATGAAGGAACAACAAAATATTATATTTTTGATAGAGTAGGTTTAATATTTTTTTTGCGATTTTGCAATGTCGTCTTAAAGAATTAGTTCACTAGTAGTATTTATTTTTCATTTTATAACGCTGTTCTTTATTTTTACATAATACAAGTACCTATGCAGATTTTTTTCTCTTAATTTTTGCACTAGGAATACCTTCAAAATCAGACTCAATTTGATCTGGTACTTATTCTGAGACGAAAAATATTCAGGTTCTGATATTATTTCACAAAGCACACACTTCAAGACGAACGTTATAAACAGGCCAAGCATATACTTTTTAATAATATGAACTACAAACTGTTTTGCGGAGTAGCAGATTCAGACCTATCCAAATAAGTCAAAACAAAAGTCGGTACGCTCTCAATTATAATTGGAAATAAACACGTTGCGCAATATGATATTCAAACTTCAAACTGTTTGAAGAAGTTTGATTTCAAGTCAAACCCAAAGATATTGAAATCAAGTCAATTCAAACTTTTCTACAAAAAAAGTTTGGTTTTCAAGTCAAGTCAAGTTTGTTGAATAAAATCAAACTAGTTTGACTTGATGCATCTCTAGCCCTTCACGATGTTGGCTAAATCTGCGGTTGTGTCCATCCTCCGTAGTACTTCTTCATTGGTGAATTTGTCTGTCTATGGTATCTTCAGGATCCTTCAAGAAGCTTGAAGTTTCGATAGAGTTTCCGCCTTCAATGTCCACGTTTCTACTCCGTATAGAAGCAATGAATACACATAACATTTAAGGAGCCTTATTTTTGTTTCTAGGGTGAGGTCATGGCTCCCCAGGCAACCAAACGACGTTTTTTTACGTAGATAACACGCCATAAAAATGACCAATTGACGTGTTTCTATGACGTAGTACTGACGTTGAAAATCACGTGTATTTGTCTCATGGATTTGACGTCATAATTGTGACGATTTTCAAACGTAATCGTATCTACGTTTTTTTCACGTCGTTAATACTTTCAAAAAGTGACCTCTTTCAGATGTTTCAAAATAGTATAAAAAAGAGGTATATATCATGAAACCTATAGGCCTACGTCCCATGTGTCGAAGATATAAGTACTACCACTTGTTTAAGATCGCTTGTGCGCTAGACTAGAAGCATCATTGATTCTGCATGATTATACCAGCCCTCACATTTTAGAATTTTCACTAGTTATATATACCTACTTACTGTGTCAAAACTGAAACAACATATATATGAAACTAATAAATAATTTATTAACAAGTTATCCAGCTTACAAATATCTTAATTTAACGCTGTCTTAATATCTTCATTTAACGCTTAATTAAAAACAAATAAACATAACCTCAAATAGTTGTCAAGAAGAATTACTGCATTAAACTAACTCACTGAGCAAAAACACATAAAATCGCTTAATTTACACGTTTCTTCAACTAAATATCTAAATGAAAAGTCTTATTTTATCACACAAGCCACAAACCACGTAAACAATAAATGAGAAATTTCTTATGAACATTTAGCGTTATCTATACCTAAACGAAATTGTTTGGAGTCAATACAAAGAAGCAAATTCCTCCCAATTTTGTGACGTCAGACTTGGGCTGTCTCAAATTAAAACGTTTTTTAAACGTAATTTTAACGTCATTAATCTTACGTATTTAAAATCACCTACAAAAGAGGTCTATATGACGTAATGTTCAAACACGTGTTATATTCAACCAAAAACTGACGTTTCCTCAACGTTATATGACGTCACTTGGTTGCCTGGGTCTTGAACACAGAGCTCATAGTCAAGAATGCCATATTGTTTACGAAATTTACATCGACGTATGACAGCCGCTCTGCGAGTAGTGAGAGGTTGCCAATTTTTGTTGTAGGTTTCTCTACATGTACGTTTTTGGGGATTATGATACAGTTTCAAAAATAGATGATCGACCGCTTTAGGCCAGCTGCACACCCCTAATTTAAGGCTTAGAAATCGAAAAAGCTACCATGATAGGTGAATGGAAAATTTTGGTCATTCCTTATGTTTTAGAGGTCGCTGAATCCGAATATGAAGTTTATTTTTATCTAGAATTGATGGAACATGTTCAAAAATCAAATTTTATGCAAAAATGCGAAAAATCAATTTTGATGATTTTTCATATTTACCTCGCGGTATCTATGGTCGATGTAAATATTAACTTTTGAAAATTTTACTATGTCATCTTTGAAGAATTTAGATAACAATGATATTTGCCCTTGATGTATAAAAAAATTAAAAGAGAAGTTGTTAATCTTTAAACAATTTGTCTCAGATTTCGCTAGTTTAATGTTTACTTAAAAAAGTTGGGAGACAAAATTTTTAGTTTATAATTCTAATCAACACAGCATTGAAACATAAGTCATGAAGAAGTTTTCTGGAAAATTTCAAGTCAAAATACGGAATAAGAAAAAAATTATGTGACTTTATCGACGAGTGGCACTCCCCCAAAAAAGTGCTCATTTTTCGAGATACTGACCACGATGTGGTGAATGGCTAATTTTGACCATACTTTATGTTTTTGATGGTGCTGAAAACGAAAATGAGGTCTATTTTGAATTTTAGACGGGGAAACATTGTCAAAATCGAATTTTCCCTAAAAATAAAAAAAATGAAATCACCTTGTTCTTAAAATTAAAAGTTGCACCATTTTTTTTCTATAAAACATTTTGTTCTTTGTACTTTATATTTTAACATAAACTTGATTAAAAATCTAAATTTCAAATTTTGCCACTTAACTTTTACGATTAAACTTTCCAATTCAGGAATCTGCACCTTTTACTTTAAAAAATTTATAAATTTTATTATAATAGTACAGAAACATTGAAACAAGTCCCATTGTCTTCAGAAAGGAAAGAACTATATACTACAAAAATTTCAGAAAAAAAACAGAGTTGTAACGAGTTAAACGCAAAAAACGTGATTTCATTTTTTTTATTTTTAGGGTAAAATTGCGATTTTGACAAAGTTCCCCCACGTAAAATTCAAAATATAAATAATTTTCGTTTTCAGCACCATCAAAAACATAAACTATGATCAAAATTAGCCACTCACCACACCGTGGTCAATATCTCGAAAAATAAGCGTTTTTTGGGCTGTGTTGCTTGTCTATAAAGTCACATAACTTTTTCCCTGGTGCATAATACAGCGAGTTAAAGTTGAAAAATCATCAAAATTGATGTTTCGCAGTTTTGCATAAAATTTGATTTTTGAACATGTTCCACCAATTCTAGATAAAAATAAATCTTATATTCGGATTCAGCGACCTCGAAAACATAAAAAATGATCAAAATTGGTCATTCAACTTAATGTTTATTTTAGTGGTCGGTATAACGTAATTTTAGGGGTTGCTACCGCTCTCCTACTTGGGAAAACATCATGTTGTAGTTTACTTTATATTGATCCTTATGCTGATTGTTGTAGCCTTCTTAAGATCTACAAAGGTAGATGATCGATCAATTTTTTTGTTCGCAATTTCAAAATACTAAATAAATAATTATATTCATCTCCCTAATATATTATGTTTGTTACCCTTTTAAAGTTTGTGTATTAATATTAGTATTACTAACTTGTTAAATATCCAGGAAACAAACAGGACACTGGATACTGGGTATTGAACGATACCTAATTAGCGTAGAAGGTAGAACATTTTACAACTGATTATAACTCATATCAACATCGTCACTCCATATGATAAGTAAAATTGGGTAAAACTCATAATATTTTTCAGTCGGTTCTACTATTCTTATAATATACATATAATATAAGTTTGTAATGTTTTTTCCATATTCAAATAAAGTTTATTTTGTAACAAGCAAAATTTTTAAGCACAAAAAAATCCGAATCAACAACAAAAGTATAAACCTGTTGAGAGCACAACGACCTAAAGACGCTTGGTATTTTATTGATGCAGCTACTACACAAGTTACCCAGTATTTATTGGCTCATTGTGGTGTTCATCGTGCTTTTTTTTAAATAAACATGTATGTCATCTTGTCTTGTTACCGTCAAACCGAGCATCTTAGCATCAAAAGTAAGACTTGATTATTTTTAGAAACAAATTGATTGATGATCAGTACGAGTCTGACGTATGCAGAATCCGTAAAAGGAAACAAAAATATACATTTTTAAAACGTAATGCAAAAATGTAATAGTTTATGAATGTTATTTATTTTGGATAAAGGGTCAAACTCAATAGTCTAGGCGCCAGAGGGGTCACCGTGTCCTTTTCAATTCTGATGGACAAACTCAACGGTTTCTTATGGATTTTTGGCTGCTGATTACGAATTTCGAGGGTGGATTTCGATCCGAGTGGTCAAAAAATTGTTATAAACAATTTAATTGTTTATAAATTGTTTATAAAGCTCTGGCTCATAAAATAAAAGAGATAAAAAAGAATGTTTCAAATAAAATTTGTTCGTTAATAAAAAACATTCACTAAACTTAAATCCAACAGTTAGAACTCAAGATATTGTAAAATTAGTGCACAATGTAAATTGCAAATTGCAAAGTAAGTATTTTTCGAAGCTTTATCGATCGTAACTCAGTTTCTACGCACGAGAATGAGCCCTACGAGGTCTTATTTTAAAGCTCCGTTAATAGGATTCCAAACAAAGTTTGTTAAATTACTTTATCTTCATTTGCTTTAAAGTTATACCAGTTTGAAATTATAATTTTCTTAAAAAAATTGTACGTTAATTTATTTATAAGGATTTCAAGTAAATTTGAGCTGTAAACATTTATACTTTAATTACCAATAATGATATAAAAACTCAACAGGAATATTTTGAGCTTTTTAAAATGTTCGTAAGTTTATTTTGGTCAAGATATCGATATTTTAATGGTGCGCTATGAGGCGCAAAATCGGCTCACAGTCAAGTATGTAAGTATTTTTCGACGCTTTATCGATCATAACTCGGCTTCTACGCATGCAAATGAGCCAATATGTAATATCTATATAAAAATGAATCGAGTTCTTTTACAGCATCATCATTGCATATAAGGCGAGCATTTATGTTGTGGCGGCATACACACAATTGACGTGCCTTGATGATGTTGCAAAAGTACTAGATCCACTTTATATGGATATCATATAGATAATTAGACTCTGAGGCCCCAGAAAGTTTTAGTTTTACTGCCTATAAGAACAGACTTAGTACCACCATGTAACTGTAAAAATTGCTCTAAGAACTTATGCAGAAGTAAAAAAAGCTAAGATTCTCTGTATATCTCGACGCAGATGCATGAAAGATAATGTTTGTAAAAATAGTATTAATAAATAATATCAACTTACTTTTTAGTTATATTTCTGAAATATTAGTTATGTTTTTTTCTCACTTAGTACAAAAAATAGAAGACAAAGTAAATAGAATGAAAGGTGATATGAGGTACAGTATGGTGATTTAACTATAAGAATTACATGATAAAAATTTATTAGGATCTTCAAAAATGAAAAATGAACATAACGTATATATACATAGATATTATAATTTGCATCGAGAAGTTAGCGCGTGAACCTTCACGCGGTGAGCCAATCTCGCGCCTCAGAGCGCGCTATTAAAATATCGATATCTTGGCCAAAAATAAACATACGAACATTTTCTTAAGCTCAAAATGTTCCTTTTGAGTTCTTCTATCATTATTATTAATTAAAGTATAAATGTTTATAGCTCAAATCTGCTTGAAACCCTTATAAACAAATTAATGTACAATTTTTTTAAGAAAATTTTAACTTCAATCGGATATAACTTTAACACAAATGAAGACAAAGTAATTCAGCAAACTTTGTTTAAAAGAATGTTTATTAAACTTTAAAATGATACCTTCTAAGGCTCATTTGCATGCGTAGAAGCCGAGTTACGATCGATAAAGCTTCGAAAAATACTTATTTGAAATTTGAACTTTACATTGTGCACTAATTTTACAATATCTTGAGTTCTAATTGTTGGATTTAAGTTTAGTAAACGTTTTTTCTTTGTTTTTTATTAACGAACAAATTTTATTTAAAACATTATTTTTTATCTCTTTTAGTTTATGAGCCAGAGCCTTATAAACAATTTAAAAACAATTATATTGTTTATAACAATTTTTTGACCACTCGGATCGAATTCCGCCCTCGAAATTCGTAATCAGCAGCCAAAAATCCATAATAAACCGTTGAGTTTGTCCATCAGAATTGAAAAGGACACGGTGACCTCTATTTGGCGCGTTTATGTCAAAATTTGAATACGAAAATGTGTAAAAGTCAAGTTTTCAATCACATCCCAATTTATTTACAACCGGTAATATATTTACAATAAGTAAATTGTCTAAATATCTAATCTAGAATTACGATCGAGATGACGATAACACGGAAGAGATAAAAGGGAAAAAATGAAGAATTCAGGCAGCAACCAGATGTACAATGTACGTATAGCTTCCACAATACTATTATATCTAAGAGCCTAACACGAACATCAAAAATCAGAATATATAAAACAGTGATTAGACAATGTATGGGTGTGAGACGTGGACACTGGCAAAAGCAATTGAAAGAAAACTTAGATGTTTTCAGAGAAATATCCTATGAAGGATCTTGGGAACTTACCACGACCGTATTAGTAACATATACCGAATTAGAACAAATGCTATGGTCAAACAGATGTATAGGGCTAGAGACGTAGTCCAAGAGATTAAATCCCAACGTCTAAGATGGGCTGGCCATGACTATAGACTCCCTAATAACCGCATTGTCAAGTTAATCTGGGAGGAAGCCCAGACAGGAAGAAGGCCCCTTAGGCCGTCCACGAATGCGATGGAGAGATAATTGTCTTAGGACAATTAGGGACGGACAAAGTTAACCCCCCCCCCATTTTTTATATGTATAGTCAGATTTATAAAATTGGCAAAAAACAAGAAAGCCGTTGATCCTGACAAAATACCTACAGAAATGTTAAAGCTCATAAATGAGGAAAACGTTGGAATACTAGTCAAACTTTTCAATAATGTTTATTCGACTGGTGATATCCCTGAAGATTGGTTAAAGTCCGAATTCATAACCCTACCAAAAAACAACGTCCGAAAAACTGTACCGATTATAGAATGATAAGCCTTATGAGCCACACTTTGAAAATCTTTCTACGTATCATCCACAGTAGAATCAGAGATAAATGTTTAGAAGACCAGGATGAAACACAATTTGGCATCAGAAATGGACTGGGAACCCGAGACGCACACTTTGCACTAAATGTATTATTGCAGAAATGCCGAGATCAAAGGAAACACGTCTGTGCTGTATTTATTGACTATGAGAAAGCCTTTGATCGAGTACAACATCACAAATTAATTAAAATATTAAAGGATAAAGGAGTTGATAGTCAAGATGTACGAATCATGGAAAAATTATACTGGCGTCAAACAGCGACAGCTTTCATAAATGGAAAATCAACAGAAATATGCAAAATACAAAGAGGTGTCAGACAAGGATGTATACTGCCCCCACTGTTATTCAATTTATATTCAGATAGAATATTTAAGGAAGCGCTGCATAATTTGTAATGGGGTGTGAAAGTTAATGAAATTCTGATAAATACAATCAGATAGGCAGACGATAAAGTTATTTAAAGTGATGATATGAATGGATTACAACACCTTTTAAATGCCATTGACGCATTGGGAAGAGAGTTTGGCCTAAACATATAAACTGTTCAAAAACAAAATACATGGTGTTTAGCCGTTTGACCCATCAAGATTCACGTTTATATGTTGATGGTCATATAATTCAAAGAGTACCCAGTTTTAAATATCTTGGTTGCCATAATACTGAACAATTAGATCCAGATAAAGAGATAAAATGTAGAATCGAGATAGCCCGCGCGAGATTTTTAAAAATGAGGTCATTCTTCTGTATTGATAACTTGCAACTTCAACTTCGAAAGCGCATGATTAAATATTACATTTGGTCAGTCCTCCTGTATGGTGTCGAAGCAACGACATTAAAAATATCCACCATTAATCGTTTGGAGGCCTTTTAAATGTGGCTGCACAGACGTAAACTGAAAATACCATGGACGGCTATGCTGACAAATGTGGCAGTCCTTAAGAGAGCAAATGCTGCCCGCGAGCTGCTTAATAACATCAAATATAGAAAGATGGCCTATTTTGGACACGTAGTAAGGGGAGACCGGTATAATATTCTTTAACTTATTATGATGGGTAAAATCGAAGGACGAAGAGGAATTGGTAGAAAGCAAGCCTCTTGGTTGAAGAATATCCGGGAGTGGACAGGAATAAAGAAAGCAGAACAACTATTTAGAATAGCTCGAGACAGAGACAGTTTCGCCATGTTAATCGCCAACATCAAGGGGACTTGATAGGGCACGTTATGAAGAAGTCAGATTTAAGAACAATGGAGCTACCCACTGATTCAACTATCATGGACGACCGTTCGAGATGTAAGCGAGTTGCGCAGTTAGCCAAGACCCACATCGGGTTGTAGTGCTACGAGAACAAGAATTAGAATTAAAATCGAACAAAACTACTCAAAACCTGTTAAAGTCGATAAAGGAATTTGACAATGATGTTGTCCGTCACCAACCTTATTTAAACTTTATACATCTAAAACACCTAAAAAACAAATCATTTTAGCAGAAGACAAAAGCAGCATCGTCTTTAAGGTAAGGTAAAAGAGCTAGAAGAACAATTTGGGAGCTAGGGTTTGGGGGAGAAGGTCAAATAGGAACTAATGACAGCAAAAGCGAAAATATTCAATTAATATCAAAGGAAAAATGGGAGAAGCAACACAGTGAATTATATACAGAAAATAAGGATGAATTTTTAACTCAATCTTTATCAGAACTAAACATTGAGGGTGGAGAAGTAAAGGTCAAAGTTATAGAAGTATAAAAACCTATAAAGCATTGCAAAATGATAGATCTCTAGGATCAGTAGATATCTCTGGTATAACAGGCGTTCATTTGTGATATAGCAGGTTGATACGCCCTGAGCCTTGAATTTTGAATATGGGTGCATTGGCAATAGCGCCTTATCATATTTTAAGGGCGAATTTCAGGGTAAAGCAATGTCAATAACCAAAAAGAAATACTAGCATTAGATGGCTACACACATAATCAACAGGAATGTCGAATTTGATTAACTTAGATAAGAAAGTTGCAGAGAAAAATATTAAAAGTTCATATAACCTTTTGTTTTTGCTCTCCTGAAAAGTTTACGATTTCAGGGTTATGGCACTAATGAAGTCGTGGTGCGACATGTTAAAGAAAAAATGGCAGCAGCAAAATTTAAAAAAAAAGGCTAAGAGTTACTTTGTTAACTTCTGCGCTAAAATGAACAAATAAACTCCGTTTAAGCAAATATGGTAGCAGGCAAAAAAATGCAAATTTTTCCTTCACCTTTCCCTAAATGTAACTACTATGAGTGGATAGAAACTTTTTTGAAAAATATCACCCCATGTTCAGCAGATCATGAAGTATAGAATTTAGTAAATAATGCATATTACGTTAAAATTAACTATTTAATTATCCTTTGAAATTTACGGAACTACAATTTGCATTAAAAAGTGCCAGGAACACAGCTCCAGGTATGGATCAAGTTACTTACGATAAGATATGAAATTTATCAATTGTCAATATCAATGAAATTTTTAACGATAGTTTCAATACAATGCAGTCAATGGGGAATGGAAAAAAAATTGTAGCTGTACCAATCAAAAAAAAAAAATTTTCAGCATTTAACATCAAAATTAATAACAGTAATTTTATACATGACATATCGGTTATTTTCATATTATTATCTGTATACCCATGTAACTAGTATCATAAAATTACCGCATTAAATACTTACCTAATGAGTTTGCATACATTTAGAAAGATCAAGGTAACGACTTATATAATTAGATCACCTGGAATTCTACTGTTTATTTTGGTTGATACAAAATAAAAAATAAATTAGGTTTTAAATAAGACTAAACTTACATTCGTCGATTTGATACTGATTCGTTAGAAAAAAGTCTTAACCAGTGGCTTTCAAACTTTTATTTCTATCTCATCTGGTTCCTTCAAAATTAAAAAAGACAAGATATGGTCGACCAAGTGTAAATAATTATAAAGAAAAGAAGGAGACTTTTAGGAAATTTTTTTAAGATATTTCAAGTTTTGATTTGTTTCTTTTTTCTAGAGAAATTAGGTATTTTCTTTAAGATGGGGTAAGTGCCTTTGTAGTGGTAGTTTTTAACATTTGACGTAAGTTACACATTGTTACATTTAAATAGTTAATTACATTAAGTTATAATTAGAGGTTTGGATTTAAAAGCATAAAGAAATGCAAAAAAGCGCTTAACAAGCATAACGATTTTATGAAAAAAAGCATTTTATTATACAGAAAAATCATGAAAATAAGCATATAAATTTTGACAAACCATTTTTTTTTAATATATATAATTATCTCTAGGCTTAGCTTAAGAACTAGTAAATAACTATCATAAATTTAAAAATAAAATAAAATAAACAAAAAAAAAATAGATAACTGAGACAAAAATCTTTTAACAAAATTTTTATCCACGCGCTTTAGATGAAGGAAAATATATCATTTTTCTTATATATCATTTCAAATATATCATCGTAAAGTTTCGGCGCCTGTCACTCAAAACTTTTTTTATATCGAAAAGCTTATTTCAAATTCCACACTGGTTATCAATGCATACTTTATACTTTGCCACTACTGCCGGATCAATATATTAACTTTTGACTTGTTAATACTATCTGAGCAATTTTTCCAGGGATACCTTCCATCTTTTTTTCAAAACTGTTTATTTTTTGGATCGACTTAACTAATGACATTTTGAGCAAGATTGTTTTATAATTCTGTTTCATCTAAACCATCCTGACAATCTTTTATCGATTTGCTAGCAGTATCTTTAAGTTCCAATACGAAGCTTTTAAAATCTTCGAAATATTCGGTGTAGTATAAAGCTGCATCTAACCATGTACCCCACAGAGTTAACACTATTTCCGGTAGTAATGGAATGTTAGGGAATCTGTATCTAAAAAGTTGCACCCTTAAAGGATCTTTAATGAAATTTTTTTTCCATTTTTAATCAACTCATTAACAAGTGGAAATTGCAGCCGTTTAGTCTCAGCAACGCGATTCAGGCCATGTGCTAGACACGTACAGTAAATTTGATTTGGATAAAACACTTTAAGATTTGATGCTCTTTTTTTGGTGGGCACAGCCTCGAGAAGATAAAAATTTGTTAAAGCTTCATTTACGAATCTTGGAACTGCATTGTTATTTTCTTCTTCTAGTTCTTTTGAGCACACTAAATAATACTTCGTCAAGATTTCTTCGTGAAGTACGCCTATGATTACATCAGCGACGTACCTTTCACAAATATCCGTAGTCTCGTCCACAGCAAACCAGGTATAATTGTTCCCAACTAGTGTTTTTACTTTTTTTCAGGTTTCCTTATAAACGCATTTAACATATTTTTTCGCAGAGCACTTTTATCCGGCACATGTCTTTGATAGTACTTTTCTAAAAATTATTTAAAACTTTCATTTTTCAATTTATTTAATGGGAGATCACAGTCCACAATTGCACTGCATAGATCAAAATTAAATTTCTGCTGTTCACAAATGCAAAAATAATAATATTATATAAAAAAGCACCAAATAAGCACAAAATTTCAAAAAAGGCATACAAATTTAAAAAAAAAAGCAAAAGAGGCATAAAAAAGTGGTGTCAAAATGACTTATTTTTGCATATTTCGTTCATATTTAAAAAGAAAATAGTCCTGCTTGTATTATTTACCATAAGCATTATGCTTAGAAATCCGGACTCTAGTTATAATATTGTAGTATAGCTCTGAATATGGCTTTCTAAGCTGAAAGCGCCCAGCTAAGAACTAAAACCTTTACACACTTTTTAAGTACTTTTCTTTTCAATTCCAGTAGCGGATCTACGGGAAGGAAAATGGGGAAACTTCCCACAGAACAAGGTCCAAAATTAAATAAAAAAATTGTTGAATAATAAAAATACATATATTAGCTGAGAGAAAACTTACACCACATACACACAAATTCAACCCAATTGGAACTTAAGGGGATCGGTACATAGTTTCGGCTCCAATGCTATTTAATGGGATTCATTTTTTTCGAATCCTGAGAAAACTAATAAATATTTTTTTAAAATTTAAACGCAGAATGAAAGATTGCGGTCTTACCGAGGGCCGAAAGTCCCTGAAAACTTCTATAATGTTTATATTTTAATAAGTTACAGGGGTGAAAAACTAAGAGAAAATGTAGTGTGATTTTAAATTTTAAATATCTCATTCAAAAGAAACTTTTTATTTATTCTAAGTGACTTTCGGCCCTCGATAATAATTTAGTTTTCATTTTGCGTTTAAATTTTTTAAAAACATTTATTAGTTTTTTCAGGATTTGAAGAAAAGGACACCATGTCCGTGGTGATATTTTCCAAATCAATCATTCGCTGTCTTTGTCATACAACGCACTGAGTCGAATAGAATATGGTGACAAAACAGTGACAATTTTAAATATTTGACATGGCATCGGGAATATTTTCAGTTGGTGATTAAATAATATTGATAATTTATTTGATAAATAATTGATTTACGAGGTGAACTTAATAAAAATTTATTTATTGTTTATTATTTATGAAAGATCCAAACAGAGAATACACCAGGAGATATTCTGTGATCCAAGTATTTTGTTGTTAAAGATGTTCAAAATTTTAAGCGTTCCATAGTAACAATATATTATTAAAAAATCACTTTATCACTTTTCTTCTTTTCTCGATTGTGTATTAGTTTTTGTTGTACAGTATGTAAATTATTACAATCACTGAATACATAGTTAGTGAAACAATTATCATATTAATTAACTGAATTAATAATTTAAGCAAGTAACAGATATCCAAGAACATTCAAAAGCCATATCTTTAAAGTTAATCATGACATTGTCAAGTAATGTTTACATATCCATACCAGTGAGAATTTTACTACACGCAATTTGCCGTGTAAAGACAGAAAAAGTAGGGATAGCCGTAAAATATTGGATCCTTTACTCTTAATGTATTATATAAGTTATTATTTATATCATTTATGTAGTCTGGATTTATCTTTTTTATGTCTTTTGGTTGGTGTTTCATTGGAAGTTCCCCCCACTGTTCAATTCTATCATTTGTTTGTAAATTTGTACAAAACTCTTAGTCTTTTGAGAATTCTTTTAAATTTTCATCTTTTAAACATAAATAATTATCTTGTAATTCAATCTCACTTTAGAATGTAATTAAATTTTATTATTTTAAATTGACAATTAGTTTGTTTGCTAGAAAGAAATGTAGCTTTTGAGAATCACTGACTTAATAACGTTATATTTATTACTTCCAAGTTATACTTGCGCAATATGATTTTATTTCTGCAATTATTACAAGAGTTTGAATAAAATGTTTTCAGTAGGTGATCAATAACCACATATTAAACATTTTATTGTTTGTTTTTACCTACGGCATTTGGAGTATATAAATCACATCTATAAAAACCTTTGATCGGTACCATTATGTATTATGTAAGTTAATTGTATGTGAGATTTATAAGGTGTATATCAGTTACAATTTTTTCATCTAACAATAAAACAAAGAAAACTTTTGTTTTCAATAATTCCACAAAATTTATTAAAAATTAATGTCACTACAGCGGTTTTGACAGAGTGCCTTTTTCAATCGATGAGTTTTTACAATGCGTCTACAAGTCTTCACAGTCTACA
Organism: Diabrotica virgifera virgifera; assembly: GCF_917563875.1. Taxonomy (NCBI): domain Eukaryota; kingdom Metazoa; phylum Arthropoda; class Insecta; order Coleoptera; family Chrysomelidae; genus Diabrotica; species Diabrotica virgifera. The sequence goes on along the minus strand of NC_065446.1, from coordinate 64,324,925 downwards.
CTTTAAAATCTCTAACTGAATAGGTTAAAACGTTGACGGACAGAACGTCTATAGACGTCTAATTTCTATTGATGTAATGTGACACAACGTCTATAGACGTCTTTTTTAAAATAACGAGTTGTGACAAAAAATCGGTGTCATATGCATTTTAAATGTATTAAATAATAATGGTCGTCGTCCACATGTTTGTAGTAAATGTTAGAAACTCATTGTTTTCATAAACTAAGAAATTCAGCAATTTCCCTATTCTACTTTACAAAATACATAAATATAGTGTTACAACACTTGCTTACACTTTTGACTCAATGTCCATCAACATGTTAAGCAGTGGGGAGGTGTTTGTCTCAAGTTAGTCATTCAGAATTATATCTGTATTTTTTAATTTATTAATTTCCATAGCTTCTAAGACAGATAGCTTTAGGCCTTTATTTTTAATATGGAGAATTTTATACTGTTCATTGAAAGAATGATTATGATCTAAAAGATGAAGTGCATATGTCTATTCTGTTTTTCTATTATTGCAAGCCCTTTTGTGTTCTGCTATGCGTTTGTCAAAGGTTCTGCCATTTTGACCGATGTAAGTTTTTGGACAGTCCCAACAAGTTAGTTTGTACACACCACTCTGTAGTTGCTTTTTCTTTCGGCTTTTATTGTTCTTAATATATTTGCTTAAGTTGTTGTTAGTTCTGAAAGCTTGTGTTACTCCTTTCTTTCTTACGTGTTTGGCTATTTTACTCTATTATAAATACAGACAAGATATCAACAACAGTAGCCAAACACTAAGAAAGAAAGGAATAACACCAACTTTCAGAACTAACAACAACTTATGGAGAAATCTGACGGAACGTGGCGCTACATTCTGAGTGAATTAGAAAAATATAACAGAAAAAGATAAAAACTGAAGACGGGATTCAACCCAACGCGAAATAGATTAAACGGAACGTGAAATAGAGAAATTTCTGTCAAAATTTGGAATTTATGACCCTTAAGATAATACCAAATGCTAAAATTTATTGTCCTGTGGATCGTCTCGTATTTTGCCACAAAACCGAGGGTTCAGTGTCGTGGTAATTTTATGGCCAAACTACGTTTTGTTTTAATTTTCATCATTGTGAGAATTAACCAATCTACTAATATACAGTGGCGGCTTGTAGTAATTTAAGGAGGGTGTTCAATTAAAGAATGTAATTACACAAACGGTAAATAAGCGCCGCAGGCGAAAAATTTTTGGGGTCTCGCTAAAAAATGTTCTGTAAAATGAAACCTATCTTTGACCCGATTAATCAGGATTTCACACACTTTTTTTGTTTTGTGGAGAATATAATACCTACTGAATGATGGCGCTTCTTCGGTGGTGAAGGTGGACAATGAAGTTACGAATATTGATATGGCTTTGTCAAAACTGTTTAAAAATTCGTTTATTTTAACGGCATCCAAAGACCGAGATTGAAATTATAGTTTTATTCTTTGAAAACACTAAACATGGAAAACAAAACAAAGAATGTAGTTTATCACACCCGCATAACCACGAAGTTTTTCTATATTGTTCAACTTTAAAACAATGTTTAAACTTTTTATTTCTTATTGCACATTCTTGTACAAAGTTTATCTCCGGCCAAGTTAGTCCATTCTTTTTATAAGAAGTCGATTTTCAAAAATATTTGCATTTTCTTTCATAAACTTCAGTGAATAAGGCTCCATCCTAAAAAACTACAAATATTGTATTTAATAAATTCCCACAACAGAAAATGCCAAACTGTGAATTAAAACGCTCCGCCCCGGTCCCTGTGTGCAGTGCACAAATCCTCAATGTTTTAAGATAGGAGAATCGCTGGTTCACGGATTTAAGATCTCTCGTTCTTCTATAGGTTTACTGTATAGTGGCTGGGTTCAATTTAAATTCTGCACTTTACCACGTGCATCTAGCGTAGCGGCATCAAATAAATTATATGATTAATAAAATCAGTTATATTTTAATGATACGATTGATATACATATGATATTTATGAGATTTAAGAACAAATATTTTAATGCTACTATAATATTTAGGAGATTTTAAAAAATCTAGTGAACCAATGGAGAAACCGTCCCTGCTAATATACCACTGTGGGCTGTAACCTTTTGGTTGCCTTTATTCTTTGGAACATATGCTTTGACTAATTTTATCACAAAGTAAATATTACTAATTTTACCGTCTTGTAGGGTGGTAACTGCGTTCTCTTTCTTTTTCACTATTATATATATTATATCTCTATTTGCCGACGTCTAAATTTTTGAGCACTTGAAGCTCGCATCAACACGCGCTTCAACCTCGTCATGAGTTTTCTGCTTTAGGCAAACAGATTAAGAACACTAAAAGCCAAAAGAGAAAGCAATTACAGAGAGGTGTATACAAACTGACATGTGGTGAGTGTCCATTCCAGCAATAAAATTGCTGGTAAATATCTTTTCCCAAAAATGGCCTATTCTCCGATAATCACCCCAGACTATTAGTATCAAACCAATCAGCGAATAGCAGCAAAAATTGAACGAGAAATATCCAAAAAATCGAAATTATGTTAGACAAGGATTTATTAAAAAAAACAGATAAAAACTACTTTCTACTTGATGTACAAGGTTATTCACTATATTGTGACCCCCCTGTAAACTGCTTTATTTACAGAATTAGAAAAAAATGTAAAACACAAAAGTTATTCGATTTTTAGATTATGATTTTTTGTCATATATATCGTACTAGTGACGTCATCCATTTGGGCGTGATGACGTAATCGATGCTTTTTTTAAATGGGAATAGGGGGTCGAGTACTAGCTCATTTGAAAGGTTATTCAATTCCCTATTCAGTAATATAAACATTAACATTATTAATTATACAGGGTGTCAAATTTTTTTTAAATTAAATTAATTGACACAAAAAGAAGAATGTATGTAATTTATTTAATTCAAAATACATTGTACTGCTGTCAGAAAACAGAAATAAATGTTTATTGAACAAATAAACATTACTTTTCACTTAAATTCAATGTTCAAGCTGCCACCCATCTGCCTTTTGGCAGTTTGAACATTAAATTTAAGCAAAAATTAATGTTTATTTGTGCAACAAACTTTTATTTCTGTTTTCTAACAGCAGTAAAATGTATTTTGAATTAAATAAATTACATGCATTCTTCTTTTTGTGTCAATTAATTTAATTCAAAATTTTTTTGGACACCCTGTATAATCAATCATGTTAATGTTTATATTACTGAATAGGGAATTAAATAATCTTTCAAATGAGCTGGCACTTGACTCCTATTCCCATTTAAAAAAATGGTCGATTACGTCGTCACGCCCAAATGGATGACGTCACTAGTACGATATATATGCCAAAAAATCATAATTTAAAAATCAAATAACTTTTGTATTTTACATTTTTTTTTCTAATCCTGTAAGTAAAGCAGTTTACAGGGGGGTCAAAATATAGTAAATTGTACAGTTGATTATCTAACTTGTACCTCTACCTTTACTTTTAATATTCGAAAAAAAATGTTCAGAAAATTAAAGGTGCTCCCAGTAAATTGTCTTATGACCTATATAATCAATATCTCTAATATAATATATATGCTAGTATTCAGATCAACTTAATCCTGTTCCTATTTTTAAACTCCAAGGACAATAGTTTTTCTGCTTGGAAAGTATAATATCACACCCAGTAATCAATCGTATGCAAGTTGCTTATTTGAACTATACAATATATTAATAAATATTACTTTGTGTAGACTGCACAAATAATTAAAATTATTTATTGTCTTTGAAGCGACTTATTAAGAAACAATAGATTTCAATTGTTGATAACATGTAATGGTAATGTAATTTTTGCAGAATCCGGGGGACCACGTTTGATTTTATTTCATATACATAAATATGTATAATATGGTCTTTATTTATATGTATGTATATGTTCATGTACATGTCCTGTATGGGCCCTTTAATTTGAAAAATGAAAATGTTCCCAATAGGGAACTTGTATATTTTTTTACTACATAATAATGTTCAGTTTTATTTAAAAATGAGATTTATAAAAATTAGCGTTTTAAAAACTCATAATATCTTTAACAAATACAAATTTAAAATCTTCTGTGTATTTAAACCATTTCAAACGACCCGTGACGTCACATCATTATATTTTATTTATGTTTATGTTTATGGTTATATTTATATATTAATGATATTTATCGTATGTCATTGTAATAATGTATACCAGTTTGTTGAGATTGGACTTTGATACAGTTTTTGAAGGAAAGGAAAGAATGTTTACTATGGAAAATAAAAGAAAACACTATCAGTGTTGTTTAGTGCCATTTTGTAAAAGTACAACTATTAAAAACCCCAATAAAATATTTATTGGATTACTAGTCGATAAACTGCGTTCAAAGTGGTTACTTGCATGCCGAAATAACGTAATAAAACGTAAAAACGTAAAATATGCATCCCTTTGAAAATATGTGGCCACCATATACATATTTACTATAGTTAAGATATCAGACTGGCCTTCAGAAAAACCCTCTTCGGTCATTTTAAAAAAATTCAACAAAGAAACACTCAAAGCATTAAGAAAAACATTCAAATATTAGTCAGAAATAGCAACTATCAAAATATTTATAAAACTGAGTATCAAAACGAATGCCAAACCTAATGAATTAATGGCGACGACATCCAATACTACGATCCAATAATATGACGTCACGATCAATGAGGGCGCGTTTTGGGCTGGCTGCTATAATTTGAATTTTTAATGGTCTTTAAAGCGAAAGACAAAAAACTGTTTTTCTTTGATATTTATGTTTTATATTATGTTCTGTTGTGATTTATAGCATTTTTTCGAATTTAAAATTTTATGCAAATTCCCTATTATGAGTAATATTTTTACCTCAACATTTACCTCTTTGTGGTAAAAATACTCGTATAAACAAATAGTGTAAAATGAATTATACGATTTTGATAATAAGAGAATTAGCGTATGACAGTCTCGTTTTAAAGGGTTTTTTTATTCTGTAATAAGTGTACATACTAATATTCAAAATGGTAGTGATGCTCAATATAAGGTGCTATTTCCAGTAAGAATCTCTATCCGCTCCTACTCAATCTCTATCCTCACCTTCACGAAGTGTGGCCTAGCCGTGAAATCTAAGCAACTCTGCTACATAGAGACTGACTAACTGACCCTCAGTGGAAGACACGATCAGGGCTAACGAATAACGAAGAAGGGACAAATAATCGTCCCAAAAGAGGATTTTGCTATGGACCGGCGGTCCATACATGGACAACAACACTGTTCTGAAAGTAATATTATTACCTAAGAATCGGACGGACTATCAAAACAAACGACGACATTCATGGGCAAAGAATGTGATATTGTGAACATGGAGATCTGCTGTTTCCATTGATATTTAACTTAGCATTGAAATAACCAGAACCAAAATCTACTACTACTACTACTATCGGTTTACAGCGGTCTCCGACTCCTTCCGACTCCTAACCGCCAGTCTTTCCTGCTTAACCATAGACGTGGAGGGATTTCTCTTTCCTCTAGATCTTTTTCAATTCCCTCCCTCCATCTTCTTCTCAGCCTTCCTCTTTTTCTTCTCCCTTGTGGTGTCCATGCCAAAATCTGCTTAGGGATCCTGTCATCTGACATTCTGTGTACATGGCCGTACCATACTAGTTTTTTGTTTTTATGTCATCAATTATTGTATGTGTGACTCCCATCATTTCTCGTATTCTCTCATTTGGTATCCGATCTCTTCTTGATTTGCCTGCTGCTCTTCTCCAGATACTCCAGAAATCCATTTGTTACTAGTAACATTTTCTCCGTTCTTTGTTTCAGTGGCCAAACTTCACTGCCATATGTGATTATACTTTTAAGTATGCTATTGTATATGAGCTGTTTGTTCGCTTTAGATATCGTATGGTCCCACAGAATGCCGTTCATCATGGATAAGGCTATGGACCAAAATCTATAAGACCAATAAAATTCAGTGACGTACTAGTCTCGTCGAGTTAGACGAAAAAAAGTCCTAACCTTGCATAACGAGCTACCACAAATTTTATTATTATAACCTCTAGGGGGTTCAACAGAAGTGTAAATCTAAAATCTTGTCTGAATTCCGTGGCTGCGTTAGCCGCCTTCTCGAATTTTAAAGGAGAACTGTTTGTGTTTAATAGCTCCATCATTTTTAGTTTTTAACAAAAATGGTAAAAACTGAAATTGTTTCAAATTTGTTTTTTGAAAATGTTTTCGTGCGTTCGATATTTTTCAAGTTAAGGGGGAAAATAGTGGCAAAGCAAAATTATTGAATTATATCCTGTTTTATTAACTTTAATGACACAAACATATACATAAACAAAAATGGAGAGACTTATATTTATTAGAATTTTGATTTAATTCATTTTTTGTTAAAATCAATATCTAAGGTCATACAGATGCGGTAAAGGCGCGGGAGTAAGACCTTACGGCGATTGGTTTTATAGGAATTGTATTTGTTCAATATCTTGACCATTTCCAACTTTTCGAAAAGTTAGAACTTCAAGTTGCAATTGCGATTGCGATGATGATAATAATCGAGATACGCGTCGGTGCTTCTTCTACGTTTCACGTCACGTTTGATGCATGACCATTTTTGTCAATATTTTCAAGCATACACTTGTGTTCTTCATCACCACGAATAATATTTGATAATAAAAGTGTTTGAAAACCTCGTTTTTTCACTTTTACAACATTATCTTCGGTTGTAGCTTCTCCACATGCAAAACACTGCTCCATTTTCTTTGCAATTCGTTTACTCCGAATAGTCTCGATCAAAAACTGAGTTCTTATTTGCGAGACAGGTTCGTTCCTGTTTATGACATACTGCTGATAACGTCAGTGCCTAGGATTCGTTAATCGCTTGTGACTCGTTAGGCTTGTCATAGGCATAGGACTCTAAATGTAAATTGTAGCACAAAAAAGAGGAAATCGCAAATTGTATATAATATCTCTCCATCTATGTTTATGTACATTCATGTCATAAAGTTAATAATAAACGAGGTAATTCCAGGATTATGCTTTGTCACTTATTTCCCCTTAACTCGCCGAATATCGACCGCATGAAAAAAATTTCAAAGAAGAAATGGTAGAAAACCGCATTTGCAACAATTTCAGTCGTTAAAGTTTTTGTTGAAGTTGAAAATGAACTGACAGACTCGACTATACTTTAAGATCGAAACAATCGAAAATGTTTAAAAAAAAAGTCGTGTATATTTATATACTAACAATTGAAATATTTTAAAAATACATATGGAAGATCCATTCAAATAAAAGGCCAAAATAGAGCAAATAAACGTTGATATATAACTGGCATTAACTAGTTTTGTATTATATTGGTTTAAACACTTCTACAGCAGCTTCTTTGGTGAATCTACAACACCTTTCAATTAAATAAAACTCGTTGGACAACTCGTTATTAATAGGCAATTGATTATGTATTTTAGAAAGGAACTACAACGTTAACGGGGTTTTATTGTTTCATATAGTTAATGGACCTCTAAATATGAAAAACCCGCTGAGTGCTACCATTTAAAGGGGTGCGTTTTTGAGAAAGGGGCGAATTAGTCCCTAGGCATAGGGCGAATTAGGGTGAGTTCTATGTACTTTTGGTTCAAACACATCTACAGAAAAATTGTTCCAGGTTAAATTTACTATTGAAACATTTGTTACATTTTATAGTCAAAAATATTATTTTTACAAAAATATATTCAAAAGAAAAGCAAGAAAAATACACAAATATAGCAATTTTGTTTTTTGGCCCATAAGTTTTTCCTCGGGGATATAGGTATAGGCATTGCTTCTTATAAAAAAAACTTCCATCCTTACTCTTTAAAACGACGTTTGGTAGAAGTCCGTATGATTTCCAGTTTCCTTGTTACTTCTCAAACATTGTTTTGTAACTTTTTTCTACGTAGATTTAGGTATATGCAATGTTACAATAGGAAGAAATGTCAATTACCTTTAAAACGGCCTATTGTAGAAGGCCGTATGACTATTTTTAAGCAAGATATTGTTGTTCAAAGTTTTATACTTTTAATGATTTTTGATATATATTTTACGATTATTTTTATATTTTTCATTATAACTTTTTTTATTGTATATTTAGGTATATACATTGAAAAAAAAAGCCTATTTTCTTTGCTTTAAAATGATGTATTGCAAAAAATTCTAGAACTATTTTTAAACAAGCTATGTTTTTTCAGAATGTGACATATACACATGCAATAGGTCCCACTAAGTTCGAACTTTTTTATTATTAACTTTATGAAAAAAAATTCTTTATAAAATTCTCCGCATCGTCTAAAACGTAAGATGCAATCATCAGATATAATATTTTATTAATAGTGTACGAGGTATGTTAAAAAATATGAAGTTTGCTTAAGAGTAAAGTACCTTTATATTTCATAATATCGAAAAGTGTCATTAAGAAAAGTTATTTGAAATTAAAAATTATGTTATAATATATGTTATAATATATTAATAATTAATGTATAAATTATGGTGTATAATATACACCCTGTGCCTAGGGACTAATTCACTCCTTTTTCAAAAACTCACACATTTAAATGATAGCACTCCGCGGTTTATTCAAATCTAGAGGTCCATTGACCATATTATGAGACAATAAAATCCCGTTAACGTGTTGTAGTTCCTTTTAGCTCTCTTATTTTGAACATAATCAATAGCATATAAGTCAGTGTTTACTAAAAGGTTTTATTGGTTGTAATTTACTCCTGAGGATCAACAAAATTATAATACAATTGGTTATATCGGAGATAACTGTTACGTAAACAATCGTATATCATCTGATCCTCTGGCCTTGTGCATAGCTATGCATACATAAATCTCGAGACGCCACTGGTATAAATAAGAAAATTCCTCAAGTCACTTTACCTTTAGGAAATGCGAAGTATCGCGTAATACTTATCTTGATTCGTTCGGTGGAGAAAAATTTATTCGATGTATATTATGAAATCCAAGAAGACAAATCTCAGATTCGAGTCTCGGAGATTTGGAGGGCGATATCAACGGTCCATCCTTGTGCTTTCAGGTTAGTTGACACATGTAAAGACAGCTTGATGGCGGTACATTGGCAGATCATAAAAATGCAGTGCAATGTCTTCGGCAAAAGTATATATTTACTTTATTTTCTCTTATCTTATTGAACTGGCTCAGTTTATATTTTTATTATGTAAGGAGCTGATTTATACAAAAACTGTATAAAATTTAAATAATGAAAAATACATAAATTCCTCAGTGTGTAGATCATTCTGACTAATATTTAAAATAAGAGCAGTGAAGGAGAAATCAAGATTGTGGTTCATAGGTATATAAGTAATGAAATTTGACATAATACTGTATATTTGTATACATCTACCAATGAAATTTTGAGTTTGCGTTTAATGTCCTCTCTCAAAGATGTTTAGATATGAACCTGGGTATTTATTCCTGTTTCATCGACTTCGAAAAAGCATTTGACAGAGTCCGACATGAAAAACTAATAGAATTATTGAAAAATAAAGATATAGACAGACGAGACTTACGAATTATCATCAATCTGTATTGGAATATCATCAATCTGTATCAATATAAAGATAGAAGAACAAGAGTCCGAGAATATTGATATAAAGAGAGGGGTAGACAGGGTTGTGTTCTGTCGCCGCTACTGTTTAACGTGTACAGTGAAGCCATATTTCAGGAAGCGATAGCGGAACTAAGTGATGGAATCTCTATAAACGGAAGAATAGTAAATAACATAAGATTCGCTGACGACACCGGTATAATGGCAGACACCCTGGAATCGCTACAAGCATTGTTAAATAGAATTAACTATTATTGCATTCGATATGGACTCAAGATAAACAGGAAAAAAACTAAATTTATGATTGTCTCAAAAACACAACATGGAAATGAAAGGTTAATACTAGAGCAAAACCAAATAGAAAAAGTAAAGACATACAAATGAAATGAAAAGAATGAAAGCTTGGACATTGAAGAGACAACACATAAGAAAAATAGAAGCGTTCGAAATGTGGTGTTACAGAAGGATATTGAAAATTCAGTGGGTTCAAAGGATTACCAATGTTGAAATGGTACGACGTTTAAATAAGGAGTTAGAAATTATGAACAGTATAAAAACAAGAAAACTGGAATATTTGGGTCACACTACCAGAGGAGAAAAATATGAGTTGCTGAGAGTTATTATGCAAGGAAGGATCCAAGGAAGAAGAAGCATAGAAAGAAGACGCATCTCCTGGCTGAGGAACTTTAGAGAACGGTTTAACCCTAGTTCATTACAACTGTTCAGAGCAGCAGCCAACAAAGTGACCATAGCCATTATGACAGCCAACCTCCGATAGGAGATGAAACTTTAAGAAGAAAGACCAATGAAATGTATTGAATTAGAATCTATTATAATATGCCATATGATGTATGAGAGATAATAAATAAATTTTGCACATCTAAAGCCGTGTTTCTCACGTTTCTTATCTCTAGGAACCCGTCATTCACACAATCTCGATTCGACGAGACAATATCACTGCGTACCTACTCCGGGGCCATCCAAATTGATCTGCGAATATACTTTGTGTTTGTCCCAAAAACTGATAGGCCGTAGATTGTGGCAAGCGACGAATAGAGTTTCACGATATTCGATAAAAATATCGATATTGTATTGATATCGTATCGAAAACCAATACGATACCGATACAATACATACCTTAGCTTAGCAATATTAATGTCGATACGATACTCATTATCTGAAATCAATAGAATACTTTTGTATTGTCGATACGCTTGCCTCGATATTATTGAAAATATCTATATACAGGAAAAAAATAAAACGCCACAGTTGTTTGATTATATTTTGTGGAATAGGTATTTAGATCATAATTATTTATTACATAAAAGTATAAGTCATCTGTAACCCAAGCATCAGCTGTTATAATATTTTACACTTGAGTGCATGAACTTGAAATTTTTGAGAGTGAGGAAATGTCTGTTATGATTACACTTTTTATATCATGTGGCATTTGTGGCAATATTATGGAAGTAAGTGATAATGACTCAGAAATAATTTTTAACAAATACTGAATTGCGATTTATTCCGAATCTCCGGGAATTTCCCTATAATTTCAAAAGTAGTTTTTAAACAATGCATAATTAGTAAGTATTTGTCGACTTTCAAAGACGCATTCAGCCATATTCAATATTTATAAGAATATACATATAAGTTATAAGCAATATTCGTAATATTTTTAGAATAATGTTCATTTGCCAAGCCTGCAAAAGTGGGCATAAAGGGCCTACACAGCTCAGATGCATAATCCTTTTTATGTCGAGTATTGTATCGATATCGTATCGAAATCAATATCAAAACAATATTTTTATAAGAAAGTATTGCCGATATCCATCATACTCGATACGATATTTCATTGGCGTAACCAATACAAACCCAATACTTAAAAAGTATCGATATTGTATCGTATCGTGAAGTTTTAGCGACGAATGAAACGTTCGTAAACGGTTCGTCCTGCCATACAAATTATACGAATATAGCGTTCACATACAGTTCGGGTCGCATATGTGTACCCAGCTTAATATGAATATTGGAGACAGACGTAGCGGAATCAACAGAGAAAAACAATAGAGAATAATAATGGCATCTGGACAATTAAGGTATGTGCAATGTACATCTGAGAAATCATTAAAATAGTTTCAGAGTTGTGTGGACTGTATTATAATATAATTATTATTATTATTTATATTATAATATAATATAAATATTATAATATAATATATTGTAATTAACTATATTGTTCAGAGGAATTGAGGGAGGTAATTATGCTATATAGACTATATCAAATTAAGTTTATAAAAAAATCTTACCAAAATCACTGTCAGATACACTCGCGGTATTCGGATAAGTAGGTTTCGGTTACCGCATATTGTAACGTTACAAACGTCACATATTTGATATTTTATTTTAAATAATTATTTTACTTTATTTTCTTTAAAATTTCATTAGTAATAACTTTCTTGTATTTGTTTTATCTGTTTTCTTTGTTAAAAATTCGTTGGCGCCCTCTTTTATTATCCTCTATTTCCTATCGACATTTTCATCTAAAATCTAAATCATATTTCATATATTCTTACTCTCTAGATATCAGTCTTTCAATATGGAAGATGGTTGCCAATCTACTCATACTTTGCGCTGTCATGTCAATGAGAGTGACAATTAGTAATGGAGGGGCAAAATTAATCTATTTAAAGAGATGAGCCCATAAGGCCCCATCTATTTCATCAGACCATATTGTCTTGGGGTAAGAATACATATTATCATATTTTAATTACATTTCTACATCTAACAGCTTTTTATAATCATACTTACGTATCTAACCTAACCTCCAATGTCAAAGCATGTGTTCTGATCTTTTAGTTTTAAATATATCTTTTTAACTTACATATATGCATGTAAGTAATCAAATTATTTGACTACTCGTAGTCCCGTCATTATTTATTTTATTTTATTCCTTTGCCAATAACTACTTTTTACGATTGTTTGCAAAGGCTCGTTTTTGGTTTTTCTTCTTGATGTTTGATATGTGTTTTACTCTTATAGTTTTTGGGATAAAGATCACCGTCCTCCCTCCGGGAGCTTCAATAATCTTCAATCGCCGGCGATATAACAACGACGGACATGTCATCTAGACTGCAACCACATCACCTAGACTGCAACGACCAACATCTGTAGGCCTGGTGGAATACAGCCTCTAGAACCCCAGTGCCAGTTGTAGAAACAGCAGTACCATTCGACATCAAGATCAAGAAGTTACCATTGAACCAGATACCAAAAGCCATAAGTATAATCCAGAATTTGCCATATTTGTTAATGTTTTGAATAAGTCATATTTTTATTATATCTTTATTGAACAATAAACATGATTAGTTAAAAATACTGTTTTGTTTGCTTTCATCCTAAATTTTCATAGTTCATATCTAAGATTAGGACCAGACGAACACACACCCTGAGAGACTAAGCTAAGCTGGGGTGAACGATAGCTATCTTGGATGATTGGAATAATATTTTCGAATATTATTTCAGTTAGCTGGGGTAGTCTATTGTCGTTTTCGTTTCAATCTTTAGGAATCTTTATCTTTAGAAAATGCGAAGTATCGCGTAATAGTTCTCTTGATTCGTTCGGTGGAGAAACATTTATTCGTTGTATTCATTGGTGAAAAACTTTAAAAATAATAAGAAACAAACTAGAGAGGGATGATATATTGACAACAAAAAAAAACTAAACATATCAGCTATCATGGAGTTACTAACACTTTGTACAACAAATACTTGTAAATCATTACCTAGGTAATGGTTTCTACAAGCAAAATTTCGAATTGGCCATGGACTGAACCTTATCTCCATTATCAGAGGTACAGGTAGATAGAGAGTAGATATGGAGTGTTTCGTATAAAACATGTTTCCTAAACAAGATACCAGTGTGGTAAAGATTTGTAGATGAAGAAGGTATTCTTAATTTGGACTCGTGGAATTTGGACTCATTAAATAAATTCCCGAGTATAAATGAACGCAGAAACAAATTTTCCATTTCTGGATGTGTTAATCACAAAAGAAGATACAGGATATGCAACCCAAGTTTGCAATCATCATAGCTATTTTAATTTTTGAGGCAGTAGCTCTAAATAGTTATTTTGAGCTGCATCCAAACCATTCTCTCAGGTTCTTCAGCCATGAAATTCGTCTTATTCCGATGCTTCTTCTGCCATCTATCTTTCCTTGCATTATGAGTCGCAGGATGCCATACTTCTCGCCCCGCATCACATGTCCGAGATACTGTAGTTTTCTTTCTTTAATTGTAAGTTCAACTTCCTTCTCTTTATCTATTCTTCTCAGTACTTCGTTGTTCGTAGCTCTATCTACCCAGGAAACCCTCATAATTCTTCTAAAGGTCCACATTTCAACGGCGTTAAGTCGTCTCATTGTCTCTATATTTAACGTCCATGATTCCACTCCATAGTAGAGTACACTGTATACGTAACATTTTGTTAGGCGTACGTTAAGAGCTAATGTTAAATCTTTGCTACATAGGACCTTTTTCTTTTTCATAAAATTAGAACGTACTTTTTCGATTCTGACTTTGATTTCTGCAGTGTAGTCATTATTTTCTGTTATAAGTGTTCCTAAGTAAGTGTACTTTTTACTCTTTCGATCTGCTGGCCCTCTACTATCAAGATTTCGTTATTATTATGGTTGTTTTTACTAATTTTCATAAACTTCATCTTTTTGATATTGAGAGAGAGTCCGTACTCCCTACTACACCTTACTATTTTACTCATGAGTCTTTGCAGGTCTTGTAAACTATCGGTTATTATTACTGTATCATCTGCATATCTGATGTTGTTAACTCAGACTCCATTTAATCTTATGCCGACTGTTTCATCTTCAAGCGTCAAATAATAGAGGTGATAGTATGCAGCCTTGCCTGACTCCTCTCTTTATTTCCAGTTCTTCAGATGTTTTTTTTTTTTTTCAACCCCTACTATTGATTTCTGATTGTAATAGAGGTGTGTTTTTAGTCTTAAATCTCTTTCATCTAGGTTTTTAGTTTCCAGAATTTTCATGAGTCGATCATGTTTTACTTTATCAACCGCTTTATTGTAGTCTATAAAACCGACGTAAAGAGGACGGTTAACATCCAAACATCTCTGTGTCAGCACGTTGAAGGAGAATAATGCCTCTCTGGTACCCATACCATTGCGGAACCCTTATTGAGTGTCACTAATATCCAGCTCCAATTTGGAGTGTATTGTGGCGTGGATAATTTTCAGCAGAATTTTCAAGATATGTGACATTAAGCTTATGGTTAGGTAGTCACTGCATTCTTTGGCATTTCTGATGTCAACATTTCTCTAGAGATGATTCCCGTAGTATAGATAGCGTTGAACAGTTCTACTATTATTTATGTCCAGGTTTTTTTCGTTGACCAACTTTATCAGCTCGCTAGGTACTTCATCTGGACCGGCAGATTTATTGGTTTTCATAGAGTCTATTGCTTGACTAACCTCTGATTTGGTTACTTTTGGTCCCACATCTCCGGTTTGGGAGAACGTGGAACAATGAGAGCATTTAAAGCTGCATCAATAATCATGAAAGAAACAAGTATATAACAGAGAAAAACGAAACTAGCAGTTATCATCCTATTTAATGAAGAAAATGAGTAGCAAACACAACAGCAGAATGTAGCCAGCTTTGGTTGCCAATTCTTAATAAAGAAGTCAACGACAAGAATATAACAACAATAGCCAATTAAGAAAGTGGGAGACATATCATCTGCAATCAAATTGTATACAATACATATGCAACACCCAATACTCAAACCTATAATCCACATACAAGTAATGCAAAAACACACACAATAATCAGAATTTGATGTCCTGAGAGCATAAACTGAAGCCTTTCAGCTGAAAGCATGGCTGTTGCCTACATGACTATGGCCAAATATGTAAACTGTCAATTTGGAAAAAACATAACTCGCCCAACAACTTTGTTGGTTATACTATTTTCACACAATTCTTCCTTATTAATCTTTTTTGAAAACGATTTCCGGAATGAAAATCAAAACGTCAAATGTCTATTAGTAAAATGTAATTTTCATTGAAACGTGAATGTTCTTTGCATTCAACGTACTAATCCAGAAATACATGGATGTGAACCAGGATATGCACGTTTGTTTCATAGATTACAACAAGGCTTTCGGTAAACTTTGCCACAAAGAGATAATGGGCGTCCTCAAAGCAAAACGAATACAATACAATGACCATCGAATTATAACAAATCTATATTATAAACAGCAGGCACACACACGCATTAACGAACACACATCAGAAGAGTTCGAAATTAAAAGAGAAGTGCCACAAGGGTGTGTATTGTCACCACTACTATTCAATGTATACTCTGAAGAAATTATGAAAAGAGCTCTTGAGGGAGAAACAGCAGGAACAAAGGTCAATGGAACGCCAATTAACAACATTAGATATGCGGAAGATACTATCATAATAGCGGACAACCTCCAAGACCTCCAAAAGCTAAGGAACAAGATAGTTGAGTATGGAGAAGAATATGGACTATCAATATCAATAAACAACAAGAACACTAAATTTATGAGGATATCAAAAACCCAAAATAATGATGAAAGCCTGACAATTATTAACGATAAAACAAGTTAAAAAGTACAACTACCTTGGCACACTAAGTCAATAAGTAATCACACAAACGATTACTCCAAAGAAATCAAAGTTCGAATAGAGAAAGCACAAAGTTCAATAAAATGAGAAAGGTGCTTTGTGCAAAAGAACTGAAATTAGACTTGAGAGTTAGGCTGACAAGGTGTTATATATTCTCGACTCTTCTTTACGGGATAGAAGCATGGACACTTAACGCGTCGACTACTAAAAAGATGGAATCATTTGAACTGTGGGTATAGAATAATCCTAAAGATATCATGGACCGAGCATGTAACAAACAACGACGTCATAAGAAGAGTCAACAAAACAATGGAAATATTGGAGACCATAAAGACGCGAAAGCTGCAATTCCTGGGGCATGTTATGCGTAATGAGAAATACAACTTACTTCAATTTATTATACAAGGGAAAATCCAGGGCAAGAGAAGTGTAGGAAGGGGAAGAATTTCATGGTTCATAACTTGAGGGAATGGTACGGATGCACATCAACCCAACTATTCAGAGCAGCAGATCTAAGATCATAATAGCCGTGATGATTGCCAACCTCCGTCGCGGAGATGGCACGTAAAGAAGAAGAAGAATTTTCATTACAATCAGTTATAGCTTAATCCCATATAAACATAATATTTAACTCAGTTTAGATAACAAGAACAGTTTCAGAATCATAAATTAGATAATCTACTAACGGTTTCTTATAAAATATCCTTGTTTGTTACCTCACGGCTACCTAAGTTCAATGTTATTCTAATCACACATCAGCTCGTTTCCAAATTAGTCTACCTATGACTCATTTGTTGACATTAACTTTAGCACGATGGTTCCGAACCAGGTAAAATGCTCCAGTTTATGACCGTCACACGTGGGAAGAAGTTATGGATGTCGTGGAACTGAGTTGGGCGAGGTTATGTTTATATTTTATTATTTTATATAGAGGTATACTAGTGGGTCCTTGAACCCGTCCGATGGCGCCACTGACCGTCCCATAAAGTTTAGATGGCTAGTTGATATTTCACGTTGCATCGTTTATCTCAAACGTGTTGTAGTACTTTGATCAAAACAACGTTTATATCTGTCGAAGCAGATGTTTTTGTCTTGTAACAACAAATAGACGACAATAAAATAACGGTTGAATGCTCGAATGTATTATGAATTTTACAAAAATAAAAGGCAGCTATCGAGCACAGTTATACCTACAGTGATGAGTGCCCTAATTAGTCCAGAGCAATAAGGATTTTCTCGGGACACTCAAAGATCCAGGGATGCCTTTTCTCATGAGGATCTTTCAGTGCGTCACAGTTTTTCGATTTCTTTCTAACGCATTAAATTGTATGTGACAGAAAAAAACGCACGTCGGTGATTACATTTCGTCGGTGACATTTATAACATTTATTCTAGTTCTCAATAGATGGTGCCATAATCTAAAATAAAATAATTTGCGAATTATATAATATATCTACGAATATAATCTGAACAATTTATAAGACTATACAAATCAAAGAAAATACCATTTTATAAATGAAATAAACACAATTGATTTGATTTTATGCCAAATTGCAAATAAAATGTGACAACTGTCAGATTTAACTAAAATATCATGTCACTAAAATGTATATTATCACGGACTTACCTTTTTTTCCTATCATTTGTGACGCACTGAAAAATGCTTATGAAAAGAAGCATAGCTGACTACTTTTTTAGTTATTGTAGACCTATAGGAAGAAAACCTACTTGTCTCCTGCCTAGAGTTCTAGTTCCGTTTTTTAATTATTATCAATTTAGTGCAAAAATCGCGATATTTTTCGATTTTTGCACTCCATTCAAAAGCTAACTATTTGACATAAAATTCCAAATTCAGTTTTTTATAACATTGAGAAACCTTCAAAATGCCGATTTTTAAAAGTTAAAAAGTTAATTTGTTGCTACGCAAACTGCAAAATAAGTGAAAATCGTTATTTATTAATATTTTTTACTAGAACTACCTTAGAACTTAATGCCTGGTTGCACCAACAGATCTTAAGCTCCAGCTTAGCTAAGCTCTACTTATAGATAGGGCCTCCTTGAGTATCACTTACGTTGAACTATAATTTTAGAGTCTTACCTTATTATCAATTATATCTATAATTATATTATGGTATACTTATTTTAATATATTATAATTATATTATATTAATTCTTATGATATTCTCGACTTAAGCTTAAGATCTGTTGGTGCAACCGGGCATTAGTGTTTCACCCAAAGTTGGGTATTGGCGTACTTAACAAACCTTCAAAATTTGAGAGCGATCCATTAATTAGTTTAAGAGTTATTCTATTTATTTATCCCAGAGATCTTTATTTTGCATTAAGATAAGACAGAAAATAATGAAGATAGGGCAATTCTAAGTATGCCAGATGAAAGCAGAAGAGTGATAGTATCAAAATGTATTAAAAAAGATAAAAAAATTTAATATAGTCAAAAATCCTAATGCCAAATTTTGGAAATTTTGTAGTTTATAATAACATTTAGAATAACCTTAAAAATGTTGTCCGTAGAAACAATCTTTTTATATATTCAAAAGATAGTATTTTAACACTAAAGTTTAGCCTGGGATCATTTGGGACAAAGTTGGCAATATGTTTTTTTAATTTACAGCTAATTTGTTTATAATAATTAAGGAATCTCATTAATGCTATTTTAAAGAAAGGGATTTGTATTTTTTTTTTAATTTACACAAACGTTGTACCTTCACAGCACCCTCTACGATTTTTCAAAAATGTAGTTCAAACGATTACTAGGGGGAACCTACAAATCCACCGAGTTAAAGTACCGAAAAAGCAATTTCAAACGAATATAATTTTCTGTATCTCCAGATCAACTCAATGGATTTTGATCTTTCTTTTTTTAATTTGTATGTAACTTCTAAGTACTTTACAAATACCTATGCAATTTGTTTATAAATTCATTAATTAATAAACAGTCTAATTTGTTTAAACAATTCTTAAAATTTTTTTTTTACAAAAATCCATTTTTTTAATCATAGTATCATTGAATGATTATAGAAAAGGTTAAAGTACACTTTAATAAATAATAGTTATTTATGATATAAGTGTTAAAAGTACACGTTTAAGGCACGCATGTGAAAGTTTGCAGAATGAGCGATAGCGAGTTCTGCAATTCACATGAGTGCCTTAAAAATGTACTTTTTAACACGCATATCATACAATATTTTTTCTACAAACGTAATTACAGGACAATATCTACAAAAACTTTTACTTGAACGTGACTGACATTCCATTTTTATATTTGTTTGACATTACATCAAAATTGTCTATACGGTCAATACGAACTGCAGTGTCTTAAATAGTTATTTTTCTACAGCCACTATTCAAAGTGCACTTTTCTGCACGGTTTTATGTTAGCAAACTTGATATTTTCTCACAGTATAAGATATTTGACATTAGTGTGCAGAAAAGTGACGTTTCTGTGCCGCAAAGTGACGTTTCTGTGCCGCAAAGTTCTTTTCTGCACAGTTGACTACCTCATTCTGAGTAACGTTATATTCTGTTTACATCCGTGGACTACCGCATTCTGAGTAACGTTATATTCTGTTTACATCCTTGGTTAAACTTTAGACAAATATATAACCTATAAGACAATTATTATATTTAACTATAGCATAGAAACTAAATTATGGATGTTACAACTGTTTTATTTTACAATTTTATTCTTATTAAACATTTTATAATTATCAAATAACCAATAAGGATTTAGCAACCTGTGCAAGAGACGTCGAATGAAGTAGGTTTTGTGTAAATCCGTGAATGCATAAATATAATGTCAATAATGTGTAATAATTGTTTAAATTTAAACAAATTAAGGCAGTGCATTAATTTTTTAACTTTTTTTGTGTGCAATTTATTTAGGTATAAGGAATTTAAATTGATTAGTAGGTATTAATTAAATACAGTTTAAAATTTATCACATAGGTACCTATTATAATTAATCGTCGTTTGAAAATTGTGATTTTTATTTTTAGGAAAAACTGTGCTTGTAGAAAAAGTATAGTGTGAAACACGTGCAGAAAGGTAATTTCTCACTCATTTGAATTGCGGCACTCGCTTGCGCTCGTACCGCAACTTTTCAAACTCGTGAGAAATTAGTACCTTTCTGCACTTGTTGCACAATATACTATTTCCTAACAAGTGCAGAAAGTCATACTTTTCCGCACGCGATTGCAGTTTGCCGAACGAAGCGAAGCGGAGTTCGGCAAGCAGTCGAGTGCGGAAAAGAGACTTTCTGCAAAAGTTAGGAACAATATTTTTTCTACGAGCATTTAAAAATGACCAAATTGATTGAATTAATATAAAAATACATACACAAATTAAATCTTTGACAAGGCTGTCAAAACCAAACTTTCTGTATAATTGGTTAGCATGACGACGATCTAATAACACCGAATTAAATTCAATGCGGTGCCTAAATACCTGTTATGTACAGGTTTTAATATTTTAAACGCATAGCAACGATGTCAAACAAAGCAATTATTGTCAAGAAGCACGTCACACACTTTAAAATTTATCTTTACTTACGAATTAAAAAATAATTCAGTGATTTAGATGGCATCAAGTGACGAAGAACTACCTCCATCTATCCTCGACGTTGTCAATTATCTTAATTTGTTACCGGAAAAATCAGCAAACAGGTACAAGAAAGAATACAATATTTTTATGAGTTGGTGTAAAGAAAAAAGTGTAAATAGCTTAAAAGAAGTGTTTTTGGCTTATTTTATTAGTCTATCCAAAATCTGCACACCAAATACTTTGTGGTCCCGCTATTCCATGCTCAAGTCAGTATTAAAAATTGAAAAAAATGTCAATATAGGCGATTATTTTAAGTTAACAGCATATTTGAAGAAAAAAGCGTAGGATTCAGTTGTACGTTCAATGTAAACATTGTAAATAATAAATAGATATAATTAAAATTACATATTTTGTATTTGATAATAATAAAATTGTTAAAGAGTTGACTTAATTCTTTGACAATATTGTCAAAACCAAACTTTCGATATAATTAGTTAGCATGACGACGATCTTGGTTTCCATGACGGTGGATACGCGTGCGGAAAAGTAGAAACCGCGTGCGGAAAAGTAAACCGCGTGCGGAAAAGTAACACGCATGCGGAAAAGTAAAACTTTCTAAACTAAAATGCGTGCGCGAAAGTAGACATTTTTGCACGCTCGTAGAAAAAATATTTTAAAGCACTAGTGCCTTAAAGTAGCATTTTTAAGGCTCGTATGGAGTGCTAAAAATTGTATTTTTAACACGGTTGTAGAAAAATTATTTTTATTAGATAATTATTTATTGAAGATAATTTATTTATTAAAGTATACCTTAACTTTTTCTATGATTAATAAAGATATTATATTTAAAATCCTCAAATTTATTTGAAAATCAAAATATATTCAGTAGATCCCGAGATATAGGAAATTATAGTAGTTTTAAGTTGCCTTTTTTAGTTTTTGAACTCGTGCATTTGTCGGCTCCCAGCTCCCCATTCACTTACCCTTACCACGACTAGTCACCAATTGAAGTACATTTTTAAAAATTTGTGTAAAATACCAGCTTTTCTAATATGTAAAATGATTTTTTTACGGTCAATATTTTTAAGTTATTCTAAATGTTTATAAACTACAAAATTTCACAAATTTTGCATTAGGATTTTTGACTATATAGATAATTTTTTATCTTTTTTTAGTACATTTTGATAGCACCAGTTTTCTACTTTCATTTGGCATACGCAGAATGGCCCTATCTTCATTATTTTCTGTTTTAAGTTATTGCAAAATAAAGGTCTCTGGGATAAACAATTAGAATAACTCTTAAACTAATTAATGGATCGGTTCCAAATTTTAAGGGTCTGTTAAGTACCCCAATACCCAACTTTGGGTGAAACACTAAAGTTCTAAGGTAGTTTTAATAAAAGTTATTAACAAATAACGATTTTCACTTATTTTTCAGTTTTCGTAGCAACCAATTAACTTTTTAACTTTCAAAAATCGGCATTTTGAAGGTATTTTAATGTTCTAAACAATTAAATTTTGTAATTTTATCTTAACTAAACTTACGTGCATAGAAATCGGCCCACCTAAAAATTTGGTCATTTTTGAAGTCTCGTATTTCCTAAACCTGTTAACCGATTTAAGTGATTTTTTTAGTATGTTATAGCCTTATTCTTCAACAATATCGCTGTAATAATATTATTGTTAAAACAGTGTTATTTTATACCGGCTGTAACAATAATAGTGTGTTTTTTCCTCAGAGTTCGGAACAACCTGTGGAATATTCTAGCATATATAAAATATTGAAATTAAAACTCAACTGTAGCCTTAGGCTTTCTTAACATTTTGCTTTTTGATTCATTCGCTTATGTTGGATAATAAAAAAGTTAGGTCTTTTAACAGCTATAGCAACGTTCTTCATCAATACAGGGTGTTTCTAAATAAGTGCGACAAACTTTAAGGGGTAATTCTGCATGAAAAAATAATGACCGTTAGGTTTATAATCATATGTTCGCATATGCTTCGTTTCAGAAATACGGGATGTTGAATTTGTTCGTGCAATCTGACGATTTATTTATTGCTCTAAAACCGCATGAGATATACAAATGAAATTGGGTAGATTTTAAGAGGTAATTATTGCGCATTTTTTGGCGTACAGTTAAAATATTCACCATTGGCGTGCATACGGGTAATATGACCGGGTAATATGACCCGTATGCACGCCAATGGCGAATATAAAATTCTTAATTGTATGTCAAATATGCGCAATAACTACCTCTTAAAACCCACCAAATTTCATTTGCATATCTCAACCGGTTTTAGAGCAGTAAATAAATAGTCAGTTTGTAAATAAAAATTCAACATCCCGTATCTCGAAAATGAAGCAGTTGCGGACATATGTTTATAAATAAAACGGTCATTATTTTTCATGCAGAATTTCCCCTTAAAATTTGTCGCACTTATTTTGAAACACCCTGTATTGATGAAGAACATTGCTAGTTGTTAAAATACCTAACTTTTTTATTATCCAACATAAGCGAATGAATCAAAAAGCAGAATATTAAGAAAGCCTAAGGCTACAGTTGAGTTTTAATTTCAATATTTTATATACGCTAGAATATTCCACAGGGTGTTCCGAACTTTGAGGAAAAACAAACTATTATTTTTACACCCGGTATAAAATAACAGTTACCTGTTTAGCAATAATATTATTACAGCGATATTTCTGAAGAATAAGGCTATAACATATTAAAAAAATCACTTAAATCGACCAACAAGTTTAGGAAATACGAGACTTCAAAAATGACCAAATTTTTAGGTGGGCCGATTTCTACGCACGTAAGTTTATTTACCTTTTGAATGGGGTGCAAAAAATCGAAAAAAATCGAGATTTTTTCACTAAATTATTAATAATTAAAAAACGGACGCGAACTTTAAGCAGGAAACAGGTAGGTTTTCTTCCTATAGGTATACAATAACTAAAAAAGTAGTCAGCTACCTGGATCTTTGAGTGTCCCGAACATGGTCTATTTCTAGCTTATTATCCCGGAGCAAATAAGCGGCAAAATAACGTAACAGATGTAAAACATATTAAGTTGTGAGACACTACGTGATAAAACTAGTGACAAGTTGACTTCAGTCATAATTATAGGTATCTATGACGTCGAAAAGCATTTTATTTTAATGTCCAATATCATTCGTTTCAGCTGAGATAAATAAACGTCAAATTGAAATAGAAACAATAAATAAACGTAACTTCAAACTAAAATTGTGGCTTATTAGAGCTGATTGTGTGATGGTCGGCAGTTATCCCTGAGCGATAAAAGTTTTTACCTTTATTGTATTTGTCCCATATTAATTCCAAATTATAAGTGAATAAAGGATTTTTCCTTTATTCCGAGACGATCAGCTGCCAAATACCCAAGTAGGTGAAGGCCAATAAACCAAAGAAGAAGAAGCAGAATAAGACGTACATAACCTAATAAAATTAAGTTAGAAAAAACGTCATACGTACAATTATGACTGAAGTCAACTAGCTCAGCCAACGTCTAAGGTGAAAAATATCGATAGTGGAAATGTAATTTAAATTAGATTATATATTTCAGTGGCGGATCTAGACGTTTACCTTGGGAGTGGAAATTTGACTTAGGGGGGAGATACAATGAAACACCAACCAAAAGATATAAAAAAGATAAACCCAAACTACATAAAAGACATAAATAATAACTTATATGCATTAAGTTTCCTTAATTTTCCTAACTAGCATATTTATTGGGTTAAATTTGTCTGTCTGTTATTTGAGTTTCATTTCAGCTAATATATTTTTCATACAGAAGTAGAAGACTTCAATTCGTATACTGGTATAAAATAGTTTATTAAAAAACTTCTTAAAATGTCATCCAAATAGATTGCAAAACGTTTTCCATCTAAATTAGATCATCTTCAGTGCATTCTGCTGACTAGATGAAACTAGCACACTACTAAAAGTGGTAACCTCAAAATATATGGTTTACGTAGTATTATTTATCAAAATATAGTGATTCCAAGGCGATGTTAATGGATTAAATTATCATATAAATGCTCAAAGGGCAACATCGGTTCCCTGCTTGAAAAATTCTAGGTTCTTGCCAGTTCAATGAGCACAGACCAACTGAGAAGTCTCTAACTATTTTATCTTCTTCTTTAAGTACCGTGCCCAAATTTTAAGGCATGGGTAGCTTCCATAACAATTTGCCGATATCGTTCTCGATCTTGTGCGGCATGTAACAATTGATCTGCTGATAAGCCAGTCCATTGACGAAGGTTTCGGAGCCATGAATATTTCTTTCGACCAATTCCTCTTTTTCCGTCGATCTTTCCATTGAGTATTAACTGCAGCATCCTGTATCTGCTACCTCTCATTATATGCCCCAGATATTCAAGTTTTCTCTTTTTTATCATCTTCATTAAGTCACCTTCGCCTTGACCTACTCTGTTTAAGACTTCTCTGTTTGAAATGCGTTGAACCCAAGATAGTCTGAGCATTCTACGATTCTAACTATTTTATATCAGTATACAAATTGAAGTTGTATGAGTTTTTTTTAAACTATGGTATACAGCCAGCTACTAGGATTTTCCCATTGATTTTATAATATATTTTTATGTTTCAACAATTTTTTTTTTAATTTTGGACCTCGTAGATCCGCTACTGATAAGTTTCTACCAATATTTTCCCATCTCTACTACATTTATCTCTTTTTATTTCACAATGTTGGTATTATGTCTTCCATCTTTTGCGTTATTTTGCTAGTTATTAGCACGAGCATCACTATATAGTAAATCTTGCTCAACTACTTTAGCTCCCAGAGCATCTTCAGGGGTATTTCATCAAAAAAGGAGGCTATCCAGCACATCTTGGAATGTCGTAGACATCTACTTAAAAATTATACAAATAACATGCACATACACTAAGAACCGTTTAAAATAATTATTCGGGGCTATATTATTAGGACCGTGCAAGTTCAGAAAACAATACCTGCAGTGGGATTACGAACACTCGATAGGAATCGTATCCGCCATGATTTATCGAATGAATCGTAAGGCGCTACGGTAAAACATGGCGGATACGATACGTATCGAGTGTTCGTAATCCCACAGCTGGTTTCATACCTCAGCAACATTTTTCGCACTTTTAATTATATTGACCAATTATATTAGTCCTGGTTGCCAGATCATTGTCAAGGCCATAGCCCAAAAAAGTTATAAGAAGAAAATGTAAGATTTAGGTTTTGTCATTAAAAGGTAAACAATTGTATGTAGTAAATAAAATTAATTATTAAAATGCAGTACCTATTGCAAGCAAAATACAATTATTTAAATTTACTTTTATATAATAATTGCTTATCATATCAATATTGTGGAGTAACATACAAATTTTCTTCTTCAATGACAGTAGGTATAAAATATATAAATCAATTTGACAATTTCAATTGAAAATATGATTTATTTAGGAAAGTTGAAAGATTTCTCCGCTATTCGCGCACGATCGTTTCTCGTATTCCCACCAAGTACTTGCACACCGCGAATAGGGTTTTTCATTCACAGTCATTTGTTTCGAGCTTTTGTCATATGTCGTAGAATCCGTGTATATTAATATTATACGCAGATTATACAACATATGACATAAGTTCGAAACAAGTGACAGTCGATGAAAAGCCTTATAGGCAATGTCAAGAGATAGAACTATCTAATATCTTTGGTATTTGTTTTTCGAGCTCTTTTCCAAAACTCACAAAAATTTTGAAAATGTAATTACGACCTCTGCGGCTTGTGATAGTATTGGTCAGTACCTTTCCAACGCAGGTCTAATTTTGAAAATAAATTTGGATACATTTTTAATATATCCCTATCGTCCTCAGACATTTTCTTAAAAATATTTAATTTTTAAATTTTAGTCAGTTTGTTTAAATATTGAGAACTGTCAAAACTTTTGACTCACCATTGGTCACTGCGCATGTGCCACATTCATCGCGAACGCCATATCGCTCATACTCTCTCCATAATGACCGTCATTAAATGCTCGTTGCATAATATACTATTACATTTTGATGAAAAATAACATTCTAGTTTTATTTTGAAACATTTTCCATTATTTGCTTTTGAAGTAAAACGCGCCACAAAACTGCAAACTTTATCAAAGGTACTTTTGTATTGCGCGCTTTATTTCAAATTAAGCAAATATTATGGAAAAGACAAATCAAAATTAAAATACATTTTTGTGCCACGTAATATTCATATCAGCTCTTTTAGTCCAGGAACCGAAGCTTTTCACCTCGCAATTTTTACAGAATGGATATATTTGCTTGAAAATTTGAGAATAGGTAGTGGATAGTCCAAGGACCAAAATCTATATGATGCCGAATGGCGCTTTTACCATGGGGGTGGTTGCCACCCCACCTTGGGGGTGGAAATTTTTTATTATATTTTGACCGCAAAAGTTGATAAAAACATTCATTTTAAGCAAAAAATGCTCTATACATTTTTTTGATAAAATTAATATTTTTCGATTTATTCGCTATAGAAAGTGTTAAGTTTTATATCGAAAAAATCAATGTTTTTCGATATTATACTCATTTACGATTCACTCAATTTTTGCCGCAGAAAAATGTTTTTCAAGCCAAGTTCTTGGGATTTAAATAACCTACAATTTCATATTTAAACATTTTTTCGTATCTCTGATGTTAATCTTTCTATTCTAAAGAAAATGGCATTTTTTACCAAACTACAAAAATTCGTTATTCGTTTTAACCTCCAGTTCTTTTTAAAACTAATCATTCTAAGCCAGTTAAACTTCTGGAATCTATTACCAATACATAAATAAAGAGGTATGAATAAGGCCAATGACTAAAAACACCGCTAACTTACATTATTAAGCTTCCAATTGGATTTATCCTTTTTTTTTCAAAAAAATATATTGATTTTATAACCGTAACTTTTTTATTTTTTATACTAGAAAGTTTGGTAAAAAAAGAATTTTGTAGGTCTTTACAAGATATATAAGGCTGTTAATACTAAATCCTTTTAAAATCGTAAATCGCAAAAAGAGGTGACTGTAAAAGGGTTGGTAAAGGTGGTTTTTTCATGTTATTACAAGTTTTAATTGTCAATAGCTCACTCAGTTTTTGCCCAAGAAAAAATGTTTGCTAACCATGTTCTTGGGAATTAAATAAGCTACAATTTTTGATTGACATATTTTTTCGTATCTCTGATGCTAATCTTTTTATTCTGAAGAAAAGAGCATTTTCTACCAAAATACAAAAATCCGTTATTCACTTTTAACTCCATTTTCTTTAAAAATGATCGTTCTAAGCCTCTCAAACCTATAGAACCTATTAATAATATATAAATATAGAAGACCAAATAAGGTCAATGACTAATTTTAATTAGGGTGGTAAGTAGGGGAAAGTTTCCGATCACTTTTTCGCTGAAAAAAAAATAGGGACTGGCATTCTTTTTATTATAAGTCACTTAATTTTTGAGCTAGGGACTACTTTTTTATTTCAGGAGATAGATACTTTTAAATACTTTAAATTAGTTTGAACAAGTTATCCTCGAAAAATGCATAGTATTCTCGTCTTTTGACTTTGAAACTACAATATTTAGCATTTGACGAAGAAGAGCTAACATATAATAAAGTATAGCTCAATTACTATTGGTTTTAAAGAAAATTAATCAAAAAGGTTATGCTTATTTTTTTAAAAGGTACATTTTTGTTAAGCAAAGTTCTTTTGATAAAACGAAAACTTTTTGAGTTATTAGCAGAAAACTGATTAAAAACATTGATTTTTTCGATATAAAACTAAGACTTTCGATAGCGAATAAATCGAAAACTATTAATTTTATCAAAAAAATGTATAGAACGTTTTTTGCTTAGCATGAATGTTTTTACCAACTTTTGCGGTCAAAATAAAATAAAAAATTTCCAGCCCCGACAGGGGGCGGCAACCACTCCCGTGGTAAAAGCGCCTTTCAGCCTCATATAGATTTTGATCCTTGGACTATCCACTGCTTATTCTCAAATTTTCAAGCAAATCGATCAATTCTGTAAAAATTGCGAGGTTTTGTCCTATTTTAGGCTTCATTACTTGGACTATTTTGTAGCTGGAATATTGTATGCGCCACTCATTTTTACCGCGTTTAACGGTTTTTTTTTCTTATATGAATATAATTGAATGTAATTTTCTAGATAAATCAATTAATTGCTTTGAGTATTTGTGTTGTTTCTATTTATAATTGAAAATTTCCTTAAAAGTATACACCATTACATAACACAATTGGTAATGGTATGAGTACTACACGATATTTTCAACATGTTTTATTAAGTTAATTACTGTAAATCTTGATATATAATTTTCTAACGCCTTTTTGAACGAATTGCTGCAAAAAAATATTGTGTGGGTTATCAAGTCGCTGATTATGTATAAGAATTTCCTTGCTTATAAAATATTCAAGACTATACCGAATAGAACGGAACAACTTAGAAAGGGATCCTAAAATATTCACAGAAAAAACAATACACGTTAAGGTTGACTGCATGTAATCGAAGTAACTGTCTTCCAATAAAGTCGTCCCAGGAACGCAACTCAAAAATATTGACAATATCAATATCATTATTGACAATATCAATATCATTATTGACAATATTTGAATTTTAAATATAAAAGAGTCAGATAAAATATAAAATTATTAGAAAAAATTTTTACTAAGTACTACAAAACAAAATTTGTTTAATTTGTTAATATTTTGTATTCTGAGAACGATTTCCGTAGTGGAAATCGAAACGTCAAATAAACTTATTTTAGAGTAGAATTTTGGCTTGTGTAAAGTAGCATAAAATAATGCAATTTATAATACATATAAAGTTTACATTTATTAGAATATTTCATATTATAATGTGGATCAAATCTTTTCTGATTTTTCAACCTTTATCTTCTTTTTCTTACATGTTGTGTTACATTTTATAAAAATTTCAATCCTATGTTGGTTTTAAACCTTATATCCTTTACGACACATTTAATAGCTATTTGTATAACAAGGGAGGAAAGTGCTACTTTTCCTCCCGAGAATGAAGTTTACTGCCCGACGCGTAGCGTAGGGCAGTAATCATTCAAGGGAGGAAAAGGCACTTTACTCCCATGTTATACATATTATGATTTTCCACCTTCCTCAAATAACAAGTTATTTTTTCATTTTTAAATAATTTATTTATGTAACTAACACAATTTATTAGAAAACTAAAACTAACAAGTAGGTACAGCAGAACTGTCAACTGTCAAATATAAGTTAAATTATTAATGTAAACATTGTTAAATCAAAATAACAATTTACTATTTTTTCTATTCTGCAAAATACGGGGTGTTCTATAAATAAACGTTAAAATGTATAGATACTTACGTAATAGATAATATATTGTATAGGACATCAATAAGTTATTTCATCAATGACATACCAGGACGTCACTTTTACTTTTCCTCCCTAGGGATCAAAAGTACGACTTTGCTCCCTACAATCAGGTCCGGAAAAGTATACTTTCGCTAGAGGTAGGTGGAAAAAATATTTTTGTACTATAATAGTCCAGAGAAATAAGATTTTTCTCGTGACACATCTCTCTCCAGGCCGAAACCAAATATTTTTTGAGTAGTATGGACATCTATATTAATAACCTATATGTTTCCTGCAGCCAATTTTGATGATATAATTTGAGAATATGAAACTCACAAATCATATAAAAAGCTTCAATATGGCGTTCGCTGAATATGTCTATCCTTATTTGTTGCTTAGAAAATTGCAAAATAAGTCATAAATTTTAAGATTTTATAAATGTTTATTATGTAAAAATTAAGTTAGAACCTTCTTCTTACACGGAATGCTGAGACTTCTTGTGCTTAAATTATATTTTAAATTTCAAAACAATTGGTCAAATAGTTTAAAAGTTATTTAATTTGTTTATCCCAAATTCACTTTTTTGCAACACTGTAAGTCAGAAAATTATGAGGTTACAGTAACATTTCGGACAGTTTATGAAAGAAGAACATTTATACTATTAACTTAATGAAAAAAAATTATTTTAAACAGTGTAAAATTATTTTGCAAAAACATGTCGATTTTTTGCTTACTTATAAGCAATTAGAATAACTTTTTAACCGTTACCCGTAGAAAAATTATTTTTTCGTATTTAGAAAGTCTTTATTTTTATACACATTTAGAAAGAAAAACAATTCTATGACAATTAGGGACGAAGTTCTTGCAAAATAATTTTGCAGTATTTAGAATTATTTTTTTTAATTTTTTTTAATTAAATTAATAGTGTAAGTCTTCTTCTTTCATAAACTATCCAAAGTATTACTGTAACTTTATCATTTTCTGACTTATACTGTTGCAAAAATAATTAATTTGAGAAAAACAAATTTAATAACTTTTTTCTACAACCGTGTTAAAAATGCAATTTTTAGTACTCCATACGAGCGTTAAAAATGCTATTTTAAGGCACTAGTGCTTTAAAAAATTTATGGCACTGCAGTTCGTATTGAACGTGTAGGCAATTTTGATGTAATATCAAAAAAAAATATAAAAATGAAATGTCAGTCAAGTTCAAGTAAAAGTTTTATTGTAGATATTGTCCTGTAATTACGTTTGTAGAAAAAATATTGTATAATATGCGTGTTAAGAAGTACATTTTTAAGGCACTCATGTGAATTGCAGAACTCGCTTCGCTCTTTCTGCAAACTCACATGCGTGCCTTAAACGTGTACTTTAAACTATTTGACCAATTGCTTTAAAATTTAGGCACCAGAAGTCTCAGCAGTCCGTGTAATAAAAGGTTCTAAGTTAATTTTTACATGAGTTATGAATATTTATAAAAACTCAAAATGTATGATTTATTTTGCAATTTTCGAAGCAACCAATGAAGATAAACCTATTCAGCGAACGCCATATTGAAGTTCCTTATACGATTTATGAGTTTCTTACTCTCAAATTTGTTTAAAATGCTTAATTTTTTACATATATATATGTCCATGCTAATCAAAAAATTTGGTTTCGGCCTGGAGGGGGTTGTGTCACCAACAGGATATTTTTTTCCTTATTTCTCTGAACTATAAGTCAGTATACTCAGCCAAACTTATATGGAATCAATATGTATTTGAAATCTGCAGCTTTTGGAAGCTATAGGGGTAAGTATTTTAGTTGAACTATTTTAGTAGTAAGTAGTTTAGGAGAAAGTTACGGGATCTTCTAAATTGGTGTCTTCATCACCAAGACTGGAACATTGGAAATTGGAAAAATGGGCTATTTTCAAACGAAAGTAAGATATGTAAAGTCAGATGAAAAAGAATGTGCGTGTACTTTGTACGCACGTAACACTTCGTTTATACTTCTATTATATGATTCCAACGAAATTAATATGTACTTTAAACAGTTCATTTATATTTTATTTAAATATTAAACTAATTTTAATACTTACTATGCACTTTCCAAAAATTTTTGTTAAAACAATACCAACAATTAAAAAAAAAAGAATAAAACACACACAAACACATTGAAAAATGCCACAAAGAGATGATTTCTGAACAATAATTGTTGGCAAAAATTTTAACTTAATGGTACGCATTTTCTAAAAAAAAATTATATAACAAATATACTTACAATCATAAAATGTATAAAAAAATGAAAACAAAACAAAAACTTGCATTGGGATTCGAACCCGCGTTTATTCGGGTGCTTAGGATTTGAATTCGAAGCCTCTACTCATTTAGCCACTAAGATAGGCCAACTGAACGTTTTACTGTTTGACAGTTCTAAAATTAATTAAATTAGTTTGATTTTTGTGGAATTAAATTATTAAAATACAACAAAACATAGAGTAAGAAAACAATATATTAGATGAAGATTGGTAGAAATTTTGTTGCTAATCAATTTATGTAAATCAAAGCATTACCTACTAGGTAGGTACATACATTTTCCAAATAGGTAAGTACCTATGTAATGTTTTATTACAATACTGAAACATTTACAATAATTACGTACCTGTTGCCTTTAAAAACTATTTAAAAAGTCACTACAATTATAAACTTGCTTTTTTTTTGTCCTCACAACAATAAAAACTAATATAAACAACATTTGTTTACCCATAACCGACATAGAACAATTGTTGACAGGTCATTGTAATTACCCAATCAGAGCCCGTATAACGTTTGAGCTGCGCTCAGGACCAAGACTTTTGATGAGTTCGCGCACATATAAATTTACTCCCAACGCGCCCAAAGAAGTATACCTTCAATAAGCGAATTCGTGTACTTAAAGAGCGAGGAAGACAATCAAGAACAAAAACTGTCAGATTTGTTCACAAATATATAAAAGAGGAAGGTTCATGTTCTGGGGAGGAATTACGATCGGTACAAAAACTCCTTTAATTTTCATCCAACCAACTTTAATAGCTCGCAGGTATGTTGATTTGATACTATAACCTGTAGTTAGGCCCCGAAGAGGTGAAATGGAAGAAAATTAAATTTAGTTTTAATTCGCTTAAAATAAAAAATATCAAAATTGATTCCATATTAGCTTGGTTGAGTGTACTCTAAGGTCAAGCTAAAATCAGCTTGATTTTGTTTTACAGTTCCGTTCTATAAATCAAGATTTAAGAGGATGGGTACGTATTTTCGGCTGCAATGCTATTCAAATGGATATTCATTTTTTTTGAATCCTGAGAAAACTAATAAGTATTTTTGAAAAATTTAAACGCAGAATGAAAGATTACGTTATTGGCGAGGGTCGAAAGTCCCTGAGAACTTCTATAATGTTTATGTTAATAAGTTACAGGGGTGAAAAACCAAGAGAAAATTTAGTGTGATATTTAATTTAAAATATCTCATTCAAAATAAACTTTTTATTTATTCCAAGGGACTTTCGGCCCTCGGTAATAATATAGTATTTCATTCTGCGTTTAAATTTTTCAAAAATATTTATTGGTTTTTTCAGGTTCGAAAAAAATGAACACATGTCCGTGGTAATATTTCCAAATTTATCTTTGTCATACAACGCACTCAGTCGAATAGAATATTGTCAACATACTGTCAGTCAGACAGTGACAATCAGTGAGAATTTTAATTATTTGACATGGCATCGGGAATATTTTGAGTTGATTAAATAATATTAATATGTAGTGTATTTGATAAATAATTGATTTAAGACGTGAATTTAATAAAAAGTTATTTATTGTGTATTATTTGTGGAAAATCCAAGCAGAGAATACATCAGGATAATATATTCTGTGATCCAAGTATTTTGTTGTTAAAGATGTTCAAGTGTGTAAGCGTTCCATAGTAACAATATATTATTAAAAAATCACTTTAACACTTTTCCTCTTTTCTCGATCGAGTATTAGTTTTTGTTATACATATAAATTAATTACAATCACTGAAAACATAGTTAGTGAAAAAGTTATCACATTTATTAACTGAATTAATAATTTGCAATTATAAAAATAACAGTTATCCAAGAACATTCAGAAGCCATCTCTTTAAATTAATGATGACATTTTCAAGTAGACTGACATTCTAGTAATGTTTACATATCCATACCAGTGTGCATTTTACTACACGTAATTTGTCGTGTAAAGACAGAAAAAGTAGGGATACCCGTAAAATATTTGCGAATTATGTACCGATAGCCTTAAAGCTTTGTGTACTACAGCAGTAAATTACCACAATGTCACCATTGCACAATGCCATCTTGACACAAGGAAAAATATTTGGAAAGCGAGGTCTAGGAAGAGTTAAATAACCTCAGAACCTCGTTCAACACAACATCTGTGTAGCTTTTCCACGCTGCTTCAGACAAGATAAAGATTGCCATGATGATCGCCAACATTTGTCACGGATAGCAACTCAAAAAGATGTTTTTTAGCCGCATGACAACAATAATTAGAGTAGTAAGGACTTCGAGAGACGATTCTATAGGAAGAACATCACTGGGAAGACTACGAAAATAATGGAACGATAACTTACTGGAAGCACATTGAAAAAACATGTCTACATAAATAGAAGAACTGATCCATTCTGCAAATTTTCTATATAAACTCATCCTAACATGTTTACAAATAATATAAAATATCCTTAAATATGTCGGTAAAAACGGACGAGAAAGGCCAAGAAGAAGAAAATATAATAAAAAGAGGGTATGGTGGTATAGGTGATATCAATACATTTAACTAGAAACTTCAACAAAAGATTCGTTGTGGTCCTTCTACTACAAATAACTCTGAACTTGTTACTTTTCGAAAATATGCGAAATAAATACGCGAGTCCGTTCTATAAATCAAGATTTAAAGCTTTGTGTACTAAAGCAGTAAATTACCACAATGTCACCATTGCATAATGCCATCTTGACACAAACGCGTGGTACACGAGCCTTATTCCACAAAAGGAAAATATTTGACAATATCGGTACTTTTAAAAATGGTTGTCATGTGAGTAAAGTTTTTTAAATGTTACACTACTGTAAGCAGCATTAATAAAAATAGAGTCGTGGCTTAGGCTTGCATGGAATAATAAAATATATACAGGGGTAACATATACTTAAAGTATACTTGAAATATGTACTATTCCAGGTAGCAACATGATAACCGCGAACTTTAACTATTGTCTAACACGAAATACATCGTTATAAACATAAATAGAAAAAATACCAATATAATGTACGCCGATTTAATGAACATACACAAATCCATAAGGTTTGAAAATGTAATAAGTACATACATAAAAATTTAAGCAACACTGGCCAATATTTCTGAAAAAATTGTTCGAAGCAAAGTTGAAGGTGACATTAAAGAAAATTGAAAGAATCAAAGCTACTTTTTGAAAGGTTAGTATACAATTAACAGAAAAATGAAGTTTGGACGCAACATCAACTAAAAGTAATCTGAAGAAGTGATAGAATAATGAGTGTCCAACTGAATACACGTGGTACCAATACAATGGTACGGAATACAGGTGGTACCAACGTGAATATCATATTATTATGTACCTTGCCTTCTTGCCTACGCCCATCAGGTTGGTGTTAAAAACAGGAAAAGGAAGAATTTTTCCAATGCAATGACTATCAACTTCTTTATCCTTTAATATTTTAATTAATTTGAGATGCTGTACTCGATCAAAGGCCTTTTCATAATCAATAAAGAAAGCAAAGACGTCTTTCCTTTAATCTCGGCGTTTCTGCAATAATACATTTAGTGCAATGAGTGCGTCCCGGGTTCCCAATCCATTTCTTAAGCCAAATTGTGTTTAATCCTGGTTTTCTTCACATTTATCTCTGATTCTACTGTGGATGATACGTAAACATATTTTCAAAGTGTGGCTCATAAGGCCTATAATTGCTACAGTTTTTCGGACATTGTATTTTTGGTAGGGTTATGAATTCGGATTTTAACCAATCTTCAGGGATATCACCAGTCGAATAAACATCATTGAAAATTTTGACCAGTTTTCCTCATTTTTGAGTGTTACATCTCTGCAGGTATGTTGTCAGGGCCAACGGCTTTCTTGTTTTTTGCCAATTTTATAGCATGTAGTATTTCTTATTTTAGTATTTCTGGATGGAATTTTGGAAAAAATACAAATCCACTTTCCCTGAGCTTTATTATTTGGCTATAAAATATTATTTGTCAATACCCGCCACATCAGTACCTCCCGAAAGAGCATTTTCAAAGTCTGGGCAGTTAACAAACCTAAGTATTTTTTAGAAATTAGACTAGACATTATAATACCGCTTTTAATAACGGTGTCCCGATATTTCAAATTTTAAATATCAAATACCGGTATTCAGATTTTAGTTCGGTATTTGTCGGTATTGTAAGCCCTACGAATCGGTTATGTGGATTTTCTAATCTAATTTTTTTGGAGGTTTTCCAACTTTTCTAATTCCTTGCATTTATCCTTCATCCATTTTTGTTTGGCCACCTTTATTTTTTCTTTAATTAGTTTATATTTTTCTTATATTCTGTTGTTACCTTTAAATTTTCTTCTCTGCTCCATCAATTCCACAATTTCATCAGTCATCCATTGTTGTTTTTTGTGCCTGTGCATCATTGTTGTATATTTTTCCATTACTCTCAAGGTAAGTGTTTTAAATGTGTTCCATATTTCTGTATTGTTTTCATTTGCCGATTTCTTTAGCTGATCATTTAGGTCATTTTCTTTTAGCGTTTCCAACTCTAGTACAATCTCTAGTACAATCTAGTAGGTACTCTTGTATGGAATGCGATATTCGTGCATCATTGGGCAATCTTCAAATCGAATTCTGGTCATTATT
Organism: Diabrotica virgifera virgifera; assembly: GCF_917563875.1. Classification (NCBI taxonomy): domain Eukaryota; kingdom Metazoa; phylum Arthropoda; class Insecta; order Coleoptera; family Chrysomelidae; genus Diabrotica; species Diabrotica virgifera. Next base: position 64,287,714 of record NC_065446.1, on the reverse strand, counting down.
ACCTGTGTGAAACGATTAGAATGTTTATTTTTCCATCGCCAAAAAGTTAGGTCGAGATATTTTAATTTAAGGAACCTTACTTCCTAACATGTATTTCACCTACTGAATGTTGCTTCAAAATATATCTTGGAAAGGACATCGCACACATCTTATGGAAAATATAATGTCACTCAAATTCAATAAAATTTATACGAATAGATTCGTTTTAAATTAACGGTCAAATCTTATCATTGCGCCAACTCCATATTTTCAATAATAAGAGCAGAAATTGATATAAATTAATCTGAAATCAAATGGATACGTACATAAGTTAGAGAGAGAAAAAATATTTTATAATACCCAAATTGTCGGTACTCCATAAATCAGCGGATTAGTTTCACTAATCCGCTTAGGCCCAACGGGGTTTAAGCTCTTTTGAATAGCACCCAGAGCAATAGTGATTGTAACTGACAGTTTTACTGACTCCAAAAATGTGATTTCGATAAACTTTAATTGCAATTTGCGCCGTAATTAATCATAAGAGTTGGCGCAATGATAAGATTTGACCGTTAATTTAAAACGAATCTATTCGTTTAAATTTTATTGAATTTGAGTGACATTATATTTTCCATAAGATGTATGCGATGTCCTTTATGCTAATTTTTATTATTGGTATACCATTTAAGTTCATTAATTATTAAAAACATAACATAAAGATTTCAACTATTAAATTGATTATTTTTTCACCTGTCAAATTCTGACGTTTTTGCTTTTTCAGCCAATCACCACGCGTCGTTCTAGCCAATCATTGAGTGTAATACTGATAAAACAGCCTCTTCCTTGATAAAACAGTCTCTTCCCTGATAAAACTTAAGGTACCCTAAATTTCACATAATACGTTACGAACGACATTGGAAAATCTCATATTAGTTATAAAAATTGTGTTTTTAATAATTGTTCATTTTCGATTTAAACAGTTTTTTATGTATTAACAATATAATAAATAAATTGGTTCATTTTTAAATCATAAAATAATTTATCTATAACCTACTTAAGATATTGATCCTAGTTGTCTTAAAAATATTTCACAGATGCCCGTATTTACTAATAATACATATTGGTTCACAAAATAATCTTTTCAAATACCACTCGTTCTCTAAATTTTGCTTGATAAATTTTTTCGTTTTTATTCTTTATTTAGGGTAAAATCACTCAAACAAACCGAAATGGATAAGATCACTCGTCCTTCGGACTCGTGATTTTATCATTCGGTTTGTTTTCGTAATTTTACCAAATAAAAAAGTTTTCGGGAAAACAAAAAAATTTATCGATAAAATTTAGAGGACTCGTGGTATTACCTTTGATTAAACTCCACAAAAACTAGTTCGAATATTAAAATTAGTCAATCCAATATGTATAAGCGTTGTGTTGAAAATTTTGTATTATTAATCTGCCAAATTTAAAATTTTAATGACTAACCCAAAAATCCAAAGTTAAAAATGAATGCGCAGTGATTAATGGATACAGTAATAAGACTACATGGTAAAGCATTTAACTAATATTTCTGTATACACCTATCGGTGTTATTTCCGCTTTGTTCAAATTTTCAACAACAATTATTCATACACCTTTAAAATATCATTAATCTTCATAATATTTTCTAACCACTTGTCAGAAGCTGTTGGGGGTATTTTTAAAGTCCTATTTATCATTGGTTCTTGACATAACCGTTACATTGCATTATCAAATGATTTCGGATTCAATAAAACAAAATTCCTGCACGACCTTTTGTGATTACTGATTACACATGCAATAGCATCATCATCATCATCATCGAAATATCTTGAATCTTGGATCTTGAATACAGTGGCGTATCTACAGAATAAATTTTAAATTTGTTTTTCTTAAGAGAATATTAACAAATAGATGAAATATGTACTAAAACTTTTAGGAGAAAATCGAACTATAGTGTGTAGTCAGGGGCGGCTTTACCTGTTGTGCAAGGTGTGCGGTTCACACGGGCGCCGGGATGTTGGGGGCGCCGGGATGTTGGGGCGCCGAGCGCCAAAGAGCGGGTCCTTTACTTTGTTTTTCAACAAAAAATATGCTTTAAAACGATTAATGAAAAATTACTTTGGATTCTACTACACCTTTGGATATTTTAAATTACTTGTATATAAATAAATTACTTTCATTGTTCCCAAATTTCTTCACTGCTCTTAGAATTTACCTCACATTGCCAGTGACAGTAGTGCACAGTGAAAGATCATTTTCTAAATAAAAAATAATTAAAAATTATCTAAGGTCACATTGTCGCAAAGTCGATTGACAAATTTATCACTAGTAACTATTGAACATGAAATAAAAATTGAAGTAAGTGATATCATTCAAGATTTTGCTAATGCAAAAACACGAAAAGTATCTTTTTTATAATTATATGTTGTAGTATGTGCGTCCTGTAATAATTCGTTTATAAATTACAACGTTGTTCTTTTTTATTCATCTACCCAATTCTTTCCTAAAAGTACTATTTACTCGTGTACTCAAACCTGTCAAATTTTCTCCACCAACTTTTAACCTTACCTCATAGATAAAAAAGTTCATTTTTAATTAAATATTTTTAACAGATTTGGGTAGGTTGTTCAGACGCCGTGAAGACCTCCCGGCATCATTTAATATTGCAATATTTGTATCTGGATTTTTGTTTACATTATAAGCGTACCTAATACCCTCTAATACCCCATGTACTAGTACTAGGTAGGTACCTATTCGACTATTCCATTTTGACTGCGCGTCCACCAAAGGGGGCGCCAGGGCATCGACTGTACACGGGCGCTACATGGGCTAGAGCCGCCTCTGTGTGTAGTTTCTTTAACAGATTTATCACAGCGGGATATTAACAAGTGAGTGGAATTTGTCGTTTGTCATAATATCACAGAAATATCGAGCAAAGACATGCAAAAATGATCGGATAATAAGTCTGATAAGTCAAGTTTTGAAAATCTTGGTTTTCGAAATCAGAAAACCGGCGTCGAGTAGATGTGAGAATAACCCTTTGTATTTAGTTGTCAGCGCGTAGGTGCACTTTGTATAGGCCCGTTTAAATATGTAGGATTATTCGCACACAGACTTGATGCTGGCTGTCTGACACCGACAACCAGCTTGCATCTTGGACGTACCTTAGGGTGCGTCCAAGGTGCACGCTGTTTTCGGAGTCAGCGTTAAGTCGGTGTGCGAATAACCTTTGTATTCAGTTGTCATAGTGCCAGGTGCACTTTAGACAGGCCCGTTTAAATACGAAGGATTGGGAAGTGCCTATCTTGGCCCAATAAACAAGTAGGTCTTTTAAAAATGTCCCAAGTCGGCGCAAAGATTAAAACTGCCCGATATAAAATACACCAGTTCGTCTCATGGGATATTAACTGTTACTATCAAATAATTTTTCCACCTACCTCTACCGAAAGTATACTTTTCCGGACCTGATTGTAGGGAGCAAAGTTGTACTTTTCCTCCCTAGGGAGGAAAATATTTTTCCTCCCTAGGGAGGAAAAGTAAAAGTGACGTCATGGTATTTCATTCATGAAATATAACTTATTGACGCCCTGTATAATATCTATTTTCTATTACGAAGTATCTATAATTTTTAACGTTTATTTATAAAACATCCTCTATTTTGCAGAATGGTAAAAAACAGTAAATTGTTATTTTGATTTAACAATGTTTACATTATTAATTTGACTTATATTTGACAGTTGACAGTTATATTGTACCTACTTGTTGTTTTAGTTCTAATAAATTTTGTTGGTTAGTTACATAAATAAATTAAGTAAAAATGAAAAAATGACTTGTTATTTGAGGAAGGTGGAAAACCCATATGTATAACATGGGAGTAAAGTGCCTTTTCCTCCCTTGAATGATTACTGCCCTCCGCTACGCGTCGGGCAGTAAACTTCATTCTCGGGAGGAAAAGTTACACTTTCCTCCCTTGTTATACAAATAGCTATTACATCTCAATGGAAACAAATACATTTATAGAATAACTTTATTAAATAGATATATAATTATACATAGCCCAAAAAAATAAAAACTATTATTTAAAATTATAATAATGTGATAATATTTTAACATTATTCAAGTTGCACATAACGTTCTGTACTTTGTCTTGCTTTGTAAAACATAGTGGAAAAACATTGACAATAGTGTACCTTCAACTAGAAATAGATGTATGTATAAAAAGCTGAACCTTTACCATAATACATAGAAACTAAATTAGGTATAATTTCAAGATAAAAACGTAACTGTTTTTGACTACATGAGCAGTGGCGTAGCAGATACCCAAACAGTGAATATGTCTCAAACATCCAACCAAGCTTTATCCTATGTATCAGTAGCGAAATCGAATCCACGGCCAACATTTCCAACCAAGAAAAACTGTTTCTTAAATTCGCAAAGAACCCAAAATTTCTGTACAATGTTGAAGGAAGGGGTATTGAGGGTAGGATATTGTTCTATGTTAATAAGAAATTTTCCCTAATCTATAACTCCAAGATAACATTGTTATTACACCTACTAATGGGGTACTAATAGATACCTACCTGTTAACCTTCGAGCCTACCTGTGCGGTTTTTAAAATGTACCTAGGGTATCATAAAGGACTACAGTATTATAGTGAGCCGAGACGGGAATACCCCGAAGGATTATTGCGCACGGACTCGACACTGACTCCTAAAACCAGCGTGCACCTTGGCCGTACCCTTCGAGGAGAGAGGTGCAATATTCAATTGGGATTTAGTAGTGACTTGGGTACGAGGGAAGCTTTGTTCAGTATTAAATATAAATCAAGATTTATGCATCTGTGCTACCGATTTTTAAAAGGCTTTTGACATGGTCTGACAACAAAATACTAAAAATATTGAAAACTGCTGGATTTAACGATAAGGATTTACAAATAGTCACAGATCTATGCGGCCAAGTGGTAAGAATAAAAGATGAATAAGAAGTGTTGGATGAAATAAATATAAAAAGAGAAGTGAGACAAAGCCTTATAATATCGCCTTTAATCTTTAACTTGTATTCGGAGGAAACATTTAAGCAAAAAATATGAAAAAGAGATGGCCCAAAAGAGGAAATCCACCTCAGCCCGAAAATATTATTAAAGAATAATTAGTTTAATTCACACGTTTATCCCTGGCATCTACAGAAAGATCGAAACAGGAATGAAAGATCAAGCGAATAGAGCAAACAGAGCATGCCTAAATAAAAGAACATGGAGTAATAAAAATATCTAGAAATAAATAAAGACATAATTCACAAAAAAGTCATCAGAAGAAAAATGACATACGCTGCAGAAGTACGACCTGACACAGAGAGGACAAAAAGAATGCTAGAAACAGCAGATATGAAACCTTTAGAAAAATCGATAATAAGACACTATGAGACAGAGGTAGAGAACATAAAGGACTGGGTAAGAAATAGAAGAATACAATGGAACGATCATATCACCCGAATGACAACAAACACAATAGTAAAGACGGCGAGAAGCGGTTCTCCCATACGTAGACCATCAGTGGGACGGCCACGAAAACGATGGAACTTACTATAAACACACTGAAAAACAGGCAAAGCAATTACTACACAAAAAGAAGAAGAACAAGAAAATCACTGGTCTCATTTTATTCCATAGTTTTGCTCAAACTTTTAATGTGGGACTTCCATTCTTCTTCTTAAAGTTCCCTCTCCTATCGGAGGTTGGATATCATAATGACCATGGTCACTTTGTTAGCTGCTGCTCTGAATAGTTTTAATGAACTACAGTTAAACCATTTTCTAAGGTTCCTCAGTCAGGAGATGCATCTTCTTCCTATGCTTCTTCTTCCTTGGATCCTTCCTTGCACAATAATTCTCAGCAACTCATATTTTTCTCCTCCGGTAATATGACCCAAATATTCCAGTTTTCTAGTTTTTATACTTTTCATAATTTCTAACTCCTTATTTAAACGTCGTAGCACTTCAGTATTGGTAATCCATTGAACCCACTGAATTTTCAATATTCTTCTGTAACACCACATTTCGAACGCTTCTATTCTTCTTATGTGTTGTCTCTTCAATGTCCAAGCTTCCATTCCGTATAGCAATATAGAAAATATGTAGCATCTTAGAGCCCTCAATCTGAGAGGCAACTGAAGGTCTTTGTTTATAAGCAGTGTCTTCATTTTTATAAGTGCTTGCCTTGAAGTTTCAATTCGGACTTTAATTTCTTTGCTTTGGTCATTTTTGTCATCAACCCAGGTTACCAGATATTTGTATGTCTTAACGTTTTTTATTCGGGTTTGCTCTATCATTAACCTTTCATTTCCATGTTCTATTTTTGAGACAATCATAAATTTAGTTTTTTTCTTGTTTATTTTTAGTCCGTATCGAATGCAATAATCGTTAATTCTATTTAGCAATTCTTGTAGCGATTAGAGGATGTCTGCCATTATAACGGTATCATCAGCGAATCTTATGTTATTTACTATTCTTTCATTAGGGACTTCCATTTTCTCAACCTTATTCAAGAATATTTTAAAAATGAAGGTGGTATTTTAGTAAGTATATTTAAGTTTCTTCTTTACTGTCTGCTACGATGATTTCTACATAATGTTCCTAAAGATGGGAGAAATAAAAATATTTATATTAGTAGTTATCCTTTTTAAAACTGAATTGCCTACGATCTTGCAAGGAAAGAGCAAGCGGATAGAATTCAGCCTTGCCAAGGCCATATCAGATTGTTTATTAAGTCTTGTAAAAAGTGTGTGGTTAGAAAATTGGTTTTTATCAGCATCTGAATTCGGTTATTGAGGTGACTGTATTATTGAGTAACGTTAACAAAGAAATTGATATCTTTTAATTTAGTATGATAAGTAATGAAGTAATTTTGTGGATATTTTTATTATAAACTATGAAGTATTGTGTAGAGTGTAGAATATAAAATTGCATCAAAAGAAATGCTAATATTAAAAAAAACATAAAAGGACAAATTAATAAATAGTCGGTTCGCTAAACTCAGACACAGCCGGCTAGAGATTTTAGTAAATGATTTTGCCAATTTGGTAAAATTTGAAAAAAAAATAATTACCAAATAGTTAATAATTACTAATTAGTTAGTAATTTTGCCAATTTTGTCAAAATTGGCAAAAAACAAAAAAATTACCAAATAAAATCACTAGCCAGGTATGAGTTTAGCGAACCGACTATAACTGCATAATTATATATACTCACGGACAAAAATATTGCATAATATATGTGTTACCGGCCAAACCCTATTTCAGGGCAAACTATTTGGCCTATGTTGTTTTTGTTTGGATTTTCATTTTGTAATTTCAAAGGGCTATAACTTTTTTTATGTACACATTTTAATTACTTGAAAACATCTCATTCGGAAAAGAAATCCTATTTCTATGACACTGGTGGCAGCACAAAAAATTTTATTTCACGTTACTTTCAAAATATGCTATATTTTGTCCGTGACTGTATATTTGTAAATATTAATAGTATTATACCTACATATTGTAGCTATATTTATAAGTAAAGGCAATTTTTACAAGCCAAGTTGGCTGAGGCGCAGTCGATCGACAAGTTTAGTGGATTTGCGATCGATTTGCTTGCGGCTTGGTGATACTCCTCCATAGATCCCTACCGAAGGGGGTTAACGCCTAATAACGGTGTATACATATACAGAGAGAGTCTGTAAAGTGGAATAAATTCAATATCTCAAATACTAATTGTTTTTTTGGAAAATGCTCAGACCCGTCGATTAGTATTTCAAATTGTCCTTTTTGACATTCAATAATAATGTATACAGGGTGTCCCAATTTAGAGATATGACGTCATCGTCGATTTTCTTAAATGGCAACACTGTCATTTTGATAGCTAGTTTGATAGGGTTTGTAAAGTTATACATAACTGCAAAATATCAAATTTTTATTCTCTACCATTTACAAGATAATAGAAAATAACAAAGTTTATCTGTAATTTGGAATATATTCAATAATTAAAATACTAACTGTTTTTTTGAAAAATGCTCAGACCCGTCGATTAGTATATCAAATTGTCCTTTTTGACAAATAATAATGTATACAGGGTGTCCCAATTTAGAGATATGACGTCATCGTTGATTTTCTTAAATGGCAACACTGTCATTTTGATAGCTATTTTGATAGGGTGTGTAAAGTTATACACAACTGCAAAATTTCAAATTTGTATTCTCTACCATTTAGATGATAATAAAAAATAACAAAGTTATGAAAAAGAAGTAATCAACTAATAATTGAATTTAATTATTTCAATAAATTAAGCAAAAACTCATAATGTTGCCCTCAATTATTGTCAAATTGTCAATGGGCAACGTTATGAGCATTTGCTTAATTGAAATAAATAAATTCAATTATTATTTGATTACTTCTTGTTCTTCATAACTTTGTTATTTTTTATTATCTTGTAAATGGTAGGGAATAAAATTTTGAAATTTTTCAGATGTGTATAACTTTACACACGCTATCAAAATAGCTATCAAAATGATAGTGTTGCCATTTAAGAAAATCAACGATGACGTCATATCTCTAAATTGGGACACCCTGTATACATTATTATTATATGTCAAAAATGACAATTTGATATACTAATCGACGGGTCTGAGCATTTTTCAAAAAAACAGTTAGTATTTTAATTATTGAATATATTCCAAATTACAGATATAACTTTGTTATTTTCTATTATCTTGTAAATGGTAGAGAATAAAAATTTGATATTTTGCAGTTATGTATAACTTTACAAAACCTATCAAATTAGCTATCAAAATGACAGTGTTGCCATTTAAGAAAATCGACGATGACGTCATATCTCTAAATTGGGACACCCTGTATACATTTTTATTGAATGTCAAAAAGGACAATTTGAAATACTAATCGACGGGTCTGAGCATTTTCCAAAAAAACAATTAGTATTTGAGATATTGAATTTATTCCACTTTACAGACTCTCTCTGTATATATAATTTTTACATTAATTTTCAAACATTTAAAAATTGTGTTTATATAGGAATGGAATTAAGCCACAATTATTGCTGTAATGAAATGTACAAAGAATTGTATATTTTTAATTAACTAATATTCGACGTTTCGATTTCTACTTCGGAAATCGTTCTCAAAAGAGAAAATTATTCTAAAAATTTCTGGGAAAATTTTATTTTATTTATCTTAAGTCTCTATTCATGATTCATGATGTATGTTTTATGCTCGTTTACCCTAACACTTAGGGGTCTTGCAGTTTCTCCTACATAGAAATTGTTGCATTCACAGGGTATTTTGTAGATGCAGATTTTGGATTTTCTTGTGTATGGCTGAGTTTGGTTTTAAACAGGATAGATCTGAGATTGCTGGTTGTGTCTCTTTTTCATTTTGAATCCTTTCCAATTTTTCTGAGTGAGATTCCTTCTTGTGAGTATCTCTGGAGTGCTTGTGGGGTTTTGCTGCTTCTTTTCTTCAATATTTTTGAATTACTTGGAAAGTTTATAAATGACAATTAGTTGTCATTTTTAGTCAAAACCTTTGTTGGCAGGTTTTTTTCTTCCGGAAATGCATTTTCCTTGGAGGAGGTGTTTCGTGCTATCATATATTATTGACTTGATAATTCTTTTCCTGATGTTTACGTTGTGGTTGGAGTGGTAATTTAAATATCGCTTGGCGTGGATTAGTTTCCTGTGTATCATTGTATCATGGTGAATTGCTTCATTGTTAATGTCCATGAGAAAATTGTTCAATGTCTCTGGTCTGTGGAACCAAATGAAGAACACATCATCTACATATCTCTACCATACTGTGGGTTGTTTGTCTTGTTTGTGTACTGCCATGTGTTCGAAATCCTCCATGAATATATTAACCAATAATAGTGCGGCAGATTCGTGCAAATATTATAAGAATTGTGCATTGAATGATAGAATGGAAGCATATAATTTGGACCATATATACTACACATACAAAGGTTTAAAATTAGATATAAGGCCATCTCAGATGTTAGCCATCTCAGCTCATATGTGACTAATAGCACCATTAACTTTTAAACGAAAAGTTCGACTTCAACCAAATTTGGTATATGGCTTCTTTTTTGATATATAAGGTCGAGTTCCTGAACCAGAAGAGACAGTTTATTTTTTGTTGTGTTTTTCCTGATATTTTATGTAAAAATATGTTGTTTTTTCAATTCTTTCACCCTGTATATATTAATATTTCAAAAATGTAATACCGGCATTGAAAAGAGCGTAAAAATATTTTTTAGGAAATATTTTGAACTTTTTAGTTATGCTAATTACCATGTAATAAATGCATAACTTATCTTCACATGTACCTATGTGGTCCGGCAGATTCGTGCAAATATTATAATAATTATTGTGAATTTAATGGTAGGAGCAGATAATTTGGGCCATAAATACTACAAATACAAAGGTTCAAATTTAGGTATGAGGCCATCTAAGATTTTGCCTTTTACAAAAAAGGCGGGCATTCAAAATGGCGACTATACGTATGTGATTAATAGCACGATAACTTTTGAACGAGACATATTTCAACCAAATTTGGTATATAGGTTCTTTTTTATGTATAAGATCGAGCTCTTGAACCGGAAGAATCGGTTTACCAGAAGTTGTGTTTCTCCTGATTTTTTTTTGCAAAAATATGTTTATTTCTTCAGTTCTTTCACCCCGTATATATTAATTTTTCAAAAAGGTAATACTGGCGTTGAAAAGACCGTAAAAATATTTTTTAGGAAGTGTTTTGAACTCTTTAGTTATATTAATTACCATTTTTAAAAAATGCATAACTTATCTTCACATGTTGGTACATATGTGCGGCAGATTCGTGCAAATAATAATATAAGAATTATTGTGTATTTAATGGTAGAAAAATATAATTTGGACCACACATACTACACATACAAAGATTCAAATTTAGATATGAGGCCATCTCAGATTATGTCTTTTACAAAAATGGCGGGCATTCAAAATGAATCTGCCTCCCATAGGTACATGTGAATATACGTTATGCATTTATTAAATGGTAATTAACACAACTAAAAGTTCAAAACATTTCCTAAAGAGTATTTTTACACTCTCTTTAATAGCGGTATTACCTTTTTGAAAAATTTATATATACAGGGTGAAATAATTGAAAAAGGAACAACATATTTTTACATAAAAAACAGTAAAAACACTACTTCTGGTAAACAGATTCTTCCGTTTCGCGAATTCGATCTTATTCATCAAAAAAAGAACATATATACCAAATTTGGTTGAAATCTGACTCTGTCTCGTTCAAAAGTTATCGTGCTATTAGTCACATATTTATAGTCGAGATTTTGAATGCCCGCCATTTTTGTATAAGGGACAAAAACTGAGATAGCCTCATATCTAAATTTTAAACTTTATATGTGTAGTATCTGTGGTCCAAATTATGCTTCTACCATTAAATTCACAATAATTCTTATAATATTTGCACGAATCTGCCGCACATAGGTACATGTGAAGATACGTTATGCATTTATTAAATGGTGATTAACATAATTAAAAACTTCAAAATATTTCCTTAAAAATATTCTTACGCTCTTTTCAATGGCGGTATTAATTTTTGAAAAATTAATACATACAGGGTGAAAGAATTGAAGAAAAACAACATATTTTTACATAAAAACCAGGAAAACACAACTTCTGTTAAACCGATTCTTCCGGTTTAAGACCTTGATCTTATACATAAAAAAAGAACGTACAGTATTTCTCATGATCATCTTTCAGTGCGTCACAGTTTTTCGATTTCTATCTAACGCATTAAATTGTATGTGACAGAAAAAAAAGGCACATCGGTGATTACATTTCGTCGGTGACATTTTTATAACATTTATTCTAGTTATTATAGTTGTCGATAGATGGCGCCATAATAAAAAAATAATTTTTTTTTAATTAGATAATAATATTAACAATATAATCTCTATAATTTATAAGAATATACAAATCAAAGAAAATACCATTTTAAAAATGCAAGAAACACATTTGATTTGTTTTTATTCCGAATTGAAAATAAAATGTGACAACTGTCAGATTTAACTAAAATGTCATGTTAGAATAAATGTCATAAATGTGTATTATCACGGACTTACCCTTTTTCCTATCATTTGTTACGCACTGAAAAATGATCATGAAAAGGACAATATATACCAAATTTGGTTGAAATACGACGTCTCGTGCAAAAGTTATCGTGCTATTAGTCACATATGTATAGTCGCCATTTTGAATGCCGCCATTTTTGTAAAAGGCAAAATCTGAGATGGTCTCATATCTAAATTTGAACCTTTATATGTGTAGTATATGTGGTCCAAATTATATACTTCTATCATTAAATGCACAATTGTTTCACATATCGGCTGCACTATAATGGAAATAAGGAATAGCCCATAGCTAATCTCCAATGACTAAATAGTTATTTTCCTAACAAGTGCAGAAAGTCATTCTTTTCCGCACGCGACTGCAGTTTGCCGAACGACGCGAAGCGGGAGTTCGGCAAGCAGTCGAGTGCGGAAAAGAGACTTTCTGCAAAAGATAGGAACAATATTTTTTCTAAGAATCTTTAACAAATTACCAAATCTTAATCAATTAATTTAATTAATATGAAAATACATACACAAATTAATTCTTTGACAAGGTTGTCAAAATCAAATTTTCAATATAATTAGTTAGCATGACGACGATCTTGGTTTCCAGGACGATGATTCAAAACGACTGTTATTGTCTACCGATTTGACTTTCGAATATTATGTCAAAATAATTTTATTTCATCGAATTTTCGCGTTAATTTCATTAAAACAGGAACACAATAAGATATATTTGAAATAAATTAGTAAATAATATCTAAATATTAGTGTATTGCATGTATTATAATTACTTTAAGGCCATATTAACATATCTAAATTAACACGCGTGCGGAAAAGTAAAAACCGCGTGCGAAAAAGTAACACGCGTGAGGAAAAGTAACACGCATGCGGAAAACTGAAACTTTCTAAACTAAAATGCGTGCGCGAAAGTAGCCATTTTTGCACGCTCGTAGAAAAAATTATTATGTAGGTACTTATGTAATGTATTAGGTACATATTAGAGATAAATAATATAAAATTGATCAAGAAAATAGTTTCTTAACTACTATTTATATTTATATACAACTAATACGTTTTCAATGATATTGAACTTTTAGCAATGACCTAATGATGTCCCTTACAGGTGTACGATCTAATCATACACTAAGCTTAAAAACAAAAGAATTTAACTATGTAGTTAAACTAATTTATGATATGAATAAAATTAAGTAATTTCTATAGAACCTTTATAAATCATTTGAAGGCGATATAGAGTTTGGTTTTGATAAACGTGTAAGGCGGTCCATTAGATCGTGATCGCTGGAAACTATCGATAAATTATTGATGGAATCTCAACCTGCCTATACCAAATTTTTTAAATTATGACATCAAGTAATACTAAAGCGATAAACGGTGTAAATGGTATGCGCTATTAGCGATGTTAATAAATATGGAACGATCATAACAGATTGTAATTGCTTAATTATATTTAAATCTGGTTTATCTCGTTTTTAAAACTACAGTGATCAGTAGTGGAATATCGTAGGCAACTTGATGTATTAAACAAGTATAAGATTCTTCCAAAATGAATGAATCGATAGAAGATAACTTAAAATTTCTACAACTGAAAGATCGGAAAAACGCAGCAGAACGAGAAAAAAAGTCTTAAGAATCTAAGGCTTGTTAAGCCGATCTACTTTGTATTAAATTGAATAGACCAGTGTTTTTCAATCTTTTTGATTTTGCGACCCCTTTACAGGTTGAAATATTCTGGCGACCCTCTGGTGTCATAGCAAGCCAAAGAAATAATTTAATTAAAAACTACATACGTTAGGTAATAATTTTTTCCTATTTTGGTACATTTATCTTTTATTCACGCGGGTCAAAAATTAAAGAACAACCCACATTTTGCTTTGCAAGTTGACGAATCTACAGGTGTTTCCGACACTGTGCACAGTTTGCAGTATTTGTGCGCCTTGAAACAGATGACAATATCATGGAAGAAATCTTATTTTGCAAAGCACTTCCTGCAAACACTACTAGCCAGTATTTGTACGATATGTTTTTAGGAAGCACTTGCAACCACAATATTGATTGGGAAAAATATTAAATTAATGTAAATTAAAATAATAAAATATTATTTCTAGAGATGACGTTAAAGCTATGAATGGCAAAAATAGCGGCCTCATTACAAAATAAAATCGATAATGCCAAACATATCCTGGACACACTCTTTTCTTCATCGACAGGCTCTAAAGTAGTACCTTCTGATATAAATAACGAGCTCAAGGAGGTAATAAAAATTGTAAATTCTATCAAAGGTAAAGATTTGCAAACCCGACTATTCAGAATCGTTTGCGAAGATATTGACTCGCCTTATAAAAATCTCCTTTACCACACAGAGGTCAGTTGGCTATCCAAAAGAAAGGTATTGGTAAGAGTTCTGGAACTGAGAGCTGAAATTGTTAATGTTCCTACAAGATGCAAAATCTAAATATGCCTACGGTTTTTCTGACCCTATTGGCTTTTGAAATTAGCATTTTGGCAGATCTTTTTAGTCACCTTAACAATTTGAACAAGAACCTTCAAGGAAGAGAAGAGAATATTTTAACAGCTAAAGATAAAGTAAAAGCATTTCACTCAAAACTTCGTTTGTGGTCAACCTCTCTGCAAAACAAAATGTTTGAGTCTTTTCCACGTGTTCAATAGATTGATGAAGATAATGCAACAGACCAAAGTTTTGCAGTATCGGCTCACATTCCTTGCATTATACAGAGCTTGCATAATTTACAAGAGCAACTTTTGACATACTTTCCAGAGTTGCCCTCTGAAGCTGACAATAGACGTAGATGAAGATCTGACTGATGAAGGTAGTCAACAAAAAAATAAAAGAATGTCTTCTAGATTTAGCTGCTGATGGCATGCTTAAAATAGAATTTTGGATAAAAATAAAACACCAATATCCAGAGACTGGCAAGGGAAGCTCTTAAATTATTAGTGCAATTCGCAACTGTGTGAACTGACATTTTCTTCAATGGTAGACATTAAAACTAAAAAGAGAAATATACTGCAATTAGAAAATGATTTGATTAGTAAACTTTCAAAAATAGTGCCACAATTTGATAAACTTTTAAAAAACAAACAAGCACATCCTTCACACTAAAATTGTGTTTTAAGAACCTCAACTTTTTCTTTCAGTCGGCGACCCTCCGATTAAAAAACACTAGAATAGACAACAGTATGTGTATAGTTCACAATTTTTTTATGGTTACTTTTGCAGAGGGCGTCCTATTATGTACCAGAAAGTATAGCACTATTTAGCAGTTCAGAGTAGTGTTGAGACGTTACATCAAATCACTACGAGAATCACGAAAGTATTTACAGTGTAACATTTTCCAGCATTAACGTGACCGGTCGTGAACGTCAGCGATGGAGTATGAGCGTGACTCACGACAATTCGCAACTGGACAATCCCCCGCTCATCGCATCAGTTGCGGCGGTTTACGTTATGGTTACGGAACTAATTTCAGTAATCTTAATACGAGCGCCGTCGTAATATTACTCGTATTTGAGATTTGAACTTTAAAACCGTGGAACTTTGGTTCGACAGTTTCGAGGGAGCAAGCGATTATAAAACAACAATTACATTTCACTGCAAAAAATCATAATCCACTGAACATAACAGAAGGTAGTCTTTATAGTTTTTATAACTTATTTTCATCTTATTTAACTGTTAAGGTGAGAGTGTTATAAAATGTGTCCAATATTTAATCAATTTGGGTCCAAAATTTGGTAAACATGATGCAAAAAACAAAGAACACCGCAGAAACCTTATGGGAAATGGCTCTCTGTCAAATGCTCTAAAACTTTGGGTTCTGGTAGTCCTTGATGTGTAGATCAAAAAACTCACCGGGCGCGTAGCTTCAAAAAATCATAGTTTTAAGATATAAGCCTCTGAAGTTATAGGTACAGTGAGGACGTTTGAGTTGGAATAAATTCATTTTCTCGAGAATGGGCGACTCTGGAGATAAATTACGAATAGGTCGATTTTTATTTTTAAATTATAATTTTTTGACATATATCATACTAGTGACGTCATCCATCTAGGCGTGATGACGCAATTGATAATTTTTTTTGAAATGTTACGTTGTGATAGCTCATTTGAAAGGCTACTCAATTCTCTATTCACTAATATATACATTTACATAACTATTTATACAGGGTGCCCAAAAAAATTTTTGAACAAATTAATTGACACAAAAAGAAGAATTTATATAATTTATTTAATTCGAAATACACTTTACTGTTGTCCGAAAACAGGAAAAAACGTTTATTTGATAAATAAATATTGTTTTTCGCTTAAATTAAATATTAAAACTGCCACCCACCTGCCTCTTAACAGTTTGAACATTTAATTTAAGCGAAAAGACATGTTTATTTTTCAAATTAATATTTTTTCTGTTTTCTGACATGTATTTCGAATTAAATAAATTACATACATTCTTCTTTTTATGATTAATTATTTATATGGGAAATAAGCCACAATTAAAATGAAAAAAATAATTTTATTAACGTTTCGACGCCCAAATCGGGTGCCGTTGTCAAAATACAAAATATTACTAAATAAACAAAAATGTTGTTGCTAAGCAAAAAAATGCTTCTAATAATTTATTTAATCTGACTCATTTATATTGGCAATTTAGACATATATTATACATTTTAAAGTAGAAGACTTTAAAATGATATTGCCAATATTTGTGAGTTGCGTTCCTGGGACGACTTACTGAAAGATAGTTCATTCGATTACATGAAATCAACCCCAACTCAAGAATATCCGTCACAAAAAAATTATAGCCTGTGATCTGTCTTTAAAAAGACAACCAAATGTAACGACAGTATATTTAATATATATAACAAATATCAAGAACGGATACATGATACGGATACGGAACACATATGAATCAATCAGTTCTGCAGAAACTTCTACTGTGCAGCAAAAATCATTAGCTTCCTATAATGTGTTACAATTACCTGTGCTTGCCAGAACACTCGATCGTTTTGGTATTTCTGATCGAGCTGGTGCTGCAGTCGCTTCAGCAGTACTACAAGACGTCGGTATTATAAATATGGAAGATAATAGCAACATTATAGATAAGAACAAAATTCGTCGTGCTAGAACAAAAAAACGTGCCCTTCTTGAAATGGACGATTCTTCACAGGTGGCTTTTTTTCGATGGTCGCAAGGAAAATACCTTAAAACATATTACAATCTTAAAAATGCCTGAGTTGACTTATCTGGCGCATGTTACTCCTGATTCTGGTACTGCTGTGAACATTTTAAAAAGCATTTTAAAATATTTTGATGACTCCGACGTATCCACAGATGTCTTAAGAGTAATAGGGTGTGATGGGACGAATGTTAATGTTGGAAAGTTTAATGGTGTTATTGTGCAATTAGAAAAACATTTAAATCGCCCGTTGCAGTGGCTTATTTGCCAGATGCACTGTAATGAATTACCTTTGCGACACCTTATGAAGTTCCTTGATGGTAGTACAACTGGACCTCGTCACTTCAACGGACCTATAGGACAAGCACCCATTGGATGTGAAAATCTACCTGTTGTTAAGTTCAGTGTAATTGAATCATATGTACAGGATAATGTGGATAGGTCTGATTTAAGTACAGATCAACAATATCTTCTTGACATGTGTGTTGCAATCTCAGTGGGAAGTATTGACAACAAACTTTCTAAACGGTGCCCAGGTAAAATAGTGCACTCCCGCTGGTTAACATTGGCTAACCGTATACTACGTTTATATGTTTCCACTGTGGTTCCATCAGATAATTTGATTACCTTAGCAACCTTTATTTTAAAAAAGTATGCTCCAGTATGGTTCCTTATAAAAACCAGACCGTCCTGCCTACATGGAACCTTTAATTTTTGGAAAATTATTCAGTTATCTAGGTATTTACCACAACCCCTAAAGGATGTAATGGATCCAGTTCTATTGCGAAATAGTTTTTTTGCACATCCAGAAAATATGCTACTTGGAATGTTAGGAGATCCAAGAAAACATATTAGAGAGCTTGCTGTGCGCCGTATTTTTAAAGCTCGAACAAGTAATATAAACCAGCGACTACGAATATTTGAGGTACCACCTGTCCTTAATATGAACGCTATGGATTATATCGAAATCATAAATTGGAGTACAATACCCTTAACTAAACCACCATTAACAATTGGAAGTTCGAATGAAACTTAACAGGAAATTGCGGTTAATCCGGAGACATCAGCACTGTTATCGGAGCTTAAGTTATATCCGTCTCACACGCAAGCCGTTGAACGCATGATTAAACTTGTGACAGAAGCTTCAGCAAAAGTTTGTGGTGCTGATAGCAGAGATGGTTTGATCAGAACCAAACTGGAATAACACCGAATTATGCCTTCTTTTAGGTCAAAAAAAGATTATAATTGTTTAATTTAAGCATAAAATTTATTTTTAATGGTTTAATGATTTTTTTTAAATATTAATGTAAATTACGTTGTGGCAGTTAAAATATTAAAAATAAAAACATGAATAATTAACAACATTTGTTTCATTCTATGTATTATAACATTTTCGGATATGCAAGTTGTAAAACTAGTAAAATTTTAAATTCAAAATTTTAGTGACCTTGTGGCAGTTCAAAACAGCAAAATATGAAAAAATTTATTTTCACAAAAAAAATTGTTTTCTTACTCCACATGTTTATTTGGATTGCAAAATCTGAAATTAAAATATTTTTGAATTTCGTATACAAATCGGCCTACCCTATTGTTTATGTTTATATTAGTGAATAGAGAATTGTATAACCTTTCAAATGAGCTATCATACGAACCCTATTTTTATTTAAAAAAAAATAATCGATTGCGTCATCACGCCCAGATGGATGACGTCACTAGAATGATATATATGCCAAAAAATTATAATTTAAAAATAAAAATCGACCTAATTCGTAATTTTTCTCCAGAGTCGCCCATTCTCGAAAAAATGAATTTATTTGAACTCAAACGTCCTCACTGGACCTATAACTTCAGAGGCTTATATCCTAAAACCATGATTTTTTTGAAGCTACGCGCCCAGTGAGTTTTTTGTTCTACACATCAAGGACTACCAGAACCCAAAGTTTCAGAACATTTGACAGAGAGCCATTTCCCATAAGGTTTCTGCGGGGTCCTTTGTAGCTAGAACTTTAGCATGGACGCGGACGGTTTGAATTAAAAGAGTTATGACAGAATAGAATGTAATAGGTCTGGATCCCGCGTATGAAAAAAAAGTTGATTAATAGCAAGCTGAAAATTTGTTAATAGCTTAAGGGTGTCTAGTCGGATAAACTTTTATATATGGGAACACTGGAACGGGGCAGTTTTAATTGTGGAACAGGTTAAAAATTTGGAACGGTCACACCACGAAAACGGCACATTTATTTTATCCGACAGAACAGACTTAAACTCTACGAACAGAGATTAAACTCTCATGTAAAAATCAGACTGCTATTTATCACCAAATGGGCGTTTTAATGAGTGGAACATGTAGAATATGTCAAATGACAGGAATTATGACAGGTAATAAATAGCAGTATGATTTTTCCATGAGAGTTTAATCTCTGTTCGGAGAGTTTAAGTCTGTTCTGTCGGACAAAATATATGTGCCGTTTTCGTGGTGTGACCGTTCCAAATTTTTAACCTGTTCCACAATCAATACTGCCGCTGTTCCAGTGTTCCCATATATCAAAGTTTATCCGGCTAGACACCCTTAAGCTATTAACAAATTTTCAGCTTGCTATTAATCAACTTTTTTTTCATACGCGGGATCCAGACCTATAAGTTACAATTATTATTACTCTTAACAGACTCTTAAAATCATTTGAAGGCGATGTAAAATTTGGTTTTGATAAACGGGAAAGGGGTCCATTAGATCGTGATCGCTGGAACCTATCGATTTTATTGATGGAATCTCAGCCTGCATATACCTAATTTTTAAATTATGACAGCAAGGAATACTAAATCGATAAGAGGTGTAATACAGAGTTAAGCTGGTAAATAAGTGCTATTTTACCGATATTAATAAATATGTAACGATCATAACATACTGATTGTAATTGCTTAATTATATTTAAATCTGGTTTATCTCGTTTTTAAAACTACAGGTTATATCCTAAGAAACGAAGCATTTAAAAATCGAAACCTACGTCATGGTTTTTAATTAAAATTTAAACAAAGAAAGCGACTTTTGAAGTAGATACTTCTTATCGTTCGGTATGGAATTTTGGCGGTGTAAAATAGTATGGGGCGTCATTCAAAAATCGTGACGCGAGAGGTTACCCCTCGCGGTATATAGGTACAATACTTAAAGTTACATATGTATATAGATTATAGATACTATATACATAGTACGTTATATTAAAATAATATGTTTAAAATTGAATAAAGAAATTATATTGTTTAAACAGATTATGTTATATTCAAATAATAATTAATATGTTTGTATTTATATCACCAAGGCATACATTATTTACGTTTCAGTTTAAAACATCCGTCAATGTCAAACTAAATTTTAAATTACGTATTAATAAATAATAAATGACATTTGAAACTGAATTTAATTATTATATAAAATAAAAGATGTTTAAACATAAAATTTGAGTATATTTTGAAAAGAATAATTTATTAAAAACTTTAAAAAGGTTTGCACACTTTTGTGTAATGGCCTCCCTTTTAAAGGGGTACCTAATAATAAATGTACTCAATTTAAAAACCTCAACATTCTTGCAGGTGGCGTCTGTGAGAGTCCACCGTTTGATTAGGCATTTGTTTCGTTTATCAGAACATATTTCGTTGTTTATTCGTTTTATTTAGTAAAAAGTATTACAAAAGTATTATTTAGTATATTTAGTAAGTATTACAAAAAAAGCGAATATTTCGCATCAAATCGAAAAACTGAAAAATACCTTTTCAATATTTTTCAAAAATCTATCGAATGATACCAAACACGACCCCTTACGGAGAGGGGTGAGGGGTAACTTTAAAATTTTAAATAGGAACCCCGCGATATTTCGCAAAATGAAAATCAGATCAAAAAACTGAAAAATACGTGTTCAATATTTTTAAAAAATGTATCGAATAGATAGATAGATGGCGCAATAATCGGAAAAAAAGATTGTTGGAAATGAAAAATTAAATTAAAAATGGAAAGTCCTCACTTAAATGGAAAACTTAGCTTTTTTGGTTTTATGACCTAATCTTCACAACACAATAAGTTCCCATAACGCTCGAGTAACTGCAAATTTAGTATACTTGCCTCCCCTACTTACTTGCCTCCCCTACTATATTAATGACGCTTGTATTAACATTTTAATTAAATTGACAACACACATTATATTAGGTAAAATTTAACTAGTTACAGATTGATCTATTTAATTACTAATTCTATGATAATTTCATAATTTACATGAGTTGCCAATAGTCTTTAGGTCGACGAATTTGTATTACTATTTAATATACATAATATATAATATGCCGATTTTCAAACTATCGATAAACAAATAATCTTTGTTTTAATTAGTAGATATTGATTTTTGTCAGTTACACGATTTATTGCTTAGGTAGGGTAATTATCACAATTTTATTAGCTTAATAAATTAAGTGTGTCAATAAATCATTTCCTTTTCACTTTGTTATTTGCTCAAATTAAAGCAGGGAAATACAAAGAAAAATTAATTAAAAACAAATTCTTTAATAATTTCATAAGAGACCTGGCAAAGAGATAGAAAATGTCATATTAATATACAGGGTGTTTCCACAGTAACATGATATATTTTTGCGGAAGGTTCCACATTCAATAAAATATTATGTTGTAGACTATTTCCTTAGCGTACACCTACATAATTGATGTTTTCTGTATTTCACTCATCTTATATGACCTTTTCGATTAAAAATTTATCGAAGACTTGCTGAAAATCCCTACATAGTAAATAAAGCTCTAGATTTTTTTTTATGTTGTAATATTTAAATCTGTCCTCAACTAAGAACAATAGGTAAATTATTTGACAAAAATTGAAAATTTGACCTGTAGAGGGAGATCCAGTCATCACCCTCTTTACATAAATTAAATTAAAACAAATTAAAATAAGTTTAGTTATCGCAGATTATTCGAATCTTCTTGCTAGGTCCACTACTTTGAATCTCTTCAGGCGTCGTACATCATTGTGGTCATCAGTGAGGTTGCTGGCTAACTCGTTTGGATGAGATTCTAGTCTCTTGGAATATTTTTTGTAATATTCCGTTATTACTGTTTTTATGGATGGCACATTGAGGTCTTGCTCTATCGCATTGTTTGGCACGTACCAAGGGGCATTCAGCATTGTTCTATGGACTTTGTTCTGGAATCTCTGCAATATTTCTAGGTTAGTTTGACTGGCTGTCCCCCAAAGTTGGATACCATAGGTCCACACCGGTTTTAATATAGTTTTATATATCAGCAGTTTGTTTTCAAGTGATAGTTGAGATTTACGACTGATGATCCAGTACATTTCTCGAAATTTTATTCCTAGTTGTTTTCTTTTTCTAAAAATGTGTTTTTGCCAAGTTAATCTCCTATCAAGATGGATTCCTACGTACTTGACAGTATCGGTTTGTGGAAGTTGCGTTTCATTTAGTGTTATAAATGGACATGTTTGTCTTCTAGATTATATTCTTTACTTCTTTATCATTTGATGAATTTTGTTTGAATTCCAGTTGTTACTAAATCTAAAGCAGGATATACCGGAGGGAACTTGAGGAAACGACAAAAGCTACGAACCCTCTATCAAAGCAGAAAAGTAGAGAATTTTTGTGACTATTTAATTATCAATAAGACACTTCCATATCCATATTACAGCCGTACAAGGAGTGCGGTGAATTGGTCAAGGGATAAATCAGACGACACCAATATGTAGAGCTACCTAAATAACACACATGAATTTGGAACCGCTTTCAAAGTCCAAGATAGAGCAGGAGCACAGTAAATAATTATTATTCTTGACTTTAAACCAATCAGCCAATGCTCTAACAATCAACGGCAAATTGTTTAATGTGAGTATAATCAGTATACATGCGCCAACGGAAGACGCGGATGAGAAAAAAAAAGACCAGTTTTATGAACAATTGGAATCAGTTTATGATATATGCCCCCGAAGCGATATATAGGTTACAGTTTGCAATCTAAATGTTAAAATTGGCAAAGACGACTGCTACCAAGCGTATATTCGTAGATCTAGTACTCATGACGTCACAAATGAAAATGGATGCCGGGTAATCAACGAGGGGAACCTCAAGTGGCAATGTAGTTGGTAGCACTTACTTCTTCCACAAAAGGATAGATAATGTGTGTAACGTGGTCGTTGCATTTGTTGCTCCAGTTCACTTTTTAAGACATTTTTATTTAGAATCAAAACATACAAAAGATAAGATAATTAGCCTTAATTACTCATTAACTTCGTTAATAAATAAAATATATTTATAATCTTAAAAACGAAACTTAAACAAACAACACTGGATTTAATGGAAGAAAGAAGAACATCTAAAGAATTACCAGAATATAAGGCTATCAACAATAAAGTTAAAAAGAGCATAAGGTCAGACTTGCGGGCTTATAAAACAAAACAAATATTGCAAACCATCGAAGACAATAGCAACATGAGAATATTGAAATCAAATTTAACTAAAGGAAAATCGAAGATAACTAAAATCAAAAACCAACAGGGGAATACGGTGACAGAAAAAACTCAAATACTGAAGGAAATACAAACGTTCTACAAGAATCTTTATACATCCACTATACAGAACCCCGGAACAGACCATAGAACAATTCTAAACGTCGGCTCGGAAACTCTCCCTAAAATAACTTCTTCGGAAATTAGACATGCCTTACAGCAAATGAAGAATAAAAAAGCTCCTGGCGAGGATCATATAACGTCTGAAATGTTAAAAATGGGTGGCAACACCGTTGTAGAGGTTGTGGAAGTCTTGCTGAATAGGGGGTCTGATAGAGAAAAGAATACCCAATCTGTGGGAAAACGCCGAAATAATACTTTTACACAAGAAAGGAGACAATACTAATATTGAACACTACAGGCCTATAAGTTTGTTGTCACATTTATACAAATTGCTAACAAGAATAATAACCAACCGCATTACACAAAAACTTGATTTATATCAACCGGTTGAACAGGCGGGATTTCGAAAAGGGTTTGGTACTAACGATGACTTACAAACCGTCAGAACACTGGTAGAAAAAACCACAGAATATAATGTACCCTTACATATGGCATTTATTGACTTTCACAAGGCTTTCGATAGTATTGAAATCTGGTCCTTTTTGTCAGCCCTCAGGGATGCTCGAATAGACTCACGGTACACTACACTCATTAAAAACATTTATGAACAGGCCACATTCCACATCAAAATCAATGAAGACCAAAAAACCGAAAAAATACGCCTTGGTAAAAGTATTAGACAAGGTGATACTATTTCACCAAAACCTTTTACCTTAGCATTGGAAAATGTATTCAAACAGCTCGACTGGGAGGAAAAAGGTCTAAACATTGATGGTGTACATTTGAGTCATTTGAGGTGTGCGGACGACATAGTATTATTCAGTACAGATATCAAGGAACTGGAGCAAATAATGAAGGAACTAAACCAGCAGTCAAATAAAATAGGTCTCAAAATGAATCTTCAGAAAACAAAAATAATGAGTAATGTACAAACTAATCTTGTTATTGACAACGTCAGTCTTGAAAATGTAGACCACTATATATATCTTGGACATATCATTAAAATCGGCAAAGAAAACCAAATAGCCGAAATAAAAAGACGCATACAATTGTCTTGGGTAGCTTTCGGCAAGTTAAGCTTTATCTTGAAGAATAGAGATATACCAATGTGTCTAAAACGTAGAGTTTATGACAAATGTATCTTGCCTGTAACTACATATGGACTGGAGACCATGACCTTTACAAAGAAAACCTTAGAGCAGCTCAGTACAACTCAAAGAGCGATGGAGAGGACCATGCTAGGGATTAGTTTGAGAGACAAAATTCGAAATATCGACATTCGTGAAAGAACAAAGATTACTGATGTCGCAGAACGTATAGCAAGGCTCAAGTGGCAATGGGTCGGACATGTTGCCCGAGATAATCCCGAAAAATGGACACAGAGACTAGCAAACAGGAGACCAAGAGAGAACAGGCGATTAGTAGGCAGACCGCAGAAGAGGTGGGCAGATGATATCAAACAAGTCGCGGGCAAACAGTGGATGAGAATTGCCAAGAGTAGAAATCGATGGAAGCAAATGGAAGAGGCCTATGTCCAGCAGTGGACGAACACAGGCTGAAGAAGAAGAAGAAGATTTATAATCTACGCATCGAGCTTTCGGTTCGGGTCGATGTGACGATATTTTGTACTTGAATGAATGACATTGACGATCGCGTGGATTTGGAATTACTTTTATTAATATGAAATGGACGTATAAGGAGAGGAAATCTCGCTTAGCTCGCCAGAGGAAAAGACATGTTGGGAAATACGATCACCTCTCGTATAAGGATAGGTAAAAGGAAAAACCGTCGGATTCGTTCATCGCACCAATACGACGGCGAAAAATGTTCGGGGTAACTCACCTCTTATACCTCGTTGTTGTTTATTATTCTTCAATCAACGCTCCAAGAATAATAATCAACTAGGCTTTTCGTTCCGACTTTTATATCGTCCGAGACGGTACAAAAACACGTTTTACTTAATTCATTGGCGTACTCTAGACGATAAAATTATATTATCGTCACAGGTGACATGGACATCGACGGATGGACTTACATACAAAACTAGTTTTTTGTTAGTGGAACGTAAACCCCTTCGGATAATATATGTCACTTACAGAGATGCCATAGTGAGAGTCGCTCTTCGGAAATGAAAATAGAGTGATATATGTATAAAAGCCAATAGACTAAGATATGGGCAGGAATGTGATCGGCAGTCACATTATTAACAGTGTGTTTTGGGGAAAACCAGATGGGAGAAGGTCTATGGACGCCCTAGAAAAAGGTGAAAAGATACAATCAGAGAGGATCTGGAAAACATGGGAGTGGTTGAACTACGGGAAATAGTATAGTGGCACAGGACCGACAAACATAAGGCAATAATAGTAAAATGCGGCAAAGTCTCCTCTTGTATCTTATGCTCGAGTTTTAATTTCTTCATCAGGACATATTATTCTTGATCAAGACTCTGTATTTTTCCGTTGCGCCATTATATTATTACTATATTTAATTTATTGATTAATTATGTTTTCTCTAATTATTCTTTTCTCTGACAACCTTTCAGAAACAAGTTTTAAAAATTATGTCAGCTCATTTTGTTAGATACTTTGTAGTTGCATATAATTTCTTTGACCTTGTTTAATTATTAAAAAGATTACAAACAGCTATTCAACATAATAATAGAGGTAAGTTTGAGTTTATAAATCGAGTACATACTTAAACCAGAAGTTTAGTAAAATAAGTTAGACCTTCTTCATAATTATTATAATGTAGTGTAATGTATGCAACTACGGCACCTTCTGCATGAGTGTCTGACAACGCCCAAATAATTTTTAAACATTCTGGAACGTGTTTCTTTTCATAATTTAATATTTATGAGCACTCTATTTGCATTATAACGACTTTATTAGGTAGTACGTTATAAATTATCAGTTATCACATTTGTAAAAATGTGATGCTAAAAATGCGAATTAAACAGATAAATACATATACAGTCCAGAGCAATAAGATTTTTCTCGTGACACATCCCCCTCTAGGCCAAAACTAAATTTTTTGAGTAGTATGGACAACTATATTAATAACCTATATGTTTCCTGCAGCCGATTTTGATGATATACAGAGTTATAAACAAATGAAGATCAAAGAACGGTAAATTTTCGATTTTTTCGTCTATTACTAAAAAGTGAAGCATTCTAAACAAATTTGAGAATAAGAAACTCATAAATCATATAAAAAAATTCAATATAGCGTTCGATGAATATATCTATCCTTATTTGTTGCTTAGAAAATTGCAAAATACGTCATAAATTTTGAGATTTTATAAATGTTCATAACTTATGTAAAAATTAAGTTAGAATCTTCTTATTACATAGAATGCTGAGACTTCTTGTGCTTAAATTATATTTTAAATTTTAAAGCAATTGGTCAAATAGTTAAAAGTTATTTAATTTGTTTATCCCAAATTCATTTTTTTGCAACACTACAAGTCAGAAAATTATGAGGTTACAGTAATACTTCGGACCGTTTATGAAAGAAGAACATTTATGATATTAACTTAATTAAAAAAATAACAAAAAGTAATTTTAAACAGTGTAAAATTATTTTGCAAAAACATGTCCATTTTTTGCTTACTTAAATCGATTAGAATAACTTTTTAACCGTTACCCGTAGAAAAATTATTTTTACATATTTAGAAAGACTGAATTTTTATACACATTTAGAAAGAAAAACAATTTTCCTAGGACAGTTAAGGACGAAGTTAGCCCCCCCCTTTTTTTAGTTCACATGTTTTTGCAAAATAATTTTGCAATATTATTTTTTGTCATTTGCTTTTAATTAAATTAATTGTGTAAATCTTCTTCTTTCATAAACTATCCAAAGTATAACTTCATCATTTTCTGACTTATAGTGTTGCAAAAAAAATTAATTTGGGAAAAACAAATTAAATAACTTTTAAACAATTTAACCGATTTCTTTGAAATTTAGGGTATGATTTAAGCCCCAGAAGTCTCAGAATTCCGTGTAATAAGAAGGTTCTAAGTTAATTTAAACATAAGTTATGAATATTTATATAAACTCAAAATTTATGATTTATTTTGCAAATTTCTAAGCAACCAATAAGGATAGACATATTCAGCGAACGCCATATTGAAGTTTTTTATATGACTTATGAGTTTTTTACTCTCAAATTTGTTTAAAATTCTTAACTTTTTTGTAATAGACGAAAAAAGCAAAAATTTACCGCTGTTTGATCTTCATTTGTTTATAACTATGTATATCATCAAAATCGGCTGCAGGAAACATATATAGGTTATTACTATAGATGCCCATACTACTCAATAAATTTGGTTTCGGCCTGTAGGGTGTTGTGTATTTTTTTCCTTATTTCTCTGAACTAATAAAATAATATAATTTTTCTACAACCGTGTTAAAAATGCAATTTTTAGCACTCCATACGTGCGTTAAAAATGCTACTTTAAGGCACTAGTGCTTTAAAATATTTTTAAGGCACTGCAGTTCGTATTGACCGTATAGACAATTTTGATGTAATGTCAAAAAAATATAAAAATGGAATGTCAGTCACGTTCAAGTAAATTTTTTTGTAGATATTGTCCTGTAATTACGTTTGTAGAAAAAATATTGTATGATATGCGTGTTAAAAAGTACATTTTTAAGACACTCATGTAAATTGCAGAACTCGCTATCGGGCTTAAACGTGTACCTTTAACACTTATATCATAAATAACTATTAAACATATGCATTTAAAACACGTGTTGTACAGAATTACACGTTATCATAAATCGTTCTTTTAAGGTCGAAGAATTTTTTCTTTTTTTTTTTTTAAATCGAAATAGTAATACTGTGACAGTGGTGAATCCCTCTGTGCCCCTTCAACGTATTCTGTGGTATTGGATATTTTCCACTTATAATTTGAACACATCAACAATATCCACCTCAAAACACAGTGTATCACAGAATGGAAGAATAACCAACAACAACAACTTCCATGTTGGTTATAAAAAAAGAAAGCTGAAGCATAGGATATTCTTCTTCTTTTGGTGCCTATTCGTTTCGAATATTGGCGATCATTCTGGCTATAATTATTTTATTAACCGATGCTTTAAATAGATTAGTTGTTGTTGTGGAGAACCATTTCCTTAGGTTCTTTAACCATGATATTTTCCCCGCTTTCCAAATACTATTCCTTGAAGGATTACCTTCAGTAATCTCTATTTACTGCCATTTCTCATTATGTGTCCGAGAAATTTTCTCCTTTTAATGGTATAGATCACCTCTCTTTCTCTTTCCGTTCGTATCTTCCCGTTCTTAATACGGTCTCGTTGGTTATCTTGTCCGTCCATGATAACCTTAGGATTCGCGTATATAGCCACATCTCGAAGGCTTTAAGTTTTTTCTCCATCGCTTGACTGAGTGTCCAGGATTCAACTCCGTAGTATAATATTGAGAGGATATAACATCGTAGGAGCCTTATTTTTATCTCCAGATTAAGGTTGTGGCTTTTAAAGAGTTTGGCCATGTTATTGAATTCACTCCTAGCATTCTCTATTCTACATTTTATTTCTTGTGAGTGATCCCATTGTTCGTTTACTATTGTTCCAAGATAGGTATACTGCAGTGGCGGCTCGTCAGAGGAGGCAAGGGAGGCTCAGCCTCCCCATAAATTTTTTACACACTCTATACTGTTTTGTTTATCATGAATCGCGAAAACAACAATTACTCTCACTATTATACAACGTGTAAATTCCATATTGTCACTGATTATCCATACGTACGGAGCATTAGCATTAGAACGCATGATCGCGTCTCAGTTTTATTACATATTATTGTAGGCAGGACCCTGGGTTATCCCGAGATGCATGAACGGAGCCGAGAAGCCCAGCATTCTCCGTTGCTAATGCTCCGTGCAGCGCAGCAGGCGTTTAAGGAGACCCGGTCTCCTAACAGTGGCATCTATGGCGGCATCACACGCTGTCCGGAGATATACCAAGGGAGGCAGAGTACTTTCTCAGCTCCGTTGGGTGGTTGGGTGCGTCTCGGGACAACGAATTTTAGGGTCCTGGCTAAAAATAATGAAAAATCTAAAAATGCGAATTTTGTTATGAAATTTGGTATGTGGGGTTATAATAATATTTGGAACAACTTGCTCAAATAACTTTTTCCGATATCTCTAACTCAAAGCAAAATATCGGTAATTTATCGTGTTTTTGAATTCGCAGAGGCCGCGTTTAGAATTAAAAAAATTCAGTTGAGTATCTTAAAAAATTTGAAGCTTCATTATGTATGGACTGCAAAACTTCAAATCTGTATTTATTTTGATATGCATAGGTATCTATTTACAAATAGATGGAATTGTTAACAAATAAACTACACAAACTTTGGTATTAAACTTTTACTATTAGACTAACTATTTTTAAAATGATATGATATCATGAAATTATGAATTAGGATGATATTATGAAATGTAAATAAAAAATGGTCAAAAGATGGGGCCTTAAATTACATTTTTTGGCGCATTTTTTTGCTAGTGCAAATTTGTCTAGATATTTTACAGTTAGGTATAGCCTCCCCTATTGTAAAAATCACGAGCCGCCACTGGTATACTGTTTTACTCGGTCCACTCGTGTATTCTTAATAAGCAGTTGGGTGTCTCATAGGATATCTAGTATACCTAGTCTGACCAACTCCAATTCAGTCGAATCCGGGACAAGGCTGAAAAAAATACCTGAAATCCGGGACTTTTCAATGCAAATCGGGCCATTTTTTTTTTCAGAAGACGATAATTAAAATACAGAAACGAAAAAAAGTCCAACGTTTTAGTTTTCGTAGAACTATAATACCATGATATAAAATGCATGCGTTTTGGATGTGGTATTAGTATTACACTCTAGAAATTGTCCACTTTTTTTTTGTCCCACCAATTCAATTTGATGTGAATTCTTAGAAGAATAACGTATTCAAAATTTCAAAATAAAATTTTACCAAAACGTTGAAAATTCGGATGGTCCGAAAGCCTTGCCAGGACACCGGGACACGACTTCGTAATTCGAACCCATACTGATAAATATTTACCTACACAGAGATTCGCAACATCATCCAGCACAATTAATTTTTTTATGTAATTCATTTAAGGCTACAATCTAGTCAGAAAAATCAGTAATTTTTTGAAGATCCTACCTTACTATATAATTTAATCTAAAAATCACCCAGTGGTGTACTCTTAGATTCGAATCGCAGAATATTAATCTTAATGGCTTTTTTACGAGTAAACAGTAGCGCGTCATCAATATTTTTGTTTTTCGAAAGTTCTGCGAACTTTCAACAGTGAGGCAACAGTGCGTCGGCAATATGACAGTGACAGTGATATCATACTATCAAAAATAATAATTTATTATACTTATAGTAGGCAATTGATTACGTATTTTAGAAAAGAGCTACAACGTTAACGGGGTTTTATTGTTTCATATAGTCAATGGACCTCTAAATATTAAAAACACGTGAAGTGCTACCATTTAAAGGGGTGCGTTTTTGAGAAAGGGGTGAATTAGTCCCTAGGCACAGGGCGAATTAAGGTGAGTTCTATGCACTTTTGGTACAAACACGTCTACAAGAAAATTGTTCCAGGTTAAATTTATTATCGAATCATCACATTTTAAAGTCAAAAAAATTTTTTTTCCAAGAATATATTCAAAAGAAAAGCAAGCTAAAAACACGAAAGATAGCAATTTTGTTTCTTGTCCCATAACTTATTTCCGCGGGAATATAGGTATAGGTATTTCTTTACAGAAAAACCTTTTATCCTTCCTCTTTAAAAGAGCGTCTAGTAGAAGTCTATGTGATTTATAGTTTCCAAAATATGATTTTTCAAATTTCGCCGCTCACAGCGATTTGGGCCCATTTTCCTTGTTATCTAAAATATTGTTCTGTAACTTTTATCTACGTAGCTTTAGGTATTATATGCAGTGTTATATTTAGTAGGAAGAAAAGCAATTACCTTTAAAATGGTCTATTGTAGAAGGCTGTATGACTATTTTAAGCAATATATGATTGTTCCAAATTTTATACTTGATTTTTGATATATTTTACGCTTATTTTTAAATTTTTCATTATAATTTTTTTATTGTATATTTAGGTATATACATTGTACAATAAAAAAGAAAGCTTATTTTCTTTAATTCTGGCGTATTATCAAAAATTCTAGGACTATTTTTAAACAAGATATATGCTTTTTCAAAATGTGACATATACACATGCGATAGGTCCCACTAAGTTGGAACCATATAGAAAACTTTTTTATTATTAACTTCATGAAAACAATATTTTTATAAAATACTCTGCATAGTCTAAAACCTAAGATCCAATCATCAGATATAAAATTTTATCAATTGTGTACGAGGTATGTTAAAAAATATGAATTTTGCTCAAGAGTAAAGTAGCTTTATATTTCACAACATCGAAAAGAGTTATTAAGAAAAGTTATTTGGAATTAAAAATTATGTTATGATATACATTTATATTCTTCTAATTGAAAAAAATTTAAAAAAAATTAAAATTTTTCTCAATTTACGGATACCCTTGGATATACAACGGATATCTTGTTTAAAAATAGTCCTAGAATTTTTTGCAATATACCATTTACAAGTAAAGAAAATAAGCTTTTTTTATTCTACAATGTATATACCTAAATGTACAAGAAAAAAGTCATAATGAGAAATTTATAAAATAATCATTTAAAATATCAAAAATCATTAATGCCTGGTTGCACCAACAAATCTTAAGCTCCAGATTAGCCCAGCTCAGCTTATAGATCCATAATTTACGATTTTTTTCCAAGCACGTCTTAACTAAGACGAAGTTTAAGATGCAATCCACGTAGCAATCCATTTTGGAAAGCTGAAAATTGATCTAAGACTCCATGGTGCAACTTGCTTAAAAATAGCCGTATAACCTTATGCAATAGACCATTTTAAAGGTAATTGACTTCTCTTTCTAACAAAGGGGCCACTGTATATACTAGAAATGCATAGAAAAAAGTTACAGAACAATGTTTGCGAAATAATGGTGAAATGGCCCAAAAATGCTGTGAGCGGCGAAATTTGAAAAATCCTTTTTCGGAAAATATAAATCCTAGAGACTTTTACCAAACTTCATTTTAAATAGGAAGGATGAAACTTAGTTTTCGCTGAAGCATTGCCTATACCTATATCCCTGTCGACAAAAATTATGGGGCAAAAACAAAATTGCTTTCTTTCGTGTTTTTTTTTTCTTGCTTTTCTTTTGAATATATCTTTGTAAAAAAAATATTTTTGACATTAAGATGTGATATTTCGATAGCAAATCTAACCTGGAACAATTTTTCTGTAGACGTGTTTGTACCAAAAGTGCATAGAACTCACCCTAATTCACCCTGTGCCTAGGGACTAATTCAACCCTTTCTCAAAAACGCACCCATTTAAATGGTAGCACTCCGCGGTTTTTTCAAATTTAGAGGTCCATTTACCATATGAGAAAATAAAATCCCGTGAACGTTGTAGTTCCTTTTAGGTCTCTTATTTTGAACATAATCAATAGCCTAAAAGGTGCGCTAAATGTTGTCAAGTCAGTCACGTTCGATTTTTTGTTATAGAAAATCGATTTTTAGCAGTTCCAATGTGACACAAAACTTAGGCATGGGATAAAAAAGTTTATTTGAATAAAGTGTATTTTTTTTGTTCTTCTTAATGGCGGTACAGGCTCGTTTTTGCAGTATTTTATTTGGTTAAGTATAGAGTAATTTCCACATATTAACATATTTCTCAAATTGGGCTCTGTACCGCCATTCTTTATTATATTACGAATATGTGTGCCAAATATGTCGACAAAATCATCAAAATTACAGCCGAAATCTTAGACCACGTTTTCCCCGCGCTACTGTTGCCTCTTACTTAACTTGCACTATGCACCACACAGGATGTAATAACAGCAATTGACAGGACTGAACGTCTTCCTAAAAGCCAGTACACCTTTTTGAATCTGATACCCAATTCTTCCCGTTTTTTCTTTACGTGTACTTTCCAGTGCAGCTTTTCATCTAGGGTTAGACCTCGATATTTGGCTGTATTATCATATGGAATTTCATGTCCGTTTATACAGTGCGGTGGAATAAGTGTTGCCCTCCCCCTGTTAACTTATTTATTTTAAGAATATAAGCAAAACGCTCTGACAGGTCGATTTTTAAACTAACCATAGTATATTATAGCATCAACGTTTCGAACTTTACGCGATCCCCCTTCAGGTAACAGTTATAACTTTGATTTTTTTAAATGGTAAGGTACATCATGTGACACCTCATTTAACAGCTTTTGAAATACTGATTTCAAAAATGTATAATACTTTAATCCTTTTTGAGATCGTACTCGCAAAATTTCGGTCGAACTCTTTTTAAACGCATTTATTTTTTTCGAATTCTGAGGAAACTAATAATTATTTTTGAAAAATTTAAACGCAGAATGAAAGATTAGATTATTACCGAGGGCTGACAGTCCCCTAGAATAAACAAAAAGTTTCTTTTGAATGATATATTTGAAATTAAAAATCACACTAAATTTTCTCTTTTTTCACCACTGTGACTTATTAAAATAAACATTATAGGAGTTCTCAGGGACTTTAGAGGATCGAGAATACTGCATTATTTCATTCTGCGTTCAAATTTTTCAAAAATATTCATTAGTTTTTTAAGGATTCGAAAAAAATGATTGCATTTAGAAAGAATTCGACCGAAATTTTGCGCCTACGCTCTCAAACAGGATTAAAGTATTATACATTTTTGAAATCAGTATTTTAAGAGCTTTTAAATGAGGTGTCACATGATGTAGTTTCCCATTTAAAAAATCAAAGTTATGGCTGTCACCTGAAGAGGGATCGCGTAAAGCTCGAAACGTTGATGCTATAATATACTATG
Organism: Diabrotica virgifera virgifera; assembly: GCF_917563875.1. Lineage (NCBI taxonomy): Eukaryota > Metazoa > Arthropoda > Insecta > Coleoptera > Chrysomelidae > Diabrotica > Diabrotica virgifera. Next base: position 64,252,789 of record NC_065446.1, on the reverse strand, counting down.
GTTAGTTTAAAAATCGACCTGTCCGAGCGTTTTGCTTATATTTTTAAAATAAACAAGTTAACAGGGGGGGGGCAACACTTATTCCACCGCACTGTATTTACATATCTGGGTTCTTCGCGTTTATTAGTAAATTCTAGATAAACAGATTTACCTTCATTTAGGAAGATTTTTCACTTCCTGCTCCAGTTAAATTTGGTAACAAAAACCTTAATAAGGAATGAAGTAATAAAACAACAAATGGGTATAGAGGGCACTATAGCGGAGGATATTGGTGTGGGCATGTAAGCCGAGTGGGTGACGAAATATTGCCCAAAAAAACTATGATGTGGCAAACCCCAGAGAATAAAAACCGAGAAAGACAACCACCAAGCTGGAATCTGGATGTTAGGAAAGCGGTGAGCACCCGAAATCTAAATAAAGAACTAACTCAGAAATATGCAAAGTCAAAAGAGCCTTAAAAAATGGCTTCTCCACGTCTACGATTGAAAAGATAGAATTTTAGCTTTGAAATATTCGATCATTAGCAATCTGTGTTCTCTTGTATATATAGTATTTGTAATTCCTCTTCCTAAATTTATTTTGCTTTTTCCCCTGCTTAAACAGGTCTCAGTAATAAACTCTCTTTCTTCTGCTAGTTGTAATCTATTTTATTTCGCGTTTTTCGTTTTGCTTTCTCCCCTTTTTTCTTTTACTTTTTTGCATTGGTCAATTTTTTGCGACATTATTTCTCTTATTAGCTTTTTTATTTTCAAAATTAAGTTTTCTATTCACACCAACTTTTCTTCATCTGGAAATGGAAAGGAGATAATATCGGAATTTTCTTAAAATAAAAGAAGAAACAGACAGTTCTTTTACTCTTCCCTACGATTTAACTTTTAGTTTGGTATACATAATTTACTATTTTTTTATCACAATATTAAAAATGGTGCAACTTAAGCTGACATCCATTTAGGTAACCATTTAGTTCTTGAAACGAAGTAAAAATTGAATGTGGAACCAACTTTTATAACATTCAGGTACTAATAGATGATATAGTAATACATGTTATAATAAATAAAAAAATTATTTGAATTGGAACAATAGTGATCTGTTAGTGGGCAATTGACCTTGTGTAGATTTTTATCTATTCATAATAACTTACTACTAGGTATGTTTGTTGTGAAACACTAATTTTGCCTCAAGAATCTTCAAAGTGGCATAACAACATAGGCATTTCCTGGTTTTCTTTATCTATTGCGTCAGAAAAAACCATGTAAATGCTATGGGTTCATTATTAGATTTATTATTTATTTATAAGTTTATTAATGCGTTTTGCAGTTATAAAGAGTGGTGCAACCTTTCCAATTATACTGTTTTATTGCAAACACGCAGAAAACTTTTGAATCATTATAACAATAAAACACTGAAAATCGTTGCTTACTTTAGGTGTGTTTATTGTAAATTGTCATCCTAAGTTACTTTGTGTACCTACACCTTGAAAGGACACCGTCTTAGTTTACAAAATATGCAATAATTCATTTACTGCTCGTCAAAAGTTAAGGATATAGAAAATTGTGCTCATTTTCATAGTTGATTTTTGCGTGAACAGATTGACGGATTCCGCTTTTTTTATTATTTTACCTGCACAGAACAAGACTTAATTATAGCAAATGACAGGGCCATCTATGTGGCCAACCATTGGAAATACAGAATTTAAAGTTGTTGGTGTTCCGGACACGGAAAGAAAGTAAGTTTATTATTTTAGATTTTTCTTTAGTATTTACATAGTTGTGCAAAGGTTTACTCAAACTTCTGTTTTGTACTTATACCGGGTGGAAGAAAAGAAATGTTTTTCTTATGTTAAGTTGGAGACACCCTGTAGGGAGGACGAGGTATAAATGTGAGTATTCATCAAAATCGTATTGTAATCTTATGGCTTGTGAAAATTTTGTTTTTTGAATGTTTCTGATATCTTTAGAAACAAATAAGATAAATGGTTTTGTAGTTTAACACAATGTGTTTTAACCGAAACAAAAATTTAAGACACCTTGTAGGGAGCAAAAGGCACAAATGAGTTGTAGTCTCGTATTTTGCGAATCATTTAATTTTTTAATTTCTCTGATATCTTGAATAACAAAATAACTAGACGGTTTTACTCTTTAATATGTGTTTAACATTTCAAAGCTATTAATGGAAGAATCTCCTACATAAAAATCGAAAATAAACAAGCCAATATATCTTTAGTTAACTGCTACGCACCTACAGAGGAAGCAGACCAACAAGATTAAATGGAATTCTATGAACAAGGCAAGCCGCACACCAAAGAAACATGAAACGAAAAACATGAAACATGAAACGAAAAACATGTTTCATGAAAAGAAAACACTGCTAAACAAATCTCAAAGTCCGCCTACCAATGAAACGAGTGTGATTCATGCTCATGACACCTTTTTATTTTCGGAGAGTTTCATAAATGGCCGGACGTATATTTGTTTAGCAGTGGTTTATTTCCATGAAACGTAATTTACGTTTCATGTTTCTTTGATGTGCGGCCTGGCTTAGAAGAAACCTGCGAAAGTATTCCTAGGAACGATATCTTAATAATACTGGGAGATTTTAACGCGCAATTGGGAAAAGAGAGTAAGAGAGCTACAATCAAAATGTAGCAGGTAAAGAAACGATCCACAATGTCACAAACGATATCGGGGCAAGAGTTTGCAATCTGGCAGCAGCAACAAATACCTATATAGTCAGTACGAAATTTATACATAAAAGGGAACACAAGATAACCTGGATGTTACCAGGGAAATCAGATATCAACCAAATAGGTCATGTATTGATTTCGAAAAAATGGATAAATATAATACAAGATGTGAGATCATTTAGAGGAGCAAACGCTGACACTGACCACATACTCTTAATAGCCAAAATAAAGATGAAAATCATCAAATCTAATAACAAACTAGGAAAAGAAGAACGTGGAACTTAACCAAATTAAAAGTGCAACAAACAAAACAAGAGTATTCAGAGGAACTAGTACAAAAACTGAAGAGGTACGATGGCACGAACGTAGAAGAGGAATGGACAAATATAAAAATAAGCATCATAGTTGCTGCGGAGCAAATCATAGGACCTCAAGAAAATAAAAAAACCAAAGAATGGTTTGACGAAGAATGTCGATACCAAAGTCAGCTTAAAACGCTGGCACGAAACAAATGGCTTGAAAATAGCGGACAAGAGGAAAGAGAACAATACCAAAAAGAAAAGAGAAAAGCGGCCAAACTTTATAAAAGGAAGAGACATGGATCTCAGATCAAATGCAAGAGATTGAAACAAATAATAGAGACAACAAAAAATTGTTTGAATATATAAAACAACAATATAACGGTAACAAAGTGACTAGCAAAATAAGTAAAAAAATTGGGAAAATCACTTTAAAGATATAAATACAAGCAACCAAGCAATCGATGCAGAAGAAGAAGATATAAAAGATAACCGAGATGAAGAAGAAGATGCACCTACCTACCAAGAATTTATAGAAGTAGTAATACAACTAAAATCTGACAGAACTTCAGGGCCGGATGAGATTAACAATGAATTGATTGCAAATGGAGGAGATGACCTTCTAAACCGTATTTTGTAAAAGGTATATATTAAAATACCCTAAATAAGGATCACAATACAAAACGTTTTCGGATTAAGGAATCCATCATCGGTGTTTAAAAGCCAAAAATTTCATGCCTGAGCCACCAAAATGTATTGAGTAAAAACCCTTTATATAAATGATATGGTTGTTTTACATATTTATATAAAGATCATCTGATGTTAAAGATATGCCTGGATATTACCCAGGGCTTGTCAGTTGGCCATTGAAATCCAATATGTGAGGTTTTCTCCAAAAAAATTCCAACCACGTGGGAAGAGTCCTGTGTTGCCCTGGGTAATATCCAGGCATATATTTAACATCAGATGATCTTTATATAAATATGTAAAACAACCATATCATTTACATTTAAAGGGTTTTTACCCCATACATTTTGGTGGCTCAGGCATGCAATTTTTGGCTTTTAAACACTAATGATGGATTCCTTAATCCGAGAAAGTTTTGTATTGTGACCCTTATTTAGGGTATTTTAATATATACCTTTTACAAAAAACTTGGTATTTTTGTGATTTATGGTATACAGCCAGTTACAGGAAGTTTATTTTCCTCGTGGATTATATAAATAATGGTCAATATATGGGAAAAGGAATACATGCCTGAAGAATGGAAGAACGGACTCGTTATACCAGTTTTTAAAAAAGAAGACCCAACGCTTTGCAGCAATTATAGAGCAATTACGCTATTAAATACAACATATAAGATCATGGCAACAATTATAAGAAATCGGCTAACCAGATACACAGAAAAAAACCTAGGACCGTATCAACAAGGATTTAGAAAAGGGAGATCAACAATTGATGCAATCCACGTTTTAACGCAAACAATCGAAAAAAGTTACGAGCATGGCATAGAATTGCACATATTGTTTATTGATTTCCAACAGGCTTTCAACAGCATCTACAGAAAACAGCTATTAAAAGAAATGAGAAATATGAATATACATGCAAAATTAATAAGATTGACCAGAATCACAATGAAGGACTAAACAGCAAAAGTTAAAACAGTGGATGGAGAAACAAAGAAGATCAACATAGAACACGGAGTAAGACAAGGTGACAGACTATCGACAACGCTCTTTAATATAGCCTTGGAGGGAGTAATTAGAAACACAGGGCTAACAAAAAATACAATAATCCAAAGCTCTACACAAATAATAGGGTATGCAGATGACCTAGGTTTGATAGCCCGTGACAAGAGAGGTCTAGAAGATGCATTGCTAACATTGACAAAAAAGGAAAAAAGCAGGGGATTAATAATTAATCAGAAAAAAACAAAATACTTAATAAGTACGAGAAATTAAGACCAAGTAAATAGAATAAAAGAAATAAAAGACTAAGTTTTTCAACCTAATAAAAATATTTGTAAATTAAATATTTTTAAAAGATTTTTAATTGAAAAACTTTATTGGCCCATTTCCTGGTGACAACCTCCAAGGCTTCTACAATATGCAAGCCAAATGGATGCTGCAGTGAAGACTAAAGGGAAGGAATTCTACACTATGCATTCACAACCCCCGTCTGCAGTGTGGTAAAGTTCCAACGGAAAAGAAATAAAAATAAGTGATAATGTATTCCAAAGGGTTGACTGCTTTAAATACTTAGGAGTGATAGTAGATGCTCAAAACAGAAGAAGCATAGAGATAAATGAAAGAATTAAAGCAGGGAATAGGGCATTCTGGAAATACCATAAGCTACTTAAAGATAAACACCTGAGCAAGAAAACAAAGACAAAGATATATAGAGCGGCAATTAGACCAGTCATCACCTATGGAGCAGAAGCAATGTGCCTTACAAAAAAGATGAAGAAAAACTGAGAATAATAGAAAGAAAAATTATGATGAGAATATATGGCCAATCAAAACAGATCAAGGAGAAATATAAATTCTGATGAATCACGAAATAAGAAATCTAATGGAAGGAGAAGATGTAGTGAGATTCATTAAAGCACAAAGACTAAAATGGTTTGGCCACATCCAAAGAAGAGGAGCGGATGAACTATTTAGGCAGATAACAAATTGGACGCCAGTAATAAACAGACCTAGAGGAAGACCGAAAATAAGATGGGAAGATCAACTGCGAGAGGATATATCCAATATGGAAATTACAGGCTGGAGAGAAAAAATACAGAATAGGAAAGAATGGAAACAGATCACAGAGAACGCAAAAAAACACGAAAATCTATAAAGGATAATGAAGAGGACTTATGCGGACCAATCCACCGCAGGAAATGGATTAAAAGTGCTCATGAACCTGAGCGACCTATACTCTACTAGAGTGACCGGTCTATATATATTTATATGTGTTTTAACTTATGACATTCGACACATGAGGAGGCGATGTCTTATCATACCACTAAGATGAAATTATTTCCTAAATATAGTGAGAAAGTAGCACAGTGTTCAAAGAAACAAAATATGTGTAATGTACCTCTCGCTATTTACAGAGCCTCCACGTAGACATCAAATCCGTACTTATTCTCAAGGAAATTTCACCCCAAAACATCACAGAGCCTTCATTAAACAATCTCGTCTCTCTTATGTTGCGCTGTGCATACCGCTTATCTGGTCGACAAATAACTCTTATAGGTGTCGTGTCGATAAGAACTGTTTACCTTATGTGTATTTATGTTTTTAAGTTTTGTTAACTGTTATTTTTTATTGTTAATTTAGTTTTGTTTCAGTTCAACACATGTTAAAGAGGAAAACCACCTATCTTCATTGTTTCTAAAGATATCAGCGACATTCATAAAACAAAATGTTCACAAGACATAAGACTACGATACGATTCCGATGTATACTCACATTTGTACCTCGTCCTCCCTACAGGGCGTCACAAACTTAACATAAGAAAAACATTTCTTTTCTTCCACCCGGTGTAAGTATAAAAAAGAAGTTTGAATAAACCTTTGCACAACTGTGTAGATACTAAAGAAAAATCTGAAATAATAAAAAAATTAGCGCAATCCGCTAATCTGTTCACGAAAAAATCAACTATGAAAATGAGAATAATTTTCTATATTGCTAACTTTTGACGAGCAGTTTATTTTGTCATTTTCCCTGTTCTCACTTTTAATGTCCGTCCATAATTCTCAACATCATGGAGTTATCTCACTTACTTTCTACTTTTTCTCTTTAGGAATTTCAAATTTTTCGGTTCAGTATTACTTCCAAAGCTTCCTGTTCGTTCAGCCATAGGTCATCCAGACCGCAGGTACTAAGGCAGCTTGGGTAGGTCAGTATATGTTCTATGTTCTACAGAACACCTACAGACAATAAGGAGAGTTATCGATGAGTGTACCGAATACAATGAACCTCTTCATTTGTCATTTGTGGGTTACAATAAAGCATTCGATTCCATAAACTCTGGGACGTATTAGAAGGAATGAATATCTCAAGGATTTATTCCACATATAATAATAATACACCTAAAATACATATGCGACAATGCAGCTATGCAAATAAATACATTAGAAGGTCTAACAACAAACGTAATAAGAACGGAGAGAGGAGTTAGACAGGGAGACACTATCTATCCAAAATTATTTATTCTTGCATGAGAAGATGTGCCCAAGAATTTAAATTGGGAAAAACGCGGAATTAAAATTGATGGCAGATTTTTAAGTCATCTAAGATTTGCTGATAAGATAATACTGATAAGCAACAATACAGAGGAACTACTGGTTAAAGGAGCTTAAACAAGAATCTAAGAAAATTGGTTTAAAAATGAATTTAAATAAAACAAAAGCGATGATAAATTAAAATATTATCATAATCGACTTAGATGGAAATGAAACCGAAAGTGTCGAAGAGTATATATATACCTACATCACACCATCAAACTAGACAAACAGAATCAAACGGTAGAGATAACTAGAAGAATCTGAATGACTTGGGCAGCAGTAGAAAGACTCAGTGATGTGTTGAAAAACAATAAGATACGAATAAATCTAAAGATGAAGGTATTCAGCAGTTGTATTTTACCAGTTATGACCTATGGAATGGAGACCATGACACTGACAGAGTTATCAGCCAATAGATGGAGAACGACACAGAGGGCGATCGAACGAAGCAGAACGAACGTGGTAGATGTAATCGGAAGAATTGCGCAAATGAAATGGAACGAGGTGGAACACGTGGTGGAACACGTGGCACGGCAAAACAACAGAAGGTGGATGAGAAACATTGTACATGGGAGACCACGAGAGCACAGTCGTATTACAGGAAGACCACAAAAACGATAGGATAGCTAGAAGACATAAAAGCAAAAATGGGGAGAAACTGGTACCAAATACTAAATAGCACAAAACAAAGAAGAAAGGAGAACTCATGGGAAGGCCTTTGTGCAGGAGTGAATTTAAACAGGCTGAAGAAGAAAAAGCAGAAGAAGAAGAAGAAGAAGAAGAAGAAGAAGAAGAAGAAGAAGAAGAAGAAGAAGAAGAAGAAGAAGAAGAAGAAGAAGAAGAAGAAGAAGAAGAAGAAGAAGAAGAAGAAGAAGAAATCATATCCAATCGAGACAAATTCTTCTCACCTTCTTGTGTGTAAACAATTTTTTATCTGTTTATCTATAAAGTATGTAATGTTAAAGTGCATTAGAATTGTAGCAAATTATGTATAATCACAATTGCGATATGCATTATATCCGACGCCCCTGTAAAAATAGAGCACATACATATCATTAGCGTGTCCTAGATACTACGTATAGTAGACGCAATTAGGAAATCCATTTTAAGTAGAAATCGATCAGATAAAATCTAAAAGTGTATTGTTGTAGTTTTTTTCGGTCTTATTGTTACCCTTTTGGTAAAAAAGCCAACGAAACTGGAACGTAGTTTTTGATTGTTTCAAACACCTGCAATTTTTGAATTAATTATCCAATGAGTGTGAAGGTGAAAAAAGTAGGCAGGTTTAAAGAGCGCAATAATTATTGTTATTAAAATTTTAAAATTGATACTACCACAACACTTAATTAAATAAAATAACATTATTAAACAGCTTGGACAAAAAAAATAACTAACCCTGATATTCTCTTCGAATCTATTTGACAAAAAAATAATTTCTTGTTTTACTATTTGTTAGGCGGCATGACACTTTGACACAGACTAAGAGCCGTCATAGGTGGCTAATCATTTTAGGCACGATAAGAGTCTATAACTTAAATAGTAGAACCTAAAAGAAAAACGTATCAACGCTGTGTCGTCACTTTTTAGTGGCACATGCGTGGACAGTGGCGCATCAAACTCTCTACTTATGAACGGCATCAATAAATTAAAAGGTACCCCTCCCTCACTCCCAGATTTTTTTTTCATTTTTATTAAGACGTATGTGATGAAAAAATAAGACACATCGAAATTTTAAACCACCACCCCCTTCCCCCTATCCCTACCATCAAAAACATTTTTGTTTCCATTTTTTTTAGGTGGGATGCAATCAATTTTGTCTATTAGAAGCATGTCTATTTTTTATAGACCCGAGGGTTGAATGTACAGTTACGGTCACTAAATAGTTTACACTTTAATTTTTACATTGTAATACTGCAAAAATAGCAGTGTCGTGCGGATTTGATAAATGTCAAAGTCAAAAAATTTGAAAAAGTCAATGCTTGTCAAAAATTTCAGAAATGTTGAAAAATTAAATAAAACGATATCAAACTCCTCCAAAATGATTCGAATGCATTTGAGTGATGCGCAAAAAGCAAGAGCAGTTGCCAAACTCGAAGAAGGTTGATCACTAAGGCAAGTTGCTGCAGATTTAAACGTGAGCCATATTATGTGTGTAAGGAAAATCAAACAAAGATGTGTTTATCAATATTTAATATAAAATAGATTTAAAATAAAAGGGTACTTTAAAACCAGACTTCCTTATTTTCGTTATTAATATCATAATCAAGTTTATTCAAAAAGACCTCTTTCTGTACTTTTCATTTTGTTAAATTTTGTAAAATATATTATTTATATTATTTTGATTTTTTGATTATAATCAACTTATTCTAGGTACACCACTGGTAACGTCACTATGACGTAAAAGGTGCGTTTACACGGGGTAAAAATTTAAAAAATCGGCTCCTAGATACGTAATCCTGTAAACTATTTAATGACCGCAACTGTACATAGCCACGAAAAAAAAATTTTTTTTTGAAAAAAAGCGTATATTTTTTTTTGAAAATGGCTGCAGATTTTTTTCAGATATTCCGTAAGGTTTGTCACTTTCAAAAATCCGAAAAACTGTTTTTCATGGGCTTTATGGAGATTTTCCCTATTTTATACACTTCAAGATAGATCATGTTAATGTTTTTTATATATTATCTGCAAATTGAAGTAACTGAGTCCTTTAGAATATTCACAAATGGGAGAAACACGTTTAAAATACATTTTATCTATTCTATCTCATATTATTAGTTTTTAGATTACGAAAACTGTCATTATAGATAGAAACACGTAAAGGGTTTAAAGTGTGCGTGAAGCGACAATGTATTTTAAATGGGATTTACTTTTTCGCACTGTTCGCACTCTTTTTTAGCACCCTTTCATATATCTTGTAATCAAATATCCTTAGCTTTTGAGTTGTCATTGTAATGAATGTGAGCAATAAATTACAACAAAAGCTTTGCCAATCTTGTGGTCTGAATAAAAGAAGTTTTAGTTTTTAAATGTCAAAGTTCTAAAAATTGTAGATTAGAAATGTATTCCAGTAACTAAGAGTTGCAGTTTTTCTGCAATAAATTACTGCAACAATTTAACTCTAAATATAAATATAAACAATTAAAATAATCGTTTTTTACAGAATATCGTTTAATTTTGTCAGTATATCTTGTAATAGAATTGATAATAAATTACTTATTACTTGTAGTGTTTTTACTTGTTTATCGTACATAAAATATTGTATGAAGCTGTGCGTGAAGTAGTTTTTGCGCACTTACGCGACGTATAGCACTAGCCCCGCTCGTGCTCTAAACATCGCGTGTGTGCTCAAAAATCATACTTCACAAACTGTTTCATAAATAACTATTTTAAACTAACCAGTACTTTTAAAACTCTAATACAAGACAATATTATCTACGTTCATTATTTTTGCTATATTGCCTATATATTATTATGTATCACTTTATCAATCAAAGAGAGAGTAAAAATTTTAATTTTTTAATTACAACGCGGGCACATGAATTTGATACACCCTGTATATTGATTTGTAACTATTTAGTAGAAGGTAGCTTTTACGCAATGGGTTTATCCTTAATGAGTTTTTCCCTGAAGACTTAAAGACATTTGTAAATAAAGTGAAGTAAAAATACAATTTATTTAGGATTATAATTTAAAAAGATTGTTTGTTACGTGAAAGGTAAAATCCACAGGTAGCTGTAATTATTAGTTTTTAGAAAAATAAAGGTAGAGAGATTTGGAATTTTAAGTCTGTTGGTTTAAGCACAAGAATATTTGTATAGTTTCCGAAAAGTGATTAGTTTGAGTAGAAGTATTGTTTGAAATAATGCCTGGGTTTTTCGAATGAAAAAGAGAAATGTGGAAAGAGAACTGTTTCTGATTGGCTTGGCAATTTGGAAGGGGGAAAGAGAAGTTTGAATGTTGAGACAGTTTGGAAAAGAAAGATTATTGTGTGGCCGGCATCCGAGAAGGGCAGTCGAAAAGTTTTCGCGGATAGTTCAGAAGCAAGTACTAGTGGTTGTTTGTTAGTGGAGAGTAGCTGAAAAGTGGAACGAGAGACAAATCAAATCGAGAAGAAATACCTCTTTGATTCTGTAAAGTCCAAGAAAGTAAGTTACAAGAATTATCGTTATTAAAATTATTTGTGACACCAAGTAAAAAAGATACTTGGGTCTCAGGAGATTATTGTTGAGAGAAAGAGAGGAGAGAGCTTTGGAGTTTATTGAACGAGTACTGGGCAAAAGAGGCCTGGCTTGTGTTTTGGAGAAATAGTTGCTGGTATGCTGCTGGATTGATGCTGAGAACGGAGAGGGCTTTGATTGGTAGCCTAACATCAAAAAGGTCAGTCAATAACATATGTGATAGATGTTCTTTATAATCAGAAGTTAAAATTTTTGCGTAAAAGCATATGAATTAAGATTCCAACATTTCAAAAACGTAATAGGAAGTATAAGTAGTTTTGCAAATACCTAAATTTGTTTGTTTATTTTAATTTATTAATGGTATCAGGAACAAAGCGATAAATATTTGTTTGAATTAGATTAATTATATGGTAAAAGTTTCATTTGGACAATTATGCCCACAGGATTTAATTGAAAGATTTTCAGAGCATTGCTTTTGATAATAAAGGTATTTGTATGTGCTTAGTTATGGTTGTTCTATTTATTTCCTTTTCCTATTTTATCCCGATAAGGATCAACTAAGAGATACTGAAGCCACGAAAAAGGATAAGTATAACCTAAGATAATTTAGTTATTTTTTTATGACAAAAAGGCACCCTGAGATTTTTTATTAATTTATTTTTTATGATTTGCGTCAATTCAATAATTAATTAAATAAATACTAATTAATATAAAAGTAAGAGAAATCAGATCATAACAATATGTATGTTAACATACCTGCATTTTTTAATAAAAATCTTTGCCTGTATAGGCACCTTTATCTTCAATGTTTGTTGCCTATAAATCTGAACCCTGGTGATAAAAAATAGTGTACCTATAATGATTATTCACTACTAAAATAACTGCATAAGATATATCATTTTAATTTAGATGTAAAATAAAAAATGGGTTTATTTTATAACAGTCATGGACAAAAACATATATATGTATTTATAAAAAAAACCGTTTCGATTAATAATTTACACGGTATTATTTTGCAAATAAATTGCGTAAAGGGTTTAAAATTGTCCTTCATGTAACTCGAAGCGCATACACAAAGACAGAATTACAAGATGCAAGATAACAAAATTAAATAATAATTGCTTTCATATTGAATTCAATAACCTTAAGAATGAATGAAAGCAAATAGCTACGGCCGGCATGCCCTACATAGGTGTAGGTGTAGGTGCAAGCATACCAATCTTGCCATGCTCTCGCATTCGTTCGTTGGCATCTTAAGTTAAGCTGCTTTATAAAACAAAAACAAAATATGGATTAGGAAACGACTAATAATTATATCTTTATATTTTTCTTTTTCAACTGTACCTAATTGTGTGTGTTTTCAACATTAATATCACACGAGAGTAAGAATCTTCTTCTTCTTGTAGTGCCTATCCGTTTCGGATGTTGGCGACCATCATGGCAATCTGTACTTTGCACACTGCTGCTCTGAAAAGATTTGTAGTGGTTGTGTTGAACCACGTACGTAGATTTTTCAGCCACGAAATCCTTCGCCTTCCTGGTCCTCGCTTTCCCTCTACTTTTCCCTGTAAGACCAGTTGCAGCAGTTCATATCTTTCACTGTTCCTCATGATGTGACCGAGGTATTCGATTTTGGCTGTTTTTATTTTGATTAACAGCTCTTTTTCTTTTTGCATTCTCAGCAAAACACCCTCATTAGTAATGTGGTCGGTATAAGATATCTTCAGGATTCGACTATAAAGCCACATCTCAAAATCTCAAAAGCCTCAATTTTCTTGCAGGTGGCTTCTGTGAGAATCCACGACTCAACTCCGTACAACAGTATAGGAAAGATATAACATCGTAGTAATCTGACTTTTATGGGTATCGGCAAATCATGGCATTTGAACAACTTTGCCATTTTTTGAAATGCAGATCTTGCTTTCTCTATCCTACATTTGATTTCTATACAATGGTCCCAATTTTCGTTGACGTTCGTACCAAGGTAGGTATATGTTTTTACTCTTTCTATTTGTTGACCATTCACACTGATTCGTTCAAATTGCTATTTGTTCTTAGATATAATCATATATTTTGTTTTCTTAGTGTTTAGTGAAAGTCCGTATCTCTGACTGACTTCTGAGATTCTGTTCATTAACTCCTGTAGGGCTTCAGAACTGTCAGCGAATAACACAGTGTCATCTGCGTATATTATGTTATTGATACATTCTCCGTTAATTCGAATTCCGGCTTCAACATCATCCACTGCTTCTTGAAAGATTTCCTCAGAGTAGATGTTAAACAGCAGTGGGGATAGTATACATCCCTGACGGACCTCACGTTTGATTTTGATATCGTCGGATTCTCCTGCCTCTGTCCGGATAGAGTATGTTTGATTCCAGTACAGATTGCTGATAATCCTTAAATTACAGGTGTTAATTCCAATATTGGTTAATGTCTCCATCAGCTTGTCGTGCTTTACTGTATCGAACGCTTTATGGTAATCAATGAAACATGCATAAATATCGCAACTTACGTCTCTACATCGTTGAAATAGCACTTGTATACTAAATAGAGCCTCTCTTGTACCCACTGCATTTCGAAAACCAAACTGTGTTCGGATGATTTTTTCTTCGCACAGTCTATATATCCTTTGATGTATAATTTTTAGAAATAGTTTTAAAATATGGCTCATTAAGCTGATGGTTCGGAAATCACTGCAGGATACGGACTTTGTTTTCTTTGGTAAAGCAACAAACGTCGACTTCAACCATGTTTTTGGTATTACATACTCCGCTTAAATATAAATGTCGTTAAATATTTTGGTTAGGCGTTGGGTACCGTCGGTGTTAAATAGTTTTATTAGAGTAAGAATAAATTGACAATAATGCGACAGTTTTTCGAAAACTTGTTGCCTAGCGTGTTTATTGGGTTGAATTTATTTGTCTATCTGTGGTTTAAGTTTCATGTCAACTAATATATTTTAATGTTTCAACAACTTTTTTTTCTTTAATTTTAGACCTCGTTAGGGGGGAAATTTCCCGTTTTTCCCACCCCGTCTATCAGCCACTGCCATTAAGTAAATGACGAATCCACCATTTATTAAACATTTTTTTCAGTCCAATATGGCAACAATACGATTAGATCATTGGTTCTCAAGCCAATTCGGAGCAGGGGGGGGCTAGACAGGGATACATTTTATCACCTGATTCAATTAATATTTATGGTGAACAATGTGAAATGTGAACATATGTCATAAGAATGGTTTTAAAATATTTGTAGGTAGAATAAGGGTGGCTGGTAAAAAAATCTCCAATTTAAGATTTGCTGATGACACTACACTTATAGCAGCAAATGAACAATGCTAAATATAAAAATAATGATTATAGACAGATTAAACACGATTCAGCTGAGTAACCACTTGCAGGAATACCAGATATTAGACAGATTTAACTATCTCGGATATAGTATCACTAACGATGGCAACTGCGTAGGTAACATAATTTCGGAGACGTATTGGTATGGGAAAAGTACGACGAGCCTCCTAACTTAAGTTTGGAAGGATAGATCTACCTGTCAAAAAATAAATATTAGATTGGTAAATGCACTTGTATTCTTAATATTTCTATACGGGCCAGAAACCTTTACTCTTCGTGCACAAAACTCCAAAAAATTGATGCCTTTGAGATGTGGTGTTGGAGAAGAATGCTGCGCACACCTTGGACAGCTCATCGGACAAGCGTCTCCATTCTTGACCATCTTGATATTAAAAAAAGGCTATCCACAACATCTACAGCTATTTCTATACTTCTTTTGTCACGGGGTTCTCAGAGGTGACGATCATTTAAATAGATTATTTCTGTCTCAAAACGTTCCAGGAAGAAGACCAAAAGGACGGTGACGGTCATTAATCAGATGGTCTGTCCGAATTTAGAATTTAGCAGGCTACTCGTTCTGCGAAACACTAAGAGCAGTTAAAGGTAGGGTAGAGACCAATGGAGGGGAAACGACAAGAGAGAGAAAGAGTAAACCAGTTTATTCTAACTAAAAGTATATTCAAAAGACTAAGTTAATTGAAAATGGTTATTCATTTTTAAAAGTATATTCGTTGTACTAATTTGTAGGAAACTGAAAGACCTCATGTTTTAACGCCAAAACAATATTAATAGACTAGTACAATTTGGACAAAACAAAAAGAAGAAATTGTCCGAAAAATTCCCAGACATACCTGAAAAGAGTTCCAATTCACCCCTCAAAAGGGAAGATGACTTCCAATTTCCTTTCAAACTCATGCGTTAGACACATTTTTATCACAATTATTGTAACCAAATTTTATGAAACCGGTTTGGAACCCCCATGTTTTTACTGCCCCAAGACTCGAACATTTGATTTCTGAGTCTTGAAGCAATGAGAGCTTTTAATCAGTATAACAAATGCTACATCTCTCTGCAAAGTTTCAGCAAATTTAACTGAAACCACTTTTGCATAAGAAAAGTATCGGGTCCTTTTTTAGAAAAATTGGGGACGTGGATCGAAATATTTATAATCCTGGAGAAAATGAGATAAACTTCGACAAAACTGTGTTTCATTAAGTATCGTGGTCCGCTCTCAGTTTTGTAGAATGGATTTCCGTGTTATGAAATGGGTCTAATGCTCTGTTCAAATTATTCCAGTTTAGTAATCCAGCTGGTAATCCAGTCCAGTGCTGGACTGGATTATATCGACTACACTATTATTCTAGTCATTTAAAAGCTATAAAAACGAGTCCAGTGATTCAAAAGATCAACTGTTCAAAACGTATTCGCTAATCAACGTGTGATCATGCACTTGATTGGCAGGTCACACTAGATTAAGAGTTCAAACTATTCCAGTGGCGCTGGAATGAGCGAGCTGGAATGAAAAATAGACCGCCATTCCAGTCAACTGGACTATATTGATCACTAAAAATAACGTGAAACTAGCATATTATTAACAATTAGAATTTAAGTTTAAGGGAAACGGAGCAAAATGCAACAATGTGATCAATGTGTTTTAAATGTATTCATTTTTTTCCAATCCTGAGAAAACTAATAATTATTTTCGAAAAATTTAAACGCAGAATGAAAGACTACTTTATTACCGAGGGCCGAAAGACCCTTAGAAAACTTCTTTTGAATGAAATATTTGCAATTAAAAATCAGATTAACTTTTCCCTTTTATTTTTACCCCTGTAACTTATTAAAATAAACATTATAGAAGTCTTCAGGGACTTTTGGACCTCGGTAATAATGTAATCTTTCATTCTGCTTTTAAAATTTTCAAAAATATTTATTAGTTTTCTCAGGATTCGAAAAAAATGAACACATTTAAAATACATTGAAAATTTTGACATGCGTCAAAATTTTGCATTTTGTTCCGTTTCCCTTAAGAGCCTACAGTAGCGATTCATCAAAACGGAAAACGCATTCCAAGATTGCGGCTTTAATTTTGAATACTTTTTCGAGATATTTGGCACACATATTCTAGGTCTGGATCCCGCATATGAAAAAAAAGTTGATTAATAGCAAGCTGAAATTAAAGCTGTTAATAGCTTAAGGGTGTCTAGTCAGACAAACTTTCATGTATGGGAACACTGGAACAGGGAAAGTTTTAATTGTGGAACAATTTAAAAATTTGGAACGTAAGACCATGAAAACGTCCCATGTATTTTGTCGGACAGAACTTCCAATTGATTTGTTACCCTTTCATTAAACTCTCATGCACCAATCAGACTGCTATTTGTCACCTGTCATTTGACATGTTTTACGTGTTCCACTCATTAAAATGCCGAGTTGGTGATAAATAGGAGTCTGATTTTTGCAGGACAGTTTAATGAAAGGGTAACAAATTAATTGGAAGTTCTGTCCGACAAAATACATGGGACGTCTTCATAGTCTGACGTTCCAAATTTTTAACCTGTTTCACAATTAAAACTTCCCCTGTTCCAGTGTTCCCATACATCAAAATTTGTCCGACTAGACACCCTTAAGCTATTAAAAAATTTTCAGCTTACTATTAATCAACTTTTTTTTCATACGCGGGATCCAGACCTACTCGTAATATAGTAAAGAAGGGCGGTACAGAGCACAATTTGACAAATATGTTAGTATGTGGAAATTACTCTATAATTAAATACAATATTAGAAAAAGGATGTGTGTCTACTTTGTACGCACGTAAGAAGTTATACTTATATGATTTCAACGAAGTAAAATACTTTACACAATTTATTTTTATTTTATTAAACTAATTTTAATACTTACCACTTTACAAAAATAAAAAAAAAATGTTATATAATATAAATGTAATATAAAAATGTTTTAATAATACGTATTATCTTACTCCCGAGGAAGACAAATCCAAAGACATAAAAATTAAAATAAATATATTTACTAAAAACACTAATATACTTTTTCCACACTTTTTTTGGACTGATACATACATAACTTAAAATATTTAGCAACGAATAACATACTGTCTCTGTGCGCATGCGCGCAGAATATTAAAAATTCACTCCCTATCGCGCCTAAAGAAATATAACTTCAAAAAACAAGCCCGTACCGCCATTAAGAAGAACAAAAAAATACACTTTCTTCAAATAAACTTTCTTATCCCATGCATAGATTTTGTGTCAGATTGGAACTACTAAAATTTTTTATTAGATTTATTATAACAAGAAATCGAATATAATATGTTCTAATAGGTATAATATTATTATAACTAATAACTGATTAGGCAACATAGAGAAATAGTCACTGTAATTTTGACAAACCTGCGTCAGACTTTTAAGTGTAATAGCCATAGACATATTAAGGGTAGACAAGGCATACTGAGCAAAAAAGCGTAACGTGCAAGCAGTCGATCGGTGGTCTATATATCTATTTTAACCAAGCGATCCCGAGCATGTGACACACACAGATGGCTAGATCACACAATCCTTAATATTGGCGTTACACCTCGATGCACAGTGCGGCTTATACCTTTCCTAATCTATTAGTTATTATATCTATGGTAATAGCACGATTATTTTATCTGTTCTGTTATCTGTATCGATATTTGTTCAGTGCAGTAGAGTATTATTTTAACAATTCGTTAGTGTTGATCCATAGGAAGGTAGTGTTTATTTATAATTAAATTATTATATTTTGTGTAATAGAACTTAAAGAAGTTGTTGGACTATTTGAAAAAATAGAATATTATTAATTGTGAGTTTTATAGTTTAGTATATTTACGTAAAAATATTTCGAATTCTAATGCGAGTATATAAAGTTTTAGGAGGACTTTTTATTCTAGAAATATCATCAATAGTTTAGAATTTAAATTTTTCTTACGCTTTTAATAAAATTTTCACATATTTTGGTTTATTTTTATAAATATTTATTTACTAATAATAAAATTGCTTTCTATTACTTCCATTTAGCGCGCCTATGAGTATATTGTCACAATAATTATTGACCTCAGATAATGTCAAATATTGCCACTGTTGCCAAAGTTTCGAAAGAACTTTCGAAAAAAGGTATGATACTATCTTCCGAAGTTATTTTGATGACGCTAATGTGGCCTCTTAAATAAAATTTCATTTTTTTGTTAATTATTAATAATGTGAATAAAACAATAATTATGACAAGATTCAATTCGCGCTTAGTTTATACTACAAATTAATTCTGCCAACGCAAATAAAAAAACAGTTACGTCGTTTTTTTGTTAAATATGTAGCAAAAAGTATGCAGCGGCGAATTATTCAAGGTATTAACGGATAAACAAGTTTTGGCATAGCAAAACGTCGGATCAAATTTAACCGGAATTAATAGCAATTTTTTTATGGTCCATAGAAAACAATCGTTGAAATCATTAAATTGAGCAACAAAAAATTGTTTACCAATAATAAATACACTAAGAAATAATTTTATTTGATTTAATAGAACGGATAAACTTTTTTATCGATTTTAAAGTTTGTTATATTATGTATACAGAGTGGTCAGAAACTCTACAGACAAACGAAGACAGGAGGTCTTCTAGTCCGAGAATGCTTCCTAAGGGAGCTAGAGCTCTTTGAAGATGGCGTCTTGTAATAAGATTTGCTTAAATAACTCCAGAACGCATTTATTTAGAACAATGAAAATTGGTACGCATATTGATCTTCCAGAGATAAATCGATTACATTTATTGTGAACTTCTAGTACCGGTCATAGGCGTCCGTTTTGGGTAGGGCATCGGTTATTGTATCGCATAACTTTTATGTCTTTAACTTTCAAGCATTTTTGACACTGGATTTTTAAATCATGAGGTATGCTAGTAGTAAAAGGTACTCTTGCTTTAAGTCGGTAGAGCACACCGTTTTCTAGAAAAATCGATTGAAAATTTTTCGTTTATTGAATTTCCAAAAGAAATTTCAAAAAAACCATTTAGAAAAACGAAAACTGGTATACGTTTATTTATATTCCAGAGATGAATCGATTTCATTAATTGCGAATTTCTAATACTGGTCATATGCGTCCGTTTTGGGTAGGTCAAGGGTTATTTTATCGCATACCTTTTTTGTCTTAAATTTTTAAGAATTTTTGACTTTAGATTACAGTGGAACCTCCATTATCCATCAGGGCACCGGACCAAGAGTATGACGGATAATCGAAAAGACAGTTAAAAGAACATCGACAAAACTTAATTGATCAAACGACTAACTAATTTACCTATATTACACGTGTATAATGTACAAGAATAAAAAAACCTCTAAACGCCGTAAAAATGATTGGCGTCCACAATATGTCTGCTACAAAAGAGCTGATATGAATATTACGTGGCGCAAAAATATATTTTCATTTTGATGGAAAATAAAATTACAGTTTCATTTTGAAAGATTTTTTCATAGTATTTCAAATAAAAGTCAAAGTATTATTTGAAGTGTTTTTGCGTTTTTTCTAAAAATCTAAAAATCAGTAGTTTAAAAGTTATTTAAGGTGGATAGTTTTATCTGAAGGGCACTGTAAATCGTTTTTTATAAATTAATATATTATACGTGTAAAATGTATTTGTAGCAAAATTAGTATTTACTATTAAAGGTTCTAATAACTATTAACTTACACTAGACTATTATATAAACTAACATTTTTCTTAGTGTTGCTATAGCGGTTTGTTATTTCCTAATAAAAAATTGCCGATCCAAGGTTGAACTGATCACATACCAAGACAATTACTTTATAATGTTATGTATTGTAACATAAATATAAGAATATAATTATGTTAAATAATATGCTTTTTAAGTTTAATAAGTGATATTGCCAATAACTGTATTAATTGGATGACTTAATTGTACTATGGTTTTTCTAAATTAGTTGGTAGTTTACGTTCGCTTTGGTTTATTTTCATTTGGTTAAAGTAAATGTGACAGATTCTTCTTCTTCTTCTTCAATCTGTCGAGACTCATTAGTCTTTGGCACTTTGTCTTACGGCCTTTGTACCACACGTTGTTTTTCCTTAAACTCTAATGCTTTGAAAGTAAATTATCAATCGAAGTAGCACAGAAAACGATAATAAATATCGTTCCCGTATAAACTGGGAGATATTAACAGAAGTTCAACCACGATTTTCTAAGTCCTGTCCTTTGCAATACTCGAAGGTTAGAGAAGGTATTTACAATTTGTGGAAAAATCCACGGGTTTCCTGTGACATTTTCCTGTGAAAATTAGATTTTCCATGAAAAAAAAATTGGGAGTTGCGATGAATTTTTAAGTCCTGCCATATCCATAGAATAACAGGACACTATCTATTTTATGAAGAAAATTTTTTGGGCAGGACGGTTGCAAAAGGACTAAGGGAGTATACAGATATACAAACATGTAATGAAAATAATGGTAGGGGAGCCCAAGCGGGGATTTTTGCAGTTACTCGAGCGCGTCAGATTAGCATATGGGGAGAAACCTGATACCCTGCAGATGTACATCTACCATATATTGGCTCTTAACACAGGGGAGTTCGTTAAGGGGGGCCCGAAAAATAAAATATATCCTTAAATAAACTCGAAATTGTCAGATTAAGATAAGGTAAGTTAAGTACATGCAAAAGAGTGTATATTTCAAAAATCTGACGATTTGAGCCGGGCGTAAGGAAATGGGTGAGTCCCAAAGTTTCACAAGAAAAAAGCGAATATTTCGCGAAATAAATGACAGATCGAAAAACTAAAAAATATGTGCCCAATATTTTTTAAAAATCTATCGAATGATACCAAACACGACTTCCCACGGAAAGGGGTGGGGGGTAAATTTAATATTTTAAATACGAATCCCGCGATATTTCGCGAAATGAACATCCGATCGAAAAACTGTAAAATACACTTATTCAATAGTTTTGAAAAATCTATCGAATGGCACCAAACACGACCCCCCATGGATGTGGGGTGGGGGGTTACTTTAAAATCTTAAATAGGAGCCCTCAATTTTTATTGCAGATTTGGATTCCTTACGTAAAAATAAGTAACTTTTATTCGAAACATTTTTTCGAATTACGGATAGATGGCGGTATAATCGGAAAAAACGATTGTTGGAAATGGAAAATTAAATTAAAAAATGGCAAGCGCCCACTAAAATGGAAAACTTTACCTAACTTTTTTTGGTTTTAGGACCTACTCTTCACAACCCAGTAGGTCCCCAAAGCGCTCGAGTGACTGCACATTTAGCATACTTTGCTCCCCTACCATAATGAAATTTTCATAATTTTCTAAGTCCTGCCAACTTAATAAATTAATCATATTTATTTCAAAAGGACCAAAAAAAATGTTGGCATGACGTCACCTAATGTTTAACTGCACTTGTTTCTTGGAAAATTCTGTATAAAATTTTCACTCTGGTTCCATGATTTTCTAAGTCATAAAATAAATTTTGTTATAAAATAAATAATTTCAGTAGACATTATTCAAAATGGCAGGATGTTTAGTTACACCTTTTTTACTATATATAGTTAAAAAATTTGTAAGAAAATTCGTGGAAAATTACACGATTTTCTAAGTCATGCGATTTCGCACATATCTCAAGAAGGTTAATATAAATCTATTTTCAAAGAGGCAGGATGGTTGTATAGTTATTTCGTATAAAAAAATTAAATTGTGTCTGTAAAATTATTTCAGGGTGTTATACAAACATATTCATATCACCACAATTTTCTGAGTCATACCATGTCGAGTATGCTTAAAAAACACTAATCTAAAACCGTTTACAACTTGGCAGGATAACCGCAAAGATGAATAATACAAAAAATTAATTTGTATATCATAAAAACAATCGTATCCTATTAAATATTATTTTCCTGAATAACGTCTCGGAATTTTTACACACTTTTCAAATCTAATAGCAAACTGTAACATCTTTATTTTAAGAGATTAGATCATATTTTTATCTAAGTAAACGCAATAAAAGTAAATAAACAATTTTTACAATTTATTGGTTATAGTAGGGAATTTACCTACCCATTATATTATACAGGGTGTCCAGAAGCTCTCATAACAAACGAAAACCGGAGATTCCTCAGATAATTTTAAGAAAATTTAACTCAATTCACCTACTTCAAAAATGCTTCTGTGGAAAGCTAAAGCTCTTTTAAGATGGCGTCTTGTAATTCATCATCGTCATAATTCAACCCGGATCTATACAATGCTGGATATCGGTCTCCCTCAGTCTCTCCGCGGATAAGTAAATAGAGGATACAGGCATAGAGCGCTTCACGCTGGCCTAGTTTTGAAATCGATTAGGGCACCACATTGGAATCTTATTACCCAGGATTCCCATGTGAAGAGCATTTGGCTGATAGTTGTGCCCCTATCGCGCATCAGCGTGCTATAGGGGGGAAAGGGATGGTCTGGAGCATTGGAGCGAGGTGGAGTGACTCCTGTTTTTACTCGGGTTAATACACCTCGCTGCTCGCTCCAATGAATTGTTACACCCGAATGTGCTTTTCGATAGGGTGGATATTTCTCACAGGCTGGGTTGAATCAAATTGCTTGCTTGCTTGCGAAATAATTGTAAAGAATGGTTCTTTTTGATGATAATAAAGATTTTCAAATAAAATTCATTTTTTTTTCTCATTGTTTTTTCTTTTTGAAAAAAGTACCGCTAAATGAATCACCCGTTATTATGCGTATTTTATATGTACGAGAGCAAAATGTACATTTTTAGACTACAACAGCAAATGTTTAAACGATAAGATCAAGTAGCCTTTATTTAATTAAAGTGTCACTTTTAATAAAAAATTATGGTTACTCAGCTCATGCTTGTTTGCAGATCTGACATCGTATTCGTTACTGGCATAATTTATATCTCCTCTAGAATATAGAATTAATAAATTGCATAGTTGCTTCTACCATTAATCATCCTGGAACATGATATATGGCGTATAAATTTTAGAAAATATAATCAAAGTACCTCCCCAGCCTAACTTACGATGTGCTGAAGGTGTTGAGCACTTTTATCTTATCGTCAAACAGACTTGTATTTTATAAAAAAAAGTCAGCACCATACTTTAAATTTACTGTATTCCTAATTAGAAAACAATATTTTAAGATGAAACAATAGTTATTTATGAAACAGTTCGGGGCTAACTATAAAAAGGCGAATCAAATGAAGACATTAGCGGTCAGGAGTCTTTAGATTAAGAAAATAGTGAAGATGAGAATGTCTGTTTAGTCAACGATTCTATACCTGATAAATATACAGGGTGTAACAAAAATACAGGTCATAAATTTAATCGCGTATTCTGGGACCAAAAATAGTCCGATTGAACCTAACTTACCTTAGTACAAATGTGCACGGAAAAAAAGTTACAGCCCTTTGAAGTTACAAAATGAAAATCGATTTTTTCCAATATATCGAAAACTATTAGAGATCTTTTATTAAAAATGGATATGTGGTATTGTTATGGCAGTATTATTTAAAAAAAAATAATGAAATTTGGACACCCCATAAAAATTTTATGGGGGTTTGTTTCCTTTAAACCCCTCCAAACTTTTGCGTACGTTTCAATTTAATTATTATTGTAGCGCCATTAGTTAAACACCAGTTTTTAAAAACTTTTTTGTCTCTTAGTACTTTTTCCAAAAGTCAGTTTTTATCGAGATATTTGAATATTTGTCAAATCCACCACATATTTGTATATATGGTAAAGTACGATTATGGAGATTTGGTAATAATTGAAAATTTATTTATGCTTTACATTTTTAGGTATATTTTGGGCCATATTAAAAAAGAAGCCACATCTCGATAAAAGATGCTTTATCAAAAAAATACAAACAGGCAAAAAACTTTTAAAAACACTGTGTTTAACTAATGGTACCACAGTAATAGTTTAATTGGAACGTATACAAACATTTGGGGGGTTTAAAGGAACAAAACCCTCATAAAATTTTTATGTAAACATATTAAAAAAGAAGCCGCAACTCGATAAAAACTGCCTCATCGAAAAAATACTAAGAGGCAAAAAGTTTTAAAAATATTTAATGTAACTAATGGCACCAGAATAATAATTTATTTGAAACGGACACAAAAGTTTGGGGGGGTTTAAGGGAACAAAACCCCCATAAAATTTTTATGGGGTGCACAAATTTCACTATAATTTTTCTTTAAGATATTCTTGACATAAGAATGCCACATGTCCATTTTCAACAAAAAATCTCTAATAGTTTTTGACATATTCGAAAAAATCGATTTTCATTTTGTAACTTCAAAGGGCTGTAACTTTTTTTGTGTGCATATTTGTACTAAGGTAAGTTAGGTTCATTCGAACTATTTTTTGGTCCCAGAATATGTGGTTTAATTTATAACCTGTATTTTTGTTACACCCTGTATATTACAAAGGAGTACATAAAGGAGATAGAAAATAATAAGGACGTTATGGACATAGAACATACCGAGAAACCTACAGAAAATCGTCCCGGATTTTCTGGTGGTAATGATATTAAGTAGTACTCACTCACAGCCATTAGTGACGAAGGCAACAAGAACATGTTAAAAAATATTGTTTTGAAATTTTGGATATAATTGTCAACAATACAAATAATAAGAAAATAGAATTACGCAAATCAAAATATTCTTTGGAACAGCGATATTTACTACAAATAAATAAGACAGAACTTATGGCTTTGTTTGGATTTCTTTATTTTAGTATGTGTGGTTAATCTTACTGTATCTGTAATTGTTTTATTCAGCGTTCGTTTTGAAGTTTTTATGTATAAAAAAAAACGTTTGTTTCCTATTTTATGATTTATTGTTGATCACAGTTTTAATTTGCTACATCTCGTACAAAGTTTACGAGACATATAATAGATTATTCAAAAACTCAATTTAAACAGAAATTTTTTCAAAGTATTTGAAGCTATTTTAAGATTCGATCACCTACAACCCCGCGTTCTGGTTGATGTCTCAGTTATGTTACACCAGGTAGTCGTAACGGTTAAAAACTCTCCCAATTATTCGAATAATCAAGTCCATTATTCGGATATTAATGTTCTTCGGTGATTGTTACCTTTTATTCTCTTCCTTAAATCAAGTTGCAATCAACAAAAATTAAGCCTTTCAAAACAAAGACAAAAGACTTAATTAACTACATTTTGTTAAATCATGATATAAATCTGCATGTCCCAATAAAAATATACATATTTAAAGTAATAAAATAAGTCGTAAACGAGGAGATTTTAGTGATTCACTGCTCGGTAAAGTGGAGATCCAAAGAAGTTCACTTTAAATCAAATCCAGCTAATCGTAATAAAAACGAAATTCCTAAAATCTCGTCGTCACTGAACATAATGAGACTTGGACCACATAACATCAAGCTACTGCAACTGGAGGCGCCGCGCCGTCCAATTATAAAAAGTTACTTTTAAACTACATAGGCGTTACCAACAAAAGGATATAGGTTACCTATATCTGCTGATATAAATGGAAACGATGTACTTTTCGAAATATTTTAAAATTTTATCGATATTTTTATATCGACATTCAACTTTCGATATATCGAAACATAAATATATCGATACTTGAGATTCAATGTATCGTCCACACAGGATTAATATACCATATTGGCACGATATAAAATTATAATAAAATCTTTAAATATAAATTATTGTATCCTTACATTTTTGAAAGGCCATTTATGGGTACCCTAAAATGTCTTACAAAATTTCAGGAGTGTAGTATAATCTTTTAAAAATGTAGTACAATAGGGCAAGCTGTATCATAAAATTATTTCTATTTTAATACGTCTCACGTAGTAACCTTCAATCTTCTTCAGTTCTTCACCATTCTGTGAAATTTAATAATAATTGTATTCTTTTTACTAAAACTCAAGATTAATGGTGTTGGATGTTTTATTTAACATCGATTATCGGGCGTTGATCTAATTGAGTTTAATTTTTTACCTTTATTAGGTATTTGGGAACAGAGTGAATATTGTGTTAATAAAACGTGAAATAATAATGGCTCCACCCAAAAGCAATTTATATTATCTATACATTTTAAAGTAGATCTAATAAATAAATCTATTCTAAAATGTACAATATATGTCTTAATGGTCAATATGAATGAGTCAGATAAAATTAAATTATTAAAAAACATTTTTTATTAAGCAACGAAAAAAAATTGTTTAATTCATTAATGTTCAGTGATAATTCAGAAGTGAGAATCGAAACGTCAAATAAATTTAGTTTCAAACTTAAATTGTGGCTTATTCTCAACAAAAATAGTAAGTTCCATAATGTTATTTAATAACACAAGAATATATCGATATATTGCATATATGTATGAATATATCGCATATATCGATATATTTTCCGACATCGTATATCGATATCTTCATCGATGTATCATATGATACGATATATCGACTTTGTTTTTGGCATCCCCACATATTATTGTTGAAATTTTAACTTAGCAAATATTGTATATATAAATATTCCAATACAATTTGTATACATATATTATTGTGTTTCAATTTATCAATCAAAGATAGGATAAAATTTTTTATTTTTTTTTTAATATAACGCGGGCACATAAATTTGATACACCCTGTATATTGATTTGTAAATATTTATTAGAAATTAGCTTTCAACGCAAAGTGGTTTCTCCTTAATAAGTTTTTCCCTGAAAAATAACAGACATTTGTAAATAAAAGTGAAGTGAAAGTTTATAATTATAAGGATTATAATTTGAAACCGATTGTTTATTACGGAAAAAGGTAAAACCACAGGTAGATGTAATTATTAGTTTTTAGAAAAATAGAGGTAAAGAGAATTGGAATTTTAAATATGTCTTTTATTGACAGGAATAATTAGATAATTTCCGAAAAGTCATTAGTTTTGAGTAGAAATATTGTTTAAAATAATGACTGATTTTTTTCGATTGAAACAGAGTGAGGTGGAGAGAGAAACGTTTCTGATTGGCTTGGCAATTTGGAATGGGGAAAGTTTTGTTTGAATGTTGAGATAGTTTTGGAAAGAGGAATTCATTGTGTTACCGGCATTCGGGAAGAGCAGTCAAAAGTTTTCGTGAGTAGTTCAGAAGCAAGTACTAGTGATTGTATTTGATAGTGAGAGTAGCTGAAAGTGGAACGAGAGACAAATCAAATCGAGAAGAAATACCTCTTTGATTCTGTAAAGTCCAAGAGAGTAAGTTACAAGAATTATCGTTATTAAATTTATTTGTGACACCAAGTAAAAAAGATACTTGTGTCTCAGGAGATTATTGTTGAGAGAAAGAGAGGAGAGAGCTTTGGAGTTTATTGAACGAGTACTGGCAAAAACAGGCCTTGCTTGTGTTTTGGAGAAATAGTTGCTGGTATCCTGCTGGATTGTTTGCTGAGAACGGAGAGGGCTTTGATTGGTAGCCTAACATAATCAACAAGGAGGAGCTGTTTGGATCAAGAGGAGACATCATTGTGTGTGAATAATCAAAAAGGTCAGTCACCTATGTGATAGGTATCACCTATGTGATAGATTTTTTTTATAATTAGAAGTTAATTTTTTTACGTAAAAGCATATGAATTTACGATTCCAATATTTCAAAAATTTAATAGGAAGTATAAGTAATTTTGCGAATACCAATTTGTTTGTTTAGCTGGGTTTATTAATGGTATCAAGAACAAAGCGATAAATATTTGTTTGAATTAGATTAATTTATATGGTAAAAGTTTCTTTTGGACAGTTATGCCCACAGAATTTAATTGATAAATTTACAGAACATTGCTTTTGATAATAAAGGTAATTGTATGTTTTTATTTATGATTTTTCTATTTATTTCCTTATCCTATTTTATCCCGATAAGGATCTACTAAGAGATACTGAAATCACAAGAAAGGATACGTATAATCTAATTTAATTATTTTTTTTATGACAAAAAGGCACCCTGAGAATTTTTATTATTTTTTATGTATGATTTGCGTTAATTAAATAATTGATCAAGTAAATAATAATTAATATAAAAGTAATAGAAAGCAGATCATAACAATATATAAATATTCCTCCCGTTTTATACCGCTGAAGCGGCTTTGGGATTATAGCAGGGTAATCTGCTATATCTATGGCCTACGGTATACAAGGAAGGTAACAGGGCCAGAGCTACGCTTCAACCACTCATTACCCCTGGTTTTACCGAAGGTACTCATTTTATTCAAGGTGAGTCGACCTGGGGCCTATAGACATTTAAAAATGTCTAGTTGCTCTTGCCGGCGTGGGATTTGAACCCCGGACTACCAGCACTCGAGTCAAGCATACTGCCGCCTGAGCTACGCCGGCCCTCCGAAATATTTAT
Source organism: Diabrotica virgifera virgifera (assembly GCF_917563875.1). Lineage (NCBI taxonomy): Eukaryota > Metazoa > Arthropoda > Insecta > Coleoptera > Chrysomelidae > Diabrotica > Diabrotica virgifera. The sequence continues at coordinate 64,223,572 of NC_065446.1, read as the reverse complement.
AACAAATGTAAAAAATTTGATAAATTGAATGGGGGCTTTTGGAGCGATCTTGACCTGTGCAATATATAGGTACAAATAAAGCAACTAAGTGTAGAGAAGCGAATGCGGATACACCCACCCTGAGATACCTAGGCCGCTCTAAAACATTTAAAAGCGACATAAAACGTAAAAGCTTTAGATAAGTTATATCGCAAAAGAAAACATTATACTATAGTACCCTGATTATACGTGCTACGCGGGACCAGACGAGGCACGGATAATTGAAAAGCACGGATAATCCGAACATGTGTTTTTTTATATTATGTACATGCATGTATACACGTGTAACTACCATAAAAAGATAAACAGATAAAAAACAGATATCTATTTATCTTAGACGTCATCTGTGTTGCGTAGGTACTATTGCATTTAGTTCAGCGAGAGTAGTTTCTATATCCTCATAATTAATGATGTAACCTTTATCTTCTGTTTACGTCAATATTTTGTAAAAATCTGTTTTGAAAGTCTGTGCTTTTAATGCACTCCGTGCACCTCATTTGCCCCAGTAAAACTTGCACCTTTGATGGTGAACAATTTCCAAAACTTAATCCAATGAACTTCATCTGATCATATCATCATAAATTCTTTTCGGTAGAGGCATTTCATTGTCTTAAAATACCCTGATTCTTTTGTTGAGCAATTGATACAATATGGTCTACAAAAAAAAAGAACAAAGAAATTCTAATCGCCAGATCTTAGGTCTACCTCATTGCGATGAGCACCACCAGTGTCCATATCCATAAGAATCGTCTTTTGTGGCATTTTTCCTTCTTCAAGTAAAACTTTACTTATGGAATTATTATCTTTTTATGGAACCAACCTTGGAAGATGGCACTAATTATCCAGGCAGCTTGCTGGTTATTATAGATAACTAGAAGATTCTGCAGTATAATGTTTATAAAAGCGCAGGGACTTTTTGACTTTTCAATCACAGGCAGCTACAGTCTATGGTTACCAGACGCATTGGCACAGTGCAACACTTTTATCGGGTCTTTATATTTTTATACACTCGTGCACTTATCTCATTAATTGCAGCAATTATTTTTTGTAGGTAACTCTGTTTTGTCATCATTATAAATGTGAGAAAGCTGTCTGTAATTATGGTTCATAGCAAAATTCCACCCTTGCTTCTTCGTCAGACTGAGCTTTTCGCCCTGAATAATAATCTCACGAATCCCGTGTTGTTTTTTGAATTGATGTAATCAACCTCTGGATGCATTAAAAGGTTTTTTGACTTTCAACTATTCATGAATGATCTTCGCTTAGCATATATTTATTCACTGATGTATTCCCTTCAATCTTTTCTGCATAAACCACTTGGAAAGTGCTTCATCGAATTGTTGAAAAGTCGATCCTTTCATTGATTTTTATGCAGATATTAGTCCAAGTAATGAAGCTTAAAATAGGACAAAACCTCGCAATTTTTACAGAATGAATCGATTTGCTTGAAAATTTGAGAATAAGTACTAAGTAGTGTAAAGTTCAATTATCAAAATCTATACGAGGTCGAAAGGCGCTTTTACTATGGGGGTGGTTGCCACCCCATCTCGGGGGTGGAATTTTTTTATTTTATTTTGACCGCAAAAGTTGGTAAAAACATTCATTCTAAGCAAAAAAGTTCTATACATTTTTTTTATAAAATTAATTTTATAATGTTTTATAATGTTTTTAATCAGTTTTCTGCCAATAACTCAAAAAGTTTTCGTTTTATAAAAACAACTTTGCTTAACAAAAATGTACCTTTTGAAAAAATAAACAAAACTGTTTTCTTTAATTTTATTTAATACCAATAGTAATTGAGCTAGACTTTATTATATGTTAGCTCTTCTCTTTCAAATGCTAAATATTGTAGTTTCAAAGTCAAAATACGAGAAAACTATGCGTTTTTCGAGGATAACTCTTTTAAACTAATTTAAAGAATTTAAAAATATCTATCACCAGAAATAAAAAAATAGTCTCTAGCTCAAAAATTAAGTGACTTATAATAAAAAGAATGTCAGTCCCTATTTTTTTCAGCGAAAAAGTGATCGGAAACTTCCCACTACTTACTACCCTAATTAAAATTAGTCATTGACCTTATTTGATCTACTTTATTTATGTATTATTGATAGGTTCTAGAGGTTTGACCGGCTTAGAATGATTCGTTTTAAAAAAAAAATGGAGTTAAAAGCGAATACGAATTTTTGTAGTTTGGTGAAAAATGCCACTTTCTTCAGAATACAGAGATTAGGATCAGAGATACGAAATGATATTTAAATATAAAATTCTAGTCTGTTTAATTCCCAAGAACTTGCTTTGCAAGAATTTTTTCTAAGGCAAAAATTGAGCAAGCCATTGACAATTAAAAATTGTAATAACATGCAAAAACCACCTTTACCAATCCTTTAAAAGTCACCTCTTTTTGCGACTGAGGATTTTAAAAGGATTTAATTTTAACAGCCTTATAGATCTTGTAAAAAATTATATAATACTTTTTTACCAAACTTTCTAGGATAAAATATATAAAGTTACGGTTAAAAAATTAATATATTTTTTTGAAAAAAAAGGAGAAATCCAATTGGAAGCATAATAATGTAAGTTAGGGGTGTTTTTATTGATTAGCCTTATTCACTCTTCTTTATTTATGTATTATTAATAGATTCCAGAAGTTTAACTGGCTTAGAATGATTAGTTAAAAAACTGGAGTTAAAACGAATAACGAATTTTTGTAGTTTGGTAAAAAATGTCATTTTCTTAAGAATATAAAGATTAGCATCAGAGATATGAAAAAATGTTTAAATAAGAAATTGAAGGTTATTTAATTCCAAAGAACTAGGTTTGAAAAAAATTTTTCTACGGCAAAAATTGAGTAAATTGTAAATGAGTATAATATCGAAAAACATTGATTTTTTCGATATAAAACTAACACTTTCGATAGCGAATAAATTTTATTTTTTATTAGATTTTATCAAAAAAATATATAGAACATTTTTTGCTTAAAATAAATATTTTATCAACTTTTGCGGTCAACCACCCCCATGGTAAAAGCGCCCTTCGGCATAATATAGATTTTGATCCTTTGACTATCCTCTACTTATTCTCAAATTTTCAAGCAAATCGATCCATTCTGTAAAAATTGCGAGGTGAAAAGCTTCGGTTCCTGGACTATATTATGTTGTTAAAAGAGTCAACCTGAGATACGAAATTTTCTATTTTAACTTTGTTTTCTTGATTGCGTATTGCCTGCTCGTCGAAATCGTAATACGAATAGTCCGCAGCCCGGATAACCCACGTACGGATAATCGGGGTTCTACTGTAGACCCAATAGAGAAAACTAATCATGATAAACACTATTAATTGAAAATCTTTGTTATCAATAATTTTGTGGTTTTAAATTTAATACAAGGTGACAGGTTTAAAGATAGAAATCTCCAAAAACAAGACAGGACAATAAAAATTGAATGATTCCAAGATGTAATAAACGTTACTAGGTGTGGCCAGCTATAATATGACTTATAAACAAAAAACCTTGATTGTAATTACAATCGTTAACAAAATATATACGGTCTAATTATCATAAATAATTTTTATTCCGTTCTTCAACCGAATTCTTGATCGCGATCGCACCTCACCCACACCGCGCCAATGGTAAATCTTATAAAGCATCGTAGTCGACATTGAACGGCCTTGGTAATATTACCACAAACAGCTGAAAGCTCATCATAATAACGCTGTCCACAACCAACACATAAAATCAGAAGAACCATGCCATTTGCGTCAAAATAACCATAAAAGACTGGTTGAAAGGAGTGAACAAATTTGGGATTATAGCAATTCACCTTCAATTTTTTTTTAACTGCATAGTTATTAACCGCGAGTGCTGTTCGATGTATTTTAAATTGTAATTTAGAACTTTTTTCCTATAAAAAAAAAGAGAATACGTATCGGATTAAAAGAAGTTGAACAGATTGAATTTACCGGTAGTGAGTACGTGTTTATTTTTTAAACGAACTCAGAATATACGCTCCAACGTACAAAGAGTGTTTTAAATGGAAATTAGATTTTGTTGTCTGTTCATTGCCTTATTAACATTCTCAATTTTAAGAAATGAGAAGACCTCAATATCGTCGGAGAATCGACCCAGAAAAAAATGTTTTTAGCAAAAATGAGCCGTGTGAAGTTGGCACCTCTAAATACGATTTTTTTTTATTTTTTAATTGTCCATCGAATGTCCACCCTTGTCCAGCAAAAATTTTTTTGTCCACCTTTTGTTTACGAGATACTAAAAAAACGTGAAATAAGGCCCAACACCCCGAACTCAAAAAGACGTCGTAAAAACTGATACGTTTGATTGTCCAACTGTTGTCCACACTTGTCCAGGCATTTTTTTAAATTGTCCACCTTTTATTTATTTAAATTAGCAATAATAATTATCGTTTGTTAGTAAAAATGCCAAAAAATGAGAATTTTTGGAAATTTTTTTCACGTTTGATTGTCCATCGAATGTCCACCCTTGTCCAGCAAAAATTTCTTTTGTCCACCTTTTGTTTAGGAGATACTAAAAAAACGTGAAATAAGGCCCAACACCCCGAAGTCAAAGAAACGTCGTAAAAACTGATACGTTTGATTGTCCAACTGTTGTCCACACTTGTCCAGGCATTTTTTTTTAATTGTCCACCTTTTGTTTATTTAAATTAGCAATAATTATTGTTTGTTAGTAAAAATGCCAAAAAATGAGAATTTTTGGAAATTTTTTTTCACGTTTGATTGTCCGTCGAATGTCCACCCTTGTCCAGCAAAAAGTTTTTTTTTCCACCTTTTTTGAAAAATATAGTTTAAAATAATTTTTCGGACCGGGAAAAAGTACAGTTTTCCGAATTCGAGTAAAGTCGTCAAAACTGACAGGTTTCGATTGTCCAATAGTTGTCCACACGTGTTCAGGCATTTTTTTACTTTTCCACTTTTTTCTTCATTATAGGAATAGTTGTAGTTTCTTAATAAAAATGTCAAGAAAAAATAACAAATCTAATATTTACTCGTATAATTGTAAATCTCGGCTTCGCCTCTGTGTACAAACTTCACACTCGTAAATAAAATAAGTCCTAGTTATGTAATATACTATTTTTGAAATTTTTTTTCATATTTGATTGTCAATCGAATTTCCATCCTTGTTTAGCTAAAAGTTTTTTCTGTCTACCTTTTGTTCAAGAGATTTAAAAAAAAAACAAGAAATAAGGGCCCGCACTCCGAATTGAAAAAAAAAGTCGTGAAAACCGATACGTTTAATTGTCCAACAGTTTTCCACACGTGTCCAAGCATTTTTTTTTACCTGTCCATCTTTCTTTTACATTTTATATCAATAATTTTAATTTGTTTTCAAAATTTTCAGAATATCCACTCTTGTCCAGCAGGAATTTTTTTTTGTTCACCGTTTATGAAAAACATGGATTCAACAATATTTTGAGATTGACAAAAAGCGCAGCAATTCGACGTTGGAAATAGTCGTTCAAAATCGAAAGGTATGATTATTATCCAAGAAGCTTGCCCCAACGGTAATTAAGACGTATATTCTCAGCAACTATAATGCCAAATTCAGTAATATTTACAAGAGACTAAATATCTTGGTCGTAACTTAGTCAAACAAAATCAAGGGTAGTACATTTTGCACCACGGATAAATAGCTATTTTCGAATGAATTGAACACTTTTTCAAATAACTATAACTGATGAGCAAGTTGCCTGTTCATAGCTTTTACGCTATGATCGCAATTGCGATCAACAACAAAAAAAGAAAAATAGAAAGTGTACAAATAAAAAAAAAATGCCAAAACATGTCTACACATCAGTTGGACAGTCAAATCTATTAGTTTTTACGACCTTTGTTCAAAGTCCAGGTGCTTGGCCTTATTATGGGTCAAATATAATATGTATCATTTTCTAATTATCTCTTAGGCTAAAAATGAACAACGAAAATTTTCTTGTTAAGCAATAGTAAAAGTTAAAAACATCAAACAAACAATAATATATTTCTTCACTAGTGTGGAAAAGTTTTTTTAAACGAATCTGAGGGTTGCAATGCGAGCCGAAGGCGAGCATTGTAATCAGATGAGTTAAAAAACTGTTCCACACTAGTTAAGGATATTTTATTTAACAATGTGTGAAAATGCGAATATTGCATCGCTCGAGCGTGTGGAAAGTAACCTTTCCTACACGGAGTTGAATAAAAATATCATTTTTTGGAATTCGCATTCATGATCCATTGTTGCTACCAAATTAAAAAATATTGCTGAGAAAAAACCAATGTTTCACAAATAATGAAAATGTCTGAACACGAATGGACAACTATTGGAGAATCCAAAGCTGTTAGTCCTGACAACTTTTTCTCGAATTCGGAAACTTGTACTTCTTCCCTGTCCAAAAAATTTTTTTCAACTATTTTTTTCAAAATAGGTGGACAAAAAAACTTTTTGTTGGACAAGGGTGGACATTCGACGGACAATCAAACGTGACAAAAAATTTCCAAAAATTCTCATTTTTTGGCATTTTTACTAACAAACAATAATTATTGCTAATTTAAATAAACAAAAGGTGGCCAATTAAAAAAAATGCATGGACAAGTGTGGACAACAGTTGGACAATCAAACGTATCAGTTTTTACGACGTTTTTCTGACTTCGGGGTGTTGGGCCTTATTTAACGTTTTTTTTAGTATCTCGTAAACAAAAGGTGGACAAAAAAAAAATTTTGCTGGAGAAGAATGGCAATTCGACGGACAATCAAACGTGAAAAAAAATTTCCAAAAATTCTCATTTTTTGGCATTTTTACTAACAAACGATAATTATTGCTAATTTAAATAAATAAAAGGTGGACAATTAAAAAAAATGCCTGAACAAGTGTGGACAACAGTTGGACAATCAAACGTATCAGTTTTTACGACGTTTTTTTGGCTTCGGGGTATTGGGCCTTATTTCACGTTTTTTAGTATCTCGTAAACAAAAGGTGGACAAAAGGTGGACAAAAAAAATTTTTGCTGGACAAGAGTGGACATTTGATGGACAATTAAAAAATAAAAAATTTTTTGAAAAAATCGTATTTAGAGGTGCCAACTTCACACGGCTGCAAAAATGTAGCTCATAAAAAAACGAAAAAAATGGTGTATTAATGAAGTCTATAAAAACCCAGTAACAGCAAAGTTGCATCTCATGAAGAATACGTTCTTATTCGTCAAATTCCAAATCGAATATTTCGACGTGAAATAAACAAAAAGTTAAGCAATTTTTGGAAAAAAAATTGAAATTTTCTACCAGCAAAACTAAGCGAGTTAACTTTTTTTGGTAAAAAATATCGTGAAAATCTCCTCCTATTTAGCACCCTAAATAAAATTAATCATTTCCGCTTTACCGTTAACTTTATATGTATGTGTGTTATTTATACGATATGTAAGTTTAATTAATTCCAAGTGCTAATTTAAAAGAAATTGGTTTTATAGTAAAACAAATTTTCCTAAAAATTTTGGAAAAATGCTCTTGTTTCAAAATATTTTAAAAATATTAGCGATACGAAAAATCTCAAACAGGAAAAAATGTAGGCTTTGCTTCTGTAAATATGTTAGTTTCATTTTGTTTTTTTAATAGACAAAAATTGCTAAGATTAGTGACTCGTTCAAGCCCATTCAACTATAACCCTTTAAAAAATAAGCACTTTAAACCGGTGAAATTTATAGATCACATAAAAATACATACGTAAAGTAAATTGTTTGTAAAACGTAAACGATTAATTTCATTTGCGGTGCTAAATAGGGGGAGATTTTCACGATTTTTTTACTAAAAAAAAAGGAGCCAACTTTCTTTAAGCGTAACTCGCTTAGTTTCGATGCTAGAAACTATTATAAATAATAAATGAAGCTTTTTTTAGCTTTATGAGTTTAAAAACACTTTAAAAAAGTTTTAATGAGTTTTTCCCGAAAACTGCTTCATTTCTTGGTTATTTCACGTTGAAATATTTCATTTCGAGTTTGACAAATAATAACGTATTTTTCATGAGCTACAATTTTGCTTTTGGTCGGTCTATAAACTTCACGAATACACAATTTTTTAGTTTTTTTCTATGATAATTTTTTGCTACGAGTATTTTTTTGATAAAATACTTAGGAAGAACCGCCTGAAGTGTGTTTTTTTTGTCGAAAAATAAACATTTTCAATCGCTCAAACTTTCAAAAGTTTGAAAAATTACCATTTTAATTTTATTAAATTGGTGGATTCTATATCTGACTCTTCAATTGGTTAAGAGATGTCGCTGGATCGCGTCCCAATGGGAATTTGAATGATCTTTCAAATTCCCCTTAAATTGATGGTTGAGCTGTTGATAAAGCCTGAAACGGTGGAAACAGCTGTCCAGCGATTGTGCAACCCTCTGAATCGAAAACAAGCAAAACCATCTATTTTCTTCAACTCTAAAAGAATTTACTTTTTTTTAAACTCTCTAGAACGAAAGTTGCTTAGAAGTATATAGTCAATTTATCCATTTCCGGTCTTATTTTAAACACCCTTTTTTTGACCCCTGAGAAGGAGTGACTGTCATCCCCCAAGTAAAAGCAACCAACGGCACAAGTTCAACTTTGAAGTGGAGGGTAAATAGAACCTGAATCCAAATTTTCATTCAATTCGGAGTTGACCCTGAAAATTACACGGTATCGCCGTATTTCCCGTTCATTTACTGGGCTAATTAATCCTTTCCTTTATCTATATAATATGTTTAATATTTATACAAAATTTGTTAATTTCGATATCCACTTGTTTTCACAGCATATATGTATGTATTTTCTCACAGAACAGGAACATATTATTCTCGGTAAAAGTGCTTGAAGGCACACCTATTGTTGTCAATCGACTTGTTGTCCGTTAATTACCTTCATTACAATTTTTTATGATTCGGGGGACACCTACCAGTTTTCTTATTGTTGGTTAGCAGTTGTAACGACTCTTAATCGGTTTAACCTCCGGGACGCCGTCAGCAAGACTTGTAAACTTTGCTTTATAGACAAGATTTATGTAGATCGATGTTAGAATTGAGTTACAAAATTTGAGTAATGACTATGTCATATCTGAAGAAGTTTGATTGGTTTGTTAGTAGTTTTTGTTTTGTTTATTGTTAAATTTTTGTAATGTTGATAAAAGGAGATAGTTTCGTACTTCGATCCTTATTGAGAAGATGAGTACAAAGAATTAGTAAAATATTAATCTTACCCTTTAGAATTTCTCACCATTACTAGAGGTTGACTGTTATTATTAAAAACGAATTTCTATCTTTTGCGGTTTTAATACTGAGTATGTACGTCAAATCTCTTAAATTTTTTAACCAACACGTTATTTAATATTAGAAAATTTCTTCAGAAATTCCTTCCAACATCCATATTTCTCAAGCAGCTCTGTGAAGTTGGCACCTCTAAATACGATTTTTTCAAAAAATTTTGTTTTTTTTAATTGTCCATCAAATGTCCACTCTTGTCCAGTAAAAAATTTTTTTTGTCCACCTTTTGTTTACGAGATACTAAAAAAACGTGAAATAAGGCCCAACACCCCGAAGTAAAAAAAACGTCGTAAAAACTGATACGTTTGATTGTCCAACTGTTGTCCACATTTGTCCAGGCATTTTTTTAATTGTCCACCTTCTATTTATTTAAATTAGCAATAATCATCGTTTGTTAAGTAGTAAAAATGCCAAAAAATGAGAATTTTTAGAAATTTTTTTTCACGTTTGATTGTCCATCGAATGTCCACCCTTGTCCAGCAAAAAATTTTTTTTGTCCACCTTTTGTTTACGGGATACTAAAAAAACGTGAAATAAGACCCAACACCCCGAAGTAAAAAAAAACGTCGTAAAAACTGATACGTTTGATTGTCCAACTGTTGTCCACACTTGTCCAGGCATTTTTTTTATTAAATAAATAGAATAGAAAAAGACTGTTTGACTTGTACACACTTCTATATAAATCTAAACGGGAACTGGTGTATGTTTTCAAAAGACTGATAGTGTGTAAATAAATTTATTAAATCAGCTAAGTACTTTCAGCATATTATGCCATCATCAGAGCTATCGTCTTATAGGTGTAAAAACCTCAAAAGAAGAGAAAACTTCGAACAAACACATTCTTTAGTTTAAAATAAACCCAGGGATATAACCACTGGTTAGGGTAAAAACCCTTAAATGTTTAAAAATTACATTTAATGTGTTTTTTATAAAATGGCTACCATTCTTACAAACAGCTGTTACTTTAGATTTTTTTTATTGTCCACCTTTTGTTTATTTAAATTAGCAATAATTATTGTTTGTTAGTAAAAATGCCAAAAAATGAGAATTTCTCATTTCGTCTTCTGTGATTGGTAGATGCCGCGTCAAAGAATATCGATCTCCTTCCACTCATTCGCTTTCTGTTCTATGCGTCTCACTCGCACTGCAGCAGCCTCTGTGTCCCCTTAAGATGGGAAATATTGCTTGCACCAGGAATTTGATTAAAACTTGCAGTTTACATTTTTCGTTTATTAAAACATTTATCACCGACACTTTTACTATTTTCTATAACTATAAACTTATAGAAAAATGAAATGTTGAATGTTTACAAAAATCCTACAGAAGTATATCAATAAAACTTATTAATTGTTAGTCGTCTAATTGTCTATTTCTCCGTGATTCTCAAACCTATAGTTAAAAACGATATTTTATTCAACAATGTGTGAAAATGCGAATATAACCTTTCCTACACGGCGTTGAATAAAAATATCATTTTTTGGAATTCGCATTCATGATCCATTGTTGCTACCAAATTAAAAAATATTGCTGAGAAAAAACCAATGTTTCACAAGTAATGAAAATGTCTGAACACGAATGGACAACTTTTGGACAATCCAAAGCTGTTAGTCCTGACAACTTTTTCTCGAATTCGGAAACTTGTACTCCTTCCCTGTCCAAAAACTTTTTTTAACTATTTTTTTCAAAAAAGGTGGACAAAAAAAACTTTTTGTTGGACAAGAATGGACATTCGACGGACAATCAAACGTGAAAAAAGATTTTCAAAAATTCTCAATTTTTGGCATTTTTACTAACAAACAATAATTATTGCTAATTTAAATAAACGAAAGGTGGACAATTAAAAAAAATGCCTGGACAAGTGTGGACAACAGATGGACAATCAAACGTATCACTTTTTACGACGTTTTTTTGACTTCGGGGTGTTGTGCCTTATTTCACGTTTTTTTAGTATCACGTAAACAAAAGGTGGACAAAAAAAATTTTTGCTGGACAAGGGTGGACATTCGATGGACAATCAAACGTGAAAAAAAATTTCCAAAAATTCTCATTTTTTGGCATTTTTACTACTTAACAAACGATAATTATTGCTAATTTAAATAAATAAAAGGTGGACAATTAAAACAAATGCCTGGACAAGTGTGGACAACAGTTGGACAATCAAACGTATCAGTTTTTACGACGTTTTTTTGACTTCGGGTTGTTGGGCCTTATTTCACGTTTTTTTAGTATCTCGTAAACAAAAGGTGGACAAAAAAAAATTTTTACCGGACAAGAGTGGACATTTGATGGACAATTAAAAAAAAACAAAAGTTTTTGAAAAAATCGTATTTAAAGGTGCTAACTTCACAGGGCTTTCTCAAGCATACCGCATATTATTTCTTCGATCGCATACAACAATATAAAATAAGAAAAAGTTATTGATAACTACTTCATTTGCCTGCTTATCAGTCCACGGTATTTTTAGTTTCCGTCTATACAACCACATTTAAAAATCATCTAAGCGGTTAATAGTAGATATTGTCAAAGTCTATGCTTCGATATCATGTAACACAACTGGTTATATATAACATTATATTCATGCGTTTCCGAAGTTGAGGCTCTAAAGTATCGTTAGTTACCGAAGACTGATCGGTGCTTTTATAGTATATGGTCTACCTATCGCTACCTATTCTCTCTCTTCAATCCTGACCCCCCGGAGTTGGTCGACGTGATGTCGTGTATTGTCCGTCTCCAAAGATCTCTATCTCTGGTCATTTCTTTTAACTCATGCATAGGTTTCTTTCATATTCCTGTAATTTGATCGATCCATCTTGTTGGGGATCTTCCTCGTGATCTTCGGCCTTCCACCTTTCCTTGTATAATGAGCCTTACCATGTTTTCTGTGTTTGCTCTCATAACATGTCCAAAGTATTTTAATTGTTGGAGATGGACTTTACTGGAGAGCCTCTTAACTTTTAGCTCTCTTAAAATTGAATTATTTGTCGTATGGTCTGTCCAAGAAATTCGTAGCATTCGACTCCAACAGAACATTTCAGTTGCGTCTATCTTTCTTCTTTCCGAATTTCTTAGGGTCCAAGATTCACATCCGTAGGTCAGCATTGGGAATATTAAGCAGTTGATCAACCTTATCTTTAACGCTCTTGAAATTTGACAGTCCTTCCATATTGTGGTCGTTTTTGCTGTGGCGACTCTTGCCAGATCACATCTACGTTTTATTTCTTCCTGTAGTAACCCTATGTTTGTGATTAATGATCCCAAATATAAGTATGACCTCACCACCTCAAACCGATCAATTGTGGTTATGCGTGGATGATTGTTATGTGGTCTATCCACTATTATGATCTTTGTCTTTGATATGTTTAATTGCAGAGCAAATATTTGACTTTCGTTTTCAACCAGCCGTATAAGATCAATCAGCTCTGCTTGACTATTTGCAAGAAGGGCTGTGTCATCTGCGAAACGTAGCTGTAGATTGTTTATTTTATTACCATTTATTGAGATGCCTTTTTCCCATCCTTTAAGTGCTTTTCTCATAATATGCTCCCCATATATTGAATAATTGTGGAGATAATATACATCCCTGTCTGACAGCCCGTTCTGGATAAAATTCGTTTGAAAGTGTGTCAAGCACTTTAACTGATTCAGTAGTGTGTTCGTATAGTTTAGTTATAAGCGAAATAAGGTGTTGTGGTACGCCTACTTCTTTTAGTATTCACCATAAGTGTCTCCACTTGACCCTGTCGAACGCCTTACGATAATCTATAAAGCATAATATGTACAGTGGAATATTGAATTCCCTAGATTTTTCGCTATCTATTATGGTGTGCAAAATAGTAAATTGATATGACAAGGTATTAATTTGTAAAATTAAAATAATAATTCTTCTGATTTATGCGTTTTATTAACTTTGCAAAGATTTTTTTGATGGCAATGTATACCTGCCTCTGTGGCTAAAAAATACCATAATCTTTTTTTAATCTTTTCCCAGAAGGGAAAATCCCAGAAGGGAGATTTCATCTTGATCTTCTTGATAACTCCAAAGTGTGAATGATAAGTCAATAGTCGCTACAGTGTTTCGGATGTTGTTTTATTTTGGTAATGTCTTGAATTCAAACCTCAACCAGTCTTCTGGCATTTGGAACACCTAATGGATTCTGCAATCTGCGGGAAGGGCAATAAACTTTTACTATGACAAAATGGAGACTGACATGTAGGGTACCCCTCCAGTGATACTCTGACACTACGCACTATCACTGTAGTGAACACTGGGTAGATGACTTCCTTGATGGATTCCAGCTTGACGTCATGCAGAATCACCCTATTGGGGATGTAGTGTAGAATGGTGCATCAAACACTTTGTTTTGAAATATTTGAAGGATGTCAATGTTGGAGTTACTGACGGTTCCCCAAATTTGTATAGCACATTTGTATAGCCATATTTTTGCCGCTTTTGGATTTTGTTAAGGTTTGTCTGAAGGTTCTTTGAGACTGAGGCCAGATCGGTGTCAAGAGCGCTGTGTCATCAGCGAATGTTAATACAGTGGTGGTTCTTGTTCTTAGCAGATCAGCTGTATAAAGGAGGAACAATATAAGTCCCAAGACGCTACCTTGAGAAACGCCAGAATATATCGGATGTAATTCAATAAGTTACTCCCTTGTTTCACGAAGAAATGAATTATCCTCCCTTATATTCTTCCCTGTTGTTTCTCTGCTATCTTCTCAGCTCCATTAATTCAAGAATTTCGTTGGTAATCCATTGTTGTTTTTTTTTTGTCTTTCATTGTTTTTAGTAAGTATGTTTTTCTATTATTTATGAAAATTTTCTTTAAAAATATAATATTTAAATTTTGAAAACATTATTTGTGTAAGTAAAGTTTTTCCCACATAAATAAATTCAATATATTTTGCTAATTGGATTCAAACGTTTTTCAGAACCATATTATAATCATATTACATATATATCGATATAATTTTAATATTATTCATTTGTACAGTTTTTCTGCATAAAACCAATTGTATAAACCATAAACAGTTAAATCTCTAATAAAAAATTTGCATATACCTGATTCAAGTTACTTACAGTAGGAAAAATGAAAGAATACCCATGAACGAACATATAAAACACGCTGTATTTTACTTTCACCGTGTCACACAAAAAATTGGCCAGCGCAAGTACATGTTATAATTATTATTACATGTACTTGCGCTGGGCAATTTTCTTTGCGACACGGTGACAGGAAAATACAGCGTGTTTTATATGTTGGTTCATGGGTATTCTTTCATTTTTCCGACTGTATCTACACACTCCCTGAATGTTAAAGGCGTACTACAATTTATGGCACCATAAAATAATCTTATCGCAATTTTATTCAATATAATATTCATCGCCATAATAAAACGTATGCTAATAGATTTATTAAAAAAATCCCGACAACCTGAAAATCAAATATACAGGGTGATTGCTTAGTGTGAGGAAGCTCAGTAGATCTGTTATAGTAAAAATTACAAAAAAAAGTTATTAACAAAAATTGTAGGCAGCTTTAATCTCCATATTTTAAAATTAGTTACAATCTTACAGGGTGTTCCATAAGATGGTGGCAGACCAAACTTATGTTTTTTTAAATGGAACACCCTGTATTTTATTTTAAATTTGAAATCTGTTTCACTTCCACATCACAACAATGTAAAGTTTTATTATGTTATACCAGATATTTAAAAAGTTATAACCAATAATACCTGAAAATCGTATCAAGTTTAACTCCCTGTATAATTAAAAAGGAGTATAGGAACATTGATCTATTGCAACCATAGTTTTTTAATAATTGTTAAAAATTATAAAATATATTCGTTTTCATAATATTCGTTAAATCAAATACAGGGTAAGGCAAAATGCAAGTACATTATTTTCTTGGTAATTTTAAATAGAACACCCTGTATTTTATATTCCTATCGAAAAGTACTACTATCGAACTTCAAATTTTATGAAGTACTCCCTATACCTAAAGTTATCCGTTTTCTAGATATTTTTATTTTTCCATCAAAGTATTAATTTGGTAGATATTTTAACGTTTACCAATAATTATTGTGAGTTAGCCATTATGGATTTGTCAGAAACTGACAGTTTGACATTATTGTTTATTAATTCAGGAACAAAATAACGACACAGAAAAGAAAACAATTTATTTCAAATAAAATTTATAAAAAATAACCGACCGAAAATAGAAAAAATAACACATAGAAAAATAAAAAACAACAGTAATTTTAACTTATCTTACTTAAGTAAGGTGTTCAAAATGAACTCCCAAAACATCTATGCATACTTGAAAGCGGCCATTGAAAGAGTTGCTTACATTATTAAGCATTTGTAAAGAAATATTTTGAAAGGCAATTCGGATTCTACATATCATCCCTTGTTGTTGGAGGTATTTTGTATACTTCGTTCTTAACTTAACCCCAAAAAAATGACTCCATTTTATTGAAATCCGGTGACAATGGGGGCCACCTTACCGGTCCATCCCTTCCGATCCAGCTTTCACCAAACTGATCATTAAGTTCACCACGTACTAATTCATTGTGGTGCGCAGGAGCACCGTCATGTGGAAACCACATTTGTTCACGTATATTAAGTGGTACCTCTTCTAGTAATATCGGTAACTGATTTACGATAAAATCTAAGTAAATCTCACCATTTAAGTTATCTTAAAAAAAAAATATGGTCCTACTACCTGGTTACCGTCTTGTTGACCATCTTGTTTGACTATGTGTTACTATGTCGTATGGATTACTTGTTGAATCTTAGTGAAAGTTATGTCTATTAACAGAACCGTTTCGATGGAATGTAGCTTCATCACCAAATAGGACATAATCAAAAAAATCTCTGCTCATTAATTTTTTCTAAGTCCCATTCACAAAATAGTATTCATTTGTGCTATTCTTGGTGCTTTTGAATATGATAAGGGTGCATCTTGTTTTTAGAGAGAACGTTTTGAACAGAGTAGTAACTAAGTTCTTGTTCATTGGAAATACTCCTTATACTTGTGTGTGGGTTTTCTGTAACTGCCATCAACACACTCATTTCGTTTTCCTCTGTCACACTACTTTTTGTTCGTTCATGTTTTTCATAATTCACTGAACCAGTGCGGTTAAATCGATCTTTCAATTTTTCAAATGTATCTTGTCTAAGTTGTAGCCTATCTGGAAACCGTTCTTGATCAATTCTAGCTGATAGTAATGAATTTTTATTGCATTCCCCCAAAATCCAGATCATATCTACCATTTTTTCATCAGTAGTAAAATTCATTATTGCTAATTTAAATTAAATTAATTACTGAATTACTAAATAATAATTGTTGCTAATTTACGGTGTACCCCAATACTGAATTAATAAACAATAATGTCAAACTGTCAGTTTCTGACAAATAAATCATGGCCAACTCACAATAATAATTATTGGTAAACATTAAAATATCTACCAAATTAATACTTTGATGGAAAAATAAAAATATGTAGAAAACTGATAACTTTAGGTATAGGGAATACTTCATAAAATTTGAAGTACGATAGTAGTACTTTTCGATAGAGATATAAAATACAGGGTGTTCTATTTAAAATTACCAAGAAAATAATGTACTTGCATTTTGACTTACCCTGTATTTGATTTAACGAATATTATGAAAACGAATATGATTTATAATTTTTAACAATTATTAAAAAACTATGGTTGCAATAGATCAATGTTCCTATACTCCTTTTTAATTATACAGGGAGTTAAACTTGATACGATTTTCAGGTAATATTGGTTATAACTTTTTAAATACCCGGTATAACATAATAAAACTTTATATTGTTGTGATGTGGAAGTAAACCAGATTTCAAATTTAAAATAAAATACAGGGTGTTCCATTAAAAAAAACAAAAGTTTGGTCTGCCACCATCTTATGGAACACCCTGTAAGATTGTAACTAATTTTAAAATGTGGAGTTTAAAGCTGCCTACAATTTTTGTCAATAACTTTTTTTTGTAATTTTTACTATAACAGATCTACTGAGCTTCCTCACACTACTCAATCACCCTGTACATATAAAACAAGAACGTAAACATAAACTGATGAAGAAGATTAAGTGTGTAGTTTAAATTCACCGTCTGAACTAAAATAGGAAGAAAAAATGGAACAAAAAGGAAAATATAATATTTCGAACACGCCGAAACGGCTGTCGTTCACTTCGCTCTACCCCCAAATGGCCCCGCCGAAACGGATCCCTCTCCATTGTCTTATGTTTTGGAGCCAGGACATTTTCTTGTAACCTATTCCCCTCTTGCCTTCAATTTGGTCCTCGATTATAAGTTGAAGGAACTGGTAGTTTTCGTTTCGCATGATGTGACCCAGATATGCCGTTTTTCTTTTCTTGATGGTTTCGAGAAGTTGGCGTTCTTGGTTAATTCTCTTAAGGACATCTACATTTGTGCCTTTCGCCGTCTATGGTTTCTTTAGGATACGGCGATAAAGCCACATTTCGAAGGTTTATAATCTTGTTTATATCCCTCGTTTTGACTGTCCAGCCCTCTACGTCATATAGCAGCACCGACCATACGTAGCACTTAGTAAACCTTAGTCTTAGTTGAAGATCGAACTATGAACAGGTCAGTACCTTCCAGAATTTTACGAAAGCTTGTCGAGCTTGCTCAATGCGACATTTTACTTCCCTGTCCGATGCCCGGTCTTCAAAAAGCCACGTTTTCAGGTATTTAAATTTGTTCAGTCTTTCAATGGACTTGGTATTCAGTGTTATGGTGGAGTTTTCAAGTGCATATAAGTTTCTGAAGATAATCATGAATTTGGTCTTTTTGGTATTTAGTCCGTTCTTTAACGGTAAAATATTGCAAAACCTCTAAATTTTAAAGAACCGCTTGGATTGACATGAAATTTGGCATACACGTAGCTAACAAGTCAAAGAAAAAAAGTGATATTGTGCCGATATGTGCTTTTGCCCTGGGGGTGGTTTTCACCCCCCTTTGAGGGTGAAAAAATATTCGTCCAAAGAAAGTCAGGAAATGGATAAACTGGCTAATTTTAAGTAACTTTTCTTCTATAGAGTTTTTTCACTAAGTCAATACTTTTCGAGTTATTTGACAGTGAATATGTTCATTTTTTCAACAAAATAACCACGCTTTTAGACGGTTTTTCGTAAATAACTCAAATAGTAAGTATTTTGTCGAAAAAACATTCTTACCAAAAATATAGCCTGCAAAAAATTTAAAAAGATAGTGTGTATATCACGTCTCTACACCTAGTAAAAGCATAGTTATAGCTAATGAAAAATAGGTTCATATTCGTCAAATTCCAAATGGAGTACTTTAACGTGAAATAACCAAAAAGTAAGCACATTTCGGGGAAAATTCATTACAACTTGTTTAAAGCGTTTAAAAAAATCTTAATTTTTGTTTTATAAAAAAATTTCTAGCATCAAAATTAAACAAGTTACGCTCAAAATAAAGTTAGTCCCTTCTTTTTGGTAAAAAAATCGGGAAAATCACCCCCTAATTAGTATCTTAAATGAACTTAATCGTTACGACTTCACAAGTTTCTTGACCCATGTATGTATTGTTTATATGATCTGTAAGTTTCATCGGTTCAAAGTCCTTATTTTTGAAAGGGCTGTAGTTAAAAGGAGTTGAACGAGTCACTCATCACGAATGTATGCAAATTTAGAAACACCAAATCTCAATCAATTTTTGCCTAACAGAAAAAAAAATACATGTTATTCAGAAAAGCAAATCTGACTTTTTTTGTTTTTCGAGATTTTTGGTATATCTAACAATTTTTAAGTTATTTTGAAAAAAAGCATATTTTTCAAAATTTTAATTTTTAAAAATTTTACTTTGAAACCAAATTTTTTCAAAAACAAGCACTTTGACTCGATCAAACTTACAGATCATATAAACACAACATAAGTAAAATAATTTGTGGAGCGGTAACGAATAATTTCATTTAAGTTGCTAATTAGGGGGTGGTCTTCCTGATTGTTTTTTGCAAAAACAAAAGGAACCAACTTTATTTTGAGCGTAACTTGCTTAAATTTAATGCTAAAAACTTTTTGTAAAAACAGAAATAAAGCTTGTTTTAAACACTTTAAAAAAGTTATAATGAGTTTTCCTAAGTGCTTAATTTTTTGGATATTTCACGTCGAAATATTCTATTTGAAATTTGGTGAATATGAATCTATTTTTCATTGGCTATAACTCTGGTTCTACGAGATCCAGAGACCTAAAGCGTACACCATTTTTTAAATTTTTTATGTTTGCAAAATTATTTTTGCTAAGAACATTTTTTTCGGCAAAATACTTACTTTTTGAGTTATTTGCAAAAAACCGTCAAAAAATTTGGTTATTTTGTTGAAAAATGAACATATTCACTCGCAAATAACTCGAAAAGTGTTGACTTGGCGAATAAGCTCTATAGAACAAAAGTTACTTAAAATTAGTCAGTTTACCCATTTCCGGACTTATTTTGGACATATATTTTTTCACCCCCAAGAGGGGGTGAAAGTCACCCCCAGGGCAAAAGCACACATCGGCACAATATATCACTTTTTCTCTTTGACATGTAAGCTATATGTATGCCAAATTTCATGTCAAACCAAGCGGTTCTTTAAAATTTAGAGCAAAAACCGTGAAAGAATGGACTAATTAATCTTTAATCACATTCGCTTACTGTATTCTCCGATTATAGTGATAAGTTGTTGAAGATCGACTATGTTGTCACCAATTAAGACACCATCATCAGCATATCGTATGTAGTGTTGCCCAAATGCAAGACCAAGACAAGACTTAGACAGTCTTGGTCTTGGTCTTGCAGCAAGAGTCTTGCAAGTCTCGCAGTTACCCATTATCCTATTGCATATCTTAGAACAACGTAACAGAGAGATACATTTTAAGCTTGAATATCATAGCCATAGTTAAGACTAGCCAAATTAATAAATATCTAAACAACTGACACCGGGTCGGGTTTGAACCCACGATCTAAGTGATACCTGCCTGTGTTCTAACCAAAGTTAAAACTACCTCTTAAAACCCACAAAATTTTATTTGCATATCTCACCCGGTTTTAGAGCAATAAATAAATCGTCAGTTTGTAAGAAAAATTTCAACACCCCCTATTTGGGAAACGAAGCATTTAAAAAGTAAACGTTTAGAAGCAAACTGTCACTACTTTTTCGTGCAGAATTACCCATTAAAATTTGTCATACTTATTTAAAAACATCCTGTATTGATGAAAAACATGGCTAGTTAAAAAAGTACCTATTCTCCTTTTCATGAACATTTTTCAGTGCGTCACAAATTATAGAAAAAAAGGTAAGTCCGTGATAATACACATTTATGACATTTATTCTAACGTGACATTTTAGTTAAATCTGACAGTTGTCAAATTTTATTTTCAATTTGGAATAAAACCAAATCAATTGTGTCTATTGCATTTATAAAATGGTATTTTCTTTCATTTGTATAGTCTTATAAATTGTACAGATTATATTGATAATATTATTATTTTATTTAATAAATAATTCTTTTTTGATTATGGCGCCATCTATCGACAACTAGAATAATCACCGAACTAGAATAATTACCGAAGTATTCCCAGACGTGCCTTTTTTTCTGTCACATACAATTTAATGCGTTAGAGAGAAATCGAAAAACTGTGACGCACTGAAAGATGATCATGAGAAAAAGAATAACTTTTTTATTATCCAATATAAGGTAATGAATAAAAAATCACAATGCTAAGAATATATTAGGCTATAGTTGGGATTTAATTTCAGTATGCTATTGCATGCTTGAATAATGCTAGAATATTCCACAGAGTGAGAAAAAACACAGTTTGATTGGTACACCCGGTATACAATGACAATAATTGACCTTTCTAGCAACAATATTATTACAGCAATATTTATAAAGAATAAGACAACATATTAAAAAAAAATCACTTAAATCGGATAAAAGGATTAGGAAATTTGAGACATTAAAAATGACCCGTTTTTAAGATGGTGCTTTAATTTCTTGGAGAAGTGTATTGTATATTGTTAAAATAAAATTTCCGTATTTTGTTTACACAATATCCGGCATTATGTGTATTACTTTTGTCTCGTATCATTATCTTATTATACTTTTAAATAATAACCGCGCTGTTTCGGCAAATCTTGTTTAGCCTAGTGACTTTATAGCACAGTCAGCATAAACAATACATAATAGTCTTACTATATGTATACCGATTAGATTTCTGGTGTTTGGATTCCTAGAAAACTAATAATGAAAAAAATTAATGACTTATTATATTTATTAAGTATTATTTTCTATTAGCTAAGGTGAGACATTTTTAAAAGTTTGTATACGATATTCGATATTACTGTAGGCGTCGCAACGCAGGAATGTTATGATATGATTAGAAGACGACTATTCTCAAAACCTGGACAATTAATTTAAGAGCGAAGAAGTCGGCTGCTGGGAAAGAATACAAAATATTTTATTTTTACATTATAATAATGACCTCTGCGTACATGTCAAATGTGTCAAGTGTTTTTTTAATGGATATTTTGATTCGCTATGTATGTTTATGGTATTGTTCGTAATGCGCATAAATCCAATTTTCAAAATCATTTTTACAATTTTTTTTTGTTTCTCATAGGGCCGGTTGTTCGAACGCTAATTAAGAAGTTGATTATAATTAAGTCCCCTTAACAACCATCAAATAACAACACCTCTCATCCGTACGTCAATCAGTTGATTGTAATCAATTATGTTAATTATCATTATGATAATTAACATAATTGATTGATTAATTAATTATTAATTATTAATTAACATAACAATTATTAACATAATTGATTAATAAATCTCATAATTGGGCCATGTTAAACAAAAAGCAACCAACCCTCAATTTGTAAATTAAGAGAAAATTAACTTTTTATGTTTTTCTAAATATTTAATTTTCCGTTATATTTTTTTAAACGATAACTTCACTAATCAATAGTTTAATTTTAGAGCAATTTTATCATAGTAGTATCAAAAGGATCCTAATAAATTTTTACAAAGAAAATAGCCATATTGAGGGTTGGTTTCTTTTTGCTGTTGGAAATATATCTAATAAAATGCAATCTGCAAAATCCAACCAACCCACAAAATCCATGAATAAAACCGAATAATTTCAGTCAACTCAGTAATACCATACAGTAGAATTTCTACTATTAAACATAATATCAATACAAATAAAAAATGTGCGGTAATCAGTCAAAACAACAAACCATAATATTTAAAAAGTAAGATAAACATAGCCTTAATCCTAAAACTTACCACTTTCTGCAATTTCACGAGCCGCTTTAATTATTTTAACAGTTCTTGATTTAAACATATTTTTCGCATTAAAGATTTAAAGATTTCTTCATATAATAGATATAACACAACAAATATTTTAATATTTAAGCACGAACTAATATTGGTCAGTACCTACACGTAAAAACAAAAAGATGCAACATTCCAGGAACCGTAATCGGCATAACAATATCAACCCACTTGGCTGGTACTTTTCGACAGTGCAATGTAATAATATGTTCAGTCACACAAACAATCCAAGTGGGTTGGCTGTCTTATGCGAAATCTTAAGTGAACTATTATTAAACAGAAATAATTTGGAGTAGTATTTTTCATGGTTTATTATTTAGAATGGCTTGGTTGCTTTTTACACAATGTAGAATACACATTTTTAAATCGATATGTGACATTATCTTGTTTTCCTAAAAAATGTGGGTTGGTTGCTTTTTGCATAACAAGGCCCAATTGTAATCAATTATGTTTTCAGCAACCCAAACAAAGTTGACATTGACAGTTTGTGACAGTAATTAAATATTTGATAATGATCAGTTAATTCCATTTTGATAAGCGTTAGAACAACCGGCCCTTAGAGTATCTAAGAATATAGCCGAACTTATATACTCCTTAAAACGACCCTCAGTTCTAAATGCAAGACGCAAGAGTCTCGCAGGCTTGGTCTTGTTCTTGCTCAAGTCTTGCACGGTAAGTCTTGGTCTTGGTCTTGCTAAAATTAGACGGTCTTGGTCTTGATCTTGCGAAAACGCAAGAACAAGACCAAGACTGCAAGACCAAGACCGATTTTGGGCAACACTAATCGTATGTTGTTGATCAATATTCCATTCACTTTGATTCCCATCTCTCCATCTTCCAAAGACTCTTGAAATATGGCTTCCGAATAAATGATAAATAAAAGAGGGGAAAGCACACATCCCTGTCGAACACACCTTCTTATATATGTTTGGGTTCTTCTTCCAATTTTAGTTATATGTATGGATTCTTCTCCCCATTTAGTTATATTTCCCTGATTTTCTTGTTAATAATTTTGTTTTATATAGCATATTTGTTACAAATCTTAGTGTCCTTTGGAACAGTCCTGACATAATTCGATTCTATATATAGCTATAATACTGACCCACCTCCTGATATTTCGCTTTATTAAATTCTTAGTATCTTTCTTTTGGAATTGAAAACATTTATTATGTTCTTAAGACTCAATATCTACCTGCTGTTTTAGTATAATAGCGCTTAGAAAACTGTAATCTTGCTACTTTATTTGACATATTGTAATACTCTTTAGGTGTGATAAACCAGTTCTTGAAAAAATAATTACCATAAATAAAATTTATGGCTAAAGAACCAATGGATGTTATGCTTACCTTTACTGCAAATTTTGGTTATAATAATCCCTAAGCTATGAGCAAGGTCGTGTGATATAATATATTGACCAGAGTTCTCGATGAACATAAGCCCATATTATCCTTGATATATTGTTGTTTATAAAAAGCATGCATCACTAAATGAAAATTATGAAATGTCGTAAAAATGCTAAAAAGGTATTTTGGGGTTTCTGAAATAATAGGTAGTTATATAAAGTGTTTTAAATTGGTATTCTGGTAAAAACGAATTATGCAACGTCTTGCCAATATAAATAAAAACAGATTATTGAGCTAATTATTATGGAACATTTCCAGCTTGATAGAGTAATATAATAATCTTTATATCATAGAAAAAAACAAAAAGTAAAAAAGTTTTTTAATTATGTGTATGACCTAAAATAAGTGCGCTCGAAACTATCGGCGGTAACGAATGAAAATACAATTATCTAGAAGAGAATGTTACCATGCCTCTTCCTATTAGAACAGGTGGTCAATATATCTTCTTCTTTAGGTGCCGTGTGCCATGTCAATATTTAGAAGTAGTTGGCCCTTATCATGTCTACAATTTCCTGAACCTCTTCTCTATTGGCTGCTGCGCGAAATAATTTTTCTAGTATGGAACCACACTATTTCTTAATATTGCGCAGCCATGAAAGCTTCTTTCGACCAATCCATGTCTTTCCCACCACTTTTCCTTATATTATAAGGCGAAGTAGATGATAATTCAGATCCCTTATTTAAATTGCCGAAGTATTCTTTTTTTCTCCTCTTTATGATGTTCTGTGATGTGAGCAGACGTTCTGTGTTCATCAATTTAAGAACATCTAAATTGAAAGTATGTGAAATCCACAATATTTTTAGAATCAGTCGATAGCACCATAATTCGAATGCTTCTAATTTCTTTAGCATTGTGGTTTTTAATCTTCGTGTCTCACTAACTATATGTATAATAGAGTAGACCGTAGACCACACATACATATAACATTTCAGGACCTTCAGGAAGGACCTGGCGAATATATATCAACAGTACTTTTGAGTACTGTTTAGGTAAAAAACTTTTTAGTTTGTATATGAAACCTTCATGCCAGACTTTATCAAAAGTCTGTGCAGCATCGAGGAAGACAGTCGAACATACTTTCTTTTCTTCTAGGGATATTTCGATAATATTCGATGTATTTACGAATGTATTTTCAAGATAGGTAGCAAATAGCTCTGCTTTTTGTGCACTACTTCGGCCCAGTTTCCATTTTCTAGTTTAATAGGCAGAGAGTTAATAATAGGTTTTTTCAGTCTTTTAGTCTTTCCATAAATGTATTACCGTCATCTGTTAACTCCTATAAGTAAGAACTAATTGAGTCACTCTTTAATGACAGGGTAGTCCTTTTGACTTGTTGACTTACACGATTTAGTTTAGTCTTATCTTGAGGATACCTTGTTTGTTGCTAAATTCTTCTCAGCTTTCTTTTTTAAATTAACATGTTCCTTGTTTCCTTTGGATAATTGTTTCCATTTAACCTAGGTTTGAGTGTAGGAGTGTGTTACCATGCTGCTTGCTGGATATTGTTCACCAACATTTCTGTTTATTTATCTAATTTCTCTGCGTTTTGTAGTGGTACACTTGGATTTATTCTCTCTTCAAGGCTGAGCTTAAAACTGGCCCCATCCGTCCATTTATTTGTTAATGTAGTGTTACTTTGTTTTTTAATAATCTTGTCACTCATGGTTAGTACTATGGGCGAGTAGTATACGAATTTAAGTTCCAATAGTCATCAATGTATAGGAAATTGGCTGAAATATTCTTAATAATAAAAAAGTCTATTAGATCAGGGGTCTTGCTCCTGTCCGTAGGCCAGTAGGTTGGCCCACTAGTTGATAGTACTTCACACTTATATTCTTTAATAGCTAACAAAATCTCCTTTCCCTTGGTGGTAGTTATTCTAGAGCCCAGTGTGTGTTCTATGCATTGAAGTCACCTCCGATCAGGGCCGGCGATAATGGGTCTGGAAGGGATGCACTGCAGGCGGGCGCCCCTGTTTGGAGGGCGCCAAACTGAGCTTTTTTTCTGCTGGTGCTATACAAAATACTAATTTAAAAAGCCGAAGGGCGCCTATGCTAGTGTTGCATGCAGGCGTCTTATACCCTAGCGCCGGTACTGCCTCCGATAATAAACCTTTCCCCTAAGCTTTTCAGGAATTCAGTATTCTGCTCTTTTTTAATGGAATGTTTAGGTGGACAGTATATTGAACTTACATTTACTTCAAAATTTTTAGTTTTTATGTGTACTGGTTTTCTCGTTTAGAATATTACCATCAGTTAATCTCAAATCATTGATCTGACTTTCTCTGTTTACAGTAAATTATTTTTAATGCAACGCACAAGCTCAATTCTAAAAACTACTCTAGCTTATCAGTTTATTAGGATAACAAACTTAAGAGTCAGTGGTGGATCCTCTATTTTTATTTCTAATAATGTTTTCTATGGGATCTGTTGCCGTAACTGTGTGGTGTCCAAATAAAATTGTTTTATGCTATGTCTATATTCCTCGTAACTATCATTCAACCAGCTCTTGAGCTTTTAAATCTAATGAACTATATTCATAAACGTTCAGGATTTTAACTCCCAATTTGCGCAGAGGTATGAGGGTATTGAGAATATAATCATTATGCTATAAGATTTTTGCGTTTTAAATAAAGAATTATCTTCATCATTCTCAATCTTGTTCCTTTTCTATAGAGCTTCACGATATTCGATAAAAATATCGATATTGTATTGATATCGTATCGAAAACCAATACAATACCGATACAATACATACCTGAGCAATATTAATGTCGATACGATACTCATTATCTGAAATCAATACAATACTCTTGTATTGTCGATACTCTTGCCTCGATATTATTGAAAATATGGATATCGAGACCCGTGTTGAGCTGGCCCCCCCCCCCCCCCACTTGCAAAAATTAAAAAACAAATAGCCCTGATTTATGAGCTATTTATGAGCTCTCATATTCCGCAAACTAAAAATTTTGAGCTCGTTCCACTGAGCAGGAATTTAATACCCTAGTGGGGGGGGCTGAGTCAGCCCCCCCCCACTACTTAAAAATAGGAATATTGAATCGGTTTTTGCGGCAGAATTACGAGCTATTTATGAGCTCTTGAAATTATATAGTTTCGATTTTTGAGCTCATCCCCTTCACCCCCAAACAACCCTTTAATTGATTTAACTTAAGAGAAAGATGCTGAGAAAACTTAAAATATATCGTATTGCGGATATAATTCATATAGCTTATATACTCTAAGAATAAACTATTAAATCAAGGGCATTTCGATTATTGAGCTACAACCCCTTCGCAAGAAAACCACCCTATCTTCCCGGCTTAAGAGAAAGTTGTACTTAAAATGCGTTAAACTAATTATTTGGCGACTACATATCATTTAATAATTTATAAGCTTCCAAATTACGCGCATTTAGATCAGTAAATTGCAATTTATTTTGTATAGTGCAGTCACTGAAGGTAAAAATCAACGATTACCTTCAATTTCGGTGAACCTTCATCGATTTTCACGAAAATTGGTCAGTGGTTAGAGGATACGTCAAGAAACAAAGGTGACATGGTACCACCTTGTTCCTTTACCCTGAGGGTGGATACCGCCCCTTCTCCGGGGTGAAAATTATTTTATAAAAAATAACTGCACAAATCAATAAAAGAACAAATTAAAAGCAAAATTTATTATATAAAGTTAATAAAATAAGTCAATACTTTTTAAGTTATTAAAGATCAAAGATTTTAATTATTTGTGAAAAAAATGCATGTTTTAAAGAGGTTTTTTGTAAATCACTGAAAAACTGTAAGTTTTTACAAAAAAGTTAATAGTAGTTTAATTCGTATAGCTTATATTCTAAGAATAAACTCTAAAATCACGCGCCTTTCGATTATTGAACTACAACCCCTTCGCAAGAAAACCATCCCATATTGCCGGCTTAAGAGAGGGTTGTACTTAAAATAATTTAAATTAATTATTTGTCGACTATATATTGTTTAATAATTTATGAGGTCGCAAAATATACGCATCTCAATTATTGAATTGCCATTTTCTTTCTATAGTGCAGTCACTGAAGGTAAAAATCAACTATGACCTTCGATTTCGGTAAATCTCCATTCATTTTCACGAAAATTGGTGAGCGGATTTTGATACTATCAACTTTTTCTGGATCTTATTTTTGATGGGTATTTCTAAGTACTTTGACAAGTATTTAGTACCTAAGTGTTATAAAATGCATCTTTTTCCCGTTATTTAAGCTTGAACCCTTAGATTTGAACAGTCGTTGAAAAAAATATACATTTAATTACCAATAACTTACTTTAAATTAACATTAAAGGTTTTTCAAGTAAGCAATTTATTATATTTTTTATTAGCTTGAATTTTAGTGATGAAAACTTTTTTGTAAAAACTTACAGTTTTTGAGTCATTTATGAAAAATCGCTCTAAAGCATGCATTTTCTTTCCAAAAATTAAAATATTTGATCTTTAATAACTCAAAAAGTATTGATTTATTTTAATCACATTATATAACAAATTTTGCTTACAATTTGTCCCTCTCTCGATTTGTGGGGTTATTTTTAATAAAGTAATTTTAACTCCCGAGAAGGGGTGACATATACCCCAGGCTAAAACCCCAAGTTGTTATTGTCAATTCGTGAAAATAAATGGAGATTTACCGAAATCGAAGGTAATAGTTGATTTTTACCTTCAGTGACTGCACTATAGAAAGAAAATGGCAATTCAATAATTGAGATGCGTATATTTTGCAAGCTAATAAATTATTAAACGATATGTAGTCGCCAAATAATCAATTTAAATTATTTTAAGAACAACTCTCTCTTAAGCCGGGAAAATGGGGTCGTTTTCTTGCGAAGGGGTTGTAGCTATAGAATCGAAAGGTGCGTGATTTAAGAGTTTATTCTTAGAATATAAGCTATACGAATTAAACTACTATTAACTTTTTTGTAAAAACTTACAGTTTTTCAGTGATTTACAAAAAACCTCTTCAAAACATGCATTTTTTTCACAAACAATTAAAATCTTTGATCTTTAATAACTTAAAAAGTATTGACTTATTTTATTAACTTTATATAATAAATTTTGCTTTTAATTTGTTCTTTAATTGATTTGTGCAGTTATTTTTTATAAAATAATTTTCACCCCCGAGAAGGGGCGGTATCCACCCTCAGGGTAAAGGCGCAAGGTGGTACCATGTCACCTTTGTTTCTTGACGTATCCTCTAACCACTGACCAATTTTCGTGAAAATCGATGAAGGTTCACCGAACTTGAAGGTAATCGTTGATTTTTACCTTCAGTGACTGCACTATACAAAATAAATTGGAATTTACTGATCTAAATGCGCGTAATTTGGAAGCTTATAAGTTATTAAATGATATGTAGTCGCCAAATAATTAGTTTAACGCATTTTAAGTACAACTTTCTCTTAAGCCGGGAAGATAGGGTGGTTTTCTTGCGAAGGGGTTGTAGCTCAATAATCGAAATGCCCTTGATTTAATAGTTTATTCTTAGAGTATATAAGCTATAGGAATTATATCCGCAATACGATATATTTTAAGTTTTCTCAGCATCTTTCTCT
This sequence comes from Diabrotica virgifera virgifera, assembly GCF_917563875.1. NCBI lineage: Eukaryota > Metazoa > Arthropoda > Insecta > Coleoptera > Chrysomelidae > Diabrotica > Diabrotica virgifera. The sequence goes on along the minus strand of NC_065446.1, from coordinate 64,193,864 downwards.
TAAGTTAAATCAATTAAAGGGTTGTTTGGGGGTGAAGGGGATGAGCTCAAAAATCGAAACTATATAATTTCAAGAGCTCATAAATAGCTCGTAATTCTGCCGCAAAAACCGATTCAATATTCCTATTTTTAAGTAGTGGGGGGGGGCTGACTCAGCCCCCCCACTAGGGTATTAAATTCCTGCTCAGTGGAACGAGCTCAAAATTTTTAGTTTGCTGAATATGAGAGCTCATAAATAGCTCATAAATCAGGGCTATTTGTTTTTTAATTTTTGCAAGTGGGGGGGGCCAGCTCAACACGGGTGATATCGAGCAAAAAAATATAACGCTTCAGTTGTGTGGTTATACATATTTTGTGGAATAGGTATTTAGTTCATAATTATTTACATAAAAGTATAAGTGATCTGCAACCCAAGCATCAGCTGTTATAATATTATGCACTTGAGTGCCTAAACTTAAAAATCTTGAGAGTGAGTATCACATCATATTTGATTACACTGTTTATATCATGTGGCATTTGTGGCAATATTATAGAAGTGAGCAATGATGACGCAAAAATAGTTTTCAACAAATACTGAATTGCGATTTATTCCAATAAATTATGCATAGAACTGTTAAAAAATATTTATTTTATTTGATTAAAGTAGATTACTTACACCAGAATGTTTAAATTTGCATTTTTTTTCCTTTAAAAAGGGTGGATTTCACCCCTAAAATGCAAAGAGCTCAAGTTGACACCATTTCACTTTTATTTCTTGAGGTATCCTCTAACTACTCACCAATTTTCATGGGAATCAACGAAGATTCAACGAAATCGGAGGTGAAAATCTTCGGTGATTGCACTTTCAGAAATACAAAAAATAATTTTATCTACTCTATGTCAAGTTTTTAGTTTGTGAAAACTGTCATTATAGATAGCAATGCGTGAAGGATTTAAAGTGTGCGTGAAGTAACAATGTATTTTAAAGGGGATTTACTTTTTCGCACTGCTTTTTGGCACACTTTCATATAATAAAATATCCTTAACTTTCGCGTCGTCATGGTGATGATATGTGAGCAATAAATTACAACAAAAGTTTTGACAGTTTTGTGGTTTGAAAGAAGTTAGAATTTTTAAATGTCAAAGTTCTAAAAATTGTAGACTAGAATGTATTCCAGTGACGAAGAGTTGGTTTTTTTATTTGTTTATCGTAGATAAAATATTGTATGAAAATGTACGAGAAGTACTCTTTGCGAACTTACGCGATGTATAGCACTCACTCCGGTGTCGCTCGTGCTCTAAACTTCTAAACATCCCGTGCGTTCGCAAAAAGCATACTTCACGAACTGTTTCATAAATAACTATTAAAATGGTGGTGGATTTCACCCCTAAAATGCAAAAATCGCAAATTGGCTCTATGTCACCTTTGCTCCTTAAGGTATCCTCTAACCACCCACCATTTTCAAAATAATCTATGGAGGTTCAACGAAGCTCAAATCCACCTTCAGTGACTTTAGTATGTATATTTTAAGAGCTTATAAAGATAGTGATGAATGAATAATGAATAGTCTTTTTTTATTAATTTAATGTCCTCTTAATTATGTCAAGGATTATTATATTTACTAATCTTTTTATGTCGATATGTTATCGAGTATTGTATCGATATCGTAGGTATCGAAATCAATATCAAGATGATATTTTTATAAGATAGTATTGTCGATATCGATACTCGATACGATACTGCATTGGCATAACCAATACAATACTCAATACTTAAAAAGTATCGATATTGTATCGTATCGTGAAGCTCTACTTTTCTATGATAGATATGAGCGCTGATGATCCTAAAAGTACTCTTCTTAAATGGAACACTGCCAATAACCTCCATAACAGCAATTACTCCTACTTTTATCGCTAGTGATTAAGTTAAATTATTTTATACTAAGAGTAAGCGGAAAATTTCAAAAGCTAATTGGGGAGTAGAATTTATAGAAAAAAATAAAAAAACTAAATACATAAAACAAGAGCTGTTTACATAAATTATTTAACAAACTATTATTAATGTCACTTTCTTTAACTCAACAAGACAATATATAATTTATTTTATAGGCGACAAAGAATTCCTATCAATAAATAAGATTATACTTTATGATGATAATTATTAATTGTAAAAAATGTAGTATGTATCGAAAAACATTGTTATAAAGGTTTTACCGTCCACCGCTTTATTATCTATTTTATGCAAATCTTCCACATAGGTATTTATTTATACAGTGCGCTGGAATAAGTGTTACCCCCCTTATTAACTTATTTATTTTTAGCACCTAAGCAAAACGCTAGGACAGGTCGATTTTTAAAATAATCATAGTATATTATAGCATAAATGTTTCGAACTTTACGCGATCCCTTTTCAGGCGACGGGCATAAATTTGATTTTTTTTTAAATAGGAACGTACATCATGTGACACCTCATTTAAAAGCTTTTGAAACACTGATTACAAAAATGTATAATACTTTAATCTTTTTTGAGAGCGTAAGCGCAAAATTTCGGTCGAATTAATTTGAAACGCATTCATTTTTTTCGAATCCTGAGAAAATTAATAAGTATTTTTGAAAAATTTAAAAGCAGAATGAAAAATTGCATTATTACCGAGGGTTTAAAATTCCCTTAGAATAAAGAAAATGTTTCTGTCGAATGATATATTTGAAATTATAAATCAGACTAATTTGTTTCTTTTTTCACTCTTGTGACTTATTAAAATAAACATGATAAAAGTTCTCAGGGACGTTTTAACCTCAATAATACTGTAATATTTCATTTTGCGTTTAAATTAAAAAAATATATATATACTTATTAATTTGTCCAGAATTCGAAAATAATTAATGCATTTAAAAATATTTCGACCGAAATTTTGTACCTACGCTCTCAAAAAGGATTAAAGTATTACACATTTTTGTAATCAGCATTTCAAAAGCTTTTAAATGAGGTGTCACACGGTGTACTTTCCCATTTAAAAAAGTCAAAGTTATGCCTGTCGCCTGAAGAGGGATTGCGCAAAGTTCGAAACATTGATGCTATAATATACTATGATTATTTTAAAAATAGACCTCTCCGAGGGTTTTGCTTATGCGCTAAAAATAAATAAGTTAATAAGGGGGGTAACACTTATTCCAGCGCACTGTATAAACCATCCAGTAAACACATTCCATCGTTAAGAAACATTTGAGACACATCCCTGAGACATTTGGAGACACTCTTGAAGAAGTTTTTTTTTACTTCTACCCTCTGTAAGCGCTGACGATGAAGCTATTTATGAAAGTCTAGCAACAATCAAACGGCAAAGTGAACAAATTAAACCAGTATAAAAAAAATAGAAGTAAAAAAGGCTATTAAATGTAGATTAAATACCAAAAATTGGAAAGAAATCCTTTGTAAAAGGTATAAAATTTTTTTATTAAAAATCCCTTAAAAGGGCTACATCACAACAAAACGTTTTCGATTTTTATAAAAAATCATCATCAGTGTTCGATAAACTGGATGCTAGCTGAGCCACAAAAGAAAAATATCTGGGTAAAAACCCTTTACATAAAATATAGATGCCTTAAAAGTGCATACTTCAAGAAAAAGGCCTGTGATGGTCACATGGCAAACAGGATAATGCCCTAAGGTAAGGTATACAGGTTTCCCAACACGTGCGATCCAAATTGAGTTGATCACATTTCAATGACTTAATGGCATTGAAATGTGATCAACTCAATTTGGATCCCACGTGTTGGGAAACCTGTATACCTTACCTTAGGGCATTATCCTGTTTGCCATGTGACCATCACAGGCCTTTTTCTTGAAGTATGCACTTTTAAGGCATCTATATTTTATGTAAAGCGTTTTTACCCAGATATTTTTCTTTTGTGGCTCAGCTAGCATCCAGTTTATCGAACACTGATGATGATTTTTTATAAAAATCGAAAACGTTTTGTTGTGATGTAGCCCTTTTAAGGGATTTTTAATAAAAAAAAATTTTATACCTTTTACAAAGGATTTCTTTCCAATTTTGTGATTGATGGTATACAGCCAACTACAGGAAAACTTTTTCTTTTCCTTGTGGATATTTTAAATACCAAAAACGCTCCAGGCTATGACCTTATAACAGGAACTATCTTAAAATAGTTACCAGGCAAAGGAATATTTATGATAATACAACTTTTCAACGCCTCACTAAGGCTCAAAATTGTACTAACTTAATGGAAAATTGCTGATATAATAATGGTCCACAAACCTGGTAAACCACCTCACGAGCATACCTCTTATCATCCTATTAGTCTCTTACCGGTACTAGCTAGACTATTTGAGAGGCTATTAGCGACAAAACTTATGAAGATAATGACTGATTATAATCTTTTCCTGGATCATCAGTTTGCTTTCAGTGAGAAGCATTCAACAATAGAACAAATACATAGAGTAGTTGAAAAAGTGAATAAAACTTTTGAAGAAAAAATACTTCTCAACACTCCTCCTTGACGTCAGTCAGGCTTTTGATAAACTCTGGCATACAGGGTTGCACTGAACTTTCCAGAGAAAAAACAAACGTTCCAGGGTCAATGTTTACTTTACTGAAATCATATTGAGAAAGAAGATACTACCGTGTCAAGTATGAATCAGAAACCTCAAAAATCTACCCTGTACGATCTGGAGTCCTTCAAGGTCGTGTCTGGGTCTTATTTTATATTTGATATTTTTTACACACGAAATACCAACAAATGAAAATGTAACGACTACAACATTCGCAGACGACACTGCTATACTATGTTAGTCACAGATGATAATCCCGCAACAGCTACCGAATATATTCAAAGACATATTAGGAATATTGAAAAGTGGACAGAGAGATGGCGCATAAAGTTCAATTAAATCACGATATAATCCTTTACAAAATGTGGCAAAATATCTCGTAGTATAGAAATAATTAACAAAACAATTTCACAAGTTAAAAGCGTTAAATACCCAGGAATGCATCTGGACAAAACTTTGACCTGAAGAACTCATATTTATGGAAAAAGCGCCAACAGTAGAACTTAAAATTTCGTAAACATTATTGGATACTAGACAAAACAAGTTGTTTATTCTCAGCTATAGCTACAGTTGAGTCCAGGAATCTTTACCCGTGCGTCATCATTTAAAGCATACGATATAGTCGATGATAAGTCGGAAATTAAAATTTACTAAACGCAACAGCAAGTCACTTACTGTCACTTGCTGTTGCGTTTAGTAAATTTCAATTTCCGACTTAAAATCCACTTATTTCGTATGCTTTAAATGATGACGCACAGGTAAAGATTCCCGGACTCAACTGTATATTGTATTGTATTCAGTTATAAGCAAAGTAAAATCGTTTTCAAATTTTATTTTCAATTTATTGTTATTTTATTGTAAACTAGAACTAAATAAAAACAAGGCATATAATTTCTTGCTAACATTAATGACCTATAAAGCAATTTAGTCCAGAAAGCCACTGCGCATCCGCTAGGAAAAATATTCCGATTCGGATTTTTTGCATAATCTTACTCAAAAAGGACCCCTTTTAACAAATTTGCATGTTGCCAGGACCAAAAGTGGGTCAAAAATTTTTAAACGTTTTTTTTTTATTCCTAAAATTATTTTTCTTGCATGAAACAAAATTTTTTTAGGATTTTTGGATCATTCCAAACAGAAAAGGTCTTTCGTAACTTCTCTCTAAAGTTGATAGTTTTTGACATATATAAGCGATTAAAAATTGAAAAATGGCGAAATCGGCCATTTTTAACCTTCAAGAACTATGTGAAAAACTTAAAATTTGAATGTTACCAAGATAGGTAGATATTCCTTAAACATCGATTGATGAAATCCCGAAGAGTGTTTTGCAATACAGTGTTCAAAACTCCTTTGTTTTTTAATTTCTAATCACGCGTGCGCGACACTATGTTCCACCGTTGCATGTGTATACAGTATGGTGCAAATGAAAGGAATTAATTCGTTATTTCATAAACCAGCGACTTTAAGGAAAAAAGCCGAAACAGGTCGATTTTTATTTTTAATTATGATATTGTGGCATATATGGTACACTAGTGACGTCATCCGTCTGGGCGTGATGACGTAATCGATGATTATTTTAAATGAGAATAGGGGTCGTGTGCTAGCTCATTTGAAAGGTTCTTCAATTCTCTATTCAGTAATGTAAACATTTACATAATTATTTAAACAGGGTGTCCAAAAAATTTTTATTAAATTAAATTATTTGACAAAAAAAGAAGTAGAAGGACACCCTGTATAAATAATTATATAAGTGTTTATATTACTGAATAGAGAATTGAAGAACCTTTCAAATGAGCTAGCACACGACCCTTATTCTCATTTAAAAAAAATCATTGATTACGTCATCACGCCCAGATGGATGACGTCACTAGTATATATATGACACAATATCATAATTTAAAAATAAAAATCGACCTGTTTCGGGATTTTTCCTTAAAGTTGCCGGTTTACGAAATAACGAATTTATTCCTTTCATTTGCTCCATACTGTCGGTGGAAAATAGTGCCTCGTACGCTTGATTAGCAATTTTAAAAAAAAAGAAGTTTTGAATATTGTATTGCAAAAAAACTCTTCGGGATTTCATCAATCGATGTTTAAAGAATATCTACTTAATTTTCAGTTTCTCATATAGTTTTTGAGGGTTAAAAATGGCCAATTTCGCAATTTTTCAATTTTTAATCGCTTATATGTCAAAAACTATCAACTTTAGAGAAATGTCACTAAAGACCTTTTCTGTTTGGAATGATCCAAAAAACCTAGAAAAACTTTGTTCCATGAAAAAAAAATAATTTTAGGAAAAAAACAAAAAAAAACGTTTAAACAATTTTTGACCCACTTTTGGTCCTGGCAACATGCAAATTTGTTAAAAGGGGTCCTTTTTGAGTAAGATTGTGCAAAAAATCCGAATCAGAATAGTTTTCCTAGCGGATGCGCAGTGGCTTTCTGGACTAATTAGTTTAATAAATTATTTTAATTAAAGTTATTGTTATTTAGTTAAATGTCCCGTTAAACAGTTTTTTGTACTACTGCTATAAACTCCAATATTTATAGGTTATTACTTTTTTTACATTTTATTTATGTTATCAATTTTTTATTTACAGGTGATTTTATCCTACGCAAAAGAAATGATAAAATTATACAATTTTCTTCTAAAATAGTAATTATTATAGTTATATAATTCTGCGTATACTTATTTTCAAAACCTACAGTTTAATATTATCTATGGTTTTAATAGATCAGAAATACATTTGATCGATCTTATTTATTCTGGGAATTATAAGGAAATTGTTTTATTATAACTGAAGAATACGAAGGCAAGTTTAATCAAAATATAGCGATTAAATAGTTTATATTCCTGTCCAACCATTACCGACATATTTGTCAGGTACTACCAATAACATCCGATTGATTTGAACGATACGGATAAGTGGCAATTACTTCGCATTAAACAATCGAATTAAACGTCGAACACGACAGTACCACATGTCATGGGTACGGTACTCCCTCGCTGCTACTGCTGTGAGACTCCGGTACCACGATATCAACACACCGGAAGCAGTACTACTTGCTCGTGCTGGTGCTATTTGGTCGGCAAGGTCGGCAGGTCTGCTCTAGTTCCAACTGAAAATTACATCAGAGGCGGAGTAGCTTCGGTACTTGGATTTTTTTGGAGAGAGTGGAGGGAAAGGCACTCCTACTGATATGCTCGATGTTAAACTGTTTTGGTGGTATTAATCAGGAAGTGCTAGTAGTAATTTTTTATACGTGAATTGTTTATGAATTGCTTGCGTTTAGTTGTGTGGTAAATTGTTACGGATATTAAATCTGATGTATCAATTTGACAAGGAGGTCATTCGGTTAAGAGCATATTGTTTGGTCTACGTTAAAAAATAAGAATGATTATTAAAAAGATAATTTTTGACGTACATTTGCCCGTTAAATCTCTTTTATATTTCTGTGTAATTTAGATTTAATTTATATTTTATTAGAGATTGCAATATTAATTCGCATTTCAAAGAAATTTCAAACATAATAAATAATAAGTCAAACACTAAGTACTCATTCTTTAGCGTGAGCTATATAAATTACTTATTTGTTTTTTTTTATTATTATGAGTAATATCTTTATTATTATGAGTAATCTATATTGTCAGTTACTTTAGTTAAACATTATTGAAATGTTTTGACGCATTTTCAATTTATTCCTTTACAAATTCCAGAATCTTCATATTTAGCTCCAATAACTTATTTGCTTCTTCAATGTGTGCTTTCATGTTTGACTCGGATTCGTGATACTGGATTCAATTATTATAATATGGTCGTTTTGGATTTTTAAACGCGTTTCTTTAGTTCAATAGCTTGCGTCAAATCCTTATACGTCTTTTGTTCAATGCAAATTAATGAAAATTTGCAGACATATGCAGTCGCGGGAACAATACATGAATAATCAATAAAAAACAAGCTGAAAATGCGAGCATTATCATAACGAAAACTTTGTTTATATACGTATTTAAATTCATAATATGGAAAATTGCTATTACGAAAAGTTGTTTAGAATTAAAAATTATGTTTTAATGTGCAAATATATCATTCTAATTTAAATGTTGTGAACTACACTGCGCATCATAGAAAACGGGCACCCCAAAAAATGGGTCATTTTTCATGTCTCGTATCTCGTAAAGCTGTGGTCCGCTTTAAGTAAATTTTTCAATATCCTATAGCTTTATTCTTTAACAATGTCGCTGTATATAGTAATAATGTTGTTGCTAAACAGGTAAATTTTCATTGTATACCTACCGGGTGTACCAATCAAACTGTGTTTTTTTCCTTAAAGTTTGCAACACCCCATGAAATATTCTAGTATTTATAAAACACTGAAATTAAAGCCCTACAATAGCCTCAGGTTTTCTTAACATTTTGTTTCATGATTCATTCGCTTATGTTGGATAGTACAAAAGTTATTAGGTACTTTAATAATTAGACATGGTCAAACTTTAAGGGGTAATTCTGCATTAAAAAATAATGACAGTTTGCTTTACAATCGTATGCCCGCAAATGCTTCGTTGCCGAGATACGGGATGTTGAATTCTTTCTTACAAACTGACGATTTATTTATTGCTTAAAAATTGGTTGAGATATGCAAATAAAATTTGGTGGGTTTCATGACGTAGTTATTGCACATTTTTTGACATACAATTAAAAATTTTATATTCACCATTGGCGCGCATACGTGAATATAAAATTCTTAATTGCATGTCAAAAAATGCGCAATAACTATTTCTTAAAAACCACCAAATTTCATTTTGCATATCTCAACCGGTTTTAATGCAATAAATAAATAGTCGATTTGTAAGAAAAAATTCAACATCCTGTATCTCAGAGGCGAAGCACTTGTGGACATATGTTTATAAAGCAAATGGTCATTATTTTTTCATGCAGAATTAACCCTTACAGTTTGTCGTACTATTTAGAAACACACTGTACTGATGAAGAACATGGCTTGTTGTTAAAGTACCTAACTTTTGTATTATCCAATATAAGCGTATGTATCAATAAACAGAATATTAAGAGAACCTGAGGCTATAGTTGTATTTTAATTTCAGTATTTTATAAATGCTAGAATATGCCACAGGGTGTTGCAAACTTTGAAGAAAAAACACAGTTTGATTTGTACACCCGGTATACAATCAAAATTTACGTGTTTAGCAACACTATTATTACAGCGATATTGTTAAAGAATAAAGCTATAAGATATTGAAAAAATTACTTAAGTCGGACGACAGGTTTAGGAGACACTTGGCATCAAACATGACCCATTTTTTGGAGGCCCGTTTTCTATGACGCGCAGTGTATAAAGATACTTTACTCGAAATTCATATTTTTTATATACCTCGTATAAAATTAATAAAATTTGATTCGTGATAGTTGCATCATAAATCTTAGACCAAGAAGAGCTTTTTATGAAGAATAACTTTTCTTCGTCAAATTAAAAATACAAGATTTATAAATGAAAATGATGTTGGTATCCATAATTTAAAAAAATTCGTCAAATATTATAATTTTTTATTCCAAACAACATTTTAAGAACAATTTTCAAATATTGTGAAATACATAATACATAAAGATACTTTACTGATGAACTGTAGTAGTACTTATGGAACAGTCTATTTATCATTAAAGGGGCGGCCGTATACTTACGTTATTAATACATTATTGCTTTCAAAATATACTCAAATTGTATTTTTATACATTTATTACACATATTATTTTATATAATAATTAAATTGACTATAAAATGTCATTTATATTTTATTAATAGCTAAATAATTTAAAATTTAGTTTGACATTCACGAAGTGTCAAACTCAAATGTAAATAATAACATTTGCTTTGCTTAACAAATTCAGATTAAAAAAGTAGCCTACTTCCTAATCAAAGATTTCAGCTGACGTTTAGTGCGTGGTATGAAATAACCGGATTGTGACGTCACATTTTAGATTTTGAGGTCGATTATCTCGAAGACGGTTAGAGATATCGAAATGCCGTTTTCAGATTTGGATTCAGAAGACAAAACTACATAAGAATCCATCGATACATCTGCTCTAAGTATTGCAGGAGCGGCGACGCAATAACACACAGACTTTTGCAAATTTATAAACGAAAAGTTTTCGTTGAAAATTTATGTATATTAATAATTGTTTAAATAAAAAAACGATTTTAATGGAAAATGCTTAAATTTTCTTGTTTTTTACAATGTAAAAAACTTGAATCTTTTACGGTTTGTAGCTAATGATATATGAACTATACATAATTTCACTTTTTACGGTAATTGTTTACGTTATGCTTCATAAGTAAACAATAAAGTTTCAAATTTTGAACGCTCATATAATTGTTTATATAAAAATCGGCGCTTATTCGTGTCAAATTTCAATACGATACGAAATAAAACTGTAATAAATATTATAAGAAAAATCAACTAAAAAGCAAAAAATAAAAAAAAATAAATATCTAACACATTTGTTAAAGAAAAGCGTGGGGCGAAAACCGTTTATTCGATGAACACGCCCCGCGCTTCTCTTTGACATATGTATGTGTTAGATTTTTTCAATTTTTTATATTTTTTGCTTTTTAGATGATTTTTTATAATATTTTTAACTTTAGTCGCTCGTAACTAAAAAAAGCGTTTCTTAAAAATATTTTTTCATATTTTTTTATATATTTTCCTGTCGGGAATTTTCATGTTTCTTTATTAATTAGTTCTTAGTTGATTTCAAGAATATAAAACTGAATGTTTAGTGAAATGACGATTAGATAGAATCTTTAAAAATACTACGCATTCGCATTATAACTAGTCATACATACTGTTATCTGTGAAGGTTTGTGGGTGCGGTATTAAACTTACGAATACAATTATATTTCTATATTATGGGTAATGTGTAATGTGTTTAAAGTATTACAAATATTTTAGATACGCAGCAAAATTATATTACAGAATTTATACTAACTCTCCTTATGGTAGGGGAGCCCAAGCGGGGATTTTTGCAGTTACTCGAGCGCGTCAGATTAGCATATGGGAGAAACCTGGTACCCTGCAGATGAACCTCTACCATATATTGGCTCTTAACACAGGGGAGTTCGTTAAGGGGGGCCCGAAAAAAAAAATCTATCCTTAAAAATACTCGAAATTGTCAGATTAAGATAAGGTAAGTTAAGTACATGCAAAAGAGTGTATATTTCAAAAATCTGACGATTTGAGCAGGGGGTAAGGAAATGGGTGAGTCCCAAAATTTCACAAGAAATAAGCGAATATGTCGCGAAATAAATGACAGATCGAAAAACTAAAAAATACGTTCTCAATATATTTTAAATATCTATCGAATGATACCAAACACGACTTCCCACGGAGAGGGGTGGGGGGTAAATTTAATATTTTAAATACGAATCCCGCGATATTTCGCGAAATGAACATCAGATCGAAAAACTGTAAAATACACTTATTCGATACTTTTAAAAAATCTATCGAATTGCACCAAACACCACTCCCCAAGGAGGTGGGGTGGGGTGTTACTTTAAAATCTTAAATAGAAGCCCCCATTTTTTATTGCAGATTTGGATTACTTACGTAAAAATAAGTAACTTTTATTCGAGACATTTTTTCGAATTATGGATAGATGGCGTTATAATCGGAAAAAACGATTATTGGAAATGGAAAATTAAATTAAAAATGGCAAGCGCCCACTAAAATGGAAAATTTTACTTAACTTTTTTTGGTTTTAGGACCTACTCTTCACAACCCAATAGGTCCCCATAACGCTCGAGTGACTACACATTTAGCATACTTTGCTCCCCTACCATTATGACTAACTAGCAATAAATACTCTCTCTTTACTTCCTTTAGAAAACTTAATGAAAATTTAATAAAAAAATCTTATTTAATATTGATTTAATTAGAATTATTAGAATTATTTCTATACAGCTGTTTTATTATACGTAGTGAACTGAAAGAATCGGTAATTATTATCACAGCTTTGGAGATGTTGTGGTCACTTTTATAAATTAACTCTTATAGAAGGAACAGCAAGGATTTCGGACAGGAAGATCATGCACGCATGCAGTTTTTGTAATAAGACAAATAAAATAAAAGTCCCTGGAATACAACAAACCAGCATATGTGCCTGATAGATTTGAAGAAAGCGTTTGATAGAGGGAGAATTCGGGACGCGATACATTTACTATATGAAAAAGGAATATCACTGGATTTAATAAAAACCATTAAAAATATTTATATAAAGATAACATAGCTATGGTAAGATGTAAGGGAAAACAATCGCAACGTATCAAGTATGAAACTGGCATTTGACAAGGAGATTCTCTGAGCCCATTAATATTGAATCTGATAATGGGTGAAATCATAAAGAAAATTAAAAAAGGAGAGGATAGAGAATTTGATAAAAGGAAATAAAGATAATTTGCTACGCCGACGACGCCCTAATAACAGTCGAAAATGAAGATGACCTACAAAGATTAATTAAAGAATTCGAACACCCGGCTCTCATATACAACATGGTGATCTCAACAGAGAAAACTAAATCGATAGTGGTATTAGCGAAACCGAGACGATGTAAATTGGTCGTAAATAACAAAATAATAGCACAAGTGATGGAAACAGAATACTTGTGAATAAAACTGTCAAGCTACGGAAAAGTGGAAGAAGAAGTACAAAAACAAGTGAACATGGTGAACAGAGCAGCAGGATATCTCAACCACAGAATCTGGAGAAACAAATACCTCACAATGGAAACGAAAACCAGGATATATCAATTAACAATAAGACCGATAATGACGTATACAGCGGAAACAAGAGCAGATACGGCGAAAACAAAAAGACTGCTGGAAACAGCAGAAATGAAAGCCTTACGAAAAATAACAAACCAAACTCTAAGTGACAAAGTAGGAGTGAGGAAATACGAGCGAGATGTGGTATAGAAGAAATAAACATGTGGACCAAAAGAAAAAAAATAGAATGCAATCAACACATAGAAAGAATGACAGAAAATAGAATAGTACGAATAGCAAGAGACAAATCGCCAAATGGAAGAAGATCATTTTGACAACCGAGGAAAAGATGGTCAGACAATGCCAGTTGAGGCTAAAAACCGAAGTAAAACAGGTATTGAGCCTATTTATAAAGTAGGAAGAAAAAGAAGAACTCTTATAGGATTGCGTACAGTTCTCCAGAAAATATGCTACTAATTATTGATGGTAATTTAAATTGTAATAATAACATTTGCTGATCCTACACCATTAATGGATTTACATGCATCTGTATAAATGTGACAAACAGTCGGAAAAACTTAAAACTTATAACTATGAATTAAGTTTTTTTGATCTGATCCCGAATTGTTGTTATACTAATTCTCCACTAATGTGAATTATGTGCATTTTTCCATTTTATCAAAAATGACTCCTAAAAAATGTTATGGTTTATATAACATAGGATCAGTTCATGTTTTAGTTGGTTGCAATAAGAGGATTATTATCGCCTCCGCCATTTTGAGGAAAATCGATGCCTACTCCATATTTTGTTATAGAGGTTAAGTAGATACAGTTTGGTATTTTTCTGTGAGATTCTAAAGAAAACGTATGAGAATGTCATCTGGTCCTGGTTGAGACACTTTCGCGGTATTTCTTCGTGTTCTCCTGTTCTTCTTCCTTTTTATAAGCAATTCTGCTTGTTCGTGATTCGTGATGTCTCTCAGCGTATTTCCTATAATTAGTCCCAATCAGTGGCGGCTCGTGAGCTCAGTATGCGGGTAGACTACATATATACTTCGGGTAGGCGACAAAAAATATCCTACAATTTGTACTACATGTTGAGCCGTCTTGCAATACTAAATGTAATCTATGAGCGCAACAATGTTTAAAAATTGCTTTTGGAGCATCTACTTTAATTTTTAATTGTAATCCGTTTAAAGAGCCAGCCAGTACACTTGCACCATCGTAAAATTGAGCAATTAATTTATTTTTGTAATCATATGACTCAAGCACGTTTGAAATTAAACTATATAGAGCGTCTGCAGATCTATTCTCGCTAACATCAAAAAACCCTAAAAACCTTTCTGTTACCTGACCAACTTTGTTAACAAAACGGATTGTTAAAGTACACTGTGATTTTTCGGTTATATCAGTAGTATCATCCGCTAGTATAGAAAAAAAATTGACTTTCATTAATTTCTGTTGAAATTTCATTTTTTACGTAATCGGCAAGACAATCTATTAAATCATTTTGTATTGTTTTTGACAAACCCGTGAAGACCCCTTCTATTTTTTAACATGATCCTGGATTTCCTGATCGCGTTTAACTACTAAATTAAAAATTTCTTTAAAATTACCCATGTTTGAAGAATTACGGCTCTCATCACGACCGTGAAATGCAAGTTCTTGTTTTGCTAACAGAATTGTAACATCAATTTCTTCAACTTCTTCAATCTTTTTCAACTTCTTCATTATATATTTTAGATATTATTATATATATTAGATAGAGAAATATGTCCAGCTAAAGCACTGTCAATAGTTTGTTTATTTTTTCTAACTGTTTTAAACCTAAGCAATTGTTTAAATGTTCTTTCGAAGACTCATGTTTTTTTACACTAGCAGATCAGGATTTTTTTAGATAAAATATATTTCTATATCTACAAAGCTTATAACATCATATCCACGTTGTACTGGGAGCAAACAGCAAAAATCAAGGTTGATAATGAGTTAACCGAAAAAGTTGAGATTCGTCGAGTTATGCGTCAGGGTTGTGTTCTTTCTGCACTACTATTGAATATATGAAGCGAAACAATATGTCAGGAAGCGCTCCTAGAGCAAAACATTATATATGATACGCTGGCTGGTGATACGCTAATAGTAACCGAAGATAACCTAGCATGTTTACAGTATATAAATACTTATACCAACAAGTATGGTCTAAAACTGAACATCAAAAAGACTAAATTTATGATTGTAACAATGAAGCTACACCAATGTGAGTTTAGCCATAAATAATAAGCAAGTTGAAAGAGTTACGTCCCACAAATATTTATAGTTCAGAGAAATAAGGAAAAAAAATCCTGTTGGTGACACAACCCCCTCCAGGCTGAAACCAAATTTTTCGAGTAATATGGACATCTATATTAATAACCTATATGTTTCCTCCAACCGATTTTGATGATATACATAGTTATTAACAAATGAAGATAAAAAAACGGTAAGTTTTCGCTTTTTTCGTCTATAACCAAAAAGTTAAGTATTTTAAACAAATTTGAGAGTAAGATACTCATAAATCGTATAAAAAACTTCAATATGGCGTTAGCTGAATATGTCTATCCTTATTGGTTGCTTAGAAAATTGCAAAATAAATCATAAATTTGAGTTTTTATAAATATTCATAACTTATGTAAAAATTAACTTAGAACGTTCTTATTACACGGAATACTGAGACTTCTGGTGCTTAAACAATACCCTAAATTTCAAAGCAATTGGTCAAACAGTTTAAAAGGTATTTAATTTGTTTATC
Organism: Diabrotica virgifera virgifera; assembly: GCF_917563875.1. Classification (NCBI taxonomy): domain Eukaryota; kingdom Metazoa; phylum Arthropoda; class Insecta; order Coleoptera; family Chrysomelidae; genus Diabrotica; species Diabrotica virgifera. The sequence continues at coordinate 64,177,759 of NC_065446.1, read as the reverse complement.
CCAAAATTAATTTTTTTGCAACTCATAAGTCAGAAAATGATGAAGTTATAATAATATTTTGGATAGTTTACGAAAGAAAAAGATTTATACTACATATTAATTTAATTAAAAAAAATGACAAAAAATAATTCTAAATACTGCAAAATTATTTTGCAAAAACATGTGAATTAAAAAAAGGGGGAGCTAACTTCGTCCGTAATTGTCCTAGGACAATTTTTTGTTTTTCTTTCTAAATGTGTATAAAAATGTAGTCTTTCCAAATATGAAAAAATACTTTTTCTACGGGTAACGGTTAAAAAGTTATTCTAATTGTTTTTAAGTCTACTTTTACACTGTTTAAAATTACTTTTTGTCATTTTTTTTTAATTAAGTCAATAGTATAAATGTTGTTTTAACCCCCTCCGTGGCTTAGTGGTAAGAGCGCCTGTCTTTGGATCGAAAAAATCCGAAAGGTTGTGGATTCGAATCTCACCAGGGTCAGAAATTTTTCATTTATTATAAATTAATAGATGAATATAGTTTCTGTCCTTGTGGGATCGGTACTCACCGGAGGGACCGCAGACGTTCGGATACAATTAGCGTCTTTTTGCAAAGACAATGACGTCGACTTTGCAAAGTAACAAGACACTTACTCAACACACACACTACACATGACACTAGGTACCTAATTGTTCAAAATTACCGTACCTACCACGCCAATGGTCATTAGTTGTCGAGGCATTAGCTTAATAAAAAAAATGTTCTTTTTCCATAAACTGTCAGAAGTCTTAATGTAACCTAATAATTTTTTTACTTTAATGTTGCAAAAAAATGAATTTGGCATAAACAAATTAGATAACTTTTAAACTATTTGACCAATTGCTTTGAAATTTAAAATATAATTTAAGCACGAGAATTCTCAGCAATTCGTGTAATAAGAAGGTTCTAAGTTAATTTTTAAATAAGTTATGAATATTTATAAAAACTCAAAATTTATGATTTATTTTGCAATTTTCTAAGCAACCAATAAGGATAGACATATTCAGCGAACGCCATATTGAAGTTTTTTTTATATGATTTATGAGTTTCTTATTCTCAAATTTGTTTAAAATGCTTAACTTTTAGGTTATAGACGAACAAAGCGAAAATTTACCGTTTTTTGATCTTCATTTGTTTATAACTATGTATATCATCAAAATCAGCTGCAGGAAATATAAAGGTTATTAATATAGATGTCCTTCTTCTTAACGTGCCCTATCAAGTCCCCTTGACGTTGGCGATTAACACGGCGAAACTGTCTCTGTCTCGAGCTATTCTAAATAGGTGTTCTGCTTTCTTTATTCCTGTCCACTCCCGGATATTCTTCAACCAAGAGGCCTGCTTTCTACCAATTCCTCTGCGTCCTTCGATTTTACCCATCATAATAAGTTGAAGAATATTATACCGGTCTCCCCTTACTACGTGTCCAAAATAGGCCATCTTTCTATATTTGATGTTATCAAGCAGCTCGCGGGTAGTATTTGCTCTCTTAAGGACTGCCACATTTGTCAGCATAGCCGTCCATGGTATTTTCAGAATACGTCTGTGCAGCCACATTTCAAAGGCCTCCAAACGGTTAATGGTGGATATTTTTAATGTCCATGCTTCGACACCATACAAGAGGACTGACCAAATGTAGCATTTAATCATGCGCTTTCGAAGTTGAAGTTGCAAGGTATTATTACAGAAGAATGACCTCATTTTTAAAAATGTGGTGCGGGCTATCTCGATTCTACATTTTATCTCTTTATCTGGATCTAGTTGTTCAGTAATATGGCAACCAAGATATTTAAAACTGGGTACTCTTTGAATTATATGACCATCAACATATAAACGTGAATCTTGATGGGCCAAACGGCTAAATACCATGTATTTTGTTTTTGAACAGTTTATAGTTAGGCCAAACTCTCTTCCCACTGTGTCAATGGCATTTAAAAGGTGTTGTAATCCATTCATATCATCACTTAAAATAACTGTATCGTCTGCATATCTGATTGTGTTTATCAGAATTCCATTAACCTTCACACCCCATTCCAAATTATGCAGCGCTTCCTTAAATATTCTATCTGAATACAAATTGAACAACAGTGGGGACAGTATACAACCCTGTCTGACACCTCTTTGTATTTTGCATATTTCTGTTGATTTTCCATTTATGCAAGCTGTCGCTGTTTGACGCCAGTATAATTTTTCTATGATTCGCACATCTTGACTATCAACTCCTTTATCCTTTAATATTTTAATTAATTTGTGATGTTGTACTCGATCAAAGGCCTTCTCATAGTCAATAAATACAGCAAAGACGTCTTTCCTTTGATCTCGGCATTTCTGCAATAACACATTTAGTGCAAAGAGTGCGTCCCGGGTTCCCAGTCCATTTCTGAAGCCAAATTGTGTTTCATCCTGGTCTTCTTCACAGTTATCTCTGATTCTACTGTGGATGATACGTAGAAAGATTTTCAAGGTGTGGCTCATAAGGCTTATCATTCTATAGTCGCTACAGTTTTTCGGACGTTGTTTTTTTGGTAGGGTTATGAATTCGGACTTTAACCAATCTTCAGGGATATCACCAGTCGAATAAACATCATTGAAAAGTTTGACTAGTATTCCAATGTTTTCCTCATTTATGAGCTTTAACATTTCTGTAGGTATGTTGTCGGGACCAACGGCTTTCTTGTTTTTTGCCAATTTTATAGCATGTTGTATTTCTGATTTTAGTATTTCTGGTCCTTCACCTTCATCTAAAGTGTCCAGTTCTTCGGGTCTATCATCATTATACAGTTCATTTATATAATTATACCAGGTAGTTCGAATTTCGTGTTCATCTATTATCATTTTTCCCGACGAATCGGTTATAGTATGTGGAGTTTTCTTATAATAAAGACCAGCTACTTCTCTAACTTTTTTAAACATATTAAACGTATCATGTTTTTCATTCAACTTTTCTAATTCCTTGCATTTATCCTCCATCCATTTTTCTTTAGCTACCTTTATTTTTTGTTTAATTAGTTTCTGTTTTTCTTTGTATTCTGTTTTGTTATATTTCAGTTTTCTTCTCTGCTCCATCAATTCCAGGATTTCATCAGTCATCCATTGTTGTTTTTTGTGCCTCTGCATCGTTGTTGTATATTTTTCCATTACTTTCCAGGTAAGATCTTTAAACGTGTTCCATATTTCTGTATTGTTTTCATTTGTTGAATTCTTTAGCTGATTATTCAGGTCATTTTCTATTAGCGTTTTGTTGGATGCTGATATATGTAATTTTGGTGTTTTGGGGCTTTCTTCGACTTTTTTGAGCTTCACTTGGATGTCAGCTATTAGAGGGTTATGGTCTGAACCGATATCTGCACCAGGATATGTCGTTGATCTCTTGACACCATTCTTAAATCTCTTGTTTACTAGAATATAATCTATCTGATTTCTAATTATATGAAGTGAGTTATCTCCTGGTCCCTTCCATGTATATAATCTTCTTTTGTGTAATTTGAACCATGTATTTTGCGATTATCATAGATGTCCATACTACTCAAAAAAAAATTTGGTTTTGGCCTGGAGGGGGATGTGTCACGAAAAAATCTTATTTCTCTGGACTATTGGGGGTTTGGTTCACTGATACTAATGACCAGGCAAGAGAAACTATGAGGCGAATAGAAATAGCGAGACAATCATTTATCAAATGAAAAAGTTCCTATGCTACTGAGATATAAATCTGAAATTGAGAACGAGAATGTTAAGGTGCTTTGTTTTCTCCGTTCTGTTGTACGGCATGGACACTAAAAAAGATAAACATAAAAACATTGAGGCATTCGAGATGTGATGCTACAGTAGAATGTAGAAAATACTATGGACAGAAAGAGTAACAAATCAAGTGGTTTTGCTGAAGATGGGGAAGGAATGCGAAGTCATAAAAACCATACAAATGAGAAAACTGGAATATCTGGGCCACATAATGAGAGGGGAAAAGTACTCCCTGCTAAGGCTCATAATCTAATGAAAAATATCGGGAAAGAGAAATGTGGGGCGTAGGAGGATTTCCTGGTTGCGAAATTTAAGGGAGTGGAACGGGTGCAGTTGAATAAAATTGTTCAAAGCTGCAGCCAACAAAGTTAAGATTGCTGTGATGGTAGCGAACCTCCGATAGGAGACGGTACTGAAAGAAGAAGAGAGCTTATAATTGTTACATTTGTCACACCAAAATTATTGATTAAACCGCTTTAAAGCAAACATGCTGTTTTTATACTAAATATCTCGCCGTCTTTTATCTACGTTTGTGAATAATGAGATGTCCAAAATGGTAAATTGATATCCTTGGTAGCTTCGTTTTTGTCTTATGCTAATCTCATAAATTGGTCAAGGGGCGTTTCCCATATAAATAAAATGGATCTGGTTTGATCGTTTGATATCTCAATTTGCGTCAGAAATATCACTATAAGTGGTTTTTGCTTTAAGCTGAATAACTCTTATGATTTATAATAACTATATTTGCATATCAGGATAATTCATTGGTTGCCAAGGTAAAAAAATAATAAATATTTTCTTATAACTTTAAAGATTCTTTTATTTTTTTTTAATAATAAAAATAATAGATAAATTATTAATTCATTTCTAATCAAACGCGTTTACTTTAACACGCAATAGTGGATTATGAGTCAGCAACAAGGAAAGAAGTACACATCTGAAAAAGAACAAGAATTTTTGAAGAAGACGAACAAATAAATAAATAATGGGGATGTATAAAAAATCATTAATTACGGCATAAATACGAGCCCAAAAAGCTAGATGGCTTGGTTACATTATACTCCTATACTACCATATTTTACCACCAGATTTACCTCTTACCCCTTTTCTATTTTTTTGCTTTTTAGTTGATTTTTTATAATAGTTTTAATTTTAGTCACTCGTAACTTAAGAAAAGCGTATCTTGAAATTTTTTTTCATATTTTTTTATTTTCAACTTCTTAGTCTTACACTTTTCAAACATTAAAATATATCGTCAAGTTTAAAAAAAGGATGTCTTTGATAGACACATTTTTTTGCATTTATTTCAACATTTGATACATACATTGTACATTTTCTGTATTACTTACACCTATTACAGTTTTCGCAGTCTTTCCATCTCTTATAATACTTCACTATTGCACGGTGTGGACCCTGTTAATTTCCACTCCATCCATTAAGAGTTCGTAACAAACTTTAAATTAATACACCAAAACGAATTCTAATGTTAATTGCATCACGAAACGTTTCTACCGGTGGTTTTTCTAAGACTACGTTAAAAACACGAATTTTTTTAATTCGAGTTTTGGTTGAAGTTTTGTTTCGTATCGTATTGAAGTTTTACACGAATAAGCGCCGATGTTTATATAAAGAAAGATATGAGCGTTCAAAATCGTCGCCACTTAGGATGTTTATAAACATGATGTACAAACATGAAAAGTAGTCTGAATCGGCAAAAAATTTGAAACTTTATTGTTTATTTATGAGCCATAACGTAAACAATTAACGTAAAAAGTGAAATTATGTATAGTTCATATAATTAGCTACAATCTGTAAAAATTTCAAGTTTCTACATTCTAAAGACAAGAGAATTTAAGCATTTTCCATTAAAATCGTTTTTTTTTATTTAAACAATTAATAAACATAAAAAAATTATTGACTATCCGTGTATTGTTCCTGCGAATGCATATGTCAACAAATTTTTATTCATTTGCATTGAAGAAAAGGCAGTCAAATTAACGTCTAAAAATTTGACCCAAAAGATTGAACTAAAGAAAAGCGTTTAAAAAATAGTATATTATTCAACGGGCATTAAATGATGGCTATTACTCACGATGATCAAGTTTGCGACATGAGCCGTAGACGAGTGTTGCAATTCATCAGAGTGAGTAATAACCATTACATGCAAGTAGAATACTAAACTTTTTCTACGACCTTTTTTATTTTAATTTGTAAAAAATATAATTATCAACTACTGAGATTAAAATATTAATTCACAAAAATATATTTTGTTTACCAATAGTATACAGCTGAATAATTGGTTGCTTACCTACTATTCGCAAATGCTGTCTTAATTATCTGCTGTAAAAAATACAACAAGAAATAGTCAATTCAAGTTATATTCAATTCCGAAAATTACAAATTTGTACCTACTGTCATTGTAATAAGTAGGAATTGGCTACTATGATTCATTCCACCAACATACAAAGGATTATCGCAACAACGAATATTTGAGTGTGCAACAGTAAGTGTGCTATTTAAGAAGTACGAAAGTAAATGGCTCTAATAATTATTTATCGGTGGACGTGGTTTATAAAGTTATAATGTACATTTTTTATATTTAACTATATACAATATAATATTATAACTATATAACATGTTATAATATATTTAAAATATGTAACACAGTATAAGTTTTAAATTCCAATAAACACAGCAAATACGCTAATGTCATAATAGTCAACTAGGTATAAAAGTAAAAATATACCGACCCATTGTTACAGTTAAAAGTCCTTTAAACATTTCTCGACGTTAATTATTATTATTATTGATATAAATTACAATAATTATTGTGTTAAAGAATTAAGTTTAAGTAATCTTATTTTCAGTTTATATAAGACTAATATTAAAAGTGACATTCGCCACTTGAACCTAACTTCAGCCCGTGAGTAATGACCCATGAATAATGAACTATTATTCACGGGTAGTAAAGTAATGGCTGTTATTATCTATTCAAAAATAGTGAATAATAAGCATATTATTAAACGGCCGTAGAGAAACATTATTTTTTTGACTAATTTTGAAAAAATGTGAAAATATTGAATTATCCACGTCCGTCTGTCCGTCCGCCTGTCTGTCTGTATGTGTCTCTGTGAACACAACTCCTCCGTCATTATACCAAATAGAATGACAAATGAGGTGCCAAATGAAAGTTTATAATCCAAAGATGGTACTAAAGGTGAGAAATTCTACCTAGACTGTCTGTCCGTCTGATCGTACGACCGCGAATATAACTCCTCCGTCACTATACCAGGTAGAATGACAAATGAGGTGTCGAATGCAAGCTTATAATCCAAGGATAGCATTAACGGTGAGAAATTTGACCTAGGCTGTCTGTCCATGCGTCCGTTCGACCGCGAACATAACTCCTCCATTACTATACCAGGTAGAATAACAAATGAGGTGTCGAATGCAAGCTTATAATCCAAGGATGGTACTAAAGGTGAGAAATTTGACCTAGGACTTCGGGTTTTAGAAGTGCGACCGGAAGTACTGTTTTAAAATCACTGGAATAGTACAAGCGGTATATTATTCGACGCGCCTTCGCAACAAGAGAACAAATATATACCTCCGGTTTCACGACTGTCTGTCCGTCTGTCTGTCCGTCCGTCCGCGAATACGACTTCTCCGTAATAATACAGATAGAATGACAAATGAGGTGTCGAGTGAAAACTTATAACCCAAGGATGGTATTAAAGATGAGAAATTTGACATCGAACTTCAGGTTTTAGAGTTGCAACCGTAAGCACTGTTTTAAAATCCCCGAAATGCTATACGCGATATATCATTCAACGTGCCTTAGCAAGATGAGAACTAGTGTAAAAATTTTGGTTTTTATATCATTTCCGGTTAAAAAGTTCTAACCGAAAGCGCCATATTATAGTCGCAGAAATACGTGCAACACATCAATCGAAGCCCATTGAAAAGTCGAGTTTGAATCTTTAGTTTTAGTTTTGAAGTCAATTCTGTTTAAAAACAATAATTATGACCCAAAGTTTAGTAAAGATGACTCAAAATTAGTAAAATCGTATATCAATCGACGCAAAGTTACACGAAGAGTTCAAATATCGACTTCCAGTTTTAATTTTGATTACTTTGGGTGAAAACCTAGGACTTACGAAGTCCAATTACTTGTCATGTTATACCTACCTTTATTTTATTTATCGTGTTCCCTTTCACTTGGCTACAATACCTAATTTGTATATAAACTAAATAATACATTGTAGCTGATTGTTTTAAAACTGCTCTGCAATAAAAAAATATACTTTTTCTATTTTTAAAAGCAGTAAATCATAATTCCGTGAGAACATTAATCGACGAAGAGGCAAGAGCATGAGCGGTAGGCGTCTCTGGTTACGTAAACCGGTGAAAGAAAAAATACTAATAAAAACGATGATTTCAAGAATGCAATTGCTTTCTCTTACATAATTCTCATCTACGACCTTCAAATTGAGACACAACAAAAGCTTTTTTCGGACACATTTTATTTCCTAGGCACTGTCCCAGTTTTGGTTAATGTGTCTTACTTTCTATATACGGGGAAGCTTTAGAATATACTCCTTTGATTTATCACTATAACCATTTATTGATATTCTTCAGTAAAGAAAAAACTGTATTATACAATTTTAATAATTGAGTGTTAATTTTAATATCGCCATACTTGGTTCAAAATATATTACAATATAATGTATATTTAAAAGACTGAAGTTTGATTTATTGTAACCTACCCCAACATTTTCTGTTTATTTTGGTTAAAATTAAAGACACTTTTTTGGAAGAATACCAGATGATACAGCTAATAACTAGAAACCAAAAAAGGCACGCTGAAGAGAGGTGACTTAGAGAAGAACCTACTGAGAAATAAAAACTTCAGGAAAAACATTACAACTTCAATCTACACTATAAATAGAAATAACCGACATTCACAGAAATAAAAACACAATGTAGAATAAATAATAGCACAGGAAAAATAATATTGTTCATTCCACCAACAGACGACTGTTTTGGATTATCGCGGCAACGAATATTTCAGTGTGCAACATAAGAAGTACGAAAGTAAATGGCTCTAATAATTATTCCAATAAACAGCAATGTAATTTTCAATTAATTTTCGTTCTTCATATTTTGCACAGTAAAATATTCGTTGTAGAAATAATCCAACACAGTCGTATATTCGTGGAATAGGGTATAGTCGCCACAACGCCACAGAAATTTGGATGAATAATATTTAGACAAGGCGAAAACGACGGGTTCGAAGGGAAAAATATTCCCATGAGATTTTTTTGCATAATCACATTCGTGAGACATCCCAGAATAAGGTTCAAGAAGTCGCCCACGTGAAAAGTGGGCTAATTTTTTTTAACAATTTTTTTTTAATCAAATTGTGAGAATCAATATTTTTGGCCCAAACAATTTTTTCTTTAATTTTTTGGACCATTCTGGACAAAAAAGATCTCTTACAATTTTTCTCTAAAGTTGATCGTTTTCGACTTATAAGCAATTTAAAATTGAAAAAAACGAAAAATGGCGATTTTCAAGGCTTATTAACTCGGTTAAAAGTTATTATTATGAAAGTCAATATATGACTAAATTAAAGTTTAAAGCCCCGCCTACAAGATCCTGAAGAAATTTTTGTCATTATTTTATTACTAAGCTGTTATTTTTAAGTAACAATAATAAGCGCCATGCACGTGTGCGGGGCTGTAAATGCTGAGTGCGAGAGAGAAGCCATTCCAGCAGTCCAATTGTGCATCTTACTCGCACTCACATTTACAGCAGCGTCAATACGATCTAACCACTCATTGATATTAATTAAAAATAACACCTTAGTAGTAAATTAATGACACAGATTTTTTCAGGATCATGTAACGGCGACTTTAAACTTTGATTTAGTCACTTTCTGACTTTCAAAATAATAATTTTTGACCTAGTTATTAAGTCTTAAAAATGGCCATTTTCGCGTTTTTCAAATTTTAAATTGCTTATAACTCGAAAAAGATCAACTTTAGAGAAAAATTATAAGAGACCTTTTTTGTCCACAATGCTCCAAAAAAACCTAAAAAAATAGTACGGGCCAAAAAAATTGATTTTTGCAATTTGATTAAAAAAAAATTGTTAAAAAAAAATTGGCCCACTTTTCTCATGGGCGACTTCTTGAACCTTATTCTGGGATGTCTCACGAATGTGATTATGCAAAAATATCTCATGGGAATATTTTTCCCAACGAAACCGCCGTTTCCGCCTTGTCTAATTATGCGAAGGAGGTGTTTGATAAATTATTGCAAACACCAGACCATCTACATAAATACCCAAAAATGTACTTAAACATTCAGACGCTTCATTATATGTATATGTATATATACATTCAGAAAAATGTGAAATGCACTACATTTAATGAAAGTTAGGAAAGCACTAGAACCACTCAGACTACACTATAACAAATTAGGTGTTTAACATGGTATCATATAGTCCAGGAACCGATGCTTTCCACCTCGCAATTTTTACAGAATGAATCGATTTGCTTGAAAATTTGAGAATAAATAGTGGATAGTATTGAATTGAGGGATCTAATGATGCTTCTACCTTTATTGATCCTGTGTTGTATTTCATCTTCACTATTTCCTCGTTTGTTAAATATATCTCCCAAATATTTGCATTGTTTCACACCAACAATATGTCCTTGTTCCAATGGTAGGTTTTCAATGTCTTCGTTTCCCACTATGAAGTATTCTGACTAATCCATATTTATTACTAATCCTGCCTGTTGGTAATGCTCATTTAGCTTCCGTATCATATAGCTTAAGTCATCTTGATCTTGGGCTATAACAACTTGGTCGTCCGCAAAGTATAATGTAAATAGGGAGTCGTCTCCCACTTTCAGTCCCATCGGTTTTACTGCTTTTGTCTACCTCTGTAAGGATTGGTCAAGGTATATTTTAAAGAGAGTGGGAGATAGACAACATCCTTGTCGGAGGCCTTTCGAAGTATTAAATGCCTCAGTGAAATTTTTGCCGTTTTTGATTCTGGTGTTAGTGGTCTCATACAACATTCTAGTTGCTTATATGAGTTTTCCATCGATACCGATGTCTTTCATTGAATTCCATAGTTCTATTATGGGGACACTATCATAGGCTTTTTCTAGGTCGATAAGAGCGATGTGGGTTTCCTGATTCTTTTGTATTCTTTTTTCTAGTGCTATTTTTAAAGTGAAGAGATTATCTACCCTTGAACGTCCCGCACGAAAACCAGCTTGTTCTTCAGCTTGGTTTTCTTGAATTTCTTGTTCTATTTCATTTCTTAATAGCCTGGAGATAATCTTCCAATGGTGCTGATGACTGCGATTCCCCTATAGTTTTTGGGGTTATTTTTAGGTCCCTTTTTATGTATGGGAGTAATATGTGATGTTAGCCATTCATCTGGTACTTTTTCTTCATTCAGGCATCTTTTTAAAAGATTTTTAAGCATATCCCATAGTTTGGGTGGTCCATATTTTATTAATTCAGGATTAATTCCTCCAGCTCCGGGTGCTTTCCGGGATTTCATAGTTTTAATAGCTTCTTCCACTTTGGTTTTATCTTGTTCTATTTCGTGTTCACTCTGTATATCGTTCTCTTTTTCTTGTATTCTTGTTATGTATTGTGGTCGTTTTTCTACCAATAATTCCTTAAAATGTTGTTCCCACTCGGTATCAGATCTACTCTTAATTGTGTGCCCACCTGTATGTGATGTTCTGACATTCTTTATCATCTTCCATGCTTCTGAACTCCTAGTTCCTCCTAATTGTTGATCTATGTATTCACATTTTTTGATCCAGGTTGCGTTTTTTCTTTTAATCACTTCTCTTTTTACTTCTCTATTTAGCAGTACTCGTAGATAAATAACTGCTTAAGTCGCTCACCAGTTGGATTTGTGATCCAGTTCGTTAAGGAAAGGGCGTACGAAAATAAAACCTAAAGAAGAAAAAAATTCCTGCAACGTAACTATCCAATCTGGACAAACATTTCAAGTTATTGGAAATTAATTGAATACTTATTTCATGTACGAGGACAAATTGTTAAAACGCATAAAAATCTTTTTTTTATATATTTATCCACAACGAAATGACAGATTAATAGTCCATAAACGGCAATTTTATTCATTTCATATTAGTCATTTTGGTATGAACCGATTAAATTGGAGACGTCAAAAGATTGTTCCGTCCTTCATCAGTGCTACTACGCCATGAATATGTATTAAGATAGCGTAGGTGCATATTTTAATTCGTTACGGAACATGCATCATAATCAATAAATCAAATTGTTGACCAAAAGGAATGTGTTAATTAATACAGGCAGAATATTTTGTTTTCTCTATTGAAAGAAATTTCCGTCTGGTTAAATTTTTAAACTTTACGCAATTTTTGTATCATAAACAGTGTCATATACAGCAGCTTAAACTTATTAGTTCCTTTGTTTGTGTTTTATTATATTAGACAAGACGAAAACGGGGGGTTCGTTGGAAAAAATATTCCCATGAGATTTTTTTGCATAATCACATTCGTGAGACATCCCAGAATAAGGTTCAATAAGTCGCCCACGTGAAAAGTGGTCCAATTTTTTTTAACATTTTTTTTAATCCAATTGCAAAAATCAGTACTTTTGGCCCGTACAAATTTTTGTTAGGTTTTTTAGCCGTCGTTCCAGGAATTTAGTAAGTTGCCATATTTCGCATCCATAGAGCACTATACTTTTATAGATGTAGTTAAGGATGAGATGTTTTCTTTGATTTGATAGTTCTTTTGAGAATAGCATTGGGTTAAGGCATCCTATCACCCTTTTTCCTTTCACGTTTCTTTGCTCTATCTCTTTTTCGGGGCGCCCACTTTTGTTAATTGTTATTCCCAAATATACATATTCCACACAGTTGTTCTTGATTGTTTCATGTTCGTTGACCAGTAGATCTTCTACTTTATTCCCGATGCATAAGTATTGTGTTTTGTTTCTATTTACAGAAAGGCCCCACTCTTTATATGTTTGAAATAACCGTCTCGTCATGAATTCTAAATCCTCCTTGTCTGCTGCCACTACGACTTGGTCGTCCACACAATGTTGTATCGTCGTCAAGTTGCATCCCCATCCCTGAACAAGATCTTTTCCAGTGTTTTAGTACTTCATTTAAATAGATATCGAATAGTATTGGAGAGAGGCAGCATCCTTGTAGTAATCCTTCTGTTACTGGAAAATGTTGCTTTATTGTATAATTGCTTGACTGCAGGGATAATCATGCTATTTAATGAAGATCGTTCAAGAGACTACTACAGCTTTCTCGCAGGAATCGTGACATACGCTTTTGTGAGATCCACAAATAAAATATGTTTCCTGGCTTCTCGCAACTTTCTTTTCGTTAAGTTGTGTTAGGGTAAGTATGTGGTCTACACACGATCTTCCAGCTCTAAATCCTTCTTGCTGTTTAATTTCATGAGGATCGTATTCTTTCTTAATCATTTTTTTAAGATTTTACCAAATAGTGTGCTAAAGGTACTAGTGATACAGATTAGCTATTTGTATAACAAGGGAAGAAAGTTTTTCCTCCCGAGAAGGAGGGCAGTAATCATTCAAGGGAGGAAAAGGCACTTTACTCCCATGTTATACATATGGTTTTTCCACCTTCCTCAAATAACAAGTAATTTTTTCATTTTTACTTAATTTATTTATGTAACTAACCAACAAAATGTATTAGAACTAAAACTAACAAGTAGGTACAATATAACTGTCAACTGTCAAATATAAGTCAAATTATTAATGTAAACATTGTTAAATTAGAATAACAATTTACTGTTTTTACCATTCTGGAAAATACAGAGTGTTTTTAAATACAAATGTATAGACACTTACGTAATAGAAAATAGATATTGTACAGGGCGTCAATAAGTTATATTTCATGAATGAAATACCATTACGTCACTTTTACTTTTCCTCCCTAGGGAGGAAAAGTACAATTTTGCTTCCTACAATCAGGTCCGGAAAAGTATACTTTCGGCAGAGATAGGTGGAAAACGTTATTTCGTTATTTCTTCAGGTAGTCTTCCTTATTGCTAGTTGCCTTAATATATTTTGAAGGGGTCTACCCCAAAATCCCGACAGCCAAAATCCCGACAGCCAAAATCCCGACAGCCACAATCCCGACGGCCAAAATCCCGACACGCCATAATCCCGACAGGCCAAAATCCCGACAGGCCAGAATCCCGACAGGTTTGATAAGTTTTTTTTTTTAAACATATAATTACACTTATTTCTTGTTTTTTGTTTATGGCCATTTGTTTTTTATTTTTTGTTACTAAACAAAAGTATTTTGTGTTAAAAGTATTAAACAAAAGTCGGAATTTTTACTTACTTAATGATTGTTGCATGTCGGGATTTTGGCCTGTCGGGATTTTGGCGTGTCGGGATTCTGGTGTGTCGGTGTTTTGGCCGTCGGGATTTTGACTGTCGGGATTTTGGGCGGCACCGATTTTGAAGATATATGTCTTCCATTATTATCTTATTTGGGACTCATTTTTCGTTAAAATAGAGACCGTCGAATTGCAATAGAAGTTTAGCCACGAGTTTATCCTTTATGCCTTTTAGAGTACTGACAGGTGAAATCAAGGAGAGTTAAATATGTGAAAACTGTAGGATTCCCTAGGAGATTCTGCGTAAAAATTGAATTTTCTTTTGTAAAATAAATCGCCTATGCTGCGACGATTTTCTCCCCAATTTACGAACCAATACAGGAGTATTGATGAGAGTGTTAATATGACCTAAACATGTAACGTTAATAGATCAGTGTTCATCATGACACTTGAAAGTTTATTATACAGTTTTCACGATAAGGAACCTAAAAAAAGGCGTAAAGGCAGGTCGTGAAAACGAAAAATTTTATTTTGGCATTTAATCTTCGCTTATTAGTACTTTTTCGATAAGCCAGTTTTTATGGAGATATTTTGAATACATATTTGTAAAATCCACATCTTTCTCTCTTGGACCATCACTCCTAGTGGAGTATTGGGCGCATCTGCGTTTCTTGGCCGATAGTGTAAGACGGCTGGTGGCCAGCTCAGTGCGTCCTCTTGTGTTTATTCTCTGGTTAATCTGCGTATCAGTTCCTTCCATTCTCCTCTGTTTCTTGCTTTGTTTTTCTCTGGTTACTGTTTTCTTCCAAGTAATATCTGGTCGTCCCCTCTTCCTTGTCCCCTCAGGCTGATATTCGAGTGCTTGTCTTGTGATGTTACTAGGATCTTTTCTTAACGTATGGCCGAACCATTTCCATTTCTTCTGTCTGATTGTTGTTATTATACTGGTTTGTTTCGTTCGTTTCCATAGTTCTTGATTCGTTATTTTATTTGGCCAGTAAATTTTTAGGATCTTTCTTAAGGACCTATTTACAAAAGTCTGTAGCCTCTTTGTTGTGCTTTCGTCGTGCTTGCAGGTTTCTGCTCCGTAGAGTAATATGCTTTTTACATAAGTATTGAATATATTGATTTTTGTTGACTCTGTTATTTCACTTGTTTGCCAGATTTTATTTAACGCATTGAAGGCGAATTGTGCCTTCGTTATTCTTGCTTGTATGTCTTTCATGCATCCTCCTTTTCTTTCCATGATTGATTCCAAATAAGTGACTTTATCTACTTCTTCAATTTGTTTGTCTTTAATTTTTATTTTATTAATTTGCGGGTTGTCATTTTTTAAGATTTTTGTCTTCTCTGTATTTATCCGGAGACCAACCATGTCAGAGTACTCTGTTAGCTTATCGACTTTTGTTTGCATATGAGTTCTGTGTTCTGTTAACAGGCAGATGTCGTCAGCAAATTCAAGATCTTCAAGCTGATTAAAGAGGTTCCATCTAATGCCTGTCCGATTATCCGTTACTTTCCGCTTAATCCAGTCTACCAAGATAAGGAACAAAGTAGGAGATAAGATACAACCTTGTTTAACACCGCTTTCAATAGCTATTTCTTTTGTGATCGCTCCCTCGTGTTCTAGTCTAGCTTTACACCCATCATAAAACAGTTTGATCAGGTTAATAATTTTTGTTGGTAGACCATTCTGTCTTAAAATTTTCCACATTTGTTCCCTATTCACTCGGTCGAAAGCCTTTTCAAAGTCGATAAAACTTAAATTTATATCTTTCTGCCATTCATTAGCCTGTTCTAGAATGATGTAAAATCCACATATTGTTTCCAAATTGTTTAAGTCTAATTCGCTCATTTGCATACTATTATAACTGTTCAAAATCGTTTCGATAAAAACTGGCTTATCAAAAAAGTGCTAAGACGCAAAAAAGTTTTAGAAAACATTATGTTTGACTAATAGTACCACAATAATAATTTAATTGAATCGTACACAAATATTTGGGCGAGTTTAAGGGCGTAGGCGCAAGATGTCGCCTGTCAAATTGTTCAATGTGTTTTAAATGTATTCATTTTTTTCGAATCCCGAGAAAACTAATAAGTATTTTTGAAAAATTTAAACGCAGAATGAAGAACTACTTTTTACCGAGGGACGAAAGTTCCTTAGAACAAGAAAAAAGTTTATTTTCAATGAGATATTTGAAATAAAATCACACTAAATTTTCGCTTGCTTTTCACCCCTGTAACTTATTAGAATAAACATTATAGAAGTTTTCAGAGACTTTCGGCCCTCGGTAATAACGTAGTCTTTCATTCTGCGCTTAAATTTTTCAAAAAGACTTAACAGTTTTCTCAGTATTCGAACAAAATGAATACATTTAAAACACATTGACCATTTGGACAGGCGACATTTTGCGCCTATGCCCTTAACGGAACAAAACCGCCATACAAATTTTATGGAGTGCATAACTCCACTGTTATATTTTTTAAGATGTTCGTGTCATAAATATGCCACGTGTCCATTTTCAGTAAAAAATCTCTATAATAATAGTTTTCGATATATTTGAAAAAATTGAATTTAATTTTGTAACTTCAAAGGGCTGTAACTTTTTTATGTGCAAAATTTGTACTAAGGTAAGTTAGGTTCAATCGAACTGTTTTGGTCCCAGAATATGTGATTTAATTCATGACCTGCCTTTTTGTTGTACCCTGTAGTTATTTTCAGGTACTAAAGTGTAAAATGGATTCAAATATTGCAACTAAATCCTTACATTAAACGAATAAATATCGTTGGTAGTGAATGGATGTAAAAAGTCTGTTGTTAGTTGAAGTTGCCTATCTAACAATTTAAAAAAAACCAATGAGAAATGGTGTGGCTCTCTTCAAAGAAGTAACACCTACGTGAAAAGAAAATAATCCGCACAAGAAACAACAAAAATAAAAGCTACTTTATCTATTTCGTGTGTGAACTTGACGGTTGCAGATAACAGTTCTTTACAACTTAGTAATAGACACTGTAACCCTACCTATATACAGAGAGAAACAATTTAAAATAGTACTACAGGGTTTATTATGATTAAAATTTTGCTCTGGGTGATTCGTTCATTATTTTAAGCTATTGAAACAGTTATGAAAAATGATTACTGGGAACGTTTTTCGAAAGAAATGGAACATGATTTTTATGGTCTCCAAAAGGAAATATGGCGCTTTATAAGAGGTCAAAGAACAGAGATAAAGGAACTAATAGAACCAAAACAAATAGAAAAGGATACATGGATTGACTAAATCTAAAAAAGCTCTATGAAGAGGAAGAACAAATGATGCTAGAACCGGAACACCAGAAATTACCACAAATGAAGATGTTAATATAAGTACACAGGAAGTTCGAAAAACCCTTGAAAAGCTGAAGAAAATAAAAGCTGTAGGTTAGGATGGAATACTAAACGAATTACTGAAATATTGTTGAGCAGCAATGACAGAACAATTAACAACATTAATTAACAAAATCATAAAATACCATAAAATACTTGAAAAATGGAGAACGAGGAACTAATTCTACTATTCAAATAAGAAGATAAAAAGCAGTCAGAAAACTGTAGAGGTATCAACTTGTTAAATACTACCCTAAAACTTACAACTATAATTTTACACGACCTAATGAATCAGAGGATAAGTTTAGTAGTGCAGCCGATATGTGAAACAATTGTGCATTTAATGATAGAAGTATATAATTTGGACCACATATACTACAAATATAAAGATTCACATTTAGATATGAGGCCATCTCAGATTTTGCTTTTTACAAAAATGGCGGGCATTCAAAATGGCGACTATACATATGTGACTAATAACACGATAACTTTTGAACGAGACGTCAGATTTCAACCAAATTTGGTATATGGGTTCCTTTTTGATATATAAGATCGAGGTCTTAAACCGGAAGAATCGGTTTACCAAAAGTTGTGTTTTTTCTGGTTTTTATATAAAAATGTGTCGTTTTTTTTTTCAGTTCTTTCACCCTGTATGTATTAATTTTTCAAAAAGATAATACCGCCATTGAAAAGAGCGTAAAAATATTTTTTAGGAAATATTTTGAGCTTTTTAGTTACGTTAATTACCATTTAATAAATGCATAACTTATCTTCACATGTACCTACCTATGTGCGGCAGATTCGCGCAAATATTATAAGAATTATTGTGTATTTAATGATAGAAGCATATAATATTGACCACATATACTAAACATATAAAGGTTCAAATTTAGGTATGAGGCCATCTCAGTTTTGTTCCTTTTACAAAAATGGCGAGCATTGAAAATGGCGACTATACATATGTGACTAATAGCACGATAACTTTTGAACGAGACGTCAGATTTCAACCAAATTTGGTATATAGGTTCCTTTTTTGATGTATAAGATCGGGGTCTTGTTATTTTTTTCAATTATTTCACCCTGTATATATAAATTTTTCAAAAAGTAATACCGCTATTAAAAAGAGGGTAAAAATTATTTTTAAGAAATGTTTTGAACATTTTAGTTATGTTAATAAAAATTTAATAAATGCACAACGTATATTCACATGTACCTATGGGGGGCAGATTCATTTTGAATGCCCGCCATTTTTGTAAAAGACAAAATCTGAGATGGCCTCACATCTAAATTTGAATCTTTGTATGTGTAGTATGTGTGGTCCAAATTATATGCTACTACCGTTAAATGCACAATAATTCTTATATTATTATTTGCACGAATATGCCTCACATAGGTACCTACATGTAAAGATGCGTTATGCATTTATTAAATGGTAATTAACATAACTAAAGGGTTTAAAATATTTCCTAAAAAATATTTTTACGCTCTTTTCAAGGCCGGTATTACCTTTTTGAAAAATTAATATATACAGGGTGAAAGAATTGACAAAAAAAAAGCATATGTTTACAAAATGATCAGGAAAAACAAAACTTCTGGTACACCGATTCTTCCGGTTCAAGACCTCGATCTTATACATCAAAAAAAGAACGTATATACCAAATTTGGTTTAAGTCGGACTTTTCGTTCAAAAGTTATCGTGCTATTAGTCACATATGTATAGTCGCCATTTTGAATGCCCGGCTATGTTGTGAAAGGCAAAATCTGAGATGGCCTCATATCTAAATTTGAACCTTTGTATGTGTAGTATATGTGGTCCAAATTATATGCTTCTACCTTTAAATGCCCAATAATTCTTATAATATATTATGTACGAAACTGCCGCACATAGGTACTTGTGAAGATAAGTTATGCATTTATTACACGGTAATTAACATAACTAAAAAGTTCAAAATATTTCCTAAAAATATTTTTACGCTCTTTTCAATACCGGTATTACCTTTTTGAAAAATTATTATAGACATGGTAAAAGATTTAAAAAATACAACATATTTTTGCACAAAAAATAAGGAAGACCTCAACTTCTGGTAAACCGATTCTTCCGGTTCAGGAGCTCGATCTTATCCATAAAAACCCATATACCAAATTTGGTTGAAGTCGAACTTTTCGTTTAAATGTTATCGTGGTATTAGTCACATATGTATCGTCGCCATTTTGAATGCCCACCATTTTTGTAAAAGATAAAATCTGAGATGGCCTCATATCTAAATTTGAACCTTTGTATGTGTAGTGTATGTGGCCCAAATTATATACTTCTCTCATTAAATGCACAATTCTTATAATATTTGCACGAATCTGCCGCACTATAGCAGATGTACAATAGGGTTTCGTACTGAAAGATCATGTACATAATATGCAATAATCGTCGTAAAGCAAATTACTGAGAAATCACTAGAGTATAATAGACCAGCATTTCTGTCTCTGATTGACTTAAAGAAAGCATTTGACAGAGTTAGACTCAAATGTGTAATCCATCTTCTGTATAATAGAGAAGTCCCCGTAGATATCATAAAAGCTATTGAAAACATCTACCAAAACAACAAAATGGAAATCAGAATAGATCGACAACTTGCAGAACCTATAGATATAGGCAGTGGAGTAAGACAGGGAGACTCATTGAGTCCTGTGCTCTTCAATTTAATCATGGATGAAATCATGAAAAACGACAACAAAGGAAGAGGATATAGAATGGGAAACAAAGAAGTAAAAATATTCTGCTACACAGGCGACCCAATATTGATAGCCCAAGATGAAGATAGTCTGCAAAGTTTAGTCCACAGATTTAACACAAGAGCAAAAGAAATAAATATGACAATTCATCTCAGAAAACTAAAACAATAGTAATCAGTAAAGAACCAATCAGATATAAAATATAAATTGATGGTATCAGTATTGAACAAGTAATGGAAGTAAAATATAAAATACCTTGGAATTACATTGTCAAGTTATGGAGACCAGGAAAAAGAAGTGAGAAATCAAGTACTGAAGAAGTGACTGGCAGGATGCCTTAATAACACTATATGGCGAAACTGACATATTAACACTGAGATAAAGTCAAGAAGTTATAAAGCCAGTGTAAGACCAATAATGGCATGCATCAGAAACAAGATTCGATACAGCCACAACACAAAGACTACTGGAAACGGCAGAGATGAGACTACTGAGAAGAATCACAGGAAATACGCTGAGAGATACAGTTTTATTTGAGAGTACTTTTGATCAATTTCTGAATATTTCACTTGTTTATTTCATTATCGTAATCTTTTCTTACTTCTTATTTGCTTTCATTGACTTTATTATTTGGTTTGACAAATTATTCCAACCACTGAAGAGAGGGTGAGTAAGTTTTTTGATAGGTCCTGCATTTTAAAAACAGAAATAAAAGAAATTTAACGTATGTCTTATTCGCATCATATAAACCAAAGATTTGCACCCAAATTCTTGTTTCTATCTCTCTTACGGTCGTGGAAATTTCACGTCCCCAGACGCATTAAAAAAATTATCTTCATCCTTTTAAGAAGCGATAAAATTTAATGACTAAATATACGACATGCCTCATCCAGTATAAAACCAATAAGTATGCATAAAGATATTAATAGTTCTGATCTGATACGATTGCATAAATGCGCTTTACGAAATGTCGAAATAGTTCTTGTATATGGAGGCCAGCATTGAACCATGGATAATTATACGAAGAGAGGCCGTAACTTGTAAAACGCCGGTTAAAAAGGAATACTAATAGTCTAGTTATGATTTTTTTCAAGTTTATGTATTTACTCTGCAATCTCGAAATTAATAAAAGACCGAAGAAGCCACTCCTGCTGATAGAAAATTCGTAATAAGCTGCATTAACATGCATTGCGTGTTAGATTTAAATGGACAAGGGTCATATCTATTATCTGATTCAGAAACCAGTATGTATCGCGGCGTGATCAGTTCGCTAAGCAAGAGTGCTCTTTTATTGTTAATTTTTATTGCTTTTTATATATTTAATTACAAAATTAAATTTGATAAGTGATATGTAAACTTTATTAGATTATAATATTTCATTGATATTGTTATACAGGAATGGGGTAAAATATGGAACCAAGCAAATATTTTCGAAACGAAAAACACGATATTCATGAAACTTTGCCTGCAAATTACCAGAGAACGGCAGTTCTCGCTAGTGGCGCACACCAACGCCCCCTACACGCGACACTATACATATATACACGAAATTTTCGATTTTCTAAATCTGACTGATTTGAAAGATGGGCCAAGTCCCATCTTAAAGTTCAGAAAAAGACTCACCCATTCATATGTCAACCATCCATTTTGGTCCAAGGGTGTGGATTTTACGACCCTTTCTATTTAGGGTCTGTTTTTTGTTCTCGTCCCCAAAACTCCCAAAAACTTCAAAAATTTAAGTTCGACCTTTACGGCTTCTAATAGAAGCGATCATTACCTTTGCAACGCATGTCTAATTTTGAAAATCGGTTGTACCATTCAAAAGTTACTGAGCTCAGAAGTATGACTCAATTTTTATTTAAAAAAGGGAAAATGTTTGTGGATATGTATGTATTGTTGTAGAATTGTTTTTTTTTTGTAAAGAAATTCAGAAAAAATTAAATTTATATCAACGACCATGAAATCATAGTTTTTCATCACCCTGTATATCACCAAAATTGTTTAGAATTTAATTTTGCTATTAAGCAAGTGTTTCGGGAAAAAGTGAAACGACTAATAAGTGATTCGACGAAATGCACGGGACATGAACAAACATTGCGGTGATTAGAAAGTGGACATCGTGGTCGAAAACAAAGACGGTTTTAAGATCCTTTTCGGGAAGGCTTTTAATGTGGTATACACATTGTATGAGTTTTAGATGTTAAAGTAGAAAGTAGGAAAGAACTAATTATGATATTTTTTGAAATATGACAAATTGGTAAAGTTCTGTAAAAAAATATTTGGTTTCGGAAGAAATGGGTACGAAAGGTTTGGAGAGAGGCGCGTTTTGGATTGAGTGGGAAAGCTGAGGTAGAAGGGAGTCAGAATTTGGCGAGAGACGGGAAGTCACTGTATAATTAACATCGGTGGAAGGCAGTCCAGTTTTTTGTTTTAAAAGTTTAGTAATCAGTGTAGAGTGTGTGTGATCAGCCTTTGCGAGCATAATCAAGTTGAAACCAAATTGTCGACCGGTTGAAGAGTCAATTTTCCTGGTCCGAGGGAGCTTCTTTTGTTTTGTCTAGAACGAGTAGCTGATTAATATCTTTTTGCACAAGATATCGAACAAGGAAAACTGAGTAACGGAATTCGAGCAAATCCTGTATGATTTTTGGAAGCAGTCTTGACGAGAAGGACTTTTTCGCAACATCCAGAGAGTACGTGTTATGAGAATCAAGGACGGGGCAATCCAGAGAACGAGCGAGCGAAGAAACAAAAAGGTTAGTCAAATTATTTGTCGGAATGGAGAAAATTTGTTTATATCAAACCCATATTTGTTTATTTGTTTATTGAACTTTTCTTTACGCAGTTAGTCATTTAAAAATTTGAGAAATCAAGTCAAAAGAAGAAAAGTAAATTTTATTAAATTTAGTATGAGTAAATAATAAATTAATTAAATAATTCTTTTTTTTTTGTCAAACAAGGAGATATCAGAGTTAGAGTTTAATTTATTAAGAAAGAGATTGTTGCAACAAAGTTTAAATTTAATATTTTTTTGAATCATATGTACAGGGCTTATTTGATAAAAACAATAGATTACATTTATATGATATTGAGTGTTTTCAATTTCCCTGTTTCCACCCTGGAAGAAGTAAGCGATCAGAAATATTAGAAGCCACAGATCACACGTATTGTATCCAATACAAAATTAGCCCTGAGAATAAAATTGATTGGAAAATTTAATTTGAATTTAGTTTTGCTTTTACATAGGCAATAAATAAAATAATTGAATAATTAATTTAAGTAAGAATTTGCTAATCAATCTAATTAAACAGATCTAGTAGAGCATAATAGTATGTGTGTTTAAAAGTTAAACTGATTTGAATTTTTTTCTGTGTTTTAAGAGGGGGTCTAGGCCGATTCAGAACCGGTGTAGTTTGTGACTTTTGACCACCCATAAGCCAGCTAGAGGACTTGGTAGGTACAAAACGGCATATTTTTTGGGGGTATATATCTTCGGATCAAGAAGAGACAGGAGAACCGCAAATACACTAAATCAATAGTGTTGAGTTATGCTTTCAAATGGTGTTTAAGCCGTCAGGATCAGACATACACACGGCTTAGTATAGCCGAAAAACTGAAAAACTATACTTTTCAAAATTTCAACTTACGAATTGCGCCAATAACTGAGCGTTTGTAGAAGGACTCTAGGCGAATCTAACGGTGTATACGTCATATCCGGGAAAATTCGAATTTTTAAGTTATAGGCTTCATAAGTATGATCAAATTTATTTCCTATGGGAAAACGGTTTCTCAAGCTCAATAATTCCTATAATAGCTTCGGTTATCATACTTGACCTTAGATCCATCAGATACTACTGGTAAATACGTTTCAAACTCATGTTTACTGATCAAAATCGGTTAAGCCTTTTAGAAGTTATTAAGCTACAAAAGTATAATCCAATTAACGATTATTCCCGAAATGGTTTATGTAGTTGTAGTGATTACGACGCTAAATTTGATCTTGCAACGGGCAATCCGACTTCATTTACCGGTCATCTCAATATTTTTTTCAATCTATTTCGAATAAAAAAAATGTAGTGTACATTCGATGGACACTAGATCATTTGGGAGATAATGCAACAAAAGTGACCATTTATAAAGCTTAACGAATAGTAGACGAACATTGCATTCAACTTCATACATTTAATTTATAAATAACTTTGAAAAACTCCTGATACAAGAATAAAAAATCGCTAAACGCCTTAAAAATGAGTGGCGCATACAATATTCCAGCTACAAAAGAGCTGATATGAATATTACGTGGCGCGAAGGTGTATTTTCATTTTGATGCAAAACAAAATTCTAGTTTTATTTTAAAAGATTTTTCCATAATATTTGCTAAATTTGAAGTAAACGCGCCACAAAATAGTTTCATATAATGACACATAACGTATCTGACTTTATAGATTCTTGTCAAGAATCTATAAAGCAGCAATTAGACCTATATTGACATACACGGCGGAAGAAAAGACCTGACACATCTAAAACGAGACAACTGCTAGAAACAACAGAGAAAAATACTTCGACAAATATCAGGGAAAAGTCTGTTGGATAGAAAGAGAAGCGAAAACATAAGAAGATCATGCAATGTAGAAGACATAAATGGATGTGTGACAAAACAGAAACAGGAGTGGAACGAACACATTAGTAGAACGGCAGAGGATAGGATAGTACGAATAGCACAAGATAAGTCACCAAATGGACGAATAAGTATTAGCTGACCAAGAAAAAGATGTTGCGATAATTTAAACAATTTAGGAGGCTAATATTGAAGAAGAAACAGGCTTTAAAGCCTACATACAAGAAGGAAGAAGAAGAAGAACGTATCTGCCGACATACTTTTTGTCACGACTGTACTTCCGGTTTCACCGGATATTATATACCAAGGACGTCAGCATACCAAGTCGCCTATTAGGGATGGGAAAAACCTACCGGTTTAAACCTAAAACCGGTTTTTTTACTTCGCAATAACCGGTTTTACCGGTTGTTTTTTTGTCACGGTTATAACCGGTTTTTTCTTTTTAAAGTAAAAACCGGTTATTAGGTTTTTACGGTGATTAGGATTAGGTTAGGTGTTATTTTGGATCCCAATCATAATTATTATTCTCAAGTAATTATTCCAAACAAAACAATAATTCAAATTTTATTTTATTTTATAAAATACAGAAGCAAACTGAAAGTATAATCTCGCATCAGCCAGAAACAATTATTAAGTTTTATTATAATATTTCCTTGAAAAGGTATTTGTAATCATAATATTTACATAAGAAGTGATCTGGTTGAATTAAACGCAAACATCATCTATTTTTCACACTTAACTCTTGACATTGAAAGTGGGTGAATGACTTTTTCTGATTACCAAAAATAATGCTCTGACTATGAATATCGAATTACTAATTACGAATACGAGTCTCCAAGAATTTCGCTACGTTTTCAAAACGATACACTCATACAGGAAGTACTAAATGAGTTAAAATGTACCTATTCTACAAATATACAAACGTGTTAAAAGTAATACATGTTCTTTCGATAGTAAATACTAATTTTGATCATATTGATATCGAGTCGAATGGAGTATCGCAAACTAAATTGTATTGTAAATGTAACTTTGTAATAGGGATGGCGGTCTTTGACAAAACACCGGTTTTCGGTTATACCGGTTTTTTGCTTACGGTTTAACCTGACGGTTATAACCGGTCAAAAAACCGGTTTTTGGAAAAACCGGTTTTCGGTTTTTTTAATCCAATAGGTTACAAAGTTACATTTACAATACATTTTAGTTTGCGATACTCCATTAGACTCGATATCAATATGATCAAAATTAGTACTATCGAAAGTCGAAAGAATATGTATTACTTTTAACACGTTTGTATATTTGTAGAATAGGTACATTTTAACTCATTTAATACTTCCTGTATGAGTGTATCGTTTTGAAAACGTAGCGAAATTCTTGGAGATTCATATTCGTGATCAGTAAATCGATATTCATAGTCAGAGCATTATTTTTGATAATCAGAAAAGTCATTCACCCACTTTCAATGTCAAGAGTTAAGTGTGAAAAATAGATGATGTTTGCGTCTAATTCAACCAGATCACTTCTTATGTAAATATTATGATTACAAATACCTTTTCAAGGAAATATTATAATAAAACTTAATAATTGTTTCTGGCTGATGTGAGATTGCACTTTCAGTTTGCTGATATATTTTATAAAATAAAATAAAATTTGAATTATGGTTTTGTTTGAAATAATTACTTGAGAATAATAATTATGATTGGGATCCAAAATAATACCTAACATAATCCTAATCAACGTAAAAACCTAACAACCGGTTTTTACTTTAAAAAGAAAAAACCGGTTATAACCGGGAGAAAAAAACAACCGGTAAAACCGGCTATTGCGAAGTAAAAAAACCGGTTTTAGGTTTAAACCGGTAGGCTTTTCCCATCTCTACTTTGTAACCTATTGGATTAAAAAAACCGAATACCGGTTTTTCCAAAAACCGGTTTTTTTGGCCGGTTATAACCGCAGGTTAAACCGTAAGCAAAAAAACCGGTATAACCGAAAACCGGTGTTTTGTCAAAAACCGCCATCCCTAGTCTATAGGACATGATAATACGGAAAGAGTCCCACCAAATCTCAATCCTTTTGATACTAAAGGTATCTGGGATGAGTAGATTTTCCCCTTTGAGGGAGTGAGAGCCGTATGGCTAAATCTGGGACAATAATATTAGGAACTTATTACCATGGCATTTTTTAACCCTGTTTTATTTTTTTTTTCACTCTAACTATACAATCGGTCAATCGGTTTTAGTGCAACAAATCGGTACAAAATGGAAATTTAAAATAGGTCATAGAAAGAGTTATTTATGTACCAAGTCAGTAAAATGACTCTTTATCGAATGAGTCTGATACTCGCGAGCGAGGCGAGTAACAGACGACTGCGATAAAGAGTCTTTACTGACGTGGTGCATACAAAATTTGATCGCCAATCATTAAAAAGATTAACACTTACTTACAATTTAAGAATTTTTAATTTCAGACAAAATAAACATTTTGTATGACAGTAATGACAGATGACTTTTGCATGATAACCGGTTTCAATGTTTATTCGATAGTTATTAATATTATATTGAATACCTAATTACTAAATCTGTAAAGTTTTGATTTATTTTGTATGAATATAATTGCAAAATTCAAGAGAATTTCATTTTTTGACATAAATTTGATTCATAATAACGTAAATTTTGCAATATTTTTAATAATAATTAAAGCAAATAAATGTTAAGTTCACTCAAATAAATAATCGATTACTGTCATCGACCACTTACATTCAATCTCGGTTAATTTGATTAATAATCGCGGCAGGTAAAGTAAAATTCTCCTTTCAGTACAATAAAGTGTTACTTTACTACCGCAAATGTGGGCAAATAAGTACAATAATGAAAGACTTTAGTGACGGTTAGCGATAAAAATATTTTTCTATATAATGAAACAGAAAAAATGTCTACAAAATGAAACCGAAATAATATAGAGATAAATCTAAGGTAAAGAAATAATATTTCGTATGGTTCGTTTAGAATCAAGGTAGCCTCAAAAGTGGCGGCCATACCGCAAAATGACATCATACTAATATGGTGTATTAATACCAATGTAATTAATACACAGCTTATATCACCCACTAAGCGGATTTATACTAATTGATGTAATCTAATAAGGAAGCAATCATTAATGTATACTTAAACCATTTCGATTAATATTTTACAAATTAAATTAAGTTTGCGAAAGTAACGTTAAAGAGAACTATTGTTGAAATGAGTGTTAAAATACTCAATTCCCAGGGCGTTACTAAAACTATTTTATTATCTACAATATGAAAATATAAGAAATATATTATTTCATAAACCCTTCGTCTGTGGAGTTTTTAGATTTGATAGACATAGATTTTTATTGCAGACTTTTATCAGAATAACGCCCGATTTCATAATAAAGTTAAAGTGGACTTTAAATTTAAAGTTAACTTTAACAATGCAGTTTTTATAGTTAAAGTCAACTTTAAATTTAAAGTCCACTTTATTATGAAATGGGAGGTTAGTCGTTATTCTTAATGTCATCTCTGTGAACATGGCATAATCGATATTTTTAATAGGCATATAGGAATATTAGTAATACTTCTTCTTCTTCTTCTTCTTCTTCTTCTTCTTTTTCTTCTTCGTCTCCTTCTTCTTCGTCTTCTAGGACAGGGGTCACCAATTAGATTCCCTGAGGGTCCGTTTCGAGAACCTATGACACTTCCGGGGTCCGGATTTAATGCTACTTTTGTCTGTTTGTTCTAATTCGATTTCTTTGCGGATTGTTGTTAAAAATTATCCCCTATAAACAAATCAGAAGGGTGCCTAGCAAAATATTTGGGCCGAAATTATTTAACAATTTTTTGGAACAAAACCAAAACATCACCTTTTTTGCCCACGAAAATATGTTTTTAGCATTTTTGGGTCATCCTAAACAAAAAACTTTTTATTTTTCTCAAAAACTGATAGATTTCGAGTTTTAACCGATTTAATATCTGAAAAATGCGAAAATTATCATTTTCGAAGCTTGAACACTCATGTGTAAATTATTATTTTTGCGGTTCTCAAGTGCCTAAAATGAAGTATAAACATTCAATTTCAAGATTCTGGTGAGTAATCGGGGCTTATTTTAATTTAGACCGTTGTTTTTATTGGCTTATTTAATTAGCACATTGAAAATAATTAAATAAATAAGTAAATAAATGATTAAAAAAACTAGGTTAATAATAAATTATAAAATTTTAATAAATGTCATGTATTTGTTGGGAATTTTTCGCATAAGTACGTATAATATGTATAAAAGCGACAGAGACGCACGATAAAGTGCGACAGAGACGAACCACAAAGTGCGACGCGCGGCGGCTTTAAAGTCGAATGGAGGGGCATAATTAACAATTAAAAAACAACGGTCTATATTGAAATAAGCCCCGACTACGCATAAGAATCTTGAAATTAAATATATAAACATCAATTTAGGTACGTGGCAACCTGAAATCTAATAATTTACATAATGGGTTTTCAAGCCTCGAAAATGAGTATTTTCGCATTTTTGTTTAAAAGTACCTAAAAAAACTAGAAATACCTACATTTTTCAGTCCAAAAAGATAATTTTGAATTTGTTAAAAAAACATTGTTCTTTTCTCGGGTCCCTTCTGATTTGTTTAAAGGGGACATTTTTAAAAAAGAAACCGATAGTCCTGTCGCCAGGGGGGTACAACGGCCTCTTGTATTCAGATGGACTTACCCAAGTTTTTTTATGTATTTTGACCTGTAGAACACGAATTTTTTGGGTAACAGTTGATCCGGATGTCGATAAGATTGTTATAAACCAAGAAGTTGAGGAATCACATAACAGCGATTTCTCGCAAAACAAAACAGTTTTTTGTATTTTTTGGGCCATTCTAACCAAAAAATGTTCCTACAAATTTTTTCGTAGGATGCATAGTTTTCGAGATAAACGCGGTTGAACTTTCAAAAAATCGAAAAATTGCAATTTTTGAACCCGAATAACTTTTGATTAAAAAATAAAATAGCAATTCTGCTTACCGCATTTGAAAGTTCAAGTCAAATTATATCCGTTTCAATTATTTGTATTGCTAAAAATTTATTATTTTATTGTTAAAAAAAGCTATAAACACCTAGTGCTTGAGTGATGTTTTCAATGATTTCTCATTTAAAATCGAACGAGCAGGTAGAAGAGGTAAAAGTGCAAGCGGGGCTATTTCTACGTAGCATGCATTAAAACGCATGTATTAGGCACAGGAAACACTATGTGATTACAGCTTTTTTTAACAATCAAAAAATAAATTTTTAGCAATGCAAATATTCAAAACAGATATAATTATACTCAAACTTTTAAAGGCGGTAAGGAGAATTGCTATTTTATTTTTTATTCAAAGGTTATTCGGGTTCAAAAATTGCAATTTTTCGATTTTTTGAAAGTTCAACCGCGTTTATCTCGAAAACTATGCATCCTACGAAAAAACTTGTAGGAACATTTTTTGGTTAGAATGACCCAAAAAATACAAAAAAATGTTTTGTTTTGCGAGAAATCGCTGTTATGTAATTCCTCAACTTCTTTGTTTATAACAAACTTATCGACATCCGGAGCAACTGTTACCCAAAAGAATCGTGTTCTACGGGCCAAAATACATAAAAAAAACTTGGGTAAGTCCATCTGAATCAAGAAGGCCGTTGTACCCCCCCCCCTGGCGACAGGACTACGAATCAGAAAATTTTTCATTCAGGAGCGGCCTCACAACATTATATGGAAAGGAAAACTAATAATATCTGATTGTTTTTGGCCAATATTTGAAGTGAGTTTAGTGCAACTGATTCTCATTAGGGAGTTGAGATATTCATCTGTTAGCTGAGGTCTGTACCGATTTTTAATAAAGTTCATTCTTGGTAAAGCGGCTTCGCACACATAAGTTGGGCCAAAATTAGTACGCAATTTCATGGCCAAACATTTTCAAAATTGCTACTTTTTATTCTGAATTTAATGTCGGTCCGCACAAAACTAGCCCACGGTCCGGATGCGGACCGCGGTCCGCTAATTGGTGACCGCTGTTCTAGGATATAGTCCTGTTTATATTATCATCCCACCTCTTGTGATGTTGATATCCAGCTGTCGTACCACTTCTTTAGAGTGTCTTCTTAGTGGTATTTTTTATTTGGTTTATGTTTTTGCCCCTTTTTGGGCGCCGTCAAAATGAGCTTTTCTCTGCTGATCTTCTTCTTCTTTTTTTTATATAGGCAGTTCTGCCTGTTTTTCTTCAAAAGTGCCTTTCATTCTGTCCCTAAATTGTCATTCCATGTTTTCCTTGGGCGTCCTGTACTTCTTCTGCCTAACGGTGGCTTGTCGCTGGCTATTCTTACTATCCTTGATTTAGAGATCCTGCTTATGTGTTGATTCCACTCTTCTTTTCTGTTCTTTACCCAGGTATTTATATTGTAACGTTACAAACGTCACATCTTTGATATTTTATTTTTAAATAATTATTTTACCTTATTTCCTTTAATATTTCATTAATAATTATCTTCTTCTAATTGGTTTACCCATTTTCCCCTTTAAAATCGGTTGGCGCTCTCTTTTATTACCCTCTTTTATTATCTTCTATTTAATATATCTCTTTCATTTAAATCATCATACTGAACATACCTCGTATGTTCATACTCTCCAAATATCTGTATTTTCAATACGGAACATGCCGCTACTTCATAGTACTTGGTTATCATTTTAAACGTCGTTTTCAATGACAGTGTCACTTCATCGACTTGACCCCCTACTCCCTGACATACACTGGAAGGGAAAAATTAATCCTTAAAAAGGCATGTAATTCGAAAAATAAATCATTTCTATTTCATCAAATCATCTCTTGGGGTAAGGATAACATTATATTGTGATTATATTTCTCCGTCTAACAGTTTTTCTAATTGTTTTTTATCTAACCTAACTGCCAATGTCAGACCATGTGTTCTGATATTTTAGTTTCAAATATAATTATCTTTTAATTTACATGTATGCACGTTTAGTAATCAGAATTTTAACTATTCTCATCTAAATTTCATTTGATTTATTCTTGTCATCTGCTACTCTTTCTGACGATTAGAACGGCAGATGGCACAAGTTGGTTTTTCTTCTTGATGATTGATATGTGTCTCTATTTTATAGTTTTTTTGGAAAGAAACCACTTTTCTCCCTCCGGAAGTTTTAACAACCCTCAAATCGCCGGCGATACAACAACGAGGACCATGTCATCAGGGCTGCAACCACATAACCAAGACTGCAACGACCAACATCCGTAGGCCTGGTGGAATACAACACCTACAACCCCAGAGCCCGTTGCAGAACCAGCAGCAGTACCATACGACATCAAGAAGATACCATCAGCTACCAAAAGCCATAAGTATAATCCAGAATTGTTAGTTTTTGGCAAGAATTTAAATACATTTGTTAATGCAATTTACTAAGTCATTTTATTTATTATATCTTTATGAACAATAAACATGATTAGTTAAAAACTATGTTTTGTTTGCTTCCATTCCAATTTTCATAGTTCATATCTGAGGTTAGGACAAGACGAACACACACCTGAGTGACTGAGCTAAGCTAAGGGTGTAACGATGGCTATCTTGGTTAGTTGAGGTAATATTTTCGAATATTGTTTCAATTAGCTGGGGTAGTCCATCGCTTACTCGTTACAATATTGTCTACCCCACATATGCGTCCAATTCCCTCACTTCTTACTCTGTTCTGTAGTCCTTGTCTAGCAATCCCTCTTAAGATCTTCATTTCCTTGGTTTCCAGATGTGTTTTGTGTTTGATATGTTTGTGATGATTTCGTTTTGTTTTGTTTGTATCTGGTCTTGTTTCGACCATGTAAGTCATAACTGGTCTAATAACTGACTTATATATTCGGCCTTTGTTTCCACCCTTAGGTATTTATTTTTCCAAATTGTGTCGTTTAGGCATCCGGCCGTTCTACTGGCTTTAATTATTTGGTCTTTTACCTCTTCTTCGATATTGTTGTCGGATGTTAGATTAATTCCCAGGTATTTTAAAGTCATTACTTGTTGTATAATTTGATTGTTTAACTTCAATTTGCATCTTATTTGTTCTTTGGATATTACTAAGCTTTTTGTTTTTTGGGCTGATATTTTCATATTTATTTCTTTGGAGGTCGTCTTGGCACTCTGCTACTAACACGATGTCATCAGCGTAACAGAGTATTTTTATCTCTCTATGTCCCATTTTGTACCCTCTTTTTTATTCACTTGTTTTATTTTTCTTTGCTGATGCTATACAAAATACTAATTTAAAAAAGACCGAAGGGCGCCTATGCTGTTTTTGCAGGCGAGCGAACTTTAGCGCCGGGACTGTCACGATATTCCTGCTGCCTTGTTAACTTGTAGTTTTATTTCCTATGCAGTATATCTATCATCTATTCTAAGGTAGTTGAAATTCATGACTTTTTCTGTTATATGTTCGTTAATTCTTAGTTTACATCTGATGGGGCTCTTGAATTGACTATATTAATAATAATTTATTAACTAGGTCTTTTCGTGAGATATTGTCATGTTTAACTTGTGTGCTGTTATATTCAATCCGTAAAGTAGATAGTCCTGTACTTTTTGTAACACATAAAATTCAGACAATAAAATTGTTATAGTTGTTTGTTGAGTATGTAAGTACAAATTTTGTATGCTGTGCACAAGAGGTTTATAATACCGCCATAATTTTCGCAGTTCAGTTTACCCCGTTTTTACAGATAGGACATATATAATCCCCAGTCACAAGAGATCTTTTCATCATTCCAAATCTTGTGTATGAGCACATGTCTTTTTATTCTTTTGAGCTCGTATTACTTGTTTTACCTCTTCCATCGTCAGGTGTTCTACATATGGGTGTCTTTCTCAATGTGATACATGTCCATATTCTTTTCATTTTATAGCGTCCCTAAAAAAGATTTGAAATACGTTTTCCCCGACTGGGAAATTTCTTTTGGATCGCTGGTAGACTGCCTTTCTTGAGTTCTGAATAGATTTGTTCGAGGTTTGTATCCTTCTATAAAATTATGTAGATATTTTTATGCTTCGCTTGTATGTTGCTTTGAATATTTTCTTCAATTTTATCTTATTTGAATATTCTTTGTTCGGCATATTTTATCTGCTCTTTGCCTTTGCATATTTGTTGATTGTTCTTCTTTCTCTAGTTTTTTCCATATATTTCTTTTGTTCTTGATTTTTTTTTCTGTAAGGCCTGTTTACTCTCGTCATTCTCTTTTGTTTTTTGTTTTTGTACCAATAATCTTTCTCGCTACCTCAATTGCTTTTGTTTCAATTTCTTCCTAATGTTCTTCGGTGCCTAGACTGCCGATATTTGTCAGTGTTTGTTTTATATACTCGTATGTCTCATAGTCCTGTTTGGTATCGTGTTGTCTCAATTTTTGTATACCTAGTAGTTCTGTTGTTTGTTCATGTTTGTACTTTATGTTTCTCTAAATTCTGCATCTATATTTCATCTGAATTAGAAGATGGTCAGAACCACAACATGCTCCTTTTCGACTCATCACATCTTGTATGCTTGTTGCTGTCCTTTTATCTATTAAAGACATGATCAGTTTGATTGGTAGTTGTTCCACCTATCATAGTCCATGTCGCTTTTCCACAGTTTAGGAAAAAAGTCTAGCTTATGATAATGTTTTAAAGTTAATTATTAATTCTCCATTTTCATTGGTTATTTTATGTTTTTATCAACAATTTTTACTGCTTTATATCTAACAATGAATTTTTATTACTGATCTAATTTGTCAAATAATTATAAAAGCTTTGTTAATTCAAATATGTAACTGTTCAGAATATTATTATCCTGTTGATACAAATAAAACAATATTTTACTGAAATAATAAAAGTTGAACAAGCAATTTGGTTTTAATTACCAGTTACCTGAACTTTTTTGGTGTCTCCCATTTCAGCATTCCATCTTGTAACTTTTCCTTGACATTTACCTTGATGCTCGATAAAAGTGTAATTATTTCGAAAACTTCACAAGAAGTGCATTACGGTCGTTAATTGACGTACACTGAATTTAAACGAAGACAACTGTAAATTATATGACCAACTCAGCAAATTTAAAATTTTCGAATAGGAATAATTGTGAACAATTTATAGAAATACTCAACAGCTGTTCCTATTATCTTTTGTAAATTATTTCCCGATTCAAAAACATATTCCGGTATGCATCACTTTTTGATTTAATAGACAAAAAAAGAAATTGAGAATAAAAGTTGACAAAACTTTTAACACGTTTTTCTCTAAACTGCTTTTTTCAAAGTCGGTGGACATTGTAGCTCAAAAACTACTTGACCGATCGACCTGAAATTTTGTATAATTTTCTTTATACTCCGGTCAACTTACACATCCGAGATTACCAAAATTACCATCAAGCTGAAAATTGGCAGGATTGTTCAAAATACCATCATAAATGAAATCTAAAAAGTCCTCATAAATCCGACCCGAGCTAAAAAATTTACGCGGGGTCAAAGGTCACCAAATATAGTTTTTAGCAATTTTCAGCGAAACGCTAAGTTTCATCTAAAATTAGTTTTAACAAAAAATGTAGATTGACTAATTATCTATAAAAAATGTCATATTACTTTTTTTCCTAAGAGCCACTGTTTTTGAGATACAACGATTTAAAAAGTTGTAATCGTCATAATATGCACACACGTTTCCACACCACCTTTGAGGTAGTGTACTTAGCGCGTTTTTAACGTTGTTTCACCAGTAGGCCTATTCCACGAATCTGTTATGATTCTGGTTAATTTGAAGCTATTGAGTAATTGATATTGGCAAGAGTTCATCATCATCATCATTGGCTCGACAGCCCTTTCTGGGTCTTGGCCTGTTCCAGGATTCTTCTCCACTCTGATCTGTTTCGTGCTTTTTTCTCCAGTTTTTTATTTTTAAGGTTTTTATATCATTTTCTATTTGTTCTAAATATCTCAGCTTCGGTCTTCCTCTTGTTCTTTTTCCTACTGGCATCTGTTTGAATATTTTGTTTGGTATTTCGCCTTCTTCCATTCTTTCTACATGTCCTATCCAACGCAGCCGTCCTATTTTAATGAATGTTATGATATCTGGATCCTGGTATATTTCGTATAGTTCAAAGTTGTACCTTCTTCGCCAAATTCCATTTTCTTTTGTGCCCTTATATATGTGTCGCAAGATTTTTCTTTCAAAGGTGGCTAGCAATGTTTCCTCTCTTTTAGTGAGTGTCCAGGTTTCTGAGCCGTATGTGAGTACCGGTCTTATTAGGGTTTTGTATATTTGGCATTTTGTTTTCCTTGCGACGTTGTCTGATCTTAGTTGCCGAATTAAGCCATGATAACTTTTATTGGCAATAAATA
The DNA here is from genome assembly GCF_917563875.1 of Diabrotica virgifera virgifera. Lineage (NCBI taxonomy): Eukaryota > Metazoa > Arthropoda > Insecta > Coleoptera > Chrysomelidae > Diabrotica > Diabrotica virgifera. Next base: position 64,141,478 of record NC_065446.1, on the reverse strand, counting down.
TTCGCCTCTTCACTTCCTCTGCTACGTTATTATCAGATGTGACTAGGGATCCCAAGTATGTAAAGTTTTTTACCCCCTCAATGTTGTATTCTCCTATTGTTATATTTTGTGGCTGCCTTATTTCTGTGTTTTTACTTACCTGCATATATTTTGTTTTGTTCTGGTTGATTTTCAGGCCACTATTTTGTGCAGCTCGTTCTATTTGATTTAATGCCTCTATCATTTCTCTTCTTGATCTTGCGATTATGTCAACATCATCTGCAAATGCTAGTATTTGCAAGCTTTTATTAATTATTGTTCCTCGAGTATTGACTGTTGTGTCCCTCATTATTTTCTCGAGTACAATGTTGAACAAGATGCATGATAGAGCGTCTCCCTGGCGTAGTCCCTTTTTCACATCTATTGTTTCCGTTAGTTCGTTTTGTATCCGGATTTTACTTTCTACTTTTAGAGATTCTTTTATCAGTTCTATTAGTTGTGTTGGTATATTAAATTCTTTCATTGCTTTTATTAAGAATTCTCGGTTTATATTGTCATATGCGCTTTCGAAGTCTATGAAGAGATGATGTGTGTCGATGTTATGTTCACTTATTTTTTCAAGGATCTGTCGCAGAACAAATATCTGGTCTATTGTTGACTTCTGTCTACAGAAGCCACTTTGGTACCTGCCAACTATTTTTTCAGCGTGTGGTCTAAGTCTTTCATAAATGACGTTGGACATTATTTTGTATGCTGCATTCAGCAGCGTGATTCCACGGTAGTTTCCACATTATAACTGATTCCCTTTTTTATGTAATGGTACAATAATACCACTATTCCACTCCGCTGGTAGCTGTTTATTTGACCATATCTTTGTTATCAATACATGTATTGTTTTCTGTAGTGCGTCTCCTCCTTCCTTCAGTAATTCCGATGCTACTTGATCCGATCCCGGTGATTTATTGTTCTTTAATTTGTCTACTGCTGTTCTAATCTCGGCTATTGTTGGTGGACTCTTTTCTCTGTTGTCTGCTTGGTCTGGCAAGAGTTAAAAATAATAAAAGTTATAAAAAGCTGTATAAATTAAAAAAAAGGGAAATTTATCCAACTGGTTCATAATTTTCTAATACTTCTGCTTCCTCTTCTCCTTGTTCTTCTTCTTCTTCACCTTCTAGTTCTTCTTTTTCTTCTTCTTTTTCCTCTTGTTCTTCTTCTTCCTCTTGTTAATCTTGGGTGCAAGTAAATTGCCCCAATAATGACACATCGCATGGCTACTCGATAGAATCAAATGAATCCTCAATTGTTGGTGATTCAACATTGGAGCACGCCCGGTTTTGACAATTAGTGCTTGCTACGGAACAAAACAGTCCAACTTATTTGCAACCACATTTAGCGCTACATCCCTTTTTACAGTTGCAAAAAATTGTGTTCTTGAGTTTTTCCGGCGCAGATGGGAGTAAAGTTTGAATTTTTTCTAATGAACTGTCGACTAATTTCCTTCCCCAGTCTTTTGGATCTAGCTGATAACCAAGCCACACTTGAACTTGGTAATTTACCTGAAAAAGGTGTTGATGAGCAGCCGCTGAGGTTGGAGGAAGACAAGATAATTGCACTTGTTTTTTATTTCGAGTATTTTTAAAGATCATGCATATTGAAACTTATCTAAGCATGTAGTTTATTTAGGCGCTCCATACATAGAGGGAAGAAAGCTAATTCCGTTGGAAATAGCTTCTTGTGGAGTTAAATCAGTTTGTTTAAAAACTTCAGCACATTCAAGTAAATCTTGTTTTTCAAACATTTAAAAACAGTCGTTTTACCCCTCCTAAAAAATACCGATGTCGCATCACAGCCAGTTATTGCATGTAAAAATAGTATGTATATGATTTTGACACTTTGCAAAAGTAGATAACCTTTTCGATGAATATATTTTCGATTGATGTTGAGCTTCTCAAAGTTTTAAAATAAAGATAGTTTTTTCGACTGGAGTTCGAGCAGTGAGTAATACGAGCAAGTCTACATCTTCACCTACAACAATAGTTGTATTTGTTAAATTGAATTGCTCTATTGCTGTTTCAACTATCATTACGTCATCTACCTGAATGATTTCGCCACCCAGGAAGATTACAGTGTAATTTGCATAATAGTAAACAAACTAAATTTGCATAAAGTTTATTGTATATTGAAATGTTTATTAGTACTTAGCAATAAACATTTTGCCTAGAAAGTTGGCTTTCATTATGATGTTTAAACCCTTCTGAGAAAAGGATAGGTAGGGTGATTTGATTAGCCGACGTACCGATAGAACGTGTTTATTCCGACAAAACCCATAATTGAATAAGACGCATATAAGTAAGTAGAATTATTATAAGTTAATACCTTGCCATATCAATTTACTATTTTTTTTGGAATAAGCCGTAAACTTGAAATAATTCTTATTATTTTCGCGTTACATTCACTTTGTAAATATTTTTTTGTTGGCACTGTAATACATATACATAAAACAGCTTATACATTGCATCCCTCGGTAGACCACAAGCTGTATAGTAGAAACATTATCATATTTATAATATCTTATATTTACTATTATGTGTAATATAAGTTAAGTTGACCGATAGAATATTATGTTTACTTGTATTGCAGCTTCAATCATGTACACACACCCAAACTTATATGGAATCATCTGATATTTCTTACTATTCCGTGTGAATTTAAAAAAACAAACACATGAAGTTAAACAATATTTATTTTAAAGCAATTTAATAACAAATACATAACAATTAAATAAACGAATAAAGTATTTAACAAAGAAATTGAAAGTAGTTGTTTTAAAGTCAATAGCATACAAAATTTCAATGTAAAAAGAATAATGTTTAACTTGTTTTTATTTATTTTTTTTTGTATTTTGTAGTAGTCAGTGTTATCACCTCTAGTCCTTATGCAAGCCTCAGCTTGCGTGGGCACGCTCCTAATCAAATTATCAACATTTTTTTGTGGTAGGTTGCTTCATCCTTTAAAAGCAGCTTGTACTAGCCGTGCGGTGTTTTGTGGATTATCCCGTCGAGCCCTAATTTTTCTTTTAAGCATATCCTACAAATACTCTATAGGATTAAGCTCGAGTGAGCAAGCAGGCCACTCCAAACAAGGGATACCTTCTGCTTCAATGATGTCTGTAGTCACTCTAATGGTATGTAGAGGTCCATTATCATGCAATAAAATTAAATTTTCTCCTGTTGCACCTCCTCAGAGCCTGACTACAGGTTACCAACATACCTGTGAGCAGTTAAAGTTGATTGGATGAAAATTAAAGGAGTTTTTTTATGGATCACAATTTCTCTCCAGAACATTACACTTCCCCTTGTATATTTGTGAACAGATCTGACAGTTTTCGTTCTTGCTTGTCTTCATCGACCTCTAAGTACACGATTTCGTGGGTCATCTGATTTTCCATCTGATTACATTAAATCCTGACTGTTTTTGAAAATAGCACATTTTGTCAATTCCAAATGTTCCAGTTTTGGTGGTGAAGACACCAATTTAGGCAATCAATCTTGTGCTGCCTGGATAACTCGGGAACCCATAACTGTCTCCTGCTGTATACTTCTTGGTACGAGCTCTTCTTCTTATCGTTTCAACTGAAATAGTTACACCTGTAGCTTCCAAAAGCTGCCTTTGGAGCTGCAGGTGAGAAATGGTTGGGTGTCTTCCAGCTGATTGGGCAATTAAATGATCTTGGAGAGCTGTTATTACTTTTGGCGACTTTCCCTTGCTTTATTTTGAGCTTTCCTAGTTCCTTTTACCTAGCATATATTTTGGACAGAACGCCCTGTATTACGCCTAGCTCTGCAGCTATGTCCATCTGAAAACATTACTTTCTCCACAAGACCAATAGTCTTTCCTCGTTGTAAGTTTTATAACCCCACATGAGGCATATTTTCGTTTTTGGACGCAAAAGTTAGTTTACTTATTTTCGTTCAACTTGCAACTCAAGCAAATAATCTATTGGGACCGTGCAAGTTCGGAAAAGCGACACCTATTTCTACGCTCTGCACTTTTATTCGCACTTTTGATTATATTGGCCAATCATATGGTCCTGGTTACTGGATAATTGTCAAGGCCATAGTCCAAAAAAAAATAATAAGAAGAAAAAATAAGATTTAGGTGATGCTTTTTAAACGTAAACAATTGTATGTAGTAAATAAAATTAGTTATTAGAATGCAGTACTGCAAGCAAAATACAATTAATTAAATTTACCTTTATATAATAATTGCATATTATATCAATATTGTGGAACAATATATAATTTTTCTCCTTAAATGACAATAGGTATGAAATGTACGTCAATTTGACAATTTCAAATGACAATTTCAAATGAGAATTTGAATTATTTAAGAAAGTTGCAATATTTCTCCGCTATTCGCGCACGATCGTTTCGCGTATCCCTTCCAAGTACTTGCACACTGCGAATACCGTACCGGGCTGTACTATCCGATTATATATATTTGTTTATTTTCAATAAAAACCTTTAATCTTCGCAACAATAACAAGTTTTTTCAAAAGAAATAAATATTACTTTGAAATACATGGTGATTCCATATAAGTTTGGGTGTGTGTATATACGTGGTGTACTAGTACATATTAAGACGATTACAGCTCTTTTAACCATCTGAATAGTTGTATCTCAAAAACAGTGGCTCTTAGGAAAAAAAGTATTAAGATATTTTTTATAGATAATTATCTAATCTACATTTTTTGTTTAAACTAATTTTATGATAAATCTTACCGTTTCGATGAAAATCGCTAAAAATCATATTTGGTGACTTTTGACCCCGCGTAAATTTTTTAGCTCGGGTCGGATTTATGAGGACTTTTAGATTTCATTTATGATGATATTTTGTACAATCCTGCCAATTTTCAGCTTGGTGGTAATTATTGTAACCTCACTCCTATTTTCGTAAGGTAACGCTGTCGAGATTTTTTTTATGCTTATATTTTGTCTAACAGTAATAAATATGTTGATTTTTATCTTTTCCCATGGAAAAAAATGGGTTGTTTTGATATCTGAGTGGTACCAAAAAGTCAAAAATCGTTAAAACTAAAAAAACGCGACAGTGCTACCTCGAGAAACTCATAATCTAATATAGTTATTTATGAAACAGTTCGTGAAGTATGCTTTTTGCGAACGCACGCGATTTTTAGAGCACGAGCGACAACCGAGCGAGTGCTATAAATCGCGTAAGTTCGCAAAAAGTACTTCACGCACAGTTTCATACAATATTTTATCTACGATAAACAAATAAAAAAAACTGTAACTCTTCGTCACTGGAATTCATTTCTATTCCACAATTTTTAGAATTTTGACATTTAAAAATTGTAACTACTTGCAAACCACAAAACTGTCAAAACTTTTGTTGTAATTCATTGCTCATATTGTCATCACCATGACAACGCGAAAGTTAAGGATTGTCACCATGACAACGCGAAAGTTAAAAACAGTGCGAAAAAGTGAATCCCATTTAAAATACATTGTTACTTCACGCACACTTTAAATCCTTCACGCACTGCTATCTATAATGACAGTTTTCACAAACTAAAAACTTATACATAATATGACATAGAGTAGATAAAATTTTTTTGATTTTTTTATATCACACCATCCAATAACGAGTTCTGATATTCACCGCAAAATCCATTTTTTAGCTTTAAAAATTTGAGATCGTTTTCTTTGTATGATACTGAATATTATGCTTATTTAATTTAAAAATAAAATAATAGTTCTACCATACTTTAAAAAAAATTCACAAAATTTTGCCTGAAATGTTGATTTCAAACTCTACTCCCCCCCTTAAGGATAGCTATGACAAAATTTTGATAGGCAACCCATGCAAGTAATATTTGTCTATGTATGAAAGTTATTAAAAAAAATGTTTCATCCGGAAAGCCGATGGGTGGAGGTCGACCTAGATTCGGTTCCAGTACTATATGCAAAAATGAATTTTTATTACTGATCGAATTTGTCAACTAATTAAAAAAGCTTCGTTGATCCAAATAAGTAAATGTTCACAATATTTTATTATCCTGTTTATATAAAAAAAAAACAACATTCTACTGAAATAATAAAAGTTATACAAGCAATTTGGTTTTAATTACCAGTTATCAGAACTTTTTTTGAGTCTCCCATTTCAGCATTCCATCTTGTAAGTTTTCCTTGACAGTTACCTTGATGCTCGATAAAAGTGTAATTATTTCGAGAACTTCGCCAGAAGTGCATTATGGCCTTTAATTGACGTACAAAACACTGAATTTAAACGAAGACAACTGTAAATTATGACCAACTCAGCAAATTTAAAATTTTCGAAAAGGAATTTAAATTGTGGGCAATTTATAGAACTGGTTCTATTATCCATCATGATTATGCTTCCTTATTGGTTGAGGCTAATTGTTATAAATGTTTTTAGTGGGTGCTAATAACCGTAAATTGATTTTGTGCGTTATAAATCGTCCAGTTAATGTACTAACTGTCTAAATGTTTGTAATTTCAAGCCTTCAGAAATATTATATCCGAAATTAGTAGAATAAACAATAAGTAAACATTGTTTGGTAATTACTATTACTATTCTTGAATTCTTTTTACAAAAATAACTTTTTATACAACCAACCATTCATCTTTAATTTATGTTGATTTAACAACATAATATATGAGCTCTAGTAGGAGTATTACTGTAGAAAAATCATTAGAAATCATTAATTCTAATAAGAATCTATTTACTAAATACTGGCCTGTAAAATAAATTTTTTAGTATTTTTTGAGGAAGCCATTTTAATGAAGCATTATTATCTGAAAGTAAGGAATAATAATTAACGGAAGATCTATTAACAACATAAGGTATGCAGATGACACCGTGATTATGGCCAGTAAATTCATTATGAAAATTGTTGAAACTTGTTATCCCGAGGTTTTTGAGATCGCTGAATACGAATATTGCTTCGATGGTGCTGTATGAGGTACCTGGTACCAGGTATCTACGTCATATCCTGGAGTTTTATAAAAAATTCATTATGAAAATAAACTTGCGTGCATAGAAATCCGCCCACTTAAAAATTTGGTCATATTTGATGTCTCGTATTTCCTAAACATGTTGGCCGATTTAAGTGATTTTTTAATATGTTATAGCGATATTCTTTAACAATACCGCTGTAATAATATTGTTGCTAAAGATGTAAATTTTCATTGTATACCGGGTATACGAATCAAACTGTGTTTTTTTCTCAAAGTTCGCATCACCCTGTGGAATATTCTAGCATTTATAAAATACTAAAATTGAAACCCAACTATAGGCTTAGGTTTTCTTAACATTCTGTTTTTTTATTCAAATCCCGTTAGATAATAAAAAAGTTAGGTACTTTAACAACTAGACATATTCTTCATCAATGAAGGGTGTTTCTAAATAATGACGACAAAATTTAAGGGGTAATTCTGCATGAAAAAATAATGACAGTTTGCTGTATAAACCTTTGTCTGCAAATGTTTCGTTTCCGAGATACGGGATGTTGAATTTTTTCTTACAAATTGACGATTTATTTATTACTCTAAAACCAGTTGAGATATGCAAATAAAATTTGGTAGGTTTTAAGATATAGTTATTGCGGATTTTTTGACATACAAGAAAGAATTTTATATTCGCCATTAGCATGCAAACGGGTAATATGACCGATCATATTACCCGTAGGCGCGCCAATGGTGAATATTTAATTCTGGGCAGAAATTATTATTTCCACAAGTTCACAGGAAATGCATTATGGCCATTAGGGTCTGGATCCCGCGTATGAAAAAAAAAGTTGATTAATAGCAAGCTGAAAATTTGTTAATAGCTTAAGGGTGTCTAGTCGGATAAACATTGATATATGGAAATACTGGAACAGGGGCAGTTTTAATTGTCGAACAGGTTAAAAATTTTGAACGGTCACACCACGAAAACGGCACATTTATTTTGTCCGACAGAACAGACTTAAACTCTTCGAACAGAGAATAAACTCTCATGCAAAAATCAGACTGCTATTTGTCACCAAATGGGCGTTTTAATGAGTGGAACATGTAGAATATGTCAAATGACAGGAATTATGACAGGCGATAAATAGCAGTCTGATTGTGTTCCACAATTAAAACTGCACCTGTTCCCGTGTTCCCATATATCAAAGTTTATCCGACTAGACACCCTTAAGCTATTAACAAATTTTCAGCTTGCTATTAATCAACTTTTTTTTCATACGCGGGATCCAGACCTAATTAATTGACGTATAAAACACTGAATTTAAACGAAGACAACTATAAATTATGACAAGCTCAGCATATTTAAAATTTTCGAAAAGGAATTTGTGAGTTATTTATCGAACTGGTTCCATTATCCATTATCCATCACGGTTGTGCTTCCTTATTGGTTGAGGTTAATTGTTATAAATGTTTATAGTGGGTGCTAATAACCGTAAATTAATTTTTTGTGCTTTAAAAATCGTCCAGGTAATGCTCTAAATGTTTGTAATTTCAAGCTTTTAGAAATATTAAACCCAAAACTATTATTATTAAATATTATTAGACCTGGATCCCGCGTGCCAAAGAAAAGTTAATTAATAGCAAGCTGAAAATTTGTAGCTTAACGGTGTCTAGTTGGACAAATTTTGATGTATGGGAACACTGGAACAGGGGAAGTTTTAATTGTGGAGCAGTTTGAAAATTTGCAACGTCAGACTACGAAAACGTTCCATGTATTTTGTCGGACAGGACTTCCAATTGATTTATCACCATTTCATTAAACTCTCATGCAAAAATCAGACTGGTGTTTATCACCAACTGGGCATTTTAATGAGTGGAACACGAAGAACATGTCAAATGACAGGAATCATGTTGGTTGGTAAAGCAGTATGATTTTTGTAAGACAGTTTAATGAAAGGATAACGAATAAATTGGATGTTCTGTCCGAAAAAATACAGGGGACGTTTTCGTAATCTGACGTTCCAAATTTTTAAACTGTTTTACAATTAAAACTTTTCCTGTTCCAGTGTTCCCGTACATCAAAGTTTGTCCGACTAGACACCGTTAAGCTATTAACAAATGTTCAGCTTGCTAGCATTTTTGGAGGAAGCCATTTTAAGGAAGCATTATTATCTGAAAGTAAAGGAATAATAATTAACGGAAGATCCATTAACAAAATAAGGTATGCAGATGACACCGTGATTATGGCCAGTAAATTCATTATTAAAATCGTTGAAACTTGTTATCCCGAGGTTTTTGAGGTCGCTGAACACGAATATTGCTTCGGTGGTGCTGTATGAGGTACCTGGTATCTGGCATCTACGTCATATCCTGAAGTTTTATAAAAATTCATTATGAAAATAAACTTGCGTGCATAGAAATCCGCCCATTTAAAAATGTGGTCATTTTTGATGTCTTGTATTTCTGAAACCTGTTGGCCAATTTAAGCGATTTCTTTAATATGTTATAGCCAGATTTTTTAACAATACCGCTGTAATAATATTGTTGCTAAAATCAAACTGCATTTATAAAATACAAAAATTGAAATCCAACTATAGCCTTAGGTTTTCTTAACATTCTGTTTTTTTATTCATTCGCCTATGTTGGATAATAAAAAAGTTAGGTGCGTTAACCACTAGACATATTCTTCATCAATTCAGGGTGTTTCTAAATAATGACGACAAACTTTAAGGGGTAATTCTGCATCAAAAAAGAATGACAGTTTGCTGTATAAACGATGTCTGCAAATGTTTCGTTTCCGAGATACGGGATGTTGAATTTTTTCTTACAAATTGACGATATTTATTACCCTAAAACCAGTTGAGATATGCAAATGAAATTTGGTAGGTTTTAAGAGATAGTTATTGTGGATTTTTTGACATACATTTAAGAATTTTATATTCGCTATTAGCATGCATACGGGTAATAAGACCGATCATATTACCCGTAGGCGCGCCAATGGTGAATATTTAATTCTGGGCAGAAATTATTACTTCCAGAAGTTCACAGGAAATGTATTATGGCCATTAATTGACGTACAAAACACTGAATTTAATCGAAGACAACTGTAAATTTTGACAAGCTCAGCAAATTTAAAATTTTCCAACAAGGAATTTGTGGGCTTTTTATCGAACTGGTTCCATTATCCATATAGCGATACGCTTCAATTACTATTTTTGCTGCAAATTTTTAAACTGTTCCACAAATAAAACTTTCCCTGTTCCAGTGTTCCCGTACATCAAAGTTTGTCCGACTAGACACCGTTAAGCTATTAACAAATTTTCAGCTTGCTATTAATCAACTTTTTTTGGTACGCGGGATCCACGCCTATATTATTTATTTATGTTATTTGGAACAATTTGTTAGATTTTGACAAATTAATAGGGAGGAAATAAAGTACTAAAATCGCTTAAACTTCTAACTTTTTTTAAAGTAAGACGGATCGTTGTGAAACCTTTTGGATTCGATTCGGAAGAGCTTTAGGAAAATTCTTGACTACTTGTCATACGAGACAAAGAAAAATTGCATTTTTTTGGGCAAAAAATGAATTTTTCAAAGTGTTCGAAAAATAAAAATTCACAACTCGGAAAATAATCATGGAAATGAGTTTAATTTTCATACTCGAGGGTTTTTGAGGTCGATGAACAGGAATATGGGGCGGAGAAGCTGTAAGAGGTACCTACCTGGTGGAAAGTTTTATGGAAATTAATTATGAAAGTCGTTGAAACTTGTTATCCCGAGGTTTTTGAGGTCACTGAACATGAATATTTCTTCGGTGATGCTGTGAGGTATGTTTACCTGGTGGCCGGTATCTAGGTAATCTCCTGGAGTTTTATAAAAATTGGTTATGAAAATAGTTACAATTTATAATTTTGGGGTTTTTGACGTCGCGTCGGCGTCGCTGAATGCGGATATTGCATCCAAGATGCTGTATGAGTTACCTGGTGCCGGTATCGACCTTATCTCCTGGAGTTTTATGAAGATTCGTTATGAAAATAGTTGAAATTTTTTATTTCGGTGTTTGTAAGGTAGCTGAACACGAATATTGTTATGAAGATGCTGTAAGAGGTACCTGGTGCCCTCTATCTACGTCATATCCTCCATATTTGTCAATTTTATGGAAACCCGTAATAAAATTTGTTGAAACTTAAAATAACTTACGTTATTGTTACTCACTCTTTAAATTTATAACGAATTTCCATAAAACTCCATAAGAGGGCGTATATACAGGGCGTCAGGTACCTCGTATAGCATCTGACATGCAATATTCGTGATCAGCGACCTTAAAAACCTCGGGATGTTATCCTCGGGGAGTTTCAACGATTTTCATAACGAATTTCCATAAAACTTCAGGAGACGACGTGCATACCTTGATACCGGGCACCAGGTACCTTTTACAGCTTCGCCGACCCAATATTCCTGTTCAGTGACCTCAAAAACACTCGAGTATTAAAACTGAATTTATTTCCTTGAATTGAGAATTTAGCGTAACAGCTCAATATTTGAAATAATGTTTTGTCAAAACGATTTTCGGAATGGAAATTGAAACGTTAAATTATAGACGAAGCAATAAAGCACTAACATCGGCCTTACCTCCGAAAAAAAAAGGACCAGACGGATCTTAATAATTATTTTTGCATTCGATTCGTGAAAGCGCCAGGAAACTTTGTGACCTCGAGCCATGATATAGTATTGAAAAACTGCATACAAAAAATGCATCTCAAATAGACAATAAAAAAAATTCAGAGCTCATCAATTATCGGCGGAGTTCAATTTTGTTACTTATGGGGGTTTTGGGGTCGCTGGAAACGAATATGACGTCAAAAGTGATTTCCGGAGTACCTGTTGTCAAGGTCACCTACTGTTTACCTCGTCATTAAAATTCATTAAAAAATTAGTCAAAAATCATTACACGGGAGTTTTTGGGGCTCTTTTGTGGAGTTTTCGGCAAAAAAATTATTAAAAAATTAGTCAAAAATAATTACTCGGGGATTTTGGGGTCGCTAACGATGACTATGACATCGGAAGCAATCTGTGGAATACCTGATGCCCAGGGTACCTACTTCTTATGGAGTTTTCGGCAAATTCGTTAAAAAATTAGCCAAAAATCATTACTTGTGGGGTTTTTGGGTCGCTGACGACGAATATGACATCGAAAGTAATCTACGGAGTACCTGGTACCCAGGGTACCCATTGTTTACCTCGTTTCCTGGAGGTTTTGGCAAATTCATTAAAAAATTAGTCAAACATCATTAGTTACGTGATAAACAGTAGGTACCCTGCGCACCAGGTACACCGGAGATCACTTCCGATGTCATATTCGTCGTCAGAGACTCCAAAAACTCCTAAGTACTGACTTTTAACTAATTTTTTAATGAATTTGCCAAAAACTCCAGAAAACGAGGGAAAACAGTAGGTACTCTGGGTACCAAGTACTCCGTAGAGCACTTCCGATGTCATATTCGTCGTCAGCGACCCAAAAAACCCCGAGTAATGATTAGGTGATAATTAGGTGATAATTAGGTAATAATTAGGTGATTAGATGAAGTAGGTACCCTGGGCACCAGATATTCCGGAGATCGCTTCCGATGTCATATTTGTCGTTAGCGACCCCAAAAACACCCAAGTAATTATTTTTGACTCAATTTTTAATAAATGTTTTGCCGAAAACTCCACAAGACGAGGTAAACAGTAGGTACCCTGTGCACCAGGTACCCCGGAAATTACTTCCGATGTCATATTCGTCGATGGCGGCCCCATAAACCCCTGAGTAATGATTTTTGACCAATTTTTAATGAATTTGCCGAAAAACTCCACAAGACGAGGTACACAGTAGGTACCCTGGACACCAGGTACTCTGGAGATCACTTTTGACGTCATATTCATTTTCAGCGACCTCAAAAACTCCCGAGTAACAAAATTGAATTTATTTCCGCTGATAATTGACGAGTTATGAATTTTTTTTTATTGTCTGTTTGAGATGCACAATATTATATCATGGCTCCGGTTCACAAAGTTTCCTGGCGCATTCACGAATCGAATGCAAAAAGAATTATTAAGATCCGTCTTGTTCTTTTTTTCTGAGGCTCAGTGCTTTATATTGCTTCGACTATTATAATTTTCATTATGGTAGGGGAGCCCAAGCGGGGATTTTTGCAGTTACTCGAGCGCGTCAGATTATCATATGGAGAGAAACCTGGTACCCTGCAGATGTACCTCTACCATATATTGGCTTTTAACACAGGGAAGTTCGTTAAGGGGGGCCCGAAAAACAAAATCTATCCTTAAAAAAACTCGAAATTGTCAGATTAAGATAAGGTAAGTTAAGTACATGCGAAAGAGTGTATATTTCAAAAATCTGACGATTTGAGCTGGGCGTAAGGAAATGGGCAAGTCCCAAAGTTTCACAAGAAAAAAGCGAATATTTCGCGAAATGAATGACAGATCGAAAAACTAAAAAATACGAGTTCAATATTTTTTAAAAATCTATCGAATAATACTAAACACGACTTCCCACGGAGAGGGGGGGGGGGTAAATTTAATATTTTAAATACGAATCCCGCGATATTTCGCGAAACGAACATCAGATCGAAAAACTGTAAAATACACTTATTTAATATTTTTGAGAAATCTATCGAATGGCACCAAACACGACCCCCACGGAGGTATGATGGGGGGTTACTTTAAAATCTTTAATAGGAACCCCCATTTTTTATTGCAGATTTTGATTCCTTATTAAAAAATAAGTAACTATTCGAAACATTTTTTCGAATTATGCACAGATGGCGTTATAATCCGAAAAAATAATTGTTGGAAATGGAAAATTAAATTAAAAAATGGCAAGCGCCTACTAAAATGAAAAACTTAACTTAACTTTTTTTGGTTTTAGGACCTACTCTTCACAACCCAATAGGTCCCCAAAGCGCTCGAGTGACTGCACATTTAGCATACTTTGCTCCCCTACCATTACAATCAATTGTGGTTTCATCCCATGTAAACATAATATTTAGTATCAAATTCAAGTACACGTAATCAATTAAAAAATGTTTTCTTTTTAATTCATATAGCAAATGCAAAAAATGTTTATTAGCAGATAAATCCTGCGATTAAAACAGTATTAATTACTGAAGGTCAATAGGATTAAGTTATTTTGTTTCAAAAAAACGAATGTATATTTGTGGCAAATAATAATGTGAATTTGATTTTAATCCATCGAAGATATTTAATTTTTTGTTGAATGTATTTACGTATTTAGACCTACAAATAGTCTTTTATTTTAGCTTCACTGACTGTAGGGAATTTGTTTTGTAGTTTTATAAAACCTGGACCTAGACCTAGCAAACGTGCTATAACTTTTAAACCGACTTTTATAAAGTGCTATGATTTTTCTAAAGTATTCCTAAGTTAAAATTGATGTCATGTACATAGACCTGCCAACAAATTATTCATGATAAAACCATATCTTAATCATATTAGAGGTAAACAGACTGAACAGCAGGTATAATAATTAAAAGTACAATAGATTAGCAACAGATAACTTTTTACCTGTACCGGAAAATTAACCACATCATTGAAATACAACTGACTGTAATAAGCTTAAGATTAAGGTTTTATTAAATATTGTGATAGGAACAATGAACTTTCCATTAAAGCCATCCCAGGAACGCAACTCATAAATATTGGCAACATCATTTTAAACTCATCTACTTTAAAATGTGTAATTTATATCTGAATCTTTATGAATGAGTCAGACAAAATTAAATTATTAGAAGAATTTTTTACCAAGTAACAAAAACAAAATTTGCTTAATTTATTAATGTTTTGTATTTTGGGAACGATCTCTGAAGTGGAAATCAAAACGTCAAATAAACTTATTTTTATGTAAAATTGTGGTTTATTCCCAATAAAAATAGTAAATAGAAGAAACTCGATTAAGTTAAAGTTTTACAGAGTATTAGAACTGTATTCTAATTTAACTATTTTTATTATCATATTTTTTATCGCATATGACTAAAATATAACATCCAACCAAATTGTCAGGATCATTAAATTAAAAAGATTACTAGTACTGTAGAAAAGGACAATTTTGAAAACAACGGAACATAAGTTTGTATCTCGGTTCTACTTCAACATGTTTTACCTATTGAGTCATTAAATGTCAAGTAATTTCTTTATCTACATATTTTTTATTACTTAATTTAAAAAATTAAAGGTGTGATATGCATCAAGGTAAGTGAATATATTAAAATGTTAAGAATGCACCCTGCAATAATCTAATGATGTTATTAATGATAAATTAACTAAATAAAGATGTGAAAAACGTGGGCGGACTTAGCATATATATTAACGAAGCATATAATATACAGGTTGATTCATTAAGAATGTCCATTCTCACTCTAGACCTCAAAATGTGTTGATTCTGCCTAACATGCCTTATACAAATATTGCTAGTTTCCGAGATACCGAGTATTTAAAGTTTAAAAATATGGACTTCATTTTCGCAATATATATTAGATATATTTTCACAATTCTATTTAAAAATTGTCAATTTTACGTTTTTCGGCATGAGGATTTCTAATCATGCATTATAGTAGGAAAAATGAAAGAATACCCATGAACGAACATATATTATAAAACACGCTGTATTTTCCTATCACCGTGTCACCCACAAAATCGGCCAGTGCAAGTACATGTAATAATTATTATTACATGTACTTACGCTGAGCAATTTTCTTTGTGACACGGTGACAGGAAAATACAGCGTGTTTTATATGTTCGTTCATGGGTATTCTTTCATTTTTCAGACTGTATAAAATATGTATTTTATAATGACATTTATCGTATGTCATTGTAATATACAGAGTGTCCCGAAAAGATTGGTCATAAATTATACCACACATTCTGGGGTCAAAAATAGTTCGATTGAACCTAACTTACCTTAGTAAAAATGTGCTCATAAAAAAAGTTAGAGCCCTTTGAAGTTACAAAATGAAAATCAATTTTTTAAATAAACTCCTGGACAAAATTAACGCACCACTCCTATTTTTCTCAATAATATTTATCTATTGATAATTGGACGACAAGTTGCCTATGGACCTTGTTTGACAGTGACAGTTGTTATGTAAGCTAATAATAGATAATAAAACTTCGTTTTAGACCAAAAGTGAGTTAAACTTTTCATAAAAAGTGACGATTAAAGCAAAGTGCTAGTGAGAGACAAGCTTTCTATTGTGATATTTTTCATCACATGCATGTTTGGAAGTTCATTTGCATAAAAATCAAATAAAAAAATGAACCGTCAAAGAAATTTGTCAATGGAGGAGGCAGTGCGAGCATCGACTCTCCTAGATGAAGGATATTCAATGTGATACGTTGCAGGTTTATTAGGAAGACATCATTCCAGCATCAGTCGCAAGGTGAGGTTATTATAACGAAACAGGGTCGTACCATCGAAGACCAGGGCAAGGGCGAAAACGTTGCACTAATCAAATTATGATCGTTTTTTGAGACAACGTGCTCTCAGAGAGAGGAGAGTCACCAGCAATTTGCTAAAAACTGAACAAGCAGATGTTCGAAATGTCGCGATATCGTCTTGAACACTTAGAAGACGTTTACATGAAGCAGAATTGAGCAACAGGAAACCGGCCAAAAAACCCTTGCTTACCAGAGAACACAGGGTTCACGGATTAAATTTTGCAAGATTGCATCAAAATTGGACCACCGATGATTGGGAACGAGTTCTTTTCTCCGATGAGACTAGAGTAAGCCTAAAAGCTCCAAAGGGTCGTGATCATGTCTGGCGAAGGCGAGGAGAAAGGTTTGCCAGCTGCAATATCTCTCCTAAAATACCTTTTGGTGGTGGCTCTGAAATGTTTTGGGGGGAGAATTTCTTTTGAAGCTCGTAAGGAGTTGGTACCCATACGTACGAGGTCTATGAATGCCCATTATTACTTAAACAACATTATTGTCGAACATGTAATGCCTTTTGCTCCGTTTCTTGGACCTAATTTTACTTTATCGTACTATATACGTAGTATAGTATAATAGATAAAGTTATAGGATCGTGCAAAAAAAATTTTTTCAGATTTCACTTTTTTTCGACGTTTTGAGTCCCCCTGAGTCTAAAAAGCAAATAAAAAAAACATGTCGGAAGTATGTACGTACGTACGTACGTATGTCGCCACCGCCCAGCAAAAACTACTGGACCGATTTTGATGAAATTCGGTATGAGTAAGTTTAAGAGAATTTTGTCGAGAAACTAAGCTTTTAAAAAAAAAACTCTCAAAGGGGGGCCGAAATAGGGGGGTTATTTAGGGTCCATTTTTGCAAATTTTGACCGAAATAAATGAAATTCAACTCAAAGTAAGCTCATCGATAGGTAAATAAAAATACGGAATTTGACATTTCCAAATTCAAAATGGCGGCCAACATGGCCGACCGCCCACCCGACACATTTCCCTATCTATCTAAAAACTTGTTGAAGATAAGTTTAATTTGAAAAAGTCGTTATATAGCCTAAAGATGGGGCTATAAGAAAGATGTTATCGTTTTTCAGAAAAAGTTACGGGTTGCCTATATTTAAGGGGTCAAATTTTGACATAAATTTGAACTAGATTTTCTCAAAAATGGCTTCAAGGAATTTTTTTATTTTTTGATATATTTTTGATATCCTATGAGTAAATTGAATGACATTAGTCATATATCTTAACTCCCCATAGGAGGGGAGTAATGAATTTTTTATAAAAAAATATTCGAGTGCCCGTAACTTCCTTCTTAATAGAAACTAAAATTTGAAATTTTGCAGACATATATGGTATTTTATTATCTATTATCACAATAAATTTTACCAAAAACATGGCTTCCGGTTGAACCGGAAATGAATAAAAAATCTTAATTTTTTTAGATACGCCCTGTATATTTTAACATATTTTGAAAGAATGCAAAATTACCTTTCCAATGACATAAAATTTATTGCTGTAGCTCAAAAACTCGAAAAGTTACGGTAAATAGAAATTTTGCTATAATCTTATGTGTGTCCTCTCTCACGCGTTCATAGCAGAGCATTATTGTAAGGCAGTCAATGAGGGTATTTGGCTCCGAATTCCATCCTACTACATTGATGTACTTGATATTTTCACAGTAAGTAGAGAATAGCTCAAGAAACAAAATTTACCCTATATACTATGGCGCTTTTATCTTGGGGCGGTTCCCACTTCTTCAAGGGGGTGAAAAATTTGTTGGTCAAAAAAAGCACGGAAGTGGCTAAAGAACCTATTTCTAAGCAAAAACTGGTCTATATTTTTTTTTGAGAACTCAATACTTTTTGAGTTATGCGTAGTTGAAAATTGGCCATTTTCATTGAAAAATGACACCTTTTCGGACGGATTTTTTGTGAATACCTTAAAAACTATGCATCGAACTAAAAACTCAATATAAAACATTTTTTAGATTATAAATAATAAAGAGATTCGTTCCTTCGTAAATGTTCTATTTATAATACAAAAAGGGATATGGTAGGTGAAAATAGTTTGTTTTTTGGTGCATGCTCAAATTGGTGTATTCAACTTGAAATAACAGAGGAACGGTAGGTTTTAGGTGTATAATGCTACCAACATCTTTTGTAGTGTTTGAAAAGCCTTTAAAACGAGCACCGTTAAATGTCGGTTACTTACAAACTAAGCGAGATATAGTGCAAAAAATATATGACTAATGTACTTTAAGGAAAAATGAAAAATATATACATTTAACTCCCCATCCACCATAATTTAAATGCATTGTTTTTCTTCTACAATACCTTTTAATATAGTGTTATTTCTACGTTCAAAAAGTTGAACGGGTTTAAAATGAGTTATGAATAATACAGTGTTATTTCTACTTTCAAAAAGTTGAACGGGTTTAAAACGGGTTTTTGTAAAAAATGTGATCAAATTATAGAATGAATTTTTAAATTTTCTTAAAAATCTTCCTTTTTCTCCATGTAATTCGAAAATAAAAATATTTCACCCCTGAGAAGTGGTGGGAACTTCCCCCATGATAAAAGCGCCATAGTATATAGGATAGACTTTGAATTAGGAGATTGGGCTACTCCCAAAATTTCATTAAAATCCATGCAGTAGGATAGAATTTGGAGATAATATCTTGTTCTTAATCTCGCGCATTGACTGGCGTAATCGAAATAGAATGAAATGCAAATATTGTAATCTATTAATTTCTCAGAAAAATGAACTAATTTGAAATGAAAGTATGACTATAAATTCTATTGATTTATGCAATAATCTACACATCTGTAGTGTGTCCCCGAAATATTGCATCGAACATTTTCTCAAATGCAGGAATTAATGATGCGTAGAACCATAAAATACTTTTAAGTACAGTAGGTGTTTCTAAAATATCAAAATAACGAGTAACTTTGTTATTTTTATAGAATGCCAGTATCTAGTACCATAACGATAATAGATCGGTACGATAAAGTTCTCGGGCGGCCCTTCCGTCCAGCGTTTTTTATTCATGCAAGACAACGCTCGTTTTAATGTGGCTCGACAGGTTATTGGCTACGTAAATGATGTTGATACTCCATTATTAGAGTGGCCACCTAACAGTCCGGACATGAATCCTATAGAGCATCTATGGGACTATCTAAAAAAAAGATTCGAAGTCGTAGACCCCTTATTGCCAATCACAACCAACTCATTGAGGCCGTTATTGAAGAATGGGAGAATATTCCGCAAGCTTTTGTTGAACATTTAATATCAAGCACGCCTCGACGCATAAATGCAGCCATAAGAAGTAGAGGAGGGCCTACACGGTATTAGTGTTGACCAAGATGCATTTTATTGTGTTACTTTACTGATTTTCTTCTTTTTGCAATTTGGAGTTATGCTAGCTTATTTACGCATTTCCGGCAAAAACAATTTTTTAAAGAAACAATAAGGCAAATTAAGGTCATGATAAAGTCATGTTGGACTTCTTTGTAGGTGTTTATTATTATTCAATGTAACTTAGTTTTATTTTGTGTTCATATTGTAAATATTTAGATTAATTAAAGTGGTGCGTTAATTTTATCCAGGAGTTTATATCGAAAACTATTAGAGATTTTTTATTGAAAATAGACATGTATCATTCTTATGACAGGAACATCTTAAAACAAAATTATAGTGAAATTTGTCCACCCCATAAAAATTTTATGGGGGTTTTGTTCCCTTAAACCCCCCAAACTTTTGTGTAGGTACGTTCCAATTAATTCATTATAGTGGTACCATTAATTAATCACAATGTTTTAAAACTTTTTTACCTCTAAGTATTTTTTCGATAAGCCAGTTTTTATCGAGATGCGGCTTATTTTTTAATATATTTATGGGGGTTTTGTTCCTTTAAACCCCCCAAATGTTTGTGTACGTTCCAATTGAACTATTATTTTGGTACCATTAGTTAAATATAGTGCTTTTAAAACTTTTTTGCCTCCTAGTCTTTTTTTGTTAAGTCACCTTTTATCGAGATGTGGCTTCTTTTTCAAAATATACCTAAAAATGTAAATTATAAATAAATTTTCAGATTATTAACAGGTCTCTATAATCGTACTTAACCATATACAAATATGTGGTGGATTCGACAATTATTCAAAATATCTCGATAAACAGTGGCTATTGAAAAAATACTAGGAGGCAAAAAAGTTTTAAAAACATTTTGTTTCACTAATGGTGTCACAATAATAATTTAATTGGAACGTACACAAAAGTTTGGGGGGGGGGGGTTTAAGGGAACAAAACTCCCATAAAACTTTTATGAGGTACACAAATTTCACTTTAATTTTTATTTAAGATGTTGCTGCCATAAGAATGCCACACGTCCATTTTCAATAAAAATCTGTAAGAGTTCTCGATATATGGAAAAAAATCGATTTTCATTTTGTAACTTCAAAGGGCTGTAACTTTTTTTGTGTGCACTATTGTATATAGGTAAGTGAGGTTCAATCAACCTATTTTTAACCCCAGAATCTGTGGTATAATTTATGACCAATCTTTTCGGGACACCCTGTGTATGTCTTAACAAAAACACTTAAATATTAGTTAGAAATAGCAACTATCAAAATATTTACAAAACTGGGTGTCATAACGAATGTCAAACCTAATGAACTAATGCCGAGGACATCAAACACTATAACGATATGACTTCACGACCAATGAGGGCGCATTTTGGGCTGCCTGCTATAATTTGAATTTTCTCTTGATTTTAATCGCCTTTAGGAGCCAAACGATAAACAAAAAACTTTTTTTCTTTGATATATGTTTGAAATTATGTTCTGTTGTGATTTATAGCATTTTTTTCTAATTTAAAATTTTATGCAAGTGCCCTATTAGAAAGATCCGTGCCAAAAAAAGCAAAATTTCAAATTTTTAAATGAAAATAAAAAAGAAATACAAAATTATTGTGAAAATTAAAATCCTCATTTAAACTTTAAACACTCGGTATCTGCGAAACTAGCAATATTTACATAAGGCATGTTGGGTAGAATCATCATATATTGAGGTCTAAAATCTATAATTCAGAGATTGGGCATTTTTAATGAATCACCCTATATAATTGATACTACTAGATTTATACCAACACGATCTTCATTTGGCTTTTGCCATGATATATTTGCATTATAAGTTAATTGGTTTTCAATCGGCCATGAATTATAAAAACGTGTAATAGAAATTAGACATAAATGAAGCCTTCAGTAAAATAATCTCGAAATAACTAACATTTTAATTGCAATTCTTTAATGATTTCATTACAATACTACGAGTATATGGTAGATATTAAAATTCATTAAATCCTTTAAACTGAATTCGAGTAGGATTTAATTCGGAAATAATTATGAAAACTATTAATTAATTTATTCTGTCGACTATAATAATATTTAAATATAATTTTCTTTCTTTATAATCACTCAATAAAGAGAGTTATTAGCTTATCCTTTAAAAAGAAATGTTAACATTTGTATGTATACACCGGTATTTTAGGCGTTAACGCCCTTCCGGTAGGGATCTATGGGGGAGTATCACCGAGACGCAAGCCCTTATCCCTTGCCGTACTGCTCCCTCATAGGCCGATCAGACGCCCGCATATTCCAGTCTAAGCGCCAGATTCATATTTAGAATTTTATACTGACGCGTTAGCCTTTCTGTTTTCCGATGACCTGGCTGGGCTCGAACTCACATACCTCATGGCGAAGTGAAGTGGCGATCAGCCGCTAGTCCCACTGAGCTGTCCGATCGGTTAACAGTTACCGAGAAGTATTATTACTAAAAAAACCTTACTGGCATCAATGTGCACACATGAGGATTGGCTGGGACACTTCTGAAGAGCTTCAAATTAGTGATGTTGAAAAAGTATCTATTCGTTACAAAGTACTCGTTACTTACGAATACCGAAAGTAACGATTACTATACAGAGAGGCAAATCGTATACTTTGATTACTTTGATTACTCTGATTACTTCGTACCAATCGTATCAGAGCGAGTACCTATTTGAGTAGGTACCTATTGGATCTACAATCGCTTGATATCGGAATCGAAACGGTATTCCACCAGTTTTCGGTATCAGTAGATACAGTTAACTAAAATTTTATATATGAAGAGCGAAGGCTATGGAGATTATGAAGAGTTTTACAGGATTATAGGGCCCTGAGAAGTAGCTGAAACAGAGGGAGACATATCATTTAACAAAGCATGCACCCGGAAACAGATGTCTATACGATTTTTCGAGGTAGATAATTCACAGAATTTCACAAATGTTCGTTCCTTTGAAAATAAAAATGCAACACATTATATTTTCATAAAATCCTTTATAAAAGGTATATTTGTTAAAATCCCTATACAGGGCTACATCAAAGACAGAATTAGTTTTCGATCGGTTGACCGATCATCATCAGTGCAATCTTAGAATCTACATGCAAACCACCAAAGTAAAAATAACAGGGTAAAAACCCTTTACAATTGATCCGTACCTCGGGCGAAAAACATTGGATATCTTAATCATCCATGTTATAATTCACATCTTTGTCATATGTTCCGATAAATCGAGGAGCCGATGCTTATCAAGGAATGCTTATCAAGGAGCCGATTTTTTTAAACTTTTACCTCGTTTAAACGCACCTCTTGCGTCAAAGTGACGTTGCCAGTGGTGTACCTAGAATAGGTTGATTAAAATTAAAAAATCAAAATAATAAAAATAAATTTTACAAAATTTATCAAAATGGAAAATATAGAAAGAAGTTTTTTGAATAAAATGGATTATGGTCTTAATATGGTTAATTTCTTATTTTATTTTTCAACACTCACGAAATTTTTGACAAGCATTGACTTTTTGAGATTTTTTAACTTTGACATTTATCAAATCCGTACGACACTGCATTTTACAGTATTACAATATAAAAATTAAAGTGTAAACTATTCAGTGCCCGTAACTGTACATAGCGACTTACAACTTTTTGCATTGTATTTAGGATTAGGATGATGTCTGGAAAAAAGTCTACAATAGAAAAATCGGTGGAAATGCATCATTACATTTTAAAGTGTATAAAATGCATCGAAAATTGCACGAACATGTTAAAATCAGTATATTAAGGACCAGATTTTCTTATTTAGGGGTAATTAGGGTCACTGAACACGAATATGCAATCACAACCCACGGTTATTAGACTTTATTACGGTTGTCTTGTCCGACGGTGGTGGGGAGACTTATATTTTTGACTTTACGTCACAAGAGTTTACATTCCCATATTTTTAAATGATTTTCGATCATTGAATGTATGTTATTGTGTATATATGTGTATTATTTGTGTTATTATGAAATGATTAGACAAATAGTACACATTTTATCTTATACCGGGTGGTGAATCGTAAAAAGGGCCATAGGAAACTCAATGTAAAATTCTGAATTGTTGAATTCCTGCTTCCCTAATTATTTTACATCAAAAGTCATGAGAGAATACTTTAAGAATTAAAATCTGTATTAAAATCAAAAGTTAAAATTGTTCTACGATTTAAATGCATTCCAAAATTTTGAAAAATATGATACATTTGCCACAATAGGTATGCGTGTAAAAGTAAGGCCACACTTTACTATTTAACTGACAGTGCTCACACCGCTCACACCATTAACTGAATAAAAAAATCTTTATTATTAATCCTTTCTCCGCAACTGAGGGTATCTTATCAACTGTATTGTTTTTAAACAATAGTTGATAAAATAAATATATTGACAGTTCAAAAATGTGAACATTATTGCATTGTGTGTGGCCTAAGTTTGGGCTGAAAACTAAAATTTATTACATTTTTACAAAATTTTGGAATATGTTTAATTACGTAGACCAATTTTAACTGTTATTTCCAATACAGATTTCAATCCTCTACAAATAGTTTCTAATGTCTTTTGATGTACAATCATTATTAGGGAAGCTGGAATTCAACAGTTCAGAATTTTACATTAAGTTAATGCAAAATTTTGACGCATGTCAAAATTCTCAATGTGTTTTAATTGTATTCATTTTTTTCGAAT
Organism: Diabrotica virgifera virgifera; assembly: GCF_917563875.1. Lineage (NCBI taxonomy): Eukaryota > Metazoa > Arthropoda > Insecta > Coleoptera > Chrysomelidae > Diabrotica > Diabrotica virgifera. The sequence continues at coordinate 64,116,927 of NC_065446.1, read as the reverse complement.
CCTGAGAAAACTAATAAATATTTTTGAAAAATTTAAACTCAGAATGAAATACTACATTATTGCCGAGGGCTGAAAGTCCCTGAAAACTTCTATAATGTTTATTTTAATAAGTAACAGGGCTGAAAATAAAAGAGAAGTGTGATATTTAATTTCAAATATTTCATTCAATAGAATCTGCTTGTTTATTCTAAGGGGCTTTCCGCCCTCGGTAATAATGTAATCTTGCATCCTGCGTTTAAATTTTTCTAAAATACTTGGTTTTCTCAGGATTCGAAAAAAATCATATTACGATTCAAATGACAGTAAACTCTCGTGACGTAATTTCACCCTTAATGTTCATTGGTTAGTCGATTTAGGCAACCGTAGTAATGTCTAAGAACCGTGATCACAACCGACCTCCGAAGCACCTGGATACCAAGGGTTACTGCTAAGGTACGCCATCTAGAGTTTGGGTTTGTTTTGGCACTTAATTGATGCAAACAGAATAATTTTTTTAATTATAATTAGCCTGGACAAAATTATGTCGGGCACCCCTTATTTTTAATAATTTTTAACATAATAGATTACAAAAATCCACGAGGAAAAAATTTCCTGTAGATTACATATCATTTAATTTCTATCCATTAAAATGATCGGTGAAGGTGGTTGTTATATCGGATCTTATACTTACACGAAATACTGAGAAATGCGATTCTGGATATGATTACCGGTAGGTACTCAAATACAAAAGTAATCATAGTAATCAAAGTATCCTACTAATACTAATACAAAATATGTACTGACAAATGCGATCCTCGATATGATTACCGGTACCTACTCAAATACAAAAGTAACAAAATTAATCAAAATAATCAAAGTAACGAATACTGTAAATGATTACTTTATACAAAAGTAACGATTTGTAACGATTACTCGAAAGTAACTATAATCAACATCACTATTTCAAATACGAAGAGGAGTAAGGCAGGGCTGCATTTTGTCCCCACTAATATTTAACATAAATATATTCAGAATTCAGAGTTCCTTTTCAATAAAGCAGTGGTTAATGTTCAATGTGGTATCAAAATTAATGGCGTTAATATTAATAATTTGAGATACGCAGTTGATACGGTGTTAGTTGCAAATAATTACGAAGAACTTCAACATCTGATTAATAGGATTGCCACAACGTGTGATGAATACAGACTCAAGCTAAACACTGCAACGACAAAGGTGATGGTTGTCAGTAAAACGCCAACACAATCGTAAGTGGTAACAGCTTATGGTGAACAACTGGATATATTTAACAGTATCACCGATCCTGGTTGTAATCTAAATAAGAAATGGAACATGAGCAAATAAATTAGAATGCGTATAGAGAAGGCCAAAGCTGCATTATTTAAGATGAAGAAACTGTCATGTGGAAACAACGTTACTTTGAGTTTGAAAATTAGATTGGTGAGATGTTATGTGTTCTCTAATCTTTCATATGGTATTGAAGGTTGGACTTTAAGGCAAGCCGCATACCAAAGAAACATGAAACGAAAAACATGAAACGTGAAACATGTTTCATAAAAATAAAACACTGCTAAACAAATCTCAAAATCCACCTACCAATGAAACGAGTGTGATTCATGCTCATGACACATTTTTATTTTCGGAGAGTTTCATAAATGGCCGGATGTATATTTGTTTAGCAGTGTTTTATTTCCATGAAACGTAATTTACGTTTCATGTTTCTTTGATGTGCGGCTTGCCTAACGGATACACTTCTCAAGAGACTGGAATCCTTTGAAATCTGGGTGTATCGGAGAATCCTACGACTAAGTTGGGTGGATAGAGTTCGAAACGAAGTTGTTTTGCATCGGATGGGAAAGTCACGGAAATCGTCAGAAGAGTTAAAAATCGCAAACTTGAGTATTTTGGCCATGCTATGCGACACCCAGAGAGATATATTAGACTCCATTTAATAATACAAGATTTTTAACTCCGCCTAGGACGGTCCCAAGCCCGGCTGAAAAAGGAGGAGGGTTGTGAGTAGGGCTAGCAACCCTACCACGTAAAGAACACAATCGCTAAAGAAACATCTACTGTTGGCCTCGGAAACAGGTCGGATAAAACGATGACGAACACATCGAGGAAAATGGACACGAGGAAAACAAAATATATAGGATGTTGGAATGTCCGCACGATGAGAGATATAACAAGAGCATTGCAAATAGCAAGTGAAGTTAAAAGATACAAAATCCAGATCCTAGGGCTAAGTGAAATAAGATGGAAGGAAAAAGGTAAATATAAATTAAGCTCTGGAGAAACGCTTTTGTACTCTGGCAAAGAAGGAAACGAATCAAACTGTGAGAGTGGTGTAGGATTTATGCTAGATAGAGAAGCTACTGATGCGTTACTAGAATGGGAAGGAATATCAGATAGAATAATTTATGCAAGATTCAATACAAGATGTCAGAACACAACGATAATAAATGTTTATGCCCCCACCACACCAATGAGAAAGAACTACCAACGAAAGAACTTTTCTATGAACAACTACAATCACAATATGACAAATTGCTGAAGAAACATAAGAGAGACATCTTCATACTTATGGAAGACTGCAACGCTAAAATTGGTGAAGCAAATAAAGATAGAGAGACAGTAATGGGCACAGATGGCATAGGTACAAGAAATGAAAATGAAGAATTATTAATAGATTTCTGTGCCCAGAACGGGTTTGTTATAGGCGAAATCTTTTCTCCCATAAGAGAATACACAAAACAACATAGACATCCCCTGACGGAAAGACACAAAATCAGGTCGATCATATTTGTATAGCAAAAATATGGAGAATGTATCAACAGACCACACACTAGTACGAGCAAAACTGAAAATCAGACTAACTGCCAAAAAGAAGCACAAGGATAACAATAGGATCAGATACAACACGCAATGGCTTGACAATGAAGAAACAAGAAAAAGATACCAGGAGGAATTCGACAAATTTATAGGAAGAAAAGAAGTAGTTAACGAAAATATCGAAGAATCCTGGACAAACCTAAAAACAGCTATCAAAGATACAGCCGAATACGTCCTCCGCAAAATTGGCAAAGCACAGACAGCATACGATATGTTAAATAATATATGGAAATCTAATGAGACAAAATTGGACACCAAAGTAAAAAATCTTCAACAAAACATGACACTGTGTGTCCTTCATCGTTAAATGCTTAGGAAAAATTCTAAGAATATTTTGACCCAACAGAATCACAAACTCAGACTTATGAAAAAAAACGAAGCAATAACCAATACATAAAGAAATAAGAAAGAAAATATGGAAATGGGTGGACCATACTCTGCGGAAACCAGACACAGACATAACAAAACAAGCATTGGAATTCCAACCTCCAGGAAAACGGAAACAAGGGAGGCCGATAAATACATGGAAGAAAACAATTATTAAAGAAGCAGAAAACGTCGGCCTAACCTGGAAAGAAGTTACAGAAAAAGCACAAGATCGGCAAAAATGGAGAATGACAGTAGATGCCGTATGTTCCAGTAGGAACGAAGAGGGTAAGTAAGTAAGTAAGTAATAATACAAGGCAAGGTAGACGGAAGAAGTGGGCCAGGTCGAAGAAGAACGTCTTGACTTAGAAACCTGAGAGAACCTTTTAACAGATCCTCTTTTCCGTACTGCCATCAACAAAATTACTATAATCAATTTAATAGCCAAAGCTCGATAATCGAGCACGGCCCATGAACAAGAAGAAGAGAAGCATAACTTTGCTGCTATTATTCATAAAATCAGAAAAATTGTCGTTGTCAAAAGCAACCATAAACATTGAAACTTGCAAATACACGAATTAAAAAAACAGCAGAATCCAACAATTCAATCAGAGCCCTGTAGGGTTTTTTGAGGGTAGTTTGAGAAATTAATAAGTACCTTATTTTAGCAATACTCCCAAATCGGTTGCAAATTAATGATACCCTAATGAGTTTGTTATAGTAGAGCTTTTCGATTCGAAAAAGTTGGTTTGTGTATTAACAGCGAAAATGGTGTATTTTAGAGATATAAATCAAGTAATGTTTAATTGGCACGTTTATTGTGCTACTAATGCAGGCAACGGAGGCAGCTCAATCCGTTCATAAACGTGTGTAATGCATTGTGTATTAGTAAGACAAAACTAAGTCAGTTTTGTAAAACAGAAAGAGGATATAAAAGCATAATATTAGTAAATTTAGTCAAGTATTTTTATCCCTGTTTTAACATAACCCTTATGCGTGATTGCGGTGCACAACAACACACTGTCCTTCTGTTGAAGAATACCTCCGAAGGCGGTTCCCTGGAGTTTTTGATGAGATCCTGAATGCGACCGAAAATGGCTTAGATTATAATATTGATACTTTAGATATTGGTTTGTATACTTCATTTAACGTGTTCTATTGTTTGTAATTATGTATTTTTATTGTATTAATAATTAAGAGGAATCCCCTATGTTTTTTTTTGTATAATATCAAAAACAATATAAATATAAACAATATGAAAGGACACCGCACACATCTTATGGAAAAAACAATGTCATTAAAATTCAATACAATTTATACGAATAGATTCGTTTTAAATTAACCGTCAATTCTTATCATTGCGCCAACTCCTAATTATGATTAATTACGGCGCAAATTGCAATTAAAGTTTATCGAAATCACATTTTTGGAGTCAATAAAAGTGTCACAATCACTATTGCTCTGGGTGCTATTCAAAACAGCTTAAACCCCGCTGGGCCTAAGCGGATTAGTGAAACTATTATAATAAGATGCTTAAGAGCCCGAGAAGATTTATGAAGAACTGATAATTTGGATATTTTAAAATATTTTTTCTCTCTCTAACTTTTGTAAGTACCCATTTGATTTCAGATTTATTTATATCAATTTCTGCTCTTATTATTAAAAATTCAGAGTTGGCGCAATGATAAGAATTGACCGTTAATTTGAAACGAATTTATTCGTATAAATTTTATTGAATTTGAGGGACATTATATTTTCCATAAGATGTGTGCGGTATCCTTTAATTTAAAATATTTTGTGTCTCAAATCACGTAGTTATCATGATCACCAATTAAGATTAACTATAAAGCTTCTGTAGAAATACCATCCTCCAGCAAAAAGCTCAATATGGTAATTGCCACCTATTTTAAAGAAATCGGACAGGTACAACCTAATAAGAGAAAGAATATTAAATCGTAGCCCAAATACACATAACTTGAAAAAAAGTAAAAAAATTCAATAACAAAAGAATAAAAGCATTAACTAAACAAAGCTTATAAAGTCCTACAATGTTTCAGCGTTTGATGTGGAGAAATTACATAGAGATATAAGTACATACACATAAAATAAAAAATTTAATAGCTTTATCACTAATAAGCCCAAAAAATGTATTTTCGTTATCATAGATAAAAAATAGTTCATATTATGGTGAATAATATGTAAATGGAGGAAGAGGTTTCATCATTGTTTTAATACTTAATGTTAAAGGAAAAGGTCCAAATGGCTAATTCTGACCAAAGAAAACTGGTGAAATATGAACAATAATATTAATGTTAAATAATACTTTTTATTATTACAAAAATGGTAGAACAAAATCCTATGTATAAATCAATATTATTAAATTGTTTACTATGCGTAAAACATTTAATATACTTGTTAGACTTACGGAAATGGTGAAGGCGCCGATGAGAAAATAGAGCAGCAGCTTATTAGAGCACATTGAGTCGCGCATCTCTGCCAAAATCTCACGACATTTCACACTTTCACACGGACACGGACTCACACGTTTCTTCGGGCGGCGCGCTAGTGCGCGTTTGGTACTGTCTAACGACACACTGACACCACGTCCTCCGCCATGTAAGAAACGCACCACTTCTTCAGGGCTACGAATGACTCCGGTCGGCTCCGGGGAATCCGGAGACTCCGGACTTGACCGTCGAAGCGTCATGTTATTGCTTAGTTTTGCGAATTGCAGAGAAGATTCCGATGCAATACGCTGAAGAATGATGAGTGTAGTACGCGTTAAGATGATATTCAGCGATTTAACGATTTCAGAATTTTTGTCGATAGTTTATAAAGGTTTTTAAGAAATAGTGAATCATTTTACGTAAAATGTATCAATGTCAAATGTTATTTACCACATAAAGAAATATTTCGGATTCATGTTAATTGTAAAATAAAATATAGACCCATCCAAAAAAAATCTACTTTATGGAAGCCATGAAATCGCTTATAGACCGATCAAATAATATTTCAATACATGTAAATCAAAATGTAATTCCGTACAGGTTGGAATAAATTTTTTGTCAAAGTTTAGGCCAAAACAAATGATATTTTCAAGATAGTATATGATTCATAGGAGGGGATCATTGTTTAAATAATTAAAAATGGGTAATTTTTGCTCAAAATTTACTTTCTCTAGTGCTGCGTTAATTCATATTCATATTAAGGTTTTTACAATTTATTTCTAGACCTACTAAATTAAATTTGACCCTTAATTTATTTAAATAATTGTAAATAAAAATTGAAAAATAAATTTCCAAAAAAACATTATTTGCATTATAAATAAGCACTGTCAAACATTTTGTTTTGCATAGAAAGTTGGGCTATTGTATCAGTATAAAGTGAAAAAAAAAATGGGTTGATAAATATTGAGTAGTTTATGAGATATTTAATCTGTTTATAAAAAATTACCATTTTTTCAATTGCAAAAACGCGGTTGTTGCCGATAGATTATACAAGTTTTTAAGGTCTCATTTTTTTTACTTTTATGTATGTTTTCGATAAATGTATTTCCAAATCAAAATCTCAATTACACACTCCTCAAAAATGGCGTTTGACAATTGGTGTAATTTGTTTAAAACTTGTTTTTTAATATCATCGCCGGGATTAAAAATTTTGAAATTATTTTTCGATATACATATTTCTGGTAGTTTTTGATACATTAGCAAAAGAAAAAAAATTTTAGAACCATTTTTTGTAGAGATAGCTTTTTAAAGTTTAAAAATTCATAATTTGTTTATTTCTCAATATTAACATCGAAAAGTGCGTGAGTACATCTATTTACTACTTAACAATGGGATTGATACACATAATAAAAATTGTAGAATATTTTGAAAAATAATGATTTTCATAGCTTAAATGAAAACTTTTTGCCTGAAAATTGGCGGAGGAGTAGTTTGCGATATCTCCGTTGTTAATGGACGAATTTCAATGTTTTTGTTTTAATTTGGGGTAGCATAGAAAAATAATAACATCTGCGTACCCTCTTTGCAATAAATATTCGTTAATTTGTTACAAACAATATTTTATCAAAAAAAAAATTTTTTGTGATAAATAAAAGTTGGCACTAAAGATAACCACAAAACAGTATTAAAACAAATCTTTATTTTAAAAATCTGACAAAATAGTAAAATTTTGTTAACATAAAAACTTTTTTCTTTGTACAAATCATTGGGAACATCTCGCAAAGTTATAGTAAATACAAAAGAAAATATATAAAAAAAAAATGGAGGACCACTTCTATTATAAATCTATTATGTATGTAAGTGAATAAAAATTAACAACTATATACACAATTTTTACTGTACTACATGTTATATAAAGATTGTAAAATTAAATGTAAAATACATAATAATTTTTTTAATTTTTGTATAAAAAATGTTTTGTGTCAATTTTTATTTATCGCACATAGAGCAAAAAAATTTTAAAAAAAATTCTTTATAACAAATTGACGAATATTTATTGTAAAAAGTGTCATTTAGATGATATTATTTTTATATGCTACCCTAAACTAAAAAAAACCATTGAAAATAATCCATTATTAACGAAGATATTGCAAAGTACTACTGCAGCACTATTCATGCAAAAAGTTTTCATTTAAGGTCGCTACGAAAATCATTATTTTTTAAAATACTCAAAAATTTTAAATCTATGTATAAATGACATTGTTGAGTTGTAGGGTTGATAGATGTAGGTACTCACGCACTTTTACATGTTAATATTGATAAATAAACAAAATATGATATTTTAAACTTGGAAAAGCTATCTCGGCAAAAAATGAATCTAGAAATTTTTTTTCTTTTACAAGTGTGTCAAAAACTACCAGAAACACGAATATCAAAAAATAATTTCAAAATTTTTAATCCCTGCGATGTTATTAAAAAAAACAAGTTTTAAACAAATTACACCAATTTTTAGACACCATTTTGGAGGGGTGTTTAAGTCAAATTTTGATTTGTCAATACATCTGTCGAAAATATACATAAAAGCAAAAAAAATAAGACCTTAAAAACTTGTTTACTCTATCGGCAACATCCGCGTTTTTGCAATTCAAAAAATGGTATTTTTTTATAAACAAATTAAATATCTCATAAACTACTCAATATTTATCAACCAATTTTTTTTTCGGTTTATACTGGCACCATAGCGCAACTTTTACTGCAAAACAAAATATTTTATAGTGTTTATTTATCATGCAAATAATATTTTTTGGAAATTTGTTTTTCAATTTTGATTTACAATTATTTAAATAAATTAAGGGTCAAATTTAATTCAGTAAGTCCTACATAAAAGATTGTTTCTTAAGTTTTGCAGAAGAAAAACTGTAAAAACCTTAATAAAAACAAGAATTACCGCAGCAGTTAAAAAAGTAAATTTTCTGCAAAAATTACGTATTTTTAATTATTTAAACAATGATCCCCTCATATGAATCATATATTTGAAAATATCTTTTGTTTGGACCTAAACTTTGATAAAAAAATTATTCCAACCTGTACGGAATTACATTTTGATTTTATTTTATTTTATTGTTCTATTATTTCTATGAGTTGGTAGTAGAATAGGTGGTATCATGGTTAATTATGTATCATTTCTTCTTTTTTCTCTTCTTTATAAGCAATTCTGCTTGTTCATTGGCGGATTGATACCTCTATGGAAGGTTGTCACTCCATCTTTTGCGCGGTCAGCCGATACTTCTTCTACCGATTGGTCATTTATCTCTTGCTATTTTGATCACACGTGTCTCTCCCATTCTGCTTATGTGGTTATTCCATTCTTTTTTTATATTTAGAATCCATTCGTTTACACACTGTACGTTACATTTTCTTGTAATGTCTTCAGTCCTCTTTAGATCTCTTAGCGTATTTCCCGTAATTCTTCGCAGCACTCTCATCTCTGATGTTTCCAGTAGTATTTGTGTTGTGCCTGTATCGGATCTTGCTTCTCATGCACATGTTATTATTGGTCTTATACTTTCTTTACAAATTCTTGACTTCATCTCAGTGTTAATATGTTGGTTTCGCAATATAGTGTTATTAAGACATCCTGCCCCTCTATTTGCTGATTGTTGAAGTTGATTTCTCACTTCTTTGTCCAGGTCTCCGCAGCTGGACAATGTGATTCCAAGGCATTTTATCTCCATTACTTGTACTATACTCAGTGCTGTTTTTGTGACGGTACGCCGTACCGGTACCTCTTGGTAAAAATAAAAAAAAAACAACAAAAATATAGACAAATTTCTGAATTTTTTCCTTGCTCCCAAATCGGTTTAAAACGCATTTATTGAGGCTAAATCTAAAAAGTTTTCCTGAGGGCGGACCCCCCTTATGAACATTCCCCAGACCCCCCCGGAACATTGCGTACCGGAACCTATATTGTTACAAAAACCGCACTGACTATACTGATACCATCAATTTATATTTTACATCTGATTGGTTCTTTACTGATTACTATTGTTTTAGTTTTCTGGGATGAAATTGTAATATTGAATTATTTGGCTCGTATATTAATTCTGTGGATTAATCTTTGCAGACTATCTTCATACTATATAGGCTATCAATATTGCGTCGTCTGCGTAACAGAGTATTTTTACTTCTTTTTTTCCTATTCTGTATCCTCTTCCTTTGTAAACGCTTTTGGTGATTTCATCCATGATTAAATTGAAGAGCATATTGGTAGGGGAGCCCAAGCGAGGATTTTGCGCGTTACTCGAGCGCGTCAGAAAATCACATGGGGAGAAACCTTGTATCTGTAAATGCACCTCTACCATAGATGCACTCTTAATACAGGGACGTGCGTAGGGGGCAGTCCGTAAAAAATCTATTTTTAGAAAAACTCGAAAACGTCAGATTAAGACAAAGTAAATTACAAAAATCTGACGATTTGAGAGGGGTGTAAGGAAATGGGCGGGCCACAAAGTTTCACAAAGAAAAGCGAATATTTCGCGAAATAAATGTTAGATCGAAAAATTAAAAAAATGCGTGTACAATATTTTTCAAAAATTTATCGAATGACACCAAACACGACACCCCACGCAGATGGGGAGATGTTGTTTTAAAATCTTATAGGCACTCCCATTTTTATGGCAGGTTTGAATTCCTTATGTAAAAATAAGTAACTTTTATTCGAGACATTTTTTCGAATTATCGATAGATGGCGCTATAATCGGAAAAAATCATATTCGGAAATGGAAAATTAATTTTAAAATGAAAAATTCGCTCTAAAATAAAAAACTTACTTTTTTGGTTTCAGGATCTAATCTTCACAACTCAATAGGTCCCCATAACGCTTTAGTAACGGCATGTTTAGCATCCAAGGCTCCCCTATTATAGAGCTGAATGGGTCCCTCTGTTTTATGCCACTGCATATGTATACAGGGTGTCCCGAAAAGATTGGTCATAAATTATACCACACATTCTGGGGTCAAAAATAGTTCGATTGAACTTAACTTACCTTAGTACAAATGTGCTCATAAAAAAGATTACAGCCCTTTGAAGTTACAAAATGAAAGTCGATTTTTTTCAATATATCGAAAACTATTAGAGATTTTTTATTGAAAATGGACACGTTCATTCTTATGGCAGGAACATCTTAAAACACAATTGTAGTGAAAGTTGTCCACCCCATAAAAAATTTATGGGGATTTTGTTCTTTTAAACCACCCCAAACTTTTGTGTACGTTTCAACTAATTCATTATTGTGGTACCATTAGTTAAACACAACGTTTTAAAATTTTTTTTGCCTCCTAGTATTTTTTCGATAAGCCAGTTTTTATCGAGATGCGGCTTCTTTTTCAATGTATTTACGTAAAAATTGTTTGTGGGTTTTGTTCCTTTAAACCTCCCAAATGTTAGTTTGTGTACGTTCCAATTAAACTATTATTGTGGTACCATTAGTTAAACAGTGTTTCTAAAACTTTTGCCTCTTAGTATTTTTTTTTAATAAGTCACCTTTAATTGAAATGTAGCTTCTTTTTCAAAATATACCTAAAAATGTAAATTATAAATAAATTTTCAGATATTTAACAGGTCTCTGTAATCGTACTTAACCATATACAAATATGTGATGGATTCGACAAATATTCAAAATATCTCGATAAACACTGGCTTATCGAAAAAATTATAATAGGCAAAAAAGTTTAAAAACATTGTGTTTAACTAATGGTGCCACAATAATAATTTAATTGGAACTTACAGAAAAGTTTGGGGGGTTTAAGGGAACAAAACCCCTATAAAAATTTTATGGGGTGCACAAATTTCACTTTAATTTTTTTTAAGATACTGCTGCCATAAAAATGCCTCATGTTCATTTTCAATAAAAAATCCCTGAGAGTTTTCGATATATGAAAAAAAAATCAATTTTCATTTTGTAACTTCAAAGGGCTGTAACTTTTTTTGTGTGCATTATTGTATATAGCTAAGTGAGGTTCAATCAACCTATTTTTGACACCAGAATCTGTGGTATAATTTATGACCAATCTTTTTGGGACACCCTGTATAGACGTGACATTTATGTATTGAAATTGTTATTTTTGGAAAAATTAAGCAAAAATGGAATTAAATAGAGCAATTATTATGAATAATAATTCTATTTAGATCTAGAAGTAAAAAACTAATCGTAAAAGAGTATAATTGTAATAATAAGAAAAATGGTTTAACAACATACATCAAAGCAGCGATTCAATATCTTTAATTTTTTGATGGCGTAATAAAAGCAGGTGCGACTTAATTCCATCTCCAACTAATAATAATAATAATCCTTTTAATCCTGATTTCAGCACTCTAAGTCTAAATTTGCTTTGCTCCTCTAATTCATTTCTACATTCGCCATCGAACCACGTTTTCTTAATTTTTTAAATTTTTTCTTTACTGTTTTTGGCTAATTTTACCATACCTCCCTTAATGGTGCCCTATATTTGTTCTGTAACTGTTCTGTATCTGTTTTCTCCTTCTTTGGTTCTGTCCATACCTTTGTTAAATGTTGTTTTTTCATTTTCTGTCTTTAACCTTAAAGCTTTAATTATTTTTTTGTTGATCTGTGTTTAACTTCTGCAGAACTGTTATGATTTTTTTCATTCTCGCTCCTACAAAATTGGAAAATCTTGAGAGGAACTGGAGTTCAGGTATAACACTCAAATATATGAATCAACATATATAATAGCATATGAACCCTTGCTAGTTATAAACTTTTGCTGGACCAAAATTATTCGAGAACGATATCGGCAAATTGTCATGGAAGCTACCCACGCCTAAAATTTGGGCACGGTACTTAAAGAAGAAGAAAATTATTCATCATATGACTAGTTGTAATTATTATATTTATACTAGGTCTTGCCTGCAAATCAGTTGTGCACAGCACAACAAAGAGACTACAGACTTTTATAAATAGGTCCTTAAGGAAGATCCTAAAAATTTAGTGGCCTAATAAAATAGCGAATGAAGAACTATGAAAACGAACAAAACAAACCAGTATAATAAAGAGACAGAAGAAATGGAAATGGAACAGCCATATATTAAGAAAATATCCTAGTAACATCACAAGACAAGCACTCGATTATCAACCTGAGGGGCCAATGAAGAGGTGAAGACTAGATAATACCTAGAAGAAAGCAGTAACCAGAGAACACAACAGAATTAAGTTGGGGGAAGTGAAAGAAAGCGAGAAACAGAGGAGAATGGAAGGAACTGGTACGCAGATTAACCAGAGAATAAACACAAGAAGATGCGCTGAGCTGGCCACCATCCATCTTACACCACCGGCCAAGAAACTCAGATGCGCCCAATACTCCACTAGGAGCGATGGTCCAAGAGAGAGAGAGAGAGAGAGATAGAGAGAGAGAGAGAGAGGGGGGGGTCTTGCCTAATTTTTTATAAATAATAAATATTTTTCCTTTAATATAAGAAGTTTCTATAAAAATTATAATGCGTGAATATCTGGAATTATATAATCGGTTACTAATAATTTTTAGTCGTGGTCATCTATTGTTAAATTTTTTTTATTCAGAAGTTTCATAAAATAGCGTCGTTATAACTATAATTGGTTTAAGGAATTTTGCAACCGAGATAAATCAATGATTCTGTGAAATTTAACAATACTATTATTTTTTTTTTATAGACCGGGCAGTATCGTCGCCCCCGCTAGTGAAATTATTCCGATTCGATTTTTTTGCACAAACTTACTCAAAAAGAGGTCCTTATAACATATCGACAGGGTGCCGGGCGGTGCCGTGGTCGAAAAATTTTTTAAACAATTTTTTTTAAACAAATTCACAAAAATAATTTTTTTATTTCCAATAATTTTTTTCTAGATAATTTGGGCCATTCTGAGCAAAAAAGGTCTCTTGCCATTTTTCTATAAAATTGACTGTTGTCGAGTTATATGCGATTAAAAATTTGAAAAATGCGAAAATGGCCATTTTTAAGGCTTCATAACTCGATTAAAAATGATTATTATGAAATTCAAAAAGTGACAAAATCAAGATTCAAATACTTTCTTCAACATCATGAAGAGATTTTTGTCATTATTTTATTACAAAGCTGTTATTTTTAGTTATTAACAATTAGCGCTATAGTCAGTCCAACTGTATCGTCGCCCCCGTTAGCGGTACTATTTCGATTCGATTTTTTTGCACAAACTTACTCAAAAAGATGTCCTTATAACATGTCCACAGGGTGCCGGCCGGTGCCGTGGTCGAAAAATTTTTTAAACAATTTTTTTAAACAAATTCACAAAAATAATTTTTTCATTTCCAACAATTTTTTTTATATAATTTGGGTAATTCTGAGCAAAAAAAGTCTCCTGTCATTTTTCTCTAGAATTGACTGTTGTCGAGTTATGTGCGATTAAAAATTGGAAAAATGCGAAAATGGCCATTTATAAGGCTTAATAACTCAATTAAAAATTAATATTAAGAAAGTCAGAAAGTATCCAAATCAAAGTTAAAACCCTTCTTTCAAGATCCCGAATAAATTATTTTATTGCAAAGATGTTATTTTTAATTACTAAAAATTAGCGCTAAGTGAGAAATTATTTTCTGGTGTTGATGTTAATGGCAACTACTCTCGTCAAGTAAAAAGCCGAATTAAATATTTGATTTAGAATCAATTATGTCAATTATATATATTGGTAATTAATCATATAGGTACATAATATAATAAATAAGTAAATAAACGAAAAAGAATAATTTTTTCATTAAAACGTTTATTTTTACATTTTTTTATTTAAATTACCTACTATACACGGTAGCATCAGTTTCAAGCGATTTGAAACCATCAGCGCATAGTCGACCAGCGCGAGTAGAGGGGATAGCACTGGTGACTGTATTATGTTCTCTCACTGACCAACTGTTTGCTGTCGTTTTCTGACTAGTTTGACTGTTTGCTTCTATTAGAGAGTTATTGCCACCGGCAAATAAAGGATCCTTTATTACAGGATACTTTAATAAAGGACAAATACAGGACGGGTCTAAAAGAGTGGTATTGCAAACGCAGTTAAAGAATCTTTTATTTTGACAAATGACATGAAATATTTTTGTAAATATAAAAATAACCTATAAAATTCCATTTGTCGATATAAATTAAAACAAGATAATTGAAGAGTAAAACGTTAAATTTAATTATTTTGTCATTTAAAGATGTTTAGAGAACAACATAATATATCCTATAATACTCATCGTTCAATAATATGGAAGTGCAATAAATTGGAAATACTATTTTAGGAGTTTTTAAATACTTTTGCATTATGGGTATATGTAATGGGGAATTTCTGGAGAATATATTATTAGGGAATAGTGGATATCCATTCCTCAACTACAACTACCGAATGACATCATTCCAGAATTTTCAGACAGAAGTTGTGTTTTTATAATCCATCACAAATCCCTTCAAGAATTGTTATTGAAAGAACATTTGGTATTGTGAAGAGATTTCCCATTTTACCATATGTAATGAGATGCAAGTTACCTTTTATTCAAAGAATAATATCAGCTTGTTCAGTTTTACATATTGCAGTAGTACATAATAGAGAAAACGTTGAAATACTGGCAAATGAGTGTGCTGTTGATATTGATATAGAAGCTGTGGCAGTACATTTTCAACCAGGAGCTAATCTAATGCGACTAAATTGTGTGTGTGTTTGTTTAAAATTATTGTTCGACATTTAAAGCTAGCGCTTAAACTAATTTTATTTTTATTGGACTGCAGTTTGTTAATAAATTTATAAATAAATATAAATATTATATTGGTGACTGATTTTAAGTATTTTATGATCATTAGCAGGTTTTAAATAATAAATTTATAAATATATACATACATGCTATTGGCGTTTGATCTTTTATCCATTATGGCCCTCTCTTTCTTTCTTTTCACCTCTGGATAACTAGTTATCAGGAAGTTTATCTGACAGATTAGATACTAATAGATATCTGACAGAGAAAAACTTCCCGTTAACTAGTTATCCGGTGCTCAAAAGACAGATACTAAGGATACTGTTATATAAACTTCCCAATAATTAGTTATCTGAAAATGAAAAGACCTCTAATCTGTCAGATAAACTTCCCGATATGCAAAAAGATAATAGAAGAATTAAGCTTTATGCTGGTTTTTATTAATTTTTTTGGCAATGTTTAAATAAACAAATACTGATGGCATGAAATGGATCACTAACAAGGAGGAATGAAGAAGGAATTGGAGATTGTGTTTACCATTAAACGCATAAAACTGCAGTATCTGGGACACATATGATAAATCAGCACCGTTACTCCCTGCTGCAGTACATAGTGCAAGGTACAGTCAAAGGTAAGCGAAGACCTGGTAGAGGGAGAATATCAATGGAACTGTTTCGAATCGCAGCTAGCAAGGTGACGATTGCTATATGATTTCCAACATTCGAGACGGATAAGAACCAAAAGAAGAAGATGGCATGAAAATGAAAGTGTATTAATACTTTTGATTAAAAACTTTATAGATACTAATCTATAAAAGATTAAATTTTCAAAAATAAATACTTGAACCTTTGTTTTATTTTGTTAACCTGTTGTTATATATCTGTTGAATAGAACTCTATTTTGAATCTAGAATTTTAACAAATCCTAACTTTCATTAAAATTTATTGATCTTATATCTTCAATCTCTTATGTCTTCAATAAATATTTATTTCTATAGAAAAATGTAAACTATATTGAGTTTAATAAATGAGTTACTGATATTTTAAGTCTGATCATTGTAATTAGTAACAATTTAAAATTATTTACGTAATATTCCTTTTTACAACTTCTTGTAATAACTCAAGCTTCAATAAAATGTTCTTTTCTATATTCGTTTGGGTCAAAACATCAATAATCTATATCTCAGAATATTACTTAGAGTTGTTTTTAATAAAAAAAACCCAACATACAACTTTAATGATGAAAGTTTAATCAAACATCAATCCCACAATACATAAATTATCAATCCAAAGAAGCGACAAGATAAATTCAAAATACAAGTGAAGTTAGACCTTTCTTCACATTTTTGACACGTTATGTCAAAATAAAGGAACTTTTATTAAAATAAAGGTGTCCTCTAATTTTCCTTAAATACAGGCGGCCTGTATTTTATTAAAAGACAAAAATAAAAGACGCAATACTGCGCATGCTTATATGTCAAAATAAAGGATCTTTTATTACAGGTCGACTTAAAAGACGTTGGCAATAACTCTCTATTATAAAATATTATGCATTTAACTTGGCGATAGTTGATGAAAAATTGAATAACATTCGCAAAAAAAATAATTAAACAATATATTTGCAAAATAAAAAAACAAAACAAAGTTTTAAACTTTGATGTGGTCACTTTCTGACTTTCAATAATTTTTAACCATAAAAAATGGCCATTTTCGCATTTTTCAAATTTTTAATAGCGTATAACTCGACAACAGTCAATTTTAGAGAAAAATGACAAGAAAACTTTTTGTGCTCAGAATGACCCAAATTATCTAAAAAAATTGTTGGAAATGAAAAAATTATTTTTGTGAATTTGTTTAAAAAAATTGTTTAAACAATTTTTCGACCACGGCACCGGCCGACACCCTGTGGATATGTTATAAGGACCTCTTTCTGAGTAAGTTTGTGCAAAAAAATCTAATCGAAATAGTTCCGCTAACGGGGGCGACGATACAGTTGGACTATAGCTCTAATTGTTAATAACTAAAAATAACAGCTTTGTAATAAAATAATGACAAAAATCTCTTCAGGACGCTGAAGAAGGTATTTGAATCTTGATTTTGCATTTTTTTAATTTCATAATAATCATTTTTAATCGAGTTATGAAGCCTTGAAAATGGCCATTTTCGCATTTTTCAAATTTTTAATCGCGTATAACTCAACAACAGTCAATTTTAGAGAAAAATGACAAGAGACCTTTTTTGCTCAGAATGACCCAAATTATATAAAGAAAAATTGTTGGAAATGAAAAAATTATTTTTGTGAATTTGTTTAAAAAAATTGTTTAAACAATTTTTCGACCACGGCACCGGCCGACACCCTGTGGATATGTTATAAGGACCTCTTTCTGAGTAAGTTTGTGCAAAAAAATCGAATCGAAATAGTTCCGCTAACGGGGGCGACGATACAGTTGGACTATAGCTCTAATTGTTAATAACTAAAAATAACAGCTTTGTAATAAAATAATGACAAAAATCTCTTCAGGACGCTGAAGAAGGTATTTGAATCTTGATTTTGCATTTTTTTAATTTCATAATAATCATTTTTAATCGAGTTATGAAGCCTTGAAAATGGCCACTTTCGCATTTTTCAAATTTTTAATCGCGTATAACTCAACAACAGTCAATTTTAGAGAAAAATGACAAGAGACCTTTTTTGCTCAGAATGACCCAAATTATCTAAAGAAAAATTGTTGAAAATGAAAAAATTATTTTTGTGAATTTGTTTAAAAAAATTGCGCCCGGCACCCTGTGGATATGTTATAAGGACCTCTTTTTGAGTAAGTTTCTGCAAAAAAAATCGAATCGGAATAATTTCGATAGCGGGGCGACGATACTGCCCGGTCTATTATGTAAGATAAAAAGCAGCAATATGTTCATTCTTCTTCTTCTTCTTAAGGTTCCATCTTCTGCCGAATGTTGGATATCAACATGACGATTTTTAATTTACTTAGGCGGTCAGATAAAGTACAAGGAAAAATAAAAGAGAAGGGAAAATTATATAAAAAGTGTCGAGAAACCAGATCAGACATAGATCTTCAAAACTATATGGTCGCCAAAAAGGAAGCGAAAGTAGCACTAGCAAAGATAAAGCAGAAGCGCATTCAAACCTATACGACGATCAACTTGATACCAGCAAAGGCAAAGCAAAGATATATAAAATAGCCAAACAGAGAGCAAAGAAAGCAAGAGATTTTAATCAGATTAGATGTATCCGAGATGAAAATAATAAAATACTAATTCACGAAAAGGATGTCAAAAAGAGATGGAGAAAGTATTTTGACAGTTTATTAAATGAAGAATTTGACAGACAGCCTGTGTAGTTAACGGAGACAGTAACAGCAATGGTTACCAGAATAACAAACGAGGAAGTGGCTCAAGCGCTTCAAAAAATAAAGAAAGGAAAAGCAGTCGGACCAGATGACATTCCTGGGGAAGTATGGAGAGCATTGGGAGAGACAGGAGTAAGTTGGCTAGCATGTCTATTTAATATATTTATGGAAGTTGGACAAATGCCAGACGAATGGAGAAGCAGTATGTTAGTACCTGTCTACAAAAACAAGGGAGATATACAACAATGTATAAACTACAGGGCTATAAAAGTACTTAGCCACACCATGAAAATATGGGAGAGAGTAATTGATAGACGGATACGTGAAGAAACCGAAATATCCGATAATCAATTTGGCTTTATGCAGGGCAGATCAACAACAGATGCAATTTTCATTGTAAGGCAACTGACGGAAAAATACAGGAATAGAGACCAATGCTTATATGGTATTCATTGATCTTGAGAAAGCATATGATAGAGTTCATCGAGAGATTCTGTGGTGGGCACTCAATAAGAAAGGAGTCCCTGGCGAATATGTAAAGATTGTGAGAGATATGTATGAGGGAGTAACGACTAGTGTTAGGACAGGTGTGGGAGAGACTGATAAATTTCAGGTGAAAGTAGGATTGCACCAAGGCTCGGTGCTTAGTCCTTATTTATTCTCATTAGTTTTGGATCAGATAACAGCGAAACTACAGGGTAGCATTCCATGATGTCTAATATATGCTGATAATATAATGTTAATAGGAAATAGTGAAAGAGACTTAGGACAAAAACTGGAACAGTGGAGACAAGCTCTGGAGGAAAAAGGTTTAAAACTTAGAAGGACAAAAACAGAGTATTTGGAATGTTCATTTAAAGATGGAGTTAATACAAATAAAATGGCATCTTTGTATAAAATGGTATAAAATGATATTACAGTAGACTCGCGATTATCCGAGGTAACTGGGACCGTGACTACCTCGGATACGGAAAAACTCGGTTAACCACTGACGTTGTTTATATTGATAGAAAAACATGTGAATAATCATAACTGTGGATATTTTAATGACAAAATTAATACAGTACTGTCTATAAAAGATAAAAACATTTACCTTATCAATATTACTGTTTAAAAAAGTATTTGATTTTGCATAAGCTTTGCTCCTATTTTTGATTTTGAGGCGGCGATGTTGCGGCATGGTTGAAAATTGTAACTCACCTGTTCTGACTTTTGCCTCGGTTAACCGAGTGGCTCGGATGACCGAGACTCGGATAATCGCGAGTCTACTGTATTAATACGGAGTGTCTGGTTGCCTTTTAGATGTTTTGTGATGACCATGAATTTTGTTTTCTTTAAGTTCATTTTAATACCTTATGGCTCTTAAACATTTTAATTGTGAAAATTTCATGAAATTAAAGTTCAAAAGTTTTTACAACTTTGGACGTAAGGTAAACTTTTTTAAATCTAAATTTAGTTATTTCTTAGAGTTATTTATTGTAGGATAACTCTGATGGTGGCTTTGTAAGCCTAAAGCGCTCAGGTAGGAATAAAAAAAACTTTACACATTTAAAAGATTCATGTCTATCCCACCCATTCTTTTAATTATTTTTTGATTTTCCCATACTTGCACTAGTTGATATATATTTTGATTAATCATTTCTATGTATATTTCATTTTCAGTCATAATTAAAAAAAAATAAAAACATGTGAAATATCTGTCCTATCTATTTTCCAACTAACTTAATTGGGTACACGACAATTAGACGGAAATCATTAGATCGAAAGCAGTAGACAGAACTCATTAGACCGAAAAGCACCTTACCGAAACCTCACTAGACCGAAATGGAAATGAATTTAAAAAGATTGCAGTAAATTATGCTAAGATTTTGTATATCTGTCTTTTGTTTATTGTATTTTTTTTGTATTATTTTATATATAGACTGTGTAAATTGTTACTCTGTACAGTCTGATATAAAATAATTTTCATCTGTTAAACAAATTAGTGAAAGTAAACATAAATTAAGGGTAGAGTGACGTTAACACCATTTGAACTGTTTATAATAACCATCTAAATAACATTTAGTTGTAATTACATTAGTCTTATCTCTTTTACTGCGACAAGTAAAAAGAACTGCTTTTCGGTCTAGTGAGGTTTCGGTAAAGTGCTTTTCGGTCTAACGAGTTCGGTCTACTGCTTTCGGTCTAATGATTTCGGTCTCTTTACAGTAAACCACTTAATTGATCCGGTACGTCGCCCTATTTTCAAATATTTGACGATATCGTAGACAAATATTTTTATTTTTTTTAATCTTCATATCGCCGTTAAGAATGACGTAACAGCAAATTTTGTCAATTCCTGTTTATTGCGTAATTAACCTCTAAAATATTGTGTAAAGGTGATACAAAAGCGACAGAACTGTAACTGTGTGCTGAGCCACTACAGGGTAGTTTCGTCGTTATTGAAATATGCACCATTTTAGATCTTGTTTCAGATGAATAATGACGCAACTGTAATTATGGTTAAAAATGGGGGGACTAAATTAAGATAATGAAATTCGGACCAATAGGGATGAAAATAAAAGCCATCGCTGTAAGAATGAACGGCATAATAAATATTTAAAAATAGTTTTTTTGGACAAAAAAATTTTAAGATCAAGAATGACGCAACTTTAGATAGGGTTGAAAATGGGGGGATTAAATTAAGATAATGAAATTCGAGCCAATAGGGATGAAACTAAAAGCCATCATTGTAAGAATAAAGGCCATACCGATGCCCCGGACGGTTACTTTTTGTTTAATCACTATTTTAAATATTTAAAAATTTTTAGATAAAGAATGACGCAACTGTAAAAAGGGTTTAAAATGGGGGATTAAATTAAGATAGTGAAATTCGAACCAATAGGGATAAAAACAAAAGCAATCATTGTAAGAATAAACGCCATACCGATGTTCCTGCACGATCACTCCTCATTTAATCCCTATTTTAAATATTTAAAAATCGTTTTTTTGTCCTCTTGAGAAATTTGGCTTTTTGCAGTTACGTCATTTTTATTCCAGACCGGCAATATACCGTGTGGTGATTTCAAACTCAATGGGAAATTCTAAATTGTTGAATTCCGGCTACCCTAATTATTTTACATCAAAAGCCATGAGGAACTATTTGTAGAGGACTAAAGTCTCTATTAAAAACAAATGTTAGATTTGTTCTACGAATTAAACAAATTTCAAAATTGTGCAAAAATTTAACACATTTGCCAAAGTATTAATTTATTCCTTAGATATTAGATTTTACATCAAAAATCATACAAACAAGGTGAATTTTGCTGAGAATGTTAATTTTGAGATACCAAATAAGATAAAAATAGTTTTCCATTTCTACCCCCTGGCTTCTGGCTTAATCATAAATCCTTCCTCGAAAAGAGGCCAATAACATCGATTTATCAACAATCTGCATGCCGTAGAAAAAAATGTTTCAAACAAGAAATGTGGCTAAAATAATTTTGAAATCAATTTTTTAAATAAAATGATGTATCAACTTGAAGTAAAAAATTCGATATCTTTTGATTAGACTGCCCTATGTACAAAAATCAAAATGAGTTTCAAAGGTGAAAAGGGGAGCTTTCTTATCCAATTTTTTGCATTTTATCGCAAATGAAGTGAATTTCTATACAGCGTTTAAATGAAAATTGCGCCTTTTTATATTCTTTATGATTATTATGGAGCTTTTAAGGGCTCCTGGTAAAAGTGGCCTTTTTGGTTCCAAAAATTAAGATTTTCGGCTTAATTCAGCTTGTTCCAACGATTGGACTAATAATAATTTGGCAAATGTGCCAAATTCAATTTTTCCAACACATTTCCATATTTTTGCAAAATTTTGGAATGTGTAGAAAATCTTACATTTGTTTTTAATAGATATTTCAGTCATCTACAGACTTTTAATGTAAAACAATTAAGGAAACAGGAATTCAACAATTTAGAATTTCCCATTGAGTTTCCTATGGCCTCTTTGACGATTTACCACACGGTATTTTATTTGTCATTATAGCGAAAATCCATCTTCTGAAAGTATATCAAGTGGTTCAGAATACCGTTAAGTTGCGTTCCAAAAATACCTTGGGTCCCTTTTAAATCATGAGGCAGATTTAATTTATAGTTATAACGTGCGCCAATACATTTCAAGATTAAATTCGCAGCCGTTAACAACATACTGTGATGTAAAAGTAATTTGTACTTAAGCTTTTTTCGAGATCGTGGGATATATACCGTAATGCCATGTAACGTTATTTTCTTGGAAAATTAAAGTAAGTTTTCTTAAAGCACATACTACGAGGGATGTTATATTAACGTTGAATCGTACGTATTTATGTATAATAGTTATTTATGATATAAGTGTTAAAAGTACACGTTTAAGGCACGCATGTGAAAGTTTGCAGAATGAGCGATAGCGAATTCTGCAATTCACATGAGTGCCTTAAAAATGTACTTTTTAACACGCATATCATACAATATTTTTTCTACAAACGTAATTACAGGACAATATCTACAAAAACTTTTACTTGAACGTGACTGACATACCATTTTTATATTTTTTTGACATTACATAAAAATTGTCTATACGGTCAATACAAACTGCAGTGCCTTAAAAATATTTTTTGCACGATTGATCATTTTTGACTGTTTACCGTGACAGATTTTACGTCAGTAGGTGACATTTACTAGCAACTGGACGGTAAGTAATCCAACTCGACGGTAAGTAATTCACTTACCGTCGAGTTAAAAAATCTCATAATTTTAATTTATTTTTTGAAAGAATAAAGAAAACTAACGAATTATTTATTAATATTGAAACTTATAGTACAATTTGTTAAATTATTTGTGAACTAGAAATTCTTCATCCGGTGCTTCCATCAGAAACTTTTCAAATTGCTCCCGTGTAAAAATGCTCGCTTTCTTAGGCCTATAGCCAACATTTTTTCTCTTCAAATACGCGATCAAAGTTGAAAACTTGGAAATATCAATGCTATCATAAAGAAAAACGGTGGATTTAATCATTGAATATTCTGCCCAGAGGCTTCCAGGAGCTTTCAACTGCATATGTCTTTGAACGAAATATGCCAATAGAGTCTTTTCTTCGATTCTTAAATTCTTGCCTTCGCACCATTTTTTAAAACTTTGGTAGGTATTTTGATAACGGATTTTGGATTTTTCGGGAATAATAATTGCGGAACACCCTTCTTCCCAAGCCCGTTCAATTTCTTCAAATTCACTTTCGCTCATATTTTAATTTATAATAATCAAAATTGTACTTAAAATTATTGACAACTAAATAAAAACTCAATTCTCCATTGTTGTTATGCACCCTAGTTACTACCTAACAACCAAAGTATCTATCTTGATAAAGTGAATGAAACTAGTCAATATGACGAGAATGTTTAATTTTATAATTTATAATGGTATCAATCGTGCAAAAAACGTTACAAGCATGTCGAACGTTAAGGGTAACCGATCTCAGACAATAATTGGAGTCGTCGCTCCGCTCCTCCTCCAAACAATTGTCTTCGATCGGTATAAAACCCTTACCGTTCTCCATACTTAATATACTATTAAAGCACTAGTGCCTTAAAGTAGCATTTTTAACGCACGTATGGAGTTCTAAAAATTGCATTTTTAACACGGTTGTAGAAAAAATATAATATCAAACTTAAACTTTATGGTAATTTTAAATATTATATATTGGAAATAATTAATTACCATGGTTAATTTTTTGGTCATTTCCACTATGAAGGGTGGACTTCCCTAATTAAATTTATGCATTATTTTCTCTCCTGAGACATACCGATATTATTTGTACTACACTTTAGAAATTAGGTCTTGTCGAACTATCTAATTCCAATTCTTCTTTGGCCTTTCTTTTCTATCCCTTGCAGGAACTTCTTCTAAAAGAGTCTACCTTCTTATGCTAACTATATTTATTATTACGCATAATGCGGCCGCGAAACAGCGGAGATGAAAAGATGAAAACCCTTCGAAAAATCGATGGTAAGACTCTATGGGACAAAGCTAGAAGTACAGATATACGACGGAGATGCAAGGTGTATAACATTAATAACTGGTAAGAAACAGTAAGTAAGCTAATCTTCTGTTCTTTACGGTGTTGATTATTTGTTTCTCTTTTCTTGGTATCCAGAGAGAATAGAGAGAGTTACGTTAGTTTTATGGTGTATGTCGGTAGCACCAAATCTCGAATGCCTCTAAAAAGCTGCATAGGGGAGATGACGAAAACTAAATGCTGGAAGATAGAGTAGACATTGAATGTTGTTAAGAATATATGTAAGTAACTAGGCTACAGATAACTCAGATCGAAATACAGGGTCAGTAAAGAAACAAATATACAGTCAGACAAGCCATCCTTTAAAACAAATAAAAAAGGAACTACAACTCCATTATCGATAGTATCATAACATATGGCAGTAAAATATGGCAGATCAAAGATAAAACAGAAAAGATCATTAAAGCTACAGAGATGGATTACTAGAGGTTAGCAGAAAGTTTTCTTCCTAGAATGCATCTACAATTCACCGTTGAAAAAACTATTTTTTACACTCTTTACGTAGAGAAAAGACATTAAAATGAAAATAGACGATTGCATTTCCTTTCAATTCGAACACCACCATTGTTCTACACGTGTTTCGATTTATTCTCTTATCAGGTACTCTTGTAGTAAGTTCAAACTGTAATGAAATGCAATTTTTTTTATTTAGAAACTACAGCCGCATCCACCTTGATGGTGATTAACGGCGGCTACAGAATACAATGCTAAATTCTATAAAATATTCCTGTGGCTTTTAGAAATTTTGTCCGTTGAACAATTAGTGCCCAATAAATTACTTATACAGTTAGGTATGTTAAACATGGCGCGATAACTGACAAAACGGGGGCATACAATGAACAAGTGATTAACAGTAATTTGTACATTACATATTTCACATACAGGTGGATCGCTTTTAGACAGTAAATATGAATGAGTAAATCTCGTGTGTCCAATTCTCAATCGAGTTATCACCAGCTGTTCTCTTCTGTTACGAGTTGACGGTTCCCAGGCTGTAATGTCATTTTTAATTAGTCTCAGTGACGTTTGAGACGATTGCCATTCGTTTTTCCACTTGCACAAAACACGATTCTTAAAGTAAGCTTTTATATCACTCGCGGTATTTCGACACTCATCTTTTTCTATATCGGTACATACAGTAATTTCACTCGCGCACTGGTCAACTTTTTCGTTGCCTGCAATGCCAATATTATCCATATAAATCTGATTCGTCTAGCGTTTTCTTGAGCCTGCATCAGTTCGAATTTAATATGTTTCTCAATAGGACCTTTGGGATAGATATATTTAAGGGTTTGAAGAGCGCTTAGTGAGTCACTTAATATAACTGAATTAGAAATGTCATTAAAATTGATATGCATGATAGCTTTGAGCACTGCATAGAACTCAGCAGAGAAAATCGAGAAGTAGGATAGGAGACGAAATTGATAAGTATTGCTTGGGGTAACGAAGGCAGCACCTACTCCTCTCTCACACTTTGATGGCTTACAGGAAGCTAGACGGTGTTTTCCAGCTGAGACTGTCAGAAACTAGAGAAGAGAGAGTGAGTTGGAAGATGGTGTTCTTTCCAGAGATGACGTACACCCTCGGACATATTTATAAAGGTGTTCATGAAAACGGATTATGGCGTAGACACTATAATTTTGAGCTTTACCGCTTTTAAATTTATAGTGAGCTTAATGTGTTATTAAGGGCCGGTTGTTCGAACGCTAATCAAAAATGGAATCAACTGATCATTATCAAATATATAATTACTGTCAGCAACTGTTAATATCAACTTTGTTTGGGTTGCTGAAAACATAATTGATTACAATTATGAGATTTATTAATAAATTATGTTAATAATTGTTTTGTTAATTAATAATTAATTAATCAATCAATTATGTTAATTATCATAACGATAATTAACATAATTGATTACAATCAACTGATTGACCTACGAACGAGGGGTGTTGTTATTTGATGGTTGTTAAGGGGACTTAATTATAATCAACTTCTTGATTAGCCTTTGAACAACCGGGCCTAAGGCTATGAAAATAAACAGGCTGCGGTGGTTAGGCCACTTAGAGAGATTGAATGAGATCGAAGTAGTAGATAATGTACATTATGTGGATAGGTAAGGATAAACTTTATGTCGAGAGGAATACATTGTTTTGTCCCTGTTGAGGATTCTGGTCCTCTTCAGGGTATGCAGTTGAATGATTGGTGTAGGCAGTAAAAGCAAACAGTCCGAAAAAGCGCTTGGGCAAGGTGTTAGGTGGCTTGCAGGATGCTAGGCGGTGTTTTCCAGCTGACTGTTAGAAAGCAGAGAAGAGAGAGTGAGTTGGAAGATGGTGTTCTTTCCAGAAATGACATATGTGTGTGCTGTACATGCTTTGCCCTCGGCCACAGTCCCTAGAAACCATTTTACACTGGACAGGCAAGCCTGCAGTCTTCGTCAGGAGGTGGCTTTGGATACTGCATGGTCAGTGAGCGTTCGAGTGAGTGAAAATAGTTGCGGCTATTTTCTCGGGACGACAGGTATAATTGACAATGAAGTTGGGAAGCCGCAAAAACCAACTTCTCCCTGTTCGGTTAAAGGAAGAGATCAGATAAGGAGTGTGCGGTTGCAGGCTAACGGAGTAGCCTCGAGGATATCTTCGTACTCTGCCGGGAGTTCGTCAATGTAAAGTAATCAATTCGTTTGCTTTAGAGTAGACGGTGGGGGAATTTTTTCCCGTTTGGGCTTTCGACGGCAGAGTACGTGGCCGACAGATGAACAGGAACATTTTAGAGATTGTCGGGTGTCGGATAGGGGGCCCTTGATGACTTTCGTTGTGAAGTTCCTGTTCAGAGAGTTTATTCTCTCGATAATTTTGGGGATATTAGAAATGTTATGCATTTAATTTGAGGGGAATCTCCAGGCTTTGTAGTTTGCTCCACGCAGGATTCTACGTTCTGCACGCAACAACTTCAGGTTTTCTAGTCTATTGAAAAGACAATAGAGACCTAATTTGTACTCAATAACGGGTCGAATATAGGTCTTGTAAGTGTGGATGAGAGTTTTGGTATGTGTCTTGGCAATATTCCCAGAGAGAGGGTGGAGTAGTCTGGCTCTATTTCTCACTCTATCTAAAGTTGCCTTTAGATCTGCATCCCAGTTGAGAGTCCTGGTAAACAGTACTCCCAAGTAGGTTGTATTCGGGCTGAGCAAGAGCCTTTCTCCCATCAGTCTTAGTGGGTATTGGTCGTCCTCATTTTTAATGATTCTTGGTGACACAGTGGGGCGCGAAACACAAGGGTTGTTGTTTTATTCGCGTTTAGTGAAAAAATGAGATCGAGCCGTCGAAACACATGTATAACCAAAGACCGGATGGAGTGACGAGAAAGGGCAGGCCCAGAGCACGATTTTAGGACCAGGTGGAAGACGAATATTAAGTATTACGAATATTAAGAGTACGAAATTGGAAAACCAAGGCGAAGGATTGGAAATAATTGAAGCTGTTTCTGGAACAGGCCAAGAACCATCATGGGTTGTGGAGCCAATGATGATGATGAAACTTACTTAAATTAATCAATTTAGATCAGAAAGGACTCCGCAGAAACCTTATCGGAAATGGCTCTCTGTCAAATGCTCTGAAACTTTGGGTTCTGGTAGTCCTTGATGTGTAGAACAAAAGTCTCAATGGGCGCGTAGCTCCAAAAAACCTTGGTTTTAAGGTATAGGCCTCTGAATTTATAGGTACAGTGAGGAAGTTTGAGTTGGAATAAATTCATTTTCTCGAGAATGGGCGACTCTGGAGATAAATTACGAATCAGGTCGATTTTTTTTTAAATTAGGTATAATTTTTTGGCATTTATTATATCATACTAGTGACGTCATCCATCTGGGCGTGATGACGCAATCGATGATTTTTTAAAATAAGCTCATTTGAAAGGTTATTCAATTCTCTATTCACTAATATAAACATTAACATAATTATTTACACAGGGTGCCCAAATTTTTTTTTGAATTAAATTAATCGAGACAAAAAGAATAATGTATATAATCAATTTAATTAGAAATACATTTTACTGCTATCAGAAGTCAGAAAGAAATGTTAATTTGAAAAATAAGCATTGCTTTTCGCTTAGATTAAATGTTCAAACTGCTAAGGGGCAGGTGGGTGGCAGCTTTAATATTGAATTTATGCGAAAAACAATATGTATATATTGAACATTTTTTCCTGTTTTCGGAAAACAGTAAAATGTATTTCGAATTAAATAAATTATATCCATTCTTCTTTTTGTCTCAATTAATTAAATTCAAAAAAATTTTTGGGCACCCTCTATAAATAATTATGTTAATGTTTATATTAGTGGATAAAGAATTGAATCACCTTTCAAATGAGCTATCACACGACATCTATTCTTATTTAAAAAAATCATCGATTGCGTCGTCACGCCCAGATGGATGACGTCACTAGTAAGATATATATGCCAAAAAATTAGAATTCAAAAATAAACATCGACCTGATTCGCAATCTATCTCCAGAGTCGCCCATTCTCGAGAAAATGTATTTATTCCAACTCAAACGTCCTCACTGTACCTATAACTTCAGAGGCCCATATTTTAAAACCATGATTTTTTGGAGCTACGCGCCCATTGAGTCTTTTGTTCTACACATCAGGGACTACCAGAACCCAAAGTTTCAGAGCATTTGACAGAGAGCCGTTTCCCATAAGGTTTCTGCGGGGTCCTTTTATATCTTCGTTTTTAATAGTTTTTAATAAAAGAGAATTAATGATTGCTAATCTATAATTCATTTTAAGTGCTGAACTATTCCAAGATAACTGTTTTATTATACGATCAGAAAGGTCATTGGCTCGTATTTTCTTGTTATTATTTTAAGTGTTTATTTGAAGTGGAAATTTTAACAATATTCCGAAAACGTTGTCTTATTATGCAAAAATGTTAAACTATAACAGTTAGACCTCGTAAATAATACTTGTCTATGTTAATATATTCTATCAGAACCACAATAGTGAACAAATATGTCTAAGCTAAAAAATATGCTCCACTAAACATTTTACGAACAATCTGTTTGATTTGAAAGCGTATAATAATTAGGAAATAATAATGATTTATTATTTTAGATTTCTGTTAAATAATATATTTAAATGTATTATTTAGCAGTTCGGTATTAATGACTGACACATTATGCAAACTAAAGTTTTAATTATGCGAACATTGTGATGTGCCGTACATCGGACAAACATCCAGAAATCTATTAGGCAGACTGACGTTACATAAAAGTTACATCAGAATTAATAAAAGCACATGTGCATCAATAGATCACGTCGATTCACCAGTTCCAAAGAGTACCAATTCTGAATTTTGGTAATTTTGTGTTAACTATTGGAAAGTGCTTCAATAACCAAAACTTATAAGTTCCAAACGGTAATAACTCTATACTAACGTTTTGTGAAATTTCACACATGTATTTTTTTATAAAACGGTAATAATTTTAGTTCTAAAGTGTAACAATTCGAGTTGTTACCCTGTTTTCTCTTAACTAGTGATTCCTGACTTTTTGGAACTGGTGTATCGTCGTAATTATTAGAAAATCGTTCATTAAATTTCAATAACCCCCTCTGTGCTCAGTGGTAAGAGCACCTATATTTGGATCGAAAGGCCTGAATGGTCGTGAGTTCGAATCTCAACTGGGTAGAAAATTTTTCGTTTATTATAAATTAATGAATGAAAATGGTTTCTGTCCTTGTGGGATCGGTACTCATCGGAAGGACCGCAGACGTTCGGATACAATTAGCGTCTCTTTGCAAAGACAGTGACGTCAACTTTGCAAAGTAACAAGACACTTACTCAACACACACTACACATTACACTGTCTGATAACTGATAGCTAAATTAACTGTAAAATGCCAATGGGCTTTGTTGTCGAGATATTTAAGCTAAATACAAAAAAAATTGTCTTACTATATCCTGATGTAGCAAATTAATTTTGTGAAAGCTCGATATTAACAAAGATTTTTCTCTTATCTTGCCCTTTGAATCAATGACTGCAACCTCAAACTTTAGTTTATGTATATGTAGTTATAGTTAGTTATAAAAAAAGATAAAATGTATCAAAATAGTGGTATCAAAATAAACGGTGAAAGGCAACCGTAAATGCGCAATGCATTGTCACGCAAAACGTCAAACTGACAGTGCCCATTAAAATCTGCTCTTAATAAAATTAACTATTTAGCGAGTTAATTAGTAGAAAAAAGGACACTTGGTGTGATTTAAAAACTGATATTGATTGAGTGCGATAAACAGTGCTATAAGCGACCCCCAATGGGGGAAGCTTTTTCCCCAGGGACACCATTAGGTGAAAACTTTTCAGGTGCTAGTGAGAATAGTGAAATGGATATTATTGAATCAAGTTTAATAGAAAATTTGGATGATTCTACTGCGAAAATTACAACTAAAACCAGAGATGTTATTAAAGTGCCGACACAACAAATTCCACCTCCGCAAAAAGTTGTAGAGAAAAAATTGTTCAACGTTGCATCAGATAAGTACAATTTTAATAATGTTTATGTATATATAGAAAAATCAAACAATCAGGATATTGGCCGTTTACATCCACTTACTGTTGCGGACATTTTGCATAAAAAATTGAACATTCCTAATATTATTGAAATAAAAGCCATTGGAAAAAACAGAATTAAAGTTTTGTTAAGGTCAATCGTAGATGCAAATAATTTAGTTAAAAATATAAAATTAAAAGACCAAAACTTAGTAGCATATGTCCCTAACCATTTACTAGAAATAAGAGGCCTAATAAGAGATATTGATACTCAATACGATGAAAAGTATTTGTTAGATAATAGTAAATCTCCCTCCCCCATAATAGCCTTTAAAAGAACTTACAGAAAAGTTGACACCGATGGAAAAACTAACTATGTACCCAAAAGGACAATGATAGTCACCTTCGAAGGAAATATTCTCCCTAGCTACATTTCAATAAATAGTGTATTTTTTCCTGTTGAAACCTACATTGGCAAAGTAACACAGTGTTACAATTGCTTAAGATTTGGACATATTTCCAAGCAGTGTCGCAGTCCACAAGCACATTGCATAAAATGTGGAAAAATCAAAAATGAAGATCATACATGTCAAGATAATGATGTTCAATGCATACATTGTGATAGTAAAGATCATGTTTCCATATCCAAGAAGTGTCCAAAATACGAACATCAAAAGAAGATAAAGAACGTGATGATTGAGCAAAAAATTTCCTTTATCGAGGCAAAAAATTACTGTGAATCGTCCTTCTCGGGATTGTTTATTCAGAATAGATTTTCCACACTAGACAATATCGAAGACAGTTTTCCTCCCCTCCCAACATCTTCAAAAAAATCATCCCCTTCTACTACCACACATAAAAATCAAAACATTTCAAATAATACATGCCAATCCCAACCCTCCTCAAGCCACTATAATATAGCTAAAAAACGAAAAATATCACCAAACCAAACACAAAACAATTCACCCATGTTCCCTTTTAATTTTGGGCCCTCCAAACCCCTTCCTGCTAATTTAAAACCCCCAATTTGTCAAAGCAAATCAGATCAAAGAGTATTGGAAACACTAATTTCCAATTATATTTTTAATTTGATTACAAATATTCAAACTGTAGATGATATAAAAACTATGAGTCAAGATAGTATTTACCATGGTATAAAAACGATTTTAGAGGATATCACTCATAAATAACATGTTCCCAGAACTTAAATCATTAAAAATTTTGCAATGGAACGGTAGATCCGTTGTTTCGAATAAAAATAGTTTAATTCATTTTTTAATAACTGAAAATATTGATATTGTATTATTAAGTGAAACCTGGTTCAAACCAAATCAAAATTATACATTTAAAGGTTATAATGTAATTCGCCAAGATAGATATGACGGGTATGCAGGTGTTGCAATTTTAATTAAAACAACTATACCATTTCGTGAAATAAATATTAGAAACAATTTTAATGAGGGAATTTTAGTTTGCGGTGCTATCGTTAAATGTAACACAATAGAATTAAGTTTTTTATCTATATATAGACCTCCAAATATTAGTACATCCAAAAACGATTGGATAAATATCTTCTCACAAATCAAATCACCTTTTTTAATTGGCGGAGATATGAATGCTCATCACTCACTATGGGGCTCACTGCGTAATGATCCAGTTGGTAACCAAATTGTTAGCAGTATCGAAGACCTAGATCTTGTAATTTTGAATAATGGAGAACCTACATATCTTCCTAGATATGGTACTCAAAAATCTATTATTGACATTTCACTCTGCACAGCTAATATAGCCAGTAAATTTACTTGGTCAGTTTTATCTGACACCTTAGGCTCGAATCATTTTGCTATATCTATGAATTTTTCAATAACCAACACCTCACAAGAAATAATTTATCCAAAAAGCAAATGGAATATCAAGAAAGCCAATTGGTCCCTGTATACATCCTTAATTGAAAACATGTTTTCCAACTACAATAGCTCTTTCAATACTTATCAAAATTATAGTTTTCTATTAGATTGCATTAATGATGCTGCAATTAGATCTATTCCTCAATACAAAATTTTTAAATCTAAAAATCGATCGCCTCCACCATGGTGGGACCCAGAATGCGATCTGATAATCAATGACAGAAAAGAAGCATTAGCATTGTATAAACGTTCACCAAGCCTTGATAATTATCTAAATTGTCAGAAAGTTACTGCTCATACTAAAAAGCAGTTGAAACAAAAAGCCAAAGCTAGTTGGATTAAATGGTGTTCTAATTTAAGCAAAAATACCTCCTCTAAGGAAATATGGTCACAGGCCAACAAAATGAATCGAAAAGCATCTATTAGTATAAAACCCTTCAATGATAATCTATTAGACGACTTTTTTAATAAAGTATGTCCTCCTTTTGCTCAAAATTCACCTACACGATCTACACAAAGTCATCATTCAAATAATCACTTCCTGTTAAAACCATTTACTGAAACTGAATTAGATTTTGCCCTTAAAAACCGCATAAATACTTCTCCTGGTATCGATCATATAAAATACCCCATGTTAACCAACCTTCCAGATGTGGCTAAAAAACTTCTTTTAAATGTCTTCAATGATATCATCCAAAAAAATATAGTTATCGATTCTTTCAAAGACATCTTAGTTGTTCCTATCCTTAAACCCGGAAAAGACCCAAACATCGTAAGTTCATATAGACCAATATCCTTACTGTCTTGTATTTTTAAAACTTTAGAAAGGCTTATAAAATTTAGATTAGATTGGTGGTTACAAAAAGAGAATTTACTTCCAGTAAACCAGTTTGGTTACAAAAGAGGTTTTGGAACTCTAGACGCTTTAACAACACTTGTTGTAGATGTACAGAATAACTTAACTAAAAATAACTACTTAGCAGCACTATTCTTAGATATTGAAGGAGCATATGACTCAGTTTGTTTATCAACCTTAAAACATAAAATGGTAAATTTTTTTCATATGCCAATTGCTTTCGTTAACACAATAATCGGTTTCTATACAGATAGGGTAATTTACATCAGAGATCATAATAATAAACTAATAGGACCTCGACATAATTATTACGGTATACCACAAGGCTCAGTATTATCACCAATTTTATTTAATCTGTACACCTCTGACATACATAAGATGCAAATAAACAACATCCCATTCAAAATCATACAATATGCAGACGACTTTTGTGTCTATATGGAAAGCAAGAAATATGAAAACGGTATGCAAAACCTAAGTACAGTTTGTAGTTCCCTATTTCCATGGTTCTTAGAGAACGGCTTAAATTTATCAATTAAAAAATCAGCAGTATCTGTCTTTACAAGACACAATCTTCCTATAATCCAAGATGTATTACTTAGTGATCAATCTTTTACATTTAAAAATAATGTCAAATATCTGGGACTCATTCTGGACAAAAAACTAACTTGGAAACCACACATACAATATATGCTGGATAGATGTAGCAAAGGTATTAATTTCCTTAGAATGACAACTAGAGTGTGGTGGGGCTGCGATGTTGAAACATCTTTATTGTTTTATAGAGCTTATATACGATCCATTATAGATTATGGTGCTACTCTCTACGGTTCTGCTTCCAAAAACCTTTTAAGAAAAATTGACGTTTTCCAAAACTCTGCCTTGAGAATCTGTTTAGGTGCTATGAGATCTACTCCTATACAACCAATACATGTTGAAGCTTCTGAGCCTCCTTTAGAGATTAGAAGAAATTTACTAAGCGAAAAATGGGTACTTAAAGCACACACTACAAATTTCGAATTATTTTCCAGTATATGTCATCTTAACGAATCAGATCTTACTCACAAGTATTGGATTAAAAAACCATCTCCGCCTTTATGTACTGCATTACAGAACAATCCTATTTTTTCAAAGGAATTAAACACAGTAGACAAAAACTTAGACTACTTTGCTCTCTTCCATAAAACTGATGTAATAATACCCACATACAACGAAAACAACATAATCAGCAACAATATCCTGAAATCTATTTTGAACTGCTACAGTGATGCAACAGTTATATACACAGATGCATCTAAATCAGGAGAAGGGTCTGGCTGTGCGTATTTTTTACCCTCAGGAGGTTTCGAATTCAAATACAAACTTCCCAATGAGTTTTCAATTTTCTCTGCGGAATCATTGGCCATACTCGAAGCGTTGAAATATATTAAAAACTCTTATACTAAAAAAACGTTAATTCTTTCAGACTGCCTATCAGTTTTACAGAATATCAAAAATACTTTTTTGCCCAAAACATTTAGTAATCCTTACATATTTTTAATAAAGGATATGTTAAAGCAGTTAGAAGACTCTGGCTTCAATATAAAATTTATTTGGGTTAAGGCACATATTGGACTCAAAGATAATGAGTATGTAGACTACTTAGCCAAATCCAGTATAACATCAGGCACTTTATTGTCATATTCTTTATGTGTATCAGATGTTATTACTATTTTTAAAAGAAACCAACTATCGATATGGAAAGATCAATGGAATCTTTACTGCTTAACAAACCCCACAAGATACACCACTTTACAACCAGTGATTCCACAAAATACATGGTTTAAGAGTTTTAAAGCTCCACGTAAATATATAACAACTATAAATCGATTACGTTTTGGGCATGCTTGCTATCCAAGTCATTTATATAAAATAAATGTGATTGAAGACAATAATTGCAAACATTGCGGAAAGCAGGGTGATCTTGATCATATCTTTTTTGAATGTACTAAGTTTCAACAGCATTCAAACTCTCTCTATAAAAATTTAATTCAACTTGATATGCATGCACCATTCAATATACAGTCTTTGCTGGCTACAGGCTCACAACAAATATACAATATCATTATAGATTTCTTGTCAAATACAGGCACAGTCCTATAAGATTTGTACGCGGGCATGAGATTTTTTATGATTTAAGTTCAGATTTGCATCTTTTTTTTTTGTCATAAATGTTTTATCACTTTATCAGAGTTCCATTATTGTTTTTATTGTATTATTATTGTATTGTATTATTTATTGTGTTTGTATATATTGTTTCTGTTTATTTTGTATTAGGATTAGGATTGTATTTTGTTTATTGCAACTGGCTGAATGACTAATGTCTATGCCATTAAAATAATAAAAAAAAAAAAAAAAAAAAATGCGCAATGAAATGCAATAATAAAAAATATTGAGTAAGATTGATAAATTATCGTTGAATAATACTATGAATTGTCATCTAAAAGAAATTAAATTTCTCATCCTTTGATCTACATACAGTCGCACACTGCATTTTACATATTTATATCATTGGCAATATAATGAAATGTTACCTTTTGCATTTTTTTGGTTCATCTCATAATGTGATCAGAATCAAAAATTTTATTTCACAATTTTCGTTCCAATTTGATTCATTTCTTATGTAGATGTAGAAATTTACCTTAGCTAGTAAGAATGGGGTCAAGTTTAAAAAACTGAAACATCGAAAGAATGTGTAATCGATTACCTATAGTGTTTGCGGGTGAAAGGTTACTTACACATTGAAAACATATATTTATCGCCGAAGGTAATTGATATATGCATGAAAATAACAGTAAATAAATTATTAGAGATAGTTTTTTATCGATTATTTTGGGCAAATGAAATAATGCATTTAGAATAACAAAGGTCAAATTTAGATTACAGAAAATACCGTATTCGATATAACTGTAACGATGGGCAAAAGCCAAAGGTAAATTCCGTCAGACAACAATAGTCCTTAACAAGGATATGTAACAAAATTATGGTATATAATATTCATTATTTTACACATGGATTGTTGTCAAACTTAGACATACGTTGGAGAGGTAATGATCAGTACCTACTATCAGAAGCAGCAAATTTCGAACTTAAATCTTCTAAATATTTGGGAGTTTTGGGTTTGGGGACGAGAACTAAAGACAGACCCCAAATGGGAAGGGTCGTAAAATCCACACCGTGGGACCAAAATGTATGATTGACTTATGGATGGGCGAGTCTTTTTGATGGGCTTTGGCCCATTTTTCAATTCAGTCAGATTTAGAAAATTTGTTGTGCGCCACTGACTAGAACTGCCTTTCTCTGGGAATTGTAAAGCTTGTATATTATATAACAATAAATAGATATATGTGTATTTTCAATTTTATATTATTATTTTCGGTGTTTCGAGATCAAAGCAAAAAACTAGATGCATAACATATAACCTGCTATTAAATATTTAATATTAATCTATGTAAATACGTACAATTGTTTTAACCAATAAATTATAATAGGGGTGCCCACTCTTTCTTTTTATGTAAATAAATAATTGTTTATTATTCAATTTTTATTGCCACTTTGGTAGGCTACGTATCTTTTGATCGGAATGTTCCTTGAACAAAACATGCGCCATCAGTTTCTGCGAAGTATTTTTCTTTGCGTTTTTAAAAAATCAAAACAATTTCAAGTATTCTTTAGAATATGCAGACAACGTATATTTTTTAAAAATTATTGAGAATTTGGTATGGGTGAGGCGCTGTATTAGATATTTGGATAAGGCTTAAATATTTGTGTATTATTTTTAACACTAACAATATTATTTTATAGATTCTATAATTTTACGAGAAAAAAAATTCAAAAATATGTAGGTTTTTACCTCTCTTCGTTCTACATCCTTAAAGAATACAATTATTGTATTAACGTAATTATTTTTGCAAATATGTATAACAATTATACAAGTAGAAAATTATCAAGTTCCAAGTAATTCCTATTCAACTTAATACAGTCACATTAATTTGACCAGCTTCTTTGTCTAGATTCTAGACTCTAGACTCTAGACTCTTGACTCTAGACTAAAATAAAGACATTAAAACGAAAGTACACGATTGCATTTCTTTTCAATTTGAGCTCCACCAGTCTTCTACACGTGTTTCGACGTATTCAGGTCTCATCAGAAAGACTTGTCATCAGGTAGCTCAAATTGGCAACAGTGTGAAACATGACGCTGTTGTCTAAAAAAAGGAAATATGCCGTTTTATAATAGATCTAAGACCGAAGGTGAATGAACTAATAAATGGATACGGGTGATTCCATTTCAAATCACTCAATTTTGGATAAAAAAAACTTTTGGATCTCCGATTTGTCTGAAAATTGGTGTATAGCATCTACGGGATCTAGAAATAAAACATTTAAGGTCGAATTGTCTTCTTCTTCTTTTTTTTTTTTTTTCTCTAAATGTTATTTTATGCGATTTTACAGTGATTTGGTATTGAACAAATTTGCATTTTCTATCGTAAAGTATCAATGGAAAACGTAATTATATTTTAATAAAACATATTTATATTTTAATATAAGGGACTCAAAAATGTCATCATATGGCATTATATCAAGCTATTTTGATTCAAAACAAGTTTTTGATCAAATTTTATAGTGTAGAAAACGTTAAAATACCGTTTTTTTTTTACATTTTCCTCCATTCCCAAAATATATCATAATCGATTTGGCTGAAAATTTGCCAACAGATAGCCAAAACATAGGACTTTAATTGGTTAGAAGGATTTGAATTATATAATAATACCAAAAATGTTACATGCAATATCATAGTCAAAAAGATAGGCGTCTACTGTAAGTACAATTAACTCGAAAAATATCGACCTTACGACAAAAATTGTTAAAAAAATTGTAATAATTGTAAATACGACATATTTGAAATAATTTCAGTACCTACCATTTTTGTCGAAAAGTTAAAAATGGCGGAGATATTGAGCAAAAACGGTTCTCATTTAAAATCAAAATGGCGGTTAATGTAACGGAGGAATTCATTCGCGATTCTAAATTTAGGCTACTATTGACCCCCCTAATGATTAGAAATATTAAAATTTTGGGCAGCTCGGCATGCAAGGTCAAGTGCTAGGCCGACTAGACTAATATACTTTTGAGTCTGATATTATTGAATGTAAGTTTTTTCGTAATGTAATATCATTCAAATTCTTCTAAACACTTAAAGTCCTATGTTTTGGCTATCTGTAGGCAAATTTTAAGCCAAATCGATTATAATGTATTTTGGGGATGGAAGAAAATGTAAAAACGGTATTTTAACCCTTTCGGTCATGACGGTGGCAATTGCGAATCCTATAATTCCGCACAGATATCTGTGATACGACTTATTTAATTTTAATGTAAATCTAATAGAGGGCGGCTACAGTTCGTATATAAGATGATTTATAAGGCATTTGGAATGTAAACAGGTTTTGTTGTTCTACTTGAAGTAATGGCGAGTGAACGAGATCCTTTTTTCTTGGTACGTATTTGTTATTTTGTTCTAATATTGCTATTGTGTTGTAAAAAGTTTCATATAGCTGTTGGTATTTACTAACTAACATTATAATAAGTTCATTTAAGAATAAATTGTAATTGTTTATGCATTTGCTAATTTTTGGTATGGTCCTATAAAAGGCAAAATGCCACCAGTAGGTGTTAACAGTTACAGAAGTGGATTAAATAGACTAGAATTTATGAGAAGATTTTCAACAATGAATTCTTTTCAAATGAGATGCCTACAATTTTATTTTACGGGAAAGGTAAAACTAAAGTTAATGCGACCCTTGCCAAGCAGAAGAAGCATCAACTGCCCTGAATGACGACTGTTCTGGTATATAATTTAATGGAGATCCAGTTTATGAGTTGGCTGATCTATCAACATCGGATGAGGATGAAGTAGCATTATAAAAAAAAGAAATTCATCAAAAGGCTAAAAAAGTGAAAAACAAAAAATATTTGGAAGGATGTAAAAATTGTACCTCCAAGTGAAATTAATATTAGTTATGATGAAAGTGACAGAAAGAGCCACAGGTTGCCTTGCCTATTGTAATGGGAGTTATTAATTTTCCGAGACTAAGACTTTATTGGGCTCCCCGTACACAATTCCGTTTGGTTAAAAATATTGGTATATATAAAATTTGGGTAAAAACCTCTTGGTGGCATTTGCTACCAATTTGTAAAATAAAAAGTGGGGAGGCAAACATTTTATAAAAAATATTTCCAGCGTTAATTAGGTGTCCAATTGAAGAAAATATCAACAGAAAAATTTTACCTTTGAAAAAGAGAATTCAGGTTTGAAAGAGTTAACGTTTTCTACACTACAAAATTTGATTAAAATCTTGTTTTGAATCAAAATAACTTGTTGTAATGGCATATAATGACATTTTTGAGTCCCTTCTATTAAAATATTATTTTTTCCATTCATACTTGACGATAGAAAATGCAAATTTGTTTAAATATTAAACACCAAATTACTGTAAACTAGCATTAAATAGCACTTTAAGAAAAAAAAGAAGAAGATTTTTTGACCTTAAATACTTATTTTTACGTCCCGCAGAAGCTATACACCAAGTTTCAGAAAAATTGAAGATCCAAAAGTTTGTGCCTGGGTGATTTGACGTGGAATGTACCATACAATGAACATGCAGAAGCCGATATGAAGGTGAAAAAAAGGACGGCCCAGAACAAAATGGTTGGATGACAGGAAGACGGCCTGAAATCCATGAATATAAGACACTGGAGGTGAAGAGCACAAGAGAGATCTGAATGGAAGGACATAGCCAGACGGGCAAAGACACATCCAGGGTTAGGATGCCAAAAGAAGAAGAAGAATGAACACGCAGAATTGCTTATAAGCGGGAAGCAGAAGTATAGTGATGACTAACTTGCGAATGAAAGTTTTTTAAAAGCCTTAACTACTCATGGATAAAGAAAAATGCAAAAACCTAATTAGCTCCTGTCATTTCGAGGATATTGACAACTGGGTAATAAAAATAAAACAGACGTAGAATGAGCACTTTAACAAAGTGACAGAAGGGAAAGTAATATGAATGTCGTGAGATATTAGCACTATTTGGAATGTTAGTCCAGTCGGGTTAGACGAATAACAGGCCTAACCTTGCATTAGGAGCTGCCCCAAATTTTATTTTTCTAATCTTTCGGGAGGGTCAATATTAGTCCAAATTTAAAATCTCGACTGAATTCCACTGTTGCGTTAGCCGCCATCTTGATTTTAGACGAGAACCGTTTTTGCTCAATATCTCCGCCATTTTCAATTTTTTGACAAAAAGTGTAGAAACTAAAATTGTTGGAAATACGATTTTCTATAATTTTACTTATTATAATTTTTTTCGTCTGGTCGATATTTTCCGAGTTATGAGGGGAAAATAGTGATAGTTGGAGCATAATTATTGTATTATTGAATTATCTCGTTTATTGTTAGTTTTACAACAAATATGTACCTATACAAAAATGAAGAAAATTAAATTCTACATAATTTTGATTTTTATCATTTTTTTGCTAAAATTAATATTTAAGGTAGTACGTATGCGTTAATGGCGCGAGCGTAAGACCAGATTGATTTTATAGCAAATGTTTTTGTTTAATATCTACGCCATTTTCAACTAAAATTGTTCAAAATATAATTTCCTACAATTTTTTTTAACAATTTTTTTCATGCGGTTGATATTTTCCGAGTTACATGGGAAAATAGTAAAAAGTGGTGGGGGGAGCATAATTATTGAATTGAATTTTGTTTGCGAGCTGCCCCAAATTTTATAATTCTATCCTTTAGGAGATATCAATAGTAGTGTAAATTTAAAATCTCGACTGAATTCCGCGGTTGCATTAGCCGCCATATTGATTTTAAATGAGAACTGTTGTTGCTTAATATCTCCGCCATTTTCAACTTTTCGACATAAATAGTGGGAAAGAAAATTGTTGGAAATGCAATTTCCTACAATTTCTTTGGCACAATTTTTTTATACGATCAATATTCTCCGAGTTAAGGGGGACAATAATGGAAGCGTAGGGGAAGCATAATTATTGAATTGTCTCATTTATTATTAACTTTACGACATAATTGTACATAAACAAAAATAAAGATAATTATATTTTATACAATTTTTGAAACTTCCAATGAAACATCAACCAAACTAAGTATACATATAAAAGGCATAAAAACATTATACGCATTAAGTTCACTTAATTTTATTAACTAGCGGGTTTTATTGGTTGAATTTGTCTGTCGATATTTTAAGTTTTATGTCAGCTAAAATATCGTGATCTTTCAACATTTTTTTTTTCATTTTGGACCCTGTTGGGGGGGATTTTCCTATTTGCCCCCTTGTAGACCCGCCACTGGTTCTCTCGAAAAATTGTAATAAATCGTAATTGCAACAAATTCAGTTCTTACACTTTTTGTCGAAAAGTTGAAAATGGCGGAGATATTGAACAAAACAATTGTTACAAAATCAATTAGGTCTTACGCTCCCACATTTACCACATACGTACTACCTTAAATATTGATTTTATCAAAAAAATGAACGGCATCACAATTGTACAAAATTTAATTCTCTTCATTTTTGTATAGGTATATATTTGTTGTAAAACTAGTAATAAACGAGATAATTTAATAATTCAATAATTATGCTACAACTGTCAGTATTTTCCCCTCGTA
Source organism: Diabrotica virgifera virgifera (assembly GCF_917563875.1). NCBI lineage: Eukaryota > Metazoa > Arthropoda > Insecta > Coleoptera > Chrysomelidae > Diabrotica > Diabrotica virgifera. The sequence continues at coordinate 64,073,967 of NC_065446.1, read as the reverse complement.
ACTCGGAAAATATCGACCGCACGAAAAAAATTATAATAAATAAAATTATATAAAATCGCATTTTCAACAATTTCAGTTTCTACACTTTTTGTCAAAAAATTGAAAATGGCGGAGATATTGAGCAAAAACGGTTCTCATTTAAAATCAAGATGGCGGCTAACGCAACGGTGGAATTCAGTCGAGATTTTAAATGTATACTAATATTGACCCTCCCTAAAGATTAGAAAAATAAAATTTGGGGCAGCTCCAAATGCAAGGTCAAATGCTATCCCGACTGGGCTAGTGGGCCGCCGTCCCCGAACGAGATGCAACAATTACCTAAGAGGGGTGGGGGAGTGGGAGAAGATATAAGGGGCAATTTGACTAAAATCGATAAATTAGACAATATAGTACATATCTACAAAGTCATACGTACCGATATTCTAATTTATTATGTTTTTATCATTAGATTAATTTTATTCATTTGGTTTTAAAAATTTCATTTCGGAAATAATAAAGATAACTTACTACTTTTACAAAAATAACTTGATACTTTGTCTTATAATACTTGTACAGAGGCGTGCGGTCCATGGAAGCGAGGGAAGCACCGCTTCCCTATTTATACTTCGATATAAGAAAATATATTATTAATTAATATTTAATAATCAAAATGTTTTCCCTAATCCAAGTAAGCTATATATTACCTAGGCAATAGGCATTGAAAAATATTAAAAATTAGTCGCGTACGAACGAACTCAATATGCACACAATTCAACTATTCGGTCCACTCCTGACAGAAGCGCATTTCAAAATCGCCGCTTGTCATGCAGTTGTCCCGTTTAAAAATTGGTCAGGGTTCAATGACCGCACCCACTAGTCGCGCGAATTTTGGTACCCTCTGGAAGCGATCGTCCTATCGCCTTCCAAAAGTGAGATGCTCCGACTGCTAAGGGGTGCTTAGGTCAACATACATTCGCTTAAAGAATATTTCGATTTAAATTTTTTGCAGAGATTTTTCCTTTTACTGATCTTTTATTTGACATTTTACAGAAGTCAAATGACATAGCATTTTGTATAAGACAAACTGATGATTTTATTAATACGATAATTAAAAAAACGAGAGCAGTTTAAAAATATGTGGGATAAAACTGAAAATATGGGGTTTGAACATGAAAGAAAAATAATGAAGATTGATAATGTCGGAGACAGAGAGAACAGAGGAAACAGAGAGACCTTTTGATAATATTCTACAACAAATGAATTCTAGCTTCCAAAATTTTAACGATTTAAAATTTGTAGAATTATAATATATAATCTTAATATTTCTAATTATAATTCATCAAAATTTCAAGCAGAGGAATTTATTTCACTATACGATTAAATTAATAATGAAATTTTTTTGATATCCCAGCTTTGCATTCCCACTTAAGTGTTGTTTATGAAACAGCTGACATTAGTGGTAATTATAACTACTGGTTTAAACAAGTCACTGTGTGAAGTGGTCAAGTTGTGTGAATTAGTACTAACTATCCCAGCCACACGTGCATCAGTTGAACGAAGTTTTTCAGTATTAAGATGCATTAAAAGTTTCAAATTAAGAGTTTAAAAGAAATTCAACAAGCGAAGACAGACTTTGAAATTGAAAAAGACTGCATTCAACAATTATCAGAAGTTGATAGGAGAATAGACCTCAAGTATAAATAAGTGTCATATTATTGAAAGTTGTGTGTTGTGTAAAATGCCTCGGAATATAATTTTTTTTTAAATAGAATTCTTTAGGAAACCAAGCCCGGCGCTAGGACTCAAGGCCCGAGCTAGCAATACAGATCAATGATAGGTCACTAGTCACTAGAAATAGCGGGAATAGAGTGCCTCACGCATTGATCGGGGTAGGATTTAGTGTGTGAGTCCTTGTACCGAGGACGTCTCACATAAGCACTTTGCTGATAGAGAGCCCCTGCGCATCAGATTGTTATCAGGTGGGAAGTGGCTCGACCCTTAAGAAAATATTTTTATATCCTTATTGAATCGCTTCTCCTTTCGAAAAAGTCACCGCACGCCACTGTACTTGTATAAGTAATAACTACAACCATCAATTCAAGATGTTCATTAAAAGAGATGTTAAATCAGTTGGTATACCCAGTATACCGTATATCGAGCTATTTAATGTTTTAAAAGTCACGCTGCAGGGACCCCCTAGAACGTTAAAATGGTATCCGTTACACCCTCGTGCATTTATCATCTCAACGCCACACCAGTCTTATCCCTACCCAGAGACTTTCAAATAACATCAATTTGTTTACATATTTCTGTGTACGTGAGATATAAGTATACTGCATTTTGGTTTTGTTGGTATAGGCCAAGGCCAAAATATACCCTGTGCGTGACACTTCAACAGCCAGGGTATTGAAGCGTTTGTTCGACAGGTAATACCTATAAGAACAAATTGTAACTATTTCCTGCGAAGGATCTGGCGGCAATTTTTATTTATAAACAATTTAGTGTCAAAATACGGCCTTTCTCCTTTTTTTTTCAAATAAATGGAAAACAGTGGAACTTATGGTCATACCAAAAGCGATATCCGATCGATATATGTAACACGCAACATCCCATATAGTCCAGACTGTATCGTCGTCCCCGTTAGGTAAATTATTTCGATCCATCTTTTTTTGCACAAACGTTTTTACTTAAAAAAAGGTCCTAATAACAAATACACGGTGCCGGGAGGTGCCGCGGTCGGATAATTGTTTAAACAATTTTTTTTAAACAAATTTAAAAAATTAATTTTTTCACTTCGTACCAATTTTATTAGATTCTTTGGGACATTATGAGCAAAAAAGGTCTCTTATGATTTTTCTCGAAAATTCATTGTTGTCGAGTTATACGCGATTTAAAATTTGAAAACCCAAGGCTTTAACTCTGTTAAAAATTTTTATTATGAAAGTCAGAAAGTGACTAAATCAAAGTTTAAAGCCCCCCTACGTGATCCTGAAGAAATTTTTGTCATTAATTTATTACTAAACTGTTTTTAACTATTAGCACTAACAGCGTATTGAGGCGGCCGTCAATGTGAGTGCGAGTAAGATGCACCGTTGGTTGCCGGAATGGTGCATCTCTTTCGCACTCACATTGACGGCCGTCTCAATACACTGTTAGCGCTCATTGATAATAATTAAAAATAACAGCTTAGTAATACATTAATGACACAAATTTCTGCAAGATCATGTAGGGGGGGGGGGGGGCTTTAAACTTTTATTTAGTCACTTTTTGTCTTTCATAATAATAATTTTTAACTGAGTTATTAAGCCTTGAAAATGGTCATTTTGGTGTTATATATAATCTTAGCTTGGATTCCAGGACTGGAGTAAAGGGGAATAAGAGGCTGATAAATTGGCAAATATAGGCAAGACTTTAAACGTTTCTGCATTGAAATGCAGAGACATTGAAATATATAAATTTGACTTTTTACCTTTCATTAAACACAAAATTGTAGTTTGAGTTGTAATTGAGTTTAAAGTTGAATGGACAAAACAGTTTAAAACTAAAGGGAAATGGTATCAACAATACCAAAGTGATTTTTCTACAAACCCTTGGTTCCACAAATTCACATTTGTTAATCGAAGGTACTTCAATTATTAGGATGCGAACGGGTCAATGCCTCGCACCAGATCATTACTTGTTTAAAATCAATTATAGTGATACTCCTTTTTGTGAATGTTGACAAATAGGAAGTATTTTGCATTTAGTGTAAATGCAATAGTAAATTCAATAATACATTTAGTGCAAAGATTGCGACCCGGGTTCCCAGTCCATTTCTGAAGCCAAATTATTGTGTTTCATCCTGGTCTTCTTCACATTTATCTCTGATTCTACTGTGGATGATACGTAGAAAGATTTTCAAAGTGTGGCTCATGTGGTTCTAAGACCACAGTTGACAAATTTGAAAATTTATCTTGTTTTATTGCAATCAACATTTTTTGATGATCTTTCCGGGCCCCAATTAAATGCGGGCCCGAGGCAGGTGCCTCACTGGCCTAGTGGTAAAATAGGCCCTGGGCCTCACACCAGATCATTATTTGTTTAAAATCAATTGTAGTGATACTCCTTTTTGTGAATGTTGACAAATAGGAAGTATAACTCATATGTTACTTGAATGCCCAATTACAAAATAAATCAATTAGACCTGTATCAGGAACTTGTTAATATAGGAAGTCCAACCCCCATTTCAATATAAAATCGTCTACATAATATTAATGACCAAATCTTAAGAACGATCAATCAATTTATAATAATATTTCAAATTAAAATATAAAATAGTTATTTGACAATCATAATACAATGAATTTAACGAAGGGAATATGGAAAATCCAGACCCTTTGAAAAGAGGATTCAGCGTTTTTCAAATTTTAAATCGCGTATAACTCAAAAACAATAAATTTTAGAGAAAAATTACAAGAAACCTTTTTTGCCCATAATGACAGAAAGAATCTAAAAAAAATTGTCCGAAGTTAGAAAATTGATTTTTTGAATTTGTTTAAAAAATGTTTAAACTATTTTCCGATCGCGGCACCTCCCGGCACCCTGTGGATTTATTATGAGGACCTCTTTTTCAGTAAGTTTGTGCAAAGAAAACGAATCTGAATAATTTACCTAACGGGGGCAACGATACAGCAGGGTCTAATAAATATCAGCCGTTAATATATGTATTCAATGCACTTAAACTATTACCTAGAATTCTTTGAAACGTCGTTCGGGGTCGGATACTCAAAAAAGGTCAGAGTGTGCCATTGCATATGCCCAGATGTGTATACATATTTGGGATTGAAAGCGTAGAACGAGAGGGATCCTAGGGCATTATAATTTTTGAGATAATAGGTTTATTGAAATCAATTTTTTACAATAATTTGTTTACTTACATAATAAACTTAAAAAAGTCTTAAAAGAATAAACATGCTTGTTGACTTATCTATCTAATGTTTACAGTTTTTTGACAAATCATTTTTTTCTAGTATAATTTTTTGTTAAATTGGTACACAAATCCCTTTTTTATTTAGTCCAAGTAGTAAATAATTTTATATATATAATCTATATCTAATCCTTTCTTAAGGTGTTTGAAATAGCTATTTGTATAAAAAGGGAGGAAAGTGCTTCTTTTCCTCCCGAGAATGAAGTTTCATGCCCGACGCGTAGCGGAGGGCAGTAATCATTCAAGGGAGGAAAAGGCACTTTACTCCCATGTTATACATATGGTTTTTCCACCTTCCTCAAATAACAAGTCGTTTTATCATTTTTACTTAATTTATTTATGTAACTAACCAACAAAATTTATTAGAACTAAAACTAGCAAGTAGGTACAATATAACTGTCAAATATAAGTCAAATTATTAATGTAAACATTGTTAAATCAGAATAACAATTTAGTGTTTTTTACCATTCTGCAAAATACAGAGTGTTTTTAAATAAACGTTAAAATGTATAGATACTTACGTAATAGAAAATAGATATTGTACAGGGCGTCAATAAGTTATATTTCATGAATGAAATACCATGACGTCACTTTTACTTTTCCTCCCTAGGGAGGAAAAATATTTTCCTCCATAGGGAGGAAAAGTACAACTTTGCTCCCTACAATCAGGCCCGGAAAAGTATACTTTCGGTAGAGGTAGGTGGAAAAATACATTTCATGCATCTATATCATATACAAATCGTCTCCACTCTTGCTTATTCTTGGACCTTCGTTTCGCTTCAGTCCAAGTTGTATTTTTCTTCAGAATTCTTACCACTTCTTCGTTCCAAGTTTTCTTTGGTCTCCCTTTTTCTCCCTTGTTTTGTACTGATGCCTCCCATACGCGTTTTACTTGTCTATTGTCGTTCATTCTACACAAAACCCAAAAAGATTTAAGCTTGTTCTTATCTAGTATTTGTGTTTTTGGTTCGACTTGTAGTTCTTCTCTTACAATGCTGTTTCTGATTCTATCGCGTCTTGTAATTCCTTTTACTTTTCATGAGTACTTAATGTCCATTGAGTTTATTCTATTTTTCGATGATTGTGTTAGCACCCAGCTCTCACTATCATAGGTGAGGATCGGCCTGAAGATCATTTTATACACCCCCATCTTCGTCCTACTGCTTACTTCTTTCTTTCCAATGAATGCTCTGTTTAAGCTGTAGTACATTCTGGAAGTCATGGTTATCCTTTCGTTGACTTATTCTTCTGATCTTCCTCCATTTTCTATTTTCACACCCAGGTATTTATGTATATGTTGTTACTTGTTCTAGTTTTTGGTTATTTATCTCTATATTTACTTGATTATCCTCATTTCCCATGACCATTATCTTTGTTTTCTCCATGTTTATTTTCATGTTTCTTTCCCTAATAATACAAAAAAATAATTTTTTATACAAATTAAGTTAAGTGATATTTTTAAAGTTTATGGGCAATTGATAGTTTGTTCGCTGACGGTAAAATAATGCAAAACCTATAAATTTTAAAGATCCGCTTAGATTGACATGAAATTTGGCATATACATATATAGGTAGCATGGGGGCGAGTTTCATCTAAGTCTAAACTAACTAATTCTAAGCAACTTTTGTTTCATAGCATTTTTTCATTAAGTTAAAACTTTTCGAGTTATTTGCGAGTAAGTGTGTTCATAAAAAAACACATTTCCAGACGGTTTCTTGCAACTAACTTAAAAAGTAAGTATTTTATCGAAAAAATAACATTCTTAGCAAAAATATATCCCATAAAAAAGTGAAAAAAAATGGTTTAAGTATGAGATTACCTAGTAAAAGAAGAGTTATAAGTAATGAAAAACACATTGATACTCGCCAAATTTCAAATTGAATATATCAACGTGGAATAACCAAAAAAATAAAGCACTTTTTGGGAAAAACCACTTTTTTAAATTGTTTAAAAAACTTTAATTTTGTTTTAGTAGCAAAAGTAAGCAAGTTGCGCTTAAAATAACGTTGGTCCCTTCCTTTTTTCGTAAAAAGAAATCGTGAAAATCACCACCTAATCAGCATCCCCAGTGAAATTAATCCTACTAATATAATATGATTCTTTTACAACTTATTCTTATTCGCATACTGCCCAGAGCTTTTCATTCTTCAATTGCTTAATTTTATCATTAAGGCTTTTCAAGATTTTGCTTAGACTTTCTTGTATACTGTTTTTTTTTTGTACTTTTTTGGTATTCTCTAATTCCTCTAATATTTTTTTTCGTGTATGGAGCCCTTTATATTTTTTACTTCGTAAATAGTATATTTATTTGTATTGTTCTGTTTTCTAGCGACACTCTGAAACCGTATGTTGTTATTTTTTTGACTGGGCCATTGGTCCTTGGAAGATAGGTAGGTAGGCCCTTTTTAATAAAAGAAAAAGTATTGATTCCAAATGTTTTTTTATTTTGAACTGCCTCCTCTTGACAGACAAAAGTTTATGGCATCATTTTTTATGGCATCATTTAACCCGAGCTTCGAATCTCCTACTGACACTTGTTTTCTGTTCCAGTTTAAGTCAAAAAGCGTAAAGTTGCAGTTTACTGAAGTTTCAAAATTGGGACGCTCCTGTATTCTACATAATATATAAAATGTGTGATGCGACGTTATCTCTGTTGAGTGTAAACAGATGTACGCTATTAATTATGAACTGTGCAACATTTTACGTATGAATTTTATTTTATGTGTTGCATTTGGTATGAGAGCTTCCTTAATACATACATCTTCGAAAGCATGGAAAAAGCTTTAAAATGGCTTATTAAAAAGTTTGATATACTCATTTATTTTTAATATAATTGCGAAAAAGTTCGAAATTGCAAAAAAATTAATTTCGCAGTAACTATTGTAAAAATTAGTATACAGCTTAGAAATTTTTGTCAAACGAGCGTTTTTTGGTGTTTATGGTAGGGGAGCAAAGTGTGCTAAATGTGCAGTCACTCGCGCGTTATGGGGACTTATTGGGTTGTGAAGAGTAGGTCCTAAAACCAAAAAAAGTTAAGTAAAGTTTTCCATTTTAGTGAGCACTTGCCATTTTATAATTTAATTTTCCATTTCCAACAATCGTTTTTTCCGATTATAACGCCATCTATCCATAATTGGAAAAAATGTTTTCGAATAAAAGTTACTTATTTTTGCGTAAGGAATCCAAATCTGCAATAAAAAATGGGGACTCCTATTTAAGATTTTAAAGTAACCCCCCACCCCACCTCCGTGGGGATCGTGTTTAGTGTCATTCGATAGATTTTTCAAAAATATTGAATAAGTGTATTTTACAGTTTTTCGATCTGATGTTCATTACGCGAAATATCGCGGGATTCGTATTTAAAATATTAAATTTACCCCCACTCCTCTCCGTGGGCAGTTGTGTTTGGTTTCATTCGATAGATTTTTAAAAAATATTGAGCACATAATTTTTAGTTTTTCGATCTGTCATTCATTTCGCGAAATAATCGCTTTTTTCTTGTAAAATTTTGGGACTTACCCATTTCCTTACGCCTGGCTCAAATCGTAAGATTTTTGAAATATACACTCTTTTGCATGTACTTAACTTACCTTATCTTAATCTGACAATTTCGAGTTTTTTTAAGGATAGATTTTTTTCTTCGGGCCCCCCTTAACGAACTCCCCTGTGTGAGGAGCCAATATATCGTATAGGTACATCTGCAGGGTACCAGGTTTCTCCCATATTATAATCTGACGCGCTCGAGTAACTGCAAAAATCCCCGCTTGGGCTCCCCTACCATTAATATGTAACAAAAATTGCAAAGCGATTCATTCGATTGTTTAAATTTTATTCAAATTGTTTATCCCAGAGAGCTCTTTGTTGCAATAACAGAAGTCAGAAAAACATGATGTTAGAACCGTTCTACAGGTCTGGTGTCAAATGAAAAAGCATGAGCGAAATTTTCAAATTGGTTTAAAAAAAGTGAATAAAAATGCATTTATTAGTAATAAATAATTATGCAAAAGTATCGTAAATTTTTCCTTATAAACTTTTTAAATAATTTTTTTCAAAAAAATCTACTTGTTTAACGTGTTTTAGGTGCAAAACTACTAAGTAGAGTTATGTATATAATATAATAAAAAATTGTAATAAATATATATAATTTATTATATAAAAAACTAAACAGTTTATAAGGAAAAATTTACGATACTTTTGCATAATTATTTATTACTAATAAATGCATTTTTTATTTACTTTTCTTAAACCAATGTATAAGTTTAGCTCATGCTCTTTCATTTAACACCTGTAGAATGGTTTTAACATCATTTTTTTTTCTCAGGTTATTGCAAAAAAAAGCTCTTTTTTTGTCACATATTAAGCACCAAAGGACCCCCATTTGACAAAAATTTCAAAGCTGTACACTAATTTTTACAATAGTTAATGCGAAATAATTTTTTTTATATTAACAACAAATGAGTATATCAAACTTTGTAATACGCCATTTTAAAACTTTTCCATGCTCTCGAAGATGTGTCTATTTTTTCCTGTCGAAAGGTACTTACCTGTGGAAAAAACGCTTCAGTACGCTGGCTGTTGAAGTGTCATGAAAAAAATCTTATTACCATGGAAATTTGTTCTTGAATCTATATTGATAAAAAAGACTTTAGAAATTCAACTATCTAAAATCAATTTTCTTACAGCTTTCATCCATGTTTTTTTTCGATTTTTTCTCTTATTGCTTCCTGTAGATATCTATCGGAGGCAGAAGGAGATGGTTCTGTCTCTTAGTCGCCATGTTTCGCATCCCTATGCCCTATGATAATGATAGCATAGTTAGTACCAGAGTTTCATAGATATTAAACTTCTTTTCTTGGTTATACTCTTGTTCCAGAAAATTCCGTTAAGGCATACTATAGTTTTTCTAGCTTGTCTTATTCTGGTCTTAATTTCTAGGTCATAGGTTTTTCTCTATTGAATATTGTTGAACCCGTCAATGGTCCGAAGCTCAACCAAACACAATTAAACCTTGCATCACAGAGAGACCTCTTGGGTTTGACCTACCACGTAAAACCTGGTGCACACCTACCTGGTCGATGATTAACAATGTCAATGATTCTTTCAATGAAGAGTTTAAAATTCTGCATATCCAAAATAAAGGCCTTAAGCTATCTTTTTTAGAATCTATGGAAATTAATAATCTGAAAAATACAGATATAATTCTGAATGACCAACTCGAGACAAACAGCTCCCCACTCCTCAACCTCTTCAGTTAAAGACTTAAAAAGGCAAACACATTGTAAACTGTATCACTTGAGAAAGGCACTCTGCCGAAACAGCTGTAGTCTTTTTTTTTTTTTTTTTTTTTTGAAAAATGGCTTTGGCAGAGCCAATTAGCCAGACTTGTTTGTGATTGATTGCAGATTCATAGTCATAAATTTCTTATAAACATAAGTACATTCTACAATATTATTTTTATAGATACATTGGTACATTGTGTAGCTTTTTTTATTTTGTTTTTTTTTAAATTATTTTACTGTTTTTAAATATAAAATATATTTTAATTTGTGCGAAACACTTCTTTTTTTTTATGTTTGTTTCTATTTTTTCTTTTCTTTTTTTATTTATGTTTGTTTCTATTTTTTTTATGTTTGTTTCTATTTTTTTTTTCTTTTTTTTATTTATTATTTTTTTTTGTTATTATTTTATTATGTGTTTTTTTATATATATATATTTTTTTAATTTTTTCAAACCACATTAACAAATTATGCCTATTATATTAAGTTTACAACTTGTATTTACATAATTTAACATGTTTATAAATGAGATGAAGAACTTCCATATCATTTGTAAATATTAAAGTATTAAGGTTTATTGGGAAAAAACATTTTAAATCTTTTAATTCTTTATAAAGGTCGTTTATGTTATTTATGTTTAAATGACATTCTAATATGACATGTGTTAGATCTCCGATTTTGCCACAAGTACAATTGGGAGTATCTGACAAGCCGATTCTATGCATGTAATATGGCGTAAGAGCATGATTGGCTCTCAGCCGATTAATGGTCTTTATAAAATGTCTGTTATATTCTGTATAAAACCATCTTTTTGAGAATATCCTAGGGTTACAATGAGCAAAATTTGAGCCAGTATTACATTCTCTGTAATGCAATTGCCAATTATTTTTAAGTTTTTGTCTGCTAAAAGTATCAATATCTGAAGCTGGAATTAAATTTTTGTTTATTTTTTCTCCGATTACATAAGCTGATTTAGCAAAATTGTCAACTTATTTAACTTTAAAATTTAGCAAAATTGTCAGCTGTAGTCACATAGTTGTAATAAACTAAACTATTTTGTGGAAGTATAGAAAACAAACCTTTTCAGTGTTTTATTGTTAGATAAAATGAACTTCCATCAAGTAACGGTCGAATCCATCAATTATCTCCCTGTTTGGCTATGATTTAATTAAACATCTGGATTTTTTGAATGCTTACTAAATGCAGTAAGATTATAATTTATTTGGGGGATATCAGTTTTCCAAGGAGGGGGATGGTCCCAATTTATTAGGAATATATCTGGAAAGTTTACTTATAAATATCTTAGATAAAATCGCATTCTCTCATAGAAAGGTTTGTGTGAAATAGGTCTATGTTGAGACGTATATTTATTACAAGAATAAAAAACCGCTAAACGCCGTAAAAATGAGTGGCGCATACAATATTCCAGCTACAAAAGATCTGATATGAAAATTACGTGGCGCAAAAATGTATTTTCATTTTGATGCAAAACAAAATTCTAGTTTTATTTTAAAATATTTTTCCATAATATTTGCTAAATTTGAAGTAAACGCGCCACAAAAGAGTAAATTTGATACAGTTTGAATTTTGAAACTCTATTGTGGCGCGTTTACTTCAAATTTAGCAAATATTATGGAAAAATCTTTTAAAATAAAACTAGAATTTTGTTTTGCTTCAAAATGAAAATACATTTTCGCGCCACGTAATTTTCATATCAGATCTTTTGTAGCTGGAATATTGTATGCGCCACTCATTTTTACGGCGTTTAGCGGTTTTTTATTCTTGTATCAGGAGTTTTTCAAGTTATATACAAATTAAATGTATGAAGTTGAATGCAATTTTTCTCGATTATACGTTAAGCTTTATAAATGGTCACCTTTGTCGCATTATCTCCCAAATGATCTAGTTTCCATCGAATGTACACTAGATTTTTTTCTAGTCGAAATAGATTGAATAAAAATATTGGGATGGCCGGTAAATGAACTCAGATTGCCCGTTGCAGATCAAATTTAGCGTCGTAACCACTACAACTACATAAACCATTTCGGGAATAATCGTTAATTGGATTATGCTTTTGTAGCTTAATAACTTCTAAACGGCTTAACCGATTTTGATCACTAAACATGAGTTTGAAACGTATCGACAAGTAGTATCTGATGCATCTGAGGTCAAGTATGAAAACTAAAGCTGTTACAGAAATTATTGAGCTTGAAAAACCGTTTTTCCCCATCGGAAATAGATTTGATCATATTTATGAAGCGTATAACTTAAAATTTCGTATTTTCGAGGATATGAGGTAAACAACGTTAGATTCGCCTAGAGTCCTTCTACAAACGCTCAGTTATTGGCGCAATTCGTAGGTTGAAATTTTGAGTAATTGTCGAAAAACCAAAATTTTCAAAGTTTAGTTTTTCAATTTTTCCTAAGATATATACGCCTAAGATATATAACCTAAGATATATACGCCCAAAACTATACGCCCGTATACTAAACGCCCATTTTGTATCTACCTAGCCCTATAGCTGGCTTACGGGTAGTCAGCCTGTACGTCCCGTCAGCCCGTAAGTGAAAAATTACACCGGTTATGAATCGATCCTCACACCTTCTTGAAACGCAGAAAAAAAAAATTCAGATCGGTGTAACTTTTCCACATACATACATACATACATACATATCCACAAACATTTTTCCCCCTTTTAAATAAAAATTGAGTTCTAATTCTCTAACTTTTGAACGGTATAACCGATTTTCAAAATTAAACATGTGATGGTAAGGTAATGATCTTTGCTATCAGAAGCCGCAAAGGTCGAACTTAAGTTTTTGAAATTTTTGGGAGTTTTGGGGACGAGAACGAAAAACAGACCCTAAATGGGAAGGGCCGTAAAATCCACAGCCTTGGACCAAAATGGAGAAGTAATGTATGGATGGACGAGTCTTTTCCTAAACTTCAAAATGGGATTTGGCTCAATTTTCAAATCAGTCAGGTTTAGAAAATCGAAAATTTCGTGTATATATAGTGTCGCATGTAGGGGTGCTGTGCGCCATTGGCGAGAACTTCGTTCTCTGGTAATTTTCAAAATTAGATGTGCGTTGGAAAGGTAATGATCAGTACTATCAGAAGCCGCAAAGGTCGAACTTATATTTTTGAAATTTTTGGTAGTTTTGAGAACGAGAAAGAAAAACAGACCCTAGATAGGAATAGACATAAAATTCACACCCTATGACCAAAATAAAATGCTCACATATGCATGGGCGAGTCTTTTCCTAAACTTTAATTTTTTAATTCAGTCAGATTTAGAAAATCGAAAATTTCATGTATATACAGGGTGTTTCATTAATAATTGTCCATATAGTAACTGGAGAAACCTTAGCACAAAATACGAAGATTTAACCTAAAACACTTGAATAAAATGTGGTTCCTTACTGAGTTACAGGGTGTTTTATCTAAAAATTTAAAAATTATTTTTGCTCAGCATTTTAAAACTCTTCGACTTATTCTTTTCATACTTGGCAGGAAGTGTAGGTACTGTACAAACTACTAAATTATGTTAAACAAACGTTTGTGGCTATTGCCAGAGGCGTACGACGGGGGAAAGTGAATGGTTGACCCTTTTCAAATTCTACGCCACTGGCGGAATTACTATTTTAGTTTAATTTTTAGATTCTCCAATACTTTCTATGAAAATAATATACTCTTCATTCGTAACGATAAAGTCATTAGTTTTCGAGATATTTGAAATTAAAAATGAAACGACACTGTTATTTTGATTAATGTATTGTGTCGCTTCATTTTTAATTTCAAGTATCTCGAAAACTAATCATTTTATCGTTACGGCGGAAGAGTATATTATTTACATAAAAAGGATTGAAAAATCAAAAAATTGCACGAAAATAGCAATTTCGTCAGTGGCGTAGAATTTGGGAAGGGTCAACCAGTCACTAACCCCTGTCGTACGCCTCTGGTGGTAGCTAGAAACGTTTATTTATATTAATTCAGTAGGGTGTACAGTACCTACACTTTCTGCCAAGTATGATAGGGATACGCCAAATAGTTTTAATGTAATGGTACAAATAATTTTTAAATTTTAATCATATATGAATCATATCATAAATTAATCAAAATAACTGTGCCGTTTCATATTTAACTTCAAATATCTCGAAAACTAATGACTTTATCGTTACTAATAAAGAGTATATTATTTTCGTAGAAAGTATTGGAAAATCTAAAAATGGCACTAAAATAGTAATTCCTCCAGTGGCGTAGAATTTGAGAGGGGTTAACCATTCACTATTCCCTGTCGTGCGCCTCTGGAAGTAGCTAGAAACGTTTGTTTATCATAATTTAGTAGGGTATATAGTAGTCGCACTTTATGCCAAATATGCAAAGGATACGTGGAATGGTTTTAAAATGCTGAGCAAAAATAGTTTTTAAATTTTTAGATAAAACACCCTGTAACTCAGTAAGGAACCACATTTTATTTAAGTGTTTTAGGTTAAATCTTCGTATTTTGTACTAAGGTTTCTCCAGTTACTATATGGACAATTATTAATGAAACACCCTGTATAGTGTCGCATGTAGAGGCGTTGTGCGTCACTAGCGAAAATTGCCGTTTTCTGGGGTCGCCTTGGTCGCATTCTCTCCCAAATGATCTAGTACTTACGACACCAGTGATAAGACAATCCGAGTTCATATCCCAGCCATCCTACTAATTATGTAATTATGGTCTGCAAATGAACTCGGATTGCCCAATCAAACTTAGCATTGTAACCACTATAAGTACATAAACCATGATTGACACATAACATTGATTTTTTCGATATAAACTAAGTTTCGATAACCAATAAATCGAAAACTATTAATTTTATCAAAAAAATATAAAACATTTTTTGCTTACAATTAATGCTTTTACCAACATTTGCGGTCAAAATATAATAAAAAATTTCCACCCTCGAGATGGGGTGGCAACCACCCCATGGTAAAAGCGTCTTTCGGCATCATATAGATTTTGATCCTTGGACTATCCACTACTTATTGTCAAATTTTCAAGCAAATCAATCCATTCTGTAAAAATTGCGAAGTGAAAAGTTTCAGTTCCTGGACAAATTATACATTTGGAGCTCTATAACTTCTGAACGGCTGAACTTATGTTGATCACTAAACATGAGTTTAAAACGTATTGACAAGTAGTATCTGATGCATCCAAGATCAAGTATGATAACTGAACGTATTACAAGAATTATTTAGCTTGAAAAACGGTTTTTCCCATAAGAAATAGATTTGATCATACTTATGAAGCCTATAACTAAAAAATTCAAATTTTTCCAGATATAAGATATACACCATTAGACGCGTCCTGAGTCCTTCTACAAACTCTCAGTTATTGGCGCAGTTCGTAGTTCGTAGTTGAAATTTTGAGTAATTGTCGAAAAACCAAAATTTTCAAAGTTTAATTTTTCAGTTTTTCGGCTATGGTGAGCAGTGTGTATATCTCAGGTTGATCGCTAAGCACCATTTGAAATTTTAACTCAACCCTATTGATTTGGTGTATTTGCGGTTTTCCTGTCCCTGCTTGAATCTAAGATATATACGCCCAAAAAATATGCTATTTTGTATCTACCTAGTCCTCTAGCTGGCTTACGGGTAGTCAGAAGTCAAAAATTAGACCGGTCCTGAATTGGCCCTCACACCCTCTTGTAACACAGATAAAAAAATTCAGATCGGTGTAACTTTTCCACACACATACATACATACATACAAACATTTTCCATTTTTTAAATAAAAATTGAGTCATATTTCTGAGCTCGATAACTTTTGAATGGTATAACCGATATTCAAAATTAAACATGCGTTGGAAAGGTAATGATCTGTGCTATCAGAAGCCGCAAAAATCGGGCTTAAGTTTTTAAAAATTTTGGGAGTTTTGGGGGCGAGAACGAAAAACAGACTCTAAATGGGAAGGCCGCAAAATCCACACCCTTGGACCAAAATGGAGATGTAACATATGGATGGACGAATCTTTTCCTATACTTTAAGATGGGATTTGGCCCAATTTTCAATTCAGTCAGGATTAGAAAATCGAAAATTTTGTGTATATATAGTGTCGCTTGTAGGGGTGTTGTGCGCCACTGGTGAGAACTACCGTTCTCTGTGGATTGAATGTATTATCAAAAAGGCGACCTCTCTCTTCATTTCCTTAAAACCTAATAAGTACTGCCAAATATCGAGGTGTACTGTTTTCTTTAGCCCACTCTGTATAATGCTAAGAATAAAATACCGTTTAATAATAGCTTGTAAAATTTATCAATTTGGCAATCTCGATATAGGTCTACGCCTATGTCGCCTCTTTTTCGAACTCCAAACGAACAAATCGTAAACTCCATGTAAATTATACCATGATTAATCGCCTAACCAACTGAAATTTGAGTTAGATTAACTCACAACACGTAGTAGGAGGTGTAAGGTCTTAAGCAAATTTGCATTTATGCCATCGTTATCTCTTAACCGGACCTCGTTAAAAATCATTAATATAGAGTAAAATTCCTCGGCGATGACTCATCCTTCAGGTATCTACAGAATAAGAGGTTTAATTAATCTTCTCCAGAGTGGTATGAAAAGTATATCTGTTACCTTGCAACCTGGTAACAATGATCATATTTGCATACTTTCGGCCAATAGCCATAAAATATTAACGATTTCCGTATTACCAATACTTTGTATTAAAATATAAAACAGAATATTGTATAAAAAATATATAGCAACATACTAACAACGAAACACGAAAAAGTAAGCGACTTTTAAAAAGATTTTAACAAATAATAGATAGATTATATTAAAATTAAATGTCTTCCATTAGAAGAATTTATTTTTCTGATTCTGTTTCTGGTCCTTTTTTGTGTAATCTGGTCGCGATAATTGAAAAATGCGCAATTCTTGATCATCATCATCATCCAGCCATTTGCGTACTAAGGTGAACATAGACCTTCCCTAATTTCTTCTAGTTCTGTCAGTCTGGAGTTTCCTCCAGTCAATTTCATGCGATTTTTTGACGTCATCTTTCTATCCTGTAGGTGGCCTCTACTTTTTCTGCCTACTCGTAGTCTCTATACTATAATTTTTTGTGTCCATAATCGCCAGTAATTCATTTTGGCGTCACGGCCCTTCCAATTTCACTTCAGCCATGCTATGCGCATGGAGAATAATGCTTCGCATACTTTGGACAGCTGATAGGACAAACGTTTCCATTCTAAACCAACTCAAGATTTAAAAAAGGCTGTCCACAATATGTCTGCAACGAATATTGCAATTTTTTGGTCACGTGGTTTGCAGCGGTGAAGACAGTTTGGAGAGATTAATTGTTTCTGAAAACGTTCCGGGGAGAAGATCAAGACAACGATCGCCAACTAGATGGTCCGACCAAATAAATAATTCAGCTGGAAACTCTGCGAAGCTCTTAGAGCAGCTGAAGATAGAGATCAATGGAGAAACATTGTTAGGAATATTGGAAGAAATCGAAGAGGTGGATTCCAAAAGGTCTTAAGTCAAAAAAGTAAATTTTTCAGAAACGAATTTTTTCTATTTTTAAGAGTATAATTAAATGTTACTTTGGAATAGAATCAGTCATGTAATTTGGAGGTTCAAATTCTTGTTTCAAGACAATTTAAAGTAAGATTTGAACACAAAATCATGGCTTTTAAGAAGGTAAACATTTGGTTTTTTTTTTCAAAACGACCTTAAGTCAGTGACTTAAGCACTTTTGGAAAATTCAAACGACCTTAGTCAGTGACTTAAACACCTTTGGAAAATTCATGTGGGAGACACAACTGCATAGAAAAAGCATGACTAAAGCGCTTTTGGAAAACATTACTGATTTGTAATCTGTATACTATACTTGACTTAAGCTTTTATGACATGAATTGTTTTTCTAATGTTAGAAATGATGTTCTAGAATCAGATCCAACTAAAACCTCAAAATGTGAAAAAAATGACTTAAGCACTTTTGGAATCCACCTCTTCGACGAATCACGATCCTCAGTAATGGGGAAACGTCAAGAGAGAGATGCTATGCGCTTTATCACATCTCTGACGTCTGTATTTCTTATTTCATCGTTTCTAACCGTGTCTCTGAGAGTCTGTCCAAGCAACGACCATTCCATTCTCCTCTGAGCTTCTCTGAGTTTGCTTGCTGTAGCCTGAGTAAATTATTTGGGAACCGAAAGTCAAGACTCAAAACATACAATGGTCGAACATATTTTTCAAATAATTTGGCATTAGCCATCTTAGAAGATGTCTGATAGAGCTCTGATATACGGCCCACGCTAGGTGATTCTTCTATGTAGTTCAGCAGTTTCATTGTCTCTGGCAATATATATTTCATATCCTTAATTTTAGTATTGATGTTATAGGTCTGAGAGTCTGTCCAAGTGTCTTTGAGAGTCTGTCCAAGTAAGGACCATTCCATTCTCCTCTGAGCCTCTCTGAGTTTGCTTGCTGTAGGCTGGATTGAGGAAAGTATTTAGGAACCGTAAGTCAAGACTGAAAAAACATATTGGTCGAACATATTTTTCAAATAATTTGGCATTAGACATCTTAGAAGATGTCTGATAGAGCTCTGATATACGGCCCACGCTAGGTGATTTTTCTTTGTAGTTCAGCAGTTTGATTGTCTCTGGGAATATGGATTTAATAGCCTTAATTTTAGTAATGTAAAGACTGAAATAGTTTTTGTACACACTTATGACTACTAAAAAACAGGGAGAAGCGTACTTTTGAAGTGTGTAAAATATATAATTTCTATCTGAGCGCTTTCGGCTTATAAAGCCATCTTCAGAGCTATGCTACAATAAAAAGGTCTCTAATGAATAATTGATCCTAGATTTCAAAAGTTTCACTTACGTCAAAAAGTTCACAATACCACTATGGAGAGAGAGGGATCCCATGTACGATATAAAAAGACTTCTCCTTCTTATGCAGCTTTTAATGATAGAAAAAAACCTTGTCTAGCTGTTGAAAGAACTGTCCAGTGGTACTGTCGATTTGTAGTCGGAAACATTAAAAAACATCAAATACGGGCACAAAGGACCCTCACACAAAAAATTACATTACAGATTACAAATATTTGATCATGGTAAGGTCAAAAAACCTTACCATCTGAAGTGTACGTTGTCAGCATGGAGGCATTTAATGACAGCCGGCATAGACAGGATGTTTTCGTTTAGATGTTTTCCTTTTTCCTCGTAACAAGTGACAGTTTACATAAAATGACATTTTAGCAAATTTGAATATAATATTGAAGTATTGAAATTTTTTTTAGAAAAGTAAATAATCGAATTGAACAATTTTTAACAAAGTCTGTAGTTAAATAATAGTCCATGTGGTGAGACCGCTCCCGTCTGAAAAAATTTCTGATTCGGTTTCTTTGTGGATTCCTATTCAAAAATGTGCCCTTTAAACAAATCTGAAGGGTGCCGGGCGGAATTTTTGGGCAGAAATTGTTTAAACAATTTTTTTAAACAAATACAAAAGATCACGTTTTTTTGCTCTGGAACATACATTTTTATGTTTTTGGGCCATTCTAAATCAGAAAGGTATCGTGCAATTTTTCTTAAAAATTGATAGTTTTCGAGTTATAGGCGATTTAATAGTTATTTATGATATAAGTGTTAAAAGTACACGTTTAAGGCACGTATGTGAAAGTTTGCAGAATGAGCGATAGCGAGTTCCTTAAAAATGTACTTTTTAATACGCATATCATACAATATTTTTTCTACAAACGTAATAACAGGACAATATCTACAAAAACTTTTACTTGAACCCAATTTTATATTTTTTTGACATTACATCAAAATTGCATATACCTACGGTCAATACGAACTGCAGTGCCTTAAAATTTTTTTAAAACACTAGTGCCTTAAAGTAGCTTTTTTAACGCTCGTATGGAGTGCTAAAAATTGCATTTCTAACATGGTTGTAGAAAAAATCTGAAAAATGCAAAAATACGCATTTTTGAGCCTTAAAATATATTTAGGCATATTTAAATTAGTATTTTTGAGGTTGCCAGATACTTAAATTGAAGATTAAACATCCAGCTTAAAGATTCAGAATAGTGATCGCGTCTAACTTTTATATACAGGGTGTCTGCGTAACTTTGCACCATATGGGAAACTTTTTTAATATCAATTTTACGAACAAAAGTCATTCTTTATAAAGTGCTCTGCATAGTCTAAAACCTAAGATGCAATCATCAGATATCAAATTTTGTCAACAGTATACGAGGTATGTCAAAAAATATTAATTTCGCTCAAGAGCAAACTACCTTTATACTTCAAAATATCAAAAAAATTTATTATGAAAAGTTGTTTGTAATTAAAAACCATATTTAAATATGCAATAACAGCCTCCTACGTGAAAAAAAAATTTCTGAGGTTTTCCTAAATTACCGATTCCGAACACCATTTTTATTTATTAGACATGTAATAACTCTTTTATTAATAATTTTAGGAAAAAAACTTATTCTTCATAAAAATCTGTGCATGTTCTAAACCTCAAGAAAAAACCATCAGTTTTCCAAGTTTGTTAATTTTATACGAGCTGTGTCAAATAATATGAATTTAGAAAGAATATAGAAAGAATTCTTTCTAAATTCATATTATTTGATACACCTCGTATAAAATTAACAAACTTGGATAACTGATGGTTGCATCTTGAGGTTTAGACCATGCACAGATTTTTATGAAGAATACCTTTTTTTCCTAAAATTATTAATAAAAGAGTTATTGCAGGTCTAATAAATAAAAATGATGTTCGGAATCAGTAATTTAGGAAAATCTCAGAATTTTTTTTTCTCGTAGATGGCTGTTATTGCATATTTGAATATGGTTTTTAATTACAAGTAACTTTTCATAATAAATTTTTTGATATTTTGAAATATAAAGGTAGTTTGCTCTTGAGCGAAATTAATATTTTTTGACATACCTCGTATACTGTTGACAAAATTTGATATCTGATGATTGCACCTTAGGTTTTAGACTATGCAGAGCACTTTATAAGGAATGACTTTTTTTCGTAAAATTGATATTAAAAAAGTTTCCCATATGGTGCAAAGTTACGCAGACACCCTGTATACCGTTGTTTTTTAATTGTTAAATATGCCTGTTTATCCGATATTTTTACCGGTGCGGCGCGCTCTATTTCAAAAATCTCTTATTTTCCTCCGAAAAATATTTTTTTTAGATTCTTTGGGATATTTTAAATAAAATAAGTTTCTTGACATTTTTTTTAAAAGATAATAATAGTTTTAAAGTTATAAGATTTAAAATCCGAAAAAACATTTTGGATTTTCAATCGCTTATAACTTTAAAACTGTTAACTTTCGAGAAAAATGTCAAAAAACTTATTTCATTTAGAATGTCCCAAGCAATCTAGAAAAAATATTTTTCGAAGAAAAACTGGAGATTTTTGAAATAGAGCGCGCCGCACCGGCAAACAAATCGGATGAACGTGCATATTTAACAATTAAAAAGAGTGGTTTAAATTAGGGTTAGACGAAATCACTCTTCAGAATCTTGAAGCTGAATGTATAAACTTCAATTTAAGTATCTGGCAACCTTAAAAATTCTAATTTAAATATGAGTTTTTAGGCCTCTAAAATGCGTGCATTTTTCAGATATTATATCGCCATTAACTCGAAAACTATCAATTTTTGAAAAAATTTACAAGATACCTTTCTTGTTTAGAATGACCCACAAAACTTAAAAATATATATACCGGAGCAAAAAACGTAATATTTTGTAAATAGATGATTTTGCTTGTTTTCGATTCAGAGGGTTGCATAATCGCTGGACAGCTGTTTCCACCATTTCAGGCTTCCTCAACAGCGCTAGCATGCACTCCTCTAAATTCCTCCATTCCTCCTTCAATTTGTTCAATTTGCTGTAATCTTTTGTATTTGTTTAAAAAAATTGTTTAAACAATTTCTGCCCAAAAATTCCGCCCGGCACCATTCAGATTTGTTTAAAGGGGACATTTTTGAATAGGAATCCACAAAGAAATCGAATCAGAAATTTTTCCAGACAGCATCACATGGACTATAAATCTGGTTTTTAAAAATAAAATACATATTGAGAAAAGACTTAAGGTCCAAGATAAAAATCAATTAAAAAGTTATCCCTCAAAAACAGAACTCGATTTTTTTAAGGAATACACTATGTAAAGAAACTTGATGGTGAAGTTTTTTCATATTATTGGATAAGTCACAAATTACATTAAGGCTATGGGTACATAATTCGCAAATATTTTACGTGTATCCCTACTTTATCTGTCTTTACACGGCAAACTACGTGTAGTAAAATTCACACTGATATGGATATGTAAATATTACTAGAATGTCATTCTACTTGAAAATGTCATCATTAATTTAAAGAGATGGCTCTTGAATGTTCTTGGATAACTGTTATTTTTATAATTGCAAATTATTAATTCAGTTCATAAATGTGATAATTGTTCAACAAAAACTAATACTCAATCGAGAAAAGAGGAAAAGTGTTAAAGTGATTTTTTAATATTATATTGTTATGGAACGCTTACAATTTTGAACATCTTTAACAACAAAATACTTGGATCACAGAATATATTATCCTGATGTATTCACTGCTTGCATCTTCCACAAATCATACACAATAAATAACTTTTTATTAAGTTCACGTCTTAAATCAATTATGAATCAAATACACTACATATCAATAATATTTAATCAATAACTCAAAATATTCCCGATGCAATGTCAAATATTTAAAATTGTCACTGATTGTCAGTGTCTGACTGACAATATATGCTGACAATATTATATTCGGCTCAGTGCGTTGTAAGACAAAGATAGATATGGAAAATATTACCACGGCATTGTGTTCATTTTTTTCGAATCCTGAAAAAACCAATAAATATTTTTGAAAAATTTAAACGCATAATGAAAGACTAAATTATTACCAAGGGCCGAAAGTCCCTTAGAATAAATAAAAAGTTTATTTCGAATGAGATATTTGAAATTAAAAATCACATTAAATTTTCTCTTAGTTTTTCACCCCTGTAACTTATTAAAATAAACATTATAGAAGTTCTCAGGGACTTTTGGCCCTCGCTAATAACGTAATCTTCCATTCTGCGTTTAAATTTTTCAAAAATACTTCTTAGTTTTCTCAGGATTCGAAAAAAATGAATCCCCATTTGAATAACATTGCAGCCGAAAATACGTACCAATCCTCTTAAGTGTACTATGGTTGTATCGAAGATTTAAAAATAAATTAAGAATGAATTTTTGAGAAATATTTTCTGATTTTTAAAGAATAAGCTGCCAAATGGTCAATTTGGCTTACATAGGCCTTTCCGACGTGAATCTCTTTGTTTTTTTATTAGCTACAATTTTATTCATTATGATTTATTCTGTAAAATTAAAATTTTTCAAGTTATTCATGAAAAACGGTTATAAAACGTGAGTTTTTTTAATGAAAAATGCATAGGTTCGATGTTTAATATCTTAGATAGTATCAAATTTGCAAAAAAATTTATAGAACAAAATTTACTCAGAATTGGTCAATCTATCGATTTCCGTAGGTATTTTGATTAAAAAGATTTTCATCCCCTAGATGGAGTTATTTTCACCCCAGGGTAAAATCACGCTTCTTCGTAGGGTAGATTTTGACCAAACTTATAGCCTAAGATCCGAATAGGAGATCGAAATGTACCCATCTGCTTGCCGGATGAAACATTTTTTTTATTAAATTTCATACATAGACAAACACGACCAGCATGGGTTGCCAATCAAAATCGTGCCATAGCTATCCTAAAGGGGGGCCGTAGGGGTTGAAATTAACATTTCAAGCAAATTTTTGTGAATTTTTTTTAAAGTATGATAAAATTATTTTATTTTTAAATTAAATAAGCATTTTCAGTATAATTCAAAGAATACTCAAAAAAAAATGCAAGGACAAATATTGAAAAATGAGCCAACGGTAGAAAAATTTTAAAGTCACATCGAAAAGAAAAAATGAATTTTGCGGTGGACATCCGAACTGATCATTGGATCATGGTAAACAAAAAATTCCAAAAGATTTTGTTAGCTTATATGTTTATCGAGAAACTCTGTCGAGTTTTTTAGTTATAATGAAATTTTTTGCACAAAAAAGGGCGAAAATCAACATATTTATTATTGTTAAATAAAAAAAGCATAAAACAAAAAATATATTGACAGCGTTACCTCAAGGGATGTCTTCTTCTTCTTCTTTCTCATAATCCTTAGTGCCCTTCAGGGCGTCGGATGTCGGGTTCCGCCTTTTATCCACTTCTTCCAATTGCTTCTATTGGTGGTCAGGTTCTTCATATCCCTCATACTGATGTGTCTCCTTTCACCTATGTCCTGGATCTGGTCCATATATGTCTTCCTCGGCCTTCCCTTTTTTCTTTTGTTTCCCATTTTGGCTTCATGTACCTTCTTTGTAAGTCTATTTTGCTCCATTCGTTGTATGTGTCCAAACCAGCTTAATTGTTTGTTTTCGATCTTCCTCATTATCGGTTCTTGTTCCAGCTCTCTTCTTATATCTTCATTTCTGAATCTATCAAACTTCGTAACTCCGGCTATTCTTCTCATGTATTTCATCTCGGTCGCGTTTACCATTGATTCATGTTTCTTTTGGACAATCCACGTTTCCGCCCCATATGTCATTATCAGATTTACTATGCTGTTATATACTCTGAGTTTAGTTTTGTTGCTTAATTCTGACTTTCCAAAAATTGTATTATTTAAAGAGTAATACACGCTAGTTGCCTTCTTCAGTTTATTACTTATTGCCAAGTCCGTTTTCCCATCATCCTTTATTATGTTTCCCAAATATTCAAAAGTAGATACGTGTTCTATTACTTTTTCCCTTACTATTATATTAGTATTCATTTCTCTTTTCTCATCTTCATTTAATATCATAAGTTTTGTTTTGTTAAGATTCATTTCCATTTTTAATTTATGTATCTCTTTTTGCCAAATATCTATTAGTTTCTGCATTTTCTCTACTGTGTCTGTGATTAAAACTATATCATCAGCGTATAGAAGGGAGTTGATCTTTATTGCATTTAAGTTTTTATATCCTACTATGTATTGAAGGTTTCTTGTTTGATCTTTGGTATTTTTGATTAGAGTATCCATGACTATTATAAACAAGAGGGGGCTTAGTCCATCTCCTTGTTTAATTCCCTTATCCCATTTAAAAGTGCCTGATCTTTCTCCATTTATTTGTACTTGGCTTTCTACTTCCATATATATAGATTGTATGACTTTTATCATCTTTTTTGGTATATTATAGCTTTACAATATTTTCCACAATATTTCTCCGTTTATCGTATCAAATGCCGCCTTCAGATCGACGAACATGAGAAATAGTTCATTCCCTTTACGGCATTGTCTCTCTATTATATTTCTTATGATGTAGACGTTATCGTTTGTTTGACGGTTTGATCTGAATGCAGCCTGTTCGTCTTCCAATTCTTTCTCAATCACTGATCTTAGACGCTTCTCTATAATTCTCGTGTATACCTTGAAGGCGACCGATGACAAGCACATTGCTCTATAATTCTCGCAAGGGATGTCTATATAAAATATATACAAAATTCCAGGTGGGTCGGACAAGTAGTTTTTGAGTTACAAGGTCTACAGCCTTTGAAAAAAGCAGTTTTGGGGAAAAAGCGTTTAAAGTATTGTCAACTTTTATTTTCAATTTACTTTTTGTCTGTCAAATCGTAAAATGATGCACAACGGAATATATTTTTGAATCGCGGAGTAATTTACAAATGAAACCGAGAACAGCTGTTAACCGTTGTTCATTAGGTTCAAGCGTGCTGTCATGAACCTGCTGCAAAGCGAGTCGAAGATAGGGATATTCAACACTATCTCCCTACTTTCGACTCGCTTTGCAGCATCTTCGCGCCAGCGCGTTTGAGCGTAGTGAGAAATGGTCAACAGCTGTTCTCATTTTCTTTTGTAAATTACCCCGCGATTCAAAAGCATATTCCGGTGTGCACCACTTTACGATTTGACAGACAAAAAAGAATTGAAAAAGATCATTAAAACTAAGAGAAACATAACAGCGTTACCTCGAGAAGCCCTTAAGCTAATAAAATCTTTTTGAGTTTTTTGACTACCATGATCCAATGATAAATTATGATGTCAACCGCAAAATTCATTGTTTTTTTGAGGTGTCTTTAAGCATTTGCCACCGTGGGCTTATTTTTCAATATTTTTTCTTGAATTTTTTTCAAATATTTTTTGAATTATACTTAAGAGGAAACAGTAGCGATCAACAGGTAGCGAAAACGCGTTCCAAGATTGCGGCTGTAATTTTGAATATTTTTTCGAGATATTTGGCACACGTATTCGTAATATAATAAAAAATGGCGGTACAGAGCCTAATTTGAAAAATATATTAATATGTGGAAATTACTCTGTAATTAAATACAATATTAAAAAAAACGAGCCTGTACCGCCATTAAGAAGAACAAAAAAATACACTTTCTTCAAATAAACTTTTTTATCCGATGCCTAGATTTTGGAACTAATAATGAAATAAAAAATTTTAGTAGTTCAAAAATGACACAAAATCTAGGCATCGGATAAAAAAGTTTATTTGAAGAAAGTGTATTTTTTTGTTCTTCTTAATGGCGGTACAGACTCGTTTTTTTTAATATTGTACTTAATTACAGAGTAATTTCCACATATTAATATATTTTTCAAATTGGGCTCTGTACCGCCATTCTTTATAATTTTACGAATACGTGTGCCAAATATCTCGAAAAAATATTTAAAATTACAGCCGCAATCTTGGAACGCTTTTTTGCTACCTGTTGATCGCTACTGTTTCCTCTTAATATGCTTATTTATTTTAGAAATAAAATGATTTTCTCATACTTTCAAAAGAAAATTCACAAAAATGTGCTTAAAATGTTGATTTCAACCCCTACGGCCCCCCTTAAGGATAGCTATGACACGATTTTAATAGGCGACCCATGCTGGTCGTATTTGTCTATGTATGAAATTTAATAAAAAAATGTTTCATCCGGCAAGCAGGTGGGTACATTTCGACCTCCTATTCGGATTTCATACTATTATAAATGCTACCTAAATCCAAATTTTCAAGGAAATCGACCTTGGTTCTCAAAATTCCACGAGAAAATGGCTGTTGATTGGACTACATTGCCCCGTCATTACCCTCCTTCCCGGACCTAATTCCTCAAACACCAATGACTTGAAAGGAATGAAATTCCATAAAAACAGCATCATTTTTTATTTGAAAAAATCTTGCAAGGGATTAGACATAGACACATTACAAAAAAATTTATGTGTCAAGGTGCTAAAGGTGGAGACACGTTATAAATTAAATACTGGGAATTTCTGTTGCATGCTCTCGCAACCAACTATTAGTCAAAGGCGTAGATGAGCGAAGCAAATATTAACATTTGGGATTAGAGATTTTATCTGGAACATCATGTGCACAGAATGTAATTACGTGATTATCGTGTTACGCAATAACGAATAGAAAAATTTAATAAATATAAAAATGTTCAATAATTTGTACATAGTGCAGTCACTGAAGGTTTTCTCCACCGATTTCCTTGAACCTCCATCGATTTTCATGAAAATTGGTGAGTAGTTAGAGGATACCTTAAGAAACAAAAGTAACGTCGTGCCAACTTGCGCTTTTACTCTGGAAATGGATGCCACCCCATCTCGGAGTTGAAAATTATTTTATTAAAAAAAATATCCCCATAAACCGATAGAGGGACAAATTCTAAGTAAAATTTGTTATATCAAGTTATTAAAATAAATCAATCATTTTTTAGTTATTAAAGATAAAAGATTTTAAATTTTCATAAAAAAAATGTATGATTTAAAGCGATTTTCATAAATAACACAAAAACGATAAGATTTTGCAAAAAAGTTATAATTATCCAAATTGAAGCTAATAAAAAATTTAAGAAATTACTTACTTGAAAAACATTTTAACGTTAATTCAAAGTTAGTTTCTATAATTTTTTTCGGTGAGTACTCAAATCTAGGTATTCCAGCTTAAATAACGGAAGTTATAAAGTTATAAACAATAAGTTTTTTTTGAATAATTTATTTGAAATAAAAATCAGACTAAATTTTCTCTTTTTTTCACCCCTGTGGCTGATTAAAGTAATTATTATAGAAGTTCTCAGAGACTGTCGACTCTCGATAATATTGTAATATTTCATTCTGCGATTAAATTTTTCAAAATTACTTATTAGTTTTCTGAGGATTGGAGAAAAATTAATACTTTGAAAAAGCATTCGACCGAAATTTTGCGCCTACGCTCTCAAAAGGGATTAAAGTATTATACATTTTTGTAATCAGTATTTCAGAAGCTTTTAAATGAGGTGTCACATGATGTATTTTCCCATTTAAAAAATCAAAGTTATGCCTGTCACCTGAAGAGGAATTGCGTAAAGTTCGAAACGTTGATGAAATAATAGACTATGATTATTTTAAAAATCGACCTGTCTGAACGTTTTCCTTATGAGCTAAAAATAAAGAAGTTAATAGGGAGGGGTGACACTTATTCCAGCGCACTGTATAAGTACTCAGGAACATACTAAACACTTGTCAAAGTACTCAGAAATGCTTATTAAGTGAGCTCTATAATAACTCCGTAATAATAGAATTGTCAAAATTTCAGCCAAATCGAAATTATAGTATTTTTGTGATTGCGTGTGAATGTCTGCGTGTGAATGTCAGCTTGTCCGCGGATTTTAATAATATGGAAAAAGAGCAATATCGGTCGGTGAATCGATTATTATTTTTGGAAGGGAAATCACGCAGCGAAATCAAAGAGCGCTTGGATGCTGTGTACGGTGACTCTTCTCCTTCAATGGCAACTGTCAAAAATTGGTTTAATGAGTTTCAACGTGGACGAACGTCGGTTTTTGATGAGCCACGCGTAGGTGCCCCAAAAATGGCTACCACGGAGAATAACGTGACAAGAATCCACGAGCTTGTATTGGCAGACCGCCGACTAAAGGTGCGCGAGATAGCTGACACAGTAGGTATCTCAAAAGACCGCATAGGTCATATCCTGCATGAAATTTTGGGCCTGGAAAGCTGTCGGCGCGATGGGTGCCGCGTTTGCTCACTTCAGACAATAAGCGTAACCGTGAGACCATTTCAGAGCAGTGTTTGACGCTATTTAAGTGTGATCCAAAGGAGTTTTTACATCGTTTCATAACCATCGACGAAACATGGACTCACTGGTATATACCAGAAACCAAGGAACAGTCAAAAGAGTGAACAGCACCCGGCGAACGTCCTCCGAAGAAGGTGAAGACAGTCCAATCGGTCGGAAAGGTGATGACCAGCATTTTCTGGGATTCACAAGGTGTGATCTACATCGACTACTTGGAGAAGGGCAAAATGATCACAGAACCCTATTATGCCGAATTATTGGGCCGATTCTACGCCCAACTAAAGAAAAAACGACCCCATTTGGCAAAGAAAAAAGTGCTCTTCCACCATGACAACGCACCGGCTCACCCCTCCGCCGTAGCCATGGCCAAATTGGTCGAATTGGGCTACGAAATGTTGCCCCATTCACCGTATTTTCCAGATTTGGCCCCATGCGACGACTATTTGTTTCCAAACTTGAAAAATATACTCGCTGGGCAGAAATTTAAGTCGAATGAGGAGGTCATCGCCGCCACGGAAGCCTATTTTGCAGACCTCGGGAAAAGGTATTTTTCAGACGGGTTAAAGAAGTTTGAGCATCACTGGGTCAAGTGTATCGAGCTAAAAGGAGACTATGTAGAGAAATAAATTGCCACTTTTCCAAAATTTTCCTTTTTCTTTTGTAGGCTAAGTACTTATCGGACTGCCCATGTACATATGCTGGTCACTGGTATCCCACAATGCAAATTTATTAGATATGTGAAAAATAAAATAATACAATGTAAAGAAATGGTGTACAAATCAATAAACTTGTTTTGTTCCTGCGCCTACGCCACTGGAAACAATGTATTGAAAAGTAAAGAAGATCTTAATCCGTTTTGTTTTTTCCCTACTAAAAGAATGTCACTCATACAACTTTATTTAAATTTTTCGTTTGTTTTCCTGTTATTTTTTTGGGTATCTTGGCGCCGTTTAAAATTAGCAATAATAACTGTGAAATTCTTGAGTTCGAGAATCTAAATCCAGTTCCATAAAACGTCAAACATTTTAGTCAATAAATACATCAAACTTAATGCGAAATTCTTCAAAGTATCTTTGGATGGGTTTTAAATCGATTTTAGCAAAAAAATGTGGTTTTGAAGTTGCGAATATAATCTATTCCCAAAATACTAAAAATACTGTACATATTAGGAATAGAAATTATATTTATTAATATTTCTAAAAACTGTAAGCGCTAATATAAATATTCAACAAAAAATATTTTTTGAAGGTGTAATGTTTTGCCATAAAAAGTCTTTCTAAGAATAAAAAACAAGCAAATAAAATGCAAATTTTATATATATTTTAATATTTTATTAGTATTTATTCTTCTTCTTATGGTGCCTATCCGTTACGGATGTTGGACACTAACATGGCTATTCTGACTTTGTTGACTGCTGACCTGAAAAGTCCGGTACTGGTTAAGTTAAACCATTTTCGCAGGTTATGCAGCCAGGATATTCTTCTTCGTCCTGGACCTCTTTTCCCATGCAATTTACCTTGAAGTATGGTCCGAAGTAGGTCATATCGTTGTTCATTGCACATTATATGGCCCAGGTATTCCAGTTTGCGACGTTTTATGGTTACGACTAGTTCGCCCTCTTTATCCATTCTATGTAGAACTTCTTCGTTGGTAACTCTGTCTATCCAGGAAATCCTCAACATGCATCTATAGCACCACATCTCAAATGCTTCCAGTCTCTTCAGTGATGCTTCAGTTAAGGTCCATGACTCCACGCCATATAAAAGAACGGAGAATACGTAGCATTTTAGTAAACGAACTTTTATTTCCAATTTTATATCGTGGCTGTTAAAGATTTTTTTCATTTTGACGAAAGCTGATCTTGCCTTCTCGATCCTTTTCTTAATTTCCGTCGATTGGTCCCACTGTTCATTTAAATTTGCACCCAAATAACAAAAGTTGGTGATTTGTGTTATAGGTTGTTGGTTAACTAGTAATTGACCAGGTGGTATCCTATTTTTGCTTATAACCCTGTATTTGGTTTTTTTTATGTTAAAATCAAGCCCAAACCTGCTACTTACTTCTGCCACCCTGGAGACAAATATCTGCAGACCTTCAAGACTGTCTGCAAAAATGACAGTATCATCAGCGTATCTTATGTTGTTCAATCGTTCTCCGTTTATAGGTATTCCCTCGTCTATGTCCGTTAGCGCTAGGTTCATAATGTGCTCAGAATATGTATTGAACAATAATGGGGACAATATACATCCCTGTCGCACACTTCTTTTTATCTTTATGTCGTCTGTTAACTGATCCCCTACTCTAACAGCTGCAGTTTGTTCGTAATAGATATTGTTTATTATACGGCGATCTCTGCTGTCTAGACCAATTGAATTTAATATTTTCATCAGTTCGTCATGTTTTATTCTATCGAACGCTTTCTGGAAATCAACAAAACACACATATATATCACAATTCACGTCTCTACATCTTTGAAAGAGAACTTGTATTGCAAAAAGTTCCTCTCGAGTACTCAATGCATACCTGAAGCCGAATTGTGTGTGTCATGTGTTCTTCACACTTTTTATACAGGGTGTATCAAAAATACAGGTCATAAATTAAATCACATATTTTGGGATCAAAAATAGTTCGAATGAACCTAACTTACCTTAGTACAAATATGCACATAAAAAAAGTTACAGCCCTTTGAAGTTACAGAATGAAAATCGATTTTTTCAAATATATCGAAAACTAAATGGACATGTGTCATTCTTATGGCAGGAACATCTTAAAGAAAAATTATAGTGAAATTTGTGCACCCCATAAAAATTTTATGGGGATTTTGTTCCCTTAAACCCCCCAAACTTTTGTGTGCGTCTCAATTAAATTATAATTGTGGTACCATTAGTTAAATTCAATATTATTAAAACTTTTTTGCCTCTTAGTATTTTTTCGATAAGGCAGTTTTTATCGAGTTGAGGCTTATTTTTCAATATGTTTACATAAAAATTTTATGGGGGTTTTGTTCTTTTAAACCCCCCAAATGTTTGTGTACTTTCCAATTAAAATATTACTGCTGTACCGTTAGTTAAACACAGTGTTTTTAAATCTTTTTTGCCTCTTTTTATTTTTTCGAAAAAGCACGTTTTATCGAGAGAAAGACTTCTTTTTTAATATGGTTCAAAATATCTCTAAAATTGTAAATCATAAATAAATGTTCATATTATTACCAAGTCTCCATAATCGTACTTAAACATATACAAAATGTGGTGGATTTGAGAAATATTCGAAATACCTCGATAAAAACTGACTTTTTGAAAAAGTACTAAGAGACAAAAAAGTTTTAAAAACATTGTGTTTAACTAATGGTACTACAACATTAATTGAATTGGAACGTACACAAAAGTTTGGGGGGGTTAAAAGAACAAACCCCCCATAAAATTTTTATGGGGTGTCCAAATTTCACTATAATTTTTTCTTAAGATGATACTGCCATAAGAATGCCACATGTCCATTTTCAATAAAAAATCTCCAATAGTTTTCGATACATCCGAAAAAATCGATTTTCATTTTGTAACTTAAAAGGGCTGTAACTTTTTTTATGTGCACATTTGTACTAAGGTAAGTTAGGTTCAGTCGAATTATTTTTGGACCCAGAATATGTGATTTGTATTTTTGTTACACCCTGTATATTCTTTTATGTATAGATAATTTTTAAAAAAGTTTTCAGGAGATGGCTCATAAGGCTTATTAATCGATAATCTTCACATTTTTTGGCATTGGCCTTTTTAGGGATTGTTATAAAAGTTGATCTTAGCCACTGTTGGGGTATTTTGCCACTTTGGTATACTTATATTGTTGAAGATCAAGGTAAGTCTTTTTACTTCGTCTTTATCCATAATTTTCAAAAATTCTGAGTAGAACTCGTCTGGTACTGCGGCTTTTCCCTTCTTAATGTTATTTATAGCAGCTTCTACTCCCGCTTCGAGAATAGGTGGTCCGGTATCGTCATTTTTATTTTGTGTGATGGTGACATTCCTATCGTCTTCAAATGTTGTTGTCACATAGTTCATCCATGTTGTTTTTGTTTCTTCAATATCAACTATTGGATTTCCTTGAGCGTCTGTTAAGTGTCCCGGCCTTTTTGATTTATAGATTTATATGAAGTATAAATATTAGGTTTAGAAGGGATTAAGCCACAGTTGATTGGAATGAAAATTACATTTTATAGATATATCCGTTATTTGACAGTAATTATTTGGCAGTTATTGTTTTCCAAATTGACGGTTGACTGACTTGACCTTGATCTTGTAGGCATATAGCCATGCTTTCAACTGATAATTCTGAAAGTGATGCCATCAAGATGATATCAAATTCTGATTATCTAACAATAAAACAATGAAAAAGTTTGTTTTCTATACTTTCACAAAATTTATTATAACTATGTGACTACAGCTGTTTCGGCAGAGTGCCTTTCTCAAGTGATTTAGTTTACTATGGGTTTGCTTTTTTAAATTCTTTTACTGAAGGGGTTGAGGAATTGTTTGTCTCGAGTTGGTCATTCAGAATTATATCTGTATTTTTAAATTTATTAATTTCCATAGATTCTAATAAAGATAGCTTAAGGCCTTTATTTTAAATATGCAGAATTTGAAACTCTTCATTAAAAGAATGATTATGATCTAGAAGGTGAAGTGCGTATGTAGAAGTGTCTGTTTTTCTATTGTCGAAAGCCCTTTTGTGTTCTGCTATCCGTTTGTCAAAGGTTCTGCCAGTTTGACCGATGTAAGTTTTCGGACAGTCACAAGTTAGTTTGAAAACATCACTCTGATGCTGATGAAGTTGCTTTCTCTTTCGGCTCTTATTGTTCTTAATATATTTGTTTAAGTTGTTGTTGGTTCTGAAAGCTGGTGTTATTCTTTTCTTTTCTATGTATCTGGCTATTTTTGTTGTTATCTTGCCAGTATATTATGTGATAGAGCAGAAGGTACTGAGTTTTTTCTGTGGTGGTGGATATACTAATTCCAGGGCTTTCTTATGGAGTTTTTAGTCACATACAGTCGGAAAAATGAAAGAATACCCATGAACGAACATATAATTATTTATATTAATATTTTCCTGTCACCGTGTCACACAAAAAATTGGCCAGCGCAAGTACATGTAATAATTATTGTTACATGTACTTGCACTGGACAATTTTCTTTGTGACACGGTGACAGGAAAATACAGCGTGTTTTATATGTTCGTTCATGGGTATTCTTTCATTTTTCCGACTGTAGTTATAATACATTTTGTGGAAATATAGAAAACAAACGTTTTCAGTGTTTTATTGTTAGATAAAATGAACTACCATCAAGTGACGACGGTCGAATCCATCAATAATTCTGATTATGTTGTTTGTTTATGTATTAAGCGTTTAAGTAATATGTGTTTATGTATTGTGTGTTAATGATGTGTGTGTTGTATCTTTGCTATTATTGCATATTTTGCGATTATTGAAAAGAAAAAAACTCTTAATCAAGACGTGCTTTTACTGAATGTAGCTTTACGAAAGGCTTATTTAAAGGCCACAATACATAATATAAAGTATGAGAAGCGTTAGGGAAAACAAATATAAGCATTTTAATAAGCATAGACGTAACCAGGGGGGTTTTGGGGTTATAACCCCCCCCATTGGGATGTACTTTGAGCTCTATACGCTTAACACCATACCCTTCAGAGACCTTCCAGTAGTTGTAACCCCCCCTTTCAGGTAGTTGTAACCCCCCTTAGGATCATCCTGGTTACGCCTATGTTAATAAGTATGAAGAAAGAACTGTACGCTAATGCTAGCGCAAAGGTAAAGGTTCGAAATAGTCTGTCAAATGGATTCCAAATGAGTAAAGGTCTTAAACAGGGCTGCTGTGTTCCCATTATTTAAAATTTATCTAAAGCAGGCTTTAACCCCTTCGTGCCGGACCGTCATTCGGCAAGTCGGGGCGTTTTCGCGCGGTCTGTTAAAATAAACTATCACACTGGAACTAATTACAGTTAATGTAATAATAACACTAATTTTAGAAATAAAACTATTTTTATTAAATTTATTATTCTACATAGTATGTGAGTTAAATTAAATTTTATCCATAAGATACCATTTTAAGCAAAAATTATTAAAAAAGATAAATAAGATAATTCGAATGGAATTTACCAGATTATTTTGTGCTTGATGTCGTCCCAGTCTCCTAATCTGGGAAATTCCATCCGAATTATCTTGCAAGGGATAATAAGGTAAGTTGTAAACAGCAGCACAGTAACTTCACCTCCCACACAATCCCATCAATCAAACATCCAAACAACCTTATCACCAATAAAATTAACTAAATATAATCTCCTTCTGGACATCACCCACTTTTAGGCGTGATTTCCCCACTTTTAGATTTAAATAAGGTAATTCGGGCGGAACAAAAATACCTGAAATGCAGATGGTGGCACCGCTGTATATGGTGAACGAAAACTCATGATGCACCCGTGTCCATCACCGTACTGAGCGGACAGTCGAGCATGATGCACACGGGTGCATCACCGTACCGAAGGGGTTAAAACTATGGAAACAGAAGTTCAAAAATATGGAACACCAATTAACAACAATAACATATAACTTTGTCATTTGCAGGTGATCAACTAGTGATACCGCAGTATGATGATATAGAGTATAGGTTTCTGACATTAATTGAAGAATATGCAAATGGTACTTGAAACCAATATCAGGAGATTTGAAACTGGAAAATCCCCACTGAAATGGAAAACTTCATTTTTTTGTTTTTAGGACCTAATCTTTACAACCCAATAGGTCCCCATGACGCTTTAGCAACTGCAAGTTTAGCATCCAATGCTCCCCTACTATTAAAATCAGTGTGGTCCAACATCAGGCACGCGGGCCGCATGCGGCCCGAGCCTCGTTAAACTGCGGCCTCCGCAAACACATTTCAAAAATATTGCCATTGATAACTTTTAACTGTTCCAACCCTGTCTAACTTTCCGTAATCTTAAGAAAGTAGTTAACCTTGAACACACACTCCCGATGAGCGGACAGTTAGCTTCAGTCAGCTGCAAGTGTCGTGTTAAATTAACAGTGGCGAATAAATTGAATGTTAAATTCAGAATGAATATAGTGCCAAAAAACGCAAAATTTTCGAAGAGCGTACGTTCCAAGGAAAATGGAAAAATCAATATTTCTTCATCGAATTAAAAGGCAAACCTCAGTGCATTATTTATTGTCAAGTACTCGCGGTATCAAAAGAATACAATATTAGTAGGCATTATGAAACCCATCACAAAACAAAATACGACAAATATCAAGGTGAAGCTCGCAATACTCTTGTAAAAGAACTTAAAGCTAAATTGAATAAACAAAAATCTCTATTTACAAAACCGACAGCTGTTCAATCATCAAGCTTAGCAGCATCATATGAAGTATATTTAGAGCTTGTCAAAAGTAAAAAAGCATTTAGAGATGGAGAAATGATCAAGCGGTGTGCCGTTAAAATGGCGCGATCCTTTGGAGATGAAAAGATGGCCAAAAATTTTGAATGTGTTTCAGTTTCCCATCAAACTGTATCTAGAAGAGTTGATGAACTGAATACTCATGTATTTAAAAAAAATGGTCGACACAGTTCGTGATTGTTTGTACTACTCCTTAGCCCTGGACGAATCTGTTGATATTACTGACAAAAATCAGCTATTAATTTTTGTTAGATGCATCAGTGAAGATTTTTGTGTAACTGAGGAACTTCTAAAACTGCACCACATGGAAGACGGAACCAAAGGTATAAATATATTTGAAGCAGTTAGTGACGCTGTGAAAAATATAGGCGGTTTTCAAAAGTGCTCTTGCGTTTGCACCGACGCGCGACGGAGCAAAAGCAATGACGGGACGCATAACGGGATTGGCTGGACTTTTACGGAAAAATGGTGTTAACTGTGTTATGTTTCATTGCAATATCCATCAAATCCATCAAGAGGCTCTCTGCGGAGAGATAACTAAAATCAGCGATACTATGAAAACTGTAGTGCAGATAGTAAACAGCTTAAGAGGAGGAAACAGAGCTCAGCGACACCAAAAATTCATCTCTTTTTTGGAGGAATTAAATACTGAATATAAGGACGTCCCCCTACATTCAGAGATACGCTGATTGAGTGCAGGTAAATGCCTTAAAAAAAATTTTTCTTTAAGAAAAGAGATCTTACTGTTTTTTGAAACGGAAATTGTTATTAACACGGACATATTTATAACAAAACTTAAGAACAAAACATTTCTTCATGAACTGGCATTTCTAACAGACACCTCTCACTTGAACACATTAAACCTACAACTCCAGGGGAAAAATAAGACCCCTGAAAAATAATGCATGAAAATAAACGACCTCACACATTTTCCTGCGTGTTTCGAAATAAATCAAGAAGAAACCGTGGTCGATTTCTCGAGGTTTCCAAAAGTTCTTACAGCAATAAAAAGAGAATTCGATGAAAGGTTTTCGGAATTTGATGCCCTAAAACCCGATCTTGAGCTTTTTAACAATCCAATAGGAGTCAACATCCAGAACCAATCAGCAGAATACCAATTAGAGCTGTGCGAACTACAGTCCGATTCGTTTTTATCAAGCAAAGTAAAATGAAGACATTAGTACCTTTTGGAAGTTACTCTCCAAGGATCGTTTTCCTAAACTTCGTAACTTTGCGTTGAAACTATATTCAATGTTTCGTAGTACGTATATATGTGGTGAAAGTACATTTTTGAAGCATATTAAATTTAAAACACGTAATCGCATGGAAAACGATTCTCTGAAAGCGTTTATTAGACTCACTACGACTAGTATAGATATAGATGTGCAAAAGTTAGTAGAGGATAAACCCTTGCCTCAAATATACCATTGATTTTTTATTTTATGTTAAATTTTAAACATAACATGTAAATTGTAAACCATAATAAAATACTTGTAAATAATATTTCGTTTGTATATTATTTTTTAAAATAAACTTTTTTTGAACGAGTCGAGTTCTCTGGCCCTTCATAATAATTTCAAATTTAATACGGCCCGCAATGTCTAAAAGGTTGGACCACACTGATTAAAATAATAGGGAACTTGCATAAAATTTTAAATTCGAAAAAAATGTTATAAATCACAACAGAACATAATTTAAAACATGTATCAAAGATAAAAAAAAAAGTTGTTTTTGTGTTCCCTTCGGCCCCTAAAGACTATTTTAAGTTCAAATTAGTGCAGCTAGCCCAAAACGCGTCGTGACGTCATATGATTATATGTTTACATGCTGCACGAACAAAGTAAACAAAATTGTATATAATTTTAAATTAGACATTATAAACGTCAGTAGAAAATACTATTGATCGTTGGAACTATTTTAGAAACATAGAAAACTTGTACTTTTACAAAATGGCACTCAACAACACTTATAGTGTTTGTATATTATTTACGCCCGGTTCCACCAACGTGATCTAAGTAAAATCTTAGGTAAATTTTGCTTAGTCAAAAAAATTTCTTAGTTGAAATTTGCGTTCCACCATACAAGTAAAAACTTAAATCATCAGAGATACAAACTTTGCAAAATTGTAAAAAATTCTTAACCTTTTGACTCGTTTTTAATGAAAAAACACCAAAAAAGAAGAATATTTGTGCCATTTTTGACATTAATGTCATTAGATATTAGAAAATGTCATTTCAATATTTATTGTAAATTGTTATTATATGATTCTTGTCATGTTCTTGTGTATTTTGCGAAATTATTTGCTTATTTAAAATTAACCTAGTTGAGAATTATTAATTAGTTTAGCATTAATTTAGTTGCTAGTATTAAAATATAACGGTTTAAAAATTTCGAGAGAGTTTTAAAAATTAAGGTATGTAATAGTTTTGGTTTGTCAGAGTATGAAAATAGTTTATAAGAATATGGAAAAATTAAAAAATGAGTAAACTTTTCTGATCAAAATACGAGGAATTGGTTTCCTTGGTGTCCAAATACAAGGACATCATTGAAAATAAAAAAACCAATGGTGTGTATACCAAAGATAAAGAGACTACACTACACTATATTATATACTATAAACTATTATATACTACTTTATACTATATACAGGGTGTTTCAATAATAATTGTCCATATAGTAACTGGAGAAACCTTAGCACAAAATACGAAGATTTAACCGAAAACGCTTAAATAAAATGTGGTTCCTTACTGAGTTACAGGGTGTTTTATCTAAAAATTTAAAAATTATTTTTGCTCAGCATTTTAAAACTTTCGGCGTATCCTTTTCATACTTAGCAGAAAGTGCGACTACTAGACACCCTAATAAATTATGATAAACAAACGTTTCTAGCTACTACCAGAGGCGTACGACAGGGGTTGGTGAATGGTTGACCCTTCTCAAATTCTACGCCACTGGAAGAATTACTATTTTAGTGCTATTTTTAGATTCTCCAATACTTTCTACGTAAATAATATGCTCTTCATTGGTAACGATAAAGTCATTCGTTTCCGAGATATTTGAAGTTAAATATGAAACAGCACAGTTATTTTGATTAATTTATATGATTCATATCACGATAAAAATTTAAAAATTATTTGTACCCAGTACTTTAAAACTTTTTGGCGTATCCTTATCATACTTGGCAAAAAGTGTAGATACTGTGCACCCTACTAAATTAAGATAAATAAACGTTTGTAGCTACTACCAGAGGCGTACAACAGGGGATAGTGGCTGGTTGACAATACTTTTTAAGTAAATAATATACTCTTTATTCGTAACGATAAAATGATTACTTTTCGAAATATTTGAAATTAAAAATGAAGCGACACAATACATTAATCAAAAAAACCGTGCCGTTCCATTTTAACCTTCAAAGATCTCGAAAACTAATGCCTTTGTCGTTACGAATGAAGAGTATATTATTTTCATAGAAAGTAATGAAGAATCCAAAAATTGAACTAAAATAGCAATTTCGCCAGTGGCGTAGAATTTGGAAAGGGTTAACCATTCACTTTCCCCCGTCGTACGCCTCTGGTAATAGCCAGAAACGTTTGTTTAACATAATTTAGTAGTTTGTACAGTACCTATACTACCTGCCAAGTATGAAAAGGATACGTTGAATAGTTTGAAAATGCTGAGCAAAAATAGTTTTTAAATTTTTAGATAAAACACCCTGTAACTCAATAAGAAACCACATTTTATTTAAGTGTTTTAGGTTAAATCTTCGTATTTTGTGCTAAGGTTTCTCTAGTTACTATATGGACAATTATTAATGAAACACCCTGTATTACGGTAGAATTTACAAAAAATAGGAATATATAAATCAAAATAGATCGCAAAAATGCAAGTTATCCTAACGTAATATCAACAGAAGAAATTTAACCTCACTTATTTGTTTATATAAATGACAGAAGATGAATTTCAATGCATGCGTCAAGTTAAAATTTTTACTTAAGTCGTCATAATAGGTGACTTAAGCTTAAGCAAAAATATTTGTTCTTAAGTAAATATTTTTCGTTGGTGGAACGAAACTCAACGGGACTTAAGTAAAAATTGTTTCCTAAGATCAAATTTTCACTTTAGTCACGTTGGTGGAACTGGGCGTTAATGACTTTAAATTTTTGTACTTCTAAGTTATTATGAGTTTTTGAAGTGTGAAATTTTGGAAATCTCATTTTTAAACAAAACTTAACATAATTAGGTAATAAAAAAGTGCAAGTTCCCTATTGTCTATATTAGGTATTGCTTCTATCTTTTCTACGTTTTGACTACGTCATAGGCGATAAAATACTTAAAAATATTTCTGCACCTGAGCATTTATCCAACAAAGAAACAATGAGTTTAAAATGCGAATTTTTACTACAATTTCTTGAATTCTGACTCAATCCAGATACAATTTTAAAATAACTGCTACACCTACAATTAAGGTCAATAGAAGGTTAGGAAAAGTGCGTGGTCATATGCACAGTCAAATGAAATTCTCAAGAATAAGTTACTTAACTATATTACTGGTTTGTTAAAATCACTACACGTAGTCTAAAATCGTGTAACCGTTGAATAACGGATATGAAGCAATGTAGCTTAAAATAAAAGAAATAAATACAATAAATTACAGATTAAACTTATTTTATTGTTTACAAGAGTAGACTTCTAATTCTTCTTTTATTTA
Organism: Diabrotica virgifera virgifera; assembly: GCF_917563875.1. NCBI lineage: Eukaryota > Metazoa > Arthropoda > Insecta > Coleoptera > Chrysomelidae > Diabrotica > Diabrotica virgifera. The sequence continues at coordinate 64,032,341 of NC_065446.1, read as the reverse complement.
CTGTATTCTCAGAATATCTATATTAACAATAATTATTGTTTCAAGTTGAATTATTTTACTTTCTGCAACATTACAAAGAAGGTTCCATTTACATATTTCAATTTTAATTATACGATTGGGTGGGGAAATAAAGCACTAAACCTACCAAATTTTTGCAGTTGGATTAATCTCGATGAAACTTTTGCATTCGATTCGTAAGAGTCTTAGGAAGCTTTACGAATAAAAATGATGATGACGAAATGAAAATTGCATTAATGAACAAGGAGAATGCATTTTCCAAAGTTCATTTGGAAGTGATGAAGAATGACTTTGTTATTAGGAAATAATTGACGGAAATGAGTTAAATTTTGGAATTCGGGGGTGCTTGGGCTTCCTGAATACGAATATCTTGACGGCGATGGTCTCCGAGGTACCTGTTGTACAGGATGGACCTGGTCTCTTGGAGTTTTATGGAAATTGAATACAAAATCAAGTCAAACTGATTACTCGGGGTTTTTTGGGGTCGCTGAACATTAATATCACGCCGACAATGGTTTCCGAGGTACCTGGTGCCCAGGATGGGCCCTGTCTTGAGTTCTATGGAAATTTGAGTCTCTCACTGTTTTTGGACTTTTTACTGGTTCGTTGACTCGTCTAGATCTTAGTTGATTTAATTTATAACCTCAAAACTTAATAATGCATTAATTAAAGACAATCTGGACACTCTGGTTGACTGTGACAGCTGCGACCATAGACATGTAATACCTATTATACTGCGCTTCTTCTTTTTCAAGTGCCGTCTCCTAATGGGAGGTTGGATATCATCATCACTATCTTTACTCTATCCACCGCTGCTCTAAAGAGTTCTATAGAACTGCATCTAAACCAGTCCCTTAAATTCTTTAACCATGACACTCTCCTCATTACGTGTCCCAGATATTGTAACTTTCTTATTTTTATTGTGTTTATTATTTCGCATTCTTTCATCTCTCGCAGTACTTCCGTGTTCGTTTTCCTCCGTGTCCATCATGCTATTCTAAGCATCCTTAGCGATCTTAGCATCCTTAGTGACCATAGACATGTAATACCTATTATACTGCGCGTTGCAATCTAAAACTGTTCCCTAAGTGCGATACAGAAAAGTGTTTGTAATTAGGGTAGGTATCTCTTTCTAATCGACGCAATTTATCCAATGACGTTGGGTTTATCGACCATTTGACTTTCCCACCGACGTTATCAAAATGCCTCCCACTTTTTAGGTAAATATTTTCATGCATGAAATGCCTTCCAGGTACAATCGAAATGCCTCCGTTTCGTTAATCATTTAGGCTGATATTTTGTCTATTTAATCTCTGTATAATGACACAATTTTGCCAAATGGTAATTTAAATGGGTACTAAATAGGTAAACTAAATAGTTATATTTTGTTTGTTCATATTCTCTTTTGTATATTGTATTAGTTGGCTAAATGCTGTATAAATACTTGAAAGTTTATTAGCTCTTGCATCAGTTAGTTTGTCTATTTCAAGCTTGTCAGTTCGTCAATTTCAAGATCAAATTGTGTTTAAGTCATAACATCCAAAGTAATGCAATCAACGATAAGTGTCAGTCAAAAGGGCAAACCTTCACTATCAATAATTGATGGTTATACATTCGGTTTTCAAAAAATGTTGGCCAAAGATACAGTAAAACGGTAGACATGTACTAAAAAAACCTGCAAAGCATTTGTGAAAACACAGGGATGTGAAAATATGATAATTGAATCAATATTAGATCATAACCACGAGAAGTTGTCTGCCGAAGTTTATAATAGAAAATCCGTAAGCAACTCAACAAAAAGAGCAGCCGTGGAAGATCTCAGTGAAAAACCAATGAAACTCATCTGTAAAGAACTTAAGAAGACAAATATAGAGACATTTACTATCAATGATATTATTAGGGTTAGACAAAATGTATATAATGCTAGAACCACTAATTCCCAAATAACTTCCAAAAAATATATCTGAATTTCATAAACATCTTGATTCATCTTCTATTATTACAAATAGAAACGAAAATTTTATAATTGTAAATGACAAAGATAATCATATTGTGATATAATATGTTTTTCAAAATTTCGTTTTTTTTTCGACTGTTTCCAATTGGAATGTTGCCGGAACTTTTGAATACTGTCCTCGTTTTTTCACTCAATTATTTAGTATACATGGCTTGTCTTTTGTTTACTTCAAGATAAAAAGTCATCTTCATATTATCTCGCTTTTAAATATATCATAGAAGAATGTTCTGAAATGAATTGTCCTGTATCCAAATGTATTTTCTAAAATAATAACTTCAAACTTTGAAATTTTCATTCATAACAGTAACTGTATGGCATTCCCTGAAGCAGATCTTCATGAATGTCGTTTTCATTTGGGTCAGGCATGGTATAGGAAGGTTCAAGCACTGGGCTTAGCTCCAGAATACCAGAAAAAAGGTGTTGACTCAACTGAAATTACGCATTTTCTTATTTATATTTTTGGTATTCCATTCTTACATTCTAAAGATGTTAGCGATTTTTGTGCTATAGATTTGGCAGAAATTAAACCAGTCGATGAAAGAGTCACCCAGTTTTGTGATTATCTTGTTGATAATTACATACAGTATAAATTAAAGAAATATGGAACATAGCTTTTTAAGACACAGTGTTTGAACTGCATTTGAGATAGTGGACCAATATAAAAGTTCCAGACATTAAAACCAGAAATCATAGCAACATTAACATTGGCATGTAAAAAATATCTTTGAACTAGAACCTCCTACTTCTATCTCTCTTTTTGGGAGTTTACTAAAATAGCGAGCCCAGCCGAATGAGCCGAAAGTACATAATCGGACTTAAGGGGCCGCACCGCGCCAAGGAATAGAACCGAACCGAACCCACTACCTACATGCACAGACAAGGCGATTGCAGATACGCGGTACGAATGGGTTATTATTTTTATAAGTTTTTGGATATGTATTTAATACATATAATTTAACCTAAAATATTTATTTTAATATTTATAGTGCTAAATATTTCATGTGTATCTATTTATGGATAATGATGATTGGCATTATACATAATATTATGTATATTGTTCTAAAGCTATTTTTTTGTGGCGTTTGTGTAATTTATTTTTCTAAATGGGAAATAAGCCACAATTTAACTTAAAAAATGATTTTGTTAACGTTTCCACCTCCACTTCGGACGTCGTTGTCAAAATACACAGTATTAATAAATTAAACAAAAATGTTGTTGCTTAGTAAAAAAAATTTCTTCTAATAATATAATTTATTCTAACTCATTCATATCGGCAATTATTAGAAGATTTTTTTTACTAAGCAACAACATTTTTGTTTAAATTATTAATATTTTGTATTTTGACAATGACGTTCGAAATAAAAGTTAACAAAATAATTTTTTAAGTTAAATTGTGGCTTATTTCGTATTTAGAATAATAAATTACATAAACGCCACAAAGAAATAGCTTCAGACAATATTTTAGGTGAAAAAATATGTTTTAAATAGGTACGTATCCATAAACTTAAACTTATAAAAATAAAATAATCTATTCGTACCGCGTATGCACAAAAAGGTAGAAGGATCTGCAAATTCTGCAATCGCCTTCTGCATGTAGTCAGGTCGCCGGTCGGTTCGGTTCTATTCCTTGGCGCGATCGCGAGGCGGACCCTTAAATAGGAACCGGTCGTATAATAATTCTTATACCTGATTCTGACCTAGAGGTGGGCTAGAAGTATTTGCAGTCATGTAACGGTAACCCATCGTAATTTTTACCTGTGATTGTGATTTAAAGGCAAGCGTCCACAGACCCGCATCGTACGCATCGGACGCATCGTACGCAACGGATTTTAGTTTGCCTTGTACAGAAACTTATGTAACCTCGTCCACTGACCCGCATCATACGGATCGCATTATCGATTGTCAAACTAAAATCCGTTGCGTACGATGCGTACGATGCGGGTCTGTGGACGCTTGACTTAACAGAGCAACAAAATAGTCGTATTTTAAACTCCTAATTAAAAATGTTCAAAAAAATTCAACAGGTGTTATTATTTTGTCTAGGTAGGAAACAATTTTATTCAAAAAGTAGTTTTTGTAATGAAAATAATATTGCATTAATAAATAATTTCATGTTTTTTTCGTTGTCTTAATTGTTATTAGAAAATCTAACAAGAGCATAGGCGCCAAATTTCGGGCCAATGCTTTCTCAATGCATTCATTTTTTTCGAATTTTAAGAAAATAATAAGTTTTTTTGAAAAATATAAACGCGGAATGAAAGATTACATTATTATCGAGGGCCGAAAGTCCATTAGAACAAAAAAGTGTCATTTAAATGAGATATTTGAAATTAAAAATCACACTCAATTTTCTCTTCTTTTTACCGCTGTAACTTATTAAAATACACATTATAGAAGTTTTCAGGGACTTTTAGCACTCGGTACTTATGTAATTTTTTATTCTGCATTTAAATTTTTCAAAAATACTTACTAGTTTTCTTAGGATTCGAAAGAAATAAATGCATTTAAATAGCATTGTCCCGAAATTTTGCGCCTACCCTCTTAAAAACGAAATACAAAGTAAACTTTAAATACCAGTATTTTCTACAAATACTTATTAGTTACTATTTGGTACTTTTAAATTAAAATTTCAGAATAGCAGCCTTTTAGCCTTTTTATAATTAACTCGAGTTCTTCAATCAGAAATAATTAGACCAGCTTTGGAAATAACCGTTCGCAAGGCACTGATGTTCCAATGACACTAATTCGTTCTTGAGCTACTTGTGCATGATAAGGAAAAATATATTTATTTTCTCTCCGCCATTTTAACGAATCTTCATTTCGCGGCAACCGATCGCATTCCCTAAATCTTTGCATTTCTATTATTGCCCTGCTTGTCGTAGTGCCTCGTGGCTGATCCTGCGATCCCATAATATCATCCGGATCTGCAGATGTTTTCTCATGTTCTAATAAAATTTGAGTCGTAAATCCTTTATCTTTTTGTTCCATTCCAAGTTTTTCTGCAATAAGAGCGATTCTATTTTCTGTGCTATTTCCGCATTTGTTGGATCCTTAAAAGGAATTAGTCGAAACCTTATTCTGCCAAGAAAAGTTGAAATCGACAGTTATCGACAGTTTAATAAAATACTCATACATTGTTGAACTAGTGTTTACGTACATATTTGTTATGCTTATAATAGCCTTAACAATTTCTTCTAGCTGAATAAATCTTTCCAACATATAAAATGTCGAATTACAACATGTGGAAACATCTTGCAGTAATTTGAGAGGATTCCCGTTTCCTGGATTTTTTCAAAATCTAAAAGTTTAGCAGTTGCTTGTAGAACTCTTTTTAAAGTGGCTAATGGTATTTTTTATTTTGGTTAAATTTTTAATGATTTTCTTATATCACTTTTGATAACATCTGAGGTAGAAGTTGAAACGTCAATAAAATCATTTTTTTAAGTTAAATTGTGGCTGATTTCCTCATCCTTTAAGCCATCGTTCACAATAAAGTTTATTTATTGTGTGTGCACAGCATCCAAAATGTTTCATTTTCACATCATTTTGTACCACCTTTAACATTTTGTGCATTATAGGAAACAATAATGTATTAAAATTTTGTTTTCTACGTTCTCTAAGTTTGATAAGACAGCTTTATCTTACAAATATTGCATGATGCATAATTATCATCCACTTATATAAAAACGTTCCATAAACTACTAAATTTTTCTATTTTTGTTTGGCACTAATGGCATGGTATGCGTTCTAATAGCAAACCCAATTTTGTAATAGTGACCTAAACAAAATAATAATACGTGTAGAATTTTACGATGGTCCACAGTGGTAACACTTTTTATTAGGAGTTTAATATACGAATATTTCGTTGCTCTGTTAAATCACAATTGAATCGGTCATTGCGAAAACAATCTAAGACCATATTTTGGGTAAAATGACGACGCTTTTCAACGCCATTAAATTTACATATAAATATATACATAAACATTTAAACTTGTTTTGCCTTTCAGAAAGATTCATTTATAACCCATAATACTTATACAGAGAGCACGTAAAGGTTGGAATAAATTAATTTTCTCGAGAATGGACCATTTTGGAAAAAAATCCCGAAAGAGGTCAATTTTTATTTTTAAATTACGCTTTTTGTCATATATATCATACTAGTGACGTCACCCATCTGGGCGTGATGACGTCATCGATTATTTTTTTAAATGGGAATAGGGGTCGTGTGATAGCTCATTTGAAAGGTAATTTAATTCTCTATGCAGTAATATAAACATTTACATAATTATTTATATAGGGTGTCCAAAAGAAATTGTTTTGAATTAAATTTATTGACATAAAAAGAAGGATGAATGTAATTTATTTAGTTCAAAATACATTTTACTGTTCTCAGAAAACAGAAAAAAATGTTTATTTGGAAAATAATCATTCCTTTTCGCTTAAATCAAATGTTCAAACTGTTAAGAGGAAGGTGGGTGGCGGCTTTAATATTGAGTTTATTCAAAAAACAATATTTATTTGTCAAATAAACATTATTTCCTGTTTTTCTGACAGCAGTAAAATGTATTTTAAGTTAAATATATTATACAAATTCTTCTTTTTGTCAATAAATTTACATAATTCAAAAAAAAAATTTTTTTGGACACCCTGTATAAATAATTAGTTAATGTTTATATTACTGAATAGAGAATTGAATTACCTTGCAAATAGGCTATCACACGACCCCTATTCTCATTTAAAAAAATTATAGATGACCTCATCACGTACAGATGGGTGACGTCACCAGTATGATACATATGTCAAAAAGTCGCAATTTGAAAATAAAAATTGAACTGTTTTGGGATTTTTTACCAAAATCGTCCATTCTCGAGAAAATGAATTTATTCCAACCTTTACGTGCTCACTTTTAAAATATTGTATTATCTCGGAATATCCAACTATTAATGAAAATATTTTTACGTTTCCTTAAAAGTTTACACATTGTAACATGTATTGTTTTCACAATGACTGATTCAGTTACAGACAAAAATCACAATGAATAAAATATCACTATCGTAAATTAGCCCACCTCTAGTCTCGTTCGGTTGATTTAAACAGAATGAAATGGTAAATGTAGGCGGGCTTTTGCATTTACGTAGCTTAGTTCAGAATCCAGTAGTCGACTGAGGTATTGTACTTGTATAATATAATAATTATTTGAAAATATTTTGTTGGCCAACCGCCTAGAGCCGAAATACATGTATTGGCTATGATCCGTTTAAATATCGCTGGACCTGTATCTGAAAATTCGACATTTCCTCCACATCTTTGGGCTGAGCACTTTTTATTCTTACAAAGAACCACAAACTCATGCGAAAGTTTTCACTCCAAGTATAATTCTTCTTTATACTGCCCTCATCCTAACATTAATAATTTTATTGATATAATTTTACAATTTCAAATAATTACCTACATTAAAATGAATTCTGTTTCGACACCAAAAAAAATTGTTGCGGAAAGTACCTACAGCAAAAATAAATTTTCTGACTGAAAAAATTTTAGAATTAAGAGAATATAAAATAAATAGAATAGAATTTGTCAAAGTAGTATCATATAAATTTAGGAAAAATATTTTTTCTACGAGCGTGCAAAATGTCTACTTTCGCGCACGCATTTTAGTTTAGAAAGTTTCACTTTTCCGCACGCGTGTTACTTTTACGCACACGTGTTACTTTTCCGCACGCGGTTTTTACTTTTCCGCACGCGTGTTAATTTAGATATGTTAATATGGCCTTAAAGCAATTATAATACATGCAATAAACTAATATTTAGATATTTTTTACTAATTTATTTCAAATATATCTTATTGTGTCCCTGTTTTAATGAAATTCGATGAAATAAAATTATTTTGACATAATATTCGAAAGTCATATCGGTAGACAATAACAGTAGTTTTGAATCATCGTCATGGAAACCAAGATCGACGTCGTGCTAATCCATTATATTAAAAGTTTAGTTTTGACAACCTTGTCAAAGAATTAATTTGTGTATGTATTTTCATATTAATTAAATTAATTGATTAAGATTTGGTAATTTTTTAAAGACTCTTAGAAAAAATATTTTTTCTAACTCTTGCAGAAAGTCTCTTTTCCGCACTCGACTGCTTGCCGAACTCCCGCTTCGCGTCGTTCGGCAAACTGCTGCAGTCGCGTGCGGAAAAGAATGACTTTCTGCACTTGTTAGGAAAATAACTATTTTCTACGAGCGTGCAAAAATTTCTACTTTCGCGCAAGCGTTATAGTTCAGAAAGTTTTACTTTTCCACACGCGTTTTACTTTTCCGCGCGCGTTTTACTTTTCCGCACGCGTTTAGAGATTTTAATATGGCTTAAAATAATTATAATACATGCAATAAACTAATATTTAGATAATATTTATTATTTTATTTTAAATGTATCTTATTGTGTTCCTGTTTTAATAAAATTAACGCGACAATTCGATGAAATAAAATTATTTCGACATAATATTCGAAAGTCAAATCGGTAGACAATAACAGTCAATTTGAATCATCGTCATGGAAACCAAGATCGTCGTCATGCTAACTAATTATATTAAAAGTTTGGTTTTGACAACCTTGTCAAAGAATTAATTTGTGTATGTATTTTCATATTAATTAAATTAATTGATTAAGATTTGGTCATTTTTTAAAGACTCGTAGAAAAAATATTGTTCCTAACTCTTGCAGAAAGTCTCTTTTCCGCACTCGACTGCTTGCCGAACTCCCGCTTCGCGTCGTTCGGCAAACTGCAGTCGCGTTCGGAAAAGTATGACTTTCTGCAATTGTTAGGAAAATAACTATTGTAATTTTATATTTCCATACGGTATATTCCATGTCAAATCACTCAGGCAAAAACTTTTGGATCTCCGATTTGTCTGAAAATTGGTATATAGCTTCTGCGGGACGTAAAAATAAGATATGTCAAAAAATCTTCTTCTTTTTTTCTCAAAATATTATTTTATGCGATTTTACAGTGATTTGGTGTTTATTTAAACAAATTTGCATTTTCTGTCGTAAAGTATCAATGAAAAACATAATATTTTAATAGAAAGGACTCAAAAATGTCATTATATGGCATTATAACAAGTTATTTTGAATCAAAACAAGTTTTTGATCAAATTTTATAGTGTTAAAATCATTAAAATACCGTTTTTTACATTTTCCTCCATTCCCAAAATACATCATCATCGATTTGGCTGAAATTTGCCCACAGATAGCCAAAAGATAGGACTTTAAATGGTTAGAAGGATTTGAATTATATTACAATACCAAAAAAGTTACATGCAGTAATATCAGACTCAAAAGTATATATTAGCCCAGTCGGGATAGCATTTGACCTTGAATGCCGAGCTGCCCAAAATTTTATTTTTCTGATCTTTAGGTGAGTCAATAGTAGCCTAAATTTAAACTCACGAATGAATTCCTTCGTTACGTTAGCCTCCATCTTGATTTTAAAGGAGAACCTGTTTTGCTCAATATCTACGCCATTTTTAACTTTTCGACAAAAATGGTAGGAACTTAAATTGTTCCAAATAAATCGTATTTACAGTTATTACACTTTCTTTTTAACAATTTTTGTCGTGAGGTCGATATTTTCGAGTTAATTGTACTTACAGTAGACGCCTATATTTTTGACTATAATATTGCTTGTAACTTTTTGATATTGTAATATAATTCAAATACTTCTCACCACTTAAAGTCCTATGTTTTGTCTATCTGTGGGCAAATTTTCAGGCAAATTGATTATGATGTATTTTGGGAATGGAGAAAAATGTAAAAAAAAACGGTATTTTAACGTTTTCTACACTATAAAATTTGATCAAAAGCTTATTTTGAATCAAAGGAACTTGTTATAATGCCATATAATGACATTTTTGAGTCCCTTCTATTAAAATATTGTCTTCCATTGATACTTTACGATAGAAAATGCAAATTTGTATAAATAAACACCAAATCACTGTAAAAACGCATAAAATAACATTTTGAGAAAAAAAGAAGAAGATTTTTTGACCTTAAATATCTTATTTTTACGTCCCGCAGAAGCTATATACCAATTTTCAGACAAATCAGAGGTCCAAATTTTTTTTTTCTCCAAAATTGAGTGATTTGAAATGGAATGACCCATCCACATTTTGTAATATTTTCCAAATAATTGTTTTGTGACGTTATTTTAATTAAATCTATAAAATACTTATTATATGTTTGTATTTTTTGTCAAATTATTAATAACAAAAAATAATGGTTATTATAAGGGTTATAAAACTAATTTAATTACATATGTATAATTTAGTTGAAATTTATAAATACTGCCTAGTGTCAATAATGTTTAATACATAAAGGTTGAAAATAATAGTTATTTATGATATAAGTGTTAATACTACACGTTTAAGGCACGCATGTGAAAGTTTGCAGAATGAGCGAAAGCGAGTTCTGCAATTCACATGAGTGCCTTAAAAATGTACTTTTTAACACACATATAATACAATATTTTTTCTACAAACGTAATTACAGGGCAATATCTACAAAAACTTTTACTTCCATTCCAATTTTATATTTTTTTTGAATTACATCAAAATTGCATATACGGTCAATACGAACTGCAGTGCCTTAAAAATTTTTTAAAGCAGTAGTGCCTTAAAGTAGCATTTTTAACGCTCGTATGGAGTGCTAAAAATTGCATTTTTAACACGGTTGTAGAAAAAATAAATTAAATAACAAATTACCAATTTTGCCAAAAATTTAAAAAGAGACGAAGATGTGGCAACGTCTCACCTTCACATAAAGATTAGAAGCATGTAATATATTAGGGCTTGGGAGACAATTCGTATGTGACCATTTTAGCGACAGGTAAGAAACCCTTCTTCGGAAGGCATTTCATATGCGCCCTTCCCACTGCTGCAGATTTTATAAACCCCGCGGATTAGAAAGAGATGCCTAATCTAATTACAAACACTTTTCTTTGTCGCACTAAGAAAAAAAATTAGATTGCAGAGCGTAATCTAGATATTATATGTCTATGTTTGCGACATAGACACAGAACACGGACACAGTTTCACAGAAAATAATATGCTTGCACAAAGTTGACTACTTCAGTTATTAATGTTATCCACCTTGCATCTCCGTCGTATATCTGTACTTCTAACTCTGTCCCATACAGTCTTACCATCGATTTTTCGAAGGGTCTTCAACTCCGCTGTTTCGAGCAGTCTTTTTGTCCTCTCTGTGTCGGGTCGTGTTTCTGCCGCGTATGTCATTATTGGTCTGATGACTGTTTTGTAAATTCTGCCTTTCATTTCTTTTCCGATATTTTTATTTCTCCATATTGTGTCATTCAGGCAACCTGCGGCTCTGTTTGCTCTATTCACTTGATCTTCCACTTCTGTTTCGAGCCTTCCGTAGCTAGATAGTGTGATGCCTAGGTAGTTAAACTCCATCTCTTGTATAACCAATCGTATCAACTCTGATGAATTTTTTAATACACTTAAACAACAGCCAACATAATCAATCTTTAAATTCGTTCTCCAAATCTGACGCTTTCATGTTTGTTGAGTGAAGTCTCTGAAGTCTACAAACAGATCAATAATGAAGTGTCATCCAATTTTATTGAATTTGATTCTGGCCAAGCTTCCGTGGAATGCTAGGTTCATCTTCTTTAAATGCCATCTCCGCGACGAAGGTTGCAATCATCATGGCTATTTTGAGCTTCGAGTACCTTGAGCTGCAGCCAAACCGTAGTATTTACTTACAAAATAACCTTACATTACTTACTTCGGACTCATTTGGACAATTTTACTAATACGGAAAAATTTCCCGGGGGAAGGCGTTTCGTTAATATATAGGGGAGTGCATATAGATTTTCACTTCGGAAAATATCAAACAAGATAGAACTTTTTGTAATTTCATTAACAAATGTTTAGTAAACAACATATCAAAAAGTTCTACCCGAGAAGTGGGTGCTTCATTTTTTATTAAACAAATAACTACGAAATAAGATGTTTTTTTTTAAATAACTCCGAAAATATAAATTTTAGAAAAGAAACTGACTTGACCATTGAAAAATTCAGAAAATTTTACAAAAAAAATCTTATATAAAGAATTTTTTAAAATTAAATCTGTATCTTCTATAATTTTTTATTTATAACGCTAAAGTCGCCCTACTCGCAAACATTGGCGCACTGTAAACTAACGTACGGCGAAGTGCACGGTTTAGTTATTTTAATGTAATTCTTTAACTGATTGATCGAATAAAATTTTACAAATTGAACATGAAAGAAGAATAATTAAGCTATCTTATGGTTATAATAGAAATAAATAAAATGTATGGGCATAAGTACGGTGTGGGCGGAAAGTGAGCCTTACATGAATTTTGTTTAAATATATTTAAAAATGTGTAACTAATACAATTTTTCTTATAAAACTCTCAATTTTGCACAATTTACCTTTCAATCATCTTACTAAATGACGTTTCATTCAAAAAAAATCTCAAAAATTTAATTTAAATGATATGACGTCTCAAAAATTGTAACTTTTAAAATCTTCGTAGTTTTATAGAATTACCACCATTTTAAGACGGTATAACTCAAGTTTGAACAGATCTATCACAGTTTTATAAGTGCTTTTTTAAAGCTTAGGATGTAATATTTAAAATTCACTAAATTATTTTACTTTAGAAATGTAATAAACTATTTCTTTTTAAGAAAGTTAAGAAAGATAACAAAAATGTACAGAAACCGAAAATTACCAGCTAAAAAAATGTTTATACAAAGTCAAAACTTTTTTCTGTAAAACTTACCTAAAATACATTTAATAATAAGCTTCAACAATAATAAATTTTCAACAAAAAAATTTTTTTTAGCTCTTATACAGTATGTCTGCATAATTTGGAACGTATTGATAACTTTTTTATTATCAGTTTTACGAAAAAAAAGTTATTCTTTATAAAATACTCTACATCGTATATAATCTAAGATGCAATCATCAAATATCAAATTTAATTAATATTATACGAGGTATGTCAAAAAATATGAATTTCACTCAAGAGTAAAGTATCTTTACATTTCACAATATCGAAAATTGTTATTAAAAAAAGTTGTTTGGAATTAAAAAATTTGTTTTAGTGTTCAATTACATCCTTCTAATTAAAATATTGTGAATAATAAAGGCACTTAACTCTCTAAAATTAAAAAAGTTTGATATCTGATGATTGTATCTTAGATTTTAGACCAGGCATTTTATGAAGAATGACTTTTTTTCGTAAAAGTGATAATAAAATAGTTATTATAATTGTAATAAAATGATGATGAGTATCCGTAATTTGAGAAAAAATTTAATTTTTTTTTTGATTAGAATGATGTAATTGCATATTTAGACGTTTCTAATTTCAAACATTTTTTCATAATAGCATTTTTTGATATTCTGGTATATAAAGGTACTTTACTCTTTAACGAAATTCATATTTTTGACATAACTGGTATAAAATTGATAAAATTTGATATCTGATGGTTGAGTTTTAGATTTTTGACTATCCAGAGCATTTTATTAAGAATAACTTTTTCGTAAAATTGATAATAAAAAAGTTTTCCATGTGGTTCCTAGCTACGCAGACACACTCTATAAGAGCTTCTGTATAAGAATTTTCAAATTGCAATGCCATATTCGGATTCAGCACAATCAAAAACAAAATAGAAACATATTTGATTAAAGTAAAATACTGAATTTAACTTTATTTTCAAAATCATTTACACAAAAAAATTATTATTGTTTAAACAATTAATAAACAATTAGCGGCCAAATCTGCGAGTAGAACTTTTTACTTTAACATGTATAAAAACTAACAAAAAAAGTTTTAGAAAAATATAAGCTATGTTCGTATTTTTCCGAAACAATGTATTTTTTCGTTCTAATTGCACTCCCCTAATAGGGGTTTCTAAACTTAGATGCGTCGGACATTTGGAGTACCCTTCAAAATTTTTCGGGCACTATTACCCGTAAATTGTAAGTATTTTTATGAAACAATCCTGCAAAAATTCATCAATCATGACTCATAGTGCGCCCCCCTACTGCCTACTTTTCTTTTCACTTTTTGAAGTGGAACTTTCTCGTTTGCTATTTGATGACCTTTTGCTTTTTGACATCCTATTCGTAAACTATGGTCTGTTTTTAAATCAGGAGCAGTAATTCAAATTTATCGCGCCGTAATTCTTGTTTGTAATTAGTCCAACCTCAGGCAAGTTTACTCCACTCCTATGAAATTTTGACACTATTGGAGTTTCATAGGCTATGTCAGCGATAATTAAGTTTTATCAGCGCTTTTTGTGTTTTCTGCGTTATTCCTTTAATTTTTAGATTTTTATTCTACTTTTATATAAAAAAAGAGTTGTTTTTAGATCTCTTTAGCGACATACTAGTATAATATAATATTTTATATGGATTACCGTCAAAGGCCGATATGATACACAAAAAAAGAAGATGTATTTGGTGATTTTTTAGGGACTTTCTTGGGTATGAATCTGTTAGTTTACTCCTCCTGGCTTAAACACAAACCATAATATTTTATTATTTTCTCTGACACATCTAATCTAAAACTGTTTGCTTTGTTTGGTCTATATTTGGATATTTTTTTATTTATATGTCTTAGGTGTTTTTCTAAGATGCTACGAACAGCCGAAATGAAGACACTAAGAGCAATAGCAGGGAAGACAAGAAGAGATAGAATACGAAACAATATCATCAGGGAACAATGTGGCGTGCAAGATGTAGTCAGATGAGGCAGGCAAAGACGAAGAGAATTGTTCAGTCATGTGAAAAGAATGGAGGAGCACAGACTACCAAGAATTGCGCTAGAAGGAAAACCAGCATGCAAGCGTCCACCGGGAAGACCACCAAAAAGATGGAGAGATAGCTGGCAGTCTACCTCCCAAGAAATACTTCAGCGTCGGAATTAACAGATCGACAGATCTACAATAAGTATAACAAGAAGAAGAAGAAGAAGAAGAAGAAGAAGAACAAGAAGAAGAAGAAGAAGAAGAAGAAGAAGAAGAAGAAGAAAAAAGAAGAAGAAGAAGATCTTTTTCAAAACCAGTTCACACTTATTGTAGATTAAGAGGAAAACATTATATTAGTATCACGTGGATAAGACTTGTTCTTTTAATTTTTGTTTTGTTTTTGAATCTCATTTTTCTTGAGTACCTAGATACCTACCAATAAGCTAAAGAAGAAGTCATCTATAGAATATTACACAACTCTTGTCAACTTAATTGACCTTAATTGGTTGTGTTATATCCTAAATTTTCTTTATTTTGATGCCGATGTCATTTATAAAAAATAGTGTCTCCATTTTATATTGAATTTAGATGCTTAACAAGCCATTGAATGATTTTGTTCTGCAGCAGTTATGCAAACCTTCATTCACGCGTATGTATTGTTGCGTATCTATAGTTTAGAAACCAGTTTGTGAATTTATTTACTTGTCGTTTACCTAGTTCCTGCGGCAATATTGTAATGCGCTTTCGCCTATTTCATCTATTTCTGGTTAATAAAATAGTTCGAATATTATTACTTTTACTCTTTTTTCAAAATATTAATTTCCTTTAACGTAAATTAAAAATGTATGATGATGATACAGTAGGTAATTACACTTTTGTAAAATTATTTTAAACAATCATACATACGGTAGAGATGTAAATATTCTTCCTATAAAAGCTCTTTTCAACGACACCCAGGGCCACTTTATCCATTAGGCAATATAGGCAATTGCCTAAAGCGGAAAATTATGAGAGGGAGGCAAAAATACTGCACAAAAAATAACATTTAAGTATATCCATCAATGGAATAGGATAGAAAACAGTTAGTGAAACTAGGTGGTCCGCAAGGGCGGACGCAACTAAAGCGTTATACCTACACTGACTTCAACGAAATAAAAAATGCGCTTTTTAATATCTCAAACGACGAATGTTAACGAATGCAGCTGTAAAACATAAAAAAATGGACACTTTTGAAATGGCTTTATTAGCTGTCATTTGGCAACATGTTTTAGAAAGAGTGAACCTATCCAATAAGTAAGTATGTCCAGTATGTCCAATAAGTTCTTTCAAATTACTTTACCTCAATCAGAAATAATTTTGCCATTTATTAAGAGGAGGCCAAAAAATTATGACCAAATAAAACATATAAAGAAATAAGAAAGAGAAAAAGAAAAAATTCAATTTGACGATGATGAACTAAACTTGTCAGCTAGTAATGAGATGAAAATCCACACTTTGTATATTATAATCGACACTCTGATAAGAGACCTGAAGTGTGGAATCTTATCGACTTAATTATCAACGATTTCGTGTTATAACATATTTGCCAAAATTAAACAATGAAGAAATTATTAAATAAGCTGAAAATCTTATACAAATTTATAAAGACGACCTAGATGCATCATTCATACATGAATGCATTCACTTAAAGGTTCATTTGGATACCACAATAAAATAAATCACCAATTGACATATCTAAATATTTAAAGAAGAGTGGATTGAAAGATATTTTCCCTAATTTTGACATTGCTTTGTGCATCCCAGTTGCCAACGTGTCCGCTGAAAGGTCATTTTAGAAAATGTCAAGAATTAAAAATTTTCCGATCAAGTATGACGCATTAAAAATTTGTCGATTTTGTCCATAGAAAGTGACTTAACAAAGGCGATAAATTATGACGACATTATAGATGATTTTGAAAAAGAAAAATCAAGAAAGAAATCTCTTATGTGATCGAACTGGAATGACAATTTTTTCTGTTAATATGTATATAAACATCGTAGTTTAAATCCATTTTTAGTGCATTCTTATTTAAATTTAAAAAGAAATTCTACTTTCAATTTTTTTTCGCAAAAATGGTACATGTTTGAAGGGCGGCTTCTAGAGAATTGCCTAGGACGTCAACTGACCTAAAGCCCTGACGACACCTTTAGTATATTTCACGGATTTGCGACTATTTTGGATTAGGGATGTAACCTTAGGTGGTTCAGATCTTCTCTATTTATATTAATTCCCAGGAGGGACCGCAGACGTTCGGAAACAAAATTAGCGTCTCTTTGCAAAGACAATGACGTCGACTTTGCAAAGTAACAAGACACTTACTCAACACACACACACTACACATTACACCTGAGTTAGTGATAAGTTATACAATTACGTGGCTAAAAGTTCTAGTTCTAAACCAAAGCCAGAATCAGAGAAAAAAAAATATTAATTCCCTATAGTAGGGAAGGAAAGTGTGCTAAATTTGCGAGTTACTCGAGCGTTATGGGGATCTATTGAGTTGTAAAGATTAGGTCCTAAAACCAAAAAAAATATAAGTAAAGGTTTCCATTTAAGTGGGGATAGCGCTCGAGTAACTGTAAATTTAGCATACTTTCCTCCCCTACTCTCACAAGATTCCCAATATGATGATTTTTTACATTGTCTTTTGACAAATGATTTTGATTTTTATTGTCAAAAAATAATAGAAAGGGAGCAAAGTATGCTTAATTTGCAGTTACTCGAGCGTTATGGGGACCTATTGGGTTGTGAAGAGTAGGTCCTAAATTAAAAAAAAGTTAAGCTTTCCATAAAGTTTGGGACTTTTCATTTTTTGATTATATTTTCCATTTCCAACAATCGTTTTTTCCAATTATAGCGCCATCTATCCATAAATCGAGAAAAGTCTCGAATAAAAGTACTTATTTTTCCGTAAAGAATCCTCCTATTAAATATTTAAAGTAACCCCCCATTGCACCTCCGTGGGGGTCGTGTTTGGTGTCATCCGATAGATTTTTCAAAAATATTGAATAGGTGTGTTTTGCAGTTTTTCGATCTGATGTTTATTTCGCGAAATATCGCGGGGTTCCTATTTAAAATTTTTACTTTCCCAACTACCCCTCACCCTGGGGGGTCGGTCGTGTTTGGTATCATTCGATAGATTTTTAAAAAACATTGAACACGTATTTTTTAGTTTTTCGATCTGACGTTTATTTCTCGAAAGATTCGCTTTTTTCCTGTGAAAATTTGCGACTAACCCCATGTCCTTATGTTCCGTTCAAACCATCAGATTTTTGGAAAAATACGAGTATACACTATTCTGAATGTACTTAACTTACATTATCTTAATCTGATGATTTCGAGTTTTTCTAAGGAAAGATTTTTTTTCGGATCCTCCTTAACAAACTCCCCTGTAGTAAGATCCAATATATGGTAGGGGTACATTTACAGGGTACAAGGTTTCTCCCCATGTCATAATCTGACGGACTCGACTAACTGCAAAAACCCTACTACTAATATTCTTTCATTCCATTTGCTAACATATATTCGAGTAGAGCTGTAAATAATTTCGGGGAGATAGTATCACCCTGTCTAATTCCACGTTCTGTTCGGAATTTTTTGGTATTTCCTGAAGTCGGACACAAACTGCAGAAGTTTCGTAGAATCTCTAAGTCAAGGCAATAGGTATTATATCGGTAGATGATGGCTTATGTTATGTTATGAATAGGCTTGTGTTATCTGGAGCAGAGCTCAGCTTGTTAGCAATAGGCAAGGCAACGAAGCAGTAAACCTAGCAATTTTGTGCAGTAAGGTGAATCATCATGCCACTAATTGCATTTGATTTGGGAGATTGTAAGGAAATTTTGTGAACTAATTTGATATCCGGGAGTTGACAATTGCATTTTAGGCATAAGAAAAATATATTTTCAATGCGCATCTCAAAGAGGTTTCATTCATTCATTAAGCATTAAAATCCCTAGGGATTATAGCTAACGCCATGACGTTTAAAATCTTATTTTTGGGTAAGGTGGATTACTCCTCGGTCATTTTATAGCTTGCTGTGTGTCTTCTCGTGACTCTTTTCTATTTCTTCCTGTCCTTGCACTGAACTTTCCAGTCTTTCACATTCATTGCTCTTATGTCTTCTTCTACATCAGCCAGCCATCTTCTTCTGGGTCTTCCTCTGCACCTGGGTCATAGTGGTGTCCAGTTAGTTATCCTTCTCAACATATCTGTTTGTGGGCGTCTCTGTATATATGTCCTATCCATTCTAAGCGAAGCTGTTTTATGTATCTGACTATATTTTCTCTCTTTAATTCTTCTTCAATTTCGGCATTTGTTTTCATTCGTATTTCTCCCTCGATTGTTACATTGTGGCCCAGTATTGTTCTCATTATTTTTCTTTCGAATTTCAGAAGACTATCTTCTTTCTTATTAATCGTTGTTGTTTCCATCCCATATGTAACAACCGGTCTAATTAAGATCTTATACAGGTTCATCTTGGTTCTCTTACTTAGGGTCTTGCTTCTCAGCAGATTTCTGTTAATTCCAAATGGTTTTTTGCCTTTCAGAATTCTTTCCTCTGTTCTTTATTTTCCGGTCTTCCCTATTGTTGTTCCCAAGTAGCTAAAGGTTGATACAGTTTCAAATTTATGGTTCTGTGTTATTAGATGTTTTTGATTTGTTGTGTCGTCCTTCCCTACCGTCATATATTTTGTTTTGTGCTGGTATATCTGTATCCCGATTCTCTTCGCTTCTTTATCTAATTTTTCAACGGCTTTTATAAGTGTCATCTTCGTCTTCGCTATGATGACTAGATCATCTGCATATGCTACTATTTGAAGTTGTCCTGGCTTCGTAGCATCAGACAATGGGCAGGTCGAACTGTCGAGGATTTGTTTCATATAGCTGCCAACCGAGAAACATTTTATCAGCTTTATATACGACGATAGCCAACCCTTGAAAACAATCACGGCACACAAATAAGAAGTATAAACACTGACATGCGGTACGTGGTACCGTCAGAAACTTTTACGTCAACGAAGCTGAAAGACTAAGCCATACTAAAACAGTAATAATGTTTTTGTTTGAAAAGTTTGTCCTCCTTATTATTACTTCCAACATCAGTTTAAATAGAGTCGGTGAGATAAAGTCGCCTTGTTTTACGCCTTTGTTTATATTGATTTCGTTAGAACTTGTTCCGTTGAAGCTGATCTTTGCTGTGGTATTTTTTAGGCTCACTGTTAAAATATGTCTTAATTTTTCTGGGATTCCAAGATTCTCTAGTTCCTCCATCATTCTCAAAGAGATGGTAAATGAAAAATTTAGAACTCGGGAAATATTGATAGAAATAATTTCAATTGTTATACTCGGGGGTTTTGGTGGTCACTTGAAACGAATTTCATGTCGGCGATGGTGTCCAAGGTACCTGGTGTCCAGGGTGGAACTCATCGCCTCCGATTTTACATTGTAATAATTCAAAATCAGTCAATAACCAATACTCGGGGGTTTTGGAGGCCGCTAAGTACAAATTTTATGTTGGTGATGGCGTACCTACTGCTCAGGGTTGAACTCGTCGCCTGGAGTTTTATGTTATAATCATCCAAAATCAGTTGATAACCATTATTTTGGGGGAGGCAAGCTATAACGGATGCTTAGACTAAGGAAGATGAGGGAATTTTACAATTTATAATTCACGTCCCATCTGCTCAGCGCGGTAAAGTTCCAACGAGAATGGTTCCCTTCGTACTCCAATCAGAGTAAACATGTAAATTAAAAATGAATAACCATTTTCAATTTCCTTGCAATACAAAACTACAGCCGCATCATCATTCCAGTTCAATCAGAGAGTGCAGCAAGCACCTCTACCGGTTTCGAAACTTATTAGTCTCTCATCAGGAGGCACATATGCTGCTCTCTCTGACCCAACTAGGACAAACCCCGGCGTGCAGTCACGGATTGCAACGAACGAAAAGACAGGGATGCTTTAGCGGCAACTTCTAGCAAAAAACTAAGTTTTCAATCTAATAGCACATAGAACAACCAGCACATCCTACCAGATTGAAAACAATGGGAACCTTCTCTGGTAACACCTCCGAGGCTTCTACAATTTGCAAGCCATAACGGATGCTGAGACTAAGGAAGATGATGTAGAAGCCTTGGAGGTGTTACCAGAGAAGGTTCCCATTATTTTCAATCTGGTAGGATGTAGAATAACATTTTTGGATGTTGTTTCATGTGCTATTAGATTGAAAACTTAGTTTTTTGCTAGCAGTTGCCGCTAGGGCATCCCTGTCATTTCGTTCGTTGCAATCCGTGACTGCACGCCGGGGTTTGTCCTAGTTGGGTCAGAGAGAGCAGCATATGGGCGTCCTGATGAGAGACTAATAAGTTTCGAAACCGGTAGAGGTGCTTGCTGCACTCCTTGATTGAACTGGGATGATGCTGTAGTTTCGTGTTGCAACGAAATTGAAAATGGTTATTATTTTTAATAAAATTTGTAATTTAAAATGCCATGGTTCACTATCTTGTAAAAATAAAAATGATTGGTCTTCAAAAGTTGTTTTAAAAAAAAATAATACATCAGGGAAAATTTTGTTTATTTATCAACATTGGTCATTTACTTCCGGCCACTGTCGTTATTGACCGGGTATTGATGGAAACTCTAATTTTTATTTAATTGTTAATTGTTAATTTAAGTTATTTTTTACAACATTGGTCAATAGCTAATGTCATTAAAGGCCGGGCATTGTCGTTAATAACCAGAGAAAATGCCAATGTCTAGTTTACATTATTATCCGTAACATTTATATCTTTTCTTATGTAATTATGTTTATTTACAATCTACATCATTAAAAGAGTATTAAGTAAATTTGTTCCATGTTTTTGGGCATGAAGAAGAGACTTCCAATGATGTCTCATCTTATTCTATTTATGTTTAAGTTTTAAAATAGGTCCTGAGGCCAGGTTCGATCTAGTCTCCTTGTGGCAGGGCCATTATGGAATAATTCCCTTACTAATTCATTGTCATGGTAAATAGTACGCTCGTTTTGTGATTCAGATGCTCGATGGATTTCTTCTCTGATGAAAGGTATATTTAAGTCTTCGTGAAGTGTTTGATTAGTTACATACCATGGTGCATCCACTATTGACCTTAGGACTTTAGACTGAAATCTTTGGATGATATTGAGTGATGTTGACTTTGCACAGCCCCAGAGGTGTAGTCCGTAGTACCAAATAGGTTTCAGTATTGTTTTGTACAGAAGAATTTTGTTTTGGATGTTGAGTTTTGATCTGCGTCCAAGGAGCCAATACATTTGACGAAATTTCAAGTCTAGTTGTCTTCTTTTGGTCTGTATATGTTTTTTCCAAGTAAGACGTTGGTCAAGATGGAGGCTAAGGTATTTAGCGTCTGTTACTGTTGGTATTCGTACATTTTGCATTCTTACATGTGGGCATGTATTGTGACGGTTTGTAAACGTTATTTGAGATGATTTTGTTTTATTTACTTTTGTTCGCCATTTTGTATACCACTTACTTAGTATCTCCAGATGGTGTTACAGGTCTTGTGAGGCTTGTATGTGATTTTCATTTACAGCGAGTATTGCTACGTCATCAGCAAAGGAAGCGATCGTAGTATTATGAGACTCTGGTATATCGGCTGTGTAGAGTGAGAAAAGCAGCGGCCCGAGAACACTACCTTGCGGAACTCCGGAGTCAATAGGACAGAGGCTGGATTGTTGGTCTTTGGATTTTACTGAGAAATATCTATTTGATAAGTAAGATTTGATTAGGAGGAAATAGTTACTAGATAGTGCTAATTTTACTTTGTAAAGCAGACCTCTGTGCCAAACTTTGTCAAACGCTTGTGAGATATCTAGGAATACAGCGTTGCAGTATTTCTTTTCTTCGAGAGTTTTTGATATTTCATTTACTATTCGATGGACTTGTTGTGTAGTAGAGTGGTTTTCCCGAAAACCAAACTGATGTTCTAGTAGTAATGTTAGGAATTCATGATCTGCTTATATTCTTTGCAGCAGCAATCTTTCAAAAACTTTGCTAACGATTGGGAGTAGGCTGATGGGTCGATAAGATGTTACTTCATTGGGCGCTTTGCCTGGCTTAAGGATCATTATGATTTCTGCAAATTTCCATATTTTTGCAAAGTATGATAAACTTAGCATGCGATTAAATATTACTGTTAGCATAATAATGGCCTTACGAGGAAGTTGTTTTAGTACTTGTGCCGAGATTAAGTCATAACCTGGAGCCTTTCGTGAGTTGAGTTTGGTTATTTCTTTCTTGACTTCTATAGGAGTAAAACTTTTGATTGGAAGGGACATTTGACATGCTGCGCTAATTAGTTCTTCCACTTCTTTATCAGGGTCTGGTGGCTCGGTTTGAAATACACTCGTAAGATGTTCAGCAAAGACGTCCGCTTTTTCTTTGTTGGAACGAGCCCATTCACCATTTGGTTTATGGAGGGGAGGAATAGTTGTGTATGGTTTTTTGAGTTTCTTAGTCGCCTTCCATAGCGTCTGATCATTTGCTGTAAGGTTTGTAATGTAATATTCGAAGGTTTCGTTGTTTGCAGCTTTGATGGCTACTCCAAGTTGTCTACGTAGTCTATTGTATATATGTTGATCTATGTTGTTTCTAGATCTTTGCCAGTTTCTTCTCGCACGACGTTTTTCAGCAATGAGTTGCCGAATGTGTAGGGGAACATTTGTTGTATGTGTCGGTCTACGTTTATTTCGTGGTGTAGATTGCCATGCCGCTTCTTGCACGAGGGTGGTGAAATATTGAGCTGCTGTATCTATCTCGTGTGGAGATTTGATTCGCAAATTAAGATTAATCTTTTCTTCTAAGTAGTATTGAAAATCTGCCCAGTTGGTGTTTTTTGACGCTAGTCGAGGGGGGGGGGTGTTGTTTATCACTGTGGTACTCTTGTTCATGATAACTGGTGTATGATCAGATGAGAGGTCATAGCTGGATTCTATGTGACAGTTGTTTCTGGATTCTCCTTTGCTTATGTAAATGTCTAGCACATCTGGAAGTTTTCTGGGGTCACTTGGCCAGTAAGTAGGGATTCCGTTGGTGTGGCAATCATAGTTGTTGTCGGTCATCGCTTTTAAAAGGTTACGACCTTTTGTTGTTATGACTCTTGAGCCCCAATGTGTGTGTTTCGCATTCCAATCTCCCCCGGCTACAAATTTACTGCCAAGTAATTGAAAGAAGGCTTTGTATTCATCTGTGGAGATTGCATGACGAGGTGGGCTGTAGATTGCAGATATATTAAAGTGCCAAGGCGTTGCATTCACTTGAACAATTGCTGCTTGAATTTTTTCTGTTGCATATTTTGGCAATTCATGATGTGATATACAGCTTCGTATGATTATGGCCGAGCCACCATGAGCTGTACCATCGGGGTGAGATGTACTGTATGTAGTATAAAGCAGAATATTGAACGTAGTTAGATCAGTAAAGTGGGTTTCTGAAACAAGCAGTACATCGATTTTATTTTTTGGTTTAAGAAAGTGATTACTTCCTGCTTATTGTTTAGCAGGCCATTAGCGTTCCATGTGGCAATTCTAAGTATGTTTAACATTATCAATTCCTTCGGTTAATGACTTGTGTGAGTAAATTTAATATCATACTATTTTGACTCATGAGTTGTGGGAACATGTTTTTGAACTCGTTAAGGAATGTTATTAGTTGTAGTTCTATGGTAGTTTTAGGTTCTTGGTCGTGGTTGATTTGATGTGCTGTCACATTTGCATATTATGTTCTATGATGATTTTGTAGAGTAGTATCACAGAATATATAACCACACAGAAGCGAATCTGACTGTCGTTTCCATTGATTTTGTTGGGACCGAAATATTTGACCTTGTGCACCAGTTACAGAATAGAATTTGATGTTCTAAGGAATAGATCATTCCAAATTAGGTAATATTTTTGACAAGTTGTTATTAATTAAATAGGAAATATAAAATTTAACTATAAAATATAAATAAAATATAAAATAAAACATATATAAATATAAAATTTAACTATAAACAACTGCCACGTCAGTCGCAAAAGTGAGGTTGCACCAGTTACGTTGACACATGAGCATGAAAATTATGTTACCGTTTTCGGCAGGAGTTTCGCTTCTGTATGGTTATTTATTCTGTGGTAGTATTTAGCTGATTTGTCTCATTACTTACATTTGGGTTGTTAAATGTTGTTCTTTGGGGCTGTTGGTTTCCTCTTTTTGGCATATTTCTGTTTTCTACTAGTTCCATGTAGACAACATAGCCCTTATAGTTAGCAGGGTGATCTTGTTTGCATAGTGCACACTTGGCTGGAGTGTTTCTAGGTTTTTTACAAGGTTTTGTATCATGTTGTTCTCCACATTTGACGCAGTAGTGTGGCTTAGTGCAATATGTTTTACTATGACCGTAAGCTTGACATCGCATGCATTAGATGATTGAGTTTCTCTTCTTTGGTGCTTCCACTGCTATTTTGGTGCGGAAGTGTGTGTGTTTCTATGAAAAATAAGGATAAGGGTTCCTTTGTTTGTTTGTGTCGGATGTTGGTTATATTGCGAACTTTATGGCCGGCATTTTCTAACTCCTTTGTTATATCTGTTGTGGGTATAGAGTGATGGATATGTCTTATTACCACTCTGTAGGCACGTTCTTCCTTTATTTGGTGAGTGTGGTCAACGATTTTTTCTTCTCGTAAATGTCTTACCAGTTGACGATAGGTATCTGTTGTATGTGTTATAACTTTGACAGTGTCGTTTGGCAGGGTTCTGGTATCTTTCTGTATAATTTGTGCAAAGTTATCGAGCATTTCTTTAAAGTTTTTGACACCATATATGAATATTGGAGGTGGTCTTGGTACCTTCTGTTGTTTTTCTGTTTAAGTGTGTTCAGTGTTTTCGTCGTTTGATAATGCAATGTATCGATTTTGTATTTTTGTTGGTGGTGAACTGAAAGAATTAGAATCTTTATTTTTAAATTTACATTTTTTGACTACTTGCCATGAGTTTTTATTTTGGGATTATTTGTCTTCTTCTTCGCTAAACTCAATATCTGAGTTTTCTGAATGTATATTTTCAAGATTTATCTGTCTTTTTGAGGTCTGCTCTGCAGTGGATGGGTTGTTTTGGACGTGGTACATTGGTTGTGATTGTAGTGGAAATTGTTGTAGTTGTGCTGGAAAAATAAATTGATTTTGTGGAATGTTTGCTATAGGACTATTTGCCTCTTGACCGTAGTAAACAGAATTTGGTGCATTTTCGGTAGTGTTTTCTGGGGCGGATATTGTTTGGGAGTTGGGTGCATGTTCCTGGATGTATATTAATAGTGGTCCAATTTCTGCTAATACCACAATAGACACTGGTTGTATGTTTTCCGTATGTGTGAATTGTTCATTGTAGAAAAACAGAATTTGGTACGTCACTGTCACTTCACTATTTATTTTATAATTATATTTTTTTGCAGATTCAACTGCTGATGTTAGATAAACTTAATTATCATACAAAACGTCAAGATGAACTCGAACAGTATGAATCACGAATTCGAACTGTTTAAGAATGTCTTAAAATCACAAAATTTGCAGAGAACTTTGAAATGTGTGTTCAAATATTGGCAGTTATTTTGACAAATATCATTTATATACCAATTTAAAACTAATTTTTGAATAATATTTTTTAGATATACTATAAAAAGTTTATACACATTATTACAGTGTACGTCAAATTTATGTGACAGAAGCAATTTGTTTTACTGTTATCGTCAAACGTCAAACTATTTGGCAAAACCATAAATTTTAGAATTTAATTATATGACCGAATTGTGGAGTTCACCACAAAAATCTGTAAGTAAATATCCCCATTCAGTTTCGAGAAAAGACAAAATTTTGCATTGCAAATGCGCCATTATTCAAACTATACGATGTCAAATGATTCAAGCTGACCGCCAAATAGAAGAAATATTACAGAATATAAGAAGAAAAAGAGCCCTTACTTACAGATGCTGGAAAAATAGGTGGACATTTCTTACGATATTTTTAATATCCTTTTTGACCGTTTTCATGTTTCTGTATGGTACGATAGTTGGGGCCGGTGTGTGTTCAAATGATTCCTTCATATTGGTAGCAAATCCTCCATGTCCAGATGTATTTAGTTTTCTGCCTGGCATTAATTTGGGAAGATCCACAGGAATATTAACATTTTAGATCTATTGAAAAATCGGAAAAGTAAAAAACACTTATTAAAATAGACTAAATTTTTTATTGCTTTTATTGATATAATTTTTACTCATAAATATTATTTATTAGTACTTCCCCAATTTGTAGTGTATTACAAAGTATAAATTATTTCCTCTATTATACTGTTTATTTACAATCAACAACATTATTAAGTAAATCTAATTATCATGTTGACCTTTTGGATGCTGCCTATCAATAACTGTTCACCCTGTTTTACCTAACATAGAAGAAGAAACCTACATAAACACAGAGTTAAAAAAGTTTTGCCATTAAGTTAAGAAATTTAGAAAAACTAAAGAGAATAATTTAAAGTAGAAACAATCCTAGAATTATTTATAAAATATATTAGTTACAAACAAAACTTAGGATAATGTATTAGGTATTACTTGGGCCCACCTTTAAAAAAAATTGTTACCTCCCCCATGAGATTTTTTTTATTCAGCTATTCATGTCGAGTCGGACAACTTTTCTATTTTGGAAAATTTTCGGAAGGGGGGGGTTTCATAAATATAGTGGTTTCTAAACTTTGGTGCGTCCGACATAGTCGAGGAAATGAAACTGAAAAAATGGCAAAACCTCGGAATTTTTTCGTCCAGCATCGATTTATACAAAAATTTGGGATTAGGCTCATTTCACCATCTAGTTTATTTTCTATATTGAGCCGTTGTACGCTTTTGGTTTCTAAGGGTGAAAATTACCCCTAAAAGAATTACTTGTAAAAAATTATAAAACAACATTTTAAACTTTAATATTGTCAACATTTGGTTCTTATTAGTTACATAATGATTGTTTTATGCTTTAAGATATACTATCATAATATTTCAACCCTTAAAACCACCCTTGTTGGAGCTATATATAAAAAATTACTTATCCTAAAAGAATAATTTCGGCTTGTATCGATTAACATACAAATTTGGGATTAAGATTATCTCACTATCTCACCCTGTACTTCATATTCTATAACATGCTTAAGGGCGTCAATTATTTTTAGGGGTGTAAACTACCCCTTATTGTCAAAAATTACGTAAAAACATTGTAAACTTTAATATGGGTAAAATTTGGTTTTGATTGGCTAAAAATAATGATTATTTTATGCTTTAGGATATAATATCATAATATTTCAACCCTTAAAAACCACCCTTAACAAAAATTATAATTTTTATAAGTAGATAATTTAATAGATTTATACAGAAAAAAAAGTAGAATTAAAGAATTACAAAAACATTTATTTACACAAAAATACGAATTTACAAATATATGTAGAAGTACAAATACAAATAGTTTTTAAATCATCTTCCAGTATACGAACCAGTTCGGTAGTATTAAACATGCATTGAAAATGTTCCATAAGCGGACTATTCGAATATTATTTCGAAAACGATAAATAGTTTTTTCAAAAATGATTTTGTAGGATTTTTGAAGAACTATAAGACTGTGTAAATTAAATTTCGTTAGATCCCTTACTTTTTAATTGGGGTGGGTTTAAAGCGCTCGAATAAGGGGTGTTTGCTCGTAAGTAGAGGTTTTAATATCTTGCTAACTATTCAATGTAATGAAAATCTATGCACACCATAAATTTAGCTATTAAAAAAGCTAAAATTTAGTAGTCTTATTTTTTTCGTATCTCCAGTATTTTCGGAAATATTTGGAAGTAAATGGTGAAAAATACGAAATTGCAAAAATAAATTTTTCTTTAAACTCAAATTTTTCTAAAATTATGCCTTTTAAATAGGTCTTACTTTACTTCTTGAGTGTATTGATAATACAAATATACAAGGAATTACAGAAAGGTGAAGACCAATTTTTAATTAGGAGGGTAGTTAGGGGGTTTCACTGATTTTTTGGTAGAGAAAAGCAGGTACCGACCTTTTTTTGATCATAAGTCGCTCTATTTTCATGAAAAAATGTTTTTATTATTATTATTTAAAAGGATAAATTGTATACTTGAAAAAAATTAATTTAAGTTTTCCTCGAAAAATGTAAAGCTTTCCCGTTAGTTGGCTTTGAATATTTCAAATTATGCATTTGACGAGAAAAGCTAACTTTTAACATGCCGTATCTCGATTTGTATTGGTCTTAAAGATATTATAGAAAAAAATTTAGTTTGTGTTACTAAAAGATACAATTTTGTTGTCTGCAGTTTTTATATTCAATGCATATTTTTCAGGATATTCTCAAAAAACCCTCTAAAAAAGTCGATTTTTTCGACGAAAAACTGTTACTTTCAAGCGCGAATAACTAGAAAAATATTAGTTTTACGAAAAAAATGTAAAAAACATTTTTTCCTAAAATTACTTTTTACATCGATTTACATGGTTAAAATGTAATAAAGAATTCCCACCCCCCAGGATGGGGTGGCAACCACCCCGAAGGTTTTAGCGTACAGGGGCATGATATAGAGAATGATCCTTGGGCTATTCCCTACCTTCTGTCAAAATTTCAAGTAAATCCATGCTTGACGAAAAAATTGCGAGCCAAAATGCTTCATTTCCCCGACTAACAACTGGAGTACCCTAACAAAGTTTTTGGACAATATTACCAGTTAATTGTAAATATTTTTATCAGGCAATTCGGCAAATAGCAGGTGTGAGGATATAAATTTTATGACTCTTTATGATGCGTGTCCCCCGTTTGCGAGGCAGACTATGCAGTCATAAAAGATAATTTTGTTTGCAGGACTCTTTGATATAAATACTTACAATTTACTGGTAATATAGTCCGACAGATTTTTAAGGGTACTTGACTTGTCGGGGGCACCTCTATACAGGGTGATTGATTAGTAGGGTAAAGCTTAATAGCTCCGCTATAGTAATAGATAGCAATAAAAGTTAATAACAAAAATTTTAGCCACCTTTGAGTCTCACATTACAAAATTAGTTAAAATGTTACAGGGTGTTCAATAACACAGTGGCAGACCAAACTTATGTTTTTTTAAATAGAACACCCTATATTTTATTTTAAATTCGAAATCCTGTTAACTTCTCCATCACAAAAATATAAAGGTTTGTTATGTTATACAGGGTATTTACAAAGTTATAACCAATTTTATATGAAAATCGTAACAAGTTCAACTCCCTGTATAAATAAAAATAAGCAAAATAACAATGGTTTATTAATGCCATATTTTTTAACTATTGTCAAAATTTTCAAGAATGGTCGATATTGCTAATTTTCTTTATATCGAATACAGGGTGAGTCAAAACGCAAGTACATTATTTTCTCAGTAATTTTAAATGGAACACCCTGTATTTTATATCACTATTGAAAAGTACCATTACCGTACTTTAGTTTTTAGATAACATTCCCTATGTCTAAATTTATTAGTTTTCGAGATATTTTCATTTTTCAATGGACCAGTAGCGTGGCCACCCAAATCACCAGAATTTAATAAACTGGACTGATTTTTTTGGGGTTACGTTAATAATGAAGTTTATAAAATACCTCCAACAACAAGGGATGAGATGAAAAATAGAACACAAAGTGTATTTCGATGTGTTAATTTACAAATGCTCCGTAGAGTAAGTAGCTCATTCAATGATCGTTTTAGGCGTACATAAATGTGTTAGGAGATAATATTGATCACCTTATTAATTAAATATTAAAAATATTTTATTAAAAGTAGCTTCTAATTTTTTCAAACATGTTTTTTTGCAAAATGTTTTACTGATAAATTGTTTCGTTCTTTATTTGTTACATTGTTACATTTACATACTTTACAAAAGTAGTGTTTACTTGTCTTCACAAAATATTGTATTTTGTGTTTGTGTGTTTTTTTGTAAAATTTATTACTAATTTTCTTTATTTATTTGTTGCATTTACATAAAAAGATAGTTTTTAATTGTTTCAAAAATGTTGCATATAGTGGTTGTGTTTTTGTTTGTAAAATGTATTACTAATAAATTATTTTTATTTCTTTATTTTCTACAGTGTTACATTGATTACCGAATTGATAATCGGTAATCTTCAATTGTCAATTCAGTCATGGGTTACTTAAAATTTAGATAAATTTAAACACCTAAAATAATTTGCTCTGAAAAATGAAAATATCTCGAAAACTAATAAATTTGGGCATAGGGAATGTTATATAAAAATTAAAGTACGTTAATGTTACTTTTCAATAATGATATAAAATACAGGGTGTTCTATTTAACATTACTGAGAAAATAATGTACTTGCGTTTTGACTCACCCTGTATTTGATATAAATAAAATTAGCAATATCAATAATTCTTAAAAATTTTGACAATACATAAAAAAATATGGCATGAATAAACCATTGTTGTTGTGCTTATTTTTATTTATATAGGACGCTGAACTTGTTACGATTTTACGAAACAAACCTTTATATTTTTGTGATGAAGAAGTTAACAGGATTTCGAATATAAAATAAAATATAGGGTGTTCCATTTAAAGAAACATATGTTAGGTCTGCCACTGTGTTATCGAACACCTTGTAACATTCTAACTAATTTTGTAATGTGAAGCTCAAATGTGGCTAAAATTTTTGTTATTAACTTTTATTGCTCTCTATTACTATAGCGGAGCTATTGAGCTTTACCCTACTAATCAATCACCCTGTATTAAGTTTAGAAACTTCTATATTTACGAAACACCACCTCCCGAATATTTTCTGAAATAGAGACTCGTATATGAATAACTGAATTAAAAAGTCCTATGAGGGAGGTAATATTTTTTAATGGTGGTTTAATTTTTTCAAATACAAAAAAATGGCGGATTTTTGAAAGAAACGTTGTTGAAAGAAAGGTCATTCACCTATCCAGCGATATAAAGTTTTTCAAAATCGGTTGTCAAATCACTGAGTAATTAATTTTTAAAATGAGAGGTA
Source organism: Diabrotica virgifera virgifera (assembly GCF_917563875.1). NCBI lineage: Eukaryota > Metazoa > Arthropoda > Insecta > Coleoptera > Chrysomelidae > Diabrotica > Diabrotica virgifera. Next base: position 64,000,382 of record NC_065446.1, on the reverse strand, counting down.
CAACGTGGATATCACATATTATAATACCTAAATAACATAAATAAGCAAATTGATATTATGTTATGTGATTTCCACATTGCATCTCTCATTTTAAAAATTAATTGCTCACTCATTTGACAACCGATTTTAAAAAAAATTATATCGCTGGATAGGTGAATGACCTTTCTTTCAATTTACAAAAAATATACTGGATGTTCCATTAAAAAAAAGTCAACAATGTTTTTTTTCAAAAATCCGCCATTTTTTTCGTATTTGAAAGCGATATAAAAAATTCAATCCATTCAGACAAAACTTTTACTAAAATAAAAGATTTCAGCGAAAACCGCATATTTCTATCTTGAGCCGTTTAGAAGTTATGGGCAGTTAAAATGGGGGAAAATATAAGTGGACACCCGGTAGTATAACAATGGAAGAGTAACATCATAACACAAGGAGATCCGCTAACAACGATGTTATTCAACCTAGTATTACAACAAATAATTGTAAGGCCAAACAGGACTATTTTCAGTAGTAAGGAACTAAGTAATAGCTTACGCGGATGATGTGGTGATGGTATCGAGAACGAAAAACGATCTTAAAAAGATTTTCTAGAAATTTGAAAAAGAAGGGAAAATATACGGTCCAAAAATAAACCAAACAAAACCGCAATATATGGAAATGAGAGGAGACAAAACAAATGATAGTAAATGTATCAAAACAAAAGGAGCAGATACTGTCTATAGTTTTGAAAAAGTGACATAATTTCGTTTATCTGGACTCACTCGTCAACAGCCAAGTCTGTTCCCTAAATTCAGAAAAAGAAACCTGTCCAGGCAAACAAAAACTAAATTGTATAAAACTCTGATACGTCTGTTGCTAACAAAAATGTCTCCGAAATCTGGACACTGACAAAGTACCTATAGTCACGAACTACCATTTTTGGGGGGGTGTTTTCGCCCGTCAAATACTGTGCAAAATTTAATATATGGAGCGACAAATGAAAATGATATATGACGTAAAAGACCAAACCTTAGACTATAGATTCTATAAGGATATATAATAAAATTAGTAAAGATAAAATGCATAAAATGGGTTGACCTCGTGTTAAAACTAAGCCCAGGGAATCCCACGAAGTCACTCATTCCTAAAAAGATTCACAAATTGAACTAAAGACTTTTAAACCGCCAGAAAACCATGTTTTTTATGGTGTTTAACCTTTAACTACGGGCGCCCAACCATGAATCTCAAATGCGGGCGCGGTGTACTCTATACACCAGTTACAAATAGCTACAGAAACAAAATTTCTTTAATAATTAGAACTATATTAAATTGCACAACTTGTGTTTAATCAATAATTAGTTATTATACAGAGTGTCCAGAAACTCTACCGACAAACGAAGACAGGAGATTCCTCAGATAATTTTAAGACAATTTAACCCAATTCACCTAGTCCGAAAATGCTTCTTAAGGGAGCTAGAGCTCTTTGAAGATGGCGTCATGAAATTAGTTTTTCTTAAATACCTCCAGAACACTTCTATTTAGAAAAACGAAAATTGGTATGCTTATTTAATTTTCAGAGATGAATCGATTCCATCCATTGCAAACTTCTAGTACCGGTCATAGGCGTCCGTTTTGGGTAAAGCAACGGGTATTTTATCGCATAACTTTTTTGTCCTTAACTTTTATGCATTTTTGACACCGGAGTATTAAATTGTGAGGTATTCTAGTACTAAAAGGTACTCTTGCTTTAAGTCGGTAGGACACACCGTTTTCTAAAAAAATCGATTTAAAATTTTTCGTTTTTGGAATTTGAAAAAAAATTGAAAGAACTTTTCAACAAAAAACGAAGTATTTTACCAACATGAAGTAAAAGTAACTTTTAGTACTCGAATACCTCATAATTTAAAAATCTAGTGTCAAAAATGCTCAAAAATTCAAGAAAAAAAAGTTATGCTATAAAATAACTGTTGACCTACCCAAAACGGACGCCTATGACCAGTTCTAGAAATACGCAATTAATGAAATCGATTTATCTCTGGAATATAAATAAATGTACCAGTTTTCGTCTTTCTAAACAGTTTTTTTTTAATTTTTTTTTTTTTTTTTATTTAAAAAGCGAAAAATTTTTAAGTCGATTTTTCTAGGAAACGGTGTGTCCTACCGATTTAAAACAAGACTACCTTTTAGTACTAGAATACTTCACAATTTATTAATCCAGTGTCAGAAATGCATAAAAGTTAAAGATAAAAAAGTTATGCGATAAAATAATCGTTGCCCTACCCAAAACGGACGCCTATGATCCGTACTAGAAATTTGCAATGGACGGATTAGATTTATATTTTAAAGATAAATACCCGTACCAATTTTTGTTTTTCTAAATAAAAGCGTTCTGGAAGTATTTAAGAAAAACTAATTACAAGACGCCATCTTCAAAGAGCTCTAGCTCCCTTAGGAAGCATTTTCGGACTCCTGTCTTCGTTTGTCGGTAGAGTTTCTGGACACCCTGTATAATAAAAAATAAAACTAAAAAATAATTCAAAATGGTAAACCAGTGAGAAAAAACGAAAACAGTAATTTATTGCATATTGAAACACCAACCTAAAAAAATATGCGAAAATTTTTAAATTCTTAACTAGGTAGAAAAATAAACACGTACGAATCTTTATTCACTTTCGTCTTCTTCCTGGTTATTTGAGTTAATACACTCAGGACAAATAATGGTGGAATGTTCTTTGCAAACCATTCTCCTGCATGTCTGACACGAAATGCTTGTCACTCTATTTTTACGCCTTCCGCAGCAATAGCACCTTCCTCGTATTTTTTCTGGTGGTTCTTCTTCTTCTTGTTCCACTACAGTAGCTTTATATTTCTTCAGGAATAGTTTTAAATCTAAGGGCAAACTATGTATTTCAGCTCGTTCTGAAAGGTGTGGTCTCAACAAAGATAAAGATAATTCCTTTAAAAATATCCTTCTATATTTTTGAGGATTGTTTATATTTGCAGCATTATACAGGATTTGGCTGTTAATTCCTGCGATGTTTAGGAGCTGAAAAAATATAACCATCGGCCACCTTTGCGTTCTCCTTGATACCGAGTATGTACCGCACATTTTAACTGTGTCGACACCTCCTTTGTGAGAATTATAATCTAAAATTATATTTGGCTTTTTTTTCTCCGGATCTACTGCAGAATCATTATGCATGGTTGATATCAAAGGCAGAGCTTTATTTTTTGCAGGGACATATGACACTATAGTTACCTCTTTTTGAAAGCCGAAAAGGGACGATCCAACTTCTCTTTATTTATGTGGTAGGAACTTCAATGGCAGCTCCCGTTTATTGTTCTTTAGTGTGCCAACCATTGTTACTTTATCTTTCAAAAGATCATTGGCCAATGAGTAACTTGTGTACCAATTATCACATGTCAAGTTCCGGTTTTTCCCTTTTCAGTCTTGAAGTAAACGATGTACAATATCAGCAGGTTTATTTGATTTGTTGTAAGGTCCTTATGGCTGATTACCACAATACACCTCTAAATTTGTAACATAAAATGTCTGGGCATCACACAATACAAATACTTTTAACCCATACTTTGCAGGCTTGGACGGGATATATTGAATAAAACTGCATCTACCTCTGAAAGGTATTAGCATTTCGTCAATTGTTACTTCTTCTCCTAAACAGTAGTTATTGTTGCAGTTCTCCACAAAACGATCCAGTGTAACTCGAATAGCAGCAAGCTTATCAGTTTCCTTGCGTATCCCTCTACTATTTTTGTCATCAAATCTTAGAGCAGCAAGCAAAAATAAAAATCGATCAGCACTCATGCATGCTCTAAATATTTCTGAGCCGGTTCCGTCTTTAGTCCACAATTCAAGAAAATGTATATGGTTTTGCTTTTTAGTTCCTGCAAGAAGTAGTAGTCCGATAAATGCCATAATTTCTGTTTTTGTTGTGTCTTTAGCCCGTCTCGGCCGGTTATACTTTATTCGCATATTTGCAATTTTCAAGTTTGTACACTCAACTATATTTTCAATAATGTCGTCACTAAAAATTTTTTCGAAAACACTCTCATTGTAGCATTGTAGCTATTGGTAATATCTCTAGCACTCAGCTTTGGCCCAGGAAGTATTTTTACAATATTTTTGCTGGAAGTTTTGCTAAATTTGCTCACCACTGAATTTTTATACCACTTTGTTTGGTTATCTTTCGCTATAAAATACTCATCTTCATCGCTTTCTAAACTCTCACCATCGCTCTCGTTATCTGAATCAGAAGACTCTTTATCATTTAGTTCTATCTCCGACTCAGTGTTATAATCGTTGTCTTCCGTAATTTCTTCCTCTTCTTCTGACGAACTAGCATCCTCTTCTCCCCTAATAACTTCTTCCTCAGGTTCTTATTCGAACAATGCTTCAGCCATAGCTCTAAGCTCATCTTGTGTGAGACTTTTAGGGTTTCTAACACGCACTCGATCCCTATAAAAAATATTTCTCCCAAGTTTCCATTTCACATTTTTGTATAAAAAGTACAATGTAACATTTACTACACAGAAAATAACTCGTTTACAGGTAATTTAAAGTTTAACATTCGTTAAATTTACTTACAAAACTATAACTATGTGCGTGGTGTACTGAAGGCACCGTTCGGGAACTCACTTTGATATTTTTTATCACAACTTAACTATTCGATCAAAAATCACGTATCGACTGTAACAGACAATGGTTGATACTATACTGATACTGACTGATAGGTTACGTCGAGCGCCGTAAACACAGAAAATAGTTTTAAGAAACGGCAACCAACTTAACACGCATGGTGTACTGTGTACACCGTAGCCCGTAGTTAAAGGTTAAAGGGTTTTTAAGAGATTTTCTGGGGTTAATGATATTTGTGAAATCGACACAGCTTGAATCAATGCGTCTCTTATTAATATTCAAAAAATATGAAAAAGGATACTTTTAAAAGAAGAGATTATTTACTGGAATTATACCTTTAACAAATCTGGTCCTGAACTGGGAAATCAAATGTCACATGTATTACATGAATTACTATTTTTTACTTGTTACTGAATAACATATTTTTAAAACAAACATTTTCAATTTAGTGACAAAATGGTTTAGTTAACACAAAATTCCTCAGGATCATATCTATACCAAGGTTGTAAGTGGAGTGTAGCCGAAAAAAATTATAACTGGTCTGCATTATCAGCTTTACGGTACATAATTATTGCATAATTATACTTATACAATAGTCTAAGCACTAGGCGTCCATAGATTTAGTTTTGCAAAATAACAGGTCAATGGATGAGAACGGCCATAATTGACGATATTATTTACTAAAAAAACATTTAAAAATTACTCTTCTTTTTAGTCAATCAATCTCGCTTTTTAGAAACATGTTTATATTCGGAAAAACTATTATTACATATATTTTCTTGTGGAAGAAATTCCACTCCGTCCGTATCTAACAAAATAAAATGCCTTAATACTCCAGGGAAATAAGGTTTTTGTCGGGACACTTGAGCAGCCAGGTTGCAAATGGGTTTTTTGGGTACTATATACCTAATACATTATACATACAAAAATGCCCGTCACAGTTCGGACGAGAATTTTAGTTATTAACAAATAAGTGTCAAAAATGGCAGTTTTTCCGTTTAAATCGCTACAGGTAAAAACAGGATAAATCAATATCTGATTTATAGTATTCTTCTTTTAGTAGATGAGCCAATGTTTAAAACGGCAGTTTTTAATTTTGGTACGATCATTTGTTGCTTCGAAAATTGCAAAATAAAACTAAAATTTCGAAAATAAAAAATTTGCTATAACTTTCGCGAAAGTGACCTTACGACTTTTATATTTCACAAAAAGTTGAGTCAAAGAGTCCATATACTGCACAAAAAAATTTTAAGACGATTCGTCAATTAGTTTAAATTTTGTTCAATTTGTTTTTCCCAAAGAGATTTTTTTTGTAATGTTATTGTTCAGAAAATAATAATTATATAGAAATGCTGTGAAAACCACATGAAAGAACAATAGTATTGTTTTCAAATTATTGAAGAAAATCATTAAAAAGTAATTTTTGTCACTACGAAAACATTTTACTAAAGTAGAGTCATTTTTGGCTTGAAAACAATTTGAATAGCTTTGTTAATATTGACTGTAGAGTAAATTTACCTTGGAATTTCAAAAGCTGGTATTTTTACACAAATTTTCAAAAAAAAACTTTTCGCCTATGTTAATTACGGTCAAAGTTAGCCACTTTTATTATTTAATTCACAGTTACTTCAATATACATTAAATTCTCCTGTAACAGTGTAAGTTACCATACTACTCCGAAACGGCTTGGCCGATTTTTATGAAATTTTACAAGTATATCCTATGGGACTGATAATAGGTTTTAATCTATTTTTCATACACATAAGTTATAAGGGGGATTGCCCCCCTGACATTTTTTTTTATTTTTTTGTACAAAATTGTCTATCTTAATTTTGTATCATGTAGGCTTAAAAAATACATACAACCCTTAATTTACACTTTTCCATCACCAACCCCTATTTGTTAATACCCATCTATATATTTACATCTATAAAATTCTCCTGTCACAGTGTTAGTTGTCATACTCCTCCGAGACCGGTTGACCGATTTTTATGAAATTATATATGTATATTCGGTAGGTCTAAGAATCGGTCGTAATCTATTTTTCGTATCCCTGAGTGATAAGGGGAACTCCCCCTAACATTTTGAAATGTTAGGTGGAGACTTACGTACATAACGTACTCTACAAGACTACGAGTACATACAATTTAAAAAAATTATGATCAAAACCCATCAACAAGCTCTGGAGATATTAATCGCAGCATATGTTTGAAGAATCAGTTTCATCTTTTGAGTGCACAGATTTTAATATTCATTTCCACCGACCACAAATCGATTTCGTTAGAACGTTATTTTTAAAACTTTATTAACAACTCTGTTGAAGTTTAAAGTTTACTCAAACTTTTATACATAAACTATATACCTTCAACTTCGAAATGGCGCTAGATGGGTTGCTTAATTGTTATAAACAAAGTAGCTGTCAATTAAATAAAAAAAGTTGCTACCTTTGACTGTAATTAACCTAGGCAAAAAGTGCTTTTTGAAAATTCGTATAAAAATACCACCTTTTCAAATAGCAAAGTAGTTTTAATCTACAGTTAATATTAACAAAGTAATTTAAATTGTTTATGAACTAAAAATGACCCTACTTTAGTAAAATATTTTCGGAATAATAAAAATGACTTTTTAATGATTTTTTAAAAAACTTTGAAAACATGACTTTTCTTCTTTCATATGGTTTTCACAGAATTGCTATTACTTTACTATTTTTTGAACAACAATATTGCGAAGATAAAGCTCATTGGGATAAACAAATTGAATAAAATTTAAACTAATTAACGAATCGTCTTAAAATTTTCTGTGCATTATATGGACTATTTGTCTCAACTTATTGTGCAATATGAAAGTCATAAGGTCATTTTCACAAAAGTTATAGCAATTTTTTTATTTTCGAAATTTTAGTTTTATTTTGCAATTTCTGAAGCAACAAATGATCGAACCGAAATTCAAAAACTGTCATTTTAAACCTTGACTCATTTACTAAAAGAATAATAGTAAAAATAAGATATTTAGTTACTCTATTTTTACTCGTAGCGATTTAAACGAAAAAACTGCCATTTTTGACACTTATTTGTTAATAACTAAATTTATCGTCCGAACTGTGACGGGCATTTTTGTATGTATAATTTATTAGGTATATAGTACCCAAAAAACCCATTTGCAACCTGGCTGCTCAAGTGTCCCGAACATGGTATATTTTTGCCTTATTTCCCTGGAGTATAAGAGAGGAAATGCAGAAGGAGCACTGTAGGCTAATACAAAATGGTATTATTGATTGTTGTAGAAAAAATAATTGCAGCAAAAAATCAACTTTAAATTATGTTACAATATTCAGCTCTAAACCATTGGGTTGTTCCTTCCCAAAGACCTTTAAAATACAAAATATTAAATTAAAATTACTATTATTACATATTTTTGTGATTAGTGTTACTAATGGAATGTGGAGTAGGTTACTGACGATAAGTTTATTATTGGGTGTGTCGGCCTCGGTACAACTATTCATATGCGATTCTATACTTGTGGTGATCTTGATGGACTCTAGCAATTCATTACAAAATGCTTTAATAGGTGCAGGAAGGAAACCTGTCTGTGCGGAAATTATTTCAACAATTTCCGATAATACTGTCGTCAAATATAAAAACTTGATAATTTGTATTTAATCTGCCCAGACTGTTTGCAAATAAACAACTGTACTATACAAGGTATCTGGTGTTACCCCAGGAAACAAAGCATTTAAAAACCTAAAAATTACTGGGCGCTACTTTTCAACTGGAATATTTGGAGAGAGTCAACAGAAAAGGTGTACCTTCTCGTTGGTGTCGAAATTTAACTGCTCGATGGTTTTTTATTAAAATTTAAGCAAAAAAAGTGACTCTTTTCATTCATTTCAATATTTTTTGAAAAAACTACGCATTGTAGATGAAAACGTTTAAAACAACTTTTTTGAAAATACTTGCTTTTTGAAGTGAGAGTTTCTAAATTAAAAAATGTTAAAATAGAATAGAATAGAAATATGCTTTATTGTCATGAAAAATTTAACAATTTTATAGACAAAGCTTACAAGAATCATAAATAAAAACAATAACAAATACAATTTACTAAAATTATACAAATCGTCAATATAAATATAACATAATAAAGTCAAATAAAAATCAGTAACAATCTATTGCAAAATTTAAAAAAAATTGCAAATTGCGTAATCTGCCTTAAGAAATTTAATAAGTAATTTAATAAGTTATGCTGCTGCATGTGACACTCAAATATAGATTAAGATTCTACTTATACATAACAATACTGTAATTTCTTAGTTATTGGTTAAGAAACTCTGCTATTGAATAATATGGTCTTTCAGATAAATAGGCTTTAGTCATTTTACGGAACTTGGGGAAAGATGTTGCAGATTTAAGTTGTAGAGGGAGATGGTTGTATAGTTTTTTTGCAGAATATAATATAGATTTCTTTACTAACTCACTGGACGGGATCGATAAATAGATGTCAAAAGTAGAATTTCTGGTGGAATAGTCATGTCTAGGTCTTTCTGGAAAAACATGTAGATGTTTACGAATTAAGCAAACAGTTTCTAAAATATATAAAGAAGGTAATGTTAGAATTCTGTGATCTTTGAAGTAGCTTCTGCAATGTGTTGTTCTTCTGAGGCCAAACAGATATCTGATTGCTCTTTTTTGCAATTTAAAAATAACATCGGATTGGGCAGCTGTCCCAAAACCCCAAAAAGGCAGACCATATCGAAGATGGGACTCGAACAATGAAAAGTATGTTATTTTGGAAGAGGCTAAATCCATTTCCTTAGAGACAGATCTTATTGCAAAGCAAGCTGAGGATAGTTTCTTGCTTAACACGTCGATATGAAGGGACCATTTAAGGTTGCTATCTAATGTTTATATATAAAAAAAGCGATTGCAAATTAAACCCAAAAGTACGCATTTTTCAATTGTTTATAATTATTAAAATAAACAATAAAAATATATAAACTTTGTAAAAGATGGGACCGATTCGTCCCATTGACAATTAAAACTTTACCAACCCTTTCAAAGTCACCTCTTTTTGCGACTGAGGATTTTATAAAGATTCAGTATTAAAAGGCTTATACACAGATCTTATAAAAACCTACAAAATCATTTTTTACCAAACTTTCTACCAAAGATAATAAATAAAAAAGATAATAAATAAAAAGGTTACGGTAAAAAATCAATATATTTTTTTGAAAAAAAAAAAAAGGAGAAATCCAATTTTAATCATAATAATGTAAGTTACGGTGTTTTTAGTTTTATGTATTATTAATAGACTCTAGAAGCTTGACTGGCTTTGAATTATTAGTTTTTAAAAAACTAGAGTTAAAAGCAAATAACGATTTTTTGTAGTTTGGTAAAAAATGCCCATTTTCTTAAGAATAGAAAGATTAGCATCAGAGATACGAAAAAATATTTCAATATAAAGTTGTAGGTTATTTATTTCCCAAGAACTTGGTTTAAAAAAAAATTCTACGGCAAAAATTGAGTGATCGTAAATGAGTATATCGAAAAACATTGCTTTTTTCTATTCAAAACTAACACTTTCGATAGCGAATAAATCGAAAATTATTAATTTTATCAAAAAAATGTATAGAACATTTTTTTACAATGAATGTTTTTATCAACTTCTGTCATCAAAATATAATAAAAAAGGGCAACCACCCCTATGGTAAAAGCGCCTTTCGGAATCATATAAATTTTGTTCCTTGGACTATCCACTATTTATTCTCAAGTTTTTAAGCAAATCTATCCATTCTGTAAAAATTGCGAGGTGAAAACCTTCGGTTCCTGGCCAGAAAAAACACCTAAAGGCAGATACATTAATCAAATTAGTAAGAATGATTCAAAGAACCACCTCCACATCTATAGAGATTCTGAACAACGCCGCCTCGTTCTTCTTGTCTTAAACATTAGCGTGGTAAACTTTTATGGCGCCCACTTGTTTTTGTGTTATAGATCTATGTTATGTTTCGAAGGACACAACTGAAGATGAAGAGATCAATGCTTGGAATAAGCTTAAGAAATAGAGTAAAAAACGGGGAGAGATTCGTAGACGAAAATCGGAGAAGATATTATCGAACGTATTACAAGGCAACAATGTAGATGGGCGGGACATGTTGCAAATAGGAAAGACGACAGATGGACAAAAAAATTGCATTAGCGGAGACGACGGGCAGACAAGCGAAACAGAGGAAGACCCCAACGCGATCGACCTACTACCTCAAAATAATTGTGACCAATTGGATAGCAAAGGCGCAGAACAGAAGAAGATGGAGATATCTGGAGGGGGCCTATGTTCAACAGTGGACAAATCAGTGCTGCTTGATGATGTATGGTATTAGTTATTTAACCAACAAGTGTATTAATAAAGGCGATTAAAAATTGAGATATTTTAACGCGTGAGCGGAGCGAGCGCGTTAATGTTCAAGATTGTTAATCGCCATTTTAATTCAGGAGTTCGTTACAAAACTTTTCCGTCGACCGTACTTTTCAGAAATAAAGATATATCCATCTTTTGATTTTTCAAATACACAGAATTTTAAACAATAAAGTAAATAATGACATACAATGACAGATAGTACTAACAGCGGCTACTTGATTTTAAATTTATTAGTGGGAATATAAATAGGTATATGTTTGGTTGCCTATACCACAGGTCACTGCCAATCACAGAGCGTTTAATTAATTTATGCAAGCAATGTATGTTGTGTTGCCTATAATGAAATCGTTCATTAATAGAAAATCATTCATTAATCGGGGTCATTATTCAATGATTTTGAGGGTATTGAAATTGATCATAAATGGACTGTCGACGGAAAAATATATTAACAAATGTGACCCTCATGTGTTCCGTATTTATTGAAATGTCTTTATGGTGTTTTGTGTTATAATCACTACACTTTCACCTCTTGCAGCATTTACTGGAAGAGATTTTCAACAAAAAACAAATAGATAAGGGTACTAGCTTAAAGTTTGTATTAGTTTCTAATAAATTATTATTATTGTCTGTAGGTAGAGTAGATACTACATATACTACTTTAGCTTAGCATAACTGTGTACAATGGCATTAAATGCATCCAAAAGTGCATAAACATTTTAAAATCAGTAGAGATGGGACCAAATTTTGTTATTCGGGGGTATTTGGAATCACTGACCACAAATACGACATCAGCGACGACTCCCAGAACACCTGTTGCCCAGGTTCACTGCAAAGAACGTCATCTTCTCGAGTTTCGAGGATTTTCGGCATTAAATTTATGCAAATGGATTGCTCGGAGGTTGTTGGGGTTGCTTAACACGAATATGCCATAAGAACCGGCCCCGGGAGAACCTGGTGCTCGGGGTCATTACTAAGGCACGTCATCTTCTGGATTTCCGAGGGTTTTCGACACTAAATTGACGCATAAGGATTTCTGTCTTTCGGGTTGCTGTTAACGAATATAATTTAGATGACTCTGAAGTGTCTGGTGTGCAGGATGATGAATAAAAACGCCAACAGATAATAATAATACTATCAAATTGAAATCTAGTAAGTCAATCTTGAAATAAAGAAAAAAAAACTCCGAGAGTCGGTTCTGATTTTATAATTCATATTCAGCAAAAATAATAGCGCAATAACTGAAGGTTTTCACCTCCGATTTCGTTGAACCTTCAACAATTTTCATGAAAATTGGTGAGTAGTTAGAGGATACCTCAACCTCAAGGAACAAAGGTGACATGACGCCAACTTGCGCTTTTACCCTGGGAGTGGATGCCATCCCTTCCCGGGGGTGAAAGTTATTTTATTAAAAATAATACCACTAATCGATAGAGAGACAAATTAAAAACAAAATTTGTTATATAAAGTTAATAATATAAATCAACACTTTTTGAGTTTTAAAAAATGTATGTTTTAAAGCGGTTTTTCCCGTATAACTCAAAAACTATAAGCTTCTACAAAAAGTTATAATTACCAAAATTGAAGATAATAAAACATTTAATACACTTCTTACTTGAAGAACTAAACTAATGTTAATTCAAAGTGAGTTCTGGCTAATTAAATGTATATTTTTTTCGACGAGTGCTGGAATCTAAGTATTCAATCCTAAATAACGGGAAAACTATGCATTTTATAAAATATACCTGTTAAACACTCTATGCTCTCACGATATTGTACAATTTTTTACATGGACCACAATTGAGGACCCACATGGATCAAATCACCTACCCATATTAATTACACTCGATGTGGAAGATGATCATCAAGTAGCTGTATCCTCGGAGCACAACAGATGGCAGTTAAAAAATGCAAACTGGAATCTATATGTAGCTATTCTTGAATCCAGAGATATAGCTCAAAATTATGATGAATTCCTTTCTATGATTAATGAAGCTGCAGAAATCTCCATCCCAAGAAAAGTCTCTAGTCAGACTAAGCACCGTAATCACTGTCCGAAGCCTTGGTGGAACGAAACTTGTAACAACGCTGCTCATCAAAGAAAAATAGCTTTCATCAAATATAAGAGAACTCCAAATCGTGAAAATTTAATAGAATTCAAAAAAATGGACGCTTTTGCCAAACGCACTTTCAAACTCACAAAAAGGCAAAAATGGATTGAGTACTGTGAAAGTTTAAACCATCATACACCAATTTCACAAATTTGGAAAAAGGTAAACTCATATAAAAATCGGAAAGTCCAAAATAGACTACCAATAGACCCAAATGCGAATTGGATAGAAGAATTGCACATCAAAATTTCACCGCCATGGGTACCAACCAACCAAGTTGCATATGATCCCCAAATTTCGTCAGTACCAAGGAACATGACCAATCTAAGCGATAGTTTTTTTATGTGGGAACTGGAACGATGTATGAAACATACCAACAATAGCTCTCCTGGTATAGACAATATTTCATATTCCATGCTTTATAATTTGCCAATGAATCAGAAAAAATATCTTTTAAGTACCTATATATAATGCAATATGGACAGGACAAACAACAATCCCTGAAAGCTGGAAGGAGTATATTATCATCCCAATAAAAAAATATGATAAACCGGATTCCATTCCAACTTCTTATAGACCCATATCATTAGCTTCATGTGTAATGAAAACCTTTGAGAGGCTTATCAAAAATCGTCTTGAGCAATGGTTAGAGAAAGAACATATTCTGCCTGACACACAATATGGTTTCAGAAAATCTAGGTCAGCATTGGAGGCATTAACAGTAATAGTAACAGACACTTTAGCTGGATTTTCTAGTAACTTTATGACTATGGCAGGTTTCAACGATATTACAGGAGCATTTGATAACGTTAACCTAAATGTTCTAACGAACAAACTGATTTCAATTGGATTTCATAAACAATTAGCGAACTTTATAACTTCCCTGTACACCAACAGAAAAATTCATTTAAAAATAAATCAAGAAATCACCAAACCTAGAATCACGAACCTTGGACTCCCCCAAGGCAGCATTTTAAGTCCACTTTTGTTTATATTATATACAATGGATGCCAGTGTTAAACTCAAAAATATACGAACAATACAATTTGTAGATGATATTGTTTTTTATTGTACCAGGAAAAACTTTGAAACATGTGAATATGAACTGAACAAAACCTATGACATCTTTAATGAGTGGCTGAATGAAAATAATTTTACACTCTCTGAACAAAAAACAGAGGTGTGTGTATTTAGCCGAAAACGAAACATTGAGCAGGATCATGTAAAACTGGGACCTTATAATTTCCAAATAAAAAATGTAGTGAAATACTTAGGATTATATCTAGATCGGAAACTGCTATGGAAAGACTGTATACATCAAATACCTAAAAAGTCTGAGAATGCTATTAACATACTGAGAGCTTTCTGTTATACCAAATGGGGAGCTGACCCAAATATTGCCTTGTTGTTTTATAGAACTATGATAAGATCAATCCTGGATTATGGTATCCATTTGTAATATCAGCGGCACAAACGCATTTAGATAAAATAGAAAACCAAAAAAACAAAAGCTTGAGAATATGTCTTGGATATCTCAAGTCAACTCCAATAAATATTATGGAAGCAGAAGCCGTAGAACCACCATTACAACTGAGAAGGCAACTAATTAGTAACAAGTTCATCACGAAAGCATTTTCCAAATCCGCAAGTTATATAACACTTATCCATGAACTTTCAGTTTCAGTACTCACTCAGTCGTATTGGCTAAAAAAGAAAACTCCACTTATCTGTGAAAGTTACACCACTCTTTCTCAATACAGGTTGTCACTATACACATCAAAAATCCAACCAATATTTTCAGAACGTCCACATATTCTGTTTTCTAAACAAATCAAGACATTTCAGATCGACAAACACCACTTTCTCGAAACGGTTAATCAACGATGGCCCGACTACAACCAGATTTACACCGATGGATCAAAACAAATTCGTACAGGCGCCACTTTTTACGATCACACCACAAAATATCACGAAGAGATCAGATTACCAGATGAGGCAACGATATATACAGCAGAAATGTTTGCAATAAGTGAAGCTCTAAAGTATATACTTAGGACTGATAGATCGAAAAGTATTATATTTACAGATAGCAAAAGTGTCGTGGAGAGACTAAAGAATATAGGTGCGTCGAAGAACTTAAATCATCTAGAAGTAGAAATATTACAGACCAATTACGAAATAGGTAGCTCACAACGAAAGGTGATAATAGTTTGGATAAAAGGACATTCGGGTATTCAAGGAAATGAAATTGCCGATAAGTTTGCAAAGGCTGCGTCAGACTTAGACGGAGAGTGTATTAATCAGCGTATTCCTTATACCGATTTGAATTCCATACTTAAAATTCAGCTCAAAACCAAATGGCAAGAATTGTATAACAGCAAACAAACAGGACTAAATTACAAATCATGTCAAGTCCAGATCCCGAGGCTAAGATGGTTCCACAACCAAAACAACAGAAACTTTATTATTACCATTAACCGAATAAGAGCAAATCATGCAATGTCACCAACTTATAAATTTAAAATTGGTTTAATTGATGATTCTTCATGTTTATGTGGTGAACTGGGAGACTTAACTCATATAATACTCGGGTGTTCATTAAATAGTGCAAGCACTGATAAATTCTATAATGAAATAGTTAATAACAACATTTTTTTACCCATAAATTTAAATTGTATAATTTTCAATACGAATAATAATATATTGTATTTCTTATACAGGGTGTCCCGAAAAGATTGGTCATAAATTATACCACACATTCTGGGGCCAAAAATAGTTCGATTTAACCTAACTTACCTTAGTACAAATGTGCTCATAAAAAAAGTTACAGCCCTTTGAAGTTACAAAATGAAAATCGATTTTTTTCAATATATCGAAAACTATTACAGATTTTTTATTGAAAATGGACGTGTATCACTCTTATGACAGGAACATCTTAAAACAAAATTATAGTGAAATTTGTCCACCCCATAAAAATTTTATGGGGGTTTTGTTCCCTTTAACCCCCCCAAACTTTTGTGTACGTTTCAAATAATTCATTGTTGTGGTACCATTAGTTAAACACAACGTTTTTAAAACTTTTTTGCCTCTTGGTATTTTTTCGATAAGATAGTTTTCATCGAGATGCGGCTTCTTTTATAATATGTTTACATAAAAATTTTATGGGGTTTTTGTTCCTTTAAACCCCCCAAATGTTTGTGCACGTTACAATTAAGCTATTATTATGGTACCATTAGTTAAACACAGTGTTTTTAAAACTTTTTTGCCTCTTAGTCTTTTTTTGATAAGTCACTTTTTATCGAGATGTGGCTTCTTTTTCAAAATATACCTAAAAATGTAAATTATAAATAAATTTTCAAATTATTAACAGGACTGTATAATCGTACTTAACCATATACAAATATGTGGTGGATTCGACAAATATTTAAAATATCTCAATAAACACTGGCTTATCGAAAAATGACTAAGAGTCAAAAAAGTTTTAAAAACATTGTGTTTAACTAATGGTGCCACAATAATAATTTAATTGGAACGTACACAAAAGTTTGGGGGGGTTTAAGGGAACAAAGCCCCACAAAATTTTAATGGGGTGCACAAATTTCATTTTAATTTTTTTTTAAGATGATGCTGCCATAATAATGCCACATGTTCATTTCCAATAAAAAATGTCTAATAGTTTTCGATATATGAAAAAAAATCAATTTTAATTTTATAACTTCAAAGGGCTGTAACTTTTTTTGTGTGCACTATTGTATATAGGTAAGTGAGGTTAAATCAACTTATTTTTGACCCTAAAATCTGTGGTATAATTTATGACCAATCTTTTCGGGACACCCTGTATAATCACACCAAGAGGTGCAAAATGAAATTGTAAATTACTAACCACATCTTTGTTAGCAATTCTGCAACTAATTATATTTTGTACGTGTGCACCGAAAAAATATAAAAAAAAATATAAAAAAAAAATTAAAAAAAAAAAAAATTTAATTTAAAAAAAATTAAAAAAAATTAAAAAAAAAATTATAATAAAAAAAAAACAAAAAAAAACAATAGTAAAAAAGAATATAAAGAAAAAAAAAAAGCAAAATAAATTATACATATAAAAAGATAAGTAAAAATTAAATTATAAAGAAAACAAAAGAAAAATTTGCACACATTAATCTTACCTTACTAATATTTTGAGCATTGTAATCGTGAGGAAGGATGAGTTTTAAAT
The DNA here is from genome assembly GCF_917563875.1 of Diabrotica virgifera virgifera. NCBI lineage: Eukaryota > Metazoa > Arthropoda > Insecta > Coleoptera > Chrysomelidae > Diabrotica > Diabrotica virgifera. The sequence goes on along the minus strand of NC_065446.1, from coordinate 63,983,011 downwards.
TAAAAAAAAAATAAAAAACAAAAAGAATTGTTATAGTTAAAGAAAAAATTGTCTGGCTAATTGGTCCTTACCAAAGCCATCAAATTAATTAAAAAAAAAAAAAAAAAACACTTGTCAAAGTACTTTGGAATACCTATAAAATGAGCACCACAAGAAGTTAATAGCATTAAATTTACGCAAGTTATGATGGAAATAAGAGAACCCTTTCGAATTTTTTAGCAAAAAGTGAAAAATGAAACGTACGTAATTTCCATAAAAATTAAAATTTCTAGTAATTCTTACTGTAAGTTCTTTATATTAGCATAAGTAATGATTTAAACAATTTTTGCTGGTTTAGAATGCATATTTTTGAAAAAAGGTATAATTTAAAAAAATCAGAATTTTTAAAATTATCGTAATTTTCATTTTCTTTGATAATAACTTCAAAAATACTCAATATACGTAAAAATGATATATGTATAACCAAATTTTATTTTTTTCTGTATTGAATATTTTACCAGTTTTACTATTTCTGTAGGGTAAAAAATAGCCGAGATAGAAACGTTTAAAGCTTAAATTTTGCTGCGAGAACCATGTAACTGGGGCTATTTAACCTTTTATTTTTAAAAAAGTAAAGGGTTTTAAAGATTAAATTTAACGCGGTTTAATATCCCTTGGAATTAACTTTCAAATGGTTTTCAGGTGAACCTGATATCGAAAAATAAACGGATTTATTTAAAAAAAAGCACAATATTTTTTGAAAAAATTTTTAAAAGATAAATTTTGAAAAATCTTTGGAGCATAAATTTTAATGCAATTAACTTGTTCGGCGTTTAGTTGATAGATATTTTTAAGTACTTTGACAAACGTTTAATATAGTCCTGTCGCCAGGGGGGGTACAACGGCCTTCTTAATTCAGATGGACTTACCCAAGTTTTTTTTATGTATTTTGACCCGTAGAACACGAATTTTTTGGGTAACAGTTGTTCCGGATGTCGATAAGATTGTTATAAACAAAGAAGTTGAGGAATTACATAACAGCGATTTCTCGCAAAACAAAACATTTTTTTGTATTTTTTGGGTCATTCTAACCAAAAAATGTTCCTACAAGTTTTTTCGTAGGATGCATAGTTTTCGAGATAAACGCGGTTGAACTTTCAAAAAATCGAAAAATTGCAATTTTTGAACCCGAATAACGTTTGAATAAAAAATAAAATAGCAATTCTGCTTACCGCCTTTAAAAGTTTAAGTCAAATTATATCTGTTTTGAATATTTGCATTACTAAAAATTTATTTTTTGATTGTTAAACACATAGTGTTTCCCGTGCCTAATACATGCGTTTTAATGCATGCTACTTAGAAATAGCCCCGCTTGCACTTTTACCTTCTCTACGTACTCGTTCGATTTTAAATGAGAAATCATTGAAACATCACTCAAGCACTAGGTGTTTATAGCTTTGTTTTAACAATAAAATAATACATTTTTAGCAATACAATCAATTCAAACCGATATAATTTGACTTGAACTTTCAAATGCGGTAAGCAGAATTGCTATTTTATTTTTTAATCAAAAGTTTTTCGGGTTCAAAAATTCCAATTTTTCGTTTTTTTAAAAGTTCAACCGCGTTTATCTCGAAAACTATGCATCCTACGAAAAAATTTGTAGGAACATTTTTTGGTTAGAGTAGCCCACAAAATACAAAAAAATGTTTTGTTTTGCGAGAAATCGCTGTTATGTGATTCCTCAACTTCTTGGTTTATAACAATCTTATCGACATCCGGATCAACTGTTACCCAAAAAATTCGTGTTCTACAGGTCAAAATACATAAAAAAAACTTGGGTAAGTCCATCTGAATACAGGTGGCCGTTGTACCCCCCCTGGCGACAGGACTAATAAGTTTACGTTATAAATTGCATCATTTTCCCGTTATTTAAACTTGAATACTTAGATTTGGGCACTCGCCGAAAAAATATATACATTCAATTACTTATAACTCACTTTTAGTTAACACTAAAAGGTTTTTCTAGTAAAGAGTTTATTTCGTTGTTTATTAGCTCCAATTTTGGTAAGAAAAACTTTTTTGTTAAAACTTATAGTCTTTGCGTTATTTATCAAAAATCGATTAAAAACATGCATTTTTCTAACGAAAAATTAAAGTTTTTGATCTCTAATAACTCAAAAATTTGATTTATTTTAATAACTTTATAAAACAAATTTTGCTTAGAGTTTGTCCCTCTATTGAAGTATGGGGTTATTTTTAAGAAAATAGTTTTCACCCGCGAGAAAGGGTGGCATCCACTCCCAGGGTAAAAGCGTCAGTTGGCACCGTGTCACCTTTGTTCATCGAGACATCCTCTAACCACTCACCAATTTTCATGCAAATCGATGGAGGTTCAACGAAATCGGAGGTAGTAGCTCATATCCACCTTTAGTGGCTGCGCTATATCTCAAAAAAGATATCTCAAAAATACCCGAGTAATCCGTTTGCATCAATTCAATACGGAACACTCTCGAAACTCTAGAAAATTACGTACCTTAGGCACCAGGGGCTCCGGTGTCAGTTCTGATGGCTTATTCGCGTTCAGCAACCCCAAAAACCTACGAGTAATCCAATTTAGCATCGAAAACTTTCAAAACTCCAGAAGATGACGTCCCCTGTAGTGACCCTGAGCACCAAGTGCTCCGCAGTTGGCGCTGATGTCGTTATCGAACAAAAAACCAAAAACACTTAGGCACTTAGCATACTGATTTTTACATATTTATGCACTTTTTGGATGCATTTTATGGAAGTCCCTAGGTGCTGTATTTAAAGTCGATTTATTTTGTGTTAAATGCCCTGGGCCTCGATTTTTGACCCTTTGCTTCGTTATCGAACGTATTCGCTTCGTATACTAAACAGATACGAAGCGAATACGTTCGATAACGAAGCGAAGGGTCAAAAATGGAGGCCCTGGTCTAACTTAACGTTACAATGAATCATTCTGTTCTCATATGAAGCGGCTTGTAGAATAAAATTATCAATACTTACCTCTTTTTTTAGTAACAAAGAGGATGCAATGCCACCGCAACTAATGGTTTTGAGGATATCCAGTATGCGTAAAGTGATTCTAGGCGTGTTGAAGGTTCGGTCAATATGTTATTTAAAAAATACATTTTAAAGTGACTGGTATTCATTGACTTGTAATTTATTTGGGTCGATAATAGAGTTGAATTAAATATTAGCGTTATAATTGACATAATATGATCTTATATTATTTTAAAAATGTTAATTTAGATGAAATATGTCTTAGGAATGTATTAACCGACCTTCTTGTACAATAACGCAACAGGTGGTAAAAATATGTTTGCAACTATGTATACAGTTGAGTCCGCGAGTCTTTACCCGTGCGTCATTAATACCTGGCGAGATAAAACACATACTTTTTATCTAGCATTATTCTCTTCCATGCATGAAACTCATGACAAACCAGCTGCCGTTTGTTATTAAGTAACAACACATGTTATTTTTATGAACCATCTAGACTCAGTGCATTGAAAAGAGATAGGTACAAAAAAAGACGATTCGGTATGTTTTCATATTTTAAGCACAATTTGTTTGACGTTTCTGGTTTGTTTAATTTTGTGGCTGTCAGTCAGTTGAACTTTTTGCGGTTTTTGTCGAATTTTTGCGTTTTGAAGTTTCTTTATATTATACAAACAGTTGTTTTCACAACTAATTTTATATTGGGCTTTGAAATTTTAAGGTAAATAATTATATTTAGGCAATTAATATTTAAAACATACAAAGCTAACGTCATTCTCACAGTAAAGAAATGACTGTGTTTAGATTTCCGTCAAAGTGAATAAAATAACAAAAATAAAATATGTTATTGGATTTTTTTATAAATTGTTTATTTATTTATTAATCAATAACAATAAAAGAATTTATTAAGCTACTTCAAATGTAGCTGTAATTCTGCGCAAAAATTTTGAAGCAAAACTTACATTTGACATTCTATATATTTGATAACGTCAAATTTTATAATAAAACCCGTAATCGGAATAGCAGCCACTTTCTGTCAGTAGTTGTTGCGTGAAATAGATTTCCGACCTATTTCGTATGCTTTAAGTGATGACGCACGGGTAAAGACTCGCGGACTCAACTGTAAATATTATATAATTTAGCAATGTAATAACCATTTGTACAGTTTCTTACTAAAATATATAAAAATTTAATATATTTATAATACAAAAACCTTCCTATACAGGGTGTTTCATTGGGAAACGGAAATACTTTAATGGTGAATAGAGGTCACCAAGCCGGTTCTAGGTATACTAAATTTTTCGCCCTACCGACTTTTATATCCGAGTTACAGGGTGTTTTATCGATTTTGCTCATTTCTTTCCTAAGCCATAACTTTAGAACCATCCTGTATATTTTTTTAATATTTGGTACACATATCTCTCATTAAAAAGCCAAACGACCGACATACTAATCACAAGAAAAATCCAGGTCCGTATTAACAAAAAATTATAAAATAATTGTGATCTTAAAACAACACCCTGTATATTGAAATTTTGATAATCTGTTTGCATATTTGAACAGAGCACAAGAAACTAAGTCTAATAGTTTGCTTCGATTTTTCGGCCAGACAATTTTTTGACTTTAATTTTGAAATTATATTGAATTTTTTTAAGAACTCCACATTAAAAAGCAGGTATTATTAACTTTTAATTATAAATTGATAAATTTATTGAATAAATACTCATTTTACAATGAATCAATATTTATTTAACACATTGGAAAGACCCAATTATTAATCAGAAGAAAAATCCAGGTCCGTATTAACAAAAAAACATAAAGTATTTGTGACCTTGAAACAACCCCCTGTATATTGACATTTTCAAAAATTGTTTGCACATTTGAAAAGACCACAAAAATCCGAGTTTATGGGTTCACTTTGATTTTTTGTGCAAAACCTTATTAACTTTAATTTTGAAATTAAATATATTCAAATTTTCAAGAACCCTGAAATTAATAAGCAGGTTTTTAAAGCACTTTTATTAATAAATCATTCAAGTTAATGAATAAATACTAATTTTAAAAATAATCAGTTATTATTTACAGCATTAGAAGAACTTACTTACTAATCACAAGAAAAATCCAGGTCCGTATTAACAACAAAATACAAAGTAATTCTGACCTTGAAAAACACCCTGTATATTTAAATTTTTAAAATACGTTTGCACACCTTAAGAGAGCACGAAAAACTAAGTTTAATGTCCCGCTTTAATTTTTTGTGCAGACAATTTAATGACATTACTTTTGAAATTATATCGAAATTTTAATTATGAGTTCCCAGAGTTCTTAAAAATTTCGACATAAATTCAAAATTAAATTCATTAAATTGTCTGGCCAAAAAATTGAAGCAAACGATTATACTTAGTTTTTTGTGCACTTTTCATACCAATGTGCAAACGGATTTTGAAAATTTTAATATACAGGGTGTTGTTTCAAGGTTACAATTACTTTATATTGTTTTGTTAATCCGGACCTGGATTTTTGTTGTGATTTGTAAGTGGATCATTCGAATGTCGTAAATAGGTATTGATTATTTTTAAAATGGCTATTTATTTAATAACTTTAATAATTTATTGTTAAAAGTGCTTTAATAATCTGCTTTTTAATTTCAGTGTTCTTAAAATTATCAATATATTTAATTTCAAAATTAAAGTCATTAAATTTCCTTCACGAAAAATTAAAGCAAACCGATAAACTTAGATTTTTGTGGTATTTTCAAATGTGCAAACAAATTTTGAAAATTTTAATATACAGGGTGTTGTTTCAAGATCACAATTACTTTATTTTTTTTTTTTGTTAATCAGGACCTGGATTTTTCTTGTTATTAATAATTGGGTCGTTCCAATGTGGTAAATAAATATTGATTAATTTTAAAATAAGTATTTATTCAATAGCTTTAATATAATTTATAATTAAAAGTTAATATTACCTTCTTTTTAATGTCAGAGTTCTTAAAAAATTCAATATAATTTTAAAATTAAAGTCATAAAATTGTCTGGCCGAAAAATTTAAGCGAACGATTAGACTTAGTTTTTTGTGCTCTTTTCAAATATGCAAACAGATTTTCAGAATTTCAATATACTGGGTGTTGTTTTAAGGTCACAATTACTTTATAATTGTTTGTTAGTCCGGACCTGGATTTGTCTTGTGATTAGTATGTCGGTAGTTTGGGTTTTGGATGAGACACATGTGTACCAAATATCAAAAAAATATGCAGGGTGATTCTAAAGTTATGGCTTAGGAAAAAAATTGGCAAAATCGATAAAACACCCTGTAACTCGGTTATAAAAGTCGGTAGGGCAAAAAATGTAGTATACCTAGAACCGCCTCGGTGACCTCTATTCACAATTAAAGTATTTCCGTTTCCCAATGAAACACCCTGTATAATATAATGGAGTAAGATGTAATTTACTTATTCTCGTATTTTTCCATTCTTTTCGGATTCGTGTCTATCTCTTTGCATCTGTCCATGTTACTCCTCTTGTCTCTAATACCCTTCCGATTACCTTGTCCCAAGTCATTTAATCTCAACGTTCATTTTTGTAATCCGTCATATTTCTGCTGATAAATTTTTTATTCATTGTATGACAGAGTTGCAGCAGTTTCTCTACTCTGCTATTTACTTCTACTGCGAGAAACAAGTAATTGGACTTCGTAAGTCCTAGGTATTCACCCAAAGTGATCGAAAGTAGACCCGAAAGTCGATATTTAAAGTCTTCGTGTAACTTTGCGTCGATTGATATAAGATTTTACTAATTTTGACTTATTTTTACTAAACTCTCAGTCATAATTTTTTAAACGGAAATGACTTCAAAACCGGAACTAAAGATTCAAGCTCGACTTTTCAATACGCTTCGATTCATATGTCACATGTACTATTTCTGCGACTATAATATAGCACTTCCGGTTAGAACTTTTTAACCCAAAATTATTAAAAACCAAAAGTGTACATTGTTTTAAAAACTTTCGTCGCGGAGATGGCACGTAAAAAAGAAGACCAGAGTATTCTCTAAATTAAATGCAAATTTAATGTTCCAAGACAAAAGTTATTGCTCTTTTTTTTTAATTTATCGCATATTCTGCCAACGTGATTTCAAGCTAGCAGTAGTTCAACTTTAACATTGAACAGTAGTTCAATAATTATTGATAAATCATCAAATAATTGAATACCACAGTATTCTCTGAATTAAATGCAAATGAAATGTTTCAACAATAAATTTAAATAATAAGGTAATAAACCATGGGAATTTTACCAATAATTATCAAAAGCAGGTGCCATTAGTAACTCTAGATCCATTCTCCTTCACTGCACAATTGAAGTTTTTGTACCATTATTATTCGTCAATTAATATTGCTTCGCTAATACCCAACCACCAGTTTGGATTTAGACAACAACATGCTACCACCGAGCAAATTCATCGAGTCTGCAATTCCATAAGCAAAGCCTTAGAAGAGAAGCAATACTGCTCTGCAGCCTTTTTGGATGTCTCGCAGGCTTTTGATAAAGTCTGGCACACTGGCTTGCTATACAAAATAAGAAAAGTCCTTCCTCTCAACTACTTTCTAATCCTCAAGTCCTATCTCTCCGACCGCCATTTCCTTGTAAAAGTTAAAGATCAGTGCACTAACTTATATCCAATCAACGCTGGAGTACCTCAGGGTAGTGTCCTTGGACCAGTTCTCTACCTACTCTACACAGCAGATCTTCCTACAAGCCAAAACATCATCACAGCCACATATGCAGATGACACAGCAATCATTGCAGCTCACTCAAACCCGTACATCGCCTCGCAACTGCTCCAGACAAATCTCGACAGTATAAATATCTGGTTACAAACATGGCGAATTAAAGTAAACGAAAGCAAGTCAGTACATATAACGTTCACTAATCGAAAAGATACGTGCCCAACCGTCTCAATAAATAATCAAGTACTACAACAAAAGGATGACGTAAAATACCTAGGTATGCACTTGGACCGCAGATTAACGTGGAAGAAACACATATTCACGAAAAGAAAACAGTTGGGTCTGAAACTCAATAAAATGTACTGGCTGATAGGAAAAAGGTCACAACTGAGTTTGTACAATAAAATTTTAGTATACAAGGCAGTGATTAAGCCAATATGGAGCTATGGTATCCAACTGTGGGGATCTGCGTCGAGATCCAATATCGACATCCTGGAGAGATTCCAATCGAAAACCTTGCGCATTATCACAAATGCACCGTGGTACATGCCCAATGAACACATCAATCGTGATCTCCAAATGAAGACTGTCAAAGAAGAAATTGCCAGTTACGCCCAAAAATCCGACATCCGACTACAAAACCACCCCAACAGGCTAGCGAAGAACCTAATGAGACCCCAGGCAAACAGAAGGCTAAAGCGCCACACTCCAAGCGATCTACGAACAAGATTTTAAATTTTAAATTTTAAATTTTCAAAAATATTTTGTTTATTATAGAGTTTTATTTATAGGGTTTTATTTATTAGTCACAAATAATTTTGTTAAGTACTAAAATTATGATTTTATAGGTTATTGTCACTGGACAGTCTCCTGCAAGTCTCTTTTAATTGTTAAACAATTTACTTATTGTAATCATTATTACAGATTGTAAATAAATGGGATGTTAAAAAAAAAATATTGCTTCAACAATAAAGGCCGCCTTTCTGACAATTCACAAAATTCAATTCTTATCAATTCTCAATGGTTCCGACTGCAAGGTTTTCGATAATAAATGAAGTAAAGGACAGACGTACTCTCAATCATTTATTGTGACTTCCGATGACCGGTTTCGCTCTCTACAGTATGCAGAGCATCTTCAGGTCAACGGTTACAAGTCACTAAATGCTACAAATAAAAAACAGAGTTAAAACAGTGTCTGGCTATAAAATATGCTAAAGATCCATAAGATCAAGCCAATATTGATCAACATACATAAAAAGTAGTTAAGACAGCAGACAAATACATATGCATGTATACTCGGGGGCGGCAACAAACGTCCCCAAGCTAACAAACACATGCAAATGTATGCTGTCTGTAATCATGCAATGATAACGTGTCGTACTTATATTCGGCTACAAGGAGCTATTTCCTGAGGATTCAATAACATGATATCTTGCACAAGTTATGTAACGGGATATGTTGGAATAGACGGAGAATGTTGTAAAGGTTAACAAGTTTATGGAAATTCTTGAGGGCGGTGAGATGGAAATTCTCCATTCTCTCCAAAGAATTTCCATAAACTTGTTAACCTTTATAAAAAATAGCAAAAATCGCGCAACGTTTATTTATGTAACAGCTTTATAGGTCTGGATCCCGCGTATGAAAAAAGAAGTTGATTAATAGCAAGCTGAAAATTTGTTAATAGCTTAAGGGTGTCTAGTCGGACAAACTTTGATGAAGGGGAACACTGAAAGGGGAAGTTTTAATTGTGGAACAGGTTAAACATTTGGAACGTCAGACTACGAAAACGTCCCATGTATTTTGTCGGACAGAATTTCCAATTGATTTGTTACCCTTTAAATAAACTCTCATGCTATTTGGCACCTGTCATAATTACTGTCATTTGACATGTTCTACGTGTTCCACTCATTAAAATGCCCAGTTGGTGATAAATAGCAGTCTGATTTTTGCAGGACAGTTTAATGAAAGGGTAACAAATTAATTGGAAATTCTGTCCGACAAAATACATTGGACGTTTTCTTAGTCTGACGTTCCAAATTTTCAATTTCCAAAACATTTCCATATATATATATATATATATATATATATATATATATATATATATATATATATATATATATATATATATAAATATATATATATATATATGTATATATATATATATATATATATATATATATATATATATATATATATATATATATATATCTATATATTTATATATATATATATATATATATATATATATATATATATATATATATATATATATATATATCCAATCCTGTTACTCCGTGAAGGAGCATAGGGCATCCACGAAGCTTCTCCATTCTCCTCTATTTCTGGCCATGGTTGCTATTTCTCCCCAGGTTTTCTTCATACTTTTGTGGTCTTCTTCAACGGTACTCCTCCATGTTTTGGTCGGGCGTCCTCTGCTTCTTCGTCCTACTGCATTCCATTTGAGTGCCTGTTTTGTTATGTCTGCATTTTCTTTCCTCAGTGTGTGTCCCAGCCAGTTCCATCTTTTCCTCTTTATTGTTGTTCTGATGGGTTCTTGTTTGGTTTTTTTCCATAGTGCTACATTTGTTATGATATTGGGCCAGTATACCTTTAGAATTTTACGTAGACATCTATTTACAAAAACTTGGATTTTATTTACATTTCCGTCAGTTATTGCCCATGTTTCACTCCCATAAACTAGCACAGTTTTCACGTTACTCTAAATAGCCTTATTTTAGTATTTTGGCTGATCTGTGTTGATCTCCATATATTTGCGAGGGTTCCAAAGGCTTGTTGTGCTTTTCGTATTCTCTGTTTAATATCTGATTGAGCTCCACCTTTTGCACTGATTATACTGCCTAGGTAGCAAAATTCTTGAACCTGTTTTATTTCTTGTTGGTTGATGTATAGTTTGTCACAGTTAGTTACTCCTATTCTCATCTCTACTGTCTTGTTCGTGTTGATTTTAAGACCCACTTCTGCCGATTTCACCTCTAGCTTCCTTAACATGTTCTTCATATCATCTATTGTGTTCGCTACGAAACAGATATCATCTGCGTATTCCATATCTGCTAGTTTCTTGTTCTGAAGGTAGTTCCAAGGGATCCCATTTTTTCTTTCAATTGTTTTTTCCAGTATATGATTAAGACATATATTGAAGAGCAAAGGTGACAGTATGCAACCTTGTTTTAAACCTACTTCAATTGGTATTTTATCTGTCATTTGCCCTTTATGCAATACCTGACATGTTGTTTGCTGATACATCATTTTGATTATTCCAATGATCTTTGGAGGTAATCTATTTAGTCTTAAGATTTTCCACAGGGCTGTATGTTTTATGCTGTCGAAGGCTTTAGCAAAGTCTATAATGGCCATTATCAAGGCTGCGTTCTTCTCTATAGTTTCGTCTATGATGATTCTTGCCGTCGAGATTTGGTCTATACAGGATCGTCCCCTTCTGAAACCCGCTTGTTCTTTTCTGAGAGTTTTGTCTATTATATTGTTGATTCTTTGATGAACAATAAATGCTAATATTTTATTTATGGAACATAACAGCGTTATTCCTCTCCAGTTTTCGCATAGCTGTACGTCCCCTTTTTTTGGAAGCTTGACTATAATTCCATTATTCCATTCCTTAGGTAGGATTTATTCAGTCCATACATCTGCTAATAATGGTGCATTTCCATAACGTTAATTTAATTTCTGTTTAGCGGTGTCCGAGAGGTTGTCTCTCTTCAATCCTGTCCCCCTGAGGGAGTGTGGTGGTCAATGTGATGTCGTGTATTGTTCGTCTTCAAAGATCTCTGTCTCTGGTCATTTCTTTTAACTCATGCATTGGTCTTTTGTATGTTCCTGTAATTTGAAAGATCCACCTTGTTGGGGATCTTTCTCGTGACCTTCGGCCTTTTCCTTTGCTTGTCTTTCCATGTTTTCTGTGTTTGCGCTTATAATTTGTCCAAAGTATTTTAATTGCTGGAGATGGACTTTGTGTAGAGTCGTTGGCTAACTTTTACCTCTCTTAAAATTGTATTATTTATCCCTGGAATTCGTAGCATTAGTCTCCAACAGAAGTCAGTTCTACTTCATTTTCTGAGCGGTTAATTTACACAAAATTACTAATATAAATATTTGTTCAAATATAATCTCTGCTGCATTTCTTGTTTGAAATATTTGTTTCTGCGGAGTACAGATTCTTGGTAAATCGACGTTTTCTGTACCCCTCCCATTTTACGAGGAGGTTTAGGGGTAAGCCCGAGGATAGAAGTGGAAAACTTATTTGCATCTTTTTAGTGTCCCAAAGAATTCATATTCTGAGCAAATTAATATAGTCCAGAAAGCCACTGCGCATCCGCTAGCAAAAATATTCTAATTCGGATTTTTTGCACAATCTTACTCAAAAAGGACCCCTTTTAACAAATTTGCATGTTGCCAGGACCAAAAGGTGGTCAAAAATTTTTTAAACGTTTTTTTTTGTTTTTCCCTAAAATTATTTTTTTTGCATGGAAAAAAGATTTGTTAGGTTTTTTGGATCATTCCAAACAGAAAAGGTCTTTAGTGACTTTTCTCTAAAAATGATAGTTCTTGACATATAAGCGATTAAAAATTGAAAAATTGCGAATTCGGCCATTTTTAACCCTCAAAAACTATGTGAAAAACTGAAAATTTGAATGTTTCCAAGGTAGGTGGATATTCTTTAAACATCGATTGATAAAATCCCGAAGAGTTTTTTGCATTACAATATTCAAAACTCCTTTGTTTTTTAATTGCTAATCAAGCGTGCGCGACAGTATTTTCCACCGACAGTATGGTGCAAATAAAAGGAATAAATTCGTTATTTCGTAAACCGGCGACTTTAAGGAAAAATCCCGATACAGCTCGATTTTTATTTTTAAGTTATGATATTGTGGCATATATGATATACTAGTGACGTCATCCATATGGACGTGATGACGTAATCGATGATTTTTTAAATGAGAATAGGGGTCGTGTGCTAGCTCATTTGAAAGGTTCTTCAATTCTCTATTCAGTAATATAAACATTTACATATTTATTTATACAGGGTGTCCAAAAATTTTTTAATAATTTAAATTATTTGATAAAAAAAGAAGTAGAAGAACACCCTGTATAAATAATTATGTAAATGTTTACATTACTGAATAGATAATTGAAGAACCTTTCTAACGAGCTACCACACGACCCCTATTCTCATTTAAAAAAATCATCGATTACGTCATCACGCCCAGACGGATGACGTCACTAGTATACCATATATGCCACAATATCATAACTTAAAAATAAAAATCGGCGTGTTTCGGGATTTTTCCTTAAAGTCGCCAGTTTATGAAATAACGAATTTATTCCTTTAAAAACAAAGGAGTTTAGAATATTCTATTGCAAAAAACTCTTCGGGATTTTATCAATCGATGTTTAAAGAATATCTACCTACCTTGGTAACATTCAAATTTTCAGTTTTTCACATAGTTTTTGAGGGTTGAAAATGGCCGATTTCGCAATTTTTCAATTTTTAATCGCTTATATGTCAAAAACTATCATTTTTAGAGAAAAGTCACTAAAGACCTTTTCTGTTTGGAATGATCCAAAAAACCTAAAAAAACTTTTTTCCATGCAAAAAACATAATTTAAGGAAAAAAACAAAAAAAAACGTTTAAAAATTTTTTGACCACCTTTTGGTCCTGGCAACATGCAAATTTGTTAAAAGGAGTCTTTTTTGAGTAAGATTGTGTAAAAAATCCGAATTAGAATATTTTTCCTAGCGGATGCGCAGTGGCTTTCTGGACTAATAGTCGAGGAAATGAAGCATTTTGGCTCGCAAATTTTTCGTCCAGCATAGATTTACTTGAAATTTTCACACCAGGTAGGGAATAGTCCAAGGATCATTTTCTATATCATGCCGCTGTACGCTAAAACACTGGGGGTGGTTGCCACCTCATCTCGGGGGCGGGAATGTTTTATTACATTTTAACCATGTAAATCAATGTAAAAAGTAATTCCAAGAAAAAAATATTTTTTACATTTTCTTCGTAAAACTAATATTTTTCGAGTTATTCGCGCTTGAAAGTAACAGTTTTTCGACGAAAAAATCGACTTTTTTAGAGGGTTTTTGAGAATACCTTGAAAAATATGCATTTAATCAAAAAAACTGTGAATATCAAAATATCAAAATATCTTTTAGTAACACAAACCAAATTATTTTTCTGCAATATCTTTAAGACCAATACAAACCGAGATACAGCATGTTAATTTAGCTTTTTTCGTCAAATGTATAATTTGAAATATTAAAAGCCAAATAACGGAAAAACTTTGCATTTTTCCAGAAAAACTTAAAATATTATTTTTCAAAGAATAAAGTTGGGGCTTTCAAAAAATAATAATAAAAAGTTTCTAGCACGAAACTTAAGCGCTTTATGATCAAAAAAGAATGTGTGTGTACTTTGTACGCACGTAAGAAGTTATACTTCTATTATATGATTTCTTAAAAATAAATATACTTTAAACAGTTTGTTTTAATTTTTTTTAAACACCAAACTAATTTTGTGCTTACCGCTTTCAAAAAAATAAAAAAAAATTATAGGATTGCACTGGATTTAATCTCAAGTCCTCTCGATCTCTGGCCGAATGCTATACCAAACACGCTACGACTACTGTGTCTGTATAGGTTCGGACGTACCTAATGACAATTCACGGTAACAAACAGACAAGGTGTGAAGTATAATAAATATACAATAAAATGTTTTAATAATACTCATATTACTCCTGAGGAAGGTAAAACCAAAGACACAAAAATTATAATAAATATATTTACTGAAAACACTAATATATCCTTTTCACACCTTTTCTTTCACTGATATATTTATACATAACTAGAAATATTTAGCAACTAAACGCCATACTCTCCGTGTGCGCATGCGCGTAGTATTATGAAATTTTACTCTCAATCGCGCCTAAAAAATTATAACTTCAGAAATGTCGGTATGGTTTGTTCAACATTAAATGGTTTGAATTCAATTAGTGCGGTCGTAAATATTATTAAATTTATCTGACCTGGCCCATTGTTAAGACCCACCCGGAGCGATAAGCCACCGAGGTAGACAGAGTCTACCTTTTGGTCTTTTGCAATTAACACTGACTAGACGGTACGCCCATAATAAAGCCTAAAATAAATTTTACCTGAAACCGGGCCTTTTATACTATTATCGGTTAATCCGGGCTGTTTATAGTGGTAACTAATTGAACTTAACCATTTACTGTTTAACATACCATACCTGCTTTTCTCTATGAAAAAATCAGTGAAAACAACCCCCTAACTACCCTCCTAATTAAAAATTGGTGTTCACCTTTCTGTAATTCCTTTCATATTTGCATTATCAATACACCCAAGAAGTTTTACCTTTTTGAAAGAATTGGAGTTTAAAGAAAAATTGATTTTTTGCAATTTGGTATTTTTCACCTTTTATTTCAAAATATCTCCGAAAACACTGAAGATACGAAAAAAATATTAACTAATAAATTGTAGCTTTTTCAGTGACTAAAATTACCCTTGGCATAGATTTTCATTACAGTGAATATTTAGCCAGATATAGCTGTTTAAAACCTCTATTTACCAGCAAACACCCCCTTATTCGAGCCTTTTAAACCCGCCCCAATTAAAAACTAAGGGATCTTACGGAATTTAATTTACACAGTCTTATGGCTCTTTAAAAATCCTACAAAAACATTTTTGAAGAAACTTTTTATCGCAAAAATATATAGAATATTCTTCGAGGTATTCTCAAAAACCCTCTTAAAAAGGTCGATTTTTTCGTCTAAAAACTGTTACTTTCAAGCGCGAATATCTCGAAAAATATTAGTTTTACGAAGAAAATGTAAAAACATTTTTTTCTTAGAAACCCAT
Organism: Diabrotica virgifera virgifera; assembly: GCF_917563875.1. Taxonomy (NCBI): domain Eukaryota; kingdom Metazoa; phylum Arthropoda; class Insecta; order Coleoptera; family Chrysomelidae; genus Diabrotica; species Diabrotica virgifera. The sequence goes on along the minus strand of NC_065446.1, from coordinate 63,967,371 downwards.
TTTCCATCGAATTACATGGTTAAAATGTAATAAAAAGTTCCCACCCCCCAGATTGGGTGGCAACCACCCCCAAGGTTTTAGCGTACGATAGCGGCATGATATATAAAATGATCCTTGGACTATTCCCTACCTTCTGTGAAAATTTTAAGTAAATCCATGCTGGACGAAGAAATTGCGAGCCAAAATGCTTCATTTTATCAATCGACTATTGGGGCCGACCGACCGGCTCTGTCCCGTTATACAGCTGACCGACTATAATAACTTTTATTTATATTTAATTTAGAATGTGTGTACTGATTTTTAGCCTTAGTAAATGGATTTAATTACTTTCGTAGGAAAACAACTTTGATACCCTCTCAGTAACCCCTCTTCTACGTCTCGCTTGACCGACCGCAGTATGTTTCTCTACACACTCACAGTAATCAACTGTGAAAAATCTAGCTTTAGTAAATTCAAAGAGATTTTTCAGCGCTTTTTTTCTAGGAGTACAGATTCTTGGTAAATCGATGTTTTCTGTACCCCCTCCCTTTTACGAGGGGGTTTAGGGGTAAGCCCGAGGAAAGAAGTGAAAAACTTATTTGCGTCTTTTTAGTGTCCCAAAGAATTCATATTCTGAGCAAAATGCAGCTTGCTTTTATGATTTTCAGAGGTTCAGTGGCATTTTGTCTCGAGGACTTGAATTTAATTTTTTTTCTAATGCAATAAAATTATATTAATCATAGTAACTATATTATGACATATAAACAATTTATTTTTATTTGCACTATTTACCGCTCACATAATCCTTGAATAATGTAGTATTCAGTATCAACTAGCAGGGGCTAAACACCAATCGAAACATGTGTCATCGTAAGTTTTATTAAAACGACAAATTAATACAAATTAGGTGGTGATTAAAAATATTTCTTAAAGTTAATATGGATATTATTCAAAATCGAAACTGAAGCACAAATTGTAACCTTGCGACAATTTACGTGGGGATAGGTTGGTATAAAAGCTTTCATTTAAGGTGGGTGCGGCTGTTTACCTCTTTTCACATCGATATACTAAGTGTTCGTTCCAGATGAAATTATACGTAAGTCGTTTTGATTGTGTTTATTTTTTAGAATGATAAGAAAACAGTAATACAGATTTTTATTAATTTTTTTCTATGCGCTATAAAAATCAACCAAATGCGAACAACTAATTCTTATTGTGTTCACCTAAACTACTTGAAAACAAAGGATCAGTGCTCTTTACATTACTATTCTACACTAAGCGCCAAAATTAACGCACCACCTTAAAAATGGGACATTTTTAATGTCTCATATTTCCTAAACCTGTTGTCCGATTTTAGTGATTTTCTTAATATGTTTTAGCTTTATTCTTTAAGAATATCTATGTAATAATATTGTTGCTAAACACAAAGTGTTATTGTATACCGGGTGTAACAACGATAGTGTTTTTTTCCTCAAAGTTTGAAACGCCCTGTGGAATATTCTAGCGTATATAAAATATTGAAATTAAAACTTAACTGTAGCCTTTCTTAACATTTCGCTTTTTGATTTATTTGATTGTGTTGGATAATAAAAAAGTTGATGCTTTAACAACTAGCAACTTTCTTCATCAATACAGGGTGTTTCTAAATAAGTGCGACAAACTTTAAGGAGTAATTCTGCATGAAAAAATAATGACCGTTTGCTTTATAAACATATGTCCGCAAATGCTTCGTTTCCGAGATACGGGATGTTGAATTTTTTCATATAAACTGACGATTTATTTATTGCTCTAAAACCGGTTGAGATATGCAAATGAAATTTGGTAGGTTTTAAGAGGTAGTTATTGGACATTTTTTGGCATACAATTAAGAATTTTATATTCACCATTGGCGTGCATACGGGTAATATGACCGGGCAATGTGACACGTATGCACGCCAGTGGTGAATATAAAGTTCTTAGTTGTACGTCAAAAATTGCGCAATAACTACCTCTTAAAACCTACTAAATTTGATTTGCATATTTCAACCCGTTTTAGAGCAATAAATAAATCGTCAGTTTGTAAGAAAAACTTCAACATCCCGTATCTCGGAAACGAAGCATTTGCGGACATATGTTTATAAAGCAAACGGTCATTATTTTTTCATGCAGAATTACCCCTTAAAGGTTGTCGCACTTATTTAGAAACACCCTGTATTGATGAAGAACGTTGGTAGTTGTTAAAGTATCTAACTTTTTTATTATCCAACACAATGAAATAAATCAAAAAGCGAAATGTTAATAAAGCCTAAGGCTACAGTTAAGTTTTAATTTAAATATTTTATATACGCTAGAATATTTCACAGGCTGTTCCAAACTTTGAAGAAAAAACACACTATCATTTTTACACCCGGTATACAATGACACTTATCTGTTTAGCAACAATATTATTACATGGATATTCTTGAAGAATAAGTCTATAACATATTAAAAAAATCACTAAAATCGGACAACAGGTTTATGAAATATATGATATTAAAAATGTCCCATTTTTAAGGTGGTGCGTTAATTTAGACGCTTAGTGTAGTAACAATTTTGAGCCTTAGCTTCTACTCTTGTATTTCTTCTATTCTTGTATTTTTCATCAATTTCTTTAAAAGGCAAAACGATTCACTCATTTGCTTTATTTAATTGTACGTTTTCTGTTATTTTCTAATTAACTTAATTCAGTCTTCTTTATGTCTCTTTAGGTCTTTTCTTCATTGTCTTCAAATTCCTCCTTGCAAAATCTTGTACAATCTAACTCATTCATTATCTCTAACAATCTATCATTATTTTAGAAACAATCGAAGATTTAGTCTTAGTCTGGATTACGCTGATTGTCAGGCAATATTCTAAGATTTATAAAGTTTTCAAAGGCAGCGTATCCATTTGATGTTTTAGTATCATTTTTACCTTTTAGCGCTATTAATTCAGTTATATTGATCTAATTCTCTTGACAACTCATGAGGGTAGTCTTTATTTTTGTTGTGTCTAGTTCTAGTTTTACTATTATTTTTGTATTATAGTGTAGCCTGGTTTGTAGCATTGTTTGTGTATTTGTTTCTTTTTCTTAACTGTTTTTCTGGATCCAAATGGAGTATTTTGTAGGGTTTTACGTAAGATTGGTTTTTAGTATCAGATATATACAATTTTAAAAAAGATTTTGATGCATTTTATCTGTTATTATAAATAATATTACCGTTTTTTGTTTTGATCATGTTTTACTACGTTGTGGTTCCATCTCTGGTGTAATAATGGACTAGTAAATAATGGTTAGGTGTTTGACTGCCACATAAGTTGAATCCCTGGTGCAAAAAGAAGCATTTAGTCATCATAATCACCATCAACAGCTCCCTTAGGTGTGTCCATTCATATCTGTTTGCTGTTTTTTGCATCCATTCGTGGCCAGTCTTCGCTTGATGTTATCAATCCATCTGGTTAGACGTCTGCCTCTACTTCTCTTGTTTGATCTTGGTTATCATTCAAGGTTATCTTTAACCCTTCCTATGTTTCCTGCCCAGTTCCATTTTAACAGCACTTACTTTTGATCGTATCTTAATTCGTCATTGGATTGGCGATCGCTAGCTTAATGTTAAGCATTCTCCGTTTTATAGCTCTCTGAGTCACTTAAAGTTTATGGACTATCTTCTATATATCAGAAGCGACAATACGTACTGAATGGACCGTGATAGTGTGACGTCAAAACGTCAAAAAAGTTTCCAAACAAAGCAACTGTCAATTGATTATACACGTGATTTGTGTAATCATTTTTAATTTTATTTTGTTTTAAAAACATCTGCACATCTTTTCTAAAGACACAATCCTTGTTAGTCATATCAATCATATTTCTTTTAATTTTATAAATGTCCTTACACAAAATCAAGGATTTACACACTACATAGTACTTACTGCGTTTCTTCAGGTTTTTAACCAGTCCTATTTGGAAATATGGTGGGAAATATACTATGAGAATTGATTACAATCACGGGTACCCAACACATTACCATTTTGTAAAAATTAAACATCCTGCAAGCAATATATTCCACTTATAAAAACGAAAACAAACAACATGTGTGAATTTTTGCTTTGTTTGGAAACCATTTCAGAGTAGCCAACATTGATTTGACGTCACGACTATCACGGTCCATTATAAATGTGTGGTGTTCATGTGATATCAGATTGTCCCTTTATACATTTTTCAGTGATGCTCATCAGGACGGGAAAAAATATAACCAATATCTTTTAGTATGACACTAATGCCTGGTTGCACCAACAGATCTTAAGCTCCAGCTTAGCTAAGCTCTGCTTATACTTTAATACTGGAGCCACACTATCATCTAATACCGTTAACTATCCCATTATTTTCATTAGAAATATGTATGTCAAAAATAATGCGATAATTAATGGTATTAGACGCTAGTGTGGTACCAGGATAAGGATTTACATTTATATTTAAGCTTAAGGTGCGTCTTAAGCTTAAGGGCACCCAAAGTCCCATTTAACGACAATGTTAACATTATGTCATATAGCTCTGTAACCAAAGCACTTAGAGACCTAATTTTTGTTTTATTTTGAAACTACATGTATTGTTTAGTTCCGCGTAGATTTTTGTAAAGTTAGAGTCAAAGAAACATTTATTTTAAAATTTTTTAAAATACTCTTACAAAAAAACCCAAAAAAGTTTAGATTTTATTTGTTATTTTACTTGTTTTTGTACATTTTTCAATAAAAATTTACGCGGGACTAGATATTATCTATCTACAATTACTGTAAAAATTTGGACCTTTTATCATCTCAGGAAACAAAGATATCTGACATCAAAAGTTAAAAACCTAGTATTCGGGAAATCGCAAAAACATAAAACACTCTAATAGGCTATAAAGCTACCGGTACACGGTAAGTTAAGTGCAGACGTTCAGAAAACAAATACTTTTGTAACCATGGATATTTTATACTATAACGTATTATATATCGTTGGAAAGAGAAGATTTCAGAGAATAATTCTCAATCATAACCCAAAAAAAATAAAAAGTTAAATTTTCGGACTTTGGGTGCCCTTAATATCTGTTGGTGCAACCAGGCATTCATTTTATTACTTGTTTATTAGAATTTTATGTATTAGAGTAGACAAAATTGATATTTCTTTTTGAAACGCTCCCAAAGCCTTGGTAATACATAAGCGGTATATCCAAAATATGCTAGGAACTATCTTATACGGGTCAATTTAGTTTAAGTATTTCTAAAAATGTATATATTAAAAAAAACGACAAAAATCCTTTATAAAAGGTATATTTTTAAAAATTCCTAAAAAGGGCTACATTACAGAACTAGTTTTCGATCGGATGACCAATCATCATCAGTGCTTACCTAAAATTCGTATAACCTGATAAGATAATGCAACGTTTTTAACATTTTGACTACGGTTTTAAGAAAAGTTGTAGGTTATACTCACGTGATCTAACATGCTAACTACCAAAATAAAATATTGTAAAAATATATGGATAAAAACCCTTTAAAATTAATCCATCATGGAAACATAGATGAAATATGTGAACTTAAACATGGATGTTCAAAATAGTTTATGTAATATGCTCTAGGTACCATCTGAGCTCTAGATCAACTTGTTTACATGTTGACTGTATGGTGGCAGGTGAAGATGATAGCGGGACTCTTGAACGATGACATGACAGAAGTGACAGTTCCATCATAGCCTGTGATCTGTCTTTAAAAAAAGACATCTATTACGATTCTGTAAATAGTATTCGGTTCTCAAACAGATTCAAAAATATTCTTCTTTTAAAACGTTTCAGATTATCATCATCTTTATTCACCAAAGACCATGTGTCATAGGGCACAGTTTATTCTTCTCCTTACGGTGTTTTATCCTAAAGGACGTTGGCCATTATGTTTGCCCATTTAATCTTATTTGCAGCCGCCCTGAATAGTTCTGTGGAGGTCATATTAGTCCATTGTCGTAGGTTTTTACGCCAAGAGTTGCGTCTTCTTCCTGGTCTTCTTTTGCTATGGATTTTGCCTTTGATTATAAGTTGGAGCAGTTCATACTTTTGATTTCATACGATGTGTTTTCTGTTCTTTTATTATAAGCATAAGCTCTCTTTTCTTGTTCATCGTACGCATTAGTCCGCAAGACTTCCACATTTGTCGTATGGCTCATGTAGGATATTCTGAGCATTTTACGGTAACACCAGAGTTCGAATATTTGGATTCCTTTTTGTGTTGCTTCTGTCATTGTCCAGGCTTTAACATCATAGAGAAAGGTGGAGAAAACATAGCAATTAAGTATTCTAGTTCTCAATGAGATACCCAGCTGGCGATTGCATAGAACTTTTTTCATTTTGTAAAACATTACGTGCCTTTTCCAGGAGTATTCTTATCTCTAGTGATTGGTCCCAAGTTTCATCAAGATTACTTCCGAAGTAAGTTATTCTTGTTACCCTTTCCAGATCTGTTGTGTCGACATTGACCTTCAACCTTCTGTTTTGGTGCTTGCTGATGACCATCGTTTTTGTTTTCTTTGTATTCAATTTCATTCCCAATTCTCTGCAGGCTGTCGTCACTCGGTCCATTAGGCGTTGCAGTGCTTCAGTATTATCTACCATAATGACCGTGTCATCAGTATTTCACTTATTTATACATTGCCCGTTTATAATTATATAATAATATTTATTATAATCCGAGGTACACATATTAATAGGTCTTATTATAGGCCTTTACAATGTTCTTTTAGTTATAACTAAAAGTGTGTTACCTATTCGTTTAATTTTTGATTCGATGTATTATAAAATCGTAGTCCTCCTAATATTATATATTTTTTATTAAACTACATACTTATTATTTTTTCACATACTATCAACTTTTTATATAATCAAGATAAACCAAAGAAAAATCAAGGTAGGTTGATTCAAGATTGTCACCTGTTCTTGAAGTTATTATAGTCTCGTGTTTACTGAGATTGTGTAGTTCTTGTTCTTGTGTTACTAATAGGCTGGGTTATTTCAAGGCTAAGAAAAATATTTTGTGACTTGATTGATTTCTAATACATATTAATAAGGAAGGGTGTAATTGTTCAGAAAAAATATGTTGTTCTACTTTCTAGATAAGTATGTGTGGTATGCAAATATTTGCATTTAAAAAAAATCAGTTGTCACTGAAACGCAATATATTTAATTTCATATTTATTTATTTTCATGTGCCCTCTTAAATAATATTATATTGGAAATTCTCAATGTTCTAAGTAGTTTTTATGAATATGACAATTTCTTCGATTTTTTAATCGTAAAATAGACTAAGAGTTTTAGACGGTCAAAGTTATAACTGCAATTAATAGTTATTTATGATATAAGTGTTAAAAGTACAATTTTAAGGCTCGCATATGAAAGTTTGCAGAATGAGCGAAGCGAATTTTGTAATTCACATGAGTGCCATAAAAATGTAGTTTTTAACACGTATATCATACAATACTTTTTCTACAAACGTCTTATATATCAACAATTATAATATATTCATTCTCAATTACAGGACAATATCTACAAAAACTTTTACTTGAACTTGACTGATATTCCATTTTTATATTTCTCTTGACATTACATCAAAACTGCCTATACTGTCAATACGTAAATCATAACAACTATAGAATAACATCTTACGTTTATTGTTGTATATTCTAACAAATTTTAATAGTTTTTTTCTACAAACGTGTTAAAAATGCAATAATACAGTTTAAATTAAATTTTAAAATACCTTTTAAACCACCTTTTTCAAATTGCGCAAGTTGTACTATTAATACTAATGTTAATAAATGAAATATAAATATTTTGACGTTTCACAATTTGACAATTCACTTTTAACTGCAGTGCCTTAAAAATTTAAAGCGCTAGTGCTTTAAACTAGCATTTATAACGCTCAAATGGAGTGCTAAAATAGTTATTTATGAAACAGTTCGCAAAAAGTACTTCACGCACAGTTTCATACAATATTTTATCTACGATAAACAAATAAAAAAACTGTAACTCTTCGTCACTGGAATTGATTTCTATTCTACAATTTTTAGAACTTTGACATTTAAAAATCCTAACTACTTTCAAACCACAAAACTGTCAAAAATTTTGTTGTAAGTCATTGTTCATATTGTCATCACCATGACAACGCGAAAGTTAAGGATATTTGATTATATGAAAGTGTGCCAAAAAACCCATTGAAAGTGTGCGAAAAAGTAAATCCCATTTAAAATACATTGTTACTTCACGCACACTTTAAACCCTTCACGCACTGCTATCTATGACAGTTTTCACAAACTAAAAACTGATAGGTACATAATATGACATAGAGTGGATAAATTGAATTTTTAACACGGTTGTAGAAAAAAGTTTTTTTAAAAAGTACTTTATCTGCTCTGTGTCATATTATGTATAAGTTTTTAGTTTGTGAAAGCTGTCATTATAGATAGCAGTGCGTGAAGGATTTAAAGTGTGCGTGAAGTAACAACGTACTTTAAATGGGATTTACTTTTTCGCACTGTTTTAACTTTCGCGTTGTCATGGTGACGATCCTTAACATTCGCGTTGTCATGGTGATGACAATATGAGCAATGAATTACAACAAAAGTTTTGACAGTTTTGTGGTTTGAAAGTAGTTAGAATTTTTAAATGTCAAAGTTCTAAAAATTGTAGAAGAGAAATGAATTCCAGTGACGAAGAGTTACAGCTTTTCTTATTTGTTTATCGTAGATAAAATATTGTATGAAACTATGCGTGAAGTACTTTTTGCGAACTTACGCGAATTATAGCACTCGCTCCGTTGTCGCTCGTGCTCTAAAAATCGCGTGCATTCGCAAAAAGCCTACTTCACGAACTGTTTCATAAATAAATATTTTCTAATATTTTTTAATTTGCTATTTTTATTTTAAATATTGGTAATCATCAAAAGTATGAATATTTTTGACACTTTTGATCTTCTTCGGTACCATTCCTTTTTAATGGATCATTTGATGCATTTTTGCGTTTCTTAACCTGTAATGTAAAGTAGGTGATTGTCTAGATTAGAGTGTCTTCTTTATATCATTCCATTGAAATTTCCTCAGTAAATCCTCCCGCACTCTTTATTTCTCGATCATCGATTGTATACTCTTCAATTATTTTATGTTCTCCTGTTGTCATTCTTCGTCAGCTGTTATCCATCCTGTATCTTCTTCTTTTTCCAGCAGGTTGATATTTTAGTGCCTGTCTAGCTATGTTACACCCTATTTTTATAGTAGGAGTAAACTCAAAAGACAAATTCACACCCAATAATGTCACTAGAAAAATCACCAGATTCATCTTCTGTTTCGATTGACCATATCGGCCTTCGACGATAATCCAGTAATCAGTATCGGACAACTTATAAGACAAATAACACTAATACGTCGCTAACAGTTCTAAAATCAACAGGATTTTTATATAAATGCAGACTAAAAATCTAAATATCTAACAATTAAAGTACTACAGCAGAAAATACAAAAAATCGCCGATATAACTTAATTAGCCTATGAATTTTAAATGTAAATATTGTCAAAATTTCATAATTATTATTTGAAATCTTCAACTTGCCTGCGGTTGGACCAATTACAATAAATAAGGATTACAGACTTTTCATCTTTCCTTGTTCTAAATGATGATTAAAACTGATCTAAAATGCTTGTTCATAAAGCACCAGGACCCCGATTTTTGACCCTTCGCATCTTTATCGATCATTCGCGCTCTCTACACTCTACAGATAATGATAGCGAATGATCGATAACGAAGCGAAGGGTAAAAAATCGGGGTCCTGTTTAAGTACTGGAAAAATGAATGGAAGTCCACACCATCAATGTTTCATGAGATAGAAAATAAGATTGCACCATGACAACCATCCAAGGTATCCAGACTAGTGATGTGAGTTGTAAAATTACATAACTTACGTTACATAAATTACACGTAACTTACGGTAATATTACATGATACCCGTAACTTAATGTAATTTATGTAATTTTTGGAATTTACGTAATTTATGAAATTTAACGTAACTTATGATAAATTTACATAAATTACCGTAATTTATGTAATTACTGGTAAAATTACATATATTATGGCAACTTATGCGCGCGCAATTGTCGTAAGTGCGGTGCGCCGGTGCCGGCGCGCGCGAACCAGTGGGTGCTATTACGCTCGTCGCTCGTTAGTCGTTCCTTAGTCTGAGTCAGGCAGGTTATGTTTACATTTCTGTTATTGTATGTGTAATGTGTATGTATAAGTTAGTTTTCGACTGTTCTTTCTCTATTCATTCACGCAGCGTTGGTTACTTTACATTTATTTATAAGGAAGCACAGAAACTATAAGGTAAGAAATATATTATTTCTACAAACAGCAAAACACGTGCCGGTGATGTCCATAGCAACCTTAGATTGGGAAACACAGGGGCGGGCCTATCGCATATCGACTGTACGTTAAATCTAACGCGCGTCATTTTATATGTGGCTACAGTACTTAATTCTGAATTCGGTTTACCAAGTTTTATTCGATTTTTTAGATTAGTTTACTGTACAATAACTATAAGAATGATAGGAGCAACGGGGTACTTGTGCATGTAGCATGTGTAATTGAATTACACTGACATAACTTACTAAATAAAAAATTTTGATAACGTTGAGGGCAAAATAATGTAGTTGTCCGATCCAGTATTCTGCTTATTCGAATTTCATTAAATTGTTACACAGATTCAATTTTAATCTTTCTTCTATTTAAGGATGCCTAACAATTTTTTATGCCCTCGTGCCCATCAAATACTTTGAAAAATAATGTTTTTTCCCTTCTTAATGTTTAAGTCTACCTGAATATTTTTTTTAGGTCATAAAACATGGTGAAACGTAAGACAGATATCTGGCTTTATTTTGAAGTGTTACCTGCGGGTTCTTCTAATCAAAAGACCATAAATGTGAGGTGTAAATTTTGCAAGAGTGTACATGCAAAAAATGCTACAAGAATGAAATCTCATCTTCAACAATGCACTTATGTGCCGCATATGATAAAACTTAAATTCAATATTTTAACTCCAAAGTCAAAGGGGAATCACTCTAAATTTCCATTTGAAACATCCATGAAAAAGATCACATCGGCAAAATTGGATAACGATAACACTGATGCTGCTTGTACATCATCAACGGTTTCCACAGCATCAACATCTGCTTCTGATAACATTCATGTGGAAACACCTGTTTGCACAAAAATCAACAGAATACAATCATTTTGTGATCGAATGACACACGAACAAAATAACGAATTGAATATTTTGCTTGCTAGAGCTATTTACACCAGTTCAGCACCACATTCAATTACCGAGAATGAAGATTGGAAATTGTTTTTTAAAAAAATTAGACCTTCATACACCTTACCATCGAGATATATGTTATCAAATCGTCTCCTGACCGAAGAGTACGAGCGAGTTGAAGTTCAAGTTAATGATAAAATTAAGCAAGCTGACAATTTATCATTGCAATGCGATGGTTGGTCCAACTTGCGAAATGAAAGTGTAATTAATTTCATTGTTACAACACCCGAACCGTTATTTGTCAAATCAGTACTAACAAAAGCAGAGAAGCATACCGCAGAATATATAACAAAATTAATGGTTGAAGTTCTGGAGGAGTATGGACCTAAAAAATTTTTCGCTATTGTGACTGATAACGCAAAGAATATGAGGAAGGCTGTGAGACAATGTGAAGAGATGTATCCCCATCTTGTATCATACGGCTGTTTAGCGCACACATTACATTTATTGTGCAGCGATATTTTGAAATTATCTTCAATAGAGACACATTTGTCACATATTATACATATCGTTAAAACTATTAACCAGTGTCAAGTACTGAGAGCTCAATTCACAGAAATAAGAAATGAGATGAAGTGTGGAGTGTCTCTTAGCCTACCTGTAAAAACAAGATGGGGTTCACATGTAAAATGTCTTCAAGATCTGACTAAATGCAAGTCCGTCCTACAACGTCTAGCAATATCTCCAGATAAAACAATTCAAGATAGAATACGCAGCGCAAAAGCAAATTTACTTGATGAAGGATTCTGGATAAATTCTAGCGCTCTTGTTGAATTGCTTAAGCCAATTACTGAAGCAATAACACGTCTTGAAGGAGATTCTTCGTCAATTCATTTGGTTTGTGAAACTTTCGCGAAAATCGGTAGTAACATATCTACTCATTTAGAATGCGTGAAACTAACGGATTGCGAAAAAACAGAAGCGATGGATAAATTTATATCAAGGAAGGAATACGCCCTTCAACCGATCCATTTTGCCGCAGACTTACTAAACCCTCGGTCTGTTGGTGCAAATTTATCATCAGCCGAAAGGATTGAAGCGATGAAATACATTACTACTATGTCAACCACGACCACGATAGAGATTGGTGATGAAGGAGTGTCAAAGATTACTGAGGATTTAGGAAACTATTTAGCTAAAACAGACTTTTTTGGCGAAACATTTTTATGGAACATACTCGATAATGTCTCTTTGGTTACATGGTGGAAAGGATTTTGTGGACATTCATGCCTCTCCAAAGTTGCAGTCAGGATATTGACAATGCCGTGCACTTCTGCGGCAACAGAGAGAAGCTTTAGCTCCCAGAGCAGCATTCATACGAAGAGAAGAAATCGCCTAACAACTCAAAGGGCAGCAAATTTAAATTATATACAATATAATTCAAAATTGCTGAAACGTTCACGACAACATCACATACAAAGTCAATATCCTATAGAAGAGACTGTACAGAACAACGTTTCGATAGAAGGTAGAAACTTACAGAAGGAGATAGAAGTAATTGAAAACCATATTTCCGAAGAGGAAGAATTAGACGAGGTAATTTTAAATTTAGGCATTTTTTAGATATGTGATATGTGCATGTGATATATGCAGTTTGCTTCTTTTCCGATTTTCCAATGCATTCCACCGTTTTCGAATAAAAAATTATAAATCTTATGTTTTCAGACAATATCATCATGGCATTCAAATACAACAGGAAATGGAAATTCCGACGATGATTTTAATTTTGCTGACTTTGCAATGACCGATGATGAAATTGATCAAAGAATGGAAACTAGGGAACAGAGACCAGCACGCATTTTGAGACAAAGCAAAGTGAACATTTTAGAAAACGTCTTAATGAAATCGGTAAATTAGTGTAAACACATACATATTTATTGTTTATATTCCAAAATTATCAATTTCAGGGTAAAGGCACAGAACAACCCCAAAAAAAAACGGAAGTCGAGAAGGATACTTCAGATGCCGAAAACAAGGTAGTTAGATCTGTATATATTATATTATAAACCCATTATTTTTACTCTCTATGTTTACACTTTCCTATTTAATTTCAGGATGCAGTTCTGGATTTGCCGGAGATAAAAAAAATTACACAAGGCTCATTGGAAGAGCAAACAATTGAAACTTCGACGTTTTATAACAAGAAGGTCTCCAGTTGTCTGCGAAAAAGGAAGTTGTGATTTATAAAAGCCGCTTAAAACAAAACTAAAGAACCTATGTTTTCATTTCTTTATTATTTGTATGTATTTCTTATCCACTTTTCTTTATTTCATAAGTATGTAGTTACTTTGTGTTTATTATATTCAATATGAATGCAAACAATTGATTTTTTAATACAATGAACATAAATTACATAAGTTACATAAATTACATCTGGTTTGTAATTTTTGGGTAATTTTACACGTGTAACTTACAATTTCTGAAATTACACGTAATTTCACATCGCTAATCCAGACCAAAGCAAATAATTATTTCCCCTTTACGGCTTGGACATACCTACCCAGTTTTCTCATGAACATTTGTTTAAAGAAGAAGACCGCCTATATTTGAGTGTTTTTGCGTACATGAGTTGAATTTAGCACCCACTGCACTCTCGAGCTGCGCCGTGGTGTGCAAGCTGCTTGTAAGTGACTTGCAAGCGGCAAGAACCGAGGCGGTTTGGCGGTCTGTGATGGCAATCATTCAGTACTTACAGTAAAACGTGTTACTAGAAGAGTGCGAGAAGTTCAATAGTCACAGAATTAAATACCATTTACCAAACAATCGTAAAGATATTTTAAATTCAAGAAACACTTTAGATAACCTACTTTTGTTTTTAAAAGACTTTAATTTACTTAGCACAGTGTAATTAACTGTTACCGTTCCGCTAATAATCTTATTAGGTTAAAGTGAGTTTTTGTAAAAGAAACAAGAATTTAAGCGAATGGTCATCACAAAAGGAAAACAAAGTTGAAAGTCTTATAAACTTTAAATTATGTGCATATTATACTACTATTCTTTAGCCATATTGTTATATTTATATAAATATAACTGTATCTATACCGTATTCTCATAGTATTACCTTGATATATAAAAAAGTATATAGGACCAATCTCACCGGCAAAATGTGGTATATAATAAAATCCAGTTAGTTCAGGTTATGACTAATATGTATGATTAGCATTTTTTCAAGGATCAAGGATATTTCTCTTACATTTCTCTATTCATAAATAATGCAGGAAATGATTTCCGCACATTAAGTGTCCCAATTTATGTTTAGAGATTATTCTTCATGAATATCTTGCGAGACTATTGCATATATTCATATTTTTGGTTGTATTAAAAAGTTAATATAAAGTGGATTAACAAGGTTAATCTACAAATTCTGGAAAGATATTATCATGAAAATTTCCCAGAATAATTTTTAGAATAAAATATTTTGAGAACGATTTCCAGAGCGGAAATCGAAACGTTAAACATTAGTTAATTAAAAATATAATTTTTATTACACCAATAATTAAGGCGCTCAGAGCAAAACAGTGGTCTTTGAGATAAATGCAATCTTTGGATTCGTATTTGCAGTATGCTTATGGGATGGCGCTACAAATTATGTACCGCTATATTACCCAAATATGATATATTAATCTAAAAATGCTCAATGTATGGATTAGGCCCCTGTTGCTCTGAGCGCCTCAATTGTGTCTCAATGCCATACAAACATAATCATCAACATGGCATTTACACTTCTTCTTCTTCTTCTTTTTGTGTAGACATGACTCTCTGTTCTTCAATGTGCCTCCAATAAGTTGTCATTCCATCGTTTTCTTGGCTTCCCACTGATCCTCTTCATATTGGGTAACCGTCTCTCGCCGTCCTTACTACTATATTTGTTGTCATTCGGCTTATGTGGTCGTTCCATTCTACTCTTCTGGTTTTTACCCAGTTATCACTGTTGTTTACATGTCGATCAGATTAGCCAAGCGGACTGAGGCGCACGATTGACAAATCTAGTGGATATGCGGTCGAGGCGATCGAGGTTCGACTCCCAGCCCGGTGAATAGAAAAATAAAAAGGCTGACGTCGTCGTCTAAAATTCTAAAAAGAATCTACGACTTGGTCTTGGAATAAGCTGGTGTCTGATCGGCCTATGGAGGAGCGGTACGGCAAGGGATAAGGGCTTGCGGTTCGGTGACACTCCTCCATAGATCCCTACCGGAAGGGCGTTGACGCCTAAAAGACCGGTATATATATATATATATATATATATATATATATATATATATATATATATATTACTGTTGTACACCTTTAATCTTCTTCGTATATCTGCACTTCTAGTTCTATACCATAGTGTCTTACCATTGACTTTTCGAAGTACTTTCATCTCTGCTGCTTCTAGCATTATTCTTGTCCTTTCTGTAGAATAGAATATAAATATGCTTTATTGTCACTAAAAATTTTACAACTTTATGGACAAAGCTTAAATACAGTCAAAAAATATCAGTAAACAAATAACAAATACAATTTACTATAATTAGATAAATCGTCAAATATCAGTATATAAGAGTATTACAGTAAAGCAAAAACAATAACAATATATTCCAAAATGTATATAAATTACAAATTGAATATCAACAAATAAAATCAACTTTATGAACTAATAAGTTTAAGCTGCCACATATGAAACCCAATTTTCTTAGTTATTCATTAAGAAATTCTTCTATTGAATAATATGGTCTTTTAGATAGAAAGGCTTTTCTCATTTTACGGAACTTTGGGAAAGATGTTGCAGATTTAAGTTGTAATGGGAGATGGTTGTAAAGTTTTTTGCTGAATATAATATAGGTCACGACGGCTCAGTTGGCAGAGGCGCAGTCGATCGACAAGTTTAGTGGATTTGTGATCGACGGTTCGATCCTCAGCCAGGTCATTTGAAATTAATAAAAGGCCAACGTTGGTAGTATAAAATTCAATAGAATCTACGACTTGGTCTGGAATAAACAGGTGTCTGAGCGGCCTATGGAGGACCGGTACAGCAAGGGATAAGGGCTTGCGGCTTAGTGATACTCCTCCATAGATCCCTACCGAAGGGCGTTGACGCCTAATAACGGTGTATATATATAATATAGATTTCTTTACTAACTCAGTGGAGGGGATCGGTAAATAAATATCAAAGGTTGAATTTCTGGTGGAGTAGAAATGATTAGGCATTGCTGGAAAGACATGAGGGTGTTTACGAATTTAAAAAAAAACGTTTCTAGAATATATAAAGATGGAAGTGTTAAAATTCCATGATCTCTGAAGTAACTTTTGCGGTGTGTAGTTGTTCTGAGGCCAAACAGATATCTTATTGCTCTTTTTTGAAATTTAAAAATAACAAGATAGCAAGCTGAGGCGAGTTTCTTACTTAACGAATCGATATGAAGGGACCATTTGAGGTTGCTGTCTAAAAAAATACCAAGAAATTTTACAGAATCAACGGTACTGATCTGGCTGTTATTAAGAGGCAAAGGTTGAATAGCTCCTTTATAGGTTAATGCTACTGTCTTATCCACTTTAAAATCAGGTCATGTTTCTGTTGCGTATGTCGTTATTGGTCTGCTTACTGTTTTGTAAATGTTTCCTTTCACTTATTTTCAGATATTTTTATTTCTCCATATTCTTTCATTAAAGCAACCTGCGACTCTGTTTGCTTTATTCGCTTGATCTTCCATTTCTGTTTCGAGCTTTCCGTAGCTAGATAGTTTGATGCCTAGATGATTTGTTCCATTATCTGCTCCTCCAGTTATAATTTACGTCTTATCAGATTTGCTATTATAACCATGCATTTGGTCTTTTTTGAGGAAATTGACATGTAAAATTGTCCAACGGTTATATTAAATTGGTGCAGCATACTCTGTAAAGTGTAAAACATCTTCACTTTGAGATATTAGTATTGCGTGGTCTGCATAGCAGATTATCTTAAGTTGGATTTCTTCCATTTGATATCCTTTTTTTTTGTTCATTTTTTTTATATTTGCACTCCCAACGGAGTGATTGCTGCCCTATTTGGACTCTTCCGATTCATTTGTCGCAGGGAATTATTCCGCATTAACATTTTGGTCCCATACGTTCCTGTTTTTTCGTATGGTTTCCCATTCTCTTCTTCTTCTTCTTATGCAATCCACTAATGGATGTTCGCGATCACGTTTGACCATTTTTCTCTATCCCTTGCAGTACGTATTAGGTCTCCTATGTTTCTTAGCACTGTCCATCGTTTGACATTACGGAGCCATCCCATTTTCTTCCTGCCCACTCCCCTTCTTTCTTCGATCTTTCCTTCAATTAAGGTTTGCAGAAACTGGTATCTTTCGTTTCTAATTAGGTGCCCCAGGTTTGCCGTTTTTCTTTGTTTAATTGTGCGTAGCAGTTTTCGTTCTGTACCAATTCTTCTCAGGATTTCTTCATTTGTTATTCGTTAGAGAATATTCCCATTATTTTAGAGAATATATAAACATAAATATAATACATAATTATAAGTTACAAATGGATGAGATTGTGGGGTCGATTGAGAGTTTTTAAATAAAAGTAATTCAAAACTTACTAAAAGAATCCACTCAAATTTTTTTTATTCAACAAAAATATTCAAGAATGTTTTTCTTTAATAATAACAATCTTATGAAAAGATATGGCAGGTAATAACAATGCATAAAAAGGGAGACCAACAAATTTGTGAAAATTATAGACGAATAACATTACTAAGCACAACGTATAAAATATTGACTTCAATAAGAAAAAGATTGTTAAAAATCACGAAGAAGAGAGTGGGACAATAACAACGTGGATTCACAGAAGGAAGATCGACAATAGATGCTATACGCACGATAAAACAAATAATGGAAAAAGCAAATGAATACAAACTAAAATTAGAAATGCTCGACTTGAAACAGGCATTTGATTCGATTAAGAGAAAAGAACTAATGATTGCCCTGGAAAAATTAAAAATCCCACATAAACTCAGAAAATTAATAAATATGACAATGAGAACTACCAAAATTAGGAGAACTTCCAAATAAAGGACAAACAAGGAGATGCCTTATCCACGACACTGTTCAATCTATCTTTAGAATATGTACTACGAAATATAAACAAAGGGAACCTAAGAACAAGTGGTGGACAAATAATCGAATCGGAAAGGCGACATTGTTATTATTGCAAAGAATAGAAACATAATGAAAGAAATGCTAGAAGAAATAAAAGAGAAAGGAGAGACAATGGGACTTAGATTAAATGAAGAAAAGACAAAAATATTAAGACTAGGGAAAACAGCAATAAAAGGTAAAACCAAAATTATAAATTTAGTGACAATAAGCCAAACGAGTAAAAGAATACCAGAAATAAAAGAAAAAATATTGGCAGCGAATAAAGCATATTTTGCAAATAAAACACTAGGTACTTAAAAGTAAAATACTGACTATTAAAACCAAGATGAGAATGTATAACACCATAATTATACCAATATTATTATACGCAGCAGAAACAATGACAATGACTAAAAAAGATAAAGAAAACTTAAGAATAGTGGAGAATCATACTGGAACCAATCAGAACAGAGGAAAATGAATATAGAAGCCGAACAAATGCAGAGATTATGAAAGTACTGAAAGAAGATATCGTGACCAAAATAAAGCAATGTATAGTTAGATGGTTAGGTCACGTCTGGCGCGCAGGAGATGAAGAAGTGACATATGCTATGATAGAATGGAATCCAGGAGGAAGAAAGAAAAGAGGAAGACCAAGATCAAAATGGTTGCAAGAAGTTGAAGAAGACTTATAAAAACGCAGGAATCAGAGAATGGCGGAGAAAAACTAGAGACACGAAAATATGGAGAGAAATCGTTAAGAAGATAACAAGCAAAAGGGACTGATCCTCCCAAGAAATAGGATCTAGAAAGCTTTCGCGACTTAGCCACATATCGGGGTGTACAGTCACTATATACAGTACGTAAATCGTTCTGTTGGACATAAGGAATATACAGTGAGATCATTGTGGCAACTGCGCTAACCTGTGTTAGTTGAAACTTCTGTTCAAGTACGAGTTTCTGGTCCAATAGAGCTGTTAGAACGAATAGAATGAGTGATTTTGAATGCAAGGCAGTCCATAAATAAATCAAAAACAAAGATTATGACTGATGAATTAATAATTTTACTTTAATTTTTAAAATATCTTTTATTTAAAAATTAATTTCCAAATTAAGCAGACACAGTTTTCCCATTTAGTCAAAAATAGTTCTACTACAATGTCATGTTTTGACATTTATTTGTGTCACCCGAAATTAATTATCAATTTTGAGGTTAATGCCCCTTAATGCTAACAACTATATTGTCATTGAGAGAGCGAAGTTGCCACAATTATCTTAATATAATACAATGTATGAATTTAGGTATCTAAATATATACAATGTATGTTCCCTATGTCCAGCTGAACGATTTACTCACTGTATATTAAGAAAAGGGTTATTTAGCAAATTTTCTGACCTTTTTCTTGATTTACCTATCCATGGCGAATGTTGGCTATTGTCATGGCTTGTAGGAGATCATTTCTGAACTGATTTCGTAATAATCTGTCCGCAGTATTCAAACTTTCGCGATTTGATGATGGTCAGTAGATACCTCTCGGTTCTTCCTCGTTCTTCTGAGGACCTCCTCATTTTTGACTCGGTCTATTCACAAGATTTTGAGTATTATCCGACATCGAGCCACATCTCGAAATCTTCCAATTTTCTGCACATATTTTCGCTCTAGGTCCATGATTTCACACCATAAAAAGAACATGAAGACGTAACAACGCAGCATTCTTACCTTTATACCAAGAGAGAGGTTGTGACTTTTGAATAAGGCTTCCATCCGGTTGAAGGTGGATCTAGCTTTTCCGATGAGCGCTCTTGAGATATCCTGGTTGTTGGTCTATTCTTCATTTATCATGATGCAGATGTAGCTGTGGTGCGTCACTGTTTCTAAAGGGGTTTGGTTGACGTAGAGTTGTTGACCTTCTATTCTGTTCTTCTTGCTAATTATCATAAGCTTTGCCTTCTTTACGTTTATATTGAATCCACATTGTTTACTGTAATACCTGATTTTGTTCAAAGAACTTATAGGTCTTCTAAGTTGTAATCTGCATATCTTATGTTTAGCCGGTACCCCTTTAGTAGAATACCTTTTTCAATTTTGTGCAAAGCTTTGATAAATATTCTTTCAGAGTAGAGATTGAAGATTAGATGAAACAAAATACAGCCTTTCCCCAGTGCATGCATGATTTTCACAAACTCGGTATATTCACCTTCAATTCTGAGATTTGCTGTCTGATTCCAGTAAAGGTCTCTAGTCATTTTCAGACCTTGGCTGTTACTTCCTGCTTCTTAGTATTTGCATCATCTTCGCGTGCTGTACTCGATCAAACGTTTTCTCGTAATCAACCACACATGCGTATACAGTAGTGTACTGATAGATACGCGGGCACTGGTTCCAATTGGATACGCCCTCCCCCCCGCCCAATAAAACACACATTGTATATCAAAAGTTTTTTAAATATTAAATATAAATCATCATATTTATATTTATAAAAACTCAAGCTAATTTAAAACAGTAAATTACTGACATGATTGATCACTTTACTCCAGCCGTTTTTGTAAATAATGAAACTCAAAAATTTTCTATATCTAAATCTCCAGTCAGAATTAAAAACCTGAATATCGGAAATCTAAAACAGCTTTTAAAAATTGAACATTAGAATGCAATTTATATCAACAAAATTGATTCTCAAATTCCATATACAGTGAGGACGTTTAGGTTGGAATACATTCATTTTCTCGAGAATGGGTGACTTTGGAGATAAATCCCAAAACAGGTCAATTTTTATTTTTGAATTATGACTTTTTGGCATATATATCATACTAATGACGTCATTAATTAGTGCGTGATGACGTAATCGATGATTTTTTTAATCTTTAACTACACGCGCTGGCGTACTTTGTACGCCAGATATAAGAATTCTACTGGAAATATATTTAAAAATTTAATTTTTGACCTTGCTTATTTTTCTAACCTATCGCTGGAATGTGCTTTACAATTTGGTTTTAGTTTCGTTATAATCGGCGTTCTAGAAATATCGTAATTTACATTTTATTATTTGTTGTTTCCGGTGGTCGACAATATACCCCAGGATTATATTACTATAAGTCGTAACATAAGTACATATTTTAATTGTTTTTTAGTCATTATGGCAAAAAATATATTTTTCTTTGTAAACAATACTTTTTCTCCTGTAAAAAATCACATTTAAAAAAATTTTTATTAGTAATTTTATTTATCATGGAATCCAGTTATTCCATGATTCCAGTTATAAATCCCAATTGGCTTACTGAAAAGGAACTCCAAGTATTCACTGATGCCGAATAAGGTTTATAACAAACAACTAAGTGTATTTTTTCAAAAAAAAATTAAACAAATCCGCTATTTTTAGGTGTATTTTCTTGTGGCGTACAAAGTACGCCACGCGTGTAGTTATGTTATAACTTGATGCGCGGGTAGTTAAAGGTTAAATAAGAATAGGAGTCGTGTGCAAGCTCATTTGAAAGAATATTCAATTCTCTATTCAGTAATATAAATATTAGCATAATTATTTATACAGGGTGTTCAAAACAATTTTTTTTAATTAATTGATACAAAAGAAGAATGTAAGCAATTTATTTAATTGCCTCGGCAACTCGTCTAAGTAACTACACTAACGCATACTTTTGTAGATTCTAGCAGCGGTCTTCTGCGCCGTAGCTTCTGCAGCCAAAAACAACCAACAATACACTACCCCCGTACCGATCCTTAAGCAGATCGACAAGCATAACGAAGATGGCAGCTACAGCTACGGGTACGAAGCAGCTGATGGAACATTCAAAATCGAAACGAAGTATCCTAATGGCGAAGTTTACGGCAAATATGGATACATCGACGATACTGGAGCATTACGTGAAGTCGAATATGGTGCCAGTAGAAGAGGTTTCGAACCCGCTGGAAATGAAATACAGGTAAAAAGAGTAATTTATTTAACATTACAAGGGAAATCGCTGTAGTTGTCTGTATAACATGGTTAAGGACTTACTAAAGAAGTAAAAGACTTCCAGTGTTCATTCTATATAAATTTTATTAAAAATTCTTTAAAAACTGTCTAAATTGGATTAGTAAGACCATCACAGAACGAACGTTTTCGGCCGTATCAGACCATCATCAGTGATGTACACTCTAAGTCATCGTAGTTGAAACTAGCTACAGAAATTGACCGTTAAATTACATAGCTATCATTTAAATTTAATAAGAGTTCGACAATGAGTCGATGTTAATGGAATACAATTAACAAGGGAATGTACTCATCCCTGTCCGCCCTGTACGTGCTGCTTTAGGTGAGAGACGAAGACCTTTTTATACAATTTAAATGATTATATCATTTTACGGTCATTTGACCAATTTTTGTGGCTTGTTTCGACTACTATGACTTAGAGTGTACATTGATGATGATCTGTTATGATCGAAAACGGTCGTTCTGTGATGTTCTTACTAATTCAATTTACATAATTTTTAATAAAAATTTTATACCATTTACAATGTAAGTATTTTACTTCTTCAGTAAGTAATTTATTTCTCAAAAACAAACTTTTTTCTATCATGGTCATATGGAAATTTAGATTTGCACCCTTCGTTTATCCTAAATGTTATAACACCTTTTCCGTGGTCCAGTAATCTTTGTCAACTAAGAATGTCTTGATAGGCCCATAGACGAGGAGCAAGAGTATATGTTCCTTATCGAATTTTGTTCTATTAATTATGCGATAGTTTTGTATTAGAGATAGGATTGTGTATTTTTCTGATTTGAGAATATATTCATCATCATCAACAGCTATTCCATCCATCGTCGGGTGTAGTCTCCTTTAGGTATGTCCATTCATACCTGTTTGCTATTTTTTGCATCCACTCCTGGCCAGCCATTCGCTTAATGTCAGCAGTCCATCTTGTTTAAGGTTTGTTCTACTTATTTTGCTTGCTCTTGGTCGCCATTCGAGAATTCGCTTCATCCAACGGTTATCTTCCATTCTTTCGATGTGTCCTGCCTATTAGAAATAACAGATAATAAAAGGTACAAATAATACTAAACAAACTATTTATTTTAACCGAACCGTATTATAATAATATACAAACAAAGAAATTAAGATGTGTCTTCTACAACGTATACTTCGAGACTACAAATCAAACACAAAACTACTAACATCGCTCTCACATCCATATGTCTTGTAACACAATACTTTCATGCAATCCTATGTAAGAGTTTTCGACCTAAAAGGTTCGGGGAATCAGCCCGCCCACTTAGACTGCATATGTCCATTTTAACACTAATAAAAATACCATAATTTATAGTTGAATATATTCTAACATCCCCTCGCAACTAAAATTATTTTTGAATTAGTCAAACAGACCCCCTTTACTACTTAAGTACTCTAACTTACCCCTATTCAGCGGCTTAGTCAACATATCAGCTATCATATCCTCGGTAGGACAATACTTAAAGTTAACAACCCCTTTTTCATGCAATTCCTTTACGAAATGGTATTTTGTATCGATATGTTTTGTCCGATTACTGAATTTGTGATTTCCTAAAAGTTTTAGACAGCTTTGATTGTCTTCGTATATGACTAATTCCGGTTCTAAACCCACAAATTCCTTTATAACCTGTTTTAACCAAATTGCTTCCTGATATCCTTCAGCCAATGCTATGTACTCTGCTTCAGTTGATGATAGAGACACGCAATCCTGTTTTCTACATCCCCAATTTATAGGCGAACCCCGTAATAAAAATATATACCCGCTATTTGATTTTCTGTTCCCTTTGTCTTCTGCCCAGTCAGCGTCTGCATAGCCGTATAATGCACTATCTGTTCCTTGTTGTCCTAAAATAAGCTTTTTATATTTAGTTTTCTTTAAATATCTCAACACTCTCTTTGCTTCAATCCAATCTAATTCTTTTGGATTTTTATTCTGTTGACTTAGTATGGTGACGCTTGCCAATATATCCGGTCTAGTATTTACCGCAATATATAATAAACCACCAATCAGTTGTTGGTATATTTCACTGTTTTTCATCGGCTTCTCTCTGCTAAGCTTATAGTATCCAACATCCAGTGGTATATTGGACTCTTTTGCATCTTTCATCTTAAACTTGTTCAGCAATTTGTCAATATAACTGGCTTGATTTAAACTAGATATCCCTTGATCGCACCTTTCAATCTTCATACCTAGATAATTTTGTAATAATCCCAAACTCGTTATTTCAAAATTACATTTTAGATTCTCTTCAAATGTATCAATTACCTGTGTATCCTTTGCTGCTATTAAAATGTCATCCACGTATATAAGTACGTAAACCCTTTCATTATTTATTACCTTGATATATAAACATGTATCAATATTGCTTTTACAAAAATTTTCTTTAGATAAAACTTCATCAAGCTTTTGGTTCCAAGTTCTGACAGATTGTTTCAAACCATATAAACTTTTATTTAATTTGCAAACAAAACTTGTATCCTTTTCTTCAAATCCCTCAGGCTGTTTCATAAAAATTTCTGCTGACAGTTCTCCATTTAGAAAGGCTGTTTTTGCATCTATATGCCTTACTATGAGATTTTTACTCCATGCCTCTGTTAATAAAAATCGAAGAGTAGCTTGCCGCGCAACCGGAGCGAACACTTCATCGTAGTCTACGCCGAATTTTTGGCTAAAACCCCTTGCTACCGGCCGTGCTTTGTACTTCTTCGAGCTTTGATCTTCGCCTGTTTTTAACTTGAATACCCATTTACATGAGACTATATTCTTTCCCTTTGGTGCTTGTATTAAATCCCAAGTTTTATTTTTCCTTAATGACGTGATTTCCTCTTCCATAGCTTGCTTCCATTTTTCACTATCACTTCTTTTAAGCGCTTCTTTAAAGTTTCTAGGTTCTACTTCTTCGAGTTCTGTCAACTTTGCTATGTAGCGCTCAGGTGGAATACCTTTATTTATTCTGCTAGATCTACGATCACCTGAATTCTCTATATTGAGATCTGTATCTAATTGATAGTTAGAATCACCGTCATCGTCATGGTATTCTTCCCAACTTAAGCTCTCATACGTGTTAGATGTGTCCGTAGAATTTTCTATTTCCTCCGTATTTTCAAAATGTGCAACCTCTCTGTCTTCTACGTCGTTTGGCTCTATTTTCTTCCGTTCCATCATGGACCCAATGGATATTTCCTCACTTTTTGCCTCCTTTTTCTCGACGCATATATTTCTCTTGGAAAACACCACACTACGGCTAATTGTAATACGTTCTTTATCTACATTTGACAATCTATATGCTTTTGATTCATCAGAGTAACCTACAAATATCAGTGACTCACCTTTTGGATCAAATTTATCCTTCGTTTTTTCTTTGGGAATGTGGCTATAAACCGTAGACCCAAATATTTGCAAATTCGACACATTCGGTGTTACTTTATGCCACAATTCATAGGGCGTTTTTTCTTTCGACTTAGTAGGTAATCGATTTTGCAAATAATTGGCTGTCACTATCGCTTCCCCCCAAAATTTCTTTGCTAAACCCGCATCGATTAACATGCACCTAGCCATTTCAACTAGAGATCGATTTTTTTTCTCTGCAACCCCGTTTTGTTCTGGAGAGTACCCTGCTGTATATTGAATTTTTATACCTTTACCCTTTAAAAATTCCCTTAAATTATTATTTACGTACTCGCCACCCCTATCCGACCTAATTACTTTTGGAACCCTACCTAACTGATAACTCGCAAATTCTATAAACTCTTTTATACATTTTACCGTTTCATTTTTATGATTTAATAAATATATAGTTGTATATCTAGAAAAATCATCAATTAAAGTCAAAATATAACGTTTACCCCCTGGAGTAACAGTCTTCATGGGCCCGCAAATATCCGAATGTAATAAGTCAAGAATATTAAATGTATTGCTATGAGAAAATTTTGGAAAACTCTTACGTAAAATTTTACCTTTCATACAGCATTCACAAGTTTCCCTAATCCTACAGTCTGTCATATCAATCCCGACTGCCATTTTCTTTTCCATTAAGGGTTTGACTGCATCCATGTCCCTGTGTCCAAACCGTCTATGCCATGCATGTTGACAGTTGCTGGAGTGCTCCAAAGCACTCAATCCATGGTCCACAGTTTGTATAAGTCCGGTGAAGGCACCGCACTCGCGACGACTTTTCCGTGTAAAACGATTTTACACTCGTTTTTATCGAATTGCACATTATGTCCCGCACTTGTTAGCTTTTTCACCGAAAGCAGATTTGAGTCTAATCCCGGCACATACAACACTTTGTCGATTTTTAAATTTTCCACTCCCGATCCAGTCACGTACTCAATAAGTCCTGTCCCTATACCCTGAACCTCGGAGTATTGCCCTTTCTCCGCCAAACTTACAACGCCCTTTCTGCTACCGTCAAATTGGGTATAGAATCCTTTGTAATTAACCATGTCGAAGCTCCTGAGTCCACATACCACGAAGCAGAATCCCTTTTTCCGTCCCTTGAGCTATAATTGACCATAAAACATGCATCATCAGTACCTTCAGTGACTTTATTGGCCTTTTCCTTGCTTCTGCCCTTGCAGTACCATTATTTTTGTTACCCTCGTATACTGACTTCATCACCGACTCCTCTTGATTTCTTTCCAAAGCTCCCTGACGTCTCCTGTACTCATCTATTAATTTACTTTAACAAATTCTAGAGTAAATTCACTCGATGGCCTACTTTCCAGCGCTGTAATCAAAAAACTGTATGAGTCTGGAAGACTTCCCAGCAAAATTCCTGCTGAGAACCTGTCCTTACTTTCTTCCCCTAAGGCGGCCAGTTTATTCAACGATTCTAGGAATAAACTAATGTGTGCTTCCATATCACCATTCTCCTCTAGCGATAGCCTACAGATTTGCTTTAACAAAAACACCATACTAGACAAACTTGATTTCTGATGATCCTCCCTTAGCTCTACCCACGCATCGCGCGCGAATTCCCTGTTTCGGATATGCACTAATTGATTAACGTCAACAAGTAAGGCTATAGTTGACAAAGCCTTATCATTTTGTTTTTTCCAAGAACTGCTTCGATCTGCTTCTAATGGTAACTCACTCGAAACTATTTCCCATAGATCAGCATTGATGAGTAACATTTTCACTAAATAACTCCAGGATTGATAGTTCTTGCCGTTCAACTTTTCGACGTGATATTTCGAACTCTCCGCCATTATGTATTCGGTTAACATGAAAATTTCGCGACTGTACACTTTTAATTATTATCTCAATACAGGTGAGCTAACAACGTAACTGAGGCCCATAACCTATTAGAAATAGCAGATAATAAAAGTTACAAATAAACGTAAACAAACTATTTATTTTATAACCGAAAAACCGTAATATTACAATATACAAAGAAATTAAGATACGTGTTTCTACAACGAGATATTCTTCTAGACTACAGTAAAAATATCAAACACAAAACTACTAACATCGCTCTCACATCCATATGTCTTGTAACACGATACTTTCATGCAATCCTATGTAAGAGTTTTCGACCTAAAAGGTTCGGGGAATCAGCCCGCCCACTTAGACTGCATATGTCCATTTTAACACTAATAAGAATACCATAATTTATAGTTGAATATATTTTAACACTGCCCAGTTTCATTTTGCTGATCTTCTGGATCATATCTGTTATTTTTGATCGACTTCTTATCTCTTCATTGGATTTGCGATCGCAGAGCAATGTTGAGAATCTATTGGAACTGGCTTAATGACTAAGGTCTGTGCCATTTATAAAGAAAAACTTTTGCTTCAGAAGTAGATAGTTTTATATGATATGTCTCGGTGGCTGTTTTTAATGCTTGTGCCATTGGGTAAAGAATATCTTTGTTATTTGATATCAGGAAATCAGGATGGCGTCATCTGCTTAACAGAACGATTTTTTCTGCATATCTTGTATTCTCCTTGTACTTTTTTAATTTCTTTGAAGGAAAAAGGCAAAAAAAAAGAAAAATGCTTACCTGAAATGCATGTCGACCAATACAAGACACAAGAGGCATAAGATTACATGACATTATTACATGACAATAAATAAAAAATTATCACTGGGAATGTTTTTCAAAAGCAATGGAATATGATTTGTATGGCCTGCAGAAGGAAATATGACGCTTTATAAGAGGTCAACGAACGGAGGTAAAGGAGCAAATAGAACCAAAACAAAAAAATGAATACATGGATTTAAAAAGCTCTATGCAGAGGAAGAACAAATGACGCTAGCACCGGAAACATCAGAAATTACCACAAATGAAGAAGTTAATATAAGTACACAAGGAATTCAAAAAACACTTGAAAAGCTGAAGAACAGAAAAGTTGCAGGTAAAGACGGAATAACAAAAGAGTCACTGAAATATTCTGGAACGGGAATGACGCAACAATTAACAATATCGATTAATAAAATTATAAAACACCGGAAAAATGAAGAACGAGGAGTAGTATGTATAGTATGAACGAGTATTTTGTATAGTTTTCTTCTTTTTAAAGTTCCCACTGTTATCGGAGGTTGGATATCATAATGGCTATGGTCACTTTGTTGGCTGCTGCTCTGAATAGTTGTAATGAACTACAGTTAAACCATTCTCTAAGGTTCCTCAGCCAGGAGGTGCGTCTTCTTCCTATGCTTCTTCTTCCTTGGATCCTTCCTTGCATAATAATTCTTAGCAACTCATATTTTTCTCCTCTGGTAATGTGACCCAAATATGCCAGTTTTCTAGTTTTTATACTTTTCATAATTTCTAACTCCTTATTTAAAAGTCGTAGCACTTCAACATTGGTAATCCTTTGAACCCACTGAATTTTCAATATTCTTCTGTAACACCACATTTCGAACGCTTCTATTCTTCGTATGTGTTGTCTCTTCAATGTCCAAGCTTCCATTCCGTATAGCAATATAGAAAATATGTAGCATCTTAGATCCCTCTATCTGAGAGGCAACTGAAGGTCTTTGTTTGTAAGCAGTGTCTTCATTTTTATAAATGCTTGCCTTGCAGTTTCAATTTGGACTTTAATTTTTTTTTTGAGACAATCATAAATTTAGTTTTTTTCATGTCTATTTTTAGTCCGTATCGAATGCAATAATCGTTAATTCTATTTAGCAATTCTTGTAGCGATTTCAGGGTGTCTGCCATTATAACGGTGTCATCAGCGAATCTTATAATATTTACTATTCTTCCGTTTATAGAGGTTCCATCACTTAGCTCCGCTATCGCTTCCTGAAATATGGCTTCACTGTACAGGTTAAACAGTAGCCGCGACAGAACACAACCCTGTCTTACTCCTCTCTTTATATCAATATTCTCGGATTCTTGTTCTTCTATCTTTATGTTGGCCTTTTGATTCCAATACAGATTGATGATAATTCGTAAATCTCGTCAGTCTATATCTCTGTTTTTCAATAAATCTATTAGTTTTTCATGTCGGACCCTGTCGAACTATTTTGTATAGTATTTAGAATGTAATAATTCTACTAAGAGGAGATAAAAACAGCCAGCAAACTACAGAGGTACCAACTCGTTAAATACTACCCTAAAACTTACAACTAAAATTTTACAAGAACTAATGAATCAGAAGATAAGTTTAGCAGATGAACGACAGGGTTTTCATACTGAAAGATAGTATCATCATCATCATCATCATTATCAACCCGTACGCGTCCACTGCTGGACATAGGTCTCCCTCAGCTCTTTCCATTCATCTCTCTTTTGTGCGGCTTGCATCCAGTTACCGATAACATGTTTCAAATCATCGGCCCATCTGGTTAGTGGGCGTCCTCTGCTCCGTAGTGCTTCTTCTCGCGGCCTCCACTCGACAATACGTTTTGTCCATCGGTTGTCTGGCAATCTGGCGACGTGTCCTGCCCAATTCCACTTAAGCGACGCGATTTTTTCGAAAGATAGTATAGAGATACAATAATCGGCATAAAGCAAATTACTGAGAAATCGCTAGAGTATAATATATCAGCATTGCTATTTATGATTGACTTGAAGAAAGTGTTTAATAGAGTAGGACTCAAAGATGTAATCCATCTTCTGTATAATAGAGAAGCTTTCCAAGATATTACAAAAATTATTAAAAACATCTACCAAAACAAAAAAGCGGAAGTCAGATTAGATGAACACCTTACAGAACATATATAGCACATCAACTATGATGGCATATATAGCGGAATAGGTCAGGGTGACTTATTAAGCCCTATTGATGATAACATCAAAAGTATCAACAAAGAAAGAGGATAGAGAATGGAAATCAAAGAAGTAAAAATACTCTGTTACGCAGACGACGCAATATTGACAGCCCAAGATGAAGATTGTCTACAAGTATTTGTCCATAGATTTGACATAGAGCAAAATAATTCAATATGACGATCACATCTATAATGAAAACTAAAACAATAGTAATAAAAAATAAGCAGCAAAAAATCAATCAGATGTAAAATAGAAATTGATGCTATCAGTATTGAACATAGAAATAAAATACCTGGAATTACACTTACACTGTCCAGCTAGGGAAATCTGGACCAAGAAATGAGAAATCAAGTACAAAAAGAAAACACTAGCAGGATGCCTTAATAACACTATATGGCGAAACTGTCATATTAACACTGAGATGAAGTCAAGAATTTACAAAGCCGGTGTAAGGTCAATAATCAGTAACAATAATTAATTATAAGTAATCAGAAACAAGACCCGACACAGTCACAACACAAAGACTACTAAAAACGGCAGAGGTATCGGCCAACCGCGCAAAAGATGGAGTGGCAACCGTCCATAGAGGTATCAATCCGCCAATGAACAAGCAGAATTGCTTACAAAAAGGAAGAAAAAGAAGATATTTAAATATTAAACAGACACCTGCTTCAATAGCGATCAACTAACACTAAGCTTGCTCTTCTATAGTATTTATAATATTAGGAAAATGAATCTACATAGTGCAGTGTTAACTGCTATCATTAACAAATAATTGTACCACTGATGCCATGTTTTCTGTTCTACATGAGGTTTACCAAGCACTAAACAATAATCTTTATACTGCCACTGTTTTCTGCGACTATGCCAAAGCTTTTGATTGTGTAAATCACGACATCTTGATTACAAAACTAAATTTCTATGGAATTGGAGGTATTTCTTTAAATTGGTTCCAATCCTACTTGAATAATAGGAAACAACTAGTTAGAGCAAATGATACTGACTCTAGTCTCAAAATCATTGTATGTGGAGTACCACAGGGTTCAGTATTGGGTCCTCTTCTCTTCCTTATATTTATAAATGACATCACTAATTTAAAAATCGATGGGAAATTTTTTCTTTTTGCTGATGATACCAGTATCACTTGGAGCAACTCAACTATTGCATCTCTTCATGAAACTATAACTTTGGATCTACTGACGATAAAGACCTGGTCTGACTCTAATTTACTCCCTTTTGACGTAAATAAAACAGTAGCATTATCCTATAAAGGAGCTCTTCAACCTTTGCCTCTGAATAACAGCCAGATCAGTACCGTTGATTCTGTAAAATTTCTTGGTATTCTTTTAGACAGCAACCTCAAATCGTCTTTTCTTATCGATTTGTTAAGTAAGAAACTCGCCTCAGCTTGCTATGCAATAAGATCTGTCTCAAGGGAACTCAATTTAGTATCTTCTAAAATAAGATATTTTTCGTTGTTCGAGTCTCATTCGATATGGTCTTCCTGTTTGGGGTTCTAGTACAGCTGCTCTATTTGATGTTATTTTTAAATTGAAAAAAAAAGAGCAATAAGATATCTGTTTGGCCTCAGAAGATCTACACATCGCAGAAGTTACTTCAGAGATCACGGAATTTTAACACTTCCATCTTTATATATTCTAGAAACGGTTTGTTTAATTCGTAAACACCTTCATGTCTTTCCAGCAAGGCCCAATCATCTTTACTCCACCAGAAATTCAATCTTTGACATTATTTATTTACCGATTCCGTCCACTGAGTTAGTAAAGAAATCTATATTATATTCCGCAAAAAAACTGTACAACCATCTCCCGTTACAACTTAAATTGCAACATTTTTCCCAAACTTCCGTAAATTGACAAAAGTCTATCTATCTAAAAGACACTATTCAATACAAGAATTTCTTAATGAATAACTAAGAAAATTGGGTTTCATACGCAGTAGCATAAACTTGTCAGTTCCTTATGTATTTTATTTTATTTTTTGTAAGTATGTTCAATTTGCAATTTATATAGATTTTGCAATAAATTGTTTTTGTCTTGGCTTTTATATCTTATATTATACTGTACATATATTGACGATTTATCTAATTTTAGTAAATTGTTGTTGTTATTTTTTATTGATATTATGTTTTTTCTTTTCACTGTGTGTAAGCTTTGTCCATAAAATTGTAAAAATGTTCAGTGACAATAAAGCATATTTCTATTCTATTATATTCAGTGTACGTACCAAAACAAATATATGTGGCTAATCTAAGTAGTACTGCTTAACAGATATTTTATATATTCTTTTCTGGAATTTTCAACCCTGTAATATGCAAAAAAATTAAACATTGTTCAATGTCCCAAAAAACAAATATTGTTGATATTTTCAAATTTGAACTTTGAATTTTATTTTATTTTCATTTTTTAGGTCGCTCCACCTACTCTAAATTCCAACTCGCCAAATGCCCGACCTCTGGCTCCAAATGAAGAAGATGATGGACAGTACAGGGAAGATCCTGCGGCATATTACCAAGACGATCCCTATGTCCAACGACAGCAATCTCAGCCTCAACAAAGGCCAGCTCCCAGGTATAGACCCGAATCAGCATACAGACAAGAACCTGAACCTTTCGAACCATTTGAGCCTGAAATAGTAAGACCAAATTACAGGCCACAAACTTCATACAGACCACAACCAGCTTACAGACCACAACCAGCTTATAGACCACAACCAGCTTACAGACCGCAACCAGCTTACAAACCTCAAAGCTATTACAGAACCGATCCAGAACCTGAACCTCTACCTGCTCCAAGGTATCAGCCACAACCTGCTTATAGACCGCAGTCAAACTTTGGATTCCAAAACGATAACAACAACTACAACCCTGCTCCAAGTTGGAACAGCAATCCAAGTTGGAACAACAACCCTAGTTATAACGCTCCCCAACCAAACGGTCCTGTCTGGACGGGCCACCCAGCGCAGAACGTGGATATTAACACTGGGTCTTACACAGTTCAGTATAAAAGATAAACAATAGTTAGGTTAGGCTAATAAACTTTATTCAAAGTACCAGCACTCATAAAGTTGTGGATTCATTTACTTGTATTGAACGATATTAGTTAGTACAAGTATTAATTATATTATAATATACCCATATTACCAAATTTTTTACCACTAATTAAATAATGCCATAAGAGTAGGGAGGGTGGGTCAAGTCCCACAGCACATAGGTCACAAGTGACCCATTGTGCATCCTCCCAGAGGGCTGTTATTCTTAGCTCATTGTCAATCCTGCCATTTACAGGAAGGTGACCAATTCAGCCGGTGACATCTCCCCATATATGAGCAGGTGTAGGCCAGGGCTAGCCGAACGCGTACTCTCGTATTGACGATCACTGCAGACATTCACATAGGGCATACTCGAAAGTTTCGTTGTCTCGTTCACAGTTCTTACATACAGGTGTGTCTGCTAACCCCAGTGTGTGGAGGTGTTTGTTTAGTTGACAATGGTTAGTTAAAAAAACTAACTGTTAAGAGTAGGTTTTTCATGGTCATTCCCCAGTACTTTTTTGGTGCTGACTTTACAAGGTTCCTTAGTGTTAGTTTTGCAGGGCTACATCCTTGCCCTTCTTCCAATCTTTTCACGGTTTACGTGTGGGAGTGATATTTGGCAATTTCCACGATTGTTGTAGTTGACCAACCAAAAAGATCACTAGGTCCTAAGTGTGTTAGACCTGCCGCCTTCCTAGCTGGCTCGTCAGCAATGCGCTCGCTTTTATTTCCATTTTGTCCTTTAACCCACCTCAGTATGATGTTCTTACCATCCGACACTTAGCCTAGTGACTCGTGACACTCCATTACTAACCCTGAGGTGACACGTGGTCTATTCAGGGTTAGTAGCGCTTAGTTCCGTCTGAACTACGATGGCATTTTTGCCCATAGCACACTCTATACTTAGGTTCAGTAATCTTTAGTATATCCCGCATCCTGAGCCTTCTTACGTTTTAGAGCCATCAATGTGTAGGTATGCAATACGAATTTGCCACATTTGAGTCCCTACATTGTCTTGTTATTATTTTGTAGGGTTTGTCGAAGACAAATTTAGATTTAGTTTAGTCGCAGCCTTGTCATAGGTTAGCTACACACAGCCGTAGGCCTATAATGAGCACAAGAACATAGAGACTGATCTGCAGAGGCAAGATTCACACTAGTCAGTTACAGTTGACATTTCAGACTGTGGAATATTTTTAGTAATTGTTATGTTTTACAACCTTTCAAATTTTTGACTTCAGAGTTGATATGAAAATGAAATTAAACATGATAAAGTGTTGCAATAAAAACTTGTACTTTTTCTCCATATTAGCTAATATTTTTAAGGTGCCATTTTTTAAGATAGAGGGAGTTATGGAAACAATTATCAACATATCTGTATAAAGATAATTTAGCATAGAGAATATTATTGTAATACGTTTATTTTAATTGAAAAATAATAAAAACAAATGGTCAAAATTTATACAGACATTGTCTTGGTATCCATATCATATCTTCATCTTTGTATATATTATTATTCAAGCTTTGAATAAAAGTATTAGCATAAATATATACTTTGTTGCTAATTGTTGCTTCATTGCTAATAT
Organism: Diabrotica virgifera virgifera; assembly: GCF_917563875.1. Taxonomy (NCBI): domain Eukaryota; kingdom Metazoa; phylum Arthropoda; class Insecta; order Coleoptera; family Chrysomelidae; genus Diabrotica; species Diabrotica virgifera. The sequence continues at coordinate 63,932,042 of NC_065446.1, read as the reverse complement.
CAGTGAAAAATCCTGGACAAAATTGTGACATGTCGTTATTTCGTTTCCATGTATTTCCCTCTTCCCTTCGTCAAGCTGTATCCATCCACTTCTGAATATAATATGTCCCTTTCAATTGTTTGCATATTTGTCTTACCTGCACCAACCTCATTCAATTCTTGCTTGTCATTGCTCTTATGTGGTCTACCATTCCTTTTAACTTTACTCTGTCCTTCTTCTCGTCTCTCTTGGTCTCCATCTCCACTCCGGATTTCTTCGTGTCTACATGTTACCAGACACATCGAATCATTACAGATGCAAAACATATTTAAGTTTAGTTAGTGGAACCGGAACCGCATGTTATCAGATATAGTAATGATATTAGTTCGCCAGAAGGATCATGCTTTGTCTAGCGTTTTCCTTTGGAATCGACTTCATAATTTGTTTTGCAGAGTTTTTGCTTATAAGTCGTAGAAACTTCAATCACCTTAACAAATATGTATTTTCCGCATGTTCTCATCTGACATTTTTACTCAAATTTTATAACTCTCATTCTTTCATCTAACTCAAATTTTTAGGGAATTATAAAATCAGCGACTACCTTTGTGAGATGTTTTTTTAATATACAAATCTACATTTTATAAATCTAAATCTAAATTGAACATGTTCTACACTTTAGCCTATGCACTAGATTAAAATAATAGTAGTAATAAATTATCATAGATAAATGTAATTACCTTTAAAGTTCATAAAATCCAAGAAATATAAAGGCTATTTGTTATTTAGAACACATAAAGCATTATTTGTGACTGTAATAACTATACAATTTTAACAATTACTCTTAAATGTCAGACTTCTTTATGAGTGTAACAATTGATTCAACAAGAACCAGACATATTTTTAAATCTGTAATTCAATTTTTAGTTAGATTATAATATAAGCCAGTGTAGTTTTTGAAAAAAAGTATAAGTTTATATTTAACCGTTAATTTTGACATATTATGTCGCTGGAATGGGGAAAGAGTGAGAAATTCTCATAACCATCAAAACAAAAAAATTAAATACCTAGGACATATAATGAGTAATCAAGAACGTTACGGCCTTCTCCAACTGCTTCTCCAAGGGAAGGTAAATGGTAAAAGAAGACCGGGAAGAAGACACATTTCCACTGAACTCTTCTTCGCTGCGGTAAACAAAGTCAAGATAGCCATGATGATCGCCAACATCCGTAATGAATAGGCACTTTAAGAAGAAGAAGATCTCGTTGGAGTAAACAATAAACTGTTAAATAATAATTTTTGTGTGGTAATGTTTCTAATTCCAGCCCAGTTTTCATAACATAATTAATTTAAAACTTTATTTCATTCATAAGAGATTCTGACTAATAGAAAGCTACAGCAATAAAAATTACAGCGATTATTTTTTGATGATTTTAACTTCCAATCCTATAGTAAGATAATTGATCACGTGTTTAATTCTGTCCAATCAGATTAAAATTATACTGAGAATTATCTACTGTAGAAAATTACCGATATAATTTTTTTAAGTAGATTGTTTCTGTTTAATGGCAACCAGTTTCCTAGTTTGTCACATTTAATGAAATATCCATAATATACGTATTAAAAAATAATCTTACGAATATCACACGACAGTAAGAATAAATAAGAAAATAATGCTTCATTTTTGTTACATTAACATTCAGTTACATTAATGATAATTAATATTTTACAACTTGTCACAGTGTACACCAATAAACTGGTTTAGCAAATATTCAGGTGAAAATATCAATAAAATATTAGTTAAAATGATTTATAAAGACAGTTTTATTCATGTGGTGAAATTAAAACTGTCAAAGTGTCACTCGAGAGACAAATTGATAATTTTAGAGTTCTTGTGCAGTTACTACTGAAAACATTGTCTTAATTTGTTATTTATTAGACAAAATACACTTCTTATTTTTAGTAATTACGTTGATGCCTTTATCCAATATAATTACATGAGTAGTTCCGAAGTTAATAATAATTATTGTCCATTATTTTGAAGGTTTTCCTTTGCATATCCTCTTCTTCAAAATTAACTGGATACAGGCTTCTTCCCAAAGCATGTACAACATAATATTATATTCAGTGTGCTAATAATTCTAACAGCTCTCTTTGTTTCATTAACGATTGATTACAATGTCTGAGAAAACCACTGCATCATGAACATCTGTTAATTTTCAACCAAAGCTGTAACAAATCTTGAAGTCTAAGAAAACGATCTTCAGCAAACTTAAGTACTTGAGCATCGTTTGTGTTGTCCAGGTAATCTTGTACTTTGAAACTTCGAGGAATTGGACATTGTACTAATAGCTTGAGCTGCTTGCTTAAGTCTCAGCTCTCCAATCAAGAGTTTAAATCCATTGTTACTTTGAATAACGCTTCCCATATCATGAAATTCAACTCTTCTTTCAGTGTGATACTTAATTAATATTATGTAAACTTCAAAAAAGGAAAGTCAGCTGGCAAGCAAATATCAACAGAATAGATCTAAAAGCAGTTGGTTCAATCCAAAAAGTGATAAACGTAGAAATTAAACTCCGATGAAAGGGTGATAGTGAGGATCACAGATATAAGAAGTGAAAAAATAACAACATATTAACAGTTGGATCGGTAGAAATGAATACAAACAGAATCAAACAAAAACTTTGTCTCCGTTTCACTGTTTTCTGTAAAAAATAGACAATAGTTTTTAATGTTCTTTTTTAAAACTCACTGTACTGTTTTAAAAATATCTTACATTGCATTTTGTGTATGTATTTGCATTAAAAATAATACTTTATTGTCGGTTTCTTGTTGAAGAGGTTAAATATTTTTGACTAGTCTAGTAAAAATAAAAAAAATGTAAATGGTCGTACTAATAATTAAACATTTGATATATATGTACCTATATAATCGAATGTCTTTCACTCTCTACTTTATTTAAAGTAAAAGAAGTTAAAGAAAAGTGTTTAATTTCTAGAAACGCCATGGTTTTGTACATAATATGTGGGATGTTGAGGTTGTTTTAATGTAGGTTTAATGATATTTATTATTACAAGATCTTATTATTAACTCTGTGTTGTTAAAAGTGCAATAAATTTGGTTTTACATCAATTACTACTTGCAATTTTTGTTCTTCGTGTAAAATGTGGGCGGTTGAAAATAGATTTAAATGAAAATTTTTACCTGAAGTCTGTAGAAGGTTGTACCATTATATTTGTTATATAGGATGTCATACAAGAAGGGGGATGGTTGAATATTTTGCGAATGAAACATCTGGTCGAAAAATTGAGAAAAACATGTTCAATATTTTTTTTATCGTTTAATGGCAACAAATACGAACCTGCGTCCCAACCACATTTTTATTGAAGATTCGGTGTTTTTTGGTTTTTTATTTAGAAGTGTATTTCTCGACATATTAAACCATTTCAATAATTTTCCTAGGGTGTTTTACAAAAATCTTAAGATATGTTGAAGTTTCATTCTAGTTACAGTTGATAGACAATTTGTGAAAATCCGTACTCTAATTCACACGTCAAAAAACTTTAATGGGGAATTAATCACAAATGACATTAAAACTGTTTTAAAAACTTTCAATGAGTTCATAACTTTCAACTTGTTTGAAGCAAAGTTGATTAATAGCAAGATGAAAATTTGTTAATAGCTTAACGGTGTCTAGTCGGACAAATTTTGATGTATGGGAACACTGGAACAGGGGACGTTTTAATTGTGGAACAGGTTACAGGTTTCGAACGTCACACTACGAAAACGTCCTATTGTGGAACGTGTCATCCTGACAAGTTTATGATTGTGAAAACTAGCAGGTTTTAAACTTTATATAACATATGCCCCATCAGTTTTGTATAAGCTGTTTCTGATGATACTTACATTACGACTAACAAACAATACGGATAGTTATCAGCCTCGGAAACAAGCAAGATTTATAAAAGGTTATAGCACCATAGATCTATATCTCCATATCCATATATGTAGCACCTTATACAAGTAATAAGAACACTAATCGAAAAATCAAACAGATACGACATTCTGGATAATTATGGTAGATTTCGAGAAGGCATTTGACTCCATATATAAATTTGAGCAATCCTTAATGCCTAGAGAATGGAATGGAAGCGTTATAATACCCATACATAAGAAGGGAAATAAAGAGCAATTCCGAAACTACAGAGGCATATCGCTTATTAGTACAGCGTATAAGATTCTATCAATTATCTTACTAAAGAGACTCACTCCGTATTCGGAAGATATTCTAGGCGACTACCAATGCGGCTTTCGAAGTGGAAGGTCAACAATAGATCAAATATTTACCATCCGACAAATATTAGAAAAAAACTGGGAATTCAACCGAGATGTACACCAAATCTTCGTAGATTTCCAGCAAGCATATGACTCGATAAAAAGAAGCAGACTATGGCTAGCAATGCTAGAAATGGGAATACCAAGAAAATTAGTGCAGCTCACTCAAATGTGCGTGGCAGACTCATATGCACAGGTAAAGATAGGAAACAGAACATCGATGCCATTTAGTATAACATCAGGGCTTAGACAAGGAGACCCTTTATCACCATTGCTATTCAATTTGGCTTTAGAATACGCAATAAGTAAAATATCGTCTGAACTAACAGGGGGATTCGCAAATCGAGGATCAAAACTATTGTTGGCCTTTGCCGATGATCTAGATGCAGTCGCACATTCTACAAGAGACGTAAGGGAGGTGTTTTCACAGCTCGAGGAGGAAACAGGTAACCTGGGCCTTCGAATAAATGAAGAGAAGACGAAATATATGCTGGTGACCAAAAATCCAAGACCAAGAGTTAGGCAGAACGTAACTATTAATGACCACAACTTTGAAGTAGTAAAAGACTTTAAATATCTGGGAGCAGTAATCACAGAGGACAATCACATAGAAAAAGAGGTCTCAGCAAAAATAGCTGCGGGAAATAGAGCATTATACTCCCTATCATCATTATTAAGATCTAAGCTGCTGAAAAGACAATCTAAATTAAGACTGTACATATCAATTATTCGCCCAGTTGTTACATATGGGAGTGAAACATGGACTCTACATCAGCGAGAAATAAATAAATTGCTGATATTTGAAAGGAAAGTCCTCAGAATGATATTTGGTCCTCAAAGAGATGAATTGACAGGCGAGTGGAGAAGGCGCCGCAATGCTGAATTGGTGACTCTATATGGTACTGAAAACATCGTCAGACATATAAAAGCTAATCGGATAAGATGGGCAGGTCATATAGTAAGATCAGAGGAAGACAGAGTGCTAAAGACAGTGTTCTTCGAGAGACCAGACGGTAGAAGATCAGTGGGCCGTCCCAGAAAAAGATGGAAGGATGATGTTGAAACCGATCTATCTAGGATTGGGGTACAACAATGGCAAATCGAAGCGCAAGATCGCAGACGATGGAGGGCCATAGTGGATGCGGCGAAGACTCACCCCGAGTTGTAAAGCCAGTCAAGAAGAAGAAGAAGAATCCTTAATGCCTTAAATAATAATAGAGTTGATATGCCCCATATACAAGAATCATTAAGAATGTATATGACCGGAATGGGACGTTTCATCGCCGCCGGTTCATCGCCGCCGTTTCGATGCCGCCGGTTCATCGCCAGTCCATTTCATCGCCGTCGGTTTCATCACCAGTTAGTCAGTTGATTTTTTATTATGGGAGATGACACGACACGACGTTAAATTCAGTTCAAAACTTATGACAATTAAAAAGATAAAAAATATTATTTTATTTACTGTTCTATTTACCCTAAAGAAATTTTGGGTTCTTTTCGAATTTAAGAAACAGTTTCTCTTGGTTGAAAATGTTGACCGTGAAATTTAAAAGATTATCATTATAATATATTTTATGTTGTTCTGAAGCTATTTTCTTGTGGCATTTTAACAATTTTAACTATTTATAATGGGAAATAAGCCACAATATTATTAAAAAATGATTTTTATTAACGTTTCGACGCCCAAATCGGGTGCTGTTGTCAAAATACAAAATACTACTAACATAAACAAAAACGTTGTTGCTTAGTAAAAATATTCTTCTAATAATTTATTTAATTTGACTCATTTATATCGGCAATTCAGATACATATGATACATTTTAAAGTAGAAGACTTTAAAATTATATTGCCAATATTTGTGAGTTGCGTTCCTGGGACGACTTTACTGAAAGATAGTTCATTCGATTACATGAAATCAACCCCAACTCAAGAACATCTGTCACAAAAAAAAGTCATAGCATGTGATCTGTCTTTAAAAAGACGACCACATGCAACGTCGAAACGTTAATAAAAATCATTTTTTAATAATATTGTGGCTTATTTCCCACTATAAATAGTTAAAATATATTTTATATTATAAAAGTTTAAACGTCTATTAAAAGATTAAGTATGGCAACGGGAATGTTCATATCTCGTATTTCCTAGAATTCCTAATTAACACTAAAAATAAATAATAAATGTAACTGTCGAAAATTCGGAAATATATCAGATAGCGATTAACTGACTGGCGATGAATCGGCCGGTGATGAACTGGCGGCATCGAAACGGCGGCGATGAACTGGCGGCGAGGAAACGTCCTAGACCCTATATGACAATGCAACATCGCAAGTTAAACTACTATAATCATGAACAGGAAGAATGGAAGACAGCCGTTAGACGAAGCGTATTGTTGAATGGATACCAAGACCAAATAATACAGGGTGTCCCGAAAAGATTGGTCATAAGTTATACCACACATTCTGGGGTCAAAAATAGTTCGATTGAACCTAACTTACCTTAGTACAAATGTGCTCATAAAAGAAGTTACAGCCCTTTGAAATTACAAAATGAAAATCGATTTTTTTCAATATATCGAAAACTATTAGGGATTTTTTATTGAAAATGGACATGTATCATTCTTATGGCAGGAACATCTTAAAACAAAATTATAGTGAAATTTGTCCACCCCATAAAAATTTTATGGGGATTTTGTTCCCTTAAACCCCCCCCCCCCAAACTTTTGTGTACGTTCCAATAAATTCATTATTGTGGTACCATTAGTTAAACACAACATTTTTAAAACTTTTTTGCCTCTTAGTATTTTTTCGATAAGCGTGTTTTTATCGAGATGCGGCTTCTTTTTCAATATATTTACGTAAAATATTTTATTTGGGTTTTGTTCCTTTAAACCCCCCAAATGTTTGTGTACGATCCAAATAAAATATTATTGTGGTACCATTAGTTAAGCACAGTGTTTTTAAAACTTTTGCCTCTTAGTTTTTTTTTCATAAGTCACCTTTTATCGAGATGTAGCTTCTTTTTCAAAATATACCTAAAAATGTAAATTATAAATAAATTTTCAGATTATTAACAGGTCTCTATAATCGTACTTAACCATATAAAAATACGTGGTGGATTCGACAAATATTCAAAATATCTCGATAAACACTGGCTTTTCGAGAAAATACTAAGAGGCAAAAAAGTTTTAAAAACATTATGTTTAACTAATGGTAGCACAATAATAATTTAACTGGAACGTACACAAAAGTTTGGGGGGGTTTAAGGGAACAAAACCCCCATACATTTTTTATGGGGTGCACAAAAAATGTCACTGTAATTTTTTTTAAATGTTCTTACTATAATAATACCACATGTCCATTTTCAATCAAAAATCTGTAATAGTTTTCGATATATGGGAAAAAATTGATTTTAATTTTGTAACTTCAAAGGGCTGTAACTTTTTTTATGTGCACATTTGTACTTAGGTAAGTTAGGTTAAATGAACCTATTTTTGACCCCAGAATCTGTGGTATGATTTATGACCAATCTTTTTGGGACACCCTGTAGAATTAGAGGCAGATGGACTGATGACATCAAGATAATGGGTACAGCAACTTCTATTTTCGATACCAAGAATCAGATTTCCTTTTTGGATGACTTCTTCAAACTTTATACTTCCATATTTCGTCAGTATAGAGTACCCTTGATATTACCGGACAGTATTACTCTATTATATAGGAAGTACTACTCTATTATATAGGGAGAATTGCTACACAGTCTGGTTTTCCTCAGTAAAATAAGAGTATCTTAACCTACATAAAAATCCCTACATAAAACTGTACACCTTACCTGGCATTATTGGCAGTCCACCAATAATATTTATATTAAGACTGTCATCATCATCATGCCCCGACATTGGTTCAAGGAATAAGAAAAAGGAGAGAAGTTAAACCATTTTATCAGATTGTTAAGTCTCTGCCTATTTCTCATAATGTGGTCTAAATATTTTAACTTATGCTCTTTAATCGTATAAATGATCTCGCAATCATTTTCCATTATACCTACAACTTTAACATTACTCAACCGATCAACTCATAAAATTCCTAAGATACGCTTTTTAAAAGAGGCTTCAGAAGCTCAAGACTGTATAGTACATTCTTTCACGGTTTTTGCTGTAAATTTTAAATAATCGCTTGGATTGACATGAAATTTGGCATACGCATAGCTAACATGTCAAAGAAAAAAAGTGATATGGTGTTGATGTGTGCTTTTGCCCTGGGGTGAGTGTCACCCCATCTTGGGGGTGAAAAAATATATGTCCAAGATAAGTCCCGAAAGGATAAACTGACTAATTTTAAGCAACTTTTGTTCTATAGAGTTTTTTCACCAAATCAATACTTTTCGAGTTATTTGCAAGTGAATATTTTCATTTTTCAACAAAATAACCACGTTTTTAGACGGTTTTTCGAGAACAAATCAAAACGTAAGCATTTTGTCGAAAAAAAAATTCTTATCAAAACTATAGCCTATAAAAAAGTGAAAAAAACGGTGTATATATTAGGTCTCTATACCTAGCAAAAGCAGAGTTATAGCCAATGAAAATAGGTTCATATTCGAAAAATTACAAATAGAATAATTCAATGTAAAATATCCAAATACTGAAGCATTCTTGGGGAAAACACATTACAACTTTTTTAAAGTGTTTAAAAAAGCTTTATATCTGTTTTTATAAAAAAATTTCTAGCATCAAATGTAAGCAAGTTACGCTCAAAATAAAGTTGGTCCCTTTTGTTTTGGCAAGAAAAAATCAGGAAGATCACCCCGCAATTAGCAACTTAAATGAAATTAATCGTTACCGCTTCACAAGTTACTTTACTTATGTTGTTTTTATATGATCTGTGAGTTTCATCGATTCAAAGTGCTTATTTTTGAAAAAATTTGGTTTTAAAGTAAAATTTTTAAAAAAGTTAATTTTGAAAAAAATGCTTTTTTTTTTTAATTACTTAAAAACCGTTAGAGATACCAAAAATCTTAAACAATAAAAAAAGTCAGCTTTACTTTTCTGAATATTTTGTATTTTTTTGTTTTTCTGCCAGAGAAAAATTGGTTAAGATTCGGTGTTTCTAAATTTGCATACACTCGTGATAAGTGACTTGTTCAAGCCCTTTTAACTACAGCTCTTTCAAAAATAAGAACTTTAAACCGATGAAACTTACAGATCATATGATCAATATATACGGGAGTAAAAAACTTGTGAAGTGGTAACAATTAAGTTCATTTGAAATGCTAATTAGGGGGTGACTTTCCCGATTTCTTACCAAAAAAAGGGTCCAACTTTATTTTGAGCGTAACTTGTTTACTTTTGGTGCTAAAATTTTTTTTAAACGAAAATAAGCAATTTTTAAACACTTAAAAAAGTTAAAATGAGTTTCCTCACAAAAGTGCTTCGTTTTTTTGGTTATGGCACGTTAAAGTATTCGATTTGGAATTTGACGAATATGAACCTATGTTTCATTAGAAGTATCTCTGCTTCTACTAGGTAGAGTGACCTAATATATACACCATGTTTTTCAGTTTTTTACGTGCTATATTTTTGATACAAATATTTTTCGACCAAATACTTACTTTTTGAGTTATTTGCGAAAAACCGTCTGAAAACGTGGCTATGGTGTAGAAAAATTAACATATTCACTCGTAAATAACTCGAAAAGTATTAACTCGGTGAAAAAATATTATAGAACAAAAGTTGCTTAGAATTAGTCATTTTATCCATTTCCGGACTTATTTCGAACATACATTTTTCACCCCCAAAACGGGGTGAAACACCCCTAAAAAAAGCACACATCGGCACAATATCAGATCATATAAAAAGAAAATCATATCAGATCATAGAAAAAATCACTTTTTTCTTTGACTTGTTAGCTATGTGTAGGCCAATTTCATGTCAATTCAAGCGGTTCCTTAAAACTTAGAGGTTTTGCAATATTTTATCTTTGAAGAACGTACTAGTACTCCGTATAGTAAATTAGAAATTAATACTTCCACTTGAAATAGACTAAACTTGCTTTGGATTTAATAGATAAATCAAAAACTTACCTAATACTTTAAATGCAAAAACGTTCGATCAGTATATGTTGCCAGTTCTGATATAAGGAACTGAAACTTGGGCATTTAACAACAGCGTAGTCAAGAAATTTAACAGAAACTCCAAGTAGCTCAGAGAGCTATGGAAAGAATAATGCTCCACATTTAGCTCAGTGATCGAAAGTCAAATGAAGAGATAAGAAGGCGATCAAAATTAACAGTTGTAATCCAGAATTCTGCCATGTTACAATGGAACTGGGCAGGACACATAGTAAGAATGGAAGAAAACCGTTGGAGAAAGCGAATTCTCGAGTGGCGACCAAGGGCAAGCAAAAGAAGTAGAGGCAGACCTCAAACAAAATGGACTGATGATGACATCAAGCGAATGGCTGGCCACGAATGGATGAAAAAAACAGCAAACAGATATGAATGGGCACATCTAAGGGAGGCTTACACCCGACGATGGATGGAATAGCTGTTGATGATGATAAGTTAAATAAAAACCCAATAGCAGTTTTGGATCTGTTTTAAATAGATCATAACAGATAAGGAAACGACAAAAATTGCCCAAAAGCAACATTTTAGGTACATATTTTAATATACAGAATGTTTAGTCTTTGATTAGATATACCCCAACGAAGGAAGCGCGAAAGTCGGCAACATTGCTTATGCGAATGAGTTGCATTGCCACTGTAGAATGACGAATGACTGAAGACTGAATGAATCGGTGCAACATTAGTTGGGCATCAAGGAAAACAGTGTTGCCATTTCTAATGCGTATATCTAATTGAAAACGAAACAGTCTGTATGTAGGTCTCTATACAGGGTGAGTCATGAGGAACTGTACATACTCCTACCCCGTATAGAGGCCCCTATGGGGAATAACAAATGGCCATTAAAAGTGTCTGCTCCCATTGTTTAATAATATACAGGGCGTGTTTCGCATTTTGACAGAAATTTGTATTCGTCATAATTTTTGAACGGTCAGATCGATGTGTCTCTTATTTTGGTCAATCGTTACACTATTACTACCTAATCAACTGACTTATTCAAACTAGATAAAAATCCGGTCCGTCTTTAAAATATTAGTTCGTTTGGGTTTTAGAAAAAATTTCACCCTGCATACGCTTTTTGAAAACTCTAATATGAATTTTAAAAATTAGACAAATAGGCAATTAAAATGGCATATTTATTTTTTCCCCACGGCCCACACGATTACTTAATTTTTTATAAAAAAACCAAATTTGACTATAAATTAAAAGTTTGGTAAAGTGAACCGTAGATTTAAAAAAATTAACTTTTATTACAAAAATTAATTTTTTTAAACAAATATTTAATTTATGTTACCACCCAATCAACTGATTTATTCAAACTAGAAAAAAATCAGGTCCGGCTTTAAAAAATTAGTTCGTTTGGGTCTTAGAAAAAATTTCACCCTGTATACGCTTCTTGAAAACTCTAATATGAATTTTAAAAATTAGACAAATAGGCAATTAAAATGGCTTATTTATTTTGTCCCCACACCATTACTTAATTTTTTATTTTTTATTAAAAAATCAAATCTATCAAAATCGTAATTTTAACATAAAAATAAAAAAAAATTAAACAACGTTTTTCTTAAAATTAAAAGTTTCACCATTTTTTTTTTCTATAACACGTCTAGATCTAAAACTCTCCATAACACTTCTCTTTGGACTCTATAGTTTAACATAGACGTGATCAAATAGATCAATTTTAAATTTATTCACTTAATTTTTGCGATTTAACTTTGCAATTCACGAATCTGCACCTTTTATTTTTAAAAATTCATAACTTTTACGAGAAGAAGACTGAAAGTCTACAACAATTTTCATAGTATTCACAATGGTAAGAGATATGTGCTGTAAAAATTAAAAAAATATATTAAAATGGAACAGAGTTGTAGCGAGTTAAACCGTGATTTCATTTTTTTTTTTTCATTTTTAAGTTAAAATTCCGATTTTGACAAATTTGATTTTTTAATAAAAAATTAAGTAATCGTGTGGGGAAAAAATAAATATGTCATTTTAATTGCCTATTTGTCTAATTTGTAAAATTCATATTAGAGTTTTCAAAAAGCTTATACAGGGTGAAGTTTTTTCTAAGACCCAAACGAACTAATTTTTTAAAGCCGGACCTGATTTTTTTCTAGTTTGAATAAATCAGTTCATTAGTTGGTAATAGTGTAACGATTGACCAAAATAAAAGACACATCGATCTGACCGTTCAAAAATTATGACGAATACAAATTTCTGTCAAAATGCGAAACTCGCCCTGTATATTATTAAACAATGGGAGCAGACACTTCTTAATGGTCATTTGTTATTCCCCATAGGAGCCTCTATACGAGGTAGGAGTATGTACAGTTTCTCATGACTCACCCTGTATCTAAGTTATAAATAAATGATTGTCATGTCATATGATATTATTGGTTTTGTTATATTGAAAATAAGCTTCATTTTACCATCAATTTCCAATAGTATCTAGCCCCTGCTGTACATGACTTCGATAATAACAGTTACTGTTAACCAAGAGTGTTACAGAGAGAGAACATTGTTACACCTTTTGTTGGAGATTTACGAAATTTTGATAATAGTTTTTGGTAAATCGGGTAATAATTTCAACGCGACGAGCGTTACGAATTCTACTTACTTCACGAACATTTTTAAAACAGTTTCTCGTGGCACAGACTGCTAGTACCCAGCCGACTCACCTGATCTGACAACCTGACAACACGTGATGCAAAAATTTGGCGTATACCGACGGAATAAGTATACTCACTGACATTAGACTTATTACAACTAGATGAAATCTTTTCTGGAACTTAATTTTTTGGCAACATGGTACATTTCATCAATAATGAAACGATAACATTTGCAAGACTTTTTATTGACATGTAATCAAAAAAAATTAATAATGTGTTTGGCAACCCCTTAGCTGAATACACTCCTGTACATGTCTAGGCATTGACAAAATGAGATGATCGGTGTCTGCTTGTGGCACCTCGTTCCAAGCAACTTGAATTTCATGGATTAACTGTGCCAGAGTCTGTGGAGGATTGTGGAAAGTGGACAGTGGAAGTGGCAAAACGGTCTCGCAGTTGTACGCCTCGGTGGACCAGTTTGTCTTCTTCGTGTTCCTCTACCTTCGTTTGTACACACACGACACACTCGCATAACTGTCATTGCCGTAAAATTAACACGACGGCCAATTTCGCGTTACGACACACCCATATCTCTATAGGCAATAATTCTACCCCTGTCAAAATCGCTAAAATGGTGGTAATTTTGGTGTCTTCGAACTCGAGGCATATTCTTGCACTCAATAGAATTAGACTGAGGAATAATAACTAAAAATTTCTGTACCAACCGGTCTTCATAAATTGGTCTTTTCACAAAAAAATTTAAAGATAAAACTTTATTTTTACAAAAACTATAAAAGATAAGACATTGATATTGCTATCATAGTATGCTTTAAATACAGTCATTGTGCTGCCAAAAAAATAAAGTTCAAGAAATGATTCCTTCTGGATGTAACACTTCTAAGGGTAAGAACATAACAAGTAGGTCGCGGTGGAAGTGGAGGTGGATGTCGCGATCTATGTCGATATCCGTGTAAAACAAACACATTGTAGTGAATGAAAGAGAACAGAGAAGGTAAGTCGCGGTGGAGGTTGTAGCTAGTGATGTGAGTTGTAAAATTACATAACTTACGTTACATAAATTACACGTAACTTACGGTAATATTACATGATACCCGTAACTTAATGTAATTTATGTAATTTTTGGAATTTACGTAATTTATGAAATTTAACGTAACTTATGATAAATTTACATAAATTACCGTAATTTATGTAATTACTGGTAAAATTACATATATTATGGCAACTTATGCGCGCGCAATTGTCGTAAGTGCGGTGCGCCGGTGCCGGCGCGCGCGAACCAGTGGGTGCTATTACGCTCGTCGCTCGTTAGTCGTTCCTTAGTCTGAGTCAGGCAGGTTATGTTTACATTTCTGTTATTGTATGTGTAATGTGTATGTATAAGTTAGTTTTCGACTGTTCTTTCTCTATTCATTCACGCAGCGTTGGTTACTTTACATTTATTTATAAGGAAGCACAGAAACTATAAGGTAAGAAATATATTATTTCTACAAACAGCAAAACACGTGCCGGTGATGTCCATAGCAACCTTAGATTGGGAAACACAGGGGCGGGCCTATCGCATATCGACTGTACGTTAAATCTAACGCGCGTCATTTTATATGTGGCTACAGTACTTAATTCTGAATTCGGTTTACCAAGTTTTATTCGATTTTTTAGATTAGTTTACTGTACAATAACTATAAGAATGATAGGAGCAACGGGGTACTTGTGCATGTAGCATGTGTAATTGAATTACACTGACATAACTTACTAAATAAAAAATTTTGATAACGTTGAGGGCAAAATAATGTAGTTGTCCGATCCAGTATTCTGCTTATTCGAATTTCATTAAATTGTTACACAGATTCAATTTTAATCTTTCTTCTATTTAAGGATGCCTAACAATTTTTTATGCCCTCGTGCCCATCAAATACTTTGAAAAATAATGTTTTTTCCCTTCTTAATGTTTAAGTCTACCTGAATATTTTTTTTAGGTCATAAAACATGGTGAAACGTAAGACAGATATCTGGCTTTATTTTGAAGTGTTACCTGCGGGTTCTTCTAATCAAAAGACCATAAATGTGAGGTGTAAATTTTGCAAGAGTGTACATGCAAAAAATGCTACAAGAATGAAATCTCATCTTCAACAATGCACTTATGTGCCGCATATGATAAAACTTAAATTCAATATTTTAACTCCAAAGTCAAAGGGGAATCACTCTAAATTTCCATTTGAAACATCCATGAAAAAGATCACATCGGCAAAATTGGATAACGATAACACTGATGCTGCTTGTACATCATCAACGGTTTCCACAGCATCAACATCTGCTTCTGATAACATTCATGTGGAAACACCTGTTTGCACAAAAATCAACAGAATACAATCATTTTGTGATCGAATGACACACGAACAAAATAACGAATTGAATATTTTGCTTGCTAGAGCTATTTACACCAGTTCAGCACCACATTCAATTACCGAGAATGAAGATTGGAAATTGTTTTTTAAAAAAATTAGACCTTCATACACCTTACCATCGAGATATATGTTATCAAATCGTCTCCTGACCGAAGAGTACGAGCGAGTTGAAGTTCAAGTTAATGATAAAATTAAGCAAGCTGACAATTTATCATTGCAATGCGATGGTTGGTCCAACTTGCGAAATGAAAGTGTAATTAATTTCATTGTTACAACACCCGAACCGTTATTTGTCAAATCAGTACTAACAAAAGCAGAGAAGCATACCGCAGAATATATAACAAAATTAATGGTTGAAGTTCTGGAGGAGTATGGACCTAAAAAATTTTTCGCTATTGTGACTGATAACGCAAAGAATATGAGGAAGGCTGTGAGACAATGTGAAGAGATGTATCCCCATCTTGTATCATACGGCTGTTTAGCGCACACATTACATTTATTGTGCAGCGATATTTTGAAATTATCTTCAATAGAGACACATTTGTCACATATTATACATATCGTTAAAACTATTAACCAGTGTCAAGTACTGAGAGCTCAATTCACAGAAATAAGAAATGAGATGAAGTGTGGAGTGTCTCTTAGCCTACCTGTAAAAACAAGATGGGGTTCACATGTAAAATGTCTTCAAGATCTGACTAAATGCAAGTCCGTCCTACAACGTCTAGCAATATCTCCAGATAAAACAATTCAAGATAGAATACGCAGCGCAAAAGCAAATTTACTTGATGAAGGATTCTGGATAAATTCTAGCGCTCTTGTTGAATTGCTTAAGCCAATTACTGAAGCAATAACACGTCTTGAAGGAGATTCTTCGTCAATTCATTTGGTTTGTGAAACTTTCGCGAAAATCGGTAGTAACATATCTACTCATTTAGAATGCGTGAAACTAACGGATTGCGAAAAAACAGAAGCGATGGATAAATTTATATCAAGGAAGGAATACGCCCTTCAACCGATCCATTTTGCCGCAGACTTACTAAACCCTCGGTCTGTTGGTGCAAATTTATCATCAGCCGAAAGGATTGAAGCGATGAAATACATTACTACTATGTCAACCACGACCACGATAGAGATTGGTGATGAAGGAGTGTCAAAGATTACTGAGGATTTAGGAAACTATTTAGCTAAAACAGACTTTTTTGGCGAAACATTTTTATGGAACATACTCGATAATGTCTCTTTGGTTACATGGTGGAAAGGATTTTGTGGACATTCATGCCTCTCCAAAGTTGCAGTCAGGATATTGACAATGCCGTGCACTTCTGCGGCAACAGAGAGAAGCTTTAGCTCCCAGAGCAGCATTCATACGAAGAGAAGAAATCGCCTAACAACTCAAAGGGCAGCAAATTTAAATTATATACAATATAATTCAAAATTGCTGAAACGTTCACGACAACATCACATACAAAGTCAATATCCTATAGAAGAGACTGTACAGAACAACGTTTCGATAGAAGGTAGAAACTTACAGAAGGAGATAGAAGTAATTGAAAACCATATTTCCGAAGAGGAAGAATTAGACGAGGTAATTTTAAATTTAGGCATTTTTTAGATATGTGATATGTGCATGTGATATATGCAGTTTGCTTCTTTTCCGATTTTCCAATGCATTCCACCGTTTTCGAATAAAAAATTATAAATCTTATGTTTTCAGACAATATCATCATGGCATTCAAATACAACAGGAAATGGAAATTCCGACGATGATTTTAATTTTGCTGACTTTGCAATGACCGATGATGAAATTGATCAAAGAATGGAAACTAGGGAACAGAGACCAGCACGCATTTTGAGACAAAGCAAAGTGAACATTTTAGAAAACGTCTTAATGAAATCGGTAAATTAGTGTAAACACATACATATTTATTGTTTATATTCCAAAATTATCAATTTCAGGGTAAAGGCACAGAACAACCCCAAAAAAAAACGGAAGTCGAGAAGGATACTTCAGATGCCGAAAACAAGGTAGTTAGATCTGTATATATTATATTATAAACCCATTATTTTTACTCTCTATGTTTACACTTTCCTATTTAATTTCAGGATGCAGTTCTGGATTTGCCGGAGATAAAAAAAATTACACAAGGCTCATTGGAAGAGCAAACAATTGAAACTTCGACGTTTTATAACAAGAAGGTCTCCAGTTGTCTGCGAAAAAGGAAGTTGTGATTTATAAAAGCCGCTTAAAACAAAACTAAAGAACCTATGTTTTCATTTCTTTATTATTTGTATGTATTTCTTATCCACTTTTCTTTATTTCATAAGTATGTAGTTACTTTGTGTTTATTATATTCAATATGAATGCAAACAATTGATTTTTTAATACAATGAACATAAATTACATAAGTTACATAAATTACATCTGGTTTGTAATTTTTGGGTAATTTTACACGTGTAACTTACAATTTCTGAAATTACACGTAATTTCACATCGCTAGTTGTAGCAGATGGATTTCTACTACAATGTTTTATAAAAAATATCCATTAATTTTAATCCTATCCCAAGAAAAATATTTATTTTTCTAATATATTTTGTGAGTTAATATATCACTAAAAATTCTAAGCCGTCCCTGCTTATGAGTAATACTGTTTGTTTCGCAACATAGTAAAATCATAGGAAATTTCCTGTTTACTTGTATAAACATTTATTGTTCTGGAAGGATCCGTTGAAAAATCCCAGTATATTTCCCTTAAGTTTTGAGCGCTAAAAACCCTATGATATTATTGGTCAGAATTTTGAAAGATCGTTGAGTTCTCTCCGCCGATTGGTCAAATGTCAAACCGAAAGAATGATCGGCTTGAAGCGTAGGAGAATTTTTTTGGGAAGAGAAGGTACGCGGTACGTATGCCGCTGAAAATAAAGTTTAGTTCTGAAAGCATGTTTGAAGTATAAGCATCTTTTTGTGTAGAACTCAACAGACTCACAAAGAAACGCACTTTGCCGGCTTTAAAATGGTTTTCTTTTTATGGTAAAAGAAGTGAAGGACTGGCAGTTTGTCCAGTAAATGTCAAGGAATATTATTACAATAGTTTCACAACATTTACATGGATATATTCTTGTGAAACACTATTATTGTTATGCAGTTTGATTTGCCAGTAAAAAAGAAGTGCGTGGTTCCTGGTTCCTGTTTTTATGATGTTATGGTAACATTCCTGTATTGAAGTATCCCGATTGTATTTGATTTGGTATCAATTTTATCCAGTGTCCTGTGGTTCAAAATTGAATGTCTCCCCTCCCAGCCCCGCTTAGAATGGAAAATTTTGGATAAGTGTTTGAACGTGTGACATGGATTTTTGTTTTAAGGTATGGATAATGTTTATTTAAAATAATTCACAAGTGGATATTAATTTGGTAAAGGTTTTACATATTTAAATAATTTGTTTTCAACATGGATTCTTGGAAAGTTTTATGTAAAGTAAATTTAATGGCAGTGACTTTTGACAGCCATAAGTCAAATTTTTGTTTTGGTACACTGCTAAAAATAAATAAGGTTAAGAATTGTAAAACCATGTATTTGTTTTTATTATTCATTTCTTGTTTGAGAATATGTTTATTCTCACAATAAAAAGGTATAAAGGTTTAAATAAACATTATAACATGTACACATTTTTATTTCTGTAACCTCTTTCTTCAAGAAAATTATTAACAGATATCTAATACAAGCGAATTAAGTTTTAGAATAGAAGAAAATGTAATGGCATAGAAGCCAATAAAGGTAAATGATAGCCCAGTATAACCCCAACGAGGAATCTACGACGAATATTCCCCCAGTTGGTTTCCAGTAAGTACTCGATATGAGAATTTGAGGATTTTTTCAAACGGCGTCCCAATTTGTTTAAATAGTAGGAAAGTCCTCAAGTCTGTGTAAGTATCCTTTGCTTATTTGGTTATGTAGTTAGTCTTCTTTAAACCCTCCTACCCCTCCCAACGAATCTACGACCCGCCACCGCACAAAAAATGAGCTGTCGTTCGCATGAAGGTTTCCGTGTCTGTTCCTTCTACTAGCCCCATTTCGACCCCCCCAGTATCTTAGTAGATAGTCTTTCCTTGTCCCCATATGAGCAGACATGTAAAAATGCTTCAAGGTTTAGCGCGATGCCACCCAGGAGGTTTACATCGATGCTTTTGAAAATAAAATGAGTTTGTTTTACACGGATGTCTACTGCGCGGCCTACATGGAAGCTTCCCTGTGATTGGTCCGTTCGAAGCCAAGTTGTCATTACCTGCGCTATCTAAGTTGATACTTTTTATATAATCCCTTTTTTGTAATCAGTTTATTTTTGAATTTCTTCAAATGTCATTAAACTACTTCACTTGATAGTGGTTTTAGCTCGACTGACAGCGCAGGTGACCTCCTTGCTATGTGCTGTCGACATCGACCGCGACTTAACTAGTAGCATCCACCGCGACCTACACCTCCACCTCTACCCACTTGTTCTGTTCTTACCCTAATGTCACTGAGTATATTTAAGTCGGAAGTTCCGCAGCAGACATTTTAAAAATAGTCTGTTTTCAACAACTGCAAGAACCACTCTTTATAAATATGTTGGGTTTATGTATCACTTTTATGTAAATAACTATTGTATTATTTTTTAAATAAATAAATTTTTACAGAGTTTTGTATTGTGTAGTTCTGTTTTTTTTTACTATTTTCTTTTAATTTGCAGTAAGTTTGTAAATTCTTGTATGAAAGGGCGCCAAAATTTTATTTCCGGGGTGCTCAAAACCTTAACTGGCTCTGGCTGATATATTAATAGTGAATCAACAATAAAACAGATTAACTGGTCAAATACAGCTGTTTTTGTTGGCGAAGAAGTTGATTTAATGGTATTACCTTCTACTCGATCTGCGACTGAAAAAGTATTTATTTTTTGAGAGCTGGAAAGCTCAACATTAGTCAGAAATATATTCAGCTAAATGTTTGTCTGACGGCGATAGAACGAGCTATGTTAGGAGTATCTATAAGGAAAGAATTGCAAAATGAAATGGAACTGGGTAGGGCACATGGCACGACAGAACATCGAAAGGTGGACGAGAAACATCGTACATTGGAGACCACGCGAGCACGGTCGTAGTACAGAAAGACCAGAAAACCGATGTCTAGACGACATCAAAGCAAAAATGGGGAAAAACTGGCACCAAATAGCACAAAACAGAGAAAAATGGATAACTCATGGAGTGGCCTTTGTCCAGGAGTGCACACAGGCTGAAGAAGAAATGTTTATCTGCTTTTACAAAGGGTCAAAAATATAGGCGTATACCTACGTCCTGACAATATAATATAGCAATAATAGCAATAATAGTTATTGTATTAGTTTTTAAATTAATAAATGTTTACACAGTTCTGTATTTAGACCCGGACATTTAGAACAAAAGACACCGGAATATAGACGGAATAAATCGATTTTTAAATACAGATAAAATGTCTGCAAAGACATGTAGAAAAATAAGTGAAAATGCATATTTACAGTGCATAAAATGCATCCATATATAAAGGACCAGATTTTGTTACTCGAGGGTTTTGGGGTCGGTGGATGCTTAATATGCTGAATATGCATAGGCACTTGGTGCTTATTTACTGCTAAGGAAAGTCATCTGGTGTTTCGATAGTTTTCGATATTAAATGGATGCAAACAGATTACTCGGTCGTTTTTGGAGTTGCTGAGTAAGAAGACACCATCAGAACAGACCTTTGGAGCACCCTCAGTGACGATAATAACTGCTAAGGCACGTCATTTTCTTGAGTTTCGAGGATTTAATTATTAATTGATGCAAACAGATTACTCGGGGGCTTTGGGGTAGCTGAATACGAATACACTATCAAAACCGACCTAAGGAGCAGCTGGTGCCCGGGACGTGCATAGCAGTCACCCTGGACACCAGGTGCTCCAGGGATCGGATGTGATGACGAAACACTCCTCAATGTCCTCAGTCACCCTGGACACCAGGTGCTCCAGGGGTCGGATCTGATGAGGAAACACTCCTCAATACAATTGTAAAAAGCGGGATGTAATGCAAAATGTAGCTGTAAAAAAGTTGAATTTTTTTGCTTATTAGTATGCACCAGTTGTCAAGGGTACCGGTCTAATGTTCGTCATCAGCAGAGGGTTCATACGATGTCAGCGAGGAGACATCTGATGGAACGCAATACTTGCACCTAGCAGGAAGCAGAAAAATAAGAACAACAAAAGAAGAAAAGCAGAAGTAATATTATATGAGTACTGTAGAAATAACAAAAACAGCGGCAATGGAGACGACTACCGCAAGAAATAAGAACAAGAGCAAAACATACAAAATCCAGATACTACATGGAACATTAGATCACTCAACACAGCATACCAAAAAATATCTCAAGTGCTGAAAGAGAAACAAAGGGATATATACGCTATACATAAAACAAAAAAGAAAGGAAAATGACAATCAAAATTAGTTGAATATGTACCAATCCACAGTGCAGAAGTAAAAGAGAACAGGGCCAAGGAAGGTGTAGCCTTACTAATAAATCAAAGATTTTAAGTAAATACAAAATAATACGCAATAAGTTAACTTCGCTCTATTCAAAAAATAATTGATTGTATTATTTTACCACCAACTAATTTGTACATATTCATGTGAGATTAGAACTTTTCAAACAATCAAAATGTCCACGAGATAAACTCGTTAACAATAATCACACCATTTAGACCAATTTGAAGAAATGGCAAATTCCTGATGCAATAAAGAACAATGACTTATCCAAATAAAAATGTGTCTCGCAAGTACTCCACCTCTCTTATAATATTAGAAGGAACGGTTTCATAATAACCAGAATAATACTAAGAATGCTCGGCGGTACCATGCGTATATAAAGTGAACGGGTGGAGTCAGGAAAACCTTGAATGGTCTCTATAGGAATGTAAGATACCTGCGAAACTCCTACTGAACTAGTTTTTTAACTTTTGATATTTTGCAATGTTATTGCTACTATTAAAGCTACAGTGGTAATGAATTGGCATTTTGTGTATATACGGAGATTCGAATTACAGTGTGGATACCACTCAAGAAATAGAATAATTTTAGTCTTAAAAGGTCATTGAAAAATATGGACAGGTCAATGTTTTATTAAGGAGTGTAGGTTTTCCGGGCCTATTTTTTGTAATGATACATTGGTTTTGGTATTTATGTGATGTTTAATTATTTATCTCCGACGTTTCGTCTGCAACTGCGACAGACATTTACATATGCGATGCAGTATAGTTTGTAACCTATGACAGAACGAACTTCAAAAAGAAATATTGTTAGACCATGACCATCACCTATATACCCCCAAAATAACTTACCCGTACAGTGGCGTACAGGTATACTTGTAAATATTTTAATATTCTTCTTGTCGTAAAAATCGACTAAACAGAGAGAAGAAAAACATCGGTGTACACAGGGCCGAGTCGTGCTATGATGCGGCGAGGCAGTCGCATCAGGCGGCATCACAAGTGGGGCGGCATAATCAGTAAAATAAAAAAAATTGTCCGATTGTGTAAAAATGCTATCATAAACTATAGAAAAAATGAAAAGTTACAGACAATATGTCTAATGACCAAATGAAAATTTAATGAAATTGCAGAAAATTTTGATATAAGTTCCGAATTTCTAGCTGAAAATGAAATTCGAGCCAGAAGAAAAAAGCGTTTATTTGAAAATCTGTGGACGAGCCCTTACCAGATGAAACTAAATTTAAAATAAATTTTGTTCATCTACATTTTAGATACTGCCGTTAATTCCTTGATTGTTCGATTTTCGCTTCTAGAAACTCATAATAAACATTTTAAATTTTTATATGGTATTTTTAAATTGAGGGAAATAGATGATGGAACACTATTGTATGAATCTTCATTCAATACTTTCATAGAAAAAGAAAAAAAAACTGATTATATAATGATATTCTAAAAGAATTGCGTGATATATTTCAAATGAAACCATACTCTATGAAACCTTTAGAGGTTTTGAACTATTTGTGCCAAAATGACCTAATTTCTTTATACCCAAATGCAGTTGTAAACTAAGGATTTTATTAACACTCCCCGTCTCGGTAGCTAGTGGGGAAAGAAGTTTTTCATAATTAAATAGCTATTTGTATAACAAGGGAGGAAAGTCTATTTTTCCTCCCGAGAATGAAGTTTAAGCGGAGGGCAATAATCATTCGGGGAGGAAAAGGCACTTTACTCCCATGTTATACATTTGATTTTTCCACCTACCTCAAATATCAAGTAATTTTTTCAATTTTAAATAATTTATTTATGTAACTAACTGACAAAATTTATTAGAGCGCTAAAACTAACAAGTAGGTACAATATAACTATCAACTGTCAAATATAAGTCAAATTATTAATGTAAACATTGTTAAATCAAAATAACAGTTTACTGTTTTTAAGACTCTGCAAAATACAGGGTGCTCTATAAATGAACGTTAAAATGTATAAATACTTTCGTAATAGATAATAGAATATTGTATAGAGCGTCGTAGAAAAGTTACTTCAACAATGACATACCATGACGTCACATTTACTTTTCCTCCCTAGGGAGGAAAAGTACGACTTTGCTCCCTACAATCAGGTCAGTAAAAGTAAACTTTCGATAGAGGTAGGTGGAAAAATTGTTTACGAAGCTCGATAAGACAAACAAAACTAAAAAATTTAGCCCTTATTTCAATAGAGTTTTCACTAGCTGTTATGCTTTTTCTCATGAGGATCTTTCAGTGCGTCACAGTTTTTCGATTTCTTTCTAACGCATTAAATTACATGTGACAGAAAAAACTCACGTCGGTGATTACATTTCGTCGGTGACATTTATAACATTTATTCTAGTTGTCAATAGATGGCGCTATAATCGAAAAAAAATTATTTACTAATTATATAATATATCTACGAATATAATCTGTACAATTTATAAGACTATACAAATCAAAGAAAATACCATTTTATAAAAATCCAATAAACACAATTGATTTAATTTTATGCCAAATTTCAAATAAAATGTGACAACTGACAGATTTAACTAAAATGTCATGTCACTAAAATGTATATTATCACGGACTTACCTTTTTTTCTATCATTTGTGACGCACTGAAAAATGCTCATGAAAAGAAGCACACCTATCTATCTCCACTAGACTACACCAATCTGATTGACGAGTTTGCCAAAATTAAAGTCAGAAGGGTAAAATTTTAATTCTTGTAAATGTTACTTTAAATCATAGGCGCAAAATTTGCTTGCAATGCTTTTTAAATGCATTCACTTTTTTTCGAATCCTGAAAAACTAATAAATATTTTTGAAAATTTTAAACGCAGTTTGAAAGATTACATAATTACCGAGGGCCGAAAGTCCCTTAGAATAAACAAAAGTTTTCTTTTGAATAAGATATTTGAAATTAAAAATTACAATCAATTTTTTTTCACCCTGTAACCTATTCAAATAGATATTATAGAAACTTTCAGGAACTTTCAAAAATACTAATTAGTTTTCTCAGGATTCGAAAATAATTAATGCATTTAAAAATCATTGCAAGCAAATTTTGCACCTACCCACTTAATGTAGTGTTAATACATATTTAATTTAATTTAAAGTATGTTTTGTTTGTAAAATAAAATTTTCGTTAAGTTTCAATAATATTTAAGGGGCGGCATTTCGAAGACTAGCATCATATTTATTGAAGATATGTACCGCACGGCTCTGGGTGTACAGTCTGTACAGGTGTCCCCATTAGAGAACCCTGCATAAATTGAACGTTGGGTCCAGAATATTAAAACCGGTATGGAGCAAACCCCTTGAGGAGATCTGTGATCTATGAAAGGATTGGCCGGAGGCCTTGTTTACCAAGATTTCTGTTATAGACGACAGCCCGCTAAACTCTAGTGGTGACGAGGCTATGTATATTTCTGCCGACCAGACCGACGAGAAGACCCTAGGACGCTTTAAAGAGAGGTATCCAGACTTCATGGGTACTTCGGTAGCTGAGGACAAAGATTGTGGAGTTGGCACAATGTTCAGCTCTATGAGCATTGTTGATGGTGATGGGTGAAAAGCCTGCACTGAAGGGTGCATCCATAAACTCATAGCAAACAATACGAATGTACCTGAGGCGGTCAGGTTCTTGGAGGCAATTCGTAAACTTCTAAATATGATTAACCAGCTTGACAGAAAGAGCTTAAAGCTCTTCACTCCGATGTGTCTGGGGACACACCTTACATGAAAGTTGCTATAATGGGCAGAAAAGGAGTGGTAATTCCCATCAAGGAGAAGGACAAGCCCTTCGGTGAACTACTGGGCAGGAAAGGCACAAACCTGCGCAAGAGCGACGTCGTCCTTAAACGTGTTAGGCAGACCAGGGACCATGGCATTGTACTGGAACTAGGAGGATGTAGAGAAATGGTAGAGACGGTAAGGGGTATCGTCTCTGCTAGGCAGGGCACTGTCACCAGAGTAGTGGCGAAAGGTGGCACAGTTAAGTGGGAGCTCATTATAATTGGAACGGACGGCTAACCAAAGAAACTGACATTGTCAGTGCAATTGAGATCTTTGCCGGACGGAAGGGAGCCTGTCAAGTCAGGGAACGTAAGGCTCTTCTTCAATTTTCAGACTACCAAAACGAAGCGCGGTTTGTTTATGATTTGTTTATTATGTATGACCTATTTCGTTGCGGCTATTCTTCAGAGTTAAACTCTTAAGTCCATATTGTATTATTGAAAAAACGTATCATCTCAAAACTCATACTCTCAGTACTAATCTAAGGTAGTTATTTCAGAGAATTGTTTTCATTTTTTTCTTCTTATTGCGCCGTTTGCTGTCGGAGGTTGGCGATCCAAATGGCAATTGTAGCTTTGAAAACTGCTGCACTAAAAATTTCTGCGGATGAGCGATCAAACCATCTTCTCAAGTCCCTCAGCCAGGAGTTCTGGCGATTTCCTACTAATCTTTTGCCGGTACTTTACCTTCCAATATGATTTGAAGTAGGTCATACCTTTCCCCTCTCAACACATGGCCCAAGTATTGTATTTTTTTTCCTTGGATTATTCTTAGAAATTATTTTGTTTGTTCATTGTTACCTAAAGTACCTGTTACCGAAGTACCTCATTGTTAGAAACTTGTGTACTCATGGAATTCTCAATATCCATCTGTATAACATATACATCTCAACTCAAAGGCATCTATTCTCTTTTCTGTTTCAGAGTCCATTTTCCAACTTTCACAGCCATATAGCAAGATAGAAAACACATAACATCTGATCATTGGGATTCTGAGCTCCAGACTAAGGTCTGATCTTGTAAAAAATGTTTTCATGTTCATGAGTGTTTTCCTCGCTTGTTCGATTCTTGATGGGATTTCTTTTTTTTTTTTTGTTACACTGGCTATTGACAAATATACAAACAGAGTGATGCGTTATCTCCACTAATTTTTAACCTTGTATTAGAGAAAGCCATGAGGTCGGCCGAAATAAAAACAGAACTGCTATCGGTTCAAGGTCCCAAGTTATTACTAGCATACGCAGATGACATTGATCTCGTTGGAGACTCCATCCTATCCACAAAAGCCATTTTCAACAAGGTGGAAGAAGCAACAAGCGAAGTAGGACTGAGGATTAATGAAGAGAAGACGAAATATATGTGTATAAATAGAACGACACGAAGAGACAGGATAGGACAAAATGTGACGGTCAACACCTTCAATTTCAAAAGAGTACAACGTTTTATACCGTTTTATACAACTTGTATAACGTAGGCCCTAGATATAGCAGACTACCCTGCTATACTCCCAAAGCCGCGTGCGGTATAAAACGGGAGACTATTATTATTACAACGTTTTAAGTATCTGGGGGCTGTAATTACAGCTGACAACGGTGTTACTGAAGAAATAAAAGACAGAATCCAATCAGCAAGTCGTTGTCTATTCGCACTGGATGATAAGCTTATAAAATCAAAAAATCTTACAAGAAGTTCCAAGATCAAAATCTATAAATCCACCGTCAGACCTGTACTAACATATGGTTGCGAAACGTGGACCGTGACCAAATCAAACGAAGAAAAGCTCAGACTTTTTGAACGAAAAATACTTAGAAAAATTTTGGGACCTCACCACGACATTAACACAAACCAGTATAGGATCAGAACCAACTTCGAATTAAAAGCACTCTACAATGACACTGATATTGTCCAAGAAATTAAATCACAGCGACTAAGATGGGCAGGTCACGTGCACAGACTTCATAACGAGAGACTTGGAAGACTGGTATGGGAGGAGATTCCTGCAGGCAAAAGACCACTCGGATGTCCCAGAATGCGATGGAGAGATAACATCCACATCCAAGCACATCTCCGAAAAATGAACATTCCATTTTTGACCCTAGGTTGATGGAAGACCGAACAAATTGAAAGAAAGTTGTACAGTCAGCCAGGACCCACCCAGGGTTGTAGCGCTACGTGATGATGATGATGGCTATTGACATTTGCATCCAAATATTTTATGGACGTTACCTGCTCTATTATTTGTCCCTTTGCATACAAATGTACTAGACCTGGATCCCGAGTACCAAAAAATGTTGATTAATAGCAAGCTGAAAATTTGTTAATAGCTTAACGGTGTCTAGTCGGACAAACTTTGATATATGGGAACACTGGAACAGGAGAAGTTTTAATTGTGGAACAGGTTAAAAATTCGGAACGTCAGACTACGAAAACGTTCCATGTATTTTGTCGGTCAGAACTTCCAATTGATTTGTTATTATTTCATTAAACTCTCATGCAAAAATCAGACTGGTGTTTATCACCAACTGGGCATTTTAATGAGTGGAACACGAAGAACATGTCAAATGACAGGAATATGTTGGTTAGTAATGGCAGTCTGATTTTTGCATAAGAGTTTCATTAAAGGGTAACAAATCAGTTGGATGTTCTATCCGACAAAATACTTGGGACGTTTTCGTAATCTGACGTTCCAAATTTTTAAACTGTTCCACAATTAAAACTTCCCCTGTACCAGTGTTCCCGTACATTAAAGTTTGTCAGACTAGATACCGTTAGGCTATTAACAAATTTCCAGCTTGCTATTAATCAACTTTTTTTGGTGCGCGGGATCCAGCCCTATACATTTATTGGTGTCTTTGAGAATATTATAAAATTTTAGTTTTGGAAAGATTTAAGTGTAAACCAAACATTTCGCTATGTCGATTATATTTTATAGTTATTGTGCGTTGCTTGCTATTAGCATGGTATCATCGGCGTACCTGATGTCTATGCTGGTTACGTTATTCTTGATTCTATCTTGGATCTCGTCTACGCTTCTTTGAATATACAGGGTATTTCAAAAAGGTATGTCATATATTAAATCACGCATTCCGGGGACAAAAATAAATTGATTGGATCCAACTTACCTTAGTACAAAAGTGTACACAAAAAAAGTTACAGCCCTTTGAAGTTACAAAATGAAAATCGATTTTTTCATGTATCGAAATCTCTTAGAGATTTTTAATTTAAAATGGACATGTGGTATTCTTATGGCAGCAACATCTTTAAAAAAATTAAAGTGAAATTTGTGCACCCCATAAAAATTTTATGGGGGTTTTGCTCCATTAAACCCCACCCAAACTTTTGTGTACGTTCCATTTAAATTATTATTGTGGCACCATTAGTTAAACACAATGTTTTTAAAACTATTTTGCCTCTTAGTACTTTTTCGATAAGCCAGTGTTTATCGAGATATTTTGAATATTTGTCGAATCCAACACATATTTGTATATTATGGTTAAGTACCTATGATATACCTGTTTATATTATTATTACACCTGGTTATATATTATATTAATCTGAAAATTTATTTATAATTTACATTTTTAGGTATATTTTGAAGAAGAAGACACATCTCGACAAAAGTTGACTTATCAAAAAAAACTAAGAGGCAAAAAAGTTTTAAAAACACTGTGTTTACCTAATGGTACGACAATAATAGTTTAATTGGAACGTACACGAACATTTGGAGGGTTTAAAGGAACCAAAACCCCATAGATTTTTTATGTAAACATATTAAAAAAGAAGCCGCACCTCGATAAAAATTGGCTTATCGAAAAAATAATAAGAAACAAAAAAATTTTATAAACGTTGTGTTTAACTAATGGTACCACAATAATGAATTAATTGGAACGTACACAAAAGTTTGGGAGGGTTTGAGGGAACAAAACCCCCATAAAATTTTTATGGGGTCGACAAATTTCACTTTAATTTTGTTTTAAGATTTTTCTGCCATAAGAATCATACATGTCCATTTTCAATAAAAAATCTCCAATAGTTTTCGATATATTGAAAAAAATCGTTTTTCATTTTGTAACTTCAAAGGGCTGTAACTTTTTTTGTGTACACTTTTGTACTAAGGTAAGTTGGATTCAATCAATTTATTTTTTCTCCGGAATGCGTGATTTAATTTATGACATACCTTTTTGAAACACCCTGTAGACTTTTCATTTTTACAGACGCTCTTTCTATCTTGGTTCTGATTTCTATTGTTTGATCATTGAACATCATCAACAGAAACGTATAATTAATTTAATACTGTGTATCTTTTTCTAGTAATATTATAATAGTTCCTAAATGTTTAGTTAAAAATAATTTGCAATAATGCTCATGATTTTATTTCCAACGTACTTAAACTGTAGTTTAGATATACCAGACGCATAGATCATTCCATTATTTTTAACTGTGATAAAGGAAAGATATTCACATATAAATAATTACACTGATATTGAAAAGTTGCTAACATTGACCCAAAACGCCAAAGGCATGGGTGTCTACTCTCTGTTAAACCAAACAACTTTCAGGAGAACTAATAAACTTTCAAGTCACAGTCTTGATTACAATACCTATATTTCACGTTGAATAAATGATGTTAGATTGTAACTGATTTCTTTTGTATTGATTATAATTATGATTTAATAGGTATTAATGTGAAAGACTACTTATACCAACGCATATTCATGATGTATTTGTAATAGTCTCATTTTCTGTATTTCCTATTTATAGTTTTGAAACAGGCCAGTATTAAATTAGTAGAGTTATTGTCAGCACAATAAATGTGGATATTTTTGGTGGTCTGTAGACGTATTTGCGAAATATGTCTTCTTCTTAACTATAACGAGAACATCTTAGTATATGACCAATATTCAAGCTTTCACCTCTTAATTGTTTGTATAATTTCTTCCCTCTTATTAACCCTGTCAAGGACTTCAATATCGCTAATCTTGTCTACCCATCATAGTGGTAGCATTCTTCGATAACACTGACGACGCTCAAAGGCTTCCAATTTCTAACTCTCTATAGTCTGGGCTGATTATCGGAGAATAGGCCATTTTTGGGAAAAGTTATTTACCAGCAATTTTATTGCTGGAATCGAATTATAAGATCCTATATATTAATAATATAGGTATGCAAAGTCCTCAGATAGTGTGCTACTTTTTTTATAAACAAAATGGCGCACGAAAATCGTATTTTTTTTCAATTATTGCTCTATAACTCAAATATTAACTTTACAACAAAAACACTCAAATAAAAATTCACCGTGATTAAATTCTGCATAGAGACGTGTTTTTCCCGATCTGCTCCGACGAAAATGTTCCTCGGAAAATGCGGGTTTTCCCAACAAAATCTTTAATTTTCAAATAAAGTTTTAGATAAGTAATTATCTACCAATAATTAAATAATTTGGTGACTTAAAAGCCTTCTCGGTTTATATTATAGTTCCAAAAGCTGGTGAAAATTAAACGAATATTTTAGCCACAATTCAATTGTTAATTAATAATTTATGGTCGCAATAATAACCAACATAATTATGATACACTGATTAAACTTTGAACTCCTATAAAGATGAGATGCCTATTTAACATTTTGTCGACAAAATATAAATTTTTTATTTTTTTGCATAATCTTTAAATGTTTAAAAAAAATAGTTATAAACAAATTAACGTTTCTCAGAAAGTTTTTATTATATTAAAATTTTAAAAAATAGGTAAAATGCGCATTTCAAACATCTTGAAAATAAATGCTTTTAAACTTTTTTACAACCATTTGTAAGAAAGTTATGAAACATCAAAATAAACATACGATTACTACGGTGTTTATAATTTTTTTTTAATTCTTTTAAAGCGTAGAAGTGAGTTTAAAGTACAAGCTAATTATTTACAAAAAAATATCGATTATAAGTTTAATGGTTATATTTTAATTAAAGATTATAAATATATTTTTTTGTAATTTACACGCGCGAAAGTAGAATAATACAGTACTGTAGCTAAAATTTTCACTCGGAGCAACGACCGGCGGCCGCGCGACGTACTTTAATAAATAATGTATGCTGCGTGTCAGTCGCTTCGAGTGAACATTTTAGCTCCGACTCTGTATCAGGCCTACTTTTGCGCTAAAATTTACAAAAAAAGTATTTTTAATCTTTGATTAAAATATAACCATTGCACTAATTTTTGACATTCTTTGTGAGTAATTATATTGTACCATAGACTCACTTTTAAGCTTTGAAACAATTAAAACAAATTATAAACAACGGAGAAATCGTATATTTATTTTGCTGTTTCATAACTTTTTTGCAAATGGTTGGAAAAATTTTTTAAAGCATTCATTTTCAAGAAATATGAAATACGCATTTTAAGTATTTTTAAAATTAGAATATAATAAACAATTTCTGAGAAATGTTAATTTGTTTATAACAATTTTTTTTTAAACATTTAAAGATTATGCAAAAAAAATGAAAAATTTATATTTTGTCGACAAAATATTAAATAGGCATCACACCTTTATAATCTTTCTAAGTTTGATCAATGTCTCATGATTATTTTGGTTGTTATTGCGACTGTAAATTTTTAATAACCAATTGAATTGTTAAAGTATTCGTTTCATTTTCACCGGCTTTTAAATTTATAATCTATACCAAGAAAGCTTTTATTTCACCAAGCTATAAAATTATTGATAAATAATTACTGGCCCAAAAAAATTATTTGAAAATTCGAGATTTTGTTGGAAAAACCCACATTTTTCGAGGAAAATTTTCGTCGGAGCAAATCGGGAGAAACATGCCTCTATGTAGAATTAAATTGGGGTGAATTTTTATTTGAGTGGTTTTGGTGTAAAGTAAAATTTTCGGAGTTATAGAGCAATAATTGAAAAAAATACGATTTGTCGGCGCCATTTTGTTTATAAAAAAAGTAGCACACTATCTGCGGACTTTGCATACCTATATTATTAATATATAGCATCTTATAATTCGATTCCAGCAATAAAATTGCTGGTAAATAACTTTTCTTTGTACTTTACTAATTAGACCAGCGTAATATAACTATTTTTTTTCAAAATTTAAAGATTATGCAAAAAAACGAAAAATTTATATTTTGTCGATAAAATATTAAATAAGCATCTCATCGTTATAATCTTTAGAAGTTTGATCAATGTATCATGATTATTTTGGTTATTATTGCGATCATAAATTGTTAATTAACAATTGAATTGTTGCTAAAATATTCGTTTAATTTTCACCGGCTTCTGGAATTACAATATATATCAAGAAAGCTTCGATGTCACTAAGTTATTTAATTATTGGTTAATAATCCCTTACCTAAAACTTTATTTGAAAATTAGAGTTTTTGTTAGGAAAACCCGCATTTTCCGAGGAAAATTTTCGTCGGAGCAAATCGTGAAAAACATATCTCTATGCAAAATTTAATTGCGGTGAATTTTTATTTGAGTGTTTTTGTTGTAAATTTAAAATCTTCGGAGTTATAGAGCAATAATTGAAAAAAATACGATTTGTCGGCGCCATTTTGTTTATAAAAAAAGTAGCACACTATCTGCGGACTTTGCATACCTATATTATTAATATATAGGATCTTATAATTCGATTCCAGCAATAAAATTGCTGGTAAATAACTTTTCCATGAATTTTGCTAATTAGCCCAGAGTACTAATTGCTTTAATGTCCAGACCTCAGATCCGTAGAGCAAAGTTTTAAAAACGTAGCAGCGAAACAATCTTATCCTTAGATCCATTCTTAGGTCTCTACTACATAATAGGTGTTTCATTTTCAAAAATTTTGCCCTTGCCATTTCTATACTGCTTTTAACCTCTTGTATTTGATCTGCGTTTTGACTAACCAATGTTTCTAGATTGTTCCTTGTATTTGTCTACCCTTTCAATCTTGATATTATTAATATGGAGTGCCTCGTTGTTTAGTCAAATCTTGTCCTTTTAGGACTATCGAACAAACTTTAGGAGTTTGTTCGATATTCTGGAGGTTTTCTATTTTTTAATTTTCTGAAGGCTTCCTTTACCTCTCCCTCCTCGCTGTTTATTCGATATTTATTCTTCGCTTTTAGCAAATAGAGATCGAAAGTAGTCTGCCCATGTTTCCTTCTGAATGTGTTTAGTTTTTATTAATTCGTTTATCTCTTTTCTTCTTTGTCCTCCAATCATTCTTCATACTTCTTTTTGTGTTCCGTAGAAGTCGTGTTCCATCTGTTTTGAGAAACTCTGCCCGTGTTCCCTGCCCGTTCCTCTGCCCGTAAAATATTTGTTTTCTTTCTGACTCGTTTGTAGTGGTTGTAGGCCTGTTGTATTTGTTTTGTTCTGTATTGAAAAAAGGCTTTCTTCTTTTCCTCACATTCATCTTCATTGCTCTCTAAATAATGGGGGGTTTTCTTTTTTGATATGTTAGTATTCGTTACTTTCCTCTCTACAAGTGATTCTGTTGCAGCGTTGATTATGTTATAGTCCATTCTTTCACGGTTTTTGCTCTAGATTTTAAAGAACCGCTTGGATTGACATGGAATTTGGCATACACATAGGTAACAACTCAAAGAAAAAAAGTGATATTGTGCCGATGTATGCTTTTGCCCTGGGGGTGACTTTCACCCCCTCTTGGGGGTGAAAAAATATATGTCCAAAATAAGTCCGGAAATGAGTAAACTGACTAATTTTAAGTAACTTTTGTTCTACAGAGCTTTTTCGCCAAGTCAACACTTTTCGAGTTATTTGCGAGTGAATATGTTCATTTTTCAACAAAATAACCACATTTTTAGACGGTTTTTCGCAAATAACATAAAAATAAGTACTTTGTCGAAAAAAACGTTCTTAGCAAAAATATAGCCTATAAAAAGGTAAAAAAAACGGTGTACACGTTAGGTCTCTGGATCTCGTAGAACCAGAGTTATAGCCAATGAAAAATAGATTCATATTCACCAAATTTCAAATAGAATATTTCGACGTGAAATATCCAAAAAATTAAGCACTTTTTGGGAAAAACCCATTATAATTTTTTTAAAGTGTTTAAAAAATCTTTATTTCTGTTTTTACAAAAAGTTTCTAGCATTAAATTTAAGCAAGTTACGCTCAAAATAAAGTTGGCCCTTTTGTTTTTGCAAAAAAAAATCGGGAAAACCACCCCCTAATTAGCAACTTAAATGAAATTAATCGTTACCGCTCCACAAATTATTTTACTTATGTTGTGTTTATATGATCTGTAAATGTCATCGATTTGAAGTGCTTATTTTTGAAAAAATTTGGTTTCGAAGTAAAATTTTTAAAAATTTAAATTTTGAAAAATATGATTTTTTTCAAAATAACTTAAAAATTGTTAGAGGTACCAAAAATCTGGAAAAACAAAAAGGTCAGATTTGCTTTTCTGAATATCATGTATTTTTTTTTCTGTTAGACAAAAATTGATTGAGATTTGGTGTTTCTAAATTTACACACATTCGTGATCAGTGACCCGTTCAACCCCTTTTAACTAAAGCCGTTTCAATAATAAGGACTTTGAACCGATGAAACTTACAGATCATATAAACAATATATACACGAGTTAAGAAACTTGTGAAGTCGTAACGATTCAGTTCATTTAAGATACTAATTAGGGGGTGATTTTCTCGATTTTTTTACCAAAACCAAAAGGGACTAACTTTATTTTTGAGCGTAACTTGTTTAATTTTGATGCTAGAATTTTTTTTATAAAACAAAAATGAAGCTTTTTTAAGTTGTAACTTTAAATAAGTTGTAATGAGTTTTCCCCGAAATGTGCTTCATTTTTGGTTATTTCACGTTAAAATGTTACATTTGGAATTTGACGAATATGAACCTATTTTTTATTAGCTATAACTCCGCTTCTAGTAGGTGTAGAGACGTGATATATACACCATTTTTTTAAATTTTTTACAGGCTATATTTTTGTTGAGAATGTTTTTTCGACAAAATACTTACTATTTGAGTTATTTGCGAAAAACCGTCTAAAAGCGTGGTTATTTTGTTGAAAAAATGAACATATTCACTGCCAAATAACTCGAAAAGTATTGACTTAGTGAAAAAACTCTATAGAACAAAAGTTACTTAAAATTAGTCAGTTTATCCATTTCCGAAATTTCTTTGGACGAATATTTTTTCACTCCCAAGAGGGGGTAAAAACCACCCTCAGGGCAAGAGCACATATCGGCACAATATCACTTTTTTTCTTTGACTTGTTAGCTATGTGTATGCTAAATTTCATGTCAATCCAAGCATTTCTTTAAAATGTAGAGGTTTTGCAATATTTTACCGTTAAAGAACGGACTATTATCTTTGAGTTTTTGCCAGCTTTCTTCGATGTTATTGTTTTCTAATATTTCATTCTCATTCATTTTCTCTGATATTTTTTCTGTATAAGTATTCCGTGGATTCCGGGTTTAGTCCTTCTACTCTGATTTTTCTTAGTGTTGGTGGTGTTCTCTTGAGTGTAAAGTATTTCATAGTGATTCATATTCTACATAAGTCATATTTTACTAGGCTATGGTCGCTACCTACATCTGCTGAGTTGAGGCATCGTACGTCGATTATTTTTGATGGATGTATATCTCTGTTAGTTACAACATAATCTATCATAGACCTTTGTCCACGGGTCTTATTGAATGTATATTTGAATTGGTCTTTGTGATCAAAAAATGTGTTATTTTTTCTAAGTTCGTTAATCGTGCAGAAGTTTATCATCAGTTCTTCATTTTCGTTTCTAACATTTTCATTAGGTCTATGCTTAGTTTCGGGTATTACTTGGTTACCTATTTGAGCGTTAAAATCCCCCAATATTATCATCTTCTCTCTAACTTGATCTAGTACTTGTTGAAATTCGTCATAAAAGATTTTCGTTGTTGTTTGATGCTTCTTATTTTCTGGGCCGTATACTCCAATGATGTTCAGGTCTTCCTTTTCCATTGTAATTTTTGCTGTGACAATTTATTCTTATATATTATATTTGATGTGATCTTGGTATTTTTGATAACATGTATTAGTAATGCTACACCTTTTTTGGCCCTGTTTTCTTTTGGTATTCCACTGTGGATTAGTATGTATTCAGCTAATCTTGATTCTCCATTTTCTTTATTTTTTGTTTCCTTTAGAGCGCATATATCTATTTGTTTCTTTTTTAACACTTGGGTGATTTCTTTATCTCTAGTGTTGAGTGATCTGATGTTTCATGTGTTAATTCTCATTAATGTTTTTCGTTTGTCCTTATTTCTTGCCATGGTCGTCTTCATATGATCAGTCCAGTTTCGAGGCTTCACATTTTGTTTCTTTGAGCTTTGAGTTTTATCCAGAGCTACTCGATCTACTCCGCAATTACCCCAGGCAGCGTTATTTATACGTCTCTTTCCGTTTTTATTTGTCACTTCTTGCTGATTGCATACTTTTGAGAGTGTCTGGCAGTTGTTGATAGAACGTGTCTTTATCTTGTACTGATGCATCTTCGTTAGGGGCATAATATACCCCTATATACAGGGTGTAACAAAAATACAGGTCATAAATTAAATCACATATTCTGAGACCAAAAATAGTTCGATTGAGCCTAACTTACAAACCTACAAACTTAGTACAAATATGCACATAAAAAAAGGTTCAGCCCTTTGAAGTTACAAAATGAAAATCGATTTTTTTCAATATATCGAAAACTATTAGATATTTTTTAATTGAAAATGAAAATGTGGTATTCTTATGTTAGGGTCATCTCAAGAAAATAATAACAGTGAAATTTGTAAACCCCATAAAGATTTTATGGGGGTTTTTTCCCTTAAACCCCCCCAAACTTTTGTGTACGTTCTAATTAAATTATTACTGTAGTACCATTAGTTAAACACAATGTTTTTGAAACTTTTTGCCTCTTAGTATTTTTTTGATAAGCCAGTTTTTATCAAGATGCGGCTTCTTTTTTAATATGTTAACATAAAAATTTTATGGGGGTTTTGTTCCCTTAAACGCCCCAAATGGTTGTGTACTTTTTAATTAAATTATTATTGTGGTACCTCTAGTTAAAAACAGTGTTTTAAAAGTTTTTTGCCTCTTAGTATTTTTTCGATAATCGATTTTTTATCGAGATATTAATATAATTTCAAAATATATCTAAAAAATATAAATTTTCATTATTATTGTTAATATTGATACCAGGTCTCCACAATCTTACTTACCATGTAAAAATTTGTGTTGGATTTTACAAATGTTGAAAATATGTCGATAAAAACTGACTTATCGAAAAATTACAAGGAGACAAAAAAGTTTTAGAAATACTTTGTTTAAATAATGGTACCACAATAATAATTTAATTGGAACGGACACATATATTTGGGGGGGTTTAAGGGAACAAAACCCACATAAAATTTTTATGGGGTGCGCAAATTTAACTTTTATTTTTATTTAATGCCACATGTCCATTTTCAATAAAAAATCTATAATAGTTTTCAATATATTGGAAAAAATCGATTTTTATTTTGTAACTTCAAGGAGCTATAACTTTTTTGATGTGCACATTTGCACTGTGGCGACACGTTTCAATTATTATTTTACTATTTTTTAATTGCTAATTTTAAATATTAACTTTCTTTTCTAAACGAAAATAATATGGGTCATTTAAAATTCACATGTGTTTCGCTCCTAAATACAAAACCAGAATGTATAAAATTAATGGCTTTTTCATGGGAAACACAAATTCATAGATTACGGTACCAGACAAAGGGCCAGCTTCTTTATGTCAACTTCTTAAAAACCACAGAAATGTTTTCAGCTTTTAAAACGCCAGATCTAATAAATTATTGTCGCCTATCTGGCCATATGGTAGATCACCAGACAGATTAAAATGTTTTTATTAAACAAACCCTCTTTCGAGAAATATTATATTTCTGTGTCCGCAGATGTTTAGACTCGTAATTACTATCCTATTATTAAATGCTTCCCAATTGGTTTTCATTCTTCAATAAGTATAGATACCTCTTTAGCCGCCCTCTAGTCTAAACTTTAGTCTAGCTAGAGTTAATGCGATTCTGCCTTTTTTTATATTTCTGTAATAAGATTGATATTTCTTGTTGTTCTAGTTTGATAACTGTGTTTGACGACTGGCCTAAGTGAATGTTGGTCAGGTTCGATCTATTTAAGTTCATCAGGTTTCACTTTCTTTTCACGTAATAATTAGACCAAGTTGCGGACAAGTGATATATGTAATTTAAGGTGAAATACCACATTTTCGATACCTGGTAGTTAAGTTTTACATAAAATCACAATTTACACACATTTCTAGACAAAATTTACATTCTAAAACAGTTGAGCTAACCGATTAAATTACTAATAACTATATAATTCGACCAGACAGTAAAAAAAGAAATTGAATATAAAGATTAAAAATGTCCAATGCTGTAAAAAGTAATTATTAAAATTTTCTGCACACTTTAAATTTAAAAACAAAAGAAAAGATCTGTCCAAGAAGAACTGTCAAAAGTCAGGGGCAGTATTACAAAATGTTTAAACAAAAATTAATACCGGAGTATAAATGAAAAATAGTTCGCTATGTATCAACTCAAAAGTAATAAAAATATTTAAATAATGTAATATATTAACACATTTTCTTTGCGGCCTCGCTCTTCTGGTTAATGATCTCTTAGGAAATTTATTTATTTTGGCATTTTTAAAACTTTTTCCAAAAATCTACTCTGTATTCTCATTTTCAGTGTTATATTAGGTCTTATAAATTTACGTTTAGATTAGCTCCTGGTTTGATCTTCTGCGCCATTATCCGTTAGCTTCCTTTATCTTACCAAAAACTTGTCCGGAGATTCTTTTTAAAATCTTCAACTTTTTTCTTCTCTTCCTGTTTTCTATTACCTACCTCCTTCTGTATCAATTCTTGGGTTTGTTATACTTCTGTTTGTTGTGATCATTATTGTATTTCTGTTCCTTTTTGGTCTTTATTGTTTAATAATTTGTCGAAATACTTTTTTTTTTTTTTACAAAATAGTCGCATCAACCTCTGAGGTTATTAGCGACATATATACATATACATGAGATGGTTTACTTGCAAATGTTAAATTTTGTTAAATATATTGATATCTTTAAAGAGTTTTACCAAATTTTCGATTTTACAATTTTCTCCTAAGAATTTCACTTGTTGATCCGATGATGTGGTTGGTCTGTCTCTACAACTGGTATCTTGGACACTCTACAAGTACATGCTTAACACTTAGTGGAATATTACTTTTGTCACATAAAATGGGATCAGTGTGACCAATTGTACGTCCGTGGTAAGTCCAACTATGTGTCCTAGACGAAGACGAGTAGCAATGACTTGATGAGTTCTGTTGGGAATTTGAGATTTCCACGGTTTTATAAATAATGTTTTCACTTCGCGAAGTTTTGATGTTGAACTGTCTCACTGATTTTGCCACAGATTTTCAATTGTCACTTTAATAAATGATTTTAAATCATTAAGAACTACATTTGTCGCTACACTTGCGGTTTCACTGTTCCTTGCTTGTTAGGCTGTACGATCCGCTTCTTCCTTTCCTTGAAGGCCAAGATGTGAAGGAACCTATAGAGATTGTACAGTATGGTTGTTGTTCTGTGTGGTAGCTTATTTCTTTTTTAATAAGGAGAGCAATTGGATGTTTTGTGTACAGTTGGTTAATGGTATTGTTTGAACTGAGGGAATCGGTAATTATAAGAGCATTGGATATATTACTGAAGTTAATATAAACGAGAGCTTGATAGATAACGTATAGCGCGCTAGTATATATACAGGTTAAGGATGGTAGTTTATACTCAAGTGTACTATTTGGAGTAACGACAGCTGCCTCAACTCCAGTAGGTGTTTTAGAAGCGTCTGTATAATATAAGTATGATAGGATTTAGAAAATTTTAAAAGTTTGTTGATGGAAGTATATTTAGTAATGGGTATAAAACCCATTTATATTGAATTGTAACAAATTAAATGTTATATTTATAATTATTGAATGTTCAGCTCCTGGGATAATTCAGTCGATGTATCCGTGTCAGGTTCTTCATCCT
Source organism: Diabrotica virgifera virgifera (assembly GCF_917563875.1). Lineage (NCBI taxonomy): Eukaryota > Metazoa > Arthropoda > Insecta > Coleoptera > Chrysomelidae > Diabrotica > Diabrotica virgifera. The sequence continues at coordinate 63,891,160 of NC_065446.1, read as the reverse complement.
CATAGTTGCCTTTTGTAAGCTGTCTCGTAATTTTTTTGTTTAACTTTGTACATTTCAATTTTAATGAGCGCTCGGATGTATATGAATGAATTTTAGATAAGAATTTTCTAAGTTTTGGAATATCTACTGTATATTTATTTATAACGCTGAGAACATCTTTTGTTCCATGAGTGTTCTCAAGTAAATCAACTGTTTCCTCGAAAGTTAACATTTGTTTTTCGGAATTGAATAAATCTCTAATTGGTTGCATTAGCGTTTCTAAAGGTATTGTTGATGTTTTTGTTTTTATTCTTTTTTGTTTCTGAGTTGGCTTTGAAAATACATCGTCACTAGCTGATGTCTCAATCGGGGGTGATATTGCTTCAGATACAGTTCGTTTGGAGGACGATTTTGATGTATTTTCCTCGTTGGATACGCTAAATACTTGTGGTGCTGGATTCTCTTTATTTTCATTAACAGAGCAAGAAATATTGTTTAGACTGGAAGATGAAGGATGTTTAGTTATGATTGTATGAGTTGATTGGGTTGGTGAGGTGGGTATATTTGGTTTGGATATCACTGGCATCGTATTATCTGTAGTTGATGTATCAAGAGATGTTAGGTTGGTTGTAGATAATATTTTTGTTAGTGACGTTGAATAATTTGATATGCTTGTAGAGGTGCATGTTGTTGAAGGTGTAATAGTAGTCGTTTCTGTTGAAGTTACCGTAGTAGATTCGTTTCTGTTTGAAAGTATAGCAGTTGGGACAGCTGTGTCTGAGTGATTTATATTTGCTGAGCAACTACTGGAAATATGGTCATGTTGTTTGCAAAGGAAACATAAGTTGTCTAGTGTCAAAAAAATTCGATTGTTAGTATCTTCATGAGTTATCAAAATGGAATCGGGAATTGGGCCTGTGGGTGGAGATACGTAAATATGTCGACGGAAACTGAGTACATGTTTGTATTCAGGATTGTTGGTTCCTATTCGCAAAAATGACATTGATGAAGTTGGTTTTAGCCCTAAGATCAGTAGTTCGTTTTCTATTACCTTATGCGGGATAGTGGGAGAAACATTGGATATTAGGAGTCTTTCACTTGGAGTAATTAGTCTACGGACTTGAATTTGTGTATTGTTTACACTTATGAAACCTCTACTGTTTGAAAAGAAATCATCTACGACTTGTTTGGTTGAAAAATAAATACAGATACGATTGTTGGTGATTCTTGATGAAAAAAGAATGTGTTTTGGACTAACTAGAGATCCTACCGCTAACAAGTATTCTTCTAATTTAACATCATTGAGAGAATTAAAAACTACTGCTTGTAGCTTGGATGGATAGATCGCTTCTTGTTGTTTGCTGGCTGCAGCTGAGTAAGATAAAGGTTTTTGTGATGTGGATTGCGATAATAATTCATCGCTATGATTAGTGACGTCAAATTCCATTTCTCAACACCATTTGATTTTCCTAAGTACGGACCTGTTCCGCTTCGGGTTTTGGTAATTGTCTTTAGCGACAAAAAACTGGTGTCGATAAATGACTGGTGTTGTTTATTGACGGTTTTATAAAATTCTTTGGTTATGAATTACTTATTAATGGAAAATTATGTACTCACAGAAAATGTTTTTCTATACACACTGAACTAACACTATTATACATGATGTTAACGTAGTGTAAGAATTCTATGATTCTTGTCGAAATACTCTGCATATCTTTTATTTTTGTTTGTTGTTTTGACTCATAGCAACATGCCGTCTCTTTTTCTGTAAAACATTGTACTTTTATTTTGTGCCACTCGTGTCTTTTTTACTCCTTGATAAAAATTTCTAATTTCATTTTGGACATGGTTGTGTTCTATTATTTTTAGTGGGTTTTCCAGTAATTTTTTCTTCGTTTATCTGCATTATAGTTTAGCTTCCTTCCTGTTGGTTTTATAATACTCTTTACCTTTTTTTATATTAGTTATATTTTCCATTTTGTGTTGGATATTACAAATCCTTAGAGCAATATTTGATGACGCCTACATGGGCGCCGTCATGAATATTTTAAGGGGGTGCATCTGAATCTATACATACTACCAACCAATATAAAATATTGAACTATAATTTATAGCTACGTACTTGCTTTCCAGATAGGGCGGTGAAATCCCACCCCTTGCACCCCGCTACCGGCGCCCTTTGAATGTGCGATATATATTTGTGGTACGCTAAACTAATGTATGCCAATTACGGCTTATACTGCTTACAAAAAGTAACAATTACATATTTATTGTTGCATATAAATACCAGAAAAATATCACAAACTAAGTAATAGTATAAGACCATATTATGGTTTTACCGAGTTTAGTGTGAATATATGAAACTAAATAGTTAATTAAACGTTGATCTATTTCTATTTGTATCTGTTACCCCATAAATATTATGGTTTACCGTGTAACTGTAAAATAATAAAGTAATAAAAATAAGTTAGTAGGTTCATTATACTATTTTCACATCATTTAAGCGGATGATTTTTTGCAGTAGGTATGCATAAATGTAAGAAATATGTACTGTTATTCCTAATGATTATGATAAAATATCGAACGATAGTGGTTGTAAATAGAACAAGAATAAAAACCGCTAAACGCCGTAAAAATGAGTGGCGCGTACAATATTCCAACTACAAAAGAGCTGATATGAATATTACGTGGCACTACATTCTTTAAAGGTAAAATATTGCAAAACCTCTAAATTTTAAAGAACCGTTTGGATTGACATGAAATTTGACATACACATAGCTAACAAGTCAAAGAAAAAAAGTGATATTGTGCCGATGTGTGCTTTTGCCCTAGGGGTGAGTTTCACCCCCTTTTGGGGGTGAAAAATATATGTACCAAATAAGTCCGGAAATGGATAAAACGACTAATTCTAAGCAACTTTTGTTCTATAAAGTTTTTTCACCAAGTTAATACTTTTCGAGTTATTTGCGAGTGAATATGTTAATTTTTTTACAAAATAACCACGTTTTCAGACGGTTTTTCGCAAATAACTCAAAAAGTAAGTACTTGGTCGAAAAAGATTCATATAAAAAATATAGCACGTAAAAAATTGAAAAACATGGTGTATATATTAGGTCACTATACCTAGTGGAAGCAGAGTTATAGCTAATGAAAAATAGATTCATATTCCTCAAATTCCAAATCGAATATTTTAAAGTGCCATAACCAAAAAATGAAGCACTTTTTTGATCAAAACTCATTTTCACTTTTTTTAAAGTGTTTAAAAAATGCTTATTTTTGTTTTTTAATAAAATTTTTTAGCATCAAACGTAAACAAGTTGCGCTCAAAATAAACTTGGTCCCTTTTTTTTGGTAAGAAATCGGGAAAATCACCCTCTAATTAGCATTTCAAATGAACTTAATTCTTACCACTTCACAAGTTTTTTACTCGCGTACGTATTGATCATATGATCTGTCAGTTTCATCGGTTTAAAGTCCTTATTTTTGAAAGAGCTGTAGTTAAAAGGGCTTGAACGAGTCACTTATCACGAGTGTGTGCAAATTTAGAAACACCGAATCTTAACCAATTTTTGTCTTACAGAAAAACAAAAAAATACAAAATATTCAGAAAAGAAAAGCCGACTTTTTTATTGTTCAAGATTTTTGGTACCTCTAACAATTTTTAAGTTATTTTGAAAAAAAGCATTTTTTTCAAAATTATAATTTTTAAAAATTTTATTTTAAAACTAAATTTTTTCAAAAATAAGCACTTTGAATCGATAAAACTTACAGATCATATAAACACAACATAAGTAAAATAACTTGTGAAGCGGAAACGATTAATTTTAATTAAGTTGCTAATTGGGGGGTGATCTTCCTGATTTTTTTTGTCAAAACAAAAGGGACCAACTTTATTTTGAGCGTAACTTGGTTACATTTGATGCTAGAACTTTTTTTTGAACAGAAATATAGCTTTTTTTAAACATTTTAAAAAATTGTAATGTGTTTTCTCCAAGAATGCTTCTATTTGGATATTTCACATTGAATTATTTTATTTGGAATTTTTCGAATATGAACCTTCTTTTTCATTAGCTATAACTCTGCTGTTGCTATGTAGGTATAGAGACCTAATATATACACCTTTTTTTTTCCCTTTTTTATAGGCTATAGTTTTGGTAAAAATATTATTTTCAACAAAATGCCTACGTTTTGAGTTATTTGTGAAAAACTCGAAAAGTATTGATTTAGTGAAAAAACTCTATAAAACAAAAGTTGCTTAAAATTAGTCAGTTTATCCATTTCGGGACTTATCTTGGACATATATTTTTTAACCCCCTAGATGGGGTGAAATTCACCCCTAAGACAAAAGCACACATCGGCACCATATCACTTTTTTCTTTGACATGTTAGCTATGCGTATGCCAAATTTCATGTCAATCCAGGCGGTTTTTTAAAATTTACAGCAAAAACCGTGAAAGAATGTACTATGGCGCGAAAATGTATTTTCATTTTTATGGAAAATAAAATTCTAGTTTTATTTTGAAACATTTTTTCCATAATATTTGCTAAATTTGAAGTAAAACGCGCCACAAAAGAGTAACTTTGATACAGTTTGCATTTTGAGGCTCTTTTGTGGCGCGGTTTTTATTTCTTTTTAAAAGAGTCTTAACTCTACAAAAAGATAATGCAAATGAAATCTTCATTGAACCTCCGGATACCAGTGAATTAACGGTTGAGGATTCTGGAAATGAGGATGAGGGAGGTACTTTAGACTTTAGACAATCTAACTGGCCGTCAACTTCTGTCTAAAGTGTAAATTTGATTTAAAAAATATACAGGTGGTGATGATGACGAAGCTTCTTCGATGATGCATGCGAACAAAACACAGACGGAGAAACTATAGAAAATGATAATCTCGAAAAGCAGGAAGAGAGGTCGATATAAAAAAAAGAATGTGTGTGCACTTTGTACGCACGTAAGAAGTTATACTTCTATTATATGATTTCAGTGAAATAAATATACTTTCAACAGGCTATTTGTATTTAAAGATTAAACTAATTTTTACTTACTACTTTCCAAAAATTTTTACTAAAACAATACTAAAAATAAAAAAAAATAGTTAGATAACACACGGAATTGAACCAGGGACCTCTCGATCTCCGGTCGAACGTGCTACCACCGAGCAAAACTCCCTTTGCTTTGACAGCTTACAAGATTTCTCATACATACTGACAAATTCAATGGACCAAGTGAGGTATAAAAATAATTTAAAATTTAAAATAAATATACTTACTATTATTATAAAATATTTTATTCCCGAGGAAGACAAATCTAGACACAAAAATTATAATAAATAATACATTTACTTAAAACACTAATATATTCTTTTAATGACTTATTTGCGCTGATACATACATAATTTAAAAGATTAGCAACGAACTACATACTGTCTGTCTGCGCATGCGCCAGGCAAATATAAAATTTCACCCTCGATCGTAAAGAAGTATAACTTCAAAAATCAAGCTGAACAGTAAAACCAACTGGAACGAGAATTGTGACTTAGTTCCGTTATATGCACGACTTCTTCCTGTGCAATGTTATAAAAAAGATATCGAAGATCCTGTTGCTATGTTCAAAAAAATGTTAGATGATAATATTATCCAGATGTTAGTAGCAGAAACAAGAAGGTATGCCATTTTTAAAAACTGTCCAGATTCTCTAATTACGGCGGAAGAAATGCATTGCAATTCTCATCGTGAGTGGATACGATTGCAAACCTAGCAAGCGACATTTTTGGGACAGTAAAGGCGCAGGCTCTCATATGCGATTGTCGCATGCGTTCGACGCAAGCAGCAGTCGCAAGCAATTAACGCAGTGGTTGGGGTGGTCTCTCTTGTGCGTTTAGACGCATCAGATAAAACAGCTGATGAAAAGCGGGAATTTAAAAAAATAATAGGTTAGGTTATATATTATATAATAGCACCGATAACATAGTAACATTGCTTCATAGTAATTTATAATAATATTGATACTTAATAATTTATAATTATAGTAATACTTAGTAATTAATAATAATAGGAATTTTTAGTAATTTATAATAATAGTAATACTTAGTAATTAATAATATTCATTAGTCATTTATAATAATAGTAATATTTAGTAATTTATAATTAGTAGGTAGTAGTAATAGTAGTAAGTAGTAATTAATTTAGTGATAATAATAATGGAGCATCTACAGAGACAGGTTTATTTTCACATATTAAAAGAGCAAGAATTGGAGGAGAGCATTTTAAAAATGATGCTCTCAGATGAAGGTAAACCAAAAAAGAGTAAAACTGATTAAATGTATGTGAATAGGGTTGAAGAAGGATACCAAACCAATTTAATAAGTAAATATATGGTTGATAATGAGACCAAGTTTCATAGTTTCTTTCGCGTGACGAAGAACCAGTTCCATTTCTTGTTATGTGTTATCAAGGAAGACATAACGAAATCTCCTACAAGAATGGTGAAAAGAGAGTGATAACACCAGAAGAAAAACTTGGTGTCACATTAATGGTTAGTACAAAATGTTAATTCTCTGTGCAATTATGAAAACAACAGCATTGCTTATTTATATCTGGAAATTACATATTATTAAAATATTAATTAACAAAGCTTCTTAACCTCGAACCTCGTTATCATAAGTTGATAAACAACAAACTTTTAAATTCTATGTCAAATTTTTTGTTGTTTTATGAAATGGACGCATGCAGTCACTGCAAAGCACTGCTATCATCACCAGTCGATGCAGCAGGCGCATGCGATTCCTCGCGTCGGACGTACAAGACAAACCGATCGTATAAAGTTTACATTTGAGGAGTGCACAGAACATCGCTTGCGACTGCTGCTTGCGTCAAACGCATGCGACAATCGCATAAGAGAGACTGCGCCTTTAAGGAGTAGACAACTTCACAACTAAAGACGTCGCTGTGAAGGAGACGGTGTAGCAGTAGTACTCGAACAATGTGTAGCAAATGTTATGTGGGTATGTATATTTACTGTAATTATACATTGGAATTACAATATACATATACGTAGGAAAAGACTCAAGTTTTAAAATAAATTTCATTATGACATGTTTCTTAAAAATTTGTTTTATATTAGTTACGGTAGTGTAATGACCTAGCGTTACATTTATGTAACACATGTTTTTTGTAACAATAAAACACTGAAAACGTTTATTTTCTATACTTCTACAAAATTTATTATAACTATCTGACTACAGCTGTTTCGGCAGAGTGCCTTTCTCAAGTGATTTAGTTTACTATGGGTTTGCATTTTAAAGTCTTTAACTGAAGAGGTTGAGGAGTGGGAAGCTGTTTGTCTCGAGTTGGTCATTCAGAATTATATCTGTAGTTTTCAATTTATTAATTTCCATAGATTCTAATAAAGATAGTTTAAGGCCTTTATTTTAAATATGAAGAATTTGAAACTGTTCATTAAAAGAATGATTATGGTCTAGAAGCTGAAGTCCGTATGTAGAAGTGTCTGTTTTTCTATTGTTGAAAGCTCGTTTGTGTTCTGAAAAAAATAAATCGGGTCATAATGAGTTGTTAACATGATTGCATTTTCTACATTTAGGTCTTCTTTTTTGGATGTATGTCAAGATATAGCATTGCAGACTATTCCTTGTAGGATACATACTGGTAGCAAAAGCATAAAGGATGGTTCCATTATTTGCTTCTGTGATGCCTGCAAATATTATTTTCCATATCTTTTTTATTATGAATTTTAGACGCAATATTCACTTTATATAGGTCTCAAAAATATGATAACTCCGCAAAACCCTTAAAAAGCCGTGAAAAATATAGATTTTTTGTGGGAAGTGTTTCACCCAATTTTTGAATATTCTAAAAAACTCTCAGTCACACCAAATTATATATAACCAATAAAAACACCTTAATTTGATCTATTTTAAAGTCTATAAAATGTGGAAATCCCCAAAAACCCATAAAAACCAGTTTTTAGAATTTTTTAAAGTGGCGCACCTTGCGGAAAAAAAGTGACGTTATCAAAATAAAAACAAAAAATGACGTTTTTCGGATAGGGGGAGATGGTGAGGACTAAAATTCCGCTGTCTGATTTTTTATATATAAAATACGCAAAAAAATAAAAAACGTTATTCAGGTTGTACCGACCTTAAAGAATTTGACTAACCCCGCAAAAATACCAAAAACCCTTAGAAGTCTTGAAAAGGCCTATTTTTTGGTGTTTGAAGGAGTTTCGCTCAATTTTTAAATATCCTAAAGGACTCGGTTACTTTAAATCATAACTACAGGGTGTTTGGTAAAGAATGAGCCATAGCTTAACCTTAGATTCCTGAGCTTAAAATAGGTCGATCTAAGCTAACTTACCTTAGTACGAAAGTTGATAATAACCGACATACAGGGTGTCAAAGTTAAACTTTTATTTTATTTATTCTTGAATATTTCTTGACAGGCATGGGATAACAACATGAAATTTGGTAAGTGGGAGTTTTTTCAGATGAGAAATCTAAATTCGCCACCAAAAAAATTATGTATTACCCAGAGGGCGCCACGTACGCCTTTCAGAGCTCATTTAATAGGTTCAATTTTTTTTATTACTCATTATACATACTTTTTGAATAAAATTCTCTTAATATTTTTAATTAAAAAAGGTATACTAAATTCATCTCGCTGAACTCAACCGTTTTTGAGATAAACGCATTAAATTGATTGGATTCCACCTAAAAACAGGAAGGGGAGAGGGAGTGGCGCTAAATCTTATTGAAGTTATACTTTTTTAGTAGCGTTGGGAGTAAATTTATATGTGCGCGAATTCATCAAAAGTCTTGGTCCTGGGCGCAACTAAAAGGTTAAATGTGCTCTGATTGGGTAATTACAATGACCTGTCAATAATTGTTCAATATGTACTAATATGCACAACAAATGTTGTGTATATTAGTTTTTATGGTTGTGAGGGCAGAGAAAAAAGCAAGATTATAACTGTAGCGACTTTTTAAATAGTTTTTAAAAGCAACAGGTACGTACTTAATTGTAAATGTTTCAGTATCTCAATAAAAAATTACATAGGTACCTACCTATTTGGAAAATATAAAATAAACCAACCTAGTATGTAATGCTTTGATTTACATAATTTGATTACCAACAAAATTTCTACCAATATTCATCTAATATTGTTTTCTTACTCTATGTTTTGTTGTATTTTAATATTTCAATTCCACAAAAATCAAACTAATTTGGTTAAATTCAGAACTGTTAAAAGTTTAAAACGTTCAGTTGATCTATCTTCCAACATGATGCATATGTCTCCGTAGCCAAGATCTAAAGATGCTTGAATTTCAAAACTAACCGCGCCAAGGTACGCGGGTTCAATCCCCAATACAAACTTTTTTTTATATACATTTTATGATTGTAGAAATCATTTGTGATATTTTTCAATGTGTTTTATTCTTTTATTTTTTTAATTTTTGCTATTGTTTTAATAAAAATGTTTGAAAAGTAGTAAGTATTAAAATTATTTTAGTTTAAAGTATATTAATTTCGTTGAAATCATAATAATAGAAGTATAACTTCTTACGTGCGTACAAAGTACACACACATTCTTTTTTATTTAATCACACAAAACGTAAAAAATGAAAGAAATTGAATTCTGAAAAAATTGAGTGAGGGCATTTTGTCTATCTTAACGTGGGGTACACTATCATCGTAAAATAATTTCTATCAATTTTAGGTATTTAACTGGCATAAAAATAAATTATGCAGTAATTTACATTATTTTGAAAAAACTTAAAAAGGCGTAAATATCTAAACTTTATTTTTTGTTAATTATACTGAGAAAGTTCTACTATATTACAGAAGCATGTACAATAATAGAATAGTCGATGAAACCACAGACAATCGAAATCATTATTTCTTAAGTAAGTGACTTTGAAACTACTTTTTTAGGATTTAATTTTGCGTCAAATTAATAAATAAAACAATGGGTGGTGCTCACAGTAAATCACTGTTAGTGTTAACATGGAAAAATTAATATTAAAATATGTTTTTCAATTACTGCCAACCTTGTAAGATAATATGGGGATTGCAACACATCATACCTAATTTAGTTAAATTAGGAACAAGTAGTTGATTGTAACATGTTTATTAGACTTAATAACCTATACCCCACAAAGCTTTCATGTCAAATACTTTATAATTTTATTCTATTTTATAAATTCTATTTTATTTTATTGGTCTCTTGCTTTTATTTTTTTACCTAATGTCTTATACAAAAAAATATTATCATTATTAAAATAGAAAATCTATGGTTTCGTTTTGATTTAAATTTGTCTCCTGCCATCCCCGATAGTACTATTTCTAGGTCTACCCGTTGTCAAGGAGGCTCTGCAGAAGACAAATTCACACAAACACGTCCGTAGTTTCTCGGTATAAAATAAACTATTTATGCAGTATGGTTAGAACGCCCTCTAACGGAAAATAAGTGAAATTAATGTCGACTCGATTCAAGTTCTCTGTTTAACCCAGGTATGACAATACCAAAAGGCACCGTTAGGAAAATATTCCAATTTACGGTTCAGAGAACCTGTATGAATCGAGTCTTTGTACTCTAATACAGAGTATGGCATTAGTAAAATAGAAAATTTCTATTTACTAATGCCATACTCTGTATTATAGGCTATTGATTATATTCAAGATAAGATAGCTAAAAGGAACTACAACGTATTATTTCATATGGTCAATGGAAATCTATATATGAAAAAACCGCGGAGTGCTACCATTTAAAGGGGTGCGTTTTTGAGAAATAAGTGAATTAGTCCCTGGGCACAGGTTACATTAGGGTGAGTTCTATGCACTTTTGGCACAAACATATCTACATAAAAATTGTTCCTGGTTAAATTTCCTATCTAAATATCACTTTTTAAAGTCAACGATACTTTTTTTTACAAAAATATATTCAAAAGAAAAAGCACAAAGAAACCCAAAAGAAAGAAATTTTGTTTTTTGTGCCATAACTTTTGTCCACGGAGATATAGGTATAGACATTGCTTTACAGAAAAAAAACCTACATATTTATTCTTTAAAATATTGTTTAGTAGAGGTAATTAGGATTTATAGTTTTTGAAATATGATTTTTCAAAATTCGCCACTCACAGCAATTTTGGGAAATTTTCCTTGTTATTTCGCAAATAATGTTCTGTAACTTCTTTCTACGTAACTTTGGGTATATGCAATGGTACACGTAATAGGAATAGAAATCAATTACCTTTACAATGGTCTACTGTATAACGTTGTATGACTTTTTTGAAAGAGATTATGGTTTTTCAAGATTTTATACTTTTAACGATTTTTTATACTATAATATAAAAATAAAATAATCTTATTATATAATATATTACATATTATATAATATTATATTATACAGGGTGTCCCGAAAAGAATGGTCATAAATTATACCACACATTCTGGGGTCAAAAATAGTTCGATTGAACCTAACTTACCTTAGTACAAATGTGCTCACAAAAAAAGTTACAGCCCTTTGAAGTTACAAAATGAAAATCGATTTTTTTCAATATATCGAAAACTATTAGAGATTTTTTATTGAAAATGGACATGTATAATTCTTATGTCAGGAACATCTTAAAACAAAATTATAGTGAAATTTGTCCACCCATAAAAAATTTATGGGGATTTTGTTCCCTTAAACCCCCCCAAACTTTTGTGTACGTTCCGATTAATTCATTATTGTGGTACCATTAGTTAAACACAACGTTTTTAAAACTTTTTTGCCTCTTAGTATTTTTTCGATAAGCCAGTTTTTACTGAGATGCGGCTTCTTTTTCAATATATTTACGTAAAAATTTTATGGGGGTTTTGTTCCTTTAAACCCCCCTAATGTTTGTGTTCGTTCCAATTAAACTATTATTGTGGTACCATTAGTTAAACACAGTGTTTTTAAAACTTTTGTCTCTTAGTCTTTTGTTCATAAGTCACCTTTTATCGAGATGTAGCTTCTTTTTCAAAATATACCTAAAAATGTAAATTATAAATAAATTTTCAGATTATTAACAGGTCTCTATAACCGTACTTAACCATATACAAATATGTGGTGGATTCGACAAATATTCAAAATATCTCGATAAACACTGGCTTATCGAAAAAGTACTAAGAGGCAAAAAAGTTTTAAAAATAATGTGTTTAACTAATAGTGCCACAATAATAATTTAATTGGAACGTACACAAAAGTTTGGGGGGGTTTAAGGGAACAAAACCCCCCATAAAATTTGTATGGGGTGCACAAATTTTACTTCATTTTTTTTTAAGATATTGCTGTCGTAAAAATGCCACATGTCAATTTTCAATAAAAAATCTCTGAGAGTTTTCGATATATGAAAAAAAATCGATTTTCATTTTGTAACTTCAAAGGGCTGTAACTTTTTTTGTGTGCACTATTGTATATAGGTAAGTGAGGTTCAATCAACCTATTTTTGACCCCAGAATCTGTGGTATAATTTATGACCAATCTTTTCGGGACACCCTGTATATTATAATATAATACCTACTATAAAAAATATTACTTTTACATTTTTTACGATTATTTTTGAAATTTCTCATTATAGTTTTTCTTCTTCTACATTTAGGTATATGTAATATTGTATAATAAAAAACCTTATTTTTTTTACTTTAAAATGGTGTATTACAAAAAATTCTAGATTTATTTTTCAAAATGTAATAAGTACTTGTGAATATACTATATGCAACGAATATACTATATATTCCTCAATAAAGAGGGCTTTCTTTTACAAAAATTACATTAAACATTATTCTTAGAAAACATCACTTTAGTTAAAATGATTTAAACGTTGACATTTAAAAAATTGTCAAAATCAAAGTCCATCTCTTCGTTAGCATTAGCTTCAATATCTTCCTCTGACACCTCAGTTATCTTTTAGAGTTCCCACAATTAGTACCCATGCACATGCACCCTTTGCAGAATATTGAACAACTAATTCCTATCTTCCTACAGCCGCAGTTTTTTGTACATCCTTTGGTACATTTACATGTTATTTTTTCAAGCAAAACTTGTTTGTGGTGCAGGAGCTTTGACAGTAATTATTGGAATTAATCCATATTTTGTAGTTTGCCCGGCCGAGTCAAGTGGATCCAAAGTATTACCTATAAATAATAAGATTCAATCATAACACACAATCACATAAAAAAGTTATAATCAGGAATTTAAAAAATAATCCTAAAATCAAAAATTGTTGCAAGTACTTATTACATTTTGAAAAAGCATATCTTATTCAAAAATAATCTTAGAATTTTTTATAATACACCATTTTAAAGTAAACAGAATAAGCGTTCTTTTCTATTATATAATATGTACCTAAATGTAGAAAAAAAAGTTATAATGGAACATTAAAAAAATAATGGTAAAAAATATAAAAACTCGTTAAATGTATAAAATCTTGAAAAAGATAACCTCTTTAAAAGAAGTCGTACAACATTATATAGTAGAACATTTTAAAGGTAATTGATTTCTATTCCTCTTACATGTACCATTGCATATGCCTAAAGTTACGTAGAAAACAGGTACAGAACAATATTTGCAAAATAACAAGGAAAATTGCCCAAAATTGCTGTGAGTGGCGAATTTTGAAAAATTACATTTCGAAAACTGTAAATCCTAATGACCTCGACCAAACATCATTTTAAAGAGAAAATATGTAAGTTTATTTTCTGTGAAGCAATGTCTATACCTATATCCCCGTGGACAAAAGTTATGGGACAAAAAACAAAATTTCTTTCTTTTGGGTTTCTTTGTGCTTTTTCTTTTGAATATATTTTTGTAAAAAAAAGTATCTTTGACTTCAAAAAGTTATATTTAGATAGGAAATTTAACCAGAAACAATTTTTATGTAGACGTGTTTGTACCAAAAGTGCACCCATCTCCCAAAAACGCACCCCTTTAAATGGTAGCACTGTGTACGTCATTATCGGTCTTATTGTTGATTTATATATCCTAGTATTCGTTTCATTTCCTGACGAAATCATCAAAAGCATCAACAAAAGAAGATAATACAGAATGGGAAACAAGGAAGTAAAAATACGTCAAGAATTTGTAAAGCCAGTGTAAGACCAATAATGACATATGCATCAGAAACAAGACTCGGCATAGCCACAACACAAAGGTTACTGGAAACGACAGAGATGAGAGAACTAAGAAGAATGACTGGAAATACACTGAGAGATCGAAAGAGGAGTGAAGACATTAAAAGAAAATCTAATGTACAATGTATAAACGAATGGACACCAAATAGAAAAAAAAGAATGGAATAACCACAAATGAGTGGCGCATACAATATTCCAGCTACAAAATCTCTGATATAGTCGGTTCGCTAAATTCAGACACAACTGGCTAGTGATTTTAGTAGGTCATTTTTTGTTTTTTGCCAATTTTACAATAATTGGCAAAATTACTGACTATTTAGTAATTATTAACAATTTAGTAATTATTATTTTGCCAATTTTTCCAAATTGGCAAAATTACTTATTAAGATCACTAGCCAGTTGTGTCTGAGTTTAGCGAACCGACTATATGAGTAGTACGTGGCGCGAAAATGTATTTTAATTTTGATGCCAAGCAAAATTCTAGTTTTAAAAAGGTTGTTTCATAATATTTGCTCAATTTGAACTAAAACGCGCCACAAAAGAGTAACTTTGATACAGTGTGAATTTTGAAACTCTTTTGTGGCAAATTTAGCAAATATTATGGATAAATCTTTTAAAATAAAACTAGAATTTTGTTTTTCATCAAAATGAAAATACATTTTTGCTCCACGTAATATTCATATAAGATTTATTATAGCTGGAATATTGTATGCGCCACTCATTTTTTTCTTGTATCAGTAGATTTTCAAAGTTATTTATAAATTAAATGTATGAAGTTAAATGCAATGTTTCTCGATTACACGTGAAGCTTTATAAATGCTCGCCTTTGTCGCATTATCTCCAAAATGATCTAGTCTCCATCGAATGTACACTAGATTTTTTTCTATTCGAAATAGATTGAAAAAAAAATATATTGGGATATCCGGTAAATGAACTCGTATTGCCCGTTGCCAGGTTAAATTTAGCGTCGTAGCCACTACAACTACATAAACCATTTCGGGAATAATCGTTAATTTTATTATACTTTTGTAGCTTAATAACTTCTAAACGGCTTAACCGATTTTGATCACTAAACATGAGTTTAAAACGTATTGACAAGTACTATCTGACGAATCTAAGGTTAAGTATGATAACTGAAGCTATTACAGGAATTATTGAGCTTGAAAAACCGTTTTTCACATAGGAAATAGATTTGATCATACTTATGAATCCTATAACTTAAAAATTCGAATTTGCCCGTATATGAGGTATACACCGTCAGATTCCTCTAGAGTCCTTCTACAAACGCTCAGTTATTGGCGCAATTCGTAGGTTGAAATTTTGAGTAATTGTCGAAAAACCAAAATTTTCAAAGTTTAGTTTTTCAGTTTTTCGACGATACTGAGCCGTGTTTATGTCTGATCCTGACGGCGTAAACACCATTTGAAAGCCTAACTCAACACTCTTGATCTGGTGTATTTTAGGTACTCGTATCTCTTCTTGAACCGAAGATATATACCCCAAAAAAGATGCCGTTTTGTACCTACCAAGTCCTATAGCTGGCTTATGGGTGGTCAAAAGTCACAAACTACACCGGTTTTGAATCGGCCCTGACCCCCTCTTCAAACATAGAAAAAAAATTCAGATCGGTTTAACTTTTCCAGCCACATACATACATACATATCCACAAACATTTTCCCTTTTTTAAATAGAAATTGAGTCATATTTCTGAGCTCGGTAACTTTTGAATGGTATAACCGATTTTCAAAATTAGACATGTGTTGGAAAGGTAATGATTAGTACTATTAGAAGCCGTAAAGGTCGGACTTAAATTTTCGAAGTGTTTGGGAGTTTTGGGGACGAGAACGAAAAACATGCCCTAAATAGGAAGGGCCATAAAATCCACACCTTTGGACCAAAATAGGTGGTTGATATATGAATGGGTGAGTCTTTTGCTAAACTTTAAGATGGGATCAAATCACAATTTTCAATTCCGTCAGATTTAGAAAATCGAAAATTTTGTGTATATATAGTGTCGCGTGTAGGGGGGTGTGGGTGTGCGCCACTGGCGAGACTGCAGTTATCTGGTAATAAACGAATGGACACCAAATAGAAAAAAAAGAATGGAATAACCACATAAGCAGAATAGGTGAGACTCGTGTGGTCAAAATAGCAAGAGATAAATCACCAATCGGTAGAAGTATCGGCCGACCGAGCAAAAGCTGGAGTGAGGTATCACTGCGCCAAGGAACAAAAAAAAGTACTTATAAAGAGGAAGAATGAGAAGAAGCATGCAGAAGACAAAGATGATTAGTTAAAATAATAACATAACATAAAAATTACATTTGTTATTTTATTTTTATTCAGTATCGTAGCGGATGTGGAAGTTGATTCTTTAGGTTAATCCTAGGCCGTTGATTTATAACCCTGAATGATAAATAAGTACATTATATAGATTCTCTTTATAAGTTTGCAAGTTTAAGAGTATTAATAGTAGAGATTTAGAGTCCACGTATTAAAAATAAATAATTTTTTACTGTGTTTTTTGTCTTTGTAAAGAAGTATTTTTTTACTTCTAAGTTGTCTTTTACGGTTAAAAAATTGTTAACTTATTCCTTACTTTATGAAAATTAATGCATACAATTAGTAAAGTTCCGATAACTAACAAAAAAATAACCATGGACAACGAAAGACATCATCCGCTTCTCCGGGACCTTGCCCCTTCTTTCTCTTCTTTTATCTCACCTTATAAAAGGTAAAAGTTGCCCCCCGCGCCACTCTAGTGTTGTGCCTACATTCACGAACATGACAATTTTAAGAAATGTGAGTACCACATGCACCAATTTTGGTTTAAAATTTTTAAAAAGTTGTGATGGTGGAGGTGATTGAAAGTGTACCATATGTGGGGAGGGGTAGTTTTTGGATAGTGAAATACTTTTACGATGTTATAATGCCCCCAATTGTTAATTTTGACGATTTTATTCATTTTTAATTATTTTAATATTTTATTTATTTTATTTTATATCATGTTTTGGTAAATTTTTAGTTTACATAGTTTTTAAAATCCAGATTATTATTAAAACTAAAATATTTGATTATAGTACTTTATGGTTAATTTGAAATATCTGCATATATCGGTATCTAACAATAGGCCTGGATCCCGGGTACCAAAAAAGTTTATTAATGGCAAGCTGAAAATTTGTTAATAGCTTAACAGTGTCTAGTCGGACAAACTTTGACGTACGGGAACACTGGAACAGGGGATGTGCAACGTGATTTTAATTGTGGAACTCATCCTGACAAGTTTATGATTGTGAAAACTAGCAGGTTGTTTTTAAGTTTTTTCAATAGCAAACTTTATGTAATATATGAAAACATGTTTGTCCGACAAATATGTTGGGCATTTTAATAAGTCCGATTCGTAGAACATGTCAAATGACAGGAATTATGTTGGTGATAAATAGCAGTCTGATTTTTGCATGAGGGTTTAATGAAAGGGTAACAAATCAATTGGAAGTTCTATCCGACAAAGTACATGGGACGTTTTTGTAGTCTGACGTTCGAAACCTGTAACCTGTTCCACAATTAAAACTTCCCCTGTTCCAGTGTTCCCGTGTATCAAAGTTTGTTCGACTAGACACCGTTAAGCTATTAACAAATTTTCAGCTTGCTATTAATAAACTTTCTTTGGTACGCGGGATCCAGGTCTATTACATGAAAAGTTTTCTGTACTCGTTTCCAAACTAATTTTGTCATTCATTATTAGTTTGATTAGTACTTTTCACCAGTTCATTGAAATTTTATTGTCCAATTCACAATGGTCGATTTATGATAGTAATCTCAAAAGTGATCTTTCAAATTATGCCAGTTCCAAGGTATACTAATTTGCTGATACCCTATTTAATATAGGAGTTTCAGCTCTCATAACCAACCTCAGCACTTCTTCTTTTTTTCTCTCTCTGTCACTCTTCTATTAGTTCATTGACGGATTGATACCTCTATTGAAGGTTATCAACCTATCTGTTGTGCGGTCAACCAACACGTCTTCTACCTTTAGTGGCCTACATTCTAGTTGTCTGATTTTTCCATTCTTTTCTCCTGTTTAATTTTCACTTGTTTATAACCAATCCATTACATTTCCATCTTGTATCTTCACTTCTCTTTCGGTATCTCGGCTTATTTGCTGTAATTATTTTCAGTACTCTCATCTCAGCTGATTCAAATACCCTTTATATTATGGTTGTATCTGTTCATGTTTCTGATGTGTACATTATTGGTCTTTCTCTCTACCTCCAATGATGCTATAGTCCAAATCGAGCCTTGACCTCTTCCAAAATATGCCTACAACCTTATCACTCACTCCTCTTGATTCCATTTGTTTCTGGCCAGGGCTTTCACTTCTTTCCATGTTAACCCATTGTCTTCTAGCTCTCTGGTAATATTTCTTTTCCAGGATGTTATTGGTCTGCCTTGTTTTCTTTTTCCAGTTGGTTGGTAATCCAGGGCTTGTTTGGTTACATCATCTTCATTTTTCCTTAATGTGTGTCCAATAAACTTCCATTTGCGTCTGTTTATCGTTTTGGCTATCGGCTCTTGATTAGTTTTTCTCCAAAGTTCCTTGTTACTTATCCGATTTGGCCAATATATTTGCAATATTCGTCTAAGGCATCTATTTACAAATGTTTGAACCTTTTGTATAATCTTTTTCTCTATTTTCCAAGTTTCTGCTGCATATAGCAAAATGCTCTTTACATTTGTATTAAATATCCTGATTTTGGATTTGGTTGTTAATTTATTGGACTCCCATGTTTTCTTCAGCATATAGAACGCATTTTGGGCTTTAGTTATCCTTCCATTAATTTCCTCTTCTATTCCACCGCTAGCGTCAATTATGCTTCCCAGATAGCAAAACTTCTGTACATTTTCTACTTCTTCTCCTTCAATGAATATACCCATTTCTCTTTCCGTATTTATCTTCATAAGTTTGGTTTTTCTTGTGTTAATCTCTAGTCCTATTTTTCTTGCTTCTTTTGTCCCCTTTTCTGTTTTTTCTGCATATGTTGTCTTTTTTCGGACACCAGACATATATCATCCGCAAAGTCTAGATCTTCAAGCTGACCGAAAGCATTCCATCTAATTCCTGTTTTATTTTTCGTTGCCTTCTTCATGACCCAGTCAATTAAGTTCAAAAATATGGTTGGAGATAGAATACACCCCTGTCTGACTCCACTGTCTATGTTGATTGGTTCTGTGAGTTTCCCATTGTGTATGATTTGTGCGGTATAGTTTTCATAGAACATTTTGATAATTCTTATATATTTTAATGGAATTCCATATCTCTTTAATATTTCCCACATTTTTTCTCTGTTAATCCGGTCAAAGGCTTGTCTAAAGTCAATGAAATTTATATAGATTTTGCTCTGCCATTCTATTGTTTTTTCTACAATGTTTCTTAATGTGTTAATATGATCTGTGCATGCTTTATTACTTCTGAAGCCCGCTTGGTTTGGTCTTAACAACTGGTCTATAGTTTCTTTCATTCTTTCTAGTATCATCCTTGTCATAACTTTACTCACTGTAGAAAGTAGTGTTATTGCTCTCCAATTGTTGCAATTCGTTGGATCTCCCTTCTTGGTTATCTTTACTATTATACCTTTTTTCCAATCATCAGGTATTCTCTCATCCTGCCATATTCTGTTTATTAGTACATACAGGATTTCTTCCGATGTTTCTCTATCTGCTTTCAGTAGTTCTGTGGTAATGTTATCTATTCCAGCTGCTTTCCCTCTTTTCAGCTGTTGTATTGCTTTACTTACTTCTTTCTTTGTGAATTCCGATTCGGTGAAGTTTAGTTCTTCCTTTATTTCTTCATTTTCCATTTCGTGTTCTATTATTCTGTTGGCATATACTTCTCTAAAATGTTCGATCCATCTCTCAACTATTTCCTTTTCATTGTTCAATATTTTCCCGTTCTTGTCTTTTACATGCTCAACGTTCATTTTTCCGCGCGAGCTTAGTTTTTTCGTCGTTTTATATAGAGTTCCCATGTCGTTGTTTTTTGCTGCTGTTTCTGCTTCTATTAACAGTTCTTCGTTATATTGTCTTTTGTCGTTTCTCGCACTTTTTTTAACTTCTTTGTCTTTCTCTCTATATTCTCTCTTCATTTGTTCCCTATCTCTTTGATCATTTTTTAGCATTTTACATTTAAGTAGTTTCCTTTCGTTTATTTTTTCCCACGTGCTTCTCGATAGCCATGGTAGCCATCTCCAGGTTCTTACATCTAGTAAATTTTGCACCTCCGCTGCCACTTGATCCTCCCACCTTTTCCGTGGCCTTCCTTTTAGTTTTACGTCCCGCATTTTACTACCTAGGGCTCCTTTCGGCAATCTGATTGTCTCCATTCTCACTACATGACCAGCATATCGAAGTGTCTGAAGTTTAAAGAATTCTGAGATCGATGTCTCTTTGAACAGTTAGTTTGGTGTTTGTACCTGGATCTGCATACTCCGTTTTCGTTAATAGATCCAAATATCTTCCTTAGTTTACTTTCAAAGACTTCTAACTTTCTTTTTTTGTTTTCTGCCATCACCTATGCCTGGTATCTATAACGTACTATTGGTCTGGTAATAGTTTTGTAGACCCGGATTTTTGACCTCCAGTGTGGATTTTTGGAGCGGCACACAAGCTCCATGTGTGAAAATAAGCTTTGTTTCCCTTTACCAGTCCCTTTTAAATTTTTGGTTCTTCTTTAATAAAGCTTTGTAAAAAATAAGCTTTTTCCTTCCGCTTCAATACCTTTGTATTCATTTTCCATTTTACCTTTAATCACTTTTCCATGATATATTTTCTACTGACTTAAGTTTGTCACAGCGATACTTCTGTAGTTGTCACTGTCGTCTTTTCTGCCTTTCTTGTATATGTCAAACCGGCAAACAGGTGTATGTTCTCAAAAAAATTGATAGTGTGTAAAAAATGTGTTTATTAATTAGCTAAGTACTTTCAGGACATCACGTGCCATCATCAAAGCTTCTTCCTATAGGTATAAATCCTTCATAGAAGAGCAATTGCCAAACAACACATTAAAATGCATAGATACTGGGCAAAGCCACAGATCTCGGGTATAAAAACCCTTAAAATTAATAAAATCACATCTAAATTATTTCCATCTCAGAAAGACAACATGGCTACGTCAAACTGTTGTGAGTTCAAGTGAATAGCTGTGTGAGTTCTGTGTGAGTGAACAATTGCTCTTCTATGAAGGATTTATACCTATTATATATACCTATTTATACCTATAACAGGACGAAGCTCTGATGATGGCACGTGATGTGCTGAAAGTACTTTTCTAATTAATAAAAAAAAATGTTTAACACTATCAATTTTTTGAGAACATACACCTGTTTGCCAGTTTGACCTACTTAGAAGTGTGTACAAGTCATACAGTCTTTTTCAATTTCTTGCATACGGTAGGAATGGCTTCCATTCTTCTAGGATTTCCTCTCCGTTAATGTAACTTTGGAAAAGTTGGGCTAGGCTTTTTCGCCTAGGCTATTTTATAGGCTATTTATAGGCTATTTTTTTAGTTCCCGATATTTTATGGATAAGGAGCCCTGTTATTTTTTAACAAATTAGCTATCTCTTCTACTTCTTTCGGTGTAGTTGAGGCTAGGATATTTGTATTATTGGTTTCGTTGTTGTCTGTCGAAGTACTCGGCCCAAAAAAACAAGATGATAATTTTTATGTAACTGACTGAATGACCTATGTTACAAGCCAGAAGAATTAAACAACAAATTTTAAATAAACATCTTTTAACTACTATTCTGTCAAATAATTATCTAATAAATTAATGGTTCATTTCTTGATATTGTTAGTACCTTGCATATAAACTTCCTGTCGGCATTGTTAAAATTTTATTGCATATATTATTAGTATAATTACCAATTCATTCTTTAACGCAAAAATATACATATTAACATGAGAAACATAGAATAAACGCTCTATTAAACCTTCATTGACTTTTTCTCGAAAGACACTGTTGCAACAATTTCATTGCGATTTAGGTCGACTACGGTTACGGTATCCAATGTCGTTGCATACAGAGTATAACTATATATAGATATTTAATTTATTAAATTAATTATATTTCTTCTTCTTCTTCCTTCTTATACAGGGTGTTAGTAAATAAGTATGAAAAATTTTAAGGGCTAATTCTACATAAAAAATTAATGCCAGTTTGCTCTATAAACATATGTCCGCAAATGCTTAGTTTCGGAGATACGGGGTGTTGAAATTTTTATTTCAAACTGCCAATTTATTTATTTCTCTAAGACCAGTTGAGCTATGAAAATGAAATTTGGTGAGTTTTAGGAGGTGGTTATTACAAATTTTATGACATACAATTAAGAATTTTGTATACATCATTGGCGCGCCTACGGGCAATGGTCTGAATTATTTTAAAGAAAAAAATAGTACGCCACTGAGATATTTCGAATTAGAAATTATTTTTAAATTCCGTGTCTAATTTACGATAAAAAACCTTTCCTGCCTTTTTTTCATATAATGCACCGTTTTTATGCAGAAAAATAAAACATCTTGGCGCATATTTTTCATTTCTTAATACATCATCAAGAACTATCCAATATAATAATACTAAACTAGAACAATAACAGAAAATATTACTAATACCATTTCAACTAGGTGCAAAGCTGCAAGAAATGTTTAAAATGATCTCCTTTACAGTTAACAGAAGAATTTTATATTCATCATTGGCGCGCGTACGGGTAATGGTCTGAATTTCTTGAAG
Source organism: Diabrotica virgifera virgifera (assembly GCF_917563875.1). Taxonomy (NCBI): domain Eukaryota; kingdom Metazoa; phylum Arthropoda; class Insecta; order Coleoptera; family Chrysomelidae; genus Diabrotica; species Diabrotica virgifera. The sequence continues at coordinate 63,868,224 of NC_065446.1, read as the reverse complement.
AAAAAAAATAGTACGCCACTGAGATCTGTCAAACTAAAAATCATTTTTGAATTCCTCGTTCAATTGACGACAAAAAATCTTTCTTACCTTTTTTTAAACAAATTAAACATCTTAACGTTTACAAAGTATTTGAACTAACTTTCTATGCATATGGAAACTACCTCAAATACTTGGTAAGCGTTAAGATGTTTTATTTTTTTGTATAAAAACGGCGCCTCGTATAAAAAAAAGGAAAGAAAGATTTTTTGTCATAAATTAAACGAGGAATTCAAAAATGATTTTTAGTTTGACATATCTCAATGGCGTACTATTTTTTTCTTCAAAAAATTCAGACCATTACCCGTACGCGCGCCAATGATGAATATAAAATTCTTCTGTTATCTGTAAAAGAGATCATTTTAAACATTTCTTGCAGCTTTGCACCTAGTTGAAATCTTATGAGTAATATTTTCTGTTATTGTTCTAGTTTAGTATTATTATATTGGATAGTTCTTGATGATGTATTAAGAAATGAAAAATACGCGCCAAGATGTTTTATTTTTCTGCATAAAAACGATGCATCATATGAAAAAAAGGCAAGAAAGGTTTTTTATCATAAATTAGACTTGGAATTCAAAAATAATTTTTAATTCGAAATATCTCAGTAGCGTACTATTTTTTTCTTTAAAAAAATGCAGACCATTGCCGGTAGGCGCACCAATGATGAATACAAAATTCTAAATTGTATGTCAAACAATTCGTAATAACTACCTCCTAAAAGTCACCAAATTTCATTTTCATAGCTCAACTGGTCTTAGAGCAATAAATAAATTGGCAGTTTAAAATTAAAATTTCAACACCCAGTATCTCCGAAACTAAGCATTTGCGGACATATGTTTATAGAGCAAACTGGTATTAATTTTTCATGTAGAATTAGCCCTTAAAATTTTTCATACTTATTTACTGACACCCTGTATGTAAGCTTTAAAGCCTGTTTTTTCTTTTATATTAGCCTCCTAAATTGTTTAAATTATCGCACCAACTTTTTCTTGATCTGTATACACTTCTTCGTCGATTTGGTGACATATCTCATGCTATTCGTACTATCCTATCCTCTGCCATTCTACTAATGTATTTCTCCACTCTTTTTCCGTTTTGTCACCCATCCACTTTTGTATTCTACATTGCATGATCTTCTTATGTTTTCGCTTCTCTCCCTATCCAACAGACTTTTCCCTGATATTCGTCGAATTATTTTCATCTCTGTTGTTTCTAGTAGTCGTCTCGTTTTAGATGTGTCAGGTCTCCGCCGTGTATTTCAATATAGGCCTAATTGCTGCTATATATTCTTGCTTTTGTGTCTTGTCTTAGGTGTTTGTTCTTCCAGATTGTGTCATTTAAGAGATCCCGCCGCTTTCCTTGCTTTTAAACTTAGTTGTCGTACTTCTTCTTCAACATCTCCGTAACTGGTTATATCTATTCCCAGATATCTAAACCTTGCTTCCTGCTTTATTATTTTCCCATCAATTTCGATTTTACATCCTAGTGGGTACTTAGGTGTTCATATACAGTAGAACCCCGGTCAACCGACATCGGGTTAACCGGAACCCGGGTCAACCGGAACGTAAATATTTAAAAGTGTTTGTAATACAGTATGTCACAATGCTGTAGTAACTTAAGTTGTTCAGTTTATACAGTACATACTCTAGTAGCCTACTATGTATTTACCAATCCATTATTGTATTTTAAATATTTTGTATAGCTGTAATAAAATACTGTATTGCTGTACTGTACATACTACAGTATATACAAACATTGTTTGTAAATTCATTTTCCCTATACGCCTTGTTATTAGGCTATTTTTAGCATATGACGGCTAAACCGAAAAATTGGTTATCCGAAACGGCTCTCCCCCCTTTATTTCGGTTAACCGGGGTTCTACTGTATTCATTCATTAGGTCTAATATATTTCGTTTTTTCTGCTGATATTATCATAATATTGTATTTCTTGACTGTTGTATCGAAGATGTATGTTAAACTTTGGTTATCGTCTTCTGTTTCGGTGATTATTGCGGCATCGTCTGCATAACATAATATTTGGATTTCTTTGTTCCCATTCTGTAACCATGACCTTTATGTACTGCTTCTATTGTTTGGACCATTATTATCTTAAAGAGAAGTGGGCTTAACGACTCACCTTGTCTGACTCCGCTGTGTACTGGTATAACCTGTGTTAATTTTCCATTTAATTTATCTTTGCCTGTATTCGATTATGGAAGTAAATATTTTCGATGGTTTGTATAATATTGATTGGTATGTTTCTTATATAGGTACAGTAAGTGTATTGTCCTTTTCATGAGCATTTTTCAGTGCGTAACAAATGATAGGAAAAAGGGTATGTCCGTGATAATACACATTTATGACATTTATTCTAACATGACATTTTAGTTAAATCTGACAGTTGTCACATTTTATTTTCAATTTGGAATAAAAACAAATCAAATGTGTTTCTTGCATTTATAAAATGGTATTTTCTTTGATTTGTATAGTCTTATAAATTATACACATTATATTTGTAATATTATTATCTAATTAAAATAATTATTTTTTTTATTATGACGCCATCTATCGACAACTAGAATAACTAGAATAAATGTTGTAAATGTCTGTAATCACGGACGTGCCTTTTTTTCTGTCACATACAATTTAATGCGTTAGAAAGAAATCGAAAAACTGTGACGCACTGAAAGATGATCATGAGAAAAAGAATAAGACGTCTTCGACTTGGATGCGATCGAAAGCCTTTGTCAGGTCTATAAAACATAGCTATGCTGGTTTATTGTACTCAATGGTCTTTTCTGTGATTTGTCTTAGTACAGATACGGCGTCTACTCAGGATCTTCCGGATCTGAAGCTTTGTTGTTCTTCTGATAAAGTTGTTCGTTTATTGATTTTGTTGGTAAGGACTTTTGTGGTTAGCTTAAGGGCGGTGTTCGGTAGATTTATACCTCTATAATTGTTAGGGTCTTCTTTGTCTCTTTTCTTGAACATTGGTATCAACATTGGTTCTGGAACATTTCTTGGAACATTTCGCTGTTTATCCAAATTGATTATATTTAAAATTACATTTTTAACTAAAAAAATTGACGTTTCGTATTACAATCCGGAAATCGTTTTCGAAAAAATATTATTTAATAATTGTGTTAGAAAGGAGTGCATAAGCGCCAAAGTTGTTGAAAGGGTTATGTTTTTCAAGGTTAAGGGTTGACTTGGTTGGTCCGTTACACTGTTATAGGCAACAGCCATCCTATGGCTAAAAAGATCTGAGTGTGGGTTACTGACGTATGAAACATCAATTTCTGACTGTTCTGTGTGTTTCTGCATTATTTGCTTTATACATTTTTATGTGTAGAAGTGTTCGTGTGTGATTGTGATTTGCATATGTATTGTGTTTTATTGTAGGCGATATGTCTTAGATTCTCTTATCGGCTATTGTTGGTATATTGTTGTTGTTGACTTCTTCTTTTGCCTGCTACAGTCTGCTGATTGATTTGCTACACATTTTTCTTCATTGAGTAGGATAAGAGATTCTTGGATTCTGTCCATTACACTCTATGTTTATTGTCCCAGGCATGTCTGTGTATCTGTAATTTGTCGATATCCCTATTTTTGATGTATGTATGTTTCATGTTCGTTTATCCTGATACTTGGTGGTCGTGTAGTTTCTCCCACATAAAAATTGTTGCATTCACAAGGTAATTTATAGATGCAGTTTTTTATCTTTCTTGTGTGTTGTTGGGTTTGGTTTTGAACATGATAGATCTGAGTGTATTCGTTGTTTTAAATATTGTTGTGATGTACTTGTTTCTGATCCTTTTTAATTTTCTGATAAACCCTTTACATATGGCATTGTTGTCATCCTTCTGTCCCTTCATGTGAGTATTTATAGCTTGCTTGTAGTGTTATTGTTTTCATTCTTTTATCTTGTAGAAATCCTGGTTTATAAAGGACAATGCATAGTTATTTTTAGTTAAAACTTTTGTTAACAGTTTTTTTCTACGTGAAATGTATTTTCACTAGATTAAGTGTTCTGGGATCTATCATAGATAATCTAATAATTATTTAAAAATTCCTTTGTTGGTGTTTACGTTGTGATTTAAGTGTTTAATGAAATATCTGTTGATATGGGTTGGTTTTCTATAAACTTTGGTTGCACATCCTGTATTCTCTTTTGTGATTAGAATATCCAGAAATGGAAGTTAATTGTTTTTAATTTTTCCATTGTGAATTTAAATTGACTCTTCTTTATTATTGATATCCATCACGAATTAGTTTAATGCTTCTGGTCCATTAGCAGGGACAGGGTTACAAAAATGCAGGGAATATAATAAAAACGTATTCATATGTTAAGACCAAATATAGTTCGTCCGCTATAACTTTTCCCATGCGTCACGATCCATTTTCAAACAAATTAAGTCAAAACATAAAGTGAAACGTACGCCGATGTGTGTAGTATATAGTATACAGTATACAAAATATATATACACATCGACGTTTGTTTCACTTTATGTTTTGACTTAATTTGTTTGAAAATGAATCGTGACGCATGGGAAAAGTTATAGCGGACGAACAATATATAGTCATCTCAAAAAACCCTGTTGACAACATACATCTAACATTGCCGGAAAAACCGAGAGAGGGTCGATAAGTATAAGTACCTTGGAGCAATTATAAACTCACAGTTAGATCAAGATTGTGAGATAAAGGTCAGAATAGAAATAGCTCGAAAAGAATTTATAAAATACAAGTCAATGTTTACAAATAAGAGTTTGAGTATGGCCATCAGATTGGGACGGTTCCCAGCTTCCAGCTTCGTCCGTCGTTGCATTCGCCAGGATGAACGTTTCTTTCCGACATTGTCTTCTGAATGTCACCCAGTCAGGATTGATTCGGCTTTCCTCTCTTTCTTCTTTCCTTAGCGTTCATTTTAAAATTTGTTTTGGCAGCCTGTCGTCGTCCACATTTTTTCTACATGATCACACTAGATCAGTTGACACCTTTGAATTTCGACTATGATGGTTGACTTGACCTAACATTTACCATCCCATATCAGATTTGCAGATTGAATCTTTGGTTGCTCAGAAATTTCCTCATTTTCAAAAAGGCTGCTCTTGAATTTCTGAATTTCATTTTTTTATCTAGATCCCTGTTATGGCTTAATATAATGGACCATATTAAAAATTTCGTAATTTTACTGAGAACAAATTGTTCGCATGTACATACACACAAGTAAGGCAATTTATTACATATTACTATTATTTATTATTAACAGTCAAATGTATTTGTCCAAATGCTTCAAAATGAAACTTATAGTATTTATGTCAAAAAACTTTCTTGGACGGAGAAAAACCTCCACCAAAAACATTAGCGTGTGCGCAGCGTACATACTGGGTATAGGTCTCCGGCCCGGGAGACATTTTGAAAATTTCATTTTGGCCCGCGCTTAAAAATATTTGCCCACCCCTGTATTAATGTAATAGATACTTTAGGTATACTTTAGATAGTTTTTTAATTACATTAAAAATGGAAAAAATATTGACATAATTTTTTTTGCTTAAGGTGAATTTACATATTCAAACTATGGGTAACACCCTGTACCTCTTTGCACTCTGCATTTATTCCCACCTTAACATATTCCGCATATTAACATTCATTAAGTTTCAATCGAAATATCACGTTCTAGACCACGTACGTAGTTTTTTACTCAAGTTTAGTGACAGACATATTTGTTTCTGATAAGCATCTTGTATCAGTTGACTTTCAATGAGCCACCCATTGTGAATACAATTACGTTTTGTTTCCAATTTAGAAAAGTTTACATAAATGTGAAAGTTAATCAAAATCAAATTTTATATAAGAAGTGAATTTTAAAAGTTGATTTTAAAACAAGTAATCAGCCCCGGCGCTGGGGTATATCGTGCCCGCCTGCAGAACTTGCACAGGCGCCCTTCGGGTTTTTTAATTCAGGTATTTTGTGTAACACCTAACACCAACAGAAAAAAAGCTCATTTTGGCGCCCCCCAAACAGAGGCGCCCGCCTGTAGTGCATCCCTTGCAGGCCCGTTATCGCCGGTCCTGCAAGTAATTGAACTTCGTCCTAGTTTTCACCCAAAGTAATGGAAAGTAGAGCTGGAAGTCGATATTTGAACTATTCGCGTAACTTTGTGTCGATTGATATACGATTTCACTAATTTTGAGTTATTTTTATTAAACTTTTGCGTGATAACAGAAATGACTTCAAAACCGGTACTAAAGATTAAAACTCGACTTTTCAATAGGCTTCGATTGATGAACCACATGTACTATTTCTGAGACTATAATATTGCACTTCCGGTTAGAAATTGTTAACCGGAAATTATATAAAAACCAAAAGTATATATTTGTTCTCATCTTGCGAAGGCGTGTCAAATAATGTATCACTTTTACTATTCCGGTGATTTTAAAATAGTTCTTTCGGTCGCACTTCTAAAACCGGAAATCCTGGGTCAAATTTCTCACCTTTTAGTACCATCCTTGGATTATCATAAGCTTTCATTCGATACCTCATTTGCCATTCTACCAGGTATAGTGACGAAGGAGTTATATCATCAAACCGGAAGTATACATTTGTTCTCGTTTTGCCGAGGCGCGTCGAACAATATGTCACTTGTCTTATTCCGGTGACTTTAAAACAGTACTTCTGGTTGCATTTCTAAAACTGGAAGTTCTAGGTCAAATTTCTCACCTTTAGTAGCATCCTTACATTATAAGCATTCATTAGACACCTCATTTGTCAGTCTATCTGGTATAATGACGGAGGAGTTATGTTTACGAACAGATAGACAGACACACAGACAGACAGACGGAAGGACAGACGGACGTGGATCATTCGAAGTTTTCACATTTTTTCAAAATAGGGTGAAAACGACAAATCCTATTTATGAGAAAATATATAAAAATATGGTATTAAAACAAAACCAGTTGTAGTAATATCTGGTATCTGATATTGGTCATATAACAAATCACACCCAAGACCGACTCTTTTCTGGTCTGATGATCCCTGCCATTGGAATATATGTATATATCTTCCTCTCTCCTATCGTTTCCCCATTACTGAGGATCGTGATTTCTTCCAATATTCCTAACAATGTTTCTCCATTGGTCTCTATCTTCAGCTGCTCTAAGAGCTTCGCAGAATGAGTTTCCAGCTGAATGCTTTATTTGGTCAGACCATCTAGTTGGTATATGTACATGTAAAAGGGCAAAACTGACCAACAAGGGCATAAATAGAAACGGAGAAAAGCTTAGCCAACAGCTGTTGGCAGATGATATTGTACTAATAGCTGATAGGATAGATGATGAGGTCAAAGAACTTTTAAATCAGCTCTACCTTCCCTCGTTAAAAGGGGAATCGAAAATAAATCTATTTATCTAAAACCCAGATGATGACAAATCTTGTAGTCAGCGAAGGTATATGCGTAGGAACAAGATCCATAGACCAGATATTGGCCTATAAATACCTATGAGATTCGTATGGGAAAAGATAACCAAACCGTTGAGATTCTCCGTCGTGTTAGACTGACTTGGGTAGCCTTCGACAAGTTGAGCCATATTTTCAAATCATCTGATATACCAATATTCCTTAAAAGAAAAACATTTAATCAGTGTGTTTTGCCAGTGTTGACTTACGGTACGGAAACGTTGACCATGACAAGGAGCACAGTGCAAAAGATCGGTGTGTCTCAAGGGGCGATGGAGCGTGCTATGTTGGGCGTTTCACTACGAGACAAGATCCCAAATTTCCAGCTACGACAAAGAACTGAGTGGCTGATGCAATAGAGAGAGTAGCAACACTGAAATGGAACTGGGCAGGTCATGTGGCTCGAATGACAGATAATATATGGACAAAGCGGATACTGGAACGGAGACCAAGAGATGATGCCTACCGAAGCAGAGGTCGTCCACCAACACGTTGAACTGATGACCTAAAACGTTGTCATAGGAATTGGATGCAAAAATTGAATGATTATGATGATCCCTATCAATCATAATTTCATGTACTACGTATTTATATTTAAGGTAGAATTCCGCACCAAGCGACCGAGACAGGAGACCGCGACAAGCGACAGATAGGCGAGACCGATTGTGGTCTCACCACGACTGCTCTCAATGCAATTATTAATCAGGGTAGTTCTGCAGCCCGCGACCGAGACCAGCGACCAGCCACTGTCGCCTGTCTGTGTCTCCTGAGTGTCGTCAGTTTCTCAGTCTCCTACGAGAGCAGTGGTAAAGTGTGTCGTCGCGCGACAGTTCGGAGTTGACAGTGATTTGTATAATACATTTTTATTAATACTGTCCGAAATAAAATTTAATGCTACTAAAGATTAATTTTATAATAGAGTTATTGTCTTAGAAACCACCTTTTCTACAAAGGAATTCTACCTTTACCTACAAGTTCTATTTCTTGTCCGCCAATAATGTTATTCTGGTTGGGTAGCCACAACGAGTTCCTCTACCATCTCTTTTGCCATTCCTAGATCCTCAGCTATTATGACTATATCATATAATCATGGATATTATATCGAAAATAAAAGTCAAACTGCCATATAAGTAGAACGTAAGAGTACATATGTACTATGAAAAATAGTCCGGGATTAATCAAGAAATGGCTTAGAAGATACAGCAAGACCAAGAAAAAGATGAAGTGATAATCTGTACACCGAATAAGGAGGCATACCACAATGGAACGGACACAAGTCCAAGTATCCATAAAATAGGAATACAAAAAAGTATAAATTGCTTTGATTGTAATTAATAATTTTTCAAAAATATTATTTTAACAAATCATTATCGGAACATTAAGGGGATCGGAGCAAAATGCAAAATTTTGACGCATGTCAAAATTTTCAATGTGTTTTAAATGTATTCATTTTTTTCGAATCCTGAGAAAACTAATAAGTATTTTTGAAAAATTTAAACGAATGAAAGACTACTTTATTACCGAGGGCCGAAAGTTCCTTAGAATAAATAAAAAGTTTCTTTTTAATGAAATATTCGCAATTAAAAATCACACTAAATTTTCTCTTTTATTTTTACCCCTGTAACTTATTAAACTAAACTTTATAGAAGTTTTCAGGGACTTTCGGCCCTCGGTCATAATGTAATCTTTCATTCTGCGTTTAAATTTTTCAAAAATAATTATTAGTTTTCTCAGGATTGGAAAAAAATAAATATACATTTAAAACACATTGAAAATTTTGACATGCGTCAAAATTTTGCATTCCGCTTCGTTCCTCTTAACTAGTAAGTAAGTCCTAGATTTTCTCGTAACCTGGCCGGAAGTATTACCGGAAGTCATGTAATTTGAACTCTACGTGTAACTTCTTGTCAATTGATATTACACTAATTTTGAGTATTTTTACCAAACTTTTGGTCATAACTTTTTAACAGCAAAGACGTCAAAACCGGAACTAAAATTTAAGTTCGACTTTTCAGTATGTGATTTATACAGAGATGAGCGCGCTAATAACCGGCAGAATAACGCAAAAGATGGAAAACACATTAAGTTGTGAGATAAAAACGAATGAAACTAGTGGTGGTGGGAGATTTAGCGATAAAAACCTATACATTTACATTCTACTTGTTTCCCACCTTTAGACGTATCGGAAGAGTTTGGCAACTGTCACTTTGACAGTGACAGTTCTAGTTGACATACTCCTCTGATACTTCTAAAGGTGAGAAACAGTAAATAGAATGCAAGGGTATAGTTTCATTTCTTTTTATCTCACAACTTAATATGTTTTCCATCTTTTGCGTTATTTTGCCGGTTATTAGCACGCTTATTACTGTCTATCATATGTATTCTCCTTTTCATGACCATTTTTCAGTGCGTCACAAATTATAGAAAAAAAGGTAAGTCCGTGATAAGAGACATTTATGACATTTATTCTAACATGACATTTTAGTTATAGTATTTTTACTACAAAAGCGATATTACGTAGGTCAAAATTTTTGACGTAAGAGAACTGTCAAAACATTAGAATGTGACTTTTCATTATTTAAATGAAATAGTGAAAATAATGAAAACTCACATTCTAATGTTTTGACAGTTCTCTTACGTCAAAAATTTTGACCTACGTAATATCGCTTTTGTGGTAAAAATACTATAAATCTGACAGTTGTCACATTTTATTTTCAATTTGGAATAAAAACAAATCAATTGTGTCTATTGCATTTATAAAATGGTATTTTCTTTGATTTGTATAGTCTTATAAATTGTACAGATTATATTGATAATATTATGATTTTATTAAATAAATAATTCTTTTTTGATTATGGCGCCATCTATCGACAACTAGAATAATCACCGAACTAGAATAATTACCAAAGTAATCACCGACGTGCCTTTTTTTCTGTCACATAAAATTTAATGCGTTAGAGAGAAATAGAAAAACTGTTACGCACTGAAAAATGGTCATGAAAAGGACTATACTATTTCTGCTACTACAATAAGGCACTTCCGGTTAGACTTTCTATCCCGAAATGATATAGAAACTAAAAGTATACATTTGTTCTCAACTTCCTAAGGCGCGTCGAATAATATACCTCTTGTACTATTTCGGTTGTATACATTTGTTGTACTAAAAGTTGTATTTAAAACGGGTCTACCCCAAAATCCCGACAGCCAAAATCCCGACAGTCAAAATCCCGACGGCCAAAATCCCGACACGCCAGAATCCCGACAGGCCAAAATCCCGACACGCCAGAATCCCGACAGGTTTGATAAGATCCTTTTTGACATATAATTACATTTATTTCTGGTTTTTGGTTTATGGCCATCGGTTTATTATTTTTTGTTATTAAACAATAGTTATTTTCCTAACAAATGCAGAAAGTCATACTTTTCCGCACGCGACTGCAGTTTGCCGAACTACGCGAAGCGGGAGTTCGGCAAGCAGTCGAGTGCGAAAAAGAGACTTTCTGCAAGCGTTAGGAACAATATTTTTTCTACGAGTCTTTAAAAAATAACCAAATCTTAATCAATGAATTTAATTAATATGAAAATACATACACAAATTAATTCTTTGACAAGGTTGTCAAAACCAAACTTTCAGCATAATTGGTTAGCATGACGACGATCTTGGTTTCCATGACGACGATTCAAAACCACTGTTATTGTCTACTGATTTGACTTTCGAATATTATGTCAAAATTATTTTATTTCATCGAATTCTTGCATTAATTTCATTAAAACATAAACACAATAAGATATATTTGAAATAAATTAGTAAATAATATCTAAATATTAGTTTATTGCATGTATTATAATTACTTTAAGGCCATATTAACATATCTAAATTAACACGCGTGCGCAAAAGTAAAACGCGTGCGGAAAAGTAAAACGCGTGCGCAAAAGTAACACGCGTGCGGAAAAGTAAAACTTTCTAAACTAAAACGCGTGCTCCAAAGTAGACATTTTTGCACGCTCGTAGAAAAAAGTATTTACCATTTAAATTTTAATATGAACTAATTTTTCTAAATAAAATTTGTAACATGGGTATATGAATTAAATTATTTTTTTGCCAATATATAGTCCAATAATATATTATGTATAAACAAATCCTGAATTTAAGTTCACTTTCATATATAATAGATATTATCATGTCACTTACAACCTTCCATTTTAGTAAGTATAGCTTTTATATTATAAAATGAAGTGTTTAATGATTTTTTCTTTTAAAATACATAATAATTAGTACCCGTACTATTAGTAAGTAATTAATTTTTCAATTTCAATACTCTATAATATGATTTGGTATTGCATGTGAAAAGGAAACAATAAATATTCAAAATGTAGTGGTCGGGATTTTTGCTTATGCGAGGATTGTTGCATGTCGGGATTTTGGCCTGTCGGGATTCTGGCGTGTCATGATTCTGGCGTGTCGGTGTTTTGGCCGTCGAGATTTTGGCTGTCGGGATTTTGGTTGTCAGGATTTTGGGCGCCACCGATTTAAAACAGTACCTCGGGTTGCAACTGTGGAACCGAAAGTCCGATGTCAAATGTCTTGCAATACCTTGTATTTAAGCTTTCATCTGACACCTCATTCGTCATTATATCTCGTCTAATGACGAAGGAAAGAAATATGGGTGGAAACAATATTTTACAACAAAATTTAGCTCTTCCTGAAATTAATAGTCTTAAGATTATTCGTTTTATTCAAAACAGGAAATGGTATCGAAACCTTTAAATATTTTAGCTATTTTAATTTAATTAGTTATCAATCTAGCATATTTAATATTAGTATTAATTGTTAACCAGTTATATTTTATCTTTCAGTAAATCACATTTAATATAATCAATCGCTATATATCCTTGCACTAAATAACCGCATATATTCTATATTGATTTCCACATCCTGATTAAATTGTTCGGCGTCGGTGGAATGAAAAAATATTTTTATATCTTTTTGGGCGGGGCTGTAAACAAATTAATACTCAGAATCGTATTAAGCATATTTCAAGTTTTGTTGAAATTGTTGCTTTTACGTTCGACTGAAGATACTAGTTTTTTTTTTTCAAAGTAACACGACTCAATTGAATTTTGCCACACCGCTCATACATTTATTTACAAAACTCAACGGGCCTTGAAGACCTAGTTAGCCCAGTAAAGGACCGTTTTGGAGTGTAATTTTCAGGGGCAACTCCGAATTGCATGAAAATTTGGATTTAGGTTCTACACACCCTCCACTTCAAAGTTGAAATTGTACCATTGGTTGCTTTTACTTGGAGGGTGACATTCACCCCTTCTCAGGGGTGAAAAAACGCGTGTTTAAAATAAGCCGGGAAATAAATAAATTGACTCATTATAAGCAACTTTCGTTCTATAGAGTTTTAGAAGTTATACTTCTTTACGATCTAGAGTGAAATTTTATAATGCCGGGCGCATGCGCACACAGACAGTATGTATTTTGTTGCTAATCTTTCAAGATATTATGTATGTATCATCGCTATCAGCGCAAATAAGTCATATTATATCTTATAATAGTACATTATATACCGCGGGACTGAAGTAGTACATTTAATCCTGAAGGTAAAGTTTATGGCCCGACCGCAGGGAGGGCCATAATTTACCTGAAGGATTAAATGTACTTCAGTCGCAAGGTATATACGATACTTTTCGTACTTCCGGTATGATTTTATTAATTATTTCAATAATTTCAATCAGTTTTTTCTCTCTTCAACTCATTTAATAAACTGTCTTTAAAATAAGTTACCATAGTAACATTGCGTTGTGACAGTTATAATTTAGAAACATTGTCATTACTAGTGTCATTGTAAAGAAACATTGTTATTGATAATTATTGGTATCATGAGTGAAGAAGGTGTATCTGATATTGATAAAAGAGCAGCCGAAGTAGGTGAAGAATTGTTACCACCGAAATCTAGAAAACTATACGAGCAGCAGTACGATGCTTTTAAAAAGTGGTGCCGCTTAAAAAATGTGAGACAACCTACTGAAAATGCGCTGTTAGTCTACTTCGATGATAAATCAAAAGCGGTTTGTGCCTCAACTCTCTGGGCACATTACTCAATGCTGAAATCGGTTATTAACATTAGAGAAGATATTGATATAAGTAAATTTCCAAAATTATTAGCTTTTTTGAAGAGAAGAAATGAGGGATTTAAGCCAAAGAAGTCAAGAATTCTCACGTCTGAGCAGGTAGATCAGTTCTTACGGGAGGCTCCGGATGATAAATATTTAATGCTTAAGGTAAATTTGGAAATTTGTTTATATTCAGAAATTTTAAGAAATCAATTTTTTTGTAGGTTGCACTTATTTTGGGCGTTGCGGGAGCTTGTCGTGGAAAAGAGTTGGTTGATTTAGAAATCGACGATGTGAGAGATTTGGGCGATTCCTTCCTAATTGCGATTAGAAACACCAAAAATAAAATTGACCGAAATTTTGTGATCAAAAATTCAGAAAACAGTGCCATCAGTTTTGTGGCGATATTTCGGAAATATGTGGCATTGCGAAAGACAGGGACAACTCATTCAAAATTTTTTGTTCAATACATCAACAAAGAATGTACTACGCGAGTAGTAGGAAAAAACATGTTTGGTACAATTCCACGGCAAATAGCAGCTTTCTTGAAATTAGAAAATGCGACGTCTTATACGGGACATTGTTTTAGACGCACATCTGCGTCTTTGTTAGCTGATTCGGGAGCAACAATAGACGTGCTGAAGAGACATGGAGGATGGAAATCCTCCAACGTGGCCGAGGGATATATTGAATCGTCTATTAAAAATAAACAAAAAATTTCAGATAAAATATTTGGTCAAGTCGCCGATTCGTCCACTATAGTTATGCCACAGTCCTCATTCTCGCTTCCTGTTTCCGCAGGATCTTCGAAACAAACACCAGTTCAATATGAAAAGGACCTATCTGTTACTCGTCAGTTACCTGCTGCATTAACCCAGGAAAGACTGGTCAATATGACGAACTGTCACAATATTAATTTGAATATTAACGTTAATTACCATTCTAATTAATTATATTTTTCAATAAAATATCCCTTAAATTCGTTTGTTTGTGATTTAATCGTTCCGGGAGTTTCGTCAATATTTAATCCCGGAGGGATTAAATGTGACACTTTAGTACCTGTCACAAGGGAGTGAAGTTGTCACTTTAGGCCCGGAAGTACGAAAAAGGATATTTTAGTGTTCTTAGTAAATGTATTATTTATTATAATTTTTGTGGCTTTGGATTTGTCTTCCTCGGGAATAAGATATTTTATAATAATACTAAGTACCTATATTTAAAGTATTTTTGTATACCACTTGGTCTATTAAATTTGTCAGTATGTATGAGAAATCTTGTAACCTGTCAAAGCAAAAGGGATATAGCTTAGTGGTAGAGCGTGTGACCGGAGATCAAGAAGTCCCGGGTTCAAATCTCGGACGATTCATATTCTTTTTTTATATATTTTTGGTATCGTTTTAATAAACAAATTTTAAAAGTGATAGATAAAGAAAGTTAGTTTAATATTTAAATAAAATACAAATAACCTGTTAAGTATATTAATTTCGTTGAAATCATAATAATAGAAGTGTAACTTCTTACGTGCGTACAAGGTACACACACATTCTTTTTTTATGTAAGTCAATACTTTTCGAGTTATTTGCGATTGAAAATGTTTATTTTTCGACAAAAAAACTACGTTTTCAGACGGTTTTTCGCAAATAACTCAAAACGTAAACCTAATTAAATTATCGAAAAAAATGTTCTTAACGAAAGTGTAGCTTATAAAAAAACGAAAAAAATGGCCTATCAGTAAAGGCTATAAACCGAGTAAAAGCAAAGTTGTAGCTCGTGAAAAATATGTTCTTACTCGTCTAATACCAAATTGAATATTTCAACGTAAAATCACCGAAAAAATAAGAATTTTCAGGAAAAACTTATTAACATTTTTTTTGAAGTGAAAACGCTTTATTTTTATTTTTTACAAAATTTTCTAGCATCAAAAAAACGAGTTACGCCGAAAAAAAAAGATGACCCCTTTTTTGGTAAAAAAAATTGTGAACATCTCCTTCTATTTAGCACCCTAAATAAAATTAGTCGTTACCGCTTTACCATTTACTTTAAATGTATGTATATTGTTTATATGATCTGTAAGTTTGACCGGTTTAAAGTGCATATTTTTGAAAACATTTGGTGTTATAGTAAATTTTTTTTTTAATTTTGGAAAAATTTCCTTTTTTCAAAATATCTTAAAAAGTATTAGTGATACGAAAAATCTCAAAGAGTAAAAAATTGTAGGTTTTGCTGTTATAAATATGCTAGTTTCATTTTGTTTTCTTTTTTGTAAGACAAAAATTGGTTAAGATATGACTGTTCAAAGTTTGCATACACTCTTGATTAATGACTCGCTCAAGCCCTTTCAACTATAACTATAACTAACTATAGCTTTCAAAAATAAGCAATTTAAATCAGTGAAACTGACAGATCATATAAAAAATATATAAGTAAAGTAAACTGTTTGTAAATGACGAGCTAAACACGGGGAGCTTTTCATGATTTTTTTTTTATAAAAAAAAGGGCCAACTTTATTTTGAGAGTAACTTGCTTATTTTTAATGCTAGAAGCTTTTATAAACAATTAAAATAAAGCTTTTTTAAACACTTTAAAAAGTTTAAATGAGTTTTTCCCGAAAAGTTCTTCATTTTTTGGTTATTTCACGATGAAATATTCGATTTGGAATTGGACGAATAAAAACGTATTTTTCATGAGCTACAAATTTCCTTTTGCTGGATCTATAGACTTCACGAATACACAACTCTTTTCGTTTTTTTCTAAGCTACATTTTTGATAAAAATATTTTTTTCGATAAAATATTTTTTCTTGAATTATTGTCGAAAAACCGTCTGAAAAAGTAGTTTTTTTGTCGAAAAATAAATATTTTCAATCGCAAAAAATTCAAAAAGTATTGACTTACATAAAAAACTCTATACAACGAATGTTTCTTATAATCAGCCAACTTATCCATTTCCTGGCTTATCTTGAACGTATGTTTTTTTTACCCCCGAGAAGGGGTGACTGTCACCCCCCAAGTAAAAGCAACCAAAGGCAGAAATTCAACTTTGAAGTGGAGGGTAAGTAGAACATAAATCCAAATTTTCATGCCAGTCTGAGTTGCCCCTGAAAATTACACTGTATCGCCGTAATTCCCGTTAATTTACTGGGCTATAGGGCTAAAATATAATTAATATAATACTTGCATATTAAATTGACTTACTATTCTTCTCCATTCATCACCCAACTGTTGATTTTTCTTCTCAAGCATCAATTTCCTCTTTTCTTAGATCTTCCTGTATGCTATCAACCCATCTTTGTCTGGGCCGTCCTTTTCTTCTTTTCCAGATTGGGCCCCGTATTAGGATCATCTTTTTCATCCTCTTCCTTTCCATTCTCATCACAAGCCCAATCCATCTCACTCTGTGTGCCTTTATGAAGAGACTGATGCTTGTTTCGTTATTCAGTTCATCTAGCTCCCTGTTTGTTCGTCGCACCTAACCTTCCACCGTGATTTTGCCTCCATACATAGCTCTGAGCATTTTCCTCTCCTGTCTTTCCAATTTCTCCTTATTTGTTTTTTTTTTTTTTCATGGTCTTTACTTCGCTACTATACGTCACTGTGGGCCCTATTACCATTTTGTATATCCTTAACTATGTTTTTCTCGATACATATTTGAATTTCATCAACGGTCTTATGTTTCATATCTTTTTATTTTCCTTTGCCAATCTGGTATTTAGTTCTTATTTTTCCTGACCTTTTTCTTCTATAATAAACCCCAGATACGTAAAGCGGACCATTTTCTCGAAATTATATTCCCTTGATTCAATAGATATGAAAGTAAACTGTCCCTCTTGTTTTTGCTCTATATTTTCGAGTATCATGTATTTTGGCTTTTCCTGGTTTATTTCTAGGTCAAAATTTTGCCTCCTTTCCTAATCTTTTTATAACATTTTTTAATTCTGGTTTTCGTTAGAACAATAAGATCATCAGCGAAGGCCAGACATTGCACCGTGGATAGCGGATCCCCTTGTGTATGACCTCTGTTCACTTCAGATTCATCCGATGAGAATCCTTTCCATACTACATGATTTCGTGTGCTATTCAGCATCAGTCTTACTAACCTAACCAGTTCTGCGGGTATACCTAAGGAACTCAGTGCTTCATACCTGGAACAACACCTGAAGGGATATAGCTATTTGTATAACAAGGGAGGAAAGTGCTACTTTTCCTCCCGAGAATGAAGTTTACTGCCCGACGCGTAGCGGAGGGCAGTAATCATTCAAGGGAGGAAAAGGCACTTTATTCCCATGTTATACATATGGTTTTTCCACCTTCCTCAAATTAATAACTAATTAATTAATAAGTCATTTTTCATTTTTACTTAATTTATTTATGTAACTAACCAACAAAATTTATTAAAACTAAAACTAACAAGTAGGTACAATATAACTGTCAACTGTCAAATATAAGTCAAATTATTAATGTAAACATTGTTAAATCAAAATAACAATTTATTGTTTTTACCATTCTGCAAAATACTGGGTGTTTTATAAATAAACGTTAAAATGTATAGATACTTACGTAATAGAAAATAGATATTGTACAGGGCGTCAATAAGTTATATTTCATGAATGACGTCACTTTTACTTTTCCTCCCTAGGGAGGAAAAGTACAACTTTGCTCCCTACAATCAGGTCCGGAAAAGTATACTTTCGGTAGAGGTAGGTGGAAATAGCTATTTGTATAACAAGGGAGGAAAGTGTAACTTTTCCTCCCGAGAATGAAGTTTACTGCCCGACGCGTAGCGGAGGGCAGTAATCATTCAAGGGAGGAAAAGGCACTTTACTCCCATGTTATACATATGGTTTTTCCACCTTCCTCAAATAACAAGTCATTTTGTCATTTTTACTTAATTTATTTATGTAACTAACCAACAAAATTTATTAGAACTAAAACAACAAGTAGGTACAATATAACTGTCAGCTGTCAAATATAAGTCAAATTATTAATGTAAACATTGTTAAATAAAAATAACAATTTACTGTTTTTTACCATTCTGCAAAATACAGGATGTTTTATAAATAAACGTTAAAATGTATAGATACTCCGTAATAGAAAATAGATATTATACAGGGCGTCAATAAGTTATATTTCATGAATGAAATATTATGACGTCACTTTTACTTTTCCTCCCTAGGGAGGAAAAATATTTTCCTCCCTAGGGAGGAAAAGTACAACTTTGGTCCCTACAATCAGGTCCGGAAAAGTATACTTTCGGTAGAGGTAGGTGGAAAAATTATTTTCATAGCAGTCTGTATTTAATAGTCTGTATTTCTTTTAATGTAAAAAATTTTACCGGTTACTTTTCTGTTAATTCTAGCACGGGATCAATTATCCACTTAGTTTATCATCAGCAAATCTGATGAGTCCTCCTCCTCCTCTACATTTTCTTCTTCGTAAGGATGTAGTGGCGTCATGTAATTTGTTTAACTCTTTCTGTCCAATTATCTCTCTCCTTTACTTGTTGTTTTGCTACGAAGAATGAGTAACCAGTCATGTTTCTTATTTTGCAAGACCATTGTACTGGAGATCTTCCTCTGAATCTCTTGCACGCTACGTTGTCTTCAACTATCATTCGGTCCATGCCTTTTCTTCTTCTAGTCATATGTCCAAAATATTTCAGTATAGTTGATAATAGTTTGGTTGATAATTGTGGTGAGTCTTGTTTTTATTTAAGTTCTGCTAGAATTGAGTTATTTGTGCGATGTGCGGTCCATGGTAGACCACATTCTACGGTAGACCCACATTTCAAATGCAATTACAGTCGAACCCGCTTATTGGAATAGCCTTTGTGACAATCAAAAGTATTCCTTTAACCGGGATATTCTAATAACCGATCATTGGTCGCTAATAAAAACGTTTCGGGACCTCAAATTTTTATTCCTTAAACCGGGATATTCCTTTAAGCGGTATTCTAATAGGCGGGTTCTACTGTATACGCTTCGAATCGGCTTTTTTGATTGCGTAAGTTTCTGAAGCGTAGGTGGCGATAGGAAAAAACAATACTCGAGCAAGGCGTAACTTTGTGTTTTTTGTAAATGTCAGTGTTCTTCCATATTTTTGTGGCTGTAGCCGATCTTGCCATTGTGATGCGTCGACGGATCTCGTCTTCGCATCCTCAACTGTTAGTAATAACGCAGCCTAAGTATTAGATTGTTTGACCAATTCGTAACCTGCCATGTTTCTTACCTCTGCTTGATTGTTTCTGATTTTAATGATGATCATTACTTTGATTCTCTATATTTATTTTCAAATCATATTCCTTGCTGACCGGGCTTAGGCTATTCATACTTTGTTCCAGTTCTTTTGGTGAAGACGCTAATATAACAGTTTGGGCAATTGGACAAGTAAGACAGATAAAAAAAATCAGCTGCCAATATAATAAATGATGCCATAATATATATTATGCTTCAGTTTGAGAAAAACCTACAAACTGCTAGTCAAAAAATAGCCCTAATATTTGATAGTAGAAATTCTTCGAGTATTCGAACATTAAAACAAAAAAAATGCATCCTTATAAATCGATATAACTCAGGAACTCAAGGAAGATAACTTTGATAAGAGAACATATTTTTGTGAATAAATGATGGCAATGTGAGATAACAGATAAGAATAAATAATAATCAGTACCGTGTCGTCTTCGCATCTCAGATTATTAACATTAATTCCGTTGATTTGAATGCCTACCTCTTCATTTAAGGCTTGTTAAGATTATAATATATTACAATAAAGAATAAATGGAACAATAGTGTTAATATAATAAGAAAAATGATAACTGACACCGGACCTGCAAATATTGCATATTTCCCTATTTATATAGGTATTATAGGAGTCTATGAAATTCATCAACTGATTGGAATTTTCAAGATCGCTTTTGAAAATGTGTTAGACAAGACCTTGAGTGACTCCATACGGTAGTTACCTTTACCATGTTTACGAGATTTGAGATAACGGGTCTGATCGGCCCCGCCCAAGTAGTTGGCAATGGTGATATCAATAAAATTATAAAGGTGCTTTATTCGAAAATCTAGATCCTAAAATTTAAATGCCAAGGATTTTGGGTATTCATTAAACTAACCCAGACAACATTGATAAATTCGTTAATAATAAAAAAATATAATTATTGTTTAAAGTTAATTAATTTCCTGATTAATATATCCTGAGTATATTAAATTTCTAGAAATCATCCACTCGGAAGATGTATTTTTTTCAAAGCCAACTGAGATTTTTTTATTTATAAACACATCTAAGGTACTTATCTACATATTAGAAAAAGCAATTTGAAAATATGTAGTATTCAATAATGTGATCTAAAATTTAAAAAAATTAAAAACTGTTGCATTCAGAGGGTATATTTTTTTTTATTGAGAAATTCGCATCAACCCGAAGGTTATTAGCGAGGAGCAGATTTACAATATTAAATATTATATATTTACAAAATTAATAGCTTTTAAATAGTTTAACATATTTGTGAACGAACAATTTGCACCAAGTGCTTTCTCTAAGTTTGTTGGAATACCGTAAATTCTTCTTGCTGTGGAGAAAACTGGACAGTCTACAATTATATGTTTTACCGAGAGTTTAACGTTACACTGATCACATTTCGGTTCAGGTTCTTTTGTTATTAAGAACTTGTGTGTGGCACTGGTATGACCTAACCTAAGGCGGGTTATTGTCACTTGATCCCTTCTTTTGGTGGGGAAACATGTCCATGGTTTAATGTTCGGTTTAATATTCCAAAGATTGGACACTGAAAATTGCCACCGGTTTTGCCACTCACTTAGGATACGCGATTTGATAACACTTGAAACATCACTAGTTGTCACATATTGCACGATAGTAGAGTCAGCTGAGTTGACGGCTTCACGCGCACACTTATCTGCTTCTTCATTGCCTCTTATACCAATATGTGACGGGATCCAGATGAAGATTACCTCCTTAATACGATTTTGTATCTCGATCAGATTTTGTTTTATTTTTCCCAGAATGTAATTCTCTGGGTATATTTTTCCTATGGATTGTAGTGAGCTTAGTGAATCAGTCAAAATGATGTATATGTCAGTGCCCCGTATATGGCATATAATTCTGCATTAAAAGTACTGCAGTGTATTGGCAACTTATATTTTTGGCACATATTCGAGGATATAACTGCTGCTCCCACGCCATCTGTTGATTTTGAAGCATCTGTATATATTTGAGAGAAGTTTGTATACTTTGATAATAAGTTTTGCAGATTTTGATGTATTATACTATGGTTAGTAGTATGTTTGTCCAATGAAGTTAAGGTGGTAATTATTTTTGGTACTCCCAAAATCCATGGCGTAGCAGGTTCAAAACTAACAGGATAGCAAGGAGGTAAGGTGGTGTTAAGAGATGAGAGATCCATTTTGATTCGGTGGTAGAAAGGTTTGTGTAGACGTGGTTTATTGGAGAAAAATGTTGATAATCGGTTAAGGTGGTCATATTTGAAGGTGTGGTTATTAGGATTTGCATTTGATTTAATTGCATAGGTTAACTTTAAGTACATTCTTCTGTAATACAGTGATGATTCAGCTGCTTCACAATACAGGCTTTCTATTGGTGTGGTTCTGAAAGCTCCCAAGACAATGCGGAGTGCAGTATTGTGGATTGAATCTAAAATTTTAAGAGAAGACTCAGTAGCCGATGAATATGCTATCGCGCCATAGTCTAATTTAGATCTGATTAGAGTTCTGTAGAGAGAGAGCATAGTTTGTCTATCTGCTCCCCAGTCTTTTTTTGACAATGATTTAATGATATTAAGTCTTCCTTGGCATTCGATTGCCAGTTTCTTAATATGTTCTTTCCAATTTAGATGTTGGTCGAATATCATTCCTAAAAATTTTACAGTATTTTTCCGAACTAACGAATTGTTATATAGTGAGAGTGAAGGGTGATTAGGGCAGCTTTTCTTTGAGAATAATATAAATTGTGTTTTTTCTGTAGAAAATTGAAACCCACAACTTTGCGACCATTTCTCTAGTTGATGTAAGAACGTTTGTAGCATATTCGTGATGTTTTCCATATTTTGACTTCTCGCATAGATAACAAGGTCGTCTGCGTATAAGAGACCTTTCAGTGGTAAGTTCATATTGGTTAGGACATCATTTATTGCTACTAAAAAAAGTGTAGGGCTTAACACTGATCCTTGTGGAATACCATTCTCTAGTTTTGTTTTTGGTGATAGCATACCATTAGTTTTAAGTTGGAATGATCTATTGGTAAGGAAATTGTTAATGAACGCTAGGCAGTGTCCCCTGATATTTAAATTATGTAGTTTCTTGACTATTAGGTGTTTCCAAGTGACATCATAGGCTCCCCTGATGTCAAAAAATATAGCGACGCATTTTTGATTGGCAGCAAAAGCTTCAAGTATGTCATTTTCTAATGCTAAAATATTGTCTATTGTTGATCGATTTCTACGAAAACCACTTTGATTTGGAATGATTAGGTTTCGATTCTCAAGAGTCCATAAAAGCCTTTTATTTACAATTTTTTCCATTAATTTACCCATAGCACATGTCAAAGATATTGGTCTATATGAATTTGGATTACTTTTTGGATTGTTTGGTTTTAAAATTGGTATAATAATAGATTCTGACCATTTTGGTGGAAATTTATGTTGAGTCCAGATTAAATTAAATAACCTTAGTAAGTACTGGTGAGCGTTTGAAGGTAAATTTTTTATAAATTTTACCGGAATATCATCAGGTCCCGCTGCCGAATCTTTAAATGAGTTAAGGGCTTCGTTGTATTCTTCCATTAAAAAAGGAGAGTTTATAGGACTTTTATCTATCTCATCGAAGTTAATTAGATTACGTTCTTCATGTTGCTTAAGTGTAATAAAGCTCTGGTTATACTGGGTATTACTAGATCTGTGTTTATAAGTGTTAGCCATTTCTTCTGCGATTTCGTTGTCGGAGGTAATAACCTTATCTTTAATATTTAGTGAGTTGATTTTTAAATTTAAACTTTTTCCCGATATTCGTTTTATCTTCTTCCATATGTCACTCATAGGAGTAGAGCTGTTTATTTTAGAAACATAATCAATCCAGGATTGACGTTTAGCTGTCTTTATTGTCAATCTAGTTATGGCTCGAGTTCTCTTATATTCTAGTTGGTTTTGAAGTGATTTATTTCTTTTATATTTATTAAAGGCAGTTTTACTTTCTCTAATGACCTTTTTACAAGACTCGTTCCACCATGGAACTGGTGTTGAATGTTTCGTTGGAGCTGTTTTACCGATTGAGTTTTCAGCTGCCTTAATAATTATTTGGGTCAAATTGTCTAGACATTCTTCGACATTAATTATTGTTGTCGAGCACTTGTTTATATATGATTCTATCTGTTGGGCGAAATGCTTCCAATCGGCTTTATCTATTTTCCATTTGGGAGAGAAATGGGTTGTGCGTTTATGTTGATTGTTTTCTATAATTAATGGATAATGGTCACTGTTGTATGTGTACTGCATTGGATACCAAGACAAATGTGGGTAAAGATCACTGTCACATATTGTTAGATCAAGTGGTGTAGCTTCTCCAGTTCTTATATTAAATCTAGTCGGGCTTCCGTCATTTAAGAGAGACAAATTAAGATGATCTATAATTTCTTCAATGGCGGTACCCCGTTGATCTTTATATGCTGATCCCCAGATGTGATTATATGCGTTTAGGTCACCCAAAATGATTCGAGGAGTAGGAATTTGTTTAAAAAGATCCTCTAGTTCGTTTCTGGAAATTACTGCTCCAGGAGGTAGATATATGTTGCAAATGTTTATATTAGTTTTCCCAATAACGGTGACAGCAATGGCCTCTAAGTTAGTATTTAGAGGTATTCTTATCGAGTCATATGAATTATTAATTAAAATTGATACACCGCCACTAGCAATGTTCTGGTTAAGTCTTATTTGATTATGACAAACATAGTTTCTTAAGGTTATATTTTGATTTGGTTTAAAATTGGTCTCTTGTAAACATACAAAAGCTGGATTTTGTTCTGAAAGAATGATCTGTAGCATAGGTAAATTATTGAAATAGCCATTTATATTCCACTGTATTAATTTATTAAACTCCATTTTAATTTATTAAATTTATTTATTGATTTGTTTGTGAGGAGTCACTTTCTGTATCGGATACTAGGTCCTGTGGGATTTGCATCTGTAAGTGTTTTAGAAGAATTTTCCTTAATTTGGTATTTCGAGTCTTTGTAGATCTGTCTTGAGTATAGGGATATATTTTGTTTAACATATCGATGAGAGCTGTAAAGTTATCTGTATAATTTTCAACGGTAATAAGTGGATCGGGTGAACTCTTTATGTTTTCGAATAGGTCTATTATCTGAACATAGCTTAGAACAAATGGTGGCGACTGCTGGTTTATGAATGCTTCTAGAGATTTTCCTTTATTTTGTTTTTTCTTTTTCTTGGGATTAAGTGCTATTTCTGCAGGATTGGTAAACATCGGTTTATCAGTGGTATCATTAGGGAGCGGGGGAGGACTTAAGGTATCGTCAATCGTTCTTTTTGAACTATTTCGTGAAGACTCAATATTCATATGTAAGGTAGTTGATTCGCTCTCAGTTTCTTTGGGGTTCAGTTGATTGTTTGTAGTTGGGGTAGCTGATTGAATTGAAACAGATGCTAATGTGATGGTTGATATTTCTGGAGGATTTAATATTGGGTTTTTTTCTACTGTGGTTGGAGCAATAGGATTTGGTTTTGGATTGATAGGTTCTGGTATGCTGGTTGGTATTTCTGGAGGAGTGAATGTTGGGATGTTTTCTACTGATGTCGAAGCGATAGGATTTGAGTTTGGATTGATAGGGTTTTTGCAGTTAGTTGCCGTATGACCATTTTGTTTACAGTTGTAACATGTCAAGTTGCCACTCGATAAGAATATTCTGTATGAAGTATTATCGTAGTTGATTAAAAACGATTCTGGAATTGTGAGGTCTGTTGGGCTGATAAAGATTTGCCTTCTGAAGCTCATTATATGACTAAATTCAGGTAACGGTACACCAATTTTTAAAAAGGACATTGTAGATTGAATAACAAGTCCCATGGACTCGAGTTCTTTAATTAATACATCATGAGGAATTGATGGACAAACATTAGAGAGAATAATTCTTTCGGAAGGAGTTATATACCTTCGAGCTTGTATAATCTGATTGTTAACCACAATGTTGCCGTTATTTTCAGTCATGAATTTTTCTACGATATTTTCAGATGATAAATACAAACATATTCTATTGTTTGATAATCTAGAGCAGAATAGTATATTTTTTGGATGGATGATTTTTCCCAGCGGGAGGAGGTAATCTTGTATTTTCGCATCTTCAATGGAATTAAAAATGATTGCCTGGCGCTTAGAGGGATGTTTTTGTTGAATAAGGGCGGTAGAGTAACTTCTTGGTGTAGAATTATCCATTTGAGAATTTCCTGGTAAATTTATTTCATCGCTTTGTGACATCTTGATCGATTTTTAAACATTTCTAAGTACGGACCTGTCCCCGGCTGGGAAAAAAGCCGAGTGGACACACAGGTCGATGGTAATTAAATGTTTTTGTTTAACGTCAAGCAGATTTCGATATAAAAATTTACAATAATGTTAAATACTAATTAGATGTTTTCTGTGGAAATTACAGTAAAACTGTACTTACAAATTTGGAAAGTTGAGATTCAATTGATCACTAATAACTTTACCAAGTTTGGTTAAATTTTGAAAACTTATTCTCACTTAATTTGAACTATTTTGTAGAGCCAAAATAAACACACCGTTCCGACATACAGTCAGGATCGGCCTCCAGAGGGTATATTATAGATGCAGTTTTTTAATCTCTCTTGTGTGTCGTTACGTTTGGTTTTGAACAGGATAGATCTCAGTGCATTGGTTATTTTGAATGTTGTGATGTTATACTTACTTCCTATCCTTTTTATTTTCCCCATAAACGCTTTCCTATGATATTTTTATCATCATTAAATTCCTTTTTGTGAGTTTTTCTGTATTGCTTGTGATGCTTTGGTGCTTCTTTTGTTAACGGGTTTTTTTTCTTCCTGGAATGAATTTTCATTATATATAAGCTATTTAGGGTTCTATCTTATAATGATTTGATAATTTCCTTTTGGATTTTACATTGTTGTTCTGAATCATAAATTTGGTTGATTCTTTCTTGTTGTTGATGTTCATCAGGAACTTATTCAATGCTACTGGTGTGTGAGGCCAAATAGAGAACGCATCATCTACATATTCCGACCAAACTGTTGTTTGTTTGTTTTGTTTTTGTACAATATTTTGTTCGAAATCCTTCATGAATATATTTATCTGTTAATAATATAGATAAGGATGAAACCATGCTAATCATCTCTGAGAGAACTGATATATTCAATTTGGATTTTGTTACTATATCATCCTTCTTTAATTTAACTCTTCTTATAACTTTTTAGTTTTCTCCAATTGAACGGTATAAATGCTGGTGATATCGAAACTGACTAGCATATCGTTGGAATTGTAACCTGTATCTGTTAAATTTGGCAAGAAATAGTGTGGGTTTTAATAAATGTTGTGTTGTGTGCTAAAGGCTGTATTAGGTCTAAGACGAACTTTGAGAGTTTGTTGCAAGGAGAACCTATGTTTCTGCAAATTAGTTTGAGGGTTACATTTTCTTTGTGAATTTGTGGGATTCCAGATTCCATATAGGTGTGGTGTCCTGGTGTAGTTTGGTGTTAATGTTCTTCTTTAGTATTCTGTCAAGTATTCCTTAAATTTGAGCAGTGTTTTATTATATATTCTGATTTTCTGTGATTTAAATGGTTCAGAAAATAGTTCAGAAGTGGTCCCTAAACGTGAGTTATACATTATGTAGGTATTCATTTCGGATGTTTTATTTAGTCTTCACAATATTAAGTACATTAAGGAAAATCTCCTTGTTGAAATATAAAAATATTACTATAAAATCATGAGCAAGGTAAATATTAATAAACGTAAAATATAAATGAATTAAAATCTTATTCATTGTATTGGGCAGACAAATTTTAACATAGATATCAACAAGATTATTACCGAACTAAATAGCTTTCATTTTTTATTTAAATAATTCTGTAATAGTGTACTATTTTGTTACCGGTTTCATTTGAATATCACTTTTTTGTTATAATTCCAATGTCAATTAGCACGATATAGACAGCCAGTAACGTAACCTATAGACAAGAAAGCGAACTGGAAATAAAATTGAAAGTCATTATATTATCCGTCATTTAAAAAGTAGCAGATGGGGACAACTGGAGTTCTTATATTAAGCACAAGAAGAAATTAATAGAGAATATTGGTTGCACATTGTGCAATGCACAATCTTTTAATTTACTATTTTTATTGAAAATAAGCCACAAATTTACTTACATTCCTTATTTCTGTAATTGCTTTGCTCCATTTTAATGCTGGTCTATCCTTCTCCTATTCCATGGAACATAGCTTAAGGCCTGATTTGGAACTCGTTCGTCTTTAATTGGCATTACATGCCCCTACCATACAAGTTGTTTGGTTTTTATTGTATCTACGGTATTGTAAATCTTTCCTGTCTTCATCTTATTTCTTCATTGGCATGTGATCTAGTCTGGATATCTGACATTCTCTTCTTAGCTAGTCCATTTTTTCCAGTTCCAGTTTTTTTTTCTCTTATGATTAAAGATGATGAAAAGAATGATTATGATCTAGAAGGTGAAGTGCGTATGTAAAAGTGTCTGTTTTTCAGTTGTTGAAAGCCCTTTTGCGTTCTGCTATCCGTTTGTCAAAGGTTCTGCCTGTTTGACCGATGTAAGTTTACGGACAGTCACCACAAGTTAGTTTGTAGACACCACTCTGTAGTTGTTTTCTCTTTCGGCTCTTATTGATCTTAATATACACTAAGCATCAAAATTAACGCACCACCTTAAAAATGGGACATTTTTTATGTCTCGTATTTCCTAAATCTGTTGTCCGATTTTAGTGATTTTTTTAGTATATTATGGCTTTATTCTTCAAAAATATCGATGTAATAATATTATTGCTAAACAGGTAAGTGTCATTCTATACCGGGTGTAACAATGATAGTGTGTGTTTTCCTCAAAGTTTGGAACACCCTGTGGAATATTCTAGCCTATATAAAATATTGAAATTAAAACTAAACTGTAGCCTTAGGCTTTCTTAACATTTTACTTTTTGATTCATTCGCTTATGTTGGATAATAAAAAGGTTAGGTACTTTAACAACTAGCAATGTTATTCATCAATACAGGGTGTTTCAAAATAAGTGCGACAAACTTTAAGGGGTAATTGAAGGGGTAATTCTGCATGAAAAAATAATGACCGTTTGCTCTATAAACATATGTCCGCAAATGCTTTGTTTCCGAGATACGGGATGTTGATTTTTTTCTTACAAATTGATGATTTAATTATTGCTCTAAAACTGGTTAAGATATGCAATGGGTAGGTTTTAAGAGGTAGTCATTGCGCATTTTCTTACATACAATTAAGAATTTTATATTCACCATTGGCGTGCATAAGGGTATAAACATTTGATACATCCCGTATGCACGCCAATGGTGAATATAAAATTCTTAGGTGTATGTCAAAGAATGCCCAATAACTACCTCTTATAACCTACCAAATTTCATTTGCATATCTCAACCGGTTTTAGAGCAATAAATAAATTGTCAGTTTGTAAGAAAAAGTTCAACATCCCGTATCTCGGAAAGGAAGCATTTGTGGACATATGTTTATAAAGCAAACGGTCATTATTTTTTCATGCAGAATTATCCCTTAAAGTTTGTCGCACTTATTTAGAAACACCCTCTATTGATGAATAACATGGCTAGTTGTTAAAGTACCTAAGTTTTTTATTTTCCCAATAAGCGAATGAATCAAAAAGCAAAATGTTAAGAAAGCCTAAGGCTACAGTTGAGTTTTAATTTCAATATTTTATATACGCTAGAATATTCCACAGGGTGTTCCAAACTTGGAGGAAAAAACACACCATCATTTTTATACCCGGTATACAATGACACTTAGCTGTTTAGCAATATTATTATTACACCGGTATTCTTGAAGAGCAAAGCTATACTATACTAAAAAAATAACTAAAATCGGACAACAGGTTTAGGAAATACAAGACATCAAAAATGTCCCATTTTTAAGGTGGTGCGTTCATTTTGATGCTTAGTGTATTTGCTTAAGTTGTTGTTAGTTCTAAAAGCTGGTGTTATTCCTTTCTTTTCTATGTATCTGGCTATTTTTGTTGTTATCTTGCCAGTATATGTGATAGAGCAGAAGGTACTGTGTTCTTTCTGTGGTGGTGGATAGACTAATTTCAGGGCTTTCTTAGGGAGTTTTTGGTTTAAAATTGTATTAATTGTTTGTTCGTTATAGCCAACAATTATATTAGTGTTTACTGTCCAAATTTTATTAATTCAATGGGGATGTTTCCAGATTCGCTAGCTATCTAGTTTCTCATTTCCTTTAAGGTTAATCTTATCTCGTCCACACTGATTGGTTTTACTTCGTCTTCGTCTAGTGTCTATCTTTCTTTTATATTAAAACCAATATATTCGAGTCACTCCTGGTGATTTATATGCAACTTAGAAAGGGTGCGGCGCCTGTCACTCCTTAAACCTGTCAGCTGGGCGATCTTTCCTTTAATAAAAAAAAGAATGTGTGTGTACTTTGTACGCACGTAAGAAGTTATACTTCTATTATTATGTTTTCAACGAAATTAATATACTTTAAACAGTATATTTATATTTTATTTAAATATTAAACTAATTTTAATACTTACTACTTTTCAAAAAATTTTATTAAAACAATACCAAAAATTAAAAAAATAAAAGAATAAAACACACACAAGGGTGCGGCGCCTGTCACTCCTTAAACGGGTCAGCTGGGCGATCTTTCCTTTAATAAAAAAAAGAATGTGTTTAAAAAAATAAAAATTTGCATTAGGAATTGAACCTGCGTCTATAAGGTTGTTAGATTTTGAACTCACCGCACTCAGAACTTAGCTAGCAAGACATTTGAATGCTGTGTGAAGATATAGCAACTAAACGTTTTAAACTTTTTTGACAGTTGCTTATTCTCTTTTTAATTAAATAAGTTTGATTCTTGCGGAATTAAAATATTAAAATACAACAAAATATAGACTAATAAAGCAATTTATTAGATATGAAGATTGGTAGAAATTGTATTGGTAATCAAATTATGTAAATCAAAGCATTACCTACTACAGCTATGTAGGTCCTACTATAGGTATGTAGGTCCTACTATAGGTATATATATTTTCCAAATAGGTATGTAGGTCCTAATTTTTTATTACAATACTGAAACGTTTAAAATTACGTCCCTGATTCTTTTAAAAACCGTTTAAAAAGTCACTACAATTATAAACTTGCTTTTTGTGTCTGTTCTCACAACAATAAACACTAATATACTACATACAGTTTGTTTACCCATAACCATTGACGTATTAATAAAATAACCGACATATTGAACAATTGTCGACAGGTCATTGTAATTACCCAATCAGAGGACGTATAACGTTTAAGCTGCGCCGGGTACCAAGATTTTGATGATTTCGCGCACATATAAATTTACTCCCAACGCGCCTAAAGAAGTATAACTTCAAAAATTATTATTTTTTTTTAGCTAATGCCTCGACAACTAATGGCCATTGGCATGGTAGGTACGGTAAATTTTTGCAGTTAGGTACCTAGTGTTATGTGTAGTGTGTGTGTTGAGTAAGTGTCTTGTTACTTTGCAAAGTCGACGTCATTGTCTTTGGAAAGAGACGCTTATTGTATCCAAACGTCTGCGGTCCCTCCGGTGAGAAAAAAAATTAATAAATCAAAAAATCTGTTATAAAGCCGGTCTCCCCTATAAGATAGTGAGTGGGTGTGGTCCAGTATCCACTTCACTGCGTCCGCTATAAATTGAACTAAATCCTATGACAATAATTATTATATTTTTACTTACGCAAACACTTTAAAAAAAGTGTTATATAAGGTATATTAGCGAAAAATAAATGTATAATATAATAATGAAACATATTAATCTTTCGGTTGTTGCATTCTAATTATTAGACTAAATAGATAGTATATTATATAGTATGATAGAAGTAATTTTACATAATAAGTTATGAACAAAAATATACTATATAACATTTGACTCATACCATCAATTTTTCTTCAAAGCAAAAATTTGTCTTTTCCTTACCATTTTAGTGGAAAAACTACTAATGTAAGTTTTAATCTAATAATGTTTAAAGGCAATGCTTTGCCGGATTCTTTATGTTCTTTCCGAGTTGTTCTATTGGAGCTTTTTCTTTAACAAGAAAGGTGGAGATTAATTATTAATGTTGAATGAATATTGACAACACTTTTTGCCAGTGGAACTTGTGACATAACATTTATTATTAAAATGCCGAGATTGTATACTTCTTCTTAGGCGTTTTACTTTTATATGACACCAAATTCAAACGACACTTGGGTACAAAAAAGTCTTAATTTCTGTAAAGAAAATGAGTTGAGTTGTTTCTGAAACGACCAATTTATTTATTTTATAAAAAATTTCGATATTCGAAATTAATCTAGTTTTTTGTTTCAGTTGGCTGTGCTTACTCTAGTAGTTGCAACGTTTGCTCAAGACTATTATGATGATGAACCTCAGCCTGCGCCTAGACCTAGACCTGCACCTGCTAGAGTTCAACCTAATTACTCAGGACCATCAGCACCCAGACCAACACCAGTTCCAATTCTTAAGCAGATAAATAGGTATAGTTGTTAATATTTTATTTTATAATAATTGATTTGATAATAGTTGAACGACTGATACATTTTGTACACACTTAAATGAATAAAGGAAGTGAAAATTCGTATATTAAAGTGAGTATGTAATGGTATATTGTACAACAAGTGAGAAAATAGACATTTTTCTCAAGAGCGCAGCACGAGCCCAGTGCCCCCAATCAAGCGAGGAACAAATATGTCATGTTCTCATTTGTTGTACACTGTACTTTTTTTATGGATGTGGTTTTGTCAAAAGTTCAACCTGCAAAATTAAATAGCGCTTTTAAGTATATTATATGCATAAATTAAAATACATATACATCTAGGAATTTTTATTTTTAAAATTTATATACTTTATGTATTTAAAATTATAATTAACAGTTATACTTGAACAGTCTTGAGAGGTAATTCCTGGTAAGTTTTGTTTCAACACATTTTGTTTGACAAAAATAATTGTGTTTGTATTGTGCATGTTACCATGGAAACGGTGATCATATGTGTGGAGAACCCGTGAGAAAAAGTATTTCTCACTGCAATGGCCGACTTTTCTCACTCTGTGAGAAATTGTTCGTTTTGAATGTATGTAAGTATGAGAGAAGTTGCACATTATATAGCATCCATAGAAAAAGGTATTTTAGTTTCCTTAGCTAAGAGCTTTCGACAAAATTGTTATCTTCGGAGCTAATGGTCAATGTATAAAAAAGAAGTACCACTACTTAGAGTTGTTGTGTATAAATATAAATAACGTTGGATATTAGATGTTAAAATGCATCACAATATTTAGATTTGATGTTACATCAATTGTCTGCTGTGCAACTTCGGGTGATGAGAAATCAATAAATACATGTAAAAGAGCCACTTCGTAGCAATAAGCCATGCTTTTTTAAAATTCACGGATCACGTTTTCGTCATAGTCCGTTCTTTAACGGTAAAATATTGCAAAACCTCTAAATTTTAAAGAACCGCTTGGATTGACATGAAATTTGGCATATCTACACATAGCTAACAAGTCAAAGAAAAAAAGTGATATTGTGCCGATATGTTCTTTTGCCCCGGGGGTGGTTTTCACCCCTCTTGGGGGTGAAAAAATATTCGTACAAAGTAAGTCCGGAAATGGATAAACTGACTAATTCTAAGAAACTTTTGTTCTATAGAGTTTTTTTCACTAAGTCAATATTTTTCGAATTATTTGCCAGTGAATATGTTAATTTTTTCAACAAAATAACCACGCTTTTAGACGGTTTTTTGCAAATAACTCAAATAGTAAGTATTTTGTCTAAAAAAGGTTCTTAACAAAAATATAACCTGTAATATATTTAAAAAAAAATGGTGTATATATCACGTCTGTATACCTAGTAGAAGCAGAGTGATATGTAGCTAATTAAAAATAGGTTCATATACGTAAAATTTAAATGGAATAGTTTAACGTGAAATAACCAAAAATGAGCACATTTCGGGAAAAAACTTATTACAAATTATTTAAAGTGTTTAAAAAAGCTTCATTTTTGTTTTAAAAAAATTTGTAGCGTCAAAAGTAAACAAGTTACGCTCAAAATAAAGTTAGTCCCTTTTTTTGTAAAAAAAAACCGGGAAAATCACCCCCTAATTAGTATCTCAAATGAACTTAATCGTTACGACTTCACAAGTTTCTTGACTCGCGTATGTATTGTTTATATGATCTGTAAGTTTCATCGGTTCAAGGTACTTATTTTTGAAAGGGCTGTAGTTAAAAGGGGTTGAACGAGTCACTGATCACGAATGTATGCAAATTTAGAAACACCAAATTTTACTCAATTTTTGTCTAACAGAAAAACAAAAAAATACATGATATTCAGAAAAGCAATGCTGACTTTTTTGTTTTTCGAGTTTTTTGGTATCTCTAACAATTTTTAAGTTATTTTGAAAAGAATCATATTTTTCAAAATTAAAATTTTTAAAAATTTCACTTTAAAACCAAATTTTTTCAAAAATAGGCACTTTGAATCGATTAAACTTACAGATCATATAAACACAACATAAGTAAAATAATTTATGGAGTTGTTAATTAGGGGGTGGTCTTCCCGATTTTTTTTGCCAAAACAAAAGGGACCAACTTTATTTTGAGCGTAACTTGCTTAAATTCAAAGATAAAATCTTTTTATAAAAACAGAAATAAAGCTCTTCTTAAACACTTTAAAAAAAGTTTTAATCGATTCTCCCCAAAAAGTGCTTAATTTTTTGGATATTTCACTTCAAAATATTCTATTTGAAATTTGGTGAATATGAATATATTTTTCATTGGCTATAACTCTGGCTTTACGTGGTCCAGACACCTATCGCGTACACCATTTTTTTTTACTTTTTTACAGGCCATATTTTTGCTAAGAACGTTTTTTTCGACAAAGTACTTACTTTTTGAGTTATTTGCGAAAAACCGTCAAAAAATGTAGTTATTTTGTTGAAAAATGAACATATTCACTCGCAAATAACTCGAAAAGTGTTGACTTGGCGAAAAAATTATATAGAACAAAAGTTACTTAAAATTAGTCAGTTTATCAATTTCCGGACTTATTTTGGACTTATATTTTTTCACCCCCAAGAGGGGGTGAAAGTCACCCACAGGGCAAACGCACACATCGGCATAATATCACTTTTTTTCTTTGACATGTAAGCTATGCGTATGCCAAATTTCATGTCAATCCAAGCGGTTCTTTAAAATTTAGAGCAAAAACCGTGAAAGAATGTACTATCAGTTTGAAGTCGAATGGCATGAATTTCAGTACGAATTAATTAATTCAATAAGTTGATATGATTTAATAGAGTGACTTATTCTTTTGATTTAATATATCTCCACAAAAAGAAATCCAGCAGAGTAAGGTCTGGCGACTTAGCTGGACATTATATGCTCCTCTATACTCTATACTTCCAATACATTGATTTGAAAATCTTTCGTTCAAATTATATACAAATGGTCGCATCATAATGGCGAGTAGCGAGTAGTCTTATTAATACCACAAAGCTTCATTTGGGATGTATGGACAGAGACATGTTAACAATAGACCAGGGTAGTTATATGGCACTCAATGCATCGTGGTGTAACGCCAATATCAAGTACGGTGGTCTAGCTGTATTTCTCTGTCGTGCGAGTGCGAGCGTATCTACCAAGAGGTGGGAGTAATGAAACGACACAAACACAGAGGCGGCGGCCATCATATGCTAAAGAGAGAAAGCTAAGCGCCGGTAGAGAGAGATAGATAGACCACCGACCCGAACTGCTCCGCGTTACGGTATTTTTCGGACCTGGCCTAATCTACTTGTTATTATATCTATGTGTATGGACTTCGGTCGTCTAGTGGGATCTGATTTCTATCAAAGATTGGTATATCTTTGTTTTGTCTAACATTGTTGCTTGTTTACGTATTAGATTATTATTCATTTTTACCACTCAGCCACAACGAACTTTATCATTAATTTTAACTTCTTTAGGCACAACGAAGATGGGTCATATACTTATGGATACGAATCAGCAGATGGTACATTTAAAATAGAAACCAAATTACCAACTGGAGATGTTAAAGGAAAATATGGATATATTGACGACACCGGTAAAGTCCGTGTTGTAGAATATGGTGCCACCAAATATGGTTTCGATCCCAGTGGAGAAGGTATATATATTTTTTTTTCTTTGTTTTTAATACTAAAACAGTTTTTTTTTATTTAAACCCTAAAGCGGAACTTTAAAGAAATGGCCACGAAAGACCTAATTAATTAATTAATTAACTTATTTTTTCCTGATTACTAGTAGAAATAAACTTTCTTTCTTTCTTTCTCCCCTTCCTTATACCCTTTCAGGTGTTGGATTTGGGTTTAGTTTAGCTACATATTCACTCATATCTTCCATTCTTTTCTGTCTTGTGCTATTAGTTTCATTTCTTCTAGCGTTTTCTGTTTAATTTTTCCTGCTTCTACTATTTGCTGTATCCATTTTTTTCTCGGTCTGCCTTTTTCTTTTTTGTAATATTCCTTGTTTCGTGAATTTTTCTTGTTAGTCTACTAGGTTTCATTCCCATCAGATGTCCATACCAGTTTAATTGTCTCTTTATTATTTTATTCATTATTGGTTCCTGTTTAGTTATCCCTCTTATTGACTCATTTCTTATTTTAATCCATTTGGTCTTTCCGGCTATAGCTCGTAGATGTTTTATCTCAATTGCATTTATCCTACTATTATGCTTTTTCTGTAAAATCCAATTTTCGCTCGTATACAGTATCGTCGGTGTCACAATAGTATTATATATTTTAATTTTTGTTTCGTGGGACAATTCTTTTTTCCTCAGAACTGTCGCTAGTGCGTAGTACAGTTTGTTTGATTTTTTAGTTCTGTTTGTTATTTCGAGGTCTATTTTCCCATCATTGGTAATTATATTTCTAAGATAATCATATGCGGTAACTATTTTCACTTGAGTATTTTTGCATTTTATATTTACTTCATTTTCTTCCTTTTCGCCGATGACCATTATTTTACTTTTCTCGATGTTTATTTCCATTTTTAATTTCTCTATTTCTTTTGTCCGTATGTTTATAAGTTTTTGCATTTTTGTCACGGAATCTGTTATAAGGACTATGTCATCCGCATACAATAAGGCTTCTATTTTTATTGGCTGTAATCTTTGGTATCCTATTGTTGTTTGTATTTGGTTCGTTCTTTCTCCAGTATTTCTAGTCAATTCATTCATGACTATTATGAATATTAGCGGACTAAGACTGTCTCCTTGTTTGATACTGTCTCTTTCCCAATTGAATTCTTCAGATCTTTCTCCTGCTATCTGTACACGTCCTTTTACTACTCTGTATATACTTTCAATTATTTTTATCAGTGTAATTGGTACTTTCATGTTCTGCAAGCATTTCCATATAATTTTTCTTTCTATAGAGTCGAATGCTGCCCTTAGATCTATAAATGCTAGAATGAGCTTTCCCCCCGAGTCAATACTTATTTCTATTATATTTCTAATGATATAAATGTTATCGTTTGTCTGTCTTTCTGGTCTAAACTCTGCTTGTTCTTCTCCCAGTTCTTTTTCTACCTCTTGTCTTAGCCTCTTCTCTACTATTTTCGTGTATATTTTAAAACATACCGACGATAAACATATTGCTCTATAATTTTCGCAGTTGAAGTGTTCTCCCTTTTTGTATATTGGCATTATAAGGTTACTTTGCCAGTCTTTTGGGATTTGCTGCTTTTCCCATGCCTCTTTGTATATTCGCAACAACCAGTTTATCCCTTGTTCTCCCATGTACTTGACCACTTCCGGGTCTATGTGATCATCCCCTCCAGCTTTACCTATTTTTACGTTTGATACTTCCTGTATTACTTCTTTTCTACTTATTTGCTATATTTATTTGTTCTCTTTATCTTGATATGTTTCATTTCTATCATCTATTGTTTCATTTCTAAATTTGTTTTCATAGTATTCTTTCCATATTTTAGCCATCTGTTCTGGGTTTGTTTGGATTTGGTTTGTTGTATCCCTTACGGCTGTTATTTATTTATGTTTTCCTTTCTTCATATGGCTGATTGTTGTCCAGAAGATTCTATTGTTTGTTACATAGTTTTCCTGTAATTATTTTCCAAACTCTTCCCACGACTTTGTTTTTGCTTGTCTTGTGGTGTTTTTCGCTAATCGTCTCAGCCTTTTGTATTCTTCTTTATCTTCTTCCAGCTCGGTTTCAATGTATTTTTTCCACGCTATTTTCTTTTTCTTCACTGCTGTTTTAACTTCATTGTTCCACCATCTCGTTCTTTTATGGTGTTTGTTATGTTTTCTGATTCCACATATTGCTGTTGCTGTAGACTTTATGACTACTTTGAAGGCGTTCTATCTTTCCTCCAGTGTCCATGCCTCTTTTTGGTTTGTAGAAATAAACTTAAATAGACAAATATCGTTTTTAAACAAAGTGAAATCTAAAAATCGGTGTCGTATTTATTTTATCCAGATTATTAGTTCAAAAATGTATTGCAGGCAATTCTTTATAATAGTCCTGTCGCCAGGGGGGGTACAACGGCCTCCTGTATTCAGATGGACTTACCCAAGTTTTTTTTATGTATTTTGACCCGTAGAACACGAATTTTTTGGGTAACAGTTGATCCGGATGTCGATAAGATTGTTATAAACAAAGAAGTTGAGGAATTACATAACAGCGATTTCTCGCAAAACAAAACATGTTTTTGTATTTTTTGGGCCATTCTAACCAAAAAGTGTTCCTACAAATTTTTTCGTAGGATGCAAAGTTTTCGAGATAAACGCGGTGGAACTTTCAAAAAATCGAAAAATTGCAATTTTTGTACCCGAATAACTTTTGATTAAAAAATAAAATAGAAATTCTGCTTACCGCATTTGAAAGTTCAAGTCAAAGTATATCGGTTTTAGTTATTTGCATTGCTAAAAATTTATTATTTTATTGTTAAACAAAAGTATAAACACCTAGTGCTGGAGTGATGTTTTCAATGATTTCTCATTTAAAATCGAACGAGTAGATAGAGTAGGTACAAGTGCAAGCGAGGCTATTTCTACGTAGCATGCATGTAAACGCATGTATTAGGCACGGGAAACACTATGTGTTTATAGCTTTTTTTAGCAATAAACACATAAATTTTTAGCAATGTATATATTCGAAACCGATAGAATTTGACTTGAACTTTCAAATGCGGTAAGCAGAATTGGTATTTTATTTTTTAATCAAAAGTTATTCGGGTTCAAAAATTGCAATTTTGCGATTTTTTGAAAGTTCAACCGCGTTTATCTCGAAAACTATGCATCCTATGAAAAAACTTGTAGGATCATTTTTTGGTTAGAATGGCCCAAAAAATACAAAAACAGGTTTTGTTTTGCGAGAAATCGCTGTTATGTAATTCCTCAACTTCTTTGTTTATAACAATCTTATCGACATCCGCATCAACTGTTACCCAAAAAATTCGTGTTCTACGGGTCAAAATACATAATAAAAACTTGGGTAAGTCCATCTGAATACAGGAGGCCGTTGTACCCCCCCTGGCGACAGGACTATAATAATTGCTTCATCATGATCATCTTTATTCTCTGATTTATTTTCCAAAATTTTAAGATTTTATAATTTAAAACTGATTGTCAAAATTTAACTAAATGAGGAAAAAGGGAAAACCGACAGATTAATAAAGCGTTTTTAAACATCTTTCAAACGAGAATTTGCACACTAAAATCCATCTATACTATATTCGAAGATACACCTGTTTAAAAATACCCATTTTTCAAGCATCTCACTTTTTGTCATTTGTAAACTGATGGTACTTTTACCTGATAATCTCAAATTTCCTAAAATTGCCTGTAGTGCAGTCACTGAAGGTGGATATGAGCTATTACCTCCGATTTCGTTGAACCTTCATCGATTTTTATGAAAATTGGTGAGTGGTTAGAGGATACCTACCTCAAGGAACAAAGGTGAGATGGTGTTAACTTGCGCTTTTATCCTGGGGGCGGATGCCACCCCTTCTTGGGGGTGAAAATTATTTTATTAAAAATAATCCCATAAACCGATAGAGGGAAAAATTCTAAGCTAAATCTCTTATATCAAGTTTTTAAAATAAATTCATACTTTTTGAGTTATTAAAGACCAAAAATTTTTATTTTTCGTGGAAAAAATGCATGTTTTAAAGCGGTTTTTCATAAATAACTCAAAAACTATATAAGTTTTTACAAAAAAATTTATAATTACCAAAATTAAAGCTAATAAAATGCAAAATAAATTTGTTGTCTGAAAAATCTTTTATTACTAACTTAAAGTGAGTTATAGATAATTGAATGTATATTTTTTTCGGATAGTACTCAAATCTAAGTATTTAAGCTTAGTAACGGGAAAACTATGCATTTTTAACATATACTTACTAAATATTTGTCAAAGCACTCAGAAATATCTATCAAATGAGCTGCCGAAAAAGTTGATACCATTAAAATTTATGCTTCAAAAATGTTTAGAAATTTATGCTCTAAAAATTAAAAAAAAATTTTTTTTTAAGAATAACTTCGTTAATTTGTATGATATCAGGTTTGTCTAATTATCATTTAAAAGGTAATTTTAAGGGCTCTAAAATAGTATTAATTTTAATCGTTTAAATCCCTTAATTTTTTTAACATAAAGGTTAAAGGGCCCCTGTTACATGGCTCTCGCCGTAAAATTAAAGCTTTAAACGTTTCTATCTCGGTTATTCTTTATGTTACAGGAATACTAAAAACAGTAAAACATTTACTAAAGAAAAAACTAAAATTTGGTTCTATATCATTTTGTACGTATATAGAGTATTTCTGGAGTTATTATCAGAAGAAAATGAAAATTACGAAAATTTTAAATATTCTGATTTTTTAAATCATACTTTTTTTTCAAAAATATGCATTCTAAACCAGTTAAAGTTTTTGAGATCATTACTTACGCTAAAGTAAAGAAAGCCTTATAGGGATTACTGTAAATTTTAACTTTTGTGGAAATGGCACATGTTTAATTTTCCACTTTTTCCTAAAAAAATCGAAAGGGTTCACTTATTTTCATCATAACTTGCTAAATTGTGGTGCTATCAAACTATCAACTACTTCTAAAGCTCATTTGATAGGTATTGTTAAGTACGTTGACAAGTGTTTGATAAGTATATGTTATAAAATGCACCGTACTATCAACTACTTCTAAAGCTCATTTGATAGGTATTGTTAAGTACGTTGACAAGTGTTTGATAAGTATATGTTATAAAATGCACCGTTTTCCCGTTATTTAGGCTTGAATACTTTGATTTGAGCATAGGCGTAACCAGGGGGGGGGTTTTGGGGGTTGTAACCCCCCCATTGGGATGTACTTTGAGCTCTATAGGCTTAACACCATAGCTCTCAGAGACCTTCCAGTAGTTGTAACCCCCCCCCCTTTCAAGTAGTTGTAACCCCCCCTTAGGATCATCCTGGTTACGCCTATGGATTTGAGTAGGTACTCACCGAAAAAAATATACATTTAATTGTATATAACGTACTTTGATTTAATATTCAATGGTTTTTGAAGTAAGGTGTATTAAATTTTTTATTATCTTCAATTTTGGTAATTATAACTTTTCTGCAAAAACTTATAGTTTTTGAGTTATTTATGAAAACCACTTTACAACATACATTTTTTTCACGAAAAATTAAAAATTTTTGATCTTTAATAACTCAAAAAGTATTGATTAATGTTAATAATTATATATAAAAAAATTTACTTATAATTTGTCCCTCTATCGATTTCTGAAGTTATTTTTAACAAAAAAAATTTTCACCCCGATAAGGGGTGGTATCCACCCCCAGGATGAAAGCGGCCATGTCACCTTTGTTCCTTGAGGTCTCTTACCAGGTCTCTTACTCAGCAATTTTCATAAAAATAGATGGAGGTTCAACGAAATCGGAGGTGAAAACCTTCAGTTACTGCACTACTGTTCTATGTGTATAAAACAATCTTTACTTATTGGATTTTTTGGCTCAAACCTTTAACTATTTTTTTACCGAACAAAAATTTTGCTTTTTGCTTCATAAGTAAGCCAACATACGTTGTCATTAATGATATCCCTCATCTGTATGATTATTCAGAAATATTAAAACGAATTAATAAAATAGATAACAAAACCTAAATTTAAAGCATTTAAGCAAGTCTTTAGGTGGTTGAGTACCAAAGTTATGATTTTTTTAATTTTGTCTTTAATCTGAAGTGTTTAAAATGTGTATCCGTTATTTAACCCTCCGGAAAATATCTTACGCAGTGACGCATAGTTTGTCGCTTTATATTGCCAGTAGTACTAGCGTTCGCGTATTTGAATAAATTATATACTGTAATATTTTGTATGTAAATATATTGTTTTTCGTCATAGTTTAAAATGATATATTTTAGGCATAACTGTACCACCACCAACACTAGTCGATGAATCTCAAAAAGAAGGTCCACAAGATGCCGACTATTATGAACCACAACCTCAACCACAAATACCAATAAGAAAAGCAGCAATCGCAAGACCAAGACCTCAGCAACAACCTCAGCCACAACAAGCTTTCGAAGACTATTCTCCTCCACAACAGTTTGAACCTGCACCAGCTCCCCCTCGTCCAGGTATTTTTTTGTTTTGAAAATTTTTTGAAAAAAATTTTTAAGAGTTATTTAATGTTATATCATCCAACGAGCATTTAATGATGGTCATTATGAAGCGAGTATGAGGGATACGAAAAGAGCCGCCCAACGGCGAGTTTCGTATAGAGTACAAGCTTCATAATGATAATTAAATGCAAGTTGTATACACGATTTTTTGTGTGATCATTCACAACAAAAAATATATTCAAATTTATTAATTTTGTAACGCAACCAAATTAAGTAGTTTGTCAATTTATTTACATATTGAGAACTGTCAAAGCATATGTATTTGACTTGTCATTGGTCACAGTGCGTGTGCCACCTTCATCGCGAATGCCATATCGCGATTCTATTGGTTAAAAATCTGTATCGTAATGAAAATCTGTATCATAATGAAGTTCATTATGATACAGGTAGTGAAATCATAATTGATATTTTCCCCCATTTTAACTGCCTATAACTTTTAAACGGCTCAAGATAAAAATATTCGGTTTTCGCTGAAATGTTTTATGCTAGTAATGAAATGTTTTATGCTGAAATTTATGCTGAAATGTTTTATGCTGAAATGTTTTATGCTAGCATAAAGTTTTGTCTGAATGGATTGAGTTTTTTACATCGCTTTCAATTACGACAAAAAAAAATTGCGGATTTTTGAAAAAAACTTTGTTGACTTTTGTTTAATGGAACACCCAGTATATTTTTTTGTAAATTGAAAGAACGGTCATGCACCTATCCAGCGATATAAAGTTTTTTAAAATCGGTTGTCAAATGACTGAGTAACTAATTTTTAAAATGAGAGGTGCAACGTGGATATATCATAACTAAAAATAACATAACTACATACTAATATAAGCAATAAAATTGGTATTATGTTATGTGATTTCCACATTGCATCTCTCATTTTAAAAATTAATTGCTCAGTTATTTGACAACCGATTTTAAATAACTTTATATCGCTGGATAGGTAAATGTAGCCCTGTCGCCAGTGGGGGTACAACGGCCTCCTTAATTCAGATGGACTTATCCAAGTTTTTTTATGTATTTTGACCCATAGAACACGAATTTTTTGGGCAACAGTTGATCCGGATCTCGTTAAGATTGTTATAAACAAAGAACTTGAGGAATCACATAACAGCGATTTTTGCAAAACAAAACAATTTTTTGTATTTTTTTGGTCATTCTAATCAAAAAATGTTTGTAATACAAGTTTTTCGTAGGATGCATAGTTTTCGACAGAAACGCGGTTAAACTTTCAAAAAATCGAAAAATTGCAATTTTTGAACCCAAATAACTTTTGATTAAAAAATAAAGTAGCAATTCTGCTTACCGCATTTGAAAGTTCAAGTCAAATTCTATCGGTTTTAATTATTTTCATTGCTAAAAATTAATTTTTTATTGTTAAAAAATTTAAAATCGAACGAGTAGGCGCGCATACAGACAATTTCTACGTAGATTATGTACATTAAAACGCATGCATTGGGCACGGGAAACGCTATGTGTTTATAGCTTTGTTTAACAATAAAAAAAATATTAGCAATACAAATAACCAAAACCGATAGAATT
The DNA here is from genome assembly GCF_917563875.1 of Diabrotica virgifera virgifera. NCBI lineage: Eukaryota > Metazoa > Arthropoda > Insecta > Coleoptera > Chrysomelidae > Diabrotica > Diabrotica virgifera. Next base: position 63,824,041 of record NC_065446.1, on the reverse strand, counting down.
TGACGTGAACTTTCCAATGCAGTAAGCAGAATTGATATTTTATTTTTAATCAAAAGTTATTCGGGTTCAAAAATTGCAATTTTTCGATTTTTATCTCGAAAACTATGCATCCTACTAAAAAACTTGTAAGAACATTTTTTACTTAGAATCACCCAAAACATTCTTAAAAATGTTTTGTTTTGCGAAAAATCGCTGTTATGTAATTCCTCAAGTTGTTTGTTTCTAGGAGGCCGTTGTACCCCTCTGGCCATAGAACTAAAATTTTAAGTAACTCAGCACGCTAAGCCTAGCATCTATCTCATATGATCTCATATCCTCTCTCTCCCCTGGTGTTCTTCATTTAGAAACTTTCTAAAGATTTCATACCATCTCTGCTTTACTTCAATATTGATTCTTAACACTCTTCCATCCGTACTGTTATTATGCCGCACGTGAGTCAAGTCCTTTGATAACTTATCCTTAATGTATGATCTTTTCATTTCCTCTGCTTTCTATCTCTTTATACAAATGTGAACACGATCTGTCCTTAGCAATACATACTGTGCCCTTTGTTTCACTCTGCTACCTTGCATATAATTTATCTTCATTTCTTTTACACCTGTCATACCTTTCTTCTACCAAACCTTCTATTGCGTTTCATCGTTCCACTACCAAGTTTCTTTATCCTTAAGAGGCCATTTACTAAACGTTTTTCTTAGGACCTCCTCTTCCGCTAATACCACAACTTTACTCTTGGCTTCACACCACTCATTACCGTACATTTTTCTTCAAACTCTTCCAGTAGGTCCAGTACTCTATTATGATACATATGAAAGGATATGAAATTATTAAGGGCGCGCTATAAGATCATTTTCTACTCTTTTTTCTGTTCTGTTTTCTTAGTTCTTCACAGCACTTACCAAAATGGTAAAAATACCAAACACACGATACGATAATTAACAGTATGTTGTCGTCCAAAAGTAACAATTTATCTGTAGATTGTAAGTAGAAATAATTACAAACAGCAATCTTTATGAATTAGTTTTCAATCATTAGGGTTTAAAAAAATATCCCCAAACCAAATATAATTAATAATTTATCCATTTTTCAGCTCCAGCACAATCAAATTTCGATTTCGACTTTGGACCAGTAGCTCGCCCATCCCCAGCAAGGTCATTCGCTCCAGCACCAGCCCCCGCACCCCGTCCACGACCTTTGCAAATTCCTGGTGCTCGGCCCTCTCCTATCGATGATGGGTTTGGTCCAGCTCCAGCATCAGTCACTAGAACTCAAGTTCCAAGAGTAACCTACGCTCAACCAGCTCCAATTCCTTCGAGACCAGCACCATCGTATGACATACCCTCTGCCAGGTTCGCTCCTGCCCCTGCCCCTGCACCAAGGCCTGCACCTGTTTATCAACCAAGGCCCGCACCCTCAATTCCAGTCGCAGGAAGGTCAGGAGGAATTTTGGACCAGTTAAGTAAGGACTACGCTTTGCCGTCAGATGGAGCTGCACCCTTACATGATATTAGTTTTGGGTACTATTAAATATAATAGGAATATTATTTAATTTAAATTTGAGATATTATTAAGCACAAGCGTTATATTTAGACTGAGTCTATGTGTTAACATCACAGAACTGAAATTTGTCTTCAGTTTTTTGTAAATTATTGTTTAACTAATATAACTTAAAATAATTATTTGTAAAATTATTACTTTCTGAACTGAACTAGGTTCTGCATACCAGCAATAAGATATATTAATACTTTAATATATACTTAGATATTATGAGTAAGGTAAGTTGACCAAATAAGGCCCACTTAATGTTTGTTAGTTGTTTTTTGATAAATAAAATCACGATATAAATCTGAAAACCACAGTGAAGATAAATCACATATTTAAATTTAATATGAGATTGTTAAATTTTGTCAAATGTTTTATGAGTTGTTACTTTTTAGTCTTTAAAAAATGGTTGCTTCTGGGCCTAATTAGGAACACTATGTTCTTAATAAGGCCCACTTCATGTTCTTAATAAGGCCCACTTTTTAAATGTGACAATTATGCCTGGTTGCACCAACAGATCTTCAGCTCCAGTTTAGCCCAGTTCAGCTTATGTCGCATTGACGTTCCACGTCTTAAGCTTAAGGTCTATTGGTGCAACTATACATTAATCAAATTAAACAAAGGTGACATGTAGGACATTTATTTTGTAAAAAATAATAGATACTTAAAATAATTATTGCAAACAGTCTGGACATATGAAAACTAAGTCTTTATCATCTGCTGAAAGTCCTACACACTCTTCATGAATATATCGTTTGCAGCTGTCACAAAGTCTCATATCCTTAACGACATCCTCACTGCAGACGAAACAATACCAACTATCTTTTCGTTCTTCTTTGTTTTTTGAGGTTTCAAGTGAGCAGTGTTTATTTTTCTCTTCTCCTTTTTTTTAGTTGTTGTTTGACTATTTTTCCGTTTTCCAAGTTTTTCCTTTTCTTGATTGGTTTTTAGGGTCATTTAAACCAGCTTCATCAAACAATGATTTTGTGACTTCCTGTGCTCGATAGTTCAGTGATTTCTTTCTAGCACCTTTGCGTTTTCCAGTTTCCAATTCTGGTGTTATTAACACTGCGTTGAAACTTACTGATATTTCGTTTTCTTCTTCTGAGCTGTCATGTACTGAAAATTCTACTCAGAGCTATCTTGCGTATTTTTCTCCTTTAGAGCTTTTATGTTCTTTTTTCTGTCTGGAGTGGAGCTGCCAATAGGATTATTCGTTGCGGAAGTCGAAGCTGATGGAATAGCAGAATCTTCTGAGTCTAATTTATTTTCTGTTATTTCTGATGGGCAAAAAGCTATATCAGGAATGACACTCGGATCATACGGGTATATTCCCGTAGCACGAAAACCTGAAATAACATTTGATGCTGCAGTTGCTTTTGGCCATACTTTTGAGAAAATTGTGCCAAACGAAAATTTATTGATCGTTCGATCTGGTTTATTTGTCCAGTAGGTGATAACTTCGTCGTCCCAGTAAGATTCGAAGGCTTTAAATACCGCCTTGTCCATAGGTTGCAGTTCATGTGTGCAATTATTTGGCAGGCAAAAAAGCGTAATTTCATGCGACTCGGCTTCATCAACAATACCTGCATCCAAATGGGCATTAATACCTCCATCAAAAATAAGCAGTACTCTTCCTATTGGCTTGTACTTAGCAAAATGTTGTACCCACTTAATGAAAACTGGCGGTTATTTCCTTTCTCGGTTATTTCAATAACTGTTCCAGCAGGAAGATTGTCATACCATTCATTCTTCTTTCTTTTTCCTTTGAACAAGATCATAGGTGGAATTATTTGTCCTATAGCATTTCCACAACCGACGATTGACACATTCTCAGCGTGCTCTTGCGAAATCAAATGAACTCGTGTGACACCTTTACGAGCATATACCTGTTGTGATTTATGAAGGTTTAGGCGGCAACCTTTCTCATCAATATTAAAAATGCGTTGAGGGCTTTGCAGGAGATCAAGCTTCAACATAACTTCGCGTAGCTTTTCAAAATAGTCATTGACTATGAATCTGTTTAATTTGGCGGCTCTAGCTGGATTCATGAATTGAGATTTTCTTTTAACTACTTCGGGATGTCGATTTAAAAAAAGTTTGAGCCATTTTCGACCAGCTAAGTTTTTATCGATAAAAGGTGCAGATATGCCATTTCTTTGGCAATATTCATGGACAGAACGTCTTATCACTGTTGATGTCAGAGGCATTCCAACGTCAGCTAGCCTAAAAATTCTTCCACACAACTCAGATTCTTGTTGGGGGGTTAAACATGAAGGTCGCCCAAGTTTCCTTTCCGCTTTTCCACTAAGCAAATGATTCCTAAGTGTTCAACGGGCAATATTAAATTCTTTGGCGGCTGTTCTTACTGACATCCCATTTTTAACTGCTTGCAAGGCCAAAGCCATTTGTTCTCCAGTCCATAAAGCTCTAGGCATCTTAAGTTTTTTAGTATTCTTTCTGAAACAAAGTTAAAAACTTATAAAACGTGTTATTGTAGTGGTCTTAACGAGGCCCACCCGTAGTCTTAATAAGGCCCACCCGGGCCTTATTAGGAATACTGTAGGTGATCAATGTTTTTTAGACATTACCGTTATTTACGTTTTAATAAACATAAGGTAATTCAGGTACTATGAAAGTACAACTAATGAGTACAAAAATGTCATGCAGAATAAAAAAAATCGCACTCATAATCGTATTAAATTACAAAAGCATACTAACCTCAATATTAGATTGGATATTTACCCATTGACCACTGTAAACGAATGATCATATAAAAGCGACAGTTCGCGTCGCTGCTCAACTTAGTGTAACAATTTGCACCTAGATGGCTCTACTGCGTCTGTACATTGCAGATACTGCCATTATTTGTCCATCCTGAGGAATAAGGTCGAGTGGGCTTTATTAGGAACCGGGCTTTATTTGGCGAACCTACCTTACTTTGTAAATTATAGCTAAAAGAATAATACCTCTATAGTTTCCATATTCCGCTTTGTCTCACTTCGTTCTTCCGGAATTTCCCCTCCTTCCCTGGATTTTGATCAGCATATACGTGTTATAATTAAGCATTACTACCTGCACTTTTATTGTTTTTCATGCTTTTTATTACTTCTCTTTCTTCTTCAATAGTCGGTGTCTCTATTAATGCCTCTTTGTCGCTATCCTTCCATAATACTACCAGTTGTTCCTATCATTACCATTCAGTTCCTCGTTGAGTAACTCGCTGAAATACTCACGTTATCTCTATCTTCTCCTTATTGTCTGCTGTCAGGTGCCCTCTTTGCTACTATAAGGATAGTACGTATTTCTAGAATCTTACAAATTGTTCATTGCTTCGTTTAACCTCTTGGTGGATATTCCATATGATCAGTACCTCCTAAAATACTCAAACACGTACAAATAAAACAATAATATCTACATTTTACTAATGCTGTAATAATATAAATAAAAAAAAAAGTTTACTAACACATTTCTTAGACGTACTTATAGGATTTTTAATATTTACTGATTTGCTGGTAAGTACTTCTAAGGGTAAGATGTTGATGATGAAGTAGATTCGCGTTCGATTTCTGGTACTCATTAATAGGTCGAGATAGACTTAACAATGTCGGATCAAATTAAAAAGAGTGAGTACTCACCTTTGGCCAATACCAGGAATTACAATAGATCGCTGAAGCATAGTATTAGCTCTGTTGTCTTGCAAGATAAAAGATTTGAGACTTCGTGCTACTGTTGATGACGATTTTTATTCTTGGCAGTCAATTTTTACTGTCGAATATTGACAAAGTAAATCGAATGTTTCAACAGTTCTCTTTACTACTACTTTTATAGTACTTCTTAAACCGGCCTCCTTTACCTTATATACTGGACAATTGCGTTCCACTGGCTACAAAGAGGAAAGTTTTATTAATCTTAATATCAAGGTGAACAAGGCCTTACGCAATTTTGTTAGTTTACCTTTTCCAACGAAAAAATTTTTAGGTATTCCTATGATAGTCCTCCTCTTCTTCGGACGAATTTGACGTGTTTTCTTGTTCTGTAGGATTATTTTCAAAGTGCTGCTCGAAGTAATGAACTCGCTATCGCTAGATGGGATCATCTAGTGACAGTGATTATATTACATTACATTAAACTGCGCATGTCGTAAATTTTACGCATAACTGAAATTTTGAGCATAATATGAAATACCTGTGCATAAACCCGATACGTTGTTAGTTTAGGAACATACTGAACCTCGCAAACCGCAAACCTAGAAGCTCAATGTATTTGGCTGTGGTATCACGTGTTTTTTTCGTAAAATTTACGACAGTGCGCGCGAGTGGTAAGAAACAGAAAATAAGTAATAAACAAGCTGAAAATGCGAGCATTATCATAACGAAAACTTTGTTTATTTACGTATTTTAATTCATAATATGGAAAATTGCTATTATGAAAAGTTATTTAGAATTAATAATTATGTTTTAATGTGCAATTATATCATTCTAATTTAAATGTTACGAACTATAAAGGCACTTTACTCTTGATCGAAATTCATATTTTTTATATACCTCGTATAAAATTAATAAAATTTTATATATGATGGTTGCATCATAAATCTTAGACCATGAAGAGCTTTTTATGATGAATAACTTTTCTTCGTCAAATTAAAAATAAAAGAGTTACAAATGAAAATGTTGTTGGTATTAATAATTTGAGAAAAATCTTCAAATATGTTATTCCATTAGAAGGATGTAATTGCACATTATCAGACTATAATTTTTTATTCCAAACAATATTATTTCATGTAGTCGGTTCGCTAAACTCAGACACAACTGGCTAGTGATTTTAGTCAATAATTTTGCCAATTTGGCAAAAAAAATTACTAAATAGTTAATAAGTACTAAATAATTAGTAATTTGGCCAATTTTGGCAAAATTCGCAAAAAACAAAAAAATTACCTACTAAAATCACTAGCCAGTTGTGTCGAGTTTAGCGAACCGACTATAATAACAATTTTCATTTCATAACGAATGGAACAGTCCATGTATCATTAGATAAACCTTTTTAAAGCGGTTAATAAATTATTGCTTTTAAAATATACTCAAATTGTATTTTTGTACATCTTATTTATTTTATATAATACCTAGGTAATTAAATTCACTATCAAATAATGTCATTGATATTTTATTAATACTTAATTTAAAATTTAGCTTGACATTCACGAAGTGTCAAACTCAGATAATGTAAATAACCTATGCTTTGCTTAACAAATCAAGATTAAAAAACTAGCCTACTTACTAGCAACGATTTCAGCTGAGGTGTAGTGTGTCGGCAGAAAATAAATGGATTGTGACGTCACATTTTAGACTTTGAGGTCGATTATCTCGAAGACGGTTAGAGATATCGAAATGCAGTTTTCAGATTTGGATTCAGAAGAAAAAACTACATAAGAATCCATCGATAAATCTGATCTGAGTATTTCAGGAGCGGCAACGCAATAACACACAGACTTTTGCGAATTTATAAACGAAAAGTTTTCGTGAAAAAGACCAACGAAACGTGAAATACCGTTCATTCTCTCAATACTTGTTGTTTACGATCTACGGGCTAGAGTAGACCCTTGTTTTATGGTCGGCGTGGGCAGTCCAATCATTTGTCAGTAAATCAACACAGTTCAAAGGAAGTAAAAAAGCTGACATACAGCAGGCACTTACCTCTCCAATACTTCTTCCTCGGCTTCGCATATCTGCCCGTAATCTCCACTCAAGCAATTGTTTGTCCATCTGGCGCCTTTCATTCTTGCAACATGTCCCGCCCATCTCCATTTTTTTTAAATCCTTCCAAAAAAATGAAGATGGGCATAGGGGGACAACTAACATTAAATCTTGTATTTGCAATTGTATTATTCATCTACTAATTTGTGGCAGATACATTTTATACTTGTTGCTTTCTTACTTTGATTAAATTGCTATTCAAATTCTATTATTTTTTGTTTCTATTCTGTATGTAAGTGAGTAATAACGTGTATGTTAATTAAAATGAATAAGTTATTAACAATGACCTCCTTATTGTTGTGGGTGGAGTAGAATCTAGTCTAGTAATTATGGGAATAAAAAATTAATAAAAAAACTTGTTATCAGTTCTACTAACTATCCATTGTGTTAGTGTCCATAAAAGGAGTACTACTTACTTAGACTGTATTTTCAAGATGTTTTATATTATTATCTTCAATATTGTGTTAAAAGAAAAAGAGACTAAATAGATATCTTGCAATACATATTTAGTAATTTACCAATATTTTCTACCCGTTGTTTGTTATCTTAATGAAAGTTGTGCATTTGATACGATATTATAATTATTAAGGTATCAAGGGTATTATAAGAATAATAACGCTTGAGGTCAAACGAATGTTTTTGAAAGAACTGGGAATGCAGCTGATTTCTGAGTTTCGAAACCAACGAAGACAAAACCCTTCCTTGCGTCGACCACGACGTGATAATCAGCAACCAGAGGTTCACCAATTGGGACCTAAGCGACTTAGGACAAGAAGTACCTATATATGTTCTGTTTGTCCAAGAAATAAAGATGGGAAGACATTTTACATATGTATGAGATGTGATATTCCAATTTTTTATTCATATTGTAGCGTGATTAGTGTAATTACTTCTAATTACAATAAAACTAGCGGTTCGTAATTTATATACGACTTTATTTTTTTATTTATACAAGTTTACTTTACAAACTTTAGCTTAAGACTAAACTCTAATAACAGCGCGCTCCGCTTAAATAGCCAATAGGTCCTGTTCTCGAAATGTCTACATATCCCTCGGCCTAATGAATATTCTGGAGATCTTCACTCACAGCGCCGTCGCTTCTGTGACGTCACGGCTACTGTTATTCCGACGGTTGGAATTCTCCCAAGCCGGGGACTGTTTATTGCGCCGATTCGAAACTCTTTCGTTACAATATGTTCAAATTTTGCATATTTTGAGGAGTTCTAACTTTTTTATTTTTCGATGTCTTTTGGCAAACATTTTTTTCTTTACTTTGTAGAACATCAGTCTATAAATTTCTTTAGACTTGTGTGTTCAATAAGATGTTCATAATATCTAAGTGTATTATTGTTGACCAGTGTTTTTTGACTGGCAAAATTGCAATATGTAGGCCAACTGATGTTTAAATATAAGACTTTTACAGTACAATGTTTAATTTATTTGACTCATAAATACGCAAAAACCAAGATTAATCATTTTAAATAATCAAAATTTAACATTTTTAAGTTCCTGCGTTAGTTAGTTTGGGGAATGACATACCCCGGAACACTTCTCGTGCTAAATTATCTGTGCACACCAACGCAGGGTTAACTTTCTCAGCACAGCGAACCGTTGAAGTCAAAGCTTCCATCCTTTGGGTTTTGGGGGAAAACAAATAAAACTCATTATTTCTAGTAGATAAAATATAATTGATTCTTTTATATATAATGTATATTTACCTATAATAATTATAATAACTCTTCATATAGTGCAACGTGCACAGTTACACATCCCAGTATAGCCAACTTTAAAATTATAAATGATTAGATCATAAACGATTAACATTAGATTCATATAATTTAATGGATATTTTTTCAACATATACATTTTTCATATGTTAATATCTGCATATACAGACGGACTGTTAACAATAACATGTAAAACTCTCACAAATCTACACATCCTGATCGGTTGCGTATAAATAGGTTCCCAGACATCTCATAACGCGACAGTTCGTATAACCCCACAAATGGTAACGGACAATTCGTAACGGCGACACATCGTAACGGTGACAGTTCGTAACTGTACATATTCGTAACGCCAATAAGTTTTTTTAGCAAATTTAGTATTACTGAATTTATAAAAACAAACTCATTCTGCATAAATTCTTATACTGAAAGTACTTTTTTAAGAACAACTTTTTTTAAATATACCTACTTCACACATATTTTGCATAGATTCTTGTTAAAATGACAACTAAAGAATTGTATTAAATTTTATTACTTTATTATTAACTATAATATCTATTATTATATCACTTTAAAGTAGTAAAACTACGTCTGAAAAATAATGAGACAAATAAAACAGTTTAATAATAATGTATTTACTAGGATATGTAATTTACATTACTGGATTATATTTATTTTAAGACATAATTTAAAAAATTTATATTTATCCACAATATAATATTTGATCATCATAAATTATAATTATAAAATGTGTTAAAACTGTTTACCTGATTCGTTATAGTTATTAAGTTACCAAGGGTATTATAAGGTTAATTACGCTTGAGGTCAATGGTGTGTACCCCGAAGGCCTTTGGCCCGAGGGATATACGTTGACCGAAAGCGTTATTATCTTTATAATACCCTTGGTAATTTAATAACTATAACGAACCAGGATCACCACCAGGATCAATTGTGGTAACCATAGTTTTACTTAGGTTGTTATTTGCCAACTTGACAGTATTTAACTATGTAGTTATTTAAATTTAATATTTTTTTTAAATAACACCCTAGGTAAATATGTCATATTTAACTGACTTTGAAATCATATGTCGTTATTTGGCAAATAATATACCAGTCGGACATTAAATTTATAAATGTAATTTCTATTGTAACTGTAATAAAAGTTAGTTTCCACGTTAACAAAAATAAACACAATAATTCTTTTTGACGATACAAATTCGCCGTTACGAACTGTCACCGTTACGAATTGTCCGTTACCTTTTGTGTGGTTACGAACTATCGCGTTACGATATGTCCTGTTACGGTATAAATAGTTGTTCTAGACTATATAGCGAATAGCTAACATGAAAAATGGAACACTAAATAAATAAATGCTGTATAAAAATCTTTTATAAATATATTCTGTATAAAATTAATATTAGCAATTAAAAAATAAAACGAAATAGCTGTTTTAAACAGATTTTTCTAATTATTTATGTACAGGTTTTCCATGCACAGAGTCATCTATACTTTAAGGGGTTTTTGCGTTATTATTAGTTTTATTATTGTCTTGGAAGGAAACTTCGAAAAAGTATCAAGCTTCAAGTGCAACCATAAATTAAAAATATGGATGACATATTTTTTAATTTTCAAATCAAATTTTAGTACTATTTTATCTAGCTAATTTAAAAGAAGTAACCATATTCATATCACAAAAATTACTAAAAAAATTATTATTCACTATTTAGTAACCATTAATTATATTTAGTGGGAATTAACCAGAATTTCAATTTAAAATACGTTTATTTTACGTTTGGTATATCTTAACGGTATTATTTATATTTAGTACTACAAGTTTTCAGGAGCATCTAGTTAATTGAAATCAATCAAAAAAATCAAAATAGAAAAAAGATTAATCAAAATAAAGGACACTGAAACCTGGAATCTTGAGAGATATAAAAAATAGTTTTTAATGAAAAATATTCTGAAACATTTCTAATAGTAGAAAAACTTAAAATTCATCATATCTGAAATTATATTTTATTTTTAATTTTATTTTCACTGGAATCCAGGTTATGGCTAATGGAGTAGCAAACTACTTTAATTATGGTTTTTTACATTAATACAAAATTATACCAAGCAGAAATAAAAATTAGCAGGTTTAAAAAAATTAAAATTCAATACTATGTTAAAAAGAACTCGAATATAAGAAAAAGCATTTAATGGTTTTTATGAGCATACCTAATTTAGGTGTGCTATTCCAAATGCTAATGAATGAGAATATTCCAAATGAGTGCAATGATCTGATGATAATTATTAGAAACACTACTAAGAGAGTAGGTAGTATAAATTAATAGAGCTTTTCATTCACAGTCATTTGTTTAAAGCTTCTGTCATGTTTACATGATATTAATATATCTACGTCATACGTTATTGGCATATACCAATGATACAAACCAAAGAAGTATGACGTACATATATTAATATGTGACACATGACAGAAGCTCGAAACAAGTGTCAATCGATGAAAAGCCCTATAGATCACGGCTTATTTCCACTTCCTAAAAAAACAACGTTTATTAAAGTCTACTCAATTAAAATGTTGAATGGGTTGAATATGCGAGTTCATTTTGAATGAAGTAAAATACAGACTTACTCGCAATCTATTGTTTTACTCCGACGAGCGGTTTCGCTCTCTACAATTTGCAGAGCATCATCAGGTCAACGGTTACGAGTAAACTAAATGATGCCGTTACAAGAAGTGATTTCTAAAGTATAGGGCTTTTCATCGATTGTCATTTGTTTCAAGCTCCTGTCATGTGTCACATAACATTAATATATCTACGTCATACGTCTTTGGTTTATATCATTGGTTATATCAATAACGTATGACGTAGATATATTAATATTATGTGACACATGACAAAAGCTCGAAACAAATGACTGTGAATGAAAAGCCCTATTCAATAACATGATTTATTGCTCAAATTATGTTAATAGAAAATTGATTGGATAGCCGGACAATGCTGCATAGGTTAACAAGTACACTTGAGTCCACGAGTCTTTACCCGTGCGTCATTAATACCTGAAGAGATAAAACACATACTTTTTATCTAGCATCATTCTCTTCCACGCATGAAACTAATGACAAACCAGCTACCGCCTGTTATTAAGTAAAAACACATGTAATTTTTATGAACGATCTAGCCCCAGTACATTGAAAAGAGATAGGTACACTTCGCGTCAAAAAAAACTGGTACACTTTTTTTTTCCAATGTAAACCTGTGTTCAGACTGGACTAGTGTTGCCAGGTCCGATTTGTTTTTAATCGGTACATAAGCAAAAACAAATCGGGATTTAGGGTTGTAGATCGGGACAAATAAACAATAGCCCAGTAAATGACCGTTTTGGAGTGTAATTTTCAGAGTCGACTCAGAATTGCATGAAAATCTGGTTTTAGGTTCTACTTACTGTCTACTTCATAGTTGAACTTGTACCGTTGGTTGCTTTTACTTGGAGGGTGACAGTTACAGTTGCCCCTTTTTGGGTAAAAAAACGCGCGTTTAAAGTAAGTCCCAAAATGTATCAACTTTTATTCTATATAATTTTTAAACTCAATACTGACAAAAAGTCAATACTTTTCGAGTAATTTTATCGAAAAAAATATTCTTAGCAAAAATATAGCTTTTAAAAGAGCAAAAAATTGTATGTTCAGAAAGTCTATAAAACCAGTAAAAGCAAAGTTGTAGCTTATCAGAAATACGTTCTTATTCGTCAAATTCCAAATCGAGTTTTTCAATTTGAAATAACCAAAAATTAAGCAATTTTAAAGTTTAAAAAATCTTTAATTTTGTTTTATATAAAAGTCTCTAGCATTAAAACTAAGCGAGTTACGCTCAAAATAAAGTTGGCCCCTCTTTTTGGTAAAAAAAATCGTGAAAATCTTCCCCTATTTAGCACCGTAAAAATAAATTAATGGTTACCGCTTTACCATTTACTTTACATGTGTATTATTTATACGATTTGTAAGGCTTACCGGTTGGAAGTGCTTAGTTTTGAAAAAAAAAATTGGTTTTATAGTAAAAAAAAATTCCCAAAATATTGGAAAATGCCATTTTTTCAAAATAACTTAAACAGTATTAGGGATACTAAAAATCTCAAGGAGTAAAAAGTAGGTAGGTTTTGCTTTTATAAATATGATAGATTCATTTTGTTTTTCTGTAAGACAAAAATTGGTTAAAATATGGCTGTTCATGTTCATATTTTGCATATACTCGTGATTAGTTATTAGTTACTCGTTCAGGCCGTTTAAGTCATGTAAAAAATACATAAGTAAAGTAAATTGTTTGTAAAGCGATAACGATTAATTTAATTTGGGGTGCTAAGTAGGGGGAGATTTTCACGATTTTTTTACCAAAAGAAAGGAGTCAACTTGATTTTGAGCATAACTCGCTTAGTTTTTATGCTAGAAACATAAAAATAAAGCTTTATTAAAACAGTTTTAATTGGTTTTTCCCGAAAAGTGCTTCATTTCTTGGTTATTTCACGTTGAAATATTTGATTTGGAATTTGACGAATAAGAAAGTATTTTTCATGAGCTACTGCTTTTGCTGGGTCTATAGACTTTACGAGTTCACAATTTTTTTCATTTTTTTATATTACGCTACATTTTTGCTAAGAATATTTTTTCGATCAAATACTTACTTTTTGAGTTATTTGTAAAAATCGTCTGAAAACGTGAATTTTTTGTCGAAAAATAAACATTTTCAATCGTAAATAACTCGAAAAGTATTAGCTTAGTTAACATTTTATAAAACTAAAATTGATTAGAATTAGCCAGTTTATCCATCTCCGGACTTATTTTAAACGCGCGGTGTTTCACCCCCAACTAGGGGTGACTGTCACCCCCCGAGTAAAAGCAACCAACAGCACAAGTTGTCCAAATTTTCATGCAATTCGGAGTTGATCCTGAAAATACACGGCATCGCCGGATTGTATTTAATCCTAAATAATAACAATCAGACGAACTTACAAAAAAAATCGTAGATTAACTAAATTACATATTTATCTTTTATTAAAATTATATTTTTTATTCGATTTTGCCGCTTTTAGGAGTGCCTTGTTTTTATAACATAGTTATAAAATTCACTGCAAGTCCTCCTGAAGTTGGTTTTCGTGGGTGAAAATCGGGACATTTAGTGTCCCGATCAGGTACAAATCGGTACGCGTCCCCAGACCCCTGAAAATCGGGACGTCCCGCGCAAATCGGGACACCTGGTAACGCTAGACTGGACACAATGGCTCGTGAATCACGGCGTTGTTGCCAGCACAGATAATGGAATTGCACTAAATCTAAATACAAAAAATAACGTTCAAAAATCATGGTGGTGAATCGTAAAACGGGCCATAGGTAACTCAATGTAAAATTATAAACTGTTAAATTCCTGCTTCCCTAATCATTTTATAACAAAAGTCATGAGAAGCTATTTGTAGAGGATTAAAGTCTATATTAAAAACAAAAGCTAAAATTGTTCTAGGATTTAAACACATTCCAGCATTTTGAAAAATACCTACATTTGCCACAGTAGGTATGTGTGTAAAAGTTAGGCCCACGTTATTATTTACCTGATTGTTCGCACACTATAGGGCTTTTCATCGATTGTCATTTGTTTCGAGCTTCTGTCATATTTTGTATAATCTATGTATAATATTAATATACACGGATTATACGACATTTGACAGAAGCTCGAAACAAATGACTGTGAATGAAAAGCCCTATTGACTGAATAAAACATCTTTATTATTATTACTTTCTCCTCAATTGAGGCTATCTTATCAATTTTATTATTTTTTAAACAAGAAATGATAAAATAAAAATTTTGACAGTTCAAATTGTCAATATTTATAATAACTTCACTGTGACCGAACGAAACCGATAAACATTATGGTAATGTGTGTGGCCTAACTTTGGCGTATTTCTGTGAAAAATTATTATATTTTTACAAAATTTTGGAATATGTTTAATTCGTAGAACAATTTTAACAGTTGTTTTCAATACAGATTTCAATCCTTTAGAAATGTGTTTTGATATAAAATAATTAGGGAAGCAGGAATTCTACAGTTTAAAATTTTACATTGAATATGGCCCGTTTTCCAATTCACCATTCGGTATAAAAATTTTAGGCAGGTATTATTTTTACCATTAACAACAAAAAACCTTATCTAATAAATTTAATATCCAGAGAGACGGTTGAGTTAAATGAGTTGAGTTTTGAATGAAATATTTGCAATTAAACATCATTAAATGTTCTCTTTATTTCCCCCTGTAACTTCTTAAAATGAACATAGAAGTTTTCAGGGACTTTCGGCCCTCAGTAATAATGTAATCTTTCATTTTGCGTTTAAATTTTTCAAAAATATTCATTATATTTCTCATGATTCGAAAAAAATGAATACATTTAATAAAACACATTGAACATTTTGACAGGCGACATTTTCCACCTATGTCTTTAATATTTCAGCAGTTTCGAATTTTATTGTAATACATGATATTTAAGTTCCACACTTTTTCACTGTTAAAGTTATTCATTTTGTATTAATTTCAAATTTTAAATTTTCCAGTGTGTTTTATTTATTAGTATCCCACAACTCTAAAAGAGTTTTGTGCTACACTTTACGAGAAACCCTTCACACTTCTCAATTTTAAATTAAACTATGTCTCGATTAAATCATGTCTAGAGTTATTATCTGCCATTCATGTCATATCTGTCATAAATTATAATAGAACACGAATTTATTTATGGGTACTTAATGAGATGATGGAACATTACAAAATTAATAAGAGAATTTTTTAGGATGCATGTTTAAATAAATGTGACTGACTAATCAAGATTGCTCGATGTTGTTTTAATTTTTAGTAAACCTACTAAAAACTTGCGATCTGCCGCACAGCCCTGCTTTTAGCTGGTTTGATATAATATTTTAGTTGGACTGGCAACGTTGCCTAGAAATAAGAATGACATATGTGACAAGACCAATTTACACAACTAGAAAAACACGATTTTCGGTTATAAGACTTGTACCAGTTTTTTTGACGCGAAGTGTACAAAAAAAGACGATTGGGGATGTTTTCACATTTTAAGTACAATTTCTGACGTTTTGGTTTGTTTACTTTTGTGGCTGTCAGTTTGTTGAATTTGTTGCTGTTATTTTGTCGAATTTTTGCATTTTGAAGTTTTTATAGTATACAAACAGTTGTTTTCACAACTAATTTTATATTGGAGTTTGAAATTTTATGATAAGTCTATGTTATTTTACGATTAATTTTGACAATGTACAAAGCTAACCTTAGTTAAAGAATGCTTGTGTTTAATGTTCCGCCAAAGTAAATAAAATAACAAAAAGAAAATATGTTATTGAATTTTTTTATAAATTGTTTATTTATTTATTAATCAATGATATTAAAAGAATTTATTAAGCTACTTCAAAGGTAGCTGTAATTCTGCACCAAAATTTTAAAACAAAACTTACTTTGACATTTTATTTTTTGATAAACGTCAAATTTTAACCCATGATCGGAGGAGGAGCTACTTACTGTCACTTGCTGTTGCGTTTAGTAAAGGGCCTAGCCGGGTAAGATGATGAAAAATGCCCCCAACTCAATTCGAATTGCATATAGGTCAACGTTTAGCACATATATAGAGAAACTCCCTTTCTGAAATTTTTAGCCCCCTAGGTGGTCACGTGACCCACCTAGAGCCTAATTAGGCTTTTTATGTTTTTATTTTTTATCTCAGCCGCATCGAGAGCTAGCGAAAAACTTAAAATAAAAAAGTTGTAAGTGCCAAAAAGTTCTGTCCGAATTTTTTTTTAATTTTTGGCGGGAAATTCAAATTTTAGGACGATTTTATAATTTTAAATAAGTACATATAAAAAAATAACTAATGACATTCGTTCTCACGAAAAAAATTAATAACGTGTATTTTTGCATAATGTTTCACCCTGAATTTTTTCAGATTTTTAAAATTGGTGAAACGTACTTTAGAAACAAAAAACCGCATTTTTTCGCTTTTTGACACAATTTTATACAGGGTGTTTAAAAAAGGTCACACAGTCACTAGTACAGGAAAAAAACTAAAAAATAATTGGGGTTTGCTTAATAAAAAATTTTTTAATGTCATCCATTTTCAAGAGACAGAGCGTTGAAGAAAACAAAATTTTACACATTTTTTACGATTTTGCCGAAACTACTGGCAACATTGTAATAAAATTTGCCAGGTTTTAAGAGGTAGTTATTGTTCATTTTTTCACATACAATTAAGAATTTTATATTCATCATTGGCCTGCATACGGGTAATGGTCTGAACTTTTTAAAGAAAAAAAGATAGTACGCCACTGACATATTTCAAATTAACAATCATTTTTAAATTCCTCGTTCAATTTGTGACAAAAAATCTATCTTCTAATTTTTTCATACGACGCGCCATTTTTATGCAATAAAATATTTTAATCCTTACAAAGTATTCGAATTTCTATATGAGTTTCTATACATCTACATACATTATACTCATAATATGTACATCCATAGAAAAACTTAATTCCAATAGTTTGGAACTGTTGAATTTTATTGTTTGCATGAAAACGGCGCGTCGTATGAAAAAAGGGTAGAAAGCTTTTTTGTCCGAAATTGGACGAGGAATTCAAAAATTATTATTAATTTAAAATATGTGTGGCGTACTATCTTTTTTTCTTTAAAAAGTTCAGACCATTACCCATATGCGCGAAAAAAAAGCGAAAAAATGCGGTTTTTTATTCTTAAATGTAAGTTTCACCAATTTTAAAAATTTGAAAAAATTCTGGGTGAAACATTATGTAAAAATACACGTTATAAATTTGTGTCGTAAGAACGAATGTCTTAATTAATTTTTTTATATTTATTTAAAATTTTAAAATTGTCCTAAAGTTTGAATTTCCCGCCAAAAAATAAAAAAAAATTCAGAAAAAACTTTCTGAAACTTACAACTTTTTTTATTTAAAATTTTTCGCTAGCTCTCGATGCGGCCGAGATAAAATAATAAAAACATAAAAAGTCTAATTAGGCTCTAGGTGGGTCACGTAACCACCTAGGGGGCTAAAAATTTCAGAAAGTGAGTTTCTCTATATGTGCTAAACTGTGACCTATATGGAATTCGAATCTAGTTGGGGGCATTATTCATCATCTTACCCGGCTAGGCTCTTTCCGACTTATTTCGTATGCTTTAAATGATGACGCACGAGTAAAGACTCGTGGACTCAAGTGTATATGGGCAAGTTCTTGAGGATAGAGAAAAAAGTGGCGAAAGACAGCCAACAATTACGTGTTTGATATTTTGGACAGATAATACAAACAAAATATCAAACACAGATTTGTTGGCTATCTTTCGCCACTTTTCTCTTTACCTTCATGAACTTGCCCATATAATTGTTAACCTATGCAGCATTGTCCGTATATCCCATCAATTTCCTATTAGCATAATTTTAGCAAGAAATCATGTTATTGAAGACTTTAGAAATCACTCCTTGTAACGGCATAATTTAGTTAACGTGTAACCGCTGACCTGAAGATGATCTGAATATTGTAGAAATCGAAACTGGTTGTCGTTAGTATTAAATGATTGCGAGTACGTCTGTCTTTTACTTCATTTTATTTAATTAATTATAAGCATAGGCAAAAAATATTGGACAGCCTCTTTTATAGGCCCATTAACAAAATTGAAAAAGTTACATTTTTATTTTGTAAGTATGTATGACCAATTCGATGTTACATTCAGGCCGACATGGATGTAAAATTTAAAGACGGGCGCATAAAAAAAATCTTCCGCTCATTTTCGGCAATATTAGAGCCCGTTCACATGACAGGCGCTTAACACGCGTTTTGATAAGGCGCGGTTACAACTACCCTTATACATCTTACTTAAGACCGTTCACATGCTAACGAGAGTTTTATTGAGCTAAAACGAGCGTTATCATGTGAACGGTCTCAAGTAAAATGTATGTAGTTATAATCGCGCATTATCTGAACGCGCGTTAAGCGCTTGTCATGTGAACAGGATCTATCATATACAAATACATATTGAGATGCAGATAGAAGTAAAAGCGCATAAGTGATTTAGCCTACGGCCAGACGAGCGACAATTACACCGCTGTAAAAGCAGTAAAATGAAGCTCGGCAAATAGGTCCTACAGTGAGTATAATGGATCGCTGCAGCGATATTTACAGCGCTGTCTGGCCATCCACTATACAGTTGAGTCCGCGAGTCTTTACCCGTGCGTCATTAATACCTGGCGAGATAAAACACATACTTTTTATTTAGCATCATTCTCTTCCACCCATGAAATTAATGACAAACCAGCTACCGCCTGTTATTAAGTAAAAAAACATGTTATTTTTATGAACGATTTAGACGCAGTGCATTGAAAAGATATAGGTACAAAGAAAGACGATTGGGGATGTCTTCACATATTTTAAGTATAATTTCTGACGTTTTGGTTTGTTTACTTTTTTGACTGTCAGTTTGTTGAATTTTTTGCTGTTATTTTGTCGAATTTTTGCATTTTGAAGTTTTTTATAGTATACAAACAGTTGTTTTCACAACTAATTTTATATTGGAGTTAGAAATTTTGTAATAAGTTTATGATATTTTACGATAAATTTTGACAACGTACAAAGCTAACCTCATTGTTGACACAGTTGAATGCTTGTGTTTAAGGTTCCGCCAAAGTGAATAAAATAACAAAAAGAAATTATGTTATTGAATTCTTTTATAAATTGTTTATTTATTTATTAACCAATGATGATAAAATAATTTATTAAGCTACTTCAAATGTAGCTGTAATTATGCACCAATATTTTAAAGCAAAACTTAAATTTGACATTCTATTTATTTGATAACGTCAAATTTTATACTATAACCCGTGATCGGAATAATATCCACTTGCCGTTGCGTTTAGTACATTTCCGACTTATTTCGTATGCTTTAAATGATGACGCATGGGTAAAGACTCGCGGACTCAACTGTACTCACTATAGGATCCATTTTTCGAGCTTCATTTTACTGCTCTTACAGCGCTGTAATTGTCGCTTGTCAAGTCGTAGGCTTGCACCGTACATCGTAGAGGAGAGAGAGGAATATGATGCTGTTCGTAAGAGCGTTAATCTCATTTTAGTCTTATTTTATTACAGTAGTGCCAAATAATCTTGACCTCGCAGTTTTAAGTTCTCATTAAGTAAAATAATGCATACAGATTTTACTAATTACATCCCATTGGTAACATTACTTCACTCAAAAGCGACCGTATTTTTAATTCCTGAAGGTGGCTTAAACCGCGGTTTTGCGCTATATGTTATGCTGTATGTTTCTTATAAAGATAACTGAATTTACTTTTTGGTGGGAGAAGAAATCTTGTACTGTAAATGCATTACATATAAACGCAAAATAATTTTCAACTCAGGTACATTATAAACTTATTTTTAAAAAAGATTCATTTATCAAGGATTTAAATTATAATGTATATACATTTGTTGATTTGCATGGTCTTGTTAGAACATAAAAGCCATAACTTGATACCTGTAGACTATAAATATTGCACATATACTCGATAAAACATTAATGCCTGGTTGCACCAACAGATCTTAAACTGAAGACGTGCCTTAAGCTCAACTTACGAAACATACGCGTGGCACCATCGAGTCTTAGATCAATTTTCAGCTTGCCACAATAGGGCTTTTCATTCACAATAATTTGTTTCGAGCTTCTGTCATGTGTCACTAAATATTAATATATTTACGTCATACGTTAGTGGTATATTGAATGATACTATGATACAAACCAAAGACGTATGGCGTAGATATATTAATATTATGTGACACATGACAGAAGCTCGAAACAAATGACAATCGATGAAAAGCCATATGGATTGCCACGCGGATTACATAGATAATAATCGAAAATTATAGTTCAACTAAGTAAGACTTAAAGCATCCCTATCTATAAGTTGAGCTGCGCTAAGCTGGGGCTTAAGATTTGTTGGTACAACCAGGCATAACGGCTGTAATTTAACAACACTGCTACTCTTTTCCAGATTAAGAATCATCTGTAAATAATCAGGGGTTAACGTACTAACCAAACTAGAACTGCTGTGTTGCGCAATCAGATTATTTAAACCCCAGTACTATTCAGTCACGATTCATCTGAAAAACTGCACAACACTGACATTACTTGACATAAAAATTAACATTTTAAAAAATACATTAATATAAAATATACAAACACTTTGTAAATATTATTTACGAATTGTCAGTTTTAATGTAACAGTCACAACAAAACCACCTTTGCCATGGGTGTAAAGGTTGGATATTTTCAAAAAAAAAGCTTTGTTTTAGAGTATGATTATTTAATGTAGTAATGATTCTGAAATATGTTATTTAAATGACAAGAAATTTTAGAAGCCACTGGAAGCAAATACTATTGACTGTAATACATCCAACTCCCACAGAAATCTGGAAGCACGTTGCCAGTAGCGCCACTGTCGGCTTGCGGTGAAACATTCAAATTTAATTTTATAAATTTTTGAATAACGAGCTAATTTTGCAAAATTAAATTAAAATAAAAATAGTTCAAACACCTATACAAAAACAATAATAAAGCAATTTTATAAATTAGAATATATAATTTTATAAATTAAGGTTAGATTGCTCTGGTTATCACCGCGGACCACTAGATGACGCTATTTTTTTGCTCCCTCAAATGTAATGGGAAATGTCAAGAGTTGTATGTATTACAGTCAATAGTATTTGCTGGAAGTGAGCGAGTACCGTCATATTTAGTCAAGTGTGCAAAACACTCCATGACACTTGCATATTTGTCGAACACTGTCTGGATTTTTTACCTATTTTTCAATGTCAAAAATGTGTTATCTTTTATGAGGATTACCACGAACATATTTCAAAATCACTATCTATATTTAAATAGTTCCCTTTTTGTGAGGAAGCCTCCCATTGACTAAAGTATTTACATTCAATAAAAACATTGCACTAGTAATTGACAAAAAACTAATAATCAGTCCGTTCTGTATATACCTGTAGACTATCCAGCCACTTTTACATAAATTTCATCTAGATAATAATTTAAATATTGCCAACAGCATTACATAAGTAAATATGTACACTATGACTGGAATAACACCCCATTTAGACAAGTTATCGCTACTAATTGACTGAGAATTAATAAAAATTACATTGCTTTATGAACTTCTTAGGTCGGTCGTACACGGACAGCTTCAAGCAGTTGAGATAGACTGACTGAAGCAGCGACCGCCCGGTGAAATATAATCTTATATTTGCTGCCATACACACGACAGCTCGAGCAGTATCGAACGCATCAAGCTGTCGACAGCTCGCGAGCGGATGCACAGCATACACTGACTTTTCGAGCTGTTGCGCTAGGAGCAATTTACAGCTCTTCTACGAGTGCTTCCAAGTCATAATCCATGATTCGACTGCGGCAGAAAGTCAGCTGCCCGATCAGTCAGTGTGCGCCTTGCAACCGCTCGCGAGCTGTCGAGAGCTCGATGGAATTTCATCGTTCTGTTGACAGCTTGAAGCGATAGCTACTGTTCGAGCTGTCGTATGTATGGCAGCGAATATAAGATTATAGTTCACCCCGCGATAGCTGCTTCAAATAATCGATCTCATCTGCTTGAAGCTGTTCATTTACGGCCAACCTTACTGGGAGTTCAATGATTTAAATTTAGATTGCACATAATGACGTAACGCAGCTCTAACATTATGAAAAAGAAAATTTTATTAATTTTCAGCTCTTTAGAGCAACTTTCATCACATCACATCTATAAGATAATTGTCAGTGATATCGAGACGGGCTAAATCTCCAAGCTCTCTAAAACTTTCCACCGGATCCCGCAAGGTAAAAAAATATAATAAAAAATATAAAATAAGATCCGGTTGTAGAAAAATTTCAGAAGCAGTTATTAGCTTAATATTATCGAATTTAAAACAAATACAGAATAGTCAGTGCTGTTTTTGACATCAGAATGCAGATCGGAAATATTTTTTATGGGGAATAATCTGAAAATCACTGCCAGCCAAATATGTACAAATTCAGTAAATATACAGTTTACAAATTTATTAGTAAGTTTTCAAATGCACTAATTGGAACAATTCAGTCCCAATATCTGTAGGGTGTTTTACGAAATATTCACTAATTCAATTATCCTGTAATATTTAATGCCCCTATTTTTTTCTTTCGGTATGTTTGAAATATGCCATTAGTCACATATCACGTTTTATATGGGACATGCGACATGACATATGACCAGAGACATGTTAACCGTAGACAGGTTATTATATCTATGCATCTGACACACACAATAGATATGTTAAACATTTAGCATCACAAGGCCAATCGATGTTATCTTCCTTTAGGTATACCTTAGGCCCAAGAAATAGCAAACTACACTGAGAGTATAAAGAGAGGCTATTATTATATCATCATGTCTTCGTTTCTCTTATTTTGTATGACACTATTCCAATCACCTAAAATCTATAGGTGCACATGTACCAGAAAATGGGAGAGATGTGTATCAAAATCTGTTTCCTTGTCCTGTTTTTGAATTATGTGTATTATTAAATGATTGGAGCTTTGGTATTTTATAAATATTATCTTCTACTAACGTAATTTTCAGATCCCAACTAAATTTTTGATACGGCAACCACGCATTTGTGTCACCCGCCTGCTCTCGCTTGTCGGATTGTACACACTTTAATATACAATTTTTTACTTCCTGTATTCAGTCAAATGTGTACAAAATTTATTAGTCTTTCAACTACATGGTTTAGTGTCTGTTTTATTCCAATTTTTCCATAACCAATTCTCATTTCCTGGTTTGTCCGATTCTGTATGACACTTATTTTTTACTTCGAAGCCCTTCATTACATTGGAACTGATTGTATAAATTGTGATCGTCCTTAGCTTACTTTTCGATATTAATGCTTAAAATATGTTAGAACTTTTGCATTTTAGGTGCATTCATAGTTATTATCGAGAAGTTTTTTGCCAATATTATTAGTCTATTAGATTTGCCCTTAAACGATATCACTGAAGTTATAGCACCACACCAAGTACGGGAGACACGTATAAAAATACCAAAACATTACGCTTTGGTCCTCTATAATTATACTTCATATTAAAAGCCCAGTTTAATAATACTTAAGAATCGCGGAGAGAGGAATCTCAAATTGGAAGACACCTTGAGAGATAGTGGTGGTAGTAGTTAATATTTCTGGTTATAGGTTATATCTAACACCAGAGAACACATTAAAATGATTTGTATAGATCTATGCTTTCCAATGATTAGAAACATTTAATTTGTTCTCCAGTACGTAAACTTAATATTCAGTAACTAGTCAACAGAACTATATATGACTTCAAAATAATTAATTATTTATAAGTGTGAATTTATGAATATAATATAATTATTAAAAATGCATGGCAAATTACCATTAGTTACTTGCACCTTTGATAAAATAATATAAGAATTAATATAAATTAATAGAATACACTAAATGATTTTCATTAGCATTTAACAACAACAGTCAAAATACAAATGAGGCTCTATCAGAGCAACAGTGGCCTAAGCCCAAAAACAAAATTTGGAGATAAATGCAATATTTGCATTCATATTTCCCTTATGT
Organism: Diabrotica virgifera virgifera; assembly: GCF_917563875.1. Classification (NCBI taxonomy): domain Eukaryota; kingdom Metazoa; phylum Arthropoda; class Insecta; order Coleoptera; family Chrysomelidae; genus Diabrotica; species Diabrotica virgifera. Next base: position 63,799,292 of record NC_065446.1, on the reverse strand, counting down.
AGATGGCGCTATAAATTGTGTAGGCCAAATATAGAGGTAGGTTGTGTAGACCTCTCTTAATCCGAAGATTTAATGTTGCTGATTTTATTGATATATTAATCTAAAAATTCTCAATTTTTGGCCTATGTTGCTCTGAGGGCCTCAAATTTTCCAAAAGTATGTTTCACATCATCAATGATATTCCTACTCTGTCGGTATTGTACAACCAACTGCTTAAAATTTACCTAACTAATGATGCTCCTAAACAAGCAATATTTTATCTGCAATTTGCTCTAATACTGGCAAAAATAGCCTAGACATTTAGTTCAACATTGAATGCCGCAGATTGCTCGGCAGTCTATATCTCCACAACAGTGTCAGCAGTAGTATAGCTCGGAAGTTTATTCGTAAACGGGACATATAATCGGGTAACAATGCATGATACAATCATAGTCGTCGCAGAGACTTCTGTTGTGTTAAAAGAAAATTTCAGAAAAATTGTGCATTCGCCCTTACTTAAACAGGCAGACAGGTTAAAATAAATCTAGAAGTAAGGCTTTATAATGATTTATTTAAAATTGAATTTTATTTTATTTTATTCTGAATTTTTTGTACGATTTATCCAGCCTGCGACAAGCTATCCGTCATTTTTTAATTTAAATCTTTATATATTTCCATTTCCACATTCCACAACTATAATCCTCTCATTCGACCAATTATTAGTCATTTTATTCCTTCAAAATTTTCCAAAATAACAAAATTATATCACCAAAACAAAGTAATTATTGTAAGTATTTTCGATCGCCAAGGGATCATCAGACAAATATTGTAAAACAATACGGGCGATACCAAAACTGTGTGCTATTCAAAGATCTTATACACATAGATTTGGCCAACTCCGAAAAATAGCGTAACGCGGAGCAGTTCTGGTCGGTGGTCTATCTATCTCTCTCTACTGGCGCTTAGCTTTCTCTCTCTAGAATATGATGGCTGCCGCCTCTGTGTAACTGTCGTTCCATTACTCCCATCTCTTGGTAGATACGCTCACACTCGCACGACAGACAAAGATAGCTAGACCACCGTACTTGATATCGACGTTACACCCCGATGCATTGTTTAGCATATCCCTAGCCAGATCTATTCTTGACATGTCTCTGGTGCTATTACGGGCTCTATGGCTGAGACATACTAAAAACAGTCCTCTATATTGCATAATCTGGCCGATACTGTTGGCAATATTGTAGCTAATGTATGTCAGCCACATATTGCAGTAAGAATATTGTTCGTTAAGAGCACGGTGAGAAATGTAATCCTGATTATTCTGATTTCCATTTATTTAAAATATTCGCAGTAATCATATTCTCAATAACTGATCTTTTTCATAGGGACGCAAAAACTTCAATTTATAGAGCACAAATAACAATTAGGAATTTATATTAAGGTTTTCAGAATTAGAATATGTACTTTTATTAGCTTTATGCAATATAAAAAAACCAAAATAATAATACTAATGAATAAACCATTATTATTTTGAACGTCTACCTACAAAATGCCTACTTTATTTACTAGAGATCCAAAAATTAGTCCAGTCAATGGTCATCTCGAGTAATTTTCTGAGCCTGCACCAAATTCACCGAAATTTGGCTATTGGTTCTACTTACCCTGAACTTCAAAGTTGACCCTGTGCCGTAGGGTACTTGGGTCATGAATGGAACACCGAAAATAAATATTTTTGCCAATTTTTATATGTTCGACTTCTAATACAGGACTATGTGCTCGCACTAAAGAAAAATTATGCACTTTTTTGGAGATTAAATTGACATGAATATTAACTTTCAATAACACAGATATTAAGTGGTCTATCTATAACCCGCAGGGGCCAATTAAAACTGCAAAGAAAAAAGGAGTTCATAAACGAACATCAACTCCATTTTGAAAAATCCAGTATACGCTGTGAGCTCGTACGTAGAAGGGATATTTACAAATTCGCGAGCGCCAGTAGTGGCAAGTCTGTAAACGTTTACCGGAAATTTGACATAAATGTCAAAGTGATTAAATTAAAATTAAAATTAAAAACATTAATTATAAAAAATATTAGTTGATCAAAGCTGTGGTATATATTTTTACCTTAAATATACTTACGTTTTAAATACTGAATTTACGTTTTTTTAATGTTTTGTAATATGTAATTATAAATTAATCTAATAATCTTGGCGCCATCTACACGATAATTGTGAAAGTATCCGAAGTAAGAAATTAATATTTCATCAATAGAACGTCAAAATGATTAGCAAAATCTTAAAAAAATTTATTACAATTTAATTACTTTTTAGCGTTGTAAACATTAAGCGATAACAATTAAATAATAAATTTAAAAATTACCGGTAAAAGTTGAATTAGTAACCGCTAGGATCGACACCAGCGAAGCTCAGAGCGAATACGCTCTGAGCTTCGCTGGTGGCGCTAACTAGCGGATTACTAATGCAACTTTCCCCGGAAATTTTTAAATTTATTATTTAATTTTTATCGCGTAATATTTACAACGCAAAAAAGTAATTAAATTGTAATCGATTTTTTTAAGGTTTTGTTAAACATTGTGACGTTCTATTAATTAATGACGTAATATTAACTTCTTACTTCGGATACTTTCACAATTATCGTGTAGATGGCGCTTAGAAAAAATCAATTCAGTATTTAAAACGTAAGTATGTTTAAGAGGCTACAGTAGCGATCAATAGGTAGCAACAAACGCGTTCCAATATTGCGGCTGTAATTTTGAATATTTTGTTGAGATATTTGGCACACATATTCGTAATATAATAAATTATGGCGGTACAGAGCCCAATTTCAGAAATATGTTAGTACGTGGAAATTACTCTATAACTAAATAAAATATTGAAAAAGGGAGCCTGTACCGCCATTAAGAAAAAAAACTTTCTTCAAATAAACTTTTTTATCCCATGCCTAGATTTTGTGTAATCTTGGAACTACTAAAATTTTTTATTTCTAACAAGAAATCGAACATATTATAACTAAATAACTAATTGGACCGCGTTATGTAATCGTGGATTAAGCGCCAAAATGTAGTTGTGAGATAAATCAGTTTAAAGATTTTAAATTTGTTTTTGGTACTATTTCTAAAATATAGTACTGACATGTTTCATATTTAATATATTAATGCAAATGTAAATAGACTTTTACATGTGTTTAAAATTTTTTAAAAATAATTTATATTTTAAAAGTTATTCGATCAAATGTCGCTTAATTCGTTAATGATTTTTTAAGATATGCATGAGTTAAGATCCGAATACCGGATTAAGAGACATAGTTGGCGCTTAATCTGATGTTTCCTGACAAAGTTAATTCGATATCTTAAACGTTAGTAAATATGTTATATTTTGTAATAAAGAATTAACGGACTATTCAGGGCGCTTGATTCGTTATTACACTTACAAAGATGCGGATTTTTGTTTATGACAATGTATTATGTACCATTATTGGCGTTTAGTTCGATATTACAAATCCTAGTGTGAGATTTTTTTTAATAAAATAAAAAATGTCGCTTATTACTGACATTTAAAAACAGCTTTTTTTTTTTAATTTTTTACAAAAAACATATTTTTATACATAGATTTGCACCCTAGCTGCAATATGGCACTATTATCTCGATTTTGGACTTTTGGCGGTTAATCCGTTATTACATAACGCGGTCCAATTAGGCAACATAGAGAAATTATCACTGTCATTTTGACAAACCTGCGTCAGATTTTCTCTAATATGTTCTGTTATCTTTATAGATATCTGTTCAGTGCAGTAGTGTGTTAATTTAAGAATTCGTTATTGTTGTTTCATAGGAAAGTAATGTTTATTGATAGTTAATTTATTACATATTTGTTGTTGTAAGTTGTTGGCCTCTTTGAAAGAATAGATTGTTGTTAATTGTGAGTTTTAGTTATATGTAGGTAGGTAAGTATATTTTACGTAAAAATATTTCGAATTATAATGCGAGTATATAAAGTTTTAGGAGGATTTTTTCTTCTAAAAATATTATCAATAGTTTAACAAAATGGAAAAAGTAAATCAAACGAAAAATAAAGTGAAACCTTTCAAGAAAAAGTCCATTAAAAACCGTGTCAAAATTATGCGAAAATCGAAATTTGTTTCACTTCACAACAAAAAATAGATAAATATTTCATGCAAATACCTTTCTAAATACCTATCGTAACATAAAATTTTCACCGATTTTGGTTTATTTTTATAAAAATCTATTTATTAATAATAAAATCGTTTTCTATTACTTCCATTTAGCGCGACTATGATATTGTCATAGCAATTAGAATAGCTAAGGATACACGACTAAGAGAACAGTGTGCGGAAATCCAGCAATTGCAACATAAACACGATTCATTCAATATGCACAAAAAAGTTAAAGAAGCTGCAGGCTTATACAAACCTAGAAGAGTTGGGTGTTTGGCAGATAACCAAGGCAAACCACTGTTAAGTGTGGAAGAAAAACTAGACACGTGGAAGAAATATGTGGAAGTAACTTTTGCAGATGAAAGGCAGAATACCATTGAAGACATTGAATGCCAAACAGGACCCCCGATTACCATTGAAGAAGTCACGTCAGCTATTAAAACAACTAAAGATGGTAAAGCTGTAGGGCCTGACCAGTTTTATGTAGAATTCCTAAAACTTATGGATGAACAAGGAATAAAATGGATAACAACCGTATTCAACAAAATATACGTAACTGGAAAAATACCCCAAAGCTGGTTAAAGTCGACCTTCGTAACTTTACCCAAAAAAGTAAATGCCAAAACATGTGAAGACTACAGAACAATTAGCCTAATGAGCCACTTACTCAAAACGTTTCTGAAGGTGATACATGGCAGAATATATAAAAAATGCGAACAACAGATATCATGGACGCAGTTTGGATTCCGCGATGCCTTAGGCACCCGAGAGGCTCTATTCGCTGTCCAAGTGCTTATGCAAAGATGCAGGGATGTTGACTGTGAAGTGTATATTTGTTTTATCGACTACAAAAAGGCGTTTGATAGAGTAAAACATGATAAACTCATAAACATCTTGAAAGAAGCGGGAGTAGATGATAGAGACTTGAGAATCATATATAATTTGTATTACAACCAAACTGCCAATATTAAAGTGGAAGACCAATTAACAGAGGCAGTCTCCATAGATAGAGGAGTGAGGCAAGGATGCATCCTGTCCCCGGTGCTGTTTAATATATACTCTGAATGTATCTTCGAGCAAGCGCTGGGAGAACTACAGGAAGGCGTATTAGTCAACGGAGTGCGTCTGAACAACATTAGATATGCCGACGACGCTGTAGTTTTTGCAGACAGTCTAGATGGTTTGCAAAGAATAATGTCGCGCATATCAGATATAAGTAGAGAATACGGACTTGATCTCAATACGAAAAAAACAAAGTATATGGTAGTCAGTAAGCGCGAAATATTAAATACACAGCTTTTGGTTAACCAACAACTAATTGACAGGGTCGACAGCTACGCATACCTTGGTACCAACATAAACAGCCAGTGGGACCACTCAAGTGAAATAAAACAACGCATAGGAAAAGCGAGATCAGCGTTCATAATGATGAAGTCTCTTTTCAGAAGCCACGATTTACCTCTTGCTACCAAAATCTCTATCATCAGATGCTATGTATTTTCTACGTTATTATACGGAGTAGAGGCCTGGACACTTTCCGAGGCTTCTTTGAGAAAACTCGAGGCATTTGAGATGTGGTGTTACAGGCGCATTTTGAGAATTTCGTGGGTGGATCGTGTGACTAATATTGAGGTTCTACGTAGAATAGGCAAGGAATGCGAGATTATTAACATAATCAAAGAGCGCAAACTAGAATATCTTGGCCATGTTATGAGGAATGAACAGAGATATGGCTTGTTGCAACTCATTCTTCAAGGCAAGGTATTTGGAAAGAGAGGACCAGGGAGAAGAAGAATATCTTGGCTTCAAAACCTGAGAAAGTGGTTTAATACATCGACAACCGGACTATTCAGAATAGCAGCAAGCAAAGTTAGGATAGCCATGCTGGTCGCCAACATCCGGAACGGATAGGCACCTTAAGAAGAAGAATGATATTGTCAAAATATTAATCTTAGATAATGTCAAAGATTACCACTGTTGCCAAATTTTATGATACTATCTCCCGAAGTTATATTTTGTTGCTATCTGTTGATCGCTACTGTTTACTCTTAAGGTAAAAATATAGCTTTGACGAACTAATATTTTTTGTGAAACCGACAAAAGTGCTCGGAGATGACCAATAGTGGCTCTATAGGTTGAAAAGTTATGGTCACTGTACAAAACTATTAATTGCCAATATTTTAGTGCTTTAATGGACAAATTAAAACAGGAACTCAGTTAGAAACGGCTCCAAGCGCAGAAGAAAAAGTGGCGTTTCTCCTAAAGAATGCACCTACTTAGATCGTTGGATGATAAAAATTCATGAGTTGGATTTTACATTACTCTCTTATCAGACTTATTTAGTCCCATCTAATTATTATGGATTTCCAAATCTGAAGAGATGAATTATAAATAAAATATTCAGCTGAAACAAAGAGATAATAATTGACGAAACAAACATCAATTTTGCAGATAAATCAATACGAGTAGAAGAAACCAAAACAAGATTGTCTAGGTGTATTTATAAAAAAAATTCAGTCCCACAGCTAGTCGATGTTTTTATTTTTAAATATAGAATACATATTGATATTCAAATAAAGTTTTTAATGGATTACATAATATTTTATATATGCGTATATTAAAAAAAATAAAATGTATAATGAATAATAATAAAGACAAAGAGACATATTTTTGCTTGTATAGTTTAAAATTATATACTTCCCACATATTTTATCAATTCAAAAAAGAGCCTTGCAAAATTTTTGTGTTTGCCAAATTTATGGAACTGTTACTAATGTTATTAGTAACAACTAATTTAGATATTCACATTAAGCTAATCTATAAAAAACGTTCAACGTACTTTTTTATAGTTACTTTGATAATGAATGGGATAAAAACTAATAATCTCACGAAACATATAAGCACAGTAACAGTCACTTCAAAATTTTTGATTAAAAAAATATAAAATATATTATAACTATCTAAGATAATTACATAAAAAATAATAGAGATATATGAAATATATAATATAATAATATAGTCATCTATACTAACTATAAAAATATTTAATTTTTAACAGTAAATCAAAGAAAAAATTGAACAATACAGAATATACATTATGATTAACAAACAATTAGATTGACAAATATATTAATATATTTCTACAGTCTATATTGGCATCTAACCTAGACAGTAGACAATACAACAATTTATAATTATTTGGAAGAACTGTAAAACATTAAAAGGTTAAGGCAATTTCAGTTTAATTAGGAAGCAAATAAGTATTAAGCCACTTAATTTTGTTTTGTTAAACTTGGATTTCTTTGATAATATAGTCAAATTTGTATATTAAACTGCCTCCTGAACAACATTTTCAAAAATCTGTTTTCTAGTAAGTTATTATCACAAATATACACGATAAAAAAATTTCTACAACACAACCGTCACGAATTTGGAAATTAAATTAACTGATACAGTTAACTACATGAAAAATATTTAGTTTCTTAACAAAAAACATCTAACTTGTCCATTTAACTATAATACCAAAATGACGTTTGTTTTATAATTAAAATTTGCAGTAAAGTAACTACAAATGTATATTAGTGACATAATTTACTGGATAACTAATTTTTGAAATTTTATAAAGAAACTATATTTGGAATACTTCGGTCTGAGTCTGGTACTCGTCTAAGGCTTGCTTAATTTCACACTGTACAACACATAAATTAAAAAATATAAATTTACCACCACCACTCTCTCCCAAACGTTCCTCCCTTCGTTTATACATTTCTACATATGCGCATTTTGTGTACCGTCGCCATTTTACAAAAACGACGTGATCAGCAGGGATATGACAATTCCGATTAGCAATACCAACATCACGTACATGTAAGGTCTGTACTCCTCGGAAAAGGTGAGCGCTTGCCAAATGGAATGATAGAGAGTACGATGTTTGTGAGAGGGCCCATGTGGAGCAGTAGTTCCTATGGAGGTGGACTTTGCAGGTGAGCCTGCCGCTGGTTCCAACGCGGTTGTTGTGAAGGATACTGAAGGTGATGCTGGACCGGGAAGTTCCCCGGTCGATGTCAGACGGACAGGACAAATACGAGCCATGTAGTCGGTCCCTGGTTCCAGGTCTTCGATTGTACATTTACCCTCAGAAGTCTTGGATACCTAGAACATTTAAAATAATGTTAAATACAAAAGCAAACCTCTGTATTTTACGCATATAAGGTGAAGTGGGGTAATATCGTAAACGGGGCAACTTCGTATTAGCTCTAAATCTATCATAAGATACATTTAATTGTACAAGTTAAGGAGTAGAAATCTGTACTAGTTTAGTATGAACTGATTGACATAGATGTCTCTCATTCAGAAGCAATCCTGTCATTGTTTTGCCATTTATAAAATGTGAGTACGTGTGCAACACGTGCGCAGTACATATCTAACCTAAAGTTGAACAAAGTGCCGATATTTTACAGCAAATTTTGTGTCTTGTGCATTTATTTTTGGTAGGTACTTATTAAGAACATTGTTTAAACTTTACGTTAAATAAATAAATCCTTTTGATTATTTGAAATTTACTGAAAAAAAAAACTACTCTAGTCTTGTCACGCATATATTAGTGCACGGGGCAAGTTCGAAGCATGTGGCTCGGTAAGACCGGACTTGTGCTTTTCCCAGTCAATTTTAAAGATTGTTTTGTACTTTTTATGGTTTCTTTCTCAAATTATTCAATTATAACTTTTTTCTCAGATCTAAAATAGTTAGATATTATGTTAGAAAAACGAAACGGAGAGCGTAATCAGCAGAAACAATTAAAGAAGCATTGATAGAAATTCAGGCGCATAAAGGGCATAAATGCCATGCAAAAACCATTCTTTATATTTAAATATATAACTTTTAAACTAAACAACTTATTTTAATCTGGCAAAAAGCAATTTATAAATGACGGATTAGTAAGTCCAATTTTGTCCCGTAACATATAAAGATAGATTTCAATGAGTTTTAAATAGCTTTTTACGAACTTGCCCAATTTATGGGGTAAGTTCGGAATAGTTACTGTTTTTTCTAATTTTTTATAAAAGTTGTAATTTCTAATGTAAATTGGTGTTTTTGGCAATGCGAATTATAACGTATTTATGGTACTCCACGTTGATACCAAGAAAATGTTAAATATTGGAAATATAATTTACAAAAAAATTATTATAGTCAAACTTAACAAAAACCGGTCCGAACTTACCCCACTCCACCTTATCTATTATCTTTACAACTGGATACTACCTTGGAAATCACGATGTTGAACGCAGCATACAAATAATGACCAAGGTCATTTATGAAAGGTTTAGATTAGACCACACGCTGAAAAAATAGTTCGCAAACACTAATATATCGGATATTGGTTCTACGACAGATATTCGAAAAAACAAAGGAATTTATCTTCGAAATACATAATCTCTTCATAGAATGACGATCTTCCAATTGAAAAAAAAATGGGAAGAATAGATGTTTTCGCTGCAAATATCTTAAAATCGAAAAAAGAACAAAAATTATTTGTAGTCAGTGTCAAGTACCGCTTTGTATTGAATTTTTACTTCCTATCATATACGGAATGTTTTCCAGTTCATAAAAATAAAATTATTTCTTTTATACCATACTGTTACTTTATTACTTTTGGGACATATTTGGGGCATATTTGTTTTATTATTCATGACTACTGGGATAAATATGTCCCACGATTTATGTTTTTATCTATATCTTTAGCATAATAAAATCTCACAGTAGTATTTATACGGTCAAATATAATATAATTAAATTTTAAAAGCCCTAGGACCTTACTGGCTTATAGACTGGCAAACATTTACCACATATTATATAGTTGGAGTCTACATTTTTCCCACTCCCAAAAAACCTACTATACCATCATGTAAAAAGATAATTCTTAATAGAATCAAGCAGAAATGTGAAGAGACAATGGAAAACAAACAATTCGGTTTCGGAGAAGAATTGGGAACAAGGAAAGCTTTGTTCTCAATGCTAACATTACTTCAACAATAATGGCAAGTACAAAAACAAATTTACGTCTGCTTTATATATTTTGAGAATGCGTTTAATAGGGTTCAACTCAATAGTCTGTTTGAATATCTAGAAATGATTGGAATAGATGATAAAGATCTAAGACTTTACAACATCTATATTGAAATCAAGAAGCTTCTATGCTGATAGACAGCAAAGAAACAACAGAGAAAATTTGAAAATTTGCATTCAAAGAGGTGTCACGACAGGGTTGTGTGTTATCCGCAACTTTGTTTAACGTTTACTCAGAAATAATTTTTAACGAAGCCTTATAGGATATGCAGATATATATAACATCAGATATACAGATGACACCGCGATCTTGGCTGAAAGTATCGAAGATCTTCAAATCCTTATAGATCGAGTCACTAGAGAATGCTCCAATAACGGCCTTAGCATAAATACAACAAAGAAAAAGTTACTTGTAGTAAACGAGACGTCGCACAGCGGTCCAAAATCCCGAAAAGCTGGCCAAAAGTCAAAAAAAAATTCCACGTTTCGAGAATATTATTATATTTTCTAAAAGAGAATTAAATTCCCTATTCAGTGTTGGCAACCCTAGAGCTATATCTCGTATATCTGAATTTCCAGTTCAGTTCAAAGTTGACCTTCTTACGGAACAGAAGCGCAGTTAAGAAAAACGAATATTTTATACAGACAGTCTTGTGCGTGTATCTCGAAAACGAAGTGCGCAAATTCAATCCTTCAAAATGGAGGATATTCGTGGATCCATCTTTAATAAAAGCCGATGATAATATCAAAATATTTGTATGTGTTATATTTAGTATATTTTAAGTTTAAATTAAGTAATAAGAGAGTATGTATGTATATATTTTGAAAAAATTTAATTTTCAGATAGGCAAATAGTTATATATTCCATCGAATTCCAAGATGTTACTACAATCATCTTTTAGCTTATATTTCTCTTTAAGATTAAAAAAAAAAATTGCTGCCACTATCTGTCCCTCTGGTTTTGCGAGAATTTTTTGTACAAGCGCTCTGCGCTATGAGTTTCCATATGAATCGTTAACAACGCAGAATAAACAGATCATGCCACAGCATTCAGGTAGTTGTTATGACTGTAGATCTTTAGTTATTTCAGTATTATAGGGTAAAATCAGAGATAAAAGGGTCAGGTACAGTATTGTTGAAAAATAAAGTAAAAATTAGTTTTGACTTTCATATGATTAATAATCGAATTTAACGTTGGAATAAAAAATCCGCCATTGCATCCGCCATTTTGTTTTTTGAAATTTCGATTTCAGATTCGTAATCAGCAACCTCAAAACCCCCCGGATATCAAATTTCGACGGTATTACATATATTTAAAATACATAAACCCGCCATATTACATCCGCCATTTTGTTTTTTTTTTAATTTAGACTTCGGATTCGTAAGCTACCTTAGAAACACCTGGATGCCTAATTTCATGCAAATCAAAAAAGCTTTCATATTTTGGCAATCTTTTCGGGTTTTTGGACCACTGTGCGTCGGCGCTATGCAACTAATTGTCAGTAATGAACAGATAACAAAAGTTAACCACTTTAAATACCTAAGATTTTGGATAAACGAGACATTAAATCCGGATGAAGAAATTAAAATTCGTATGGAAATTGCTAGAGGAGCATTTATGAAACTTAGATCTATTCTGACCTTACAATTCTCAGCTGAACTTACAACTAAGAGTCAAGTTCCTAAAATGTTATGTTATGTGTATCCTTATTATTATATGGATGTAAAATCATGAAGGTTCACATGATGAACAAATTAGAAACCATCGAGGTGTAGTCATATCGTGGAATGATCAGAATATCATGGGTTCGACGCATTTCAAACAGAGAAGTATTAAACAAAGTAGGTCAAGGCGAAGGTGACTTAATGAAGATGATAAAAAAGAGAAAACTTGAATATCTGAGACATATATAATGAGGGGTAGGAGATACAGGATACTACAGTTAATATTCGACGGAAAAAGAGGACTACGTGAGGACTAAGATTGACTACGTCAATGGACTGGATAATTAGCAGATAAATTATTACATGCCGCGCAACCCACAGCTAAAGGTTGTGCACGGTACTTAAAGAAGAAGAAGAAAAAGACCTTACCTGCTTGAACACTTGTTCCTTTAGTCTTGCTAATTGTACTCTGTAGACAACGGAATCCGAAAATGCATTTTTAGCTGGCAACCACTCAAGAGAACAACTCCTCTGTTCCACTTCTATAACTTTGGGAGCTTTCAGCGTCGTTGGAGGAGCAACAGTAGTAGTATACTCATAGTCTTCAGAAAATTCTCCAACACCTGCATCGTTGGCTGCGTTCACCCTAAATCTGTATGTCGTAGATTCGTGTAGCTTGTTGACTTTACATGTGAGAGCTGTACCTTTGTATACACACTGATAATCTCCCATGCGGGGATTGTCCATTTCCACACAGTATTGGGTGTATTCGGTGTTTTTGCCCTCGCCCCATTTCAATTTAATATAGTTATGAGCAGTGGCAATACATTCTAACCTGAAACATTTTATTATCACATTTAGTGTGAATATCTTTATATCAAATCCTATTCTGCATGTACAAGTTAATGATAGTTTATTTATATTCTAATCTAATACATATACATTTTATGGTAACATACACTAATAATGTGACTTAATACACAATAATAATAGGTACTGAAAATAGACGCAAAGAGCTTGATGCAATTTCGTATATAATTAACAATATAAGTTTTGAACTTTTCAAAATACAGAAGCTTTAACGTTAAACTAAAATGGAATAAAACAAATTAAATTAAAATTTGGATCTAACTATTTATATAGTAATATAGTTGGGTACATCAATAGTCACAGGCAACCAAGTGACGTCAAGAACGTTGAGGAGACGTCAGTTTTTGGTTGAATATATACACGTGTTTGAAGATTACGTCGTATAAACGTCTTTTGTAGGTGATTTTGAATACGTAAGATTAATGACATTTTTTTGTGTGAATTTGATGGCCTTGGCTGAGCCAATTGGCCAGACATTTTATTTTAAAAACGAAACATTTTTTTTTCAATCAGAGGAATTTTTTCTGTATTTCTAACTCTAAATATATGTACATAAGAAACTAACATACTACTATCTAAATACATACTGTTTTGGATGTAAATATTTTTTGTTTAAAATACGCCTTAAAAACACGTTTTCATTTCAGACAGTCTAAGTCTGACGTCACAAAACTGGGAGGAGCTTAAAGACTTAGTTAATGCTTAAGACTCCAAACAATTTCCATAAGAAGTTTTTCATTTATTGTTTACGTGCTTTGTGTGGTAAAATAAGACTTTTCATTTAGATATTTAGTTGAAGAAACGTGTTAATTAAGAGATTTTTATTCGTTTTTACTCAAGTGAGTTAGTTTAACGCGATAATTCTTCGTGAAAATTGTTTGAGGTTATGGTTTAATTTGTTTTGGTGTTTATTTTTTGTTACCGAACTAATTGTGTGTTATCGAGTTTAATTAAATTAATTTGTTAATAAATTATTTATTAGTTTATATGTTGTTTCAATTTTGACACAGTAAGTATATATAAAAAGTGAAAATTCTATATACGTAGGTATGTTGCATTGAGAGTATTGTAATTTTATACATTTTAGAGAGTCTTCCATTTGGTTTTACTTTTAGCCTATGGGTTAAATTTAAAACGGTTAAATGAAAAATTGCAATACCAACAATGCCCATACGAACAAATATTTGTGTATCTTAACATACATATTATATTAACATTTGTTAATAAATTATTTATTAGTTTATATGTTGTTTCAATTTTGACACAGTAAGTATATATAAAAAGTGAAAATTCTATATACATATGAGGCGGTGAAAGGAAAAGTGGCGTAAGTCACTTTTTTATAGAATAGAGATAAGTGCATATTCAAAATCTCCATATTTAAATCTATCAGACGCAACAGTGATGTAAGTCATAACTCTTCCATTTGCTCATAGATAGCAGCACAAACTTGACAGTCAAACAAAATCTCTGTTGTAGTAGACGAAAAAGTGGTGCAAGTCAGACTTACACCACTATTCCCTCATTCCTATGTTGTTTAGTATTTTGCAGTTGCGATTTTTCGATACAATGGATGACGACTGTTTAAGTGATGTGAGTGATGAGCCTAGTATTTTCGCTTACTCAGGAGATGAGTGGGTGCCTTCTGATTCTCAACAAGAAAGTAATCTTCAGATATCTGATGGCCGAATGTCACGGGCCATTAATAAGATAAAACAAGGGGAACCACCTGGTTCAGATAATCGAGGCCATGGTATAATAACTAATAAAATGTCTGAAGAACGTATGAACTGTGTCCGGAAGCATATTGAAAATTTTCCATTTTATCAATCGCACTACACAAGGAATAAGAATCCCAATCGTAGGTATCTATCTCTGACCTTGACCTTAATGTTACCATGCTGTATCGCTTGTACAGTAAGTACTGTCGAGAACAAGGTACTGTCCCCGTTTCCAGTGATATTTATCGCTGTACACTCAATAATGAGTACAACCTTCATTTTCATGTACCACAAAAAGATACGTCCTCTAAGTGTGATGCTTACAAATTAAAAAAAGCTGCAACAATAGATGATAATGAGATAAAACAGATTGAAGTTGAGCACGAACTTCATTTTAGGAATAAAATGATACAGAAAAGGCCCAGACCGTCGATTCTTACTATGTATTCACTTTTGACCTAGAGAAAGCCCTAGCTTTCCCAAAACTAACCACATCTATCGCATACTATAAACGTATTATGTACATTTACAATTTGGGCTGCCATGAGCTATCGTCTGGATTAGGCTACATGCTGCATGTATGGAAGGGATGAAACAACAGCTTCGAACGGATTTCAGCAAATCAGTGCCTGTGTCACAAAGCAGATAGAATTACGTGCAGCAAATTCAAAACATGTTGTATTGTACAGTGACAGCTACATCGGTCAAAATAGAAACTGGAATTTTGACTCGGCCTTGTTACAATTAGTTCAGAGTGAAAATAATAGTATCGAAGTAGTCGATCACAAGTTTATGGTAAGAGGACACTCTTACTTACCAAACGACTCAGACTTTGGTTCAATTGAAACTCACTCTAAAGGTAAACAGATTTATGTGCCTGAAGATTGGTTCTCCGTCATAGTTCGGCGTCGAAAGAAAAAAGCTTTCATTTCACAAAAATTCTTAGAGAAGACATTAAAGATCTGAAAAATCTCACTAAATCAATTACGAAAAGAAAAACCAATACTAACCAACCAGTGTCATGTTTAAAAATTCAGTGGACGAGAGTGAAAAAAAATGGGCCATTTTCATTGTTCTATTAAGAAACACTAAATGAAGATTTTTCCTTTTCACAAATTAATATCCGAAGCAGGCAGAAGGGAAGACCAACACTGTTGAAAATTTTTTAACTGGATTGCTCCAGTCCACCATTCTTATTTAGAAATCTTATATCATCTAATGAAGTATCAATGACGAAGCTGGACCACTTCCTGATGCAGAAGAAAACAATGACTAATAAACTAGTGAATTTATTTTTGATTTTCTAATGTAAAAAACAATAAACATGTTTTGCTTTCTTTACATTCTCTTTAAACTCTTGAAGGAAAATTGGTGTAAGTCATTTCACCCCTTAAAAACTACCCTGAACATAGTTTTATTTGTACAAAAATGTTAGTGGAGTTACAGATGTTCTTAATAAATAAAAAAATATCACAAGCATGTTTATAAATGTTACGTAGATTTAATTACAATGTTTCTAGTAAAACCGTTTATATCTCAAAATCATGCTCATGTGACTTACACCACTTTGCCTTTCACCGCCTCATATGTAGGTATGTGCCATTGAAAGTATTGTAATTCTATACATTTTAGAGAGTCTTCCATTTGGTTTTACTTTTAGCCTATGGGTTAAATTTAAAACGGTTAAATGAAAAATTGCAATACCAACAATGCCCATACGAACAAATATTTGTGTATCTTTAAAACCATAAAATGAAAAATAATCTAAAAAACGACATAAAAACTACGTTTTTGATACCACTTATTTAAAAGGTGATAAAAGTGACGTAAATTATGGTGGGACAAATTCACGTGACCTTCGACGTCGAAAAAACGTGATGAATTTGACGTGGTTTAGTGATAATTATGACGTCTTTTCAACGTTTCTTAAACGTTATTTGGTTGCCTGGAGAGTATGATATCGGAAAATGTCAAGAAAATCATTATATTTATATGGCATTGTGGTGTATCTAATAACAGAGTAAGTATGATTATGAGTTTACAACAGGAAATATTGTGAGTCTAATATCTTAGCCTCAGCAAAGGAAGAGGTTCTTGGTGAAAGACATATAAATAAAAATAAATCTTTCCGAAAGTGAGAAACTCCATCGGTTTTATACAGAAGTGAAGGAAAATATAAAGGGAAAAGTTTACCTGAAATACTTGTCAACCAAGACACATGAAACATACGATAATTACAAGACAGTATTAAACGAAAGCCATGCACTTGTAAGAAATCACTGCAAAAGGAAATATGACGTTATATAATAAGCCAAAGAACGGTTAGGATACCTGAATTGACTATCTACAAGGGCGTTATGCAGAGGAAAAACGAATAATGCTAGAACCGGAAACGCGAAAAATAATTAAAGACGAAATGCCAAACGATTTACTGAAGAATTATGGAGCAGCAACAACAGAACTAGCAACATTAATAACCAAAATTCTAAAACACAATGCAATGCCGGAAGAACGGAGAAACAGCGAACTACCTCTACTATTCAAAAAAGGAGATAAAAATAGCCATACAACTAGATCTATAAACTTAAAAACTACCCTAAAACTTATTAGAACTAAAATTTTACAAAAACTAATAGTCCTGTCGCCGGGGGGGGGGTACAACAGCCTCCTCTATTCAGGGGGACTAACCCAAGTTTTTTTTATGTATTTTTACCCGTAGAACACGAATTTTTTGGGTAACAGTTGATCCAGATGTCGATAAGATTGTTATGAACAAAAAACTTGAGAAATTACATAACAGCGATTTTTCGCAAAACGTTGTAAAACATTGTATTTATTGGGTCATTCTAAGCAAAAAATGTTCTTAATAGTTTTTCCGTAGGATGCAAGGTTTTCGAGATAGACTTGCACTTTCGAGATAAGTTGAACTTTCAAAAAATCGAAAACTTGCAATTTTTGAACCCGAATAACTTTTGACGAAAAAAATAAAATAGCAATTCTGCTTACCGCATTTGAAAGTTCAAGTCAAATTCTATCGGTTTGAGTATTTGCATTGCTAAAAATTAATTTTTTTATTGTTAAACAAAGCTATAAACACATAGTGCTTGAGTGATGATTTCAATGCATTTCTCATTTAAAATCGAACGAGTATGCCATCCTACAAACAGGCAATTTCTACGTAGGATGAATTAAAACGCATGCATTGGGCACGGGAATCACTATTTGTTTATAGCTTTGTTTGACAATAAAAAATTTAATTTTTAGCAATGCAAATAATCAAAACATTACAAATGGGGTAAGCAGAATTGCTATTTTATTTTTTAATCAAAATTTATTGGGCTCAAAAATTGCAATTTTTTCGATTTTTGAAAGTTCAACCGCGTTTATCTAGAAAACTATGCATCCTACGAAAAAACTAGTAAAAACATTTTTTGCTTAGAATAACTCAAAAAATACAAAAATATATTTTGTTTTGCGAAAAATCGCTGTTATATTCCTCAAGTTCTTTGTTTATAACCTTTTCGACATCCGGATCAACTATTACCCAAAAAAGTCGTATTCTACGGGTCAAAATACATAAAAAAAAACTTAAGTAAGTTCATCTGAATAAAGGAGTCCGTTGTACCCCCCTTGGTGACAGGACTATAATGAATTAGAGGATAAGTTTAGCAGATGAACAACAGGGTATTCATACTGGAAGATTGTGCACAGGTGCAATATTCGTCATAAAGCAAATTGCCGAGAAATCTTAGTCTGAGTAATTACTGAGTAATACTCAGAGATATAGGCCATCTTCTCTATAATAGAGAACTTCCCTTAAATATCATAAAGACTATTCAAAACATCTACTAAAACAACAAAAGGGAAGTCAGAATAGATGAACAACTTAAAGAACCTATAGACATAAGTGGGGGAATAACACAGGAGGACTCGTTGAGCCCTATGCTCTTCAATTTAATTATGCATGAAATCGTCAAAAGTGTTACTAAAGAAAGAGGATACAGAATTGGAAACACATAAGTAAAAATTCTCTGTCACGCAGACGATGCAATATTCATAGCTCAAGATGAGAATAGTCTGTAAAAACTAGTCCAAAGATTTAAAATAAAACCAAAAGAATCTAATATAACAATTTCAACAGATTTTCGAAAACAAAATCAGAAATGTATCGTAAAAAGAACCGATTTACGCCATATTGATAATGTTCTTTGAATTGGTTTTCGAACTTTTTGAAAAAAAAATTTTCTGAATCACAATTAAAGCTGAAATAATGGCTTCAAAAAATTGACTTACCTGGGTGCAGTCGGGGGCAGCCTCAACGTAGCAGTTCTCAATGAAGACGAAAATGGACCATGTGCAACATCATTAACTGCTTGGATCTTGATTTTATAGTTTGTTTCCGGTTGTAAACCCTCCACAGTATATTCATTTACAGCGCCATCTGTTGATATTGTCCTATCACCGATTTCAATATTGTAATTCGTAATAGGGCTACCATTCTAAAAAATAAAAAATATATTATGTTAAATAATTTCTCAAAAAGATGATGTACTCATTTTGGATTATAAAGAGGTACTTTTTTCAAAACGAAAAACCAACAAAAAAAATTAATTTTATTTGAAAGTCTTTATTATCATACGAAAAAACCATTCTTTACAATTACTTCTTAAAGATAAATTCTTTCAAATGTTAACCGTGACTGCGAGTAAGACGGTCTATTGTTGACGCGTTCGAGCATTTCGATTGGTATTTGACCAATGACTCGAGTAATATTGGCCTTCAATGCCTCAATCGTAGCCGGTTTTTTCATGTAGACTTTGGACTTTAGGTAGCCACAAAGAAAAAAGTCGAGAGGTGTGATGTCACAGGATATAGACGGCCAATGGACCGTGATAGTGTGACGTCAAAACGTCAAAACGGTTTCCAAATATTGATATAAAAATACCAAACAAAGCAACTGTCAATTCATTATACACGTGATTTGTGTAATAATTTTTAATTTTATTTTGTTTTAACAATCATCTGCACATTTTTTTCTAAAGACACAATCTTTGTTAGTCATATCAATCATATTGCTTTTAATTTTATAAATGCCCTTACACAAAATCAAGGATTTACAGACTTCATAGTATGTACTTACTGTGTTTCTTCAGGTTTTTAACCAGTCCTATTTGGAAATGTGGTGGGAAATATACTATGAGCATTGATTACAATCACGGGTACCCAACACATTACCATTTTGTAAAAATTAAACATCCTACAAGCAATATATTCCAATTATAAAAACCAAAACAAACAGCATGTGTGAATTTCTGCTTTGTTTGGAAACCAATTCAGAGTAGCCAACATTGATTTGACGTCACGACTATCACGGTCCATTCAATAGTCCGAAGCGTGAAATAAATTGCTCACCGAATCGTTTTCGCAGTAAAGTCATGCTTTCACGGGATTATGACAAGTGGCCCCATCTTGTTGGAACCAGATGTCGAGACCACGAGCTTCAATCTCAGGCACCAAATAGTCCGTTATCATGGCGCGATAATGATCTCTATTCACAGTAACATTCTGGTCGGCCTCAATTTTAAAGAAATACCTATGGACCGACGCCGACGATTCCGCCGGCTTATAAACCACAGCAAACAGTTGCTATTTCTGGATGTAGTAGCAACTCTTGAACCTCTTTGGGTTGCTCATCACTAGTGTGACCAACTGGTCCGAAAAATCCGGGACATGACCCGAAATAAAAAGTCGTGTACCGGCGTCCCGAGAAGTCTTCCGGGCCATCAGAATTTTCAACGTTTTGGTAAAATTCTATTTTGAAATTTTGAATACGTTATTCTTCAAATAATTCACAGCAAATTGAATTGGTGGGACGAAAAAAAGTCGACAATTTCTAGAGTGTAATACTAACATTACATCCAAAACCGTATGCATTTTATATCGTGGTATTATTATAGTTCTACGAAAACGAAAACGGTGGACTTTTTTTTCGTTTCTGTATTTTAATTTAATTTTAATTTTTCTCGAACGACGGAAAGCTACACTTAGACATTGCAAATAGGACAAAGAAAGCTACGAGAATATATTTGCGATTAATAATACGATACATACTTGGAAAAAGGGAAATCAGCCAGGAAACAAAAATACATGTAGGTATTATAATACAATCACAGTACCAACTCTTCTATATGTAGGCGAGACATGGGTTACAAATAAAAGACATGAAAGTGCCATAAATGCAGCAGAAATTAAGCAGCTGAGAAAAATAGCTGGACAGGGAAAGGAACGAAAACATAAAAAACGTGCTAAGCAGAGAAGCAATAGAGAAAAAAATTGAAAAAAGAAAACTGAATTGATTTGGACATACATATAACTAGAATGAACGAGAACAGACTAGTAAAGAAGGTGACAGATGCGAAAAGACAGGGGAAAGTGTGGAGGGGCAGACCTAGAAAGGGGTGAATGGAACAAATCCAGAAAATCTGGACCAAGAGAGGGAAAACAGTGAAACAGATGAAGGAAATGGCAGGAGACCGGAAGCAGGGTTGGAAAAAACCCGGGTTTTTTTTAAAGCCCAACCCGACGGGTTTTTTGGGTTTTTTAGGTTTTTTTCGGGTTTTTTTGGGGATTTTCAGTTTTTTATTTAGATTTGATATATAGTTTCTGCTCTATCAAAAGTTTTACAAAAATTATGAATTTTATTGCAAAAATAATAAAATAACAAAATATGCTTACAAAATAAATCAACTTGACATAAATAAATACATTTGGCATTACTGGCCATCAGTGCATCAGCACCTGCACTACGTCATTTGCCTCCACGCTAACAGCCGGATAATGGGAATCACCGATATTTCTTCGGGGATTTATTTAGAGCACAAACCTCTTAATTTTGTCAATTTTAACTGTACGATGCATTGATGAGTGCGTTTTGCCGTGGCGTTCTGGAGTTGTGAAATTACATCATTCTGAAATTATGGCAAATAACAGTAGATGTGGAAGAAAATTAGATTTCAGTTGGGCAGACGTTAACAAAATTGAAACGGAAAGGAAAGCTTAAAGCCGAATGTAAACATTGTAAAATTTTAATTAGCAGCAAAATTGAAAGAATAAAAGCACACTTGCAGAAATGTGCGGTGCTAACTAAAAAAAGAGTGACTGAACGTGCTGACGGGGACATCAATAGAATGAGTCAAATAGAAAGTTGTAGTAGTGGTGGTGGTAGCAGCCGTTTTTTTGAAGAAAGTGCATCAAAGAATGTACCTATTAAAAGAAAAAGACAGACACGTATGATAAAATTATTAAATCATTCATTATACTATATTCTATATTTGAGAATTAATTACGTCAATTCAATAAATTCTCCGTAATTTAAATTTAGTATTTTAAAATTTAACCAACGCTAACCAATTGTTATTTTTATTATTTCCTTCAATTTTGATATTGGATTCAATCTATAATATATGTATAGGGTGGTCTAACTATTTGGCAAAACTTCAAATATCTAAAATCAATAGAAAATGTCAAAATAACTAATAAGTATTAGTATACTTTGTCATATATCGAATTATCGCAATCATAAAGGGGTGTCAAAGTTTGTCAATTATTGCTGCAAAGTGTTTTCGCCGATTTTAATGTAACTTCCAGTGGCGTCGCAGAAAGTGAAAACATCATATTATGTTTATGCTACTAACTATGCCCAAAATAACCCAAACTTTGACAGGATATACAGGATGTATATTTGTATATCTATATATTTTCTACCCACCCTGTGTCTGGTCTACTATAATAAGAAGAAATTTCAAGAAAAGTAACAAACATAATTAATTTTATGTAAATTGTTTTAAGTATTGAAAGCTTTGTTGTGCAGACTTCCGCAAGTGAAAAGCAGAAATTGGATATTAAAATAGCCAAATTTTTTTATGGCTCTAACATAGCATTCAATATTGCTGATAACAAATTATTCAAGGACATGATCTGCGCATTGAGACCTGGATATGATCCACCTAGCGGCAAGAAAGTATCAGGAGAGCTGTTAGATACAGTTTATAAGGAAATAGAAGAAACCCTGAAAAGTGAACTCAGTGCTGAAGACGTTAGCTTCACAATGATGCAGGATGGATGGCCCAGTATTAAGAATGACCCTATAATTGCTATGAGTATTCATACTGGCGAACATAGTATGTTGATTGATGCTGTGGAGCCTTCTGATGAAAAAAAAATAGCTAAAAAAATATTGAATATATTAATGAAACTTATAATAAAGATGTTTTTGCTATATGTACCGATAATGAGGCAAAACTGGTCAATATTAAAGACATTTTGAAGGAAACTTATCCAAATTTACTAACATATGGGTGTTCCTCTCATTTAATGAATTTATTAGAAACATATGTTACACCCAAAACAGTTACCAAGCACATAATTGAGATCCATAAATATTTTAGAAATAAACATTTAACACATGGGTGGCTTAAAGAAAAAAAGGGTCTAATGCCTCAGCTACCCAATGAAACCCGTTGGAAATCATATGAAGCCTGTCTTGCAACATTTATAAGCAACTATCACATATATGTTGAAATTAGGACAGAGAAGGAGCAAGAATTTGATAAAAATATCTCCAAAATATTAGATCATGTCGCCATATATAGAGAGGCTCTGTATTCGCAAAAACAGCTTGCCGTTATTGTGAAAGCTCTAGACAGATTCCAAAGCGATTCAGTAAACATTTCTGATGCAGTAGAAATATGGAAAGATGCCCTCGACCATTATTTGTTACAGTCATACAGACAAGAAATAAAAAAGAGATATGACTTTGCAATTCAACCATTTCACCTTTTTGCAAATACTATGGATCCCAAATACATGGGAAGACGACTTACAGGGGAAGAAAAGGAAACAGTCGAACAATGGGTTGCATCGAATCTTTCTGATGAGTTTTTGGCAGTGATGTTATCATTCAAGATTAAGGAAGGATACAGATATGTTCCCCGCAACACTTTTCAAAGAAGAACTTGTCAAAAAATTCTCAACAAAGAAATGGTGGAAGCTGATATCAGTAAAAAATAAAAAAACAAATAAAATACCAGATGACTTTTGTATTTATATGTTATCTTTGTTCTCATGTCCAGCTTCATCTGCATCTATTGAGCGGATTTTTTCTTCTTATGGATTAATATGGACTAAGCTTCGCAACAAATTAGGTGCCGATAGAGCTGCAAACTTGGTAAAAATATATAATCATTTAAGATCCGAGTCCTCGTCCTCGACCGAGTCTAACGAATAACGAATGGGAATTGGGAATGTGACAAAAATACAGATTCTGATTTTCCTGATAACTAATATGCTTTGCTGATGCCTTGTTTAACAAGAAACTTGTTTATTTTTTTATTTGTCTATATACCATGTTTAAAATAAGTGTTTTATTAGTTTAGTTTCAGTTTCTCTCATTTTGTATTCACCTACTACTTACTTCATGGTATTTACGCTAGTTTTTGTTTTTATTCAGAAATAAATATATGTATATGACGTTCATTCAACTGAAAATTTGCTATTTTTGAAAAAACCCCAAAAAACCCAATAATAGTGGGTTTTATCAATTGAAAAAATCCGAAAAAACCCACTGGGTTTTATAAGATGGGGAAATTCTATGCCAACCCTGACCGGAAGGCGTGGAAGAAATGAGTAAAAGATAGATAGGTGATACTGGTGATAGCAAAGTCTGACGGTCTTATTAGGCATAAGGACAACGAGAAGAAGTATTATAATTATCATCTTCTGAAAAAAACAATGGCCCGATTTTCATTGAAAAATCCCGGATTTTAGGTATTTCTTTCAGCCTTGTCCCGGATTCGACCGAATTGGAGATGGTTACACTACCATCATCCCAAACACGGGCATTCTCTTTATTCACGTCCCTGTTAAGCCAAAATGGGCCTCATCGGAAACCGTTTTTTTTTTTTTCGAAAAGAGTGGATCTCTGAAAGCTTATCAAGAGCACGTCGACTAAAACGGTGACCACTTGGAAAGTCGATCGGCTTCAGATCTTGCACTAATTCAATTTTGTAGGCCTTTAAACCAAGATCTTTATGTAAAATACTCCAAGTTATTAGAGAGATATCGAAACCCCATTTAACATCGTTCTTTAATAAAAGATCCTTTATTTTGACATATACGCAAGCGCAGTATCGCGTCCTTTATTTCTGTCCTGTAATAAAATACAGGCCGCCCGTATTTAAGGAAAAATAAAGAACAAAAATCTTTTAATAAAGGATCCTGTATTTTGACGTAACGTGTAAAAAATGTGACAAATTTGTCAAATTATGTGAAGAAACAAGAGCTGAAAGGCGTCTAACTTCACTTATATTTATGTTTTTATCAACAAATAGAATTTTATAAGTTATTTTTATATTTACAAAAATATTTAATGTGTCATTTGTCAAAATAAGAGATTCCTTAAAGCTGCGTTTCCGATAACTCTCATTAGACATATCCTGTATTTGTCTTTTATTAAAAGATCCTGTAATAAAGGAACTTTTAACTTAGGGTTTCGATAACTCTCTATTGCATACGACAAGCCAAGATATTGGGAACGTCGACGAATCGATTCTTCATTATTTTCGCGTATACCATTCGCTACCGTCGCTATATTTTCTTCAGTACGTGCTGAATGTCGTTTATTTGGTCGCGTCTTATCCAATAATTCAAACTTACTGATGGCATAGTGAATTATACGTTCGGTAGACCAATTATGTGGACCATACATTGCTCTAAGCGCACGAAATACATTCCTCATAGAACGCCTATGTTCGTAGTAGACCTAATTAATTTCTAGATGCTGTACCGGGTTAAGGCTATGGGTACATAATTCGCAAATATTTTACGTGTATCCCTACTTTTTCTGTCTTTACACGGCAAATTACATGTAGTAAAATTCACACTGGTATGGATATGTAAACATTACTAGAATGTCATTCTACTTGACAATGTCATCATTCATTTAAAGAGATGGGTTTTGAATGTTCTTGAATAACTGATATTTTTATAATTGCAAATTATTAATTCAGTTAATAAATATGATAAATTTTTCACTAACTATGTATTCAGTGATTGTAGGTAATAATTTATTTGTACAACAAAGACTAATACTCAATCGAGAAAAGAGGAAAAGTGTTAAAGTGATTTTTTAATAATATATTGTTATGGAACGCTTACAATTTTGAACATCTTTAACAACAAAATACTTGGATCACAGAATATATTATCCTGATGTATTCTCTGCTTGGATCTTCCACAAATAATACACAATTATTTATCAAATACACTATACATCAATAATATTTAATCAATAACTCAACATATTCCCGATGCAATGTCAAATATTTAAAATTGTCACTGATTGTCAGTGTCTGACTGACAATATATGCTGACAATATTATATTCGGCTGAGTGCGTTGTAAGACAAAGATAGATTTGGAAAATATTACCACGGCATTGTGTTCATTTTTTTCGAATCCTGAAAAAACCAATAAATATTTTTGAAAAATTTAAACGCAGAATGAAAGACTAAATTATTACCGAGGGCCGAAAGTCCCTTAGAATAAATAAAAAGTTTATTTTGAATGATATATTTGAAATTAAAAATAACACTAAATTTTCTCTTAGTTTTTCACCCCTGTAACTTATTAAAATAAACATTATAGAAGTTCTCAGGGACTTTGGGCCCTCGCTAATAACGTAATCTTTCATTCTGCGTTTAAATTTTTCAAAAATACTTATTAGTTTTCTCAGGATTCGAAAAAAATGAATCCCCATTTGAATAGCATTGCAGCCGGAAATACGTACCGATCCTCTTAAGTCTATCTTGGTACTGGGGGTTGTTACCCCCGATGATGGAGTTGATTAAGTTGAAACACTAATTACCGAAATATATATTTATTTATAACACTATGTACGACAGTAACTAGATGGTGTCGGGATGGATAATGTCTCTACTCTAACCACGTCGGTTTCTGAATAATGAATAATATCTTTCTTTACTTTCTACGTATCTATAAATAAATCGTAATTATTTTTGTTATGATTGACTACACCTGAACGTGACCATGAATTCCTAATAGTAACATAATTGCTGACTCCGTTGTTTTCAAAACGAGTGGCCTATATTGCAGAAGCAATGTCACCCATTTACGTAATGTAAACAGTACATGTAAATAATATTTGTTTGAGACTTCAAAAATTAAATCGATATGGATTACTCTTATTTTTTGGATGCTAATAGAAATCCTGTACAAGTCTTTCCAGGATGAACTGTCCAACAATACTGAATAAAAACGCAACATCAGGTGATACGATTCATACACGATCTCCCATAAAATCTCCACCAAAAAAGTACCTCTAAATTAATCACCTTTTACTTTAGGTTGATTCACAATACTTACCTCATTAGGCGTGTTCCAATATAAGGTAATGGAGGTAGGAGTTGACTCAGATTTCAACGACGTAACAGCAGAAGGAGGTGCTGCAGGTGTTAATGTGGTAGCAACTGGAGAAAATCCGCTGAAACCAGCACTATTACCAGCTTGCACTCTAAAGCAGTAGGAATGAAAAGGGGTCAGACCCTTTACGTCATAGTTCAGTTGAGAGCCTTGGTAGACACTGGAGAATTTATCTTCACTTAAGTCAGGACTCATTTCTAGTCTGTAAAAATCCATAATTAATCCATATTACTTTTGTTGTTGTTGTTTGTTTGGGATATTATCACGTTATTGATATTTTATAATAAGTAAAAGCCTAAAAAGTTTTTAAACCACGACGAGTAATTCAAATTTACCGAGCCGTAATGCTTGTTTGTAATTGGTCCAATCTCAGACAAGTTTACTCCACTGTTATGAAGTTTTGACATTAATGAAATTTATCAAATTTTGACACTATGTATTGGCATTTCAAGGTTAATTATGGTATATCTGCAATTTTTTGTGTTTTCTTCGTTATTATTTTAATTTTTAGATTTTTAGGATGCTTTTATATAAACGTCATACGTTTTTAAAACTCTTTAGTGATGTATTAGTATAATATAGTAGTTATGGATTACAGCCGAAGACCGATATGACCAACAAAAAAGAAAACGTATTTGGTGATTTTTCTAGTGACTTTCTTGGGTTGAATTTGTCTTTTTAGTTTACTCCTCCTGGTTTAAAAACAAACCATAGGAATATATAACGACTTTTTAAATACTTTCTGTCTATAATTTATTTTATTAGTGAAAAACCACCAATGAAATGTTTTAGTCAATATAAGACAAATTCTGCTAAACAAACGAGTAAAAAAGATAAAAAACAAATAATTTATAACAGTAACTCTCCCAATGTTTTGTTGATCTATCTCTAGGAAGGAACCTCATTGTCGTGAGATTATCGACTAAATATCATAAATTTTCACTTAGAAGCATTCATTTTTAGACTTATTTCTCTTCCTGTGTTTGCGCAATCCAATTACTCTTGAAGGACCTGGAAACTATAGCATAAAATAACAGTGTCGTCAGCGTATAAGATTATTGATCAGTTCACCACTGGGGAAAGCACTAGAGCACTGATCCGGTCCTCTTGTAACATTTTTAAGAGATCACCTTGAATGTTGTTTGGTCCAGTTACTTTCTTGGTTTTTGCTGATTTTATTGCATGAAGAACTTCAGATTTTAAAGGTTCAGTCAGGTCCTTCTTGATTTACATTGCTCCTGCCATCCTGCCTCATTTACATTTGGCCTGCCATCTTGGAACAATTCAGTTATATAATTGCTCCATGTTCCTGCATTATCTACTAGAGTATTGATGGTTTTCTTATTATACAGGCCAACCACTTCACGAATTTTCTTGTGCTTATTGAACACAGCACGTTTCTTTGCTAATTTTTCCATTTCTGAACATCGATCCGTCATCCACTTTTCTTAAGCCGCTCGATTTTTTTTTATTTCTCTTTGTTTTCTTTGTTTCATAAGGTCTAGTATTTCTTCTGTCGTCCATTGATATTTCTTGAATGTATTATACTACAAGCACAATAAAGATACACTAAATGCTCTGATCGACCCCTGAGCGTCAAATTGTGTCCTAGTCTAATATCCCAATTTATATTGGAAAAAAGACAATGAAAAAAAAAATGAAAAATAAAAAATAAATAAAAAAAATGATAAAAAGAATAAATAAATAAGTAAATAAATAAAAAAAAGATTTAATAAAAATCACAACGAAAGGAAATAATTCCAAATAGAAATAAAAATCGTTGAAAAATTAGATATAGGTATATAAAACAGTTCTTTGTAAAATTGGAGCAGGATTGTGATTGGATACCTACCTAAACAAACCAATAGAAAACAGGAAGCACTCCTTTAGAGCTTCTGCATAAATAATACAAATAATTACAAAAAGGTAAGATGGCGAATGGACATTGACTCCGAAGCCAATAATGCTCAACACACACACACAATAAAGATGCACTAGAAATAAACAAACCAAGACAAATTGAATGTTAAAAGGAGCACTCCCAAATCAAAATTAACAATGTAATACATTGTAAATTCCAAATCATGATCTACAAAGTTTATATATTGTAAATCATGATACGGGAGTGCTCCTCGTAATCTTGGTTTGTTTATTTCTATGCATCTTTATTGTGATTTTAGTATAGTTACATAGAATGGATCTTCAGTACCTATATTCTTATATTTCTAATCACTAATCACTGATAATATAATACTATACTGATTTCTAGATACTGAATGCGAAGTGCCTTTGAGAAACATCAATAAGCACCATTTGCTAAGAAGCCACACAGAGAAGAAACTGTAAACAATTTAATAAAATAAATGCATTGTAGAAAAGAAAATTACACAAACATAAATACGTACCTATATTCACTGATGGGCGCCCCATTAGACACAGGTTCCGTCCAGTCGACATAAACATGGAAAGGACTCTTGCACTGAATTTGTGGCAACTCTGGTGCACATGGAGGTGCGGCACCACTGGTGATCTTCAAAACGTCCGACCATGATCCAGGCCCTATTCTATTAACAGCCCGAACCTGGAAGGAATATTCACAGCCAGGACTCAAGGTGTTAACTGAGCATTCGGTCTCTTTGTTTTTATGGACAAGAGTTTGGGCGTTGTCTGGAGTTGTCATTTCTACTTCATAGTCAAGAATAGGTGCTCCTCCGTTGTAATCTGGTTCCACCTAAAATGCAGATATTCATTTTGATGTATTGAAAGACTTCCTTTGAGACCTGGAAGATATCAAACTTATTTTGTTGATATATCATACTTCTATGGAAGGTTTTGGGCACTTCAGTTCCGTGATTTTCATTTAATGTCAGAGATGTATATAATATGTAGTAAGATTTTATTGTCTTAGGGTTCTTTCAAAATTGCTAAAGCATACTTGTATTAGTTAATATTTTATATAATTATCTCTAAATAATTATTTTATACAATAATTATTTAAATACAATTATTGTATTATCTGTTTTCTGATCTTTATCTTCTGATCTTTATCAGATTTAAATTATTGTTGCTAGTTGCAAAGAAAGATTTATATCTGATTTTTTAACAAATAAATTTAAATAAATCCATTTTTTAGCATATTTTAATATACAATCTAAAATAATTTATTTTATAATATATAGCCTTTCAAGATATGTTATTTGAAACATAAAATATTTAAATAATAATTATCGACAGTTTTTATTTCGTGACTTACTTATATAATGTTTTAACATTTTGCAAATTCCTATTGCAGTATGTTAAAGTTATATGTTAAAATTCTTATTAAACAGTTACATGTTTTGCATTCTATATTTGAAATACAGGGTCTCCAGAAACTCTACCGAAAAACGAAGACAGGAGATCCCTCAGATAATTTTAAGACAATTTAACCCAATTCACCTAGTCCGAAAAGGCTTCCTAAGGGAGAGCTAGAGCTCTTTGAAGATGGCGTCATGTAATTAGTTTTTTTTTAAATCCTTCCAGAACGCTTCTATTCAGAAAAACGAAAATTTTTGTGCATATTTACTTTCCAGAAATGAATGGATTCCATCCATTGTGGATTTCTAGTACCGGTCATAGGCGTCCGTTTTGGGTAGGGCAACGGTTATTTTATCGCATAGCTTTTTGTCTTTAACTTTTTTGAGCATTTTTGACAGTGGATTATTAAATTGTGAGGTATTCTAGTACTAAAGGGTACCATTGTTTAAGTCGGTAGGACACACCGTTTTCTAGAAAAATCGATTTGAAAATTTTTCGTTTATCGAATTTGAAAAAAAAATGAAAAAAATTTTCAAAAGAAAAAACGATGTATTTCACCAATTTAAAGCAAGAGTAACTTTTAGTACTCGATTACCTCATAATTTAATAATCTAGTGTCAAAAATGCTTAAAAAGTAAAGACAACATACCTTTCATTTTTAGAATACCTCACAATTTAATAAATCAGAGTCAAAAATGCTTAAAAATTAAAGACAAGAAAATTATGCTCTAAAATAACTGTTGACCTACCCAAAACGGACGCCTATGACCGGTAGTATAGTAGAAATTCGCAATTATTGAAATCGATTCATATCTGGAATATAAATAAATGTACCAGTTTTCGGTTTTCTAAATAGTTTTTTTTTTAATTTTTTTTAATTCAAAAAACGAAAAATTTTCAATTGATTTTTCTCTAGAAAACAGTGTATCCTATCGACTTAACAAGCGAGAGTACCTTTCATTTTTAGAATACCTCACAATTTAATAAATCAGAGTCAAAAATTCTTAAAAATTAAAGACAAAAAAGTTACGCGATAAAATAACCGTTGCCCTACCCAAAACGGACGCCTATGATCGGTACTAGAAATTCGCAATGGATGGAATAGATCTCTGGAAGATAAATACGCGTACCAATTTTTGTTTTTATAAATAGAAGCGTTCTGGAGGTATTTAAGAAAAACTAATTACAAGACGCCATCTTCAAAGACCTCTAGCTCCCTTAGGAAGCATTTTCGGACCTGGTAAATTGGGTTGAATTGTCTTAAAATTATCTGAAGAATCTTCTGTCTTCGTTTGTCGGTAGAGTTTCTGGACACCCTGTATAATGTTTCAACATTTTCCAAATTCTTGTTGCAGTATTTAGTTACATGTTTTGCATTTTATATTTGAAATATAATATTTCGGTCACTGTGTTTTCATATTCATTATCCTAGACAGGGGACATAAGGGATGCAATATTCGTGTGCATGTCTCAAAAGCAGTATATTTATCGCAGTATCCAAAAATTTTACAGCTAGAAGAGAACAATGTAGCAACATTTATAGGATAACGAGGAACATATTTTATAGGAGCTGAAAACATAGGAACAAACTCAAACTAAAGAATATTTAACAACGATATGAGCAGTTTGAAACCTTTGAATATTAATTGTAATTGGCGGAAAATCTCATGAACCTCTAAAATGCGCATGCCCGCAAAAAAATGAATGCTAAAAACATTATTTGCACGAGTCAGATCTACATCTAGTGTAAGGTATAGTTCATATTTATGAACTGCAAAATTTTACGTTTTAATTCTGCATTAGATAGGATGCTGGTGGATTAAGGTATAATTTAATAAAACTAGGGAAAGCAATTTCATTGTCTGTAGAAAACAACATTGTTCGTTTTCACGTGGTGTCAAGGTTCTATTTCGAGTTGAGAGCTGATGATAAAGAAATATGCATAGAATTGACCCAGACCAGTTGGAATGTTCAAAATATACCATTATAATCATGGATACCAAACTGAATTGTATCCTTGATAACTTTAAGAACGAATCAGCAACACTATTTGCCCTCTTATTAAATATAAACTGCATGTCACTTTTTGGAGAAGGTTAAGTGCTCCGAATCTTTGGTTAGGTTAGGATAGGTGTTAAGTCTTAGAACAGAATATCATGTTAACCAGACGTTACTTAAAAAATTACGTTTGGATAAACCCAAGTAAGAGTTTGGAAACGATCGTTGGAGTTATATAATATCACTTTACAATAGGGCTTTTCAACAACAGTCATTTGTTTCGAGCTTCTGTCATATATTGTATATCTGTGTATATTAATATTATATACAGATTATACAACATATGACAGAAGCTCGAAACAAAAGACAATCGATGAAAAGTCCTATCAGTTTTGAATTATTGTGATTCATGACCACTTACACATAAAGATTTATTTAACTCTTCAAATTTAATCTTGCCCTTTTACAGGAATATTGTAGCAACAATAACCAGAGTAATAACTGAAATAGTGCAGTCAAAGCGTACTAGAATGACGTGAATACGCCGGGAACGAAGGTAGACAAAACATTCGTAATAAATACTAAAGTTTCACAATATTGTGAAGTGCAAAACATCGTCAAATAGGGTAGATATTTCAACGGAACAAACACTAATGAAGAGCTACAAAAGCTCTAATGGTATTCTGAAACATTTGCAAGAAAAAATTGAAGATGTAACATATGCGAAGAGCAAGATATCGTCAGGTGAGACAGATAAAACAAGAGTAAATAATATTAATGAAAGCAGACGAGACAGGTACAAGTTCTCTAAGACTATTAAAGATGTAACTAATAGTATTTCTTTGAAGAATTACTACAACACGTGCGAGTACATTAACAGTAATAAGTGGAAGCTGCAAAAACCTTATACAAGAAATACACATATACCAAATACTATAGACTATAATACATACAACTCTTGACATTTCCCATTAATTTTGAGAAAGCAAAAAATAGCGCCATCCAGCGGTATGAGTAGGATAACCAGAGCAATCTAACCTACATTTATAAAATTGCTTTATTATTGTTTTTGTATAAGTGTTTGAACTATTTTTTATTTAATTTAATTTGGCAAAATTAGCTCGTTATTCAAAAATTTATAAAATTAAATTTGAATGTTTACGTCAAATTTTACGTTGTCAAAACGTAGTTTAACTCAAGCCGACAGTGGCGCTAGTGGCAACGTGCTTCCAGACTTCTGTGGAAGTTGGATGTATTAGTATTTGCATACACTATCCTATTTTATTGACCTAATAAAATCTTATTATTTAATAGTACACTTACCCATCGAATAGAAACAGAATTAGCTAATGGTTTTCCTACGACCCTAAGTTGCGAACACTGACCAGGACTAACAGCATCCGTAGTTACTGTACAAGGATCTGAAAAGTTGCTAACTCCACCGGCACTGATACAACTCACTCTGAGTTGATAAGTAGTTCCTGGTGTCAGTTTATCACAGACTGCTTCCGTTTCTAGGCCCTTATGGACAATTTCATAGCCACTACCCGAATTTAACTCTAAAATGTACCTAAAACAGAAAAATTTCGTTATGATCGAAGTCAAACAATAAGGCTTGCACGCAATTTTCCCCTTGTTGCCATATTTTAAATGTGAAAAAATATATAGGGAATAATCAGATTTTCTTGACATGCCATGAAGTGGTGAAGTAATAATACTAACTGACGGTTGTCATAATATTGGAGGTTAAATATAATGTCAAAATATTGTTTTCAAATTATAATCTGGGAAGACGAAATAGAAATATATTATTGTTTATACAGTTCAATTAATATATCCAATAATTTGAATCAAAATCAAATCGAGAAACTAAAGTAACAGAACTTAGTGTGTAGGCAGTTTCGTGGGATAGTTTATATTTGAACAGACTTCACATGTATTGACACTTGTAGTGCAGATAGTTATCTTTGTTTCACACTCTTAAATGCAAAGAGAAACAGTGTAGTCGGTAACTGCTGTGGTAAATACATAATTATATGTTTTTTATTTGGCAACAGCGCTTTCCTGCTAAACCTGACGGTAGCAAAAAACTAAAATATGAGAAAAAATTTGTTGAATTTGTTTGCCGTCAAGCTTATACCGGTGCGGTGGGTTATGATGTCATTAAATCTATGACGTGCACGCCTAATTGTTTGACTTTTAGTTTACCAAAACAATTTTTTATAATTTACTACTTAATAACCGTATACCACGCGCTTTTTCACA
The DNA here is from genome assembly GCF_917563875.1 of Diabrotica virgifera virgifera. NCBI lineage: Eukaryota > Metazoa > Arthropoda > Insecta > Coleoptera > Chrysomelidae > Diabrotica > Diabrotica virgifera. Next base: position 63,764,737 of record NC_065446.1, on the reverse strand, counting down.
ATTAGTCAATTATTTACGATATGAATTGGCAGAGTATAATACACATGCTGCTATCTCTTTCGTGAGAGCATCACTTATGAATTATCCTTAGAGTAATCAACATTGACTTTAGAAGGAGTCTTGTTTGAGTCTAAAAGTTTTAGCGTTACGGGCAAATTTGGGAGTTTTCTCAAAATGACCGAGAATTTTCCATATGAATATTCATTGGACCAAAGCTGACATGTTTGACTATCGTCAGTTTGTTTATAATGTCCAAAAGTATTCAAAACTTGGGAAAGAAGTTTTTCTCGTCATAAAAACTAGGTGCCATTCGTCTGTGATATCCTGATAATTATTCGTTACAGCCTTTAACATATCTACACAAAATGGCGCCCAACGTGTGAGGCTTTATAAACACATATAATGGCGCCCAACTAAGCCCCAAAATAGAAGGCTGTAAAATATTTTGACGAATTGACTTACAAAACTGATAATGAGTAAGAATGTCTTTAAGTCTCTTTTAATAATTACATCGTTTTATTTTAAGATTGCAGGCATTCCTTCTGCCAATGTGGATACCACTCCAATCATCAGGTACCTTTCGTAGTGAGTGGTAAAACAGTTAAAAACAAATATTTATAATCGAAGAAAAAGCAGAAAAATTCTTTTATATGGAGTATTCAAAACTTAATTGCATTAAAAAAATTAATCTTACATGGTTATTTCAGATCCTCCAGTATTATTAGGTGGTTCCCACTTCAGTTTGAAAGAGTGTGCGTGTATCCTTCCTTTAACTACAGGTTTTGATGGTCTAGAAGGTTTGTCGGGCAAGGTGCTATAAGTCACTTCTTCCGACCAGGGTGATGTCCCACTTTCGTTTTTTGACCTTAACCTAAACAAAAATTTAGTCCTATTAAAAACAGCTCTTATCCTAAAATGAATTAACTCTATCGATATTAGTTTATGATTCACCCTAGCAAATATACTTTTCGCACGTTTTGTACTTTATTTGAAATCGATATCGAGCGTCGATACACCGTTATCACGATCCGAATATTAGCCAATATCGAATGAGAACAAATGCCGAGGTCATACAGATGTATAGGGCTAGCGACTTAGTCCACGAAATTAAATGTCAACGTATAAGATGGGCAGGCCATGCTCATAGACTCTGTAATAACCGCCTTGCTAAATAAATCTGGGAGGAAGCCCAGTCAGAAAGAAAACCCGTAGAAACGTCCACGAATGAGACGGAGAGATAACATAATCGACGGCCGAAAGGTAAAAGGTTGTAACCCACAAATCAACTTTTTTCAGGAAGTAGAAAAAACGTTCCATTTAAGTAATTTTATGAGGAATTAACCAAATAAGTTTTTTCATTAATTTGTAGATCAATAAATTCATCTATAAATTAATGTAGAATTGTAAATATTTTAACTTAATTTTTAAGACTCCTGTATATATTTTTCCTCTTAATTATTATTACGAAAACGAAATAAGAGTCTCACGCATCCGAACACATGTGCGGATTGGCTTGGGGATTTGAAATCGGAGTTATCAAAGACGCAAGATGAGCAAGTAGCCGCCTTGACTAATTTTAATAGTTTTCGTTTATTGGGAAAAAGTCGGTACATACTTTGATCCAATCTTAATAGGTTAAAACGGAAAAAGGAGATTAGAGGTATTAAGAGAATTTGTTTTAGCGTAGGGTTGTATAGTCAGTCGATTTTGAGATTCTGAGGAAAGACGTTGTATTTTGCAATAATCGAAAGGACGAAGTTTAAGACGTACTTATATATTGACAAGCCGGTCATATATTAAGTAGATAAACGCGATTATTTCAAAGACAGTTTCTTTTGTGAGAACTCGTAAAATTTTAGTCGCAATTACACAAACACTTTTACATTTCGTCAATTTAATAGTATCAATAATTTAGTTATCTATTTTATTAATTAAAACTGTTATACATCACACGGACTTTTATTACGATTGTCTTTAACGAATCCCACATTAATGCAAAAAATTATTCGGTTAATTCCTCATAAAATAACTTAAATTGAGTGTTTTTTCTACTTCCGGAAAAAAGTTGATTTGTGGGTTACAACCTTTTACCTTTCAACCGTCGCTATGATCAGATTTAAGAACAATGGGGCTACCCACTGACCCAACTATCATGGACGACCGTTTTAGATGGAAGTGAGTTGTGCAGTCAGGAAAAACCACCCAGGGTTGTAGTGCGTAGAAGAAGAATACATCTTTGGAATACCTACAAGATAAATCTTTGGACTTGACGCCTTAACTCTGCCATTCACTTCTGGCATCTACTGTGCTATTATTTATCAAATAAATTCTTGAGCAAAAGCTCTCTCAAAAAGTAAAAGTTTCAATTCAATTTCAATTTTCAATTCTAACCAAAATTTACAATTTTAACTAGATATAATAATATTGTACAGAAAGACACCTAGATGTGAAAACATATGTGTGTGTCTATTGGGACCGTGCAAGTTCGGCAAAGCGACCTCTATTTCTACGCTCTGTACTTTTATTCGCACTTTTAATTATATTGGCCAATTATATTAGTCCTGGTTGCTGGATAATTGTCAAGGCCATAGTCCAAAAAAATAATAAGAAGAAAAAATAAGATGCAGGTTATGTTATGCAAACATAAACAATTGTATGTAGTAAATAAAATTAGTTATTAAAATGCAGTACTGCAAGCAAAATACAATTAATTAAATTTACCTTTATATAATAATTGCATATCATATCAGTATTGTGGAGCAATATATAATTTTTCTGCTTCAATGACAGAAGGTATGAAATATACGTCAATTTGACAATTTCAATTGACAATATGAATTATTTAAGATAGTTGCAATATTTCTCCGCGACTCGCGCACGGTCGTTTCTCGTTTCCCTTCCAATTACTTGCACACCGCGAATAGAAAAATCCTAAGTAAATATAAATCATTAGTTATAAACAAACATAGCATTAGTTACAATTACATAGTTATAAAAAATATTTGAGAATCAAAATATTTATGAACTTAAGTTAAAACTAAGTACCTAAACAACATATCTAAAAATATGTAAAAAAAAACAACTTACAGGTATTAAGAATTCCAAATTAAAAAAAAATCAGGATTTACAATTCAAATTGTGTTTTTTTTTTTCAGTAATACAATCAACTACTTTTTTATTAAACTTTTTTATTGATTTCATTTCTTTTATTTTGTTCGGTAGTAAATTATAATACTTGGGTGCCCTAAAAATCACAGAATGCTGGCTTATTCCTCGACTTAACTGTGATAATACTAGGTCCTTTTTGATGTTACCCCTAGTTTGGTAATTATGTTCTATTAGTGATAATTCTATAGTTTAAATGATAATTCTATTTCATTCCTATAAGACACACTATAAAGCAAGTGTCGAATGTTAGGATACCAATGTATGATACTGGAAGCAGACCATTGAAGTAGAAGCAGAAAATTAAACAAATCTTAAGTATTGAGTAAAAATATCAGAGACTGGACCGGAATAAGATGAGCAGAACAACTGTTTAGAATAGCTCAAGACAGAGAGAGGGCTTTGCAGTGTTATCGCTTACTTGTCTAATTAGGAGGACTTAATAAGACAAGCAAAGAAGAAGAAGAAAATAATGAGAATGCTTAGATAGATGAATGGGGTACTCAAAATAATAAAACAACAATTGGAAATATTACAGGAACTCGATAAATACCTCGAATCATAGATTCAGTAAATGGTTTAAATTTCTTTTTGGCAAAAATTAAAGTATAAACTCTCTTATATTCCTATTCCCTATTCAATAATATTCTATATTCTCGATTAAACTTACCTGAAAGCGTAACTACTGCATTCTCTTAGATTCCTGCAGATGTGTTGATTTTCATTGCCTAGGTAGACATTCAAGAAACCGTACTTGTTGTCAACATCATTCATTTGTAAGATAAATTCATCATCTTTTGGTCGACGTTGCCATAGAAGATGTAACGATTGGACGTTTGCTTCATGCAACGTCGGTGTATTAGGCTGGGTAGGTGGATTGTCAAAAGTACTATACGCTATGCAATCAGAGTAAGAACTTTTGCCTACCTCATTTTGAGCTGCTAACCTATAAAAAAAAGAGAGAATTTATTAATATTGGTATAGATTTGCAGGCGTTTGGAGTTAATAAAGCACTACCTAGTATTGTGGTGCCCTATTCAATTATTGGCGGCTACTTCAGCAAATGTTACTCTATTCGCTGATATACTTATTAGTTCTTCACAATGTAAACCCGTCCACCGGGCAAAAAACATTCTAAATACATGGAGAAAGTTCGGTTACAATCATCCTTCATAAAAAAGGAGATACGAAATTTATTTTTGTTGACTTTCCCAAAGCAATTGACACAGTGGAGAGAGTCGCTACCTTAAAAACACTATCAGAATTCAGGATCACATGTGTGAGAAAATTATGCGAAATATACACGAAAATGTAACAACTTTAAACCTTCATTGCATAACCGAGAAAAAAAATTGGCAGAGGGGTGACCCAGGCAAATACTTTTTCGCCAAAAATATAAGTCATGGAGTGCGCATTTAAATGATTAGAGTATGACTCAAAGGGTATTAACATCGATGGAAAGAAACTAAATTATCTTCTATAAGTCGATGACATTGTTCCCATAACACACGACTTCGGATAAGTTGGAGTTATGTTACAACTAGCTTAGTTATGCTGCAACTACAGCAAGTAGTACAGAGAATAGGTTTAAAGACAAACAATGGGAATACAAAAATGACAAATGTAATCTCCAATGAGCTAATACAAATCCATAAATCTCCCCAAAATCGCCTCAGAAGAGTAAGTTTAGGTTGGGCTGTATTCGAAACAATGGAACCTATTTAAAATAAATGTACCAATCCATATAAAAAGGAAAGATTTTAAACAGTGCGTTCTACCAGTCCAGACACAACGAAAAATGGAGAAATCGATGCTTCGAATAAGCTTGAGAAATAGACTAAGAAACGAGCAAGTTCGTAGACGAACCGGAGTTGAAGACATATCCGAACGTACTACACGACAAAAATGGAGAGGGGAGGCTGAATGGACACCACAGGCAGACAATTAAGGCCGAGGAAGATCCCCACGCGATGGACTGACGACCTCAAATTAATTGTGACCAATTGGATACCAAAGGCGCAGAACCGAAATAGATGAAAATATCTGGAGGAGTTTATATTCAGCAATAGACAAATCAAGGCGGATTCACGATGATGATGATTTAGGAGTTAAGAGTCGATGGACGAAGCCCAAGAATTTACCTGTGTTACGACAATGGAATTCAAAACTGAAAAATGATGTAGGTATTCCCGGGTATTTCTAGTAAATACATAACCCTTATAAAAATGATGTGTAGTCAAGATCCGTATAGAGCGGGACATTTAGTATAAAATACTTAAATCGATTTTTAAATGCAGTACCTAGAGACTTGCAACTTTATGCATTATGTTCAGGATGACGTTAGGAAAAAAAGTCTACTATGCAAAAATGGGTGGAAATGCATAACTGCACTCTAAAGTGCAGAAAATGCATCCAAAAGTACATAAACGTGTCAAAATAAGTATATTAAGAACCACATTTTATGATTTAGGGGGCATCTGGACATCGAAGTAAAAAAGCGAAACTAAACAAAAATATCGGAGAGGACCACAAAAAATCAAGTGGTGGATGCTAACAGATGAGAAAGAAGGTCTAGAAAGAAGGAGAAAGCCCTAACACAATTTGGAGAAAAATGACCAATATTATTAGATATTGAAATACTTGGGAAAATGTCAGGAAAGAAGTTTTAGGATAAAGAAACTTGGTGGTGGTCAAATGAAGTACAAGGAAAAATAAAAGAGAAGGGAAAATTATATAAAAAGTGGCAAGAAACCAGATCGGACATAGATCTTCAAAACTATATGGTCGCCAAAAAGGAAGCAAAAGTAGCAGTAGCAAAAGCTAAAGCAGAAGCGTATTCAAACCTATATGATCAAGTTGATACCAGTGAAGGCGAAGCAAAGATATATAAAATAGCCAAACACAGAGCAAAGAAAGCAAGAGATTTTAATCAGATTAGATGTATCCGAGATGAAAATAACAAAATACTAATTCAGGAAAAGGAGGTCAAAAGAGATGGAGCAAGTAAAGATTTGACAGTTTATTAAATTATGAAGAATTTGACAGACAGCCTGTGGAGTTAACGGAGACAGTAACAGCAATGGTTACCAGAATAACAAACGAGGAAGTGGCTCAAGCGCTTCAAAAAATAAAGAAAGGAAAAGCAGTCGGACCAGATGATATTCCTGGGGAAGTATGGAGAGCATTGGGAGAGACAAGAATAAGTTGGCTATAGCAGGTGTATTTAATAGAATTATGGAAGTTGGACAAATGCCAGACGAATGGAGAAGCAGTATATTAGTACCTGTCGACAAAAACAAGGGAGACAGGGCTATAAAACTACTTAGCCACACCATGAAAATATGGGAGAGAGTAATTGATAGACGGATACGTGAAGAAACCGAAATATCCGATAATCAATTTGGCTTTATGCAGGGCAGATCAACAACAGATGCAATTTTCATTGTAAGGTAACTCATGATGGAAAAATACAGAAATAAAGAGACCAACGCTCATATGATATTAATTGATCTTGAGAAAGCATATGATAGGAGTTCCTCGAGAGATTCTGTGGTGGACACTCAATAAGAAAGAAGTCCCTGGCGAATATGTAAAGATTGTGAGAGATATGTATGAGGGAGTAACGACTAGTGTTAGGACAGGTGTGGGAGAGACTGATAAATTTCACGTGAAAGTAGGATTGCACCAAGGCTCGGTGCTTAGTCCTTATTTATTCTCATTAGTTTTGGACCAGATTACAGGGAAACTACAGGGTAGCATTCCGTGGTGCCTAATGTATGCTAATGATGTAGTGTTAGTAGGAAATAGTGAAAAAGACTTAGAATAAAAACTGGAACAGTGGAGACAAGCTCTGGAGGAAAAAGGTTTAAAACATAGTAGGACAAAAACAGAGTATTTGGAATGTTCATTTAACGATGGAGTTAGTAAAAATAAAATGGTATCTTTGGATAGTGAAATGATTGTGAAAAGCAATAGTTTTAAGTACCTAGGATCGGTATTACAGAGTAATGGCGAAATAGATGGAAATGCATGCAGTAGAATTAGGGCTGGATGGATGAAGTGGAAAGAAGCGAGTGGTGTGTTGTGTGACAGAAAAATTCCAATGAAGCTGAAGGGAAAATTCTATAAAACAGCCATAAGACCGGCTATGATTTACGGAACTGAATGTTGGGCAGTGAAAAAGAAAGAGGAACTACGAATGCATGTGGCGGAAATGAGAATGCTTAGATGGATGAGTGGAGTGACAAAGAAGGATAAAGAAATGAGTATATTAGGGGAAGTCTAGGTGTGGCATCAATTGATGCCAAAATGAGAGAGCATAGGTTAAGATGGTTTGGTCATGTTCACCTTCGAGACGTTAATCACCCAATACGAAGAATAGCTGAAGTGTAGATTCCTGGAAGGAGTAGGAGAGGAAGACCAAAGAAGACTTGGGGGGAGACGATAAGGCAGGACATGCTGATAAAGGGGATTAACATTGATATGACCCAAGATAGAATTGTGTGGAGAAATGCAATTAGGGAAGCCCACCCCGCATAGGGATAAGGCAAAGAGAATGATGATGATGATGATTTTTATGATTTAGGGGGGTTTTGGGGTCACTGAACACGAATACGTAATCAGAGCCGACCTCCGAAGCACCTGGTGCTCAGGAACGTCATCTGGACTCTCGATGGTTTTCGGCACTCAATTGACGCAAACAGGTTACTGGGAGGTTTTTGGGATCGTTGAATACGGATACGTCACCAAAACCAGCCGCTGGAGCACCTGGTGCCTAGGGGCACTGCTGAGGAACGTCATCTTCTGGAATTTCGAGGCTTTTCGATACTAAATTGATGCAAATAGATTACTCGGGGGTTTTTGGGGTTGCTGAACACGAATTCATCATCAGAGCCGATCTTCGAAAGCCGAAATTCCAGAAGATAAAATGCATATCATTCATCCTGGGCACTAGGTCCTCCGAGGGTTGGTTTTAATGTCATCTTCGTGTTCAGCAACCCCCAAAAAACGCCCCGAATAATATTGTTTGAATCAATTTAGTATCGAAAACCCTCAAAACTTCAGAAGATGACCTGTGCCTCAGCAGTGCCCCTGAGTACCAGGTGCTTCGGAGGTAGGTTCTTATTAAATACGTATTTGTGTTCAGTGACCCCAAAAACTATTATACTTATTTTGAGATGTTTATGCACTTTTGGAAGGATTTTATTTACTTTAATGTCTAATTATGCATTTCCACTCATTTTTGTATAGTAGAATTTTTTCATGGCATCATCCTGAACACAATGCAAAAAGTTATTTTTTGTGCTAAATGCCCTGGTCTAGCAGTCAGAATGGAACAAAAACTACTTAACACTAAATAGACCTCCAGAAATTTATGATTGTGAGAACTGGGTAGTAACAAAGAATATGAAGACCAAAAGAAAAATATGTCTCAAGGGAAAAATGTAAAATCTTATCTAAACTGTATATTTAAAAGTCGATAATCTGTTAATATACAGGGTGTCCCGAAAAGATTGGTCATAAATTATACCACACATTCTGGGGTCAAAAATCGATCGATTAAACCTAACTTACCTTAGTACAAATGTGCTCACAAAAAAAGTTACAGCCCTTTGAAGTTACAAAATGAAAATCGATTTTTTTCAATATATCGAAAACTATTAGAGATTTTTTATTGAAAATAGACATGTGGCTTTCTTATGGCAGCATCATCTTAAAAAAAAAATTAAAGTTACATTTGTTCACCCCATAAAAATTTTATGGGGGTTTTGTTCCTTTAAACCCCCCCAAACTTTTGTGTACGTTCCAATTAAATTATTATTGTGGCACCATTAGTTAAACACAATGTTTTTAAAACTTTTTGCCTCCTAGTACTTTTTCGATAAGCCAGTGTTTATCGACATATTTTGAATATAATTTGTCGAATCCACCACATATTTTTATATGGTAAGTACCATTGTAAAGACCTGTTAATAATCTGAAAATTTATTTATAATTTACATTCTTATGTATATTTTGAAAAAGAAGCCATATCTCGATAAAAGATGACTTGTCAAAAAAGAGTAAGAGGCAAAAAAGTTTTAAAAACACTGTGTTTAACTAATGGTACCACAATAATAGTTTAATTGGAACATACACAAACATTTGGGGGGTTTAAAGGAACAAAACCCCCATAAATTTTTTATGTAAATATATTAAAAAAGAAGCCGCATCTCGATAAAAACTGGCTTATCGAAAAAATAGTAAGAGGCAAAAAAGTTTTTAAAACGTTGTGTTTAACTAATGGTACCACAATAATGAATTAATTGGAACGTACACAAAAGTTTGGGGGGGTTTAAAGGAACAAAACCCCCATAAAATTTTTATGAGGTGGACAAACTTCACTATAATTTTGTTTTAATATGTTCATCTATAAGAATGATACATGTCCATTTTCAATAAAAAATCTTTAATAGTTTTAGATATATTGAAAAAAAAATCTATTTTCATTTTGTAACTTCAAAGGGCTGTAACTTTTTTTGTGAGCACATTTGTACTAAGGTAAGTTAGGTTTAATCGATCGATTTTTGACCCCAGAATGTGTGGTATAATTTATGACCAATCTTTTCGGGACACCCTGTATATGTGTACTATTTTCTTTATAAATAATAGAGCAAAAATAATAAAAACAAAAAATATGGGAGCACAGTCTGAAGATGACAATAAAGATAAAAGTATCATATGTACCAGATACAATACTAATTTTCGTAATAATAAAGTATGGGATTATAAAAATGTCGACAATGATTATCACTTCATATTTTTTAATCCTTAAAACCTCCCACTCTTATCTGAATCTACGATGATTAGTGATAACCAAAAGTCACAAAAGCATTAAATTTATAATGGATCAATTAAGATCCGATTAAATAAGTTACATTAACAAAATTTAATAATCTAAAGTACTAAAAAGTAAGGATCAAAATCTATATGATGCCGAAAGGCTTTTTACCATGGGGGCGGTTGCCACCCCATCTCGGGGTGGAAATTTTTTATTATATTTTGACCGCAAAAGTTGGCAAAAACATTCATTCTAAGCAAAAAACGTTCTATACATATTTTGATAAAATTAATAGTTTTTGATTTATTCGCTATCGAAAATGTGAGTTTTATATCGAAAAAATCAATGTTTTTAATCAGTTTTCTGCTAATAACTCAAAAAGTTTTCGTTTTATCAAAATAACTTTACTTAACAAAAATGTACCTTTTGAAAAAATAAACAAAACCGTTTTTTTTATTTTCTTTAAGACCAATAGTAATCGAGCTATACTTTATTATATGTTAGTTCTTCTTCGTCAAATGTTAAATATTGTAGTTTCAAAGTCAAAAGAGGGGAAAACTATACATTTTTCGAGGATAGCTTGTTCAAACTAATTTAAAGTATTTAAAAAGATCTATCTCCAGAAATAAAAAAAGTCTCTAGCTCAAAAATTAAGTGACTTATAACGAAAAGAATGTCAGTCCCTATTTTTTTTTTAGCGAAAAAGTGATCGGAAACAACCCTCTAATCACCACACTATTTAAAATTAGTCATTGAGTTTATTTGGTCTTCTTTATTTATGTATTATTAATAGGTTCTAGAAGTTTGACCGGCTTAGAATGATGAGTTTTTAAAAAAATGGAGTTCAAAGCGAATAACGAATTTTTGTAGTTTGGTAAAAACTGTAGTTTGGTTTTTTCTTCAGAATAGAAAGATTAGCATCAGAGATACGAAAAAATGTTTAAATATGAAATTGTATCTTATTTAATTCTCAAAAACTTGGTTAACAAAAATTTTTTTACTGCAAAAATTGAGTGAGCTATTGACAATTAAAACTTGTAATAACATGCAAAAACCACCTTTACCAACCCTGTCACCTCTTTTTGCGACTGAGGATTTTAAAAGGATTTAATGTTAATAGCCTTATAGATCTTGTAAAAACCTACAAAAAACTTTGTTACCAAACTTTCTAAGATAAAAAATAAAAAACTTAAGGTTAAAAAATAATATATTTTTTTGAAAAAAAAAAAGGAGAAATCCAATTGGAAGCATAATAATGTAAGTTAGCGGTGTTTTTAGTCATTGGCCTTATTCATTCTTCTTTATTTATGTATTATTAATAGATTCGACAAGTTTGACTGGCTTAGAATGATTAGTTTTAAAAAAACTGGAGTTAAAAGCGAATAAGGAATTTTTGTAGTTTGGTAAAAATCTCTTCAGAATAGAAAGATTAGCATCAGAGATACGAAAAAATGTTTACCCTTAAACGCCCAACCTTTTTTAGGTTCCATGTACGCCCAAGGGTGGGTAAAAATTGTCCACCTCGAAAATAGCTAATATATTTATTGAGAGTTGTTGGAAATGGATTAAACTTAAGAATCTTATGCTTAATAAACACAGCATCTTCTAAAATATTAATATAAACAATTTACAAACCTTACAACAAAATTACAATGTACATAAAAATTAACATACCAGTAAAAGCTAGTAATTCAGATTTGTCGATTTTCTCCACATTCTTCCTTTCAGCCTCCTCATTGGCGGATAATTATGTAGATTATGTAATTATACGTCAATAATTATATGGATTATCTTCCTACCAACGAGAAATTATATAGAAACCTTTAGGAACAAGTTTTACCAAGGGTGTACTTTTTATGTCCACCGATATTTAACTCAAGATGCTACTTTTATTTTCAAAAATATCGGTAGAACCAAATTAACATTCGATAAAAGGCTGTCTTTTTAACAATAAATAATTTTTAAAAATTTTTTAAACACGTAATAGATATGTTACAAGGGAATACGCATTAGGTGGACATTTTTTACCCACCCTTGGGCGTTTAAGGGTTAAATATAAAATTGTAGGTTATTTAATTCCCAAGAACTTGGTTTGAAAAAAATTTTTCTACGGCAAAAATTGGGTGAATCGCAAATGAGTATATCGAAAATTGATTTTTTCGATATAAAACTAACACTTTAGATAGCGAAATAACACTACTTGTTCTCAAATTTTCAAGAAAATCGATCCATCATGTAAAAGTTGCGATATGAAAAGCTTCGGTTCCTGGACTAATGTTTGTTAAGTTTTAGATTTTAATAAAATTTAATTAAATTTCAACTTTTATTAAAAGCAATAAACTGTTTCCCTTGAGATATAAAACTTTCATCACTGCGTCAGTCATATTAATCTTACGAAATAATAACTAAAATAGTTTTGATAGTTTCAGAGTATGTGATATATTTATTTAAAAGGTTAAAAATATGGTTTTTGTTTATTTTTTTTACAAATTCAAGTCTAGAATATAACTTTATCTGGTGCGTTAAATGCATTAACAGATTCCACTCTTTATTTAATATATTTAAGGAGATAGGCGCAAATATTCGACTCCAATGCTATTTACTTACATACATTCATTTTTTTTTCGAATCCAGAGAAGGCTAATATATGAAAAGTTTAAACGCACAATGAAAAATTACGTTATTACCGAGGGCCCAAAAGTCCCTGAAAACTTACTACCAAGACTTGGTAGTCAACGTTGGCCTAAGATGGTTGATTGAGTTTCTTGGTAGAGTTTCACGATGTTCCCGGAGGTTATATCTTTTAACATCGGCGTTTAGCCTGTTGCAATATTACTACAACATAATGTAGATTGAATTATAATTTCAACCATTGTTTGGTCCTGGGGCTATTTAGCAAGTATTTGAATTCACTGATGATGTACCGATAGGTCCGAAAACGTTCTGAATTTGACACATTTTATTTAATCCATTGGGATTTTTAAAATTTTTAATAAATATACCAATTACATAGAAATGGTCTTTACTTCATGTTTTTTAATAAAAATTATCATTCATACCTGAAGGTATATACTGTAGCTGGAAGCAATTTCTGAAGTGTGTGCGTTTTGCTCTTTCCTTTGTAGAATTCCACAAACTCTCCTCCTTTTCCTTCGTCATATTCCAAAATGTAGAGCTGTATATGAGCGCCGTTGTCGTTGACAGCATTCCAGCGTAATTGTAGTGAATTTTTGGTTCTGTTCAATAGCTTTGGAGGCTGCGGTTGGTCAGGCTCGCACGCCGGAGTGATGAATTTAACTGGATCTGATGCGGAGCCTTGAAGCTCGTCTAAATGTACCTGTAAATAGATAAAAAAAATTGGTTACCTCTTGCATACATTCATACATAATTTTAGGTAAAAGAAATAAATAAGACATTCATATGTTTCCCATAATATAATTTACTATGCATCCTCAGGTCCCCGGTACGGCAAAATTTAAATCTTATCGTTCTATACTCTGGGCCAAAATTAACCGCCCACCTTAAAAATGGGTCATTTTTGATGTCACGTGTTTCCTAAAGCTGTTGTCCGATTTAAGTGATTTTTTTAATATGTTATAGCCTTATTCGTTAACAATACCGCTGTAATAATATTGTTGTTAAGCAGGTAAATTATCATTGTATCCCGGGTGTACGAATCAAACTGTTTTTTTTTTCTCAAAGTTTGCACAAACCAAAATTTATAAAATACTGAAATTAAAACCCAACTACTAGACGAGGGCATTTAGCACTAAAAACACCCGAATAAATAATTTTTTAAATACAGCACATAGAGACTTGCAGTTTTTTGCATTATGTTCAGGATGACGCCAGGAAAAAGTCTACTATTCAAAAATGGGTGGAAATGCATAATTGCACTGTAAAGTGCATAAAATGCATCCAAAATTGCATAAATATAACAATAAAGTCCAAATCAGTATACTAAGGAACAAAATTTATTGTTTGGGGTTTTTGGGGTATCTGAATACGATTACGCCATCAGAACTGACCTCCGGATCACCTGGTGCCCAAGGTCAAGGCAAGAGACGTCATCTTCTGGAGTTTCGATGGTTTTCGGCATTAAATCGATGCAAATGGATTACTCGCGAGTTTAAGGGGTCCCTAAATACAAATATGCCATCAGAATTGACCTCCTCAGTACCTGCTGCCCAGGGTCGTTACTAAGGCACATCATCTTCTGGAGTTTCGAGGGATTTCGGCACTAAATTTATGTAACTGGACTATTCGGGGGGTTTTTGAGGTGGTTAAACACGAATATGCCATCAGAACAGACCTCTGGATAACCTGGTGCCCAAGGTCACTGCAAGAGACGTCATCTTCTGGGGTTTCGAGGGATTTCGGTATCAAATTGATGCAAACGGATTACTTACGGGTTTTTGAGGTCGCTAAACACGAATATGCCATCAGAATTGGCCTCCGGTGTACCTGGTGCCCAGGGTCACTAATAAGTCACGTCATCTTCTGGGGTTTCGAGGGTTTTCGGCATTTAATTGATGCAAAAGGATTACTCACAGGTTTTTGGTGTCGCTAAACACGAATATGTCATAAGAATTGACCTTCGTAGTACCTGGTGCCCAGGGTCGCTACAAAGGCACGTCATCTTCTGGAGTTTCGAGGGATTTCGGCACTAAATTGGTGTAACTGGACTACTCGGGGGTTTTTGAGGTGGTTAAACACGAAGATGCCATCATGACAGACCTTTGCACCGTAATCCGTGTGCATCAATTGAATACCGAAATCCCTAGAAACTCCATAAGATGACGTCCCTTGCAGTGACCTTGGGCAGCAGGTGATCCGGTGGTCTATTCTGATGGCATATTCGTGTTTAACGACTTAAAAACCCCCCGAGTAATCCACTTTTATCAATTTAATGCCGACATTTCTCAAACTCCAGAACAGGACGCCCCTTGCTGTGAGCTTGGGCTCCAGGTGCACAGGGAGTCGGTTTCGATAGCATATTTGTGTTTAGTGACCTCAAAATCCCGTAAGTAATCCGTTTGCATCAATTCGATACCGAAAGCCCTCCAAACTCTAGAACATGACGTGCCTTTGTAGCGACCCTGAGCACCAGGTACTACGAAGGTCAATTCTGATGACATATTCGTGTTTAGCGACACCAAAAACCCGTGAGTAATCCATTTGCATCAATTAAATGCCGAAAACCCTCGAAACCCCAGAAGATGACGTGACTTATTAGCGACCCTGGGCACCAGGTACCCCGGAGGCCAATTCTGATGGCATATTCGTCTTTAGCGACCTCAAAAACCCGTAAGTAATCCGTTTGCATCAATTTGATACCGAAATCCCTCGAAACTCCAAAAGATGACGTCTCTTGCAGTGACCTTGGGCACCAGGTGATCCAGAAGTCTCTTCTGATGGCATATTCGTATTCGTGTTTAACCACCTCAAAAACCCCCCGAATAGTCCAGTTGCATCAATTTAGTGCCGAATTCCCTCGAAACTCCAGAAGATGATGTGCCTTAGTAACGACCCTGGGCACCAGGTACTGCGGACGTCAATTCTGATGGCATATTCGTATTTAGGGACCCCTAAAACTCGCGAGTAATCCATTTGCATTGATTTAATGCCGAAAACCATCGAAACTCCAGAAGATGACGTCTCTTGCCGTGACCTTGGGCACCAGGTGATCCGGAGGTCAGTTCTGATGGCGTAATCGTATTCAGTGACCCCAAAAACCCCCCTAATAATAAATGTTGTTCCTTAGTATACTGATTTTCACTTTATTTTTATATTTATGCAATTTTGGATGCATTTTATGCACTTTACAGTGCAGGTATGCATTTCCACCCATTTTTGAATAGTAGACTTTTTTCCTGACGTCATCCTGAACATAATGCAAAAAACTGCAAGTCTCTAGGTGCTGTATTTAAAAAAATATTTATTTTGTGCTAAAGGCCCTGGTCTATACAGCCTCATATTTTCTCAACATTCTGTTTTTTAAAATCATTATGTTTCATTAAAAAAGTTAGGTACTTTAATAACTAGCGATGTTTTTCATCAAGGGTGCTTTTAATATGGGCATGGTAAACTTTAAGAGGTAATTCTGCACGAAAAAAATAAAGACACTTTGACTAAGTTTTTACTCTAATGGCATACAAAACAACATAATGTTACTCTACATCCCACCAGACTGAAAACAATGGGAACCTTCTCTGGTTACACCTCCGAGGCTTCTACAATTTGCAAGCCATACGGATGCTGAGACTAAGGAAGATGAGGGAATTGTACAATTTATAATTCACGTCCCATCTGCTCAGCGCGGTAAAGTTCCAACGAGAATGGTTCCCTTCGTACTCCAATCAGAGTAAACATGTAAATCAAAAATGAATAACCATTTTCAATGTCCTGCAGAGAGTGCAGCAAGCACCTCTACCGGTTTCGAAACTTATTAGTCTCTCATCAGGAGGCACATATGCTGCTCTCTCTGATCCAACCAAAACAAACCCCGGCGTGCAGTCCCGGATTGCAACGAACGAAAAGGCATAAATGCCCTAGCGGCAATTGCTACCAAAAACTAAGTTTTCACTCTAATATCATATAAAACAACATAATGTTACTCTACATCCCACCAGTATTAGGTATAGTATAAATTAGTCTGTTGCTAGCAGTTGCCGCTAGGGCATCTATGCCATTTCGTTCGTTGCAATCCGGGACTGCACGCCGGGGTTTGTTTTGGTTGGATCAGAGAGCAGCATATGTGTCTCCTGATGAGACACTAATAAGTTTCGAAACCGGTAGAGGTGCTTGCTGCACTCTCTGATTGGACAAGAATATGGTGCGGCTGTATTTTCGTTTTGCAACGACATTGAAAATGGTTATTCATTTTTGATTTACATGTTTACTATGAATGGATTACGAAGGGAACCATTCTCGTCGGAACTTTACCGCGCTGAGCAGATGGGACGTGAATTATAAATTGTAAAATTTCCTCATCTTCCTTAGTCTCAGCATCCGTATGACTTGCAAATTGTAGAAGCCTCGGAGGTGTAACCAGAGAAGTTTCCCATTGTTTCCAGTCTGGTGGGATGTAGAGTAACATTATGTTGTTTTATATGTCATTAGAGTGAAAACTTAGTCTTTTGCTAGCAGTTGCCGCTAGGGCATCAGACGCTGTAGGCTGCGTACAGCGTCAATTGTTAATTTTCGTTACTTTTAATAAACTTTGAAGGACAAAAACTTTCTTATAACCGAAAATAGTTGAAAAAGATTAATACTACAACAAATTCAAATTACGGGGTGAACTGGAGTGGCCACGCCAACTTAGCCGATTGTCTCCAATAGACGCCATAGGCTGCGTACAGCGCGTATTGGAGACTGTGACTATCGACTGGTGCATTTTTATTTTTATACACTGTCATTGTTATCTTTGCGTTGAATATTTGGAAATCACTAAAATAAAACAGATTATTCTAATGTTTCCCTTTTTATTGGTTTTGCGAAAACTGAAAATCCTCGTATATTTCCTAAAACCAAAGTTATTAAACGGTGATGAAAAATCAATTCGTGTTTACAAATATGCGAAAATCTCGGTAGTCTGATAATAGTCTGTTTATATCAACTAAAATTTTACTAGACTAAATATTTACGAAAACAAGAAATAAACATGTTCTTAACTAGGTACTTGTGAAATGTTTATTAAGAAAATATTCGATATTTCTCTTACATTTTTCAACACACCTGTAATTTCAACTTTGCCCGTTGTTTAATATAATTAATTCTGCGAAATACGAAATGCAAAAGACAAACTGCAATGGAGAATGGCATTTGTTTGTTGGCAAAGGAGAACAAAGATGTTATTTGAATTATTTGATACTTCATTTGCATAATTGACAAATAATCACAGAGTGATTGAAAAAGACGTAGCTAACGTTATGAATTTCACAAGAAATTGTCGAAATAAAACTTATATAATATAGCTCTCATGAAATTCTTTAACTTAAATTTATAGGGGAGTGCAATTAGAACGAAAACATGCATTGTTTCGGAAAAATTCAAACAAGCTTATATTTTTCTAAAACCTTTTCTGTTAGTTTATACAGGGTGTTTCATTAATAATTGTCCATATAGTAACTGGAGAAACCTTAGCACAAAATACGAAGATTTAACCTAAAACACTTAAATAAAATGTGGTTCCTTACTGAGTTACAGGGTGTTTTATCTAAAAATTTAAAAATTATTTTTGCTCAGCATTTTAAAACTATTCGACGTATCCTTTTCATACTCGACAGGAAGTATAGGTACTGTACAAACTACTAAATTATGTTAAACAGACGTTTCTGTCAATTACCAGAGGCGTACGACGTCGGAAAGTGAATGGTTGACCCTTTCCAAATTCTACGCCACTGGCGAAATTGCTATTTTAGTTCAATTTTTGGATTCTCCAATACTTTCTATGAAAATAATATACTCTTCATTCGTAACGATAAAGTCATTAGTTTTCGAGATCTTTGAAGTTAAAAATGAAACGACACGGTTATTTTGATTAATGTATTGTGTCGCTTCATTTTTAATTTCAAATATCTCGAAAACTAATAATTTTATCGTTACGAATGAAGAGTATATTATTTACATAAAAAGTATTGAAAAATAAAAAATTACACTAAAATAGCAATTTCGTCAGTGGCGTAGAATTTGGGAAGGGTCAATCTACCACTATCCCCTGTCGTACGCCTCTGGTAGTAGCTAGAAACGTTTATTTATCTTAATTTAGTAGGGTGTACAGTACCTACACTTTCTACCAAGTATGATAAGGATACACCAAATAGTTTTAAAGTACTGGGTACAAATAATTTTTAAACATTAATCATATGAATCATACCATGAATTAATCAAAATAAATGTGCCGTTTCATATTTAACTTCAAATATCTCGAAAACTAATGACTTTATCGTTACCAATAAGGAGTATATTATTTACGTAGAAAGTATTGGAAAATCTAAAAATGGCACTAAAATAGTAATTCCTCCAGTGGCGTAGAATTTGAGAAGGGTCAACCATTTACTACCCCTGCCGTACGCCTCTGGTAGTAGCTAGAAACGTTTGTTTATGATAATTTAGTAGGGTGTATAGTAGTCGCACTTTCTGCCAAGTATGAAAAGGATACGTCGAATAGTTTTAAAATGCTGGGCAAAAATAGTATTTAAATTTTTAGATAAAACACCCTGTAACTCAGTAAAGAACCACATTTTATTTAAGTGTTTTAGGTTAAATCTTCGTATTTTGTGCTAAGGTTTCTCCAGTTACTATATGGACAATTATTAATGAAACACCCTGTATACTTGTTAAAGTAAAAAGATCTACTCGTAGATTTGGCCGCTAATTGTTTATTAATTGTTTAAACAATAACAATTGTTTTGTATAAATAATTTTAAAAATATCGTTAAATTCGTCATTTTACTTTGATCAAATATGTTTTTATTTTGTTTTTGATTATGCTGAATCCGAATATGGCATTGCAATTTGAAAATTCTTATACAGAAGCTCTGTATGTATGCGTAGCTTGGAACCACATGGAAAACTTTTTTATTATCAATTTTACGAAAAACAGTTATTGTTCATAAAATGCTCTGGATAGTCAAAAATCTAAAACTTAACCATCAGATATCAAATTTTATCAATTTTATACGAGTTATGTCAAAAATATGAATTACGTTAAAGAATAAAGTATGTACCTTTATATTCCAGAATATCAAAAAATGATATTATGAAAAGTTGTTTGAAATTAAAAACTATGTTTAAATATACAATTACATCATTCTGATTGAAAAAAAAAATCAATTTTTTCTCAAATTACGGATACTCATCATCATTTTATTACAATTATGATAACTATTTTATTATCACTTTTACGAAAAAAAGTTATTCTTCATAAAATGCTCTCCCTGGTCTAAGATCTAAGATACAACCATAAGATATCAAACTTTTTTAATTTTATACGAGGTATGTAAAAAATGAATTTTTCTTAAGAGTTAAGTGCCTTTATTATTCACAATATTTTAATTAGAAAGATGTAATTGAACACTAAAACAAATTTTTTAATTCCACACAACTTTTCTTAATAACACTTTTCGATATTGTGAAATGTAAAGGTACTTTACTCTTGAGTGAAATTCATATTTTTTGACATACCTCGTATAAAATTAATTAAATTTGATATTTGATGATTGCGTCTTAGATTATATACGATGCAGAGTATTTTATAAAGAATAACTTTTTTTCGTAAAACCGATAATAAAAAAGTTATCAATAGATTCCAAGTTACGCAGACATACTGTATAAGAGCTAAAAAAATTTTTTTTACTTAACATTTATTATTGTTGAAGCTTATTATTAAATGTATTTTAGCTAAGTTTTACAGAAAAAAGTTTTGATCGCTTTGTATAAACATTTTTTTAGCTGGTAATTTTCGGTTTTTGTATTACATTTTTGTTATCTTTCTTAATTTTCTCAAAAATAAATAGTTTATTTCATTTCTAAAGTAAAATAATTTAATGCGTTTTAAAGATTGCATCCTAAGCTTTAAAAAAGTACTTATAAAACTGTAATAGATTTGTTCAAACTTGAGTAATACCGTCTTAAAGTGGTGGTAATTCCATAAAACTACGAAGATTTCAAAAACTAAATTTTTTGAGACGTCATATCATTTTAATTAAATTTTTGAGATTTTTTTTGAATGAAACATCATTTAGTAAGATGCTTGAAAGGTAAGTTGTGCAAAATTGAGAGTTTTATAAGAAACATTGTATTAGTTACACATTTTTAAATAATTTTTAAACAAAATTCATGTAAGGCTCACTTTCCGCCCACATCGTACTTAAGACCATACATTTTATTTCTTTCTATTATAACCATAAGATAGCTTAATTATTCTTCTTTCATGTTTAAATTGTAAAATTTCATTTGATCGATTAGTTAAAGAATTACATTAAAATAACTCAAGCATGCACTTCGCCGTATGCTAGTTTACAGTGCGCCAATGTGTGTGAGAAGGGTGACTTTAGCGTTATAAATAAAAAATCACAGAAGATACGAAGTTAATATAAGGTTTTCTTTGTAAAATTTTCTGAATTTTTCAATGGTCAAGTCAGTTTTTTTCTAAAATTTATATTTTCGGAGTTATTTAAAAAAACATCTAATTTCGTAGTTCATTTGTTTAATAAAAAATGAAGCACCCACTTCTCGAGTAGAACTTTTTGATATGTTGTTTATTAAATATTTCTTAATGAAATTACAAAAAGTTCTATCTTGTTTGATTTTTTCCGAAGTGAAAATCTATATGCACTATGAAAACAGATGCAATATAATATGCGGACGTTTCAAATTTCAACTCTGGATGTGTATTATTTTATATTAGTATAATGAGAGAGATTTGAGAGAGGCACACCGCCGGAATAGCAGTAGTGAAAATCATCATCACCATTAGCGTTTTTGAATCCACTACTAAACATAGGCCTCCCGTAAATAATTCCATTGCATTCGATCTTGAGCAACCCGAATCCAATTGTGCTGAATGCGCTTGATGTCTTCCGGCTTGGAGGATGCCTCTGACTACGATAAGGATCGTGTCTAGTCTCCATTCTAAAATATTCTTTGTCCATCTTCCATCTTTGAATCTGACAACCTGTCCTGTCCAGGTTCATTTCAGCGTTGTAATTCTGTAACTGATATGTTCAACATTGACCCCTCCATTGCTCTCTGTGCCACTTGTATTTTATTGATTACGTAGGTATAGTGATAATAAATTTTAATAAATTCTGTGGAAGGGTTGAAAATACACGATTTTAGTGTTTTATCGTTAGATGGCTTTTATTGTTAGAGATACAGTTAGTGAAATACTTGGAAATCTGAGGAAAAAAGTTTGAGACTAAAGAGAGCTAGTGGTGGTCAAATAAAGGGAAGAGAGAGACAGCTTCATACAGAGTGGCCAGACAATAGGTCTGACATATATCATCAAAACTATAATTTGTAGCATTACATTACATTATAAATAAGCAGAAGCATTTATAGCATCATTTTGACACCAGACAGGGTACAACAAAAATATATATCTTCTTTTTCTAAAGGTGCCTATCTTCTAAAAACGTTGGCGACCACATTGTTGATAACGTTGGCTGATTTATGTTAAAACGGGGCGTGAACGATTTGGGCGTCGAAACGTTAATAAAATTATTTTTTTCAATTTAATTGTGGCTTATTTCCCATCTAAATAGTTAATTATTCTGTCCCGAGATGAAAATAATAAAATAGTTCACAAAAAAAAATGATAATATTTTCCTGACAAAATTTTTACTCGTATTGCATTAAGTGTTATAAATTTGTTGATAATACAATTTTATACTGATAACGGATAATTAGAAATACTGAATGAATTCATATCTAGTTCACGAAAATGATACAATGTATGTATGACCCGAGGTTATCTTGTTAACACATTTCACAATTTCACGTGTATAAATAAAATACACAAAGATAGTGAAACATTTTATACTTATTATTAAAATTGAATAGCTATTCATAAACAATAACAACTATTGGCAGTTTTCATAACATAAGTAGAATAAACTTCTACTTATCAAGTAAAAAGTAGACGGTTCAAGAGTAAAAAAATGTTTGAATTTCTTGGAAATTTCGTCTTAAAATTTAAACAAATCATAAAAGACGCAAATTAATTTCTATAAATCTGAAATTGTCATTTAAACTAGATCGAACAGTTGGAATATATATCACTTACATCAATCTCATACAGTAATAAACATTCTACGGTTGATCAGGTACACATGCTTAGACTGAAAATCATTAGAATAAAAGAAAGTCTGTTCTATAATCTTTTTAGACGTAACTAAGGCTTTTGACAAAGTATGGCATGAAGATATGACAGCTGTGATGAATACAAGTACCTGGGCATGAAGATAAATCAAGATGGAACACTCGATGCTGCTATAAAAGACAGAAACATACAGGGTAGAAAAGCCATATCCATGATGAACGGCTTCTGTGGGACCAAACAATATGTAAGCGAACAAACAGCTCATATACAATACCATACTTAAAAGTAGAATCACATATGACAGTGAAGTTTGTCCACTGAAACAAACAACAGAGAAAATGTTACTAGTAACAGAAATGGATTTCTGGAGAAAAGCAGCAAGTAAATCAAGAAGAGATCGGATACCAAATGAGAGAATACGAGAAATGATGGGAGTCACACATCCATTACTAAAAACAAAACATAACTTTCAAATATGTATCTGGGAATTAATCTATCAGCCGACAACAATATCGAAGAAGAGTTAAAAGATCAAATAATTATTAAACCAGTAGAACGGCAGGATACCTAAACGAGACAATTTGGAAAAACAAACACCTAAGAGTGGAACAAACGCCCGAATATATGTATAAGTCAGTTAATAGGCCAGTTATGACTTACACGGCCGAAACAAGACCAGATACAAGCAAAACACAAAGACATCTGGAGACCAACGAAATGAAGATCTTAAGAAGGACTGCTGGAAAAGCACTACAGGACAGCGTAAGAAGTGAGTAAATCAGACGCATATGCGGGGTAGACAATATAAATACCTGAGTAAAGAACAGAAAAGAAATCAACACATAAGCAGGATTTGTGAACCAAGAATAGTAAGAATAGCCAGGGACAAGTCACCGTTAGGCAGAAGAAGTATAGGACACCCAAGGGCAAGATGAAATGACAATTTAGAGACAGAATGAAAGGCACCGTTGAAGAAAAACAGGCAGTACTGCCTATATAAAAGAAAAAGAAGACATAGGAAGAAAAACAAAACAACTAATATGGTACGGCCATATACAGAGAATGTCAGATGACAGGATCAGAACAGACAGAATCAGAACAGATTTTGGCGCGCACACCACAAGGGAGAAGGAAAAGAGGACGGCCGAGAAAAAGCTGGAAGGAGAGAATTGAAAAAGAACTAGACAGAGAACAGTTAAGAATGGCGGTTAGGAGTCGGAAGGCGTCGGAGAACGCTGTAAACCGATAGTAGTAGTATGGCATGAAGGTTTAATCTACAAACTCAAACTGCATTCATATATATTTGAGATATATTTCAGAATAAGCAAAAAACGTGTACACAGATCTAAAAGAAATCAAAGCATGAGTCCCTCAAGGAAGTGTATTAGGTCCAGTCCTCGACCTGTTATACGCCATACAACATACTGAACTAGAAAATAATACTATCTACCACCTTTGCAGATAATACCGCTATCTTTGCAGTAGCTGATACCAGCGAAGAAGCAGCTGAACAACTACAGTTGTCAATAAATAAAATCCATAATTGGATAAAAAACGGAGAAGTAGGCTAAATGAATCTAAATAAATTCACGTTTATTTTACAAATACAAAAATCCAAAATATTCCAATTATACATAATAAATGATGTGTAAATACAATATTTATGCGTCCGGAAAATATTTAGGTATCAAAGCAAGACTTCGCTGGAAAGTACATATTAAGGAAGTAGGCTAAATGAATCTAAATAAATTCACGTTTATTTTACAAATACAAAAATCCAAAATATTCCAATTATACATAATAAATGATGTGTAAATACCATATTTATGCGTCCAGAAAATATTTAGGCATCAAAGCAAGACTTCGCTGGAAAGTCCATATTAAAAAGAAAACGGGATAACTAGGTATCCGTTACAAGAAAATGTATTGGCTGATGGGAAGAAATTCAGTATTGTTAATACATAACAAACACCTGTTATACTAACAACAAAAACCGAGACCAGTATGAACGTATGGTTGCCAGCTCTAGGGCAATTCAAATAATATCCAAACCATCTAGACTTGAGGTTCCAAAATAAAGTATTAAGGAACATCGTTGATGATCCTTTGCATATCAGAAATCCAGACCTCCACAAGGACCTTGAGATGGAAGATGTAGATAAGGTTATCAAGATGATAGCAGGTAATCGCGAACAACGGCTCCATAGTCATGTAAACATCGAGGCCATCCAGCTCCTCGATAATACTGGGTTAGAAAGAAGACTCAAAGGGAGAAAACCATGTTTTGTAAAGTGTTAAGGAGTGTAAAAGCAGAGCATATTGCTGTGGTGTGTGTAGCTATAGTGCGTACAAGAGTAGGAATATGAAGCTATACTATTCTTGTAAATAACCATCATTAAGAAGTTTCTTTCAACATAGTTTCAAAATCTTGTCAAATGTATTTCAAATTCTTACCTGAACACATACGGAATACTCTTGACCAGGTTTTAAGTCTTGTATCCTACAGGAGAGAGAAGGACCACTGTAGATGGATTTAAACTTCATTTCTCTGCTTTTATCGCTAAGGAGGACCTCGTACCTTAGATCGGACTCTGAAATGTCAATGTCGTGGCTATCGTTGCTCGCTGATTCAGATAAACGGACGGGTGGCGCCCATTGCAATAAGGCACTACGGGAACTTAATTCAGACACCTAAAATAAAAATATGCATTTTGAAACCTGTTAATTATTTATCGTATTCAAAAAAATTCATCCAACATCTTCACATAAACACGAAACTATTTGAAAAGAAGTGTTAAAAAGGAGTGCGGTCCTGAACCTAGTTGATTAAGTACACCTAAATTTAGTCTCGAAGTTTTTCATCGCTTTACCATAGTAAATTTTTAAATTAATTATAAGAAACATAACCAGTAGTTTAGTTATTAATTGTGATTTGATTGCCGTAAGTAATTTTATCAATATATTTACGGTTTCATCAAAATCTTATAGAATTTCAATCCAGTCATACAGTTTTGTAAATTCAAAGGTGTTTAACAAAAACTTGTTTTTTGGCTTTTCTTCGATAAGTTAAATACTTTGTAATTGACAGAGTCGTACTGACCCAATTACAATATAATGAAACGAAATAAGAAAATCAAAATAAAAAGTATTTAACAATTTCATCCGATGGCTGGTACTTCTGACTACAGAGGTCCTCCAATGTTGCCCGATCAACAAACACCATCTTACTCTACAATTACCCAACAGAAAGCAGCTACATTCCCTTCGAAACTACAAGCCGTTATTATCCCAGCAGTAGACACACTAAAATTAGAAGACTACGTTACAGCAATAGGATCACTAGTACAACCCAAAAATGTACTTCTTTCATCACGAATTTCTAACGGCAGAATCTGCATCTACCTTTCCAGCAAAGAAGTTGTTGACACTTTTTTAACAGACCACGGAGGTATAAAAATAGGAGATAATGTTATCAGAGCAAGAAGACTAGTCACTCCTGCTAATAGGTTACTGCTGTCTAGTGTCTGTCCGTCTATTCCTCATCACATCCTCGAAAAATATATTGCCGAGAAGGGCTTTCATCTTCTTTCACCGATGTCTTTCTTAAGAGCGGGAATTCAAGATCCTCAATATAGTCACGTATTAAGCTTTTGTAGGCAGGTGTACTATACACCTGTCGACAATCTTGTTATTCCTGAATCAATTCTCATTGACTTCGATAATACATCTTACCAAATCTTTCTTTCTGATGGACTCACTTGCTATCTCTGTCATCAATCTGGTCATATCGCCTCAGCATGTACCTATACGGCCCCAGTCAAACCCGTCCATACCTACATCCCAAACTGACCAAGACTCTATTTCTTCCTGTAATGCAACAGCTGAAGACAAAAATCACTCTGTCCAGAATCAAACAGAAAACACTGGTGAAGTAATGGACTCCCAAGAACTCCCTACAGAAATTACTATACCGAAACGTTCTCATTCTGTAATGTCGTCTCCAGTTAATACACCACCGGTAGAAAACACAGAAATAGATTTTACAAAACCTAAAGCAAGATCAACAAAAAAGCCAAAAGTCACTAAATCTGATACAAAAACTGGAGAAACAGTTTCTACTGAATCACTTATCCAACCGGCAAAGGAATTTCTTGATAAAGCTTCAGCCCTTTTTGAATTAAACTATACAGAGATAGTCAGCTTTCTCGATGATGCACACGGTTCCCCCAATCCATTAAGTATCGCACAGGAATACACGAAGGACATAGCAGGACTATTAACAATGCTAACAGAAATCTACCCCAAACTCGAAGACAGACGCATTAAATCTAGAAT
The DNA here is from genome assembly GCF_917563875.1 of Diabrotica virgifera virgifera. Taxonomy (NCBI): domain Eukaryota; kingdom Metazoa; phylum Arthropoda; class Insecta; order Coleoptera; family Chrysomelidae; genus Diabrotica; species Diabrotica virgifera. The sequence goes on along the minus strand of NC_065446.1, from coordinate 63,737,591 downwards.
TACACGAATAAGGAAGAAAATACGTCGTCAACTAAATCTAGATCAAACTGAAAATGATAACTCCGAAGATACAGATGTTTCCCAAGAAAACCTCAATTAAAAAAAAATCAATAAATGTGCTACGCCTGTGACACCAATATAGGTCACATTGTCACATTGTTATAGACTGTCCATTATATCATCTGCAAAGACAAGCTACTGGACTACCATGTGATATAAAGTGTGCGTTAAACAGTGCGGATTGTGACAAAATCATTAGGTTTTTAAAGGAAACTCAATTATATAACCAAATGTGAGTGCTACGTTTCAGAACAATCATAAATTAAAATCAACTTTGTAAAAACTCTGTAAAAAAAACTTTGTAAAATAGTTTATATTTTATATCAAATTAATATGTATCATTGTACCACCGCTAATAACCTTTTATGGTTGATGCGGGTTATTTCTAATAAAAAAAAGTCTTAAAAAATTGTAATGTATTCAAAGTTTTAAAGTTTTCAACGTAATAGAAATATTAATAATAATAAAAAATATTAAAAATATTGTTAAAAGATATTTAATTGAAAACTCATTGGACCATTTTCCTGCTAACACCTCCATGTCTTCTAAAAATTGCAAGCCAGATGGATGCTGAAGCGAAGAAGATAAGAGGGAATTCAAAAAACTTACAATTCACGACCACGTCTGTTCAGCTAGTAAATTCCAACGGAAAATGGACCTAGTTACTCACAGGAGTAAAACCAATATAAAATGAAATAAAAATGTATACCATTTTTATTCAGTTGCAATGCGAAGGCAAAACTGTCTTGTTTTTCACTTAGAACAGAGAGCGCCAGCCAGCACTCTAAATCGACGATTTTCGACTCTATTTGGAGTCATCATCAGAGAGGCGTAGGCCTGCTGCTCTCTGCCCCAAGTGACCAATCTCCGACAGCTTATCCCCGCAAATAAGACAGTTTTGCCTTCGCATTGCAACTGAATTACATACATTTTTATTTCATTGTAATGTATTCATTCATGATATACAGGGTCCAGCTCAAAGGAAGTATGTTTTTGAAATGACTAGTACTCTTCACCTGTTTGGGCGAGAGTGGTGGAAAGTACCGTTCAACTTGTGCATTCCTAGTATTGTTTACTAATCACATTATTGGTCATTTTGAAGAACAAAATCTAAAAGAAAGGGCCTTATTTGTTAAAGAGTTGCATCCCCGCCCACTGTATAGTCCAGATCTGGCCCCGAGAAATTACCACCTTTTTTAAGAACTAAAAGAATACTCCGTGGCAAGAGATATCATTCCGATGTGGAAATAATCGTGGCTCTCCATTTCTTTTGATGATTCCTTATCACTTCTGACTTCCGTTTCTTGCAGGATCTTTGGTGGTTCCACACAATAATTCTGGGCATACATAGATTCTCTCGTGACATGTTTTGCTAATAAATCTTCTCGTTCATTCTCATGCACTTCTTCATGACCCGGCACCAATATTAAAGACACGCTATTGTCTTTTGCCAGAATGTTGAGAGGATATCTTTGCAGTTCGTTAAAAGTTTTGATTTGGTGAGTGGGTTCTTTATGGCCATAATATCCTTTTGGTCATCTGTACACCTGTTGATTCTCATTGCTTTGTGACCTACATTCAGTATTTCATCAATACCACCAAAGCAAACATTTCAGCCTAGAATACATGTGTATATTGACCTAGGCTGTAAGATTCGTTTTAATTTCATGTTTGCCCAAATATTCCTGATCCAGTATCAACAGGACAAAGTGCCAGGGCATTTTTAGATCAATCAGTGAACCATAATATTAAGTCCTCATTAATATTTGGTATTCTTTATTCTCTAGATAGTAATATTGTGTTAATCTTCTCAGTGAAGATTAGTTATAGACCAGGACTAATCTGTAAAAAACGTGTATTTTTGGATGTGAGAGGTGGCATTCGGATTTTTGAAGATAAAGTTAGGTGACACCTTCAGTAATAATAATTTACTTATGCTCCGGATTTATACTAGAATTTACTATACTAGACAAATATGCCCGGAATATTAATAAAAAAATTAAAATATTTAAAAATTTCGAAAAACGTCAATTTTTCTGCTTTCTTTGGTTATAACTTTAAAACGGTTCCTTTTGGAACAAAGTAGTAAAGAAATAAAATAAAGATAATTGAATTTTGTATGATATACGACTGGTCAAAAATGTCTTAAGGTATTACCTTTTCTGCAATATAGCAATAAATACAAAATAAGGGGGCAAAATACGCCTATTGTTATTCAATGTTTCTTAACCACTTTGGTGGCACTTAGAACCTTAGTAATTCGCTTAGAAAATTCTTATAACTTTCTTAATTGGTCTACCAAATTTCATTAAAATCGACCTAATAGATTTTGCATAATAAATTTGCAATGTAAATGTTTTTAAAAAAGTTCAAAATTTTTAAAATCTTTCTGAACAAAAAGTTGACCGTTTAAAAGCTGGCTAATTTTTTTACATATAAAGAGGTGCTCTACCTATCTAATACACTTTACAGAATTAAAATCGGATTATTTAAGGGGCCTCAGCAATGTTTTAAAATTATAAACAATTTTTTGGCTTATAAACAAATAGCTTTGTTTAATAATAAAAAATTAATTTTTAGCCATGCAAATAATTAAAACCGGTATAATTTGACTTAAACTTTCAAATGCTGTCAGCAGAATTGTTATTTTATTTTTTAATCAAAAGTTATTATCGTTAAAAAATTGTAATTTTTCGATTTTTTGAATGTTCCACCGCGTTTATCTCGAAAACTATGCATCCTACGAAAAAACTTGTAAGAACATTTTTTTGTTTAGAATCACCCAAGAAATCCAAAAAAATGTTTTATTTTGCGAAAAATTGAGGTTATGTAATTCCTCAACTTCTTTGTTTATAACAATCTTATCGACATCCGGATCAACTGTTACCCAAAAAATTCGTGTTCTACGGGTCAAAATACATAAAAACAACCGTAGCACCCCCTCCTGGACACAGCACTAATTTGTTTATAAGACAAAAAATTGTTTATAACTTTAAAACATTGCTGAGGCTGCTTAAATAATCCGATATCAATTCGGTAAAGTGCATTAGATAGGTGGAGTGCTTCTTTATATGTAAAAAAAATTGACAAATCTTTGTATGTTCTAGTTTTTGTTGTGCAAGATTTTAAAAAATTTTAATTTTTTAAAAAAAGTTTAGATTGCAAAATTATTATGCAAAATCTAGTAAGTCAATTTTAATGAAATTTGGTGGACAGTTTTAGCACATTACAAAAATTTTCTAAGCGAATTAGAAAGGTTCCAAGTGTAACCTAAATGATGGAAAAACATTGAATAAGGACAGGCTTGTTTTGCCCCCTTATTTTATATTTATTGCTATTTTGCAGCAAGGGTGTTAAATTAAGACATTTTTAACCAATCGTATCTGATAGAAAATTTAATTAACTTTGTTTTGTTCCTATACGACTTTGTTCCAAAATGAATCGTTTTAAAGTTATAAGCAAAGAAAATAGAAAAAAAAAACGAAATTTTTTGAAGTTTTTAAATATTTTATTTTTTTTATTAATGTTTCGGGCATACTTGAGAAGGAGCATAAGTCAATTATTATTAACGAAGTTATCACCTAACTTTATCCGCAAAAATCCGAATGCCACCTCTCACATCCACCTAAAAACAGATCCTTCCTAGTCTATTATGGTGTCATCATATCTGAGTTCATCTAAAGGATAGACCCAGTGATCTTTTAATAATTAATACATAATTCGGCTTCCAAGTGTGGTTTGCTCTCAAGATGGTCATAAAGCCTCCTGCCATATGTAAAAACTCTCGTCCTTCTAGGGTGGTGAGAGAAGTCATACAAGATTGCAACGCCGTCTTTTTCCACCAAAGTACTAAACCATATGTAACTCTTAGTCGTATCTCTCATATGTCATCTGTATAACATATTATCTTCTGTTTCAACATCCAGGTTTTACCTACAACTTAGCTGCAGTTCCAGACGAGTCGCGTAGGTTATGTTGTTAATATAAGTTTTCCATTTGAGTTTGGGATCCAGTGTTATCCCTAGATACTTGATCTAATTGGTCTTTCTAGTTCTTTCCCCCATAATTTCAGCTCATTCATTGAGCTTCTTCTTATTAATAAAAGCTATTAGTTTAGTTTTAGAAGGGTTTACAGAGACGTAATCTTTCAGACACCATTTGTTTATGTAATGAAGGGGACATGGCATCTGATCCAGAACAATACTGGGAAATTTTCCCACAACTACTATTAGAATATTGTCAGCGAAAACCCTGGACCAAGATTACTTGGATGCTAAGTTCATGAATCAGGTCGCCAATGACTAGATTTCATAATGTTGATGATAATAATACACCTCGTAGTTGCCCCCAGTTTTATGACACTATCACATGTATGTGTCGATATTATTCTGTTCTGAACCACCTGAATAATCCACTTGCATATTGGGTTATTGAATTTCTTCCTCATAAGTGCACTATTCAATGGAAAATAGCAGGTAAAGATGCAGTCCAGGACGAAGAAGGACTTCATGGTTGATAAACTTGTCAGATGAATAAAATTAAGATCTATGATCGTAACCAACGTTCTGAAAGGACATGGTACATGAAGAAGTAGTGCACTATGTATTAGTTTGATAGAGGTATTAAAAGTAGAGATTGTTTATATCGATACAATATTTTAAACTTTGATACTAAACTGAAAGAATTTAAAATAATGTGTTGGGTAGTGATGAAATTGTTAAAACATTTTTAGTGAGCTTAACATAATTGCAAACATACCTTAGGTAGTGTTGGAAAATTCTCGATATGGAGAATTTTCTGAGAATGAACCCCAAAAAAAATAGGGTTTTATAAATCATGTCTTATATACAAAATTATGAGACGAAACAAAGTGTTCTTTGTATATAAAAAATACAAAAACAACAGAAAACACAAAATTTCTTTGATAAGAAAATTAAATTTTCTTCTTAACAGCAAATAATCGATGTGGTATGATAAAAGATGAGACCTCAGATTCAGAATATATGTCTATCATTAGCTCATCCTAGTCATCTACAATCTGCATTTCAATGTACTGATGAGTTGTGGGATTTTGTTTTTCACGAGTGGCCAGCTCAGTCATGGATTGGTCTACGTTTAACAATTTTAAATTGTGAGCAATAAAAGTTATCTTACGAGCCCGTTCAGCAGTGAGTCGGTTTCTTTTAGAGGAGTGGATAAAAAAACCATAAGTACTGAAACTTCTTTCAGTCGCTGCACTGGATGAAGGCATGCTTAATATATCAACTACTTCCGAAACATGTACCTTTTCACCATAAATATGATTAAGTCTAGTTTTTCAATTGATTTTACAACGTATGGTTTTCCAAAAAAATCCCTCCTTAGACCGATAAAGTGCCAAATCTGCCATTATTTCAGCCGACTCATCACCATATTTTAAAGTTGCTAAATTATCTACAAACTCAGTTTCCTCAACTTGTTCTTCTCTGCTTAAATTAACACCATTCTAAATATTTGCACGTTAATATTGCACCAAAACAATAAATATTGACACTGTAAACACCCTTGCTAGTGGTTCGTGGGATTGGCAAAAACAATATACCTACATATTTTTTAAATTATAATAATTTGACCCGAATCTAGTTTTTATTTTTGTTTCGGTTTTTGAAAATATAGAAAATTTTTGCCGAGAATATTCTCGAGAGAATTTTCTGGCCGAGAATATTCTCTTGAGAATATTCTCTTCTAACATCACTTACCTTAGGTGCCTGGACGGACGACAAAATATCAGTAGCAATCTGTATAGAGTCTTCTTCATCGGGTACGCTGCTCTCCTCTCCATCTTCGCTAGTCCCGACACTATTCATACCTTTATCTTTTAATCCCGCTCTTTTTAAACCATTTACTAATTCTTTCCTAGGTATCAAACCGTCGCCTTTCTGCTGTTTGTCATGTAATTTTTTCTTAAGTTTGATGTGTTGTCGCTGTGTCCTCTCGTCTTTGTAAAAAGTTGGATTTGGAGGTGGAGAGTGACCTAGGTGGTTGGGTACCGGATGACCGGTTTGAAGATTGGAATGGAATTGTTGTGGGGCAAAGCCGGTAGGAAGTCCCGGGTAGAACTGCTGAGATTGAGGGTTGTTGTTGCCTGGACCGCCACCCTGAAACAATTAAATTCTATCAGTACTACTAATCAGCTCATTTTTTTTCCATCTGGATTAATTTGATCAGTTTAATTTTATTTTATATAGTCAATTTGTAGTTACAGTTAAAAATAATTTTTATTTTGTAAAACACATTTTTTAAAAACAATAGATTTAAATAACAGACATTTTCAGATATTAAAATCTTTACCATATCATCGTTTTGGATCATGACTTTTGTTTGAAATTCTTTTGAAAATCGACTACCTTCTTCCTTAACTGTCAATGTCACATCAAGCATTTCCTTAAAAACTTTGACACTTGGTAGTCATCGTTGACCTAAGATGGTTGATTGGGTCCTCGGGTAGAGTATCACCATGTTCCCAGAGGTTATATCCATGAACATCGGCGTTTAGCCTTTACAATATTATTATAACACAATGTAGATTGATTTATAATCACAACCATTGTTTGGTTCTGGGGCTATTTTGCAAGTATTTCAAGTAAGTAATCATAACCACACTTTTGTAACTTTCAAAATTTCAACCATCTTTTCAATTTTAATAGTGGGATTATTATTTGATTTTAGATTCACTGATGATGGACCGATAGGTTCGAAAACGTTGTGATGAACACATTTTATTCAATCCATTGGGATTTTTAAAAATTTTAGTAAATATACCTTTTACATAGAAGTGGTTTTACTTCATGTTCCAGTTTGTTTAACTATAAGGTATACAGCCAACCCAGGGAACTACCCCCTTTTATTAAATACTTATATTATCGGAAATATAAAACTGAAAGTAATTATATTATCGGAAATAATAATATAAAACCGGGAATATAATTTATAAGATCAAGATAATAGGTACGCGCCGAAATGAACTGTAGTTAGTTTTATAGTAGTAGACAAGGCGTAAACGGCGCCATTCCCATGAGATTTTTTGAGGCAATCCAGCTCCTCGATACCACTGGGCAAATTAGAAGACTGAAGAGGACAAAGCCTTTTGAACTAGTTTAAGTGATAGGTGATAGTGAAAAGCAGAGCATAGTGCTTGTGCGCGTTAGTGTTTATGCTAGAATAATGCACTATCTTGTTATATTAGATAAAGACGCTATGGGGTAAGCTCTTAATTTTAAGGAACAGTAGTAATTTAGGTTAAATTAAAATTGCTCATTGGTCAATTATGACCAGATTGTAATTGTAATAATCATCATTGTAGTGATGATTATGGAAAAAAAAATTTGCATTATCACATTTGTAATATACCCCAGAATATGGTTCAAGAAGTCGCCCACGAGAAAAGTGGTCCAAATTTTTTTTAACAAATTTTTTTAATCAAATTGCAAAAATTATTGTCTTTGGTCTGGGCAAATTTTTTTTAGGTTTTTTAGACCATTCTGGACAAAAAAAGGTCTCTTGTAATTTTTCTCTAAAGTTGATGGTTTTCGAGTTATAAGCAATTTAAAACTTGAAAACCCCAAATATGGCCATTTTTAAGACTTAATAACTCGGTTAAAAACTATTATTATGAAAGTCAGAAAGTGACTAAATCAAAGTTTAAAGCCCCCCTACATGATCCTGAAGAAATTTATGTCATTAATTTATTACTAAGCTGTTATTTTTAATTATTAACAATAAGCCGTAAGAGCATATTGACGCGGCTGTAAATGTGAGTGCGAGTAAGATGCCCCATTGGACTGCCGGAATGGCATCTCTCTCGCACTTACCATAGACGGCCGCCTAATACGTGCTGGCGCTCATTATTATTACTTAAAAATAACAACTTCATAATAAAATTATGATAAAAATTTCTTCAGGATTTTGTAGGGGGCTTTAAACTTTGATTTAGTCACTTTCTGACTTTCATAATAATAACTTTTATTCAATTTATTAAGCCTTGAAAATCGCCATTTTTCTTTTTTTCAATTTTAAATTGTTTATAACTCGAAAACGATCAACTTTAGAGAAAAATTACAAGAGACCTTTTTGTCCAGAATGGTCCAAAAAACCTAACAAAAATTTGTACAGCCAAAAATATTGATTTTTGCAATTTGATTAAAAATTTTTTTTTTTAAATTGAACCACTTTTCACGTGGGCGACTTCTTGAACCTTATTCTGGGATGTCTCACGAATGTGAATATGCAAAAAAATCTCATGGGAATATTTTTTCTAACTAACCCGACGTTTTCGCCTTGTATATAGTAGTGATTAGGATTATTATCTAGTATAAAAAAAATTGCTACAGAAGGTGCTACGGCAGACTACCGCGAAATTTCATATTTCTTCTTCTTTTTATTAGCGTCTTCTAACGAAGGTTAGCAGTCACTTCTTTAAATGCTTCCCTACCTTTTGCAATGTGAAATATCTGTTCAAAACTTAGGTTAGTCCAATATCAGCCAAGATTTCCTCTTCCTACGCAAGGCTTTTCTCCCCTCCACTCTTCCTTGCATGATGACGTGTAGCAGATAGTATATTTTTATCGTTTCGAAGTACATATTTTTAGTATGTGGCTCAGTTTCTCACTAGGAACATACACAACTGTGTTTCAAGCGGAAATGTACGCAATTCTGCAGTGTGTCGCAATGAACAACTTGAGGGCCTATGAAAATAGACGGATCAATATACTCACAGACAGCCAAGCATCACTGAAGGCACTAATGAGCCCGAAAGTGACGTCAAGGCTGGTATGGGAATGCCGGCAAGAACTGGAAGAACTGGCCGAAAGAAATAGTGTAACTCTATTCTGGGTGCCAGGACACACCGGGATAGACGGTAATGAGAAAGCAGATGAGCTGGCAAGGAACGGTTCATCAACTTTATATTTTGGCCCAGAACCTGCTCTAGGAGTACCTAAAACAATAATTAGGGGACAAGTCAGGGAATGGGTCAAAAACAAACACAAAGAATACTGGGGGAACGTACCTGGTCAGCGACACGGGAGGCCCTTAATAAGGGAACCCTCAAAACGGAGAGCTGAGGAACTAATAAAATTACATAGGAGTCAGCTCCGCATAATTACAGGTCTTCTCACGGGTCACTGTGCCCTAAAAGGACACCTGAATAGAATTGGGCTGTACGAAGGGAACCTTAACTGCAGACTGTGCAATAGGGGAACTGAAACAGCACATCATGTACTGTACGAGTGTGAGGCTTTGGATCACAAAAGGCAGGCTATTTATGGACAACCAAAATTAAGTCCAGCAGAATATGCCACCCAACCCATGCTAGGGATGTACAATTTGGTACGTGGAACCAAGCTTGTGGATTGGGTGACATAAAAGGTAGGATGGTTGGCACAATAAGCCCATGAGGCTGCAGTGCCATCGGAGACATATGTCAGACGACCTCCAAAAAAAAAAAAAAAAAGTATGTGGCTCATATACTATGTTTTTCTTAATTTAATTGCTTCATACTATGTTTTCTGTATCTTTAAATATTAAATAATATTTTTAAAAACGAATTAAGTGGTTTTATTAAAAAATTTTTATTTATTTATATATTATTTATTTTATTATTTTTTTACAATCATCGATTTACAAAGTAATTATTTATTTTAATTATTTTTAGTACATTCGAAAGTACATAAAACCGCTGTTTGTTAATATCCTTGTTATAGATTTTTAATAAAATTAAAACTTTAGATGTTGTATAACGGACTCCCCTCGCCTGTTCTTCTATGGAAGATTATCCTAACTCTAACGTTCTAAACGAAACGAATAACATCAAAAAAGTATTAGAATTTACAACGTGGAATGAAGTAAACACTTCTGTTGTATTTAGGTAGGTATATGAATTTATTAAAATTATTAAAAGTTATCCACGAGAAAGTGAAAACTGTACAAAACGTTTTCGGTCAAACTGACCATCATCAGCGTAAATGTCCAGTGTACAAGTAATTGGAACTAGCCACGTCAATAGGTGTAAAAACTAAAAACCTCTAATTATATTATTGCTACATTAGACATTAAAAAGCAGTCGACATTAAGTCGATGTCTTAAGATTTTTTAAATTAACATGTGGATGTACTTTATCCTTGCTCGAAAATTGCACAAGGTAGTGCACAAGTGAGACGTTAACGACCAACTAATACAGCCAACTACAGAAAATTCAAGGTACAAGTAAAATCACCATTCCGCTGTCAACTGCATACGAAATTCGTGCAAAAATTCAGAAAAGCTCTATTTTAGATGGATTTTGTTTAAGTTAGTTAGGTAATGATTACATTGGCAAAACAGTAATATTTTATTATTATATTTGTCATTTCTTTGTATACTTTATACAGTATTATATAAAAAGACCAGATGGAATTTTAGATTGCTAAAGTGATATACAACAAACTTAAAATAGAACTGTAAATATGCAAATGTACCAAAATAAATATGCTACTTTACGTTATAGACCAGTAAGGATCTGTTTTTAGGTGGATGTGAGAGGTGGCATTCAGATTTTTGCGGATAAAGTTAGGTGATAACTTCGTTAATAATAATTGATTTATGCTCCTTCTCAAATATGCCCGGAACATTAATAAAAAAAAATAAAATATTTAAAAATTTCAAAAAATTTCTTTTTTTTTCTACTTTCTTTGCTTATAACTTAAAAACTATTCATTTTAGAACAAAGTCCTATAGGAATAAAACAAAGATAATTAAATTTTCTATCAGAGGCGATTGGTTAAAAATGTCTTAATTTATCACCCTTTCTTCAAAATAGCAATAAATATAAAATAAGGGGGCAAAACAAGCCTGTCCTTATTCAATGATTTTCCATCACTTAGGTTACACTTGGAACCTTCCTAATTCGCTTAGAAAATTTTTGTAATGTGCTAAAACCGTACACCAAATTTCATTAAAATTGACTTACTAGATTTTGCATAATAATTTTGCAATCTAAACTTTTTTTAAAAAAATTAAAATTTTTTAAAATCTTGCACAACAAAAACTAGAACATACAAAGATTTGCCAATTTTTTTTACATACAAAGAAGTACTCCACCTATCTAATGCACTTTACAGAATTGAAATCGAATTATTTAAGCAGCCTCAGCAATGTTTTAAAGTTATAAACAATTTTTTGGCTTATAAACAAATTAGTGCTGTGGCCAGGAGGGGGTGCTACGGGCTCCTTTATTTAGATGGACTTACCCAAGTTTTTTATGTATTTTGACCCGTAGAACACGAATTTTTTGGGTAACAGTTGATCCGGATGTCGATAAGATTGTTATAAACAAAGAACTTGAGGAATTACATAAAATCGATTTTTCGCAAAATAAAACATTTTTTTGTATTTCTTGGGTAATTCTAAGCAAAAAATGTTCTTACAAGTTTTTTCGTAGGATGCGTAGTTTTCGAGATAAACGCGGTGAAACTTTCAAAAAATCGAGAAATTGCAATTTTTGAATGCGAATAACGTTTAATTAAAAAATAAAATAGCAATGCTGCTGACAGCATTTGAAAGTTTAAGTCAAATTATACCGGTTTTAATTATTTGCATTGCTAAAAATTAATTTTTTTATTATTAAACAAAGCTATTTGTTTATAAGCCAAAAAATTGTTTATAAATTTAAAACATTGCTGGGGCCCCTTAAATAATCCGATGTTAATTCTGTAAAGTGTATTAGATAGGTAGAGCACCTCTTTATATGTAAAAAAATTAGCCAACTTCTAAATGGTCTACTTTTTGTTCAGCAAGATTTTAAAAAATTTGAACTTTTTTAAAAACATTTAGATTGCAAATTTATTATGCAAAATTTATTAGGTCGATTTTAATGAAATTTGGTACACGATTTAAGTACGTTACAAAGAATTTCCTAAGCGAATTACTAAGGTTCTAAGTGCCACCAAAGTGGTTAAAAAATATTGAATAACAACAGACTTATTTTGCCCCCTTATTTTGTATTTATTGCTATATTGCAGAAAAGGTAATACCTTAAGACATTTTTTACCAGTCGTATATCATACAAAATTCAATTATCTTTATTTTATTTCTGTACGACTTTGTTCCAAAACGAATCGTTTTAAAGTTATAAGCAAAGAAAGCAGAAAAAAATCGATGTTTTTCGAAATTTTTAAATATTTTAATTTTTTTATTAATGTTCCGGGCATATTTGAGAAGGAGCATAAGTCAATTATTATTACTGAAGGTGTGACCTAACCTTATCTGCAAAAATCCGAATGCCACCTCTCACATCCAAAAATAGACGTTTTTTCGCAGATCCTTACTGGTCTATTATACGTAAGACTCAAAATATTGTCTCGTGCTTTTAAACAACATTAATGTCCTTGATATGGGCAAAAGCCAACTGCAGCATCAAAAGTATTTTGAACTAAACAGAATTCTTAAGAGGAAAGGAACATTTTGACGCCTATCAAAATTTTCAATGTATTTTAACTGTAATCATTTTTTTCGAATCCTGAGAAAAGTACTAAGTATTTTTGAAAAATTTAAATGAAGAATGAAAGATTACTTTATTACCGAGGGCCGAAAGTCCCTTAGAATGAATAAAAAGTTTCTTTTGAATGAGATATTTGAAATTAAAAATCACATTAAATTTTCTCTTAGTTTTTCATCCCTGTAACTTACTAAAATAAACATTATAGAAGTTTTCAGGGACTTTCGGTCCTCGATAATAACGTAATCTTTCATTCTGCGTTTAAATTTTTCAAAAGTACTTATTAGTTTTCTCAGGATTCGAAAAAAATGAATCCCATCTAAAAAGCATTGAACCCGAAAGTTCGTACCCATCCCCTTAAACAAAAATGCAAACATGCTAAAGAAAAGTGGCTAATTTTCTAATTTTAACAACCATAGAGCTTATATTTATACTCTACATGACGATATCAATTTTCATAAAAATATTAAAGAAAGTACTGATATGACAGAGAAACCTCCAGTATTATTAAAACATGATGGAAAGTTGATCTTGCATCCAGTGCTAGCTATGCAACGTATGGGAAAGATATGCCTCAATTGCTGTTTGAAGATCAGAGAGGGGTTAGACAAACTGACACCTGAGAAAAATGGTCTGGCTTGGAAATTCTTGAATCTGGGATTCATTAAGCCCCGATAGCAATGGAGAATGGTCATGAGGATGTGCATACCAAGGTTCTTAAAATATTTGACCCTAAACATCTCACGTGTTTGTTGAACTGAATATGTATATGATGTTTCAGGCAAAATTCAACTGACTGATTAAAATCAATTTTTGTAACAATTACGCAAAGGGAAGGACCTAACGACTGGACATACTCGAATATACTCGAAACGTGAAGAACTTATCGGAGAGACATAATTGGGTTTCTTAAACGGATTAATACAAGCATGAGAGGCGTTCAGTCAAAATGTTGATCCAAAATGCTATAATCAAGCTGTCAAGCTGTTTTTGTTGTTTTATAGATTACGAAAATAGCTTTTGTCCTACATAGTCCAGGGAAATAAAGATTTTCTCGGGACACTCAAAGATCCAGCTAGCTGACCACTTTTTTAGTTATTGTAGACCTATCGGATGAAAACTTACCTGTTTCCTGCCTAGAGTTCGCGTTCGTTTTTTAATTATTAACAATTGCGATTAAAAATAAATTTAATTTTTTAGAACATTGAAAAACCTTCAAAATACCGATTTTTTAAAGTTAAAAAGTCAATTTGTTGCTAGGCAAACTGAAAAATAAGTGAAAATCGGTATTTGTTAAGAGGAAACAGCGAACAGAGGTAGCGAATACGCGTTTCAAGATTGCGGCTGTAACTTTGAATATTTTTTCAAGATATTCGGCACGCGTATTCGTAATATAATAAAGAATGGCGGTACAGAGCCCAATTTGAAAAATATATTAATATGTGGAAATTACTCTGTAATCAAATACAATATTAAAAAAACGAGCCTGTACCGCCATTAAGAAGAACAAAACAAATACACTTTCTTCAAATAAACTGTTTTATCCGATGCCTAGATTTTGTGTCATTTTGGAACTACTAAAATTTTTTATTTCATTGGTAGTTCCAAAATGACACAAAATCTAGGCATCGGATAAAAAAGTTTATTTGAAAGAAAGTGTATTTTTTTGTTCTTCTTAATGGCGGTATAGGCTCGTTTTTTTAATATTTGAAGAAAGTGTATTTTTTTGTTCTTCTTAATGGCGGTACAGGCTCGTTTTTTTAATATTGTATTTAATTACAGAGTAATTTCCACATACATATTATTATATTTTTCAAATTGGGCTCTGTGCCATTCTTTATTATAATATAATTATTATACGAATAAATTACGAAGTAATTTCCACATACATATTATTATATTTTTCAAATTGGGCTCTGTGCCATTCTTTATTATAATATAATAAAGAATGGCACAGAGCCCAATTTGAAAAATATAATAATATGTATGTGGAAATTACTTCGTAATTTATTCGTAATATTATTACGAATACGTGTGCCAAATATCTCGAAAAAATAATCAAAATTACAGCCGCAATCTTGGAACGCGTTTTGGCTACCTGTTGATCGCTACTGTGTCACCTTAATAACTTTTACTAAAACTACCTTAGAACTTTAGTGTTTCACCCAAAGTTATTGTATTGGGGTACCTACTTAACAAAGCCTCAAAATTTGAGACCGATCCATTAATTAGTTTGAGAGTTATTCTATTTGTTTATCCCAGAGACCTTTATTTTGCAATAACATAAGACAAAAATAATGAAGATAGGGCAATTCTGAGTATGACAAATGAAAGTAGCAGAGTAATAGTATTAACCCTGGATTGCTACACTTATTTTCTAAACTCAATCTGCTACACCGGGGTACACTGGTACCCCAAATAAAATTGACCTAAAATAATTATATATTATGTATGTTTTAAGAACTTATGACAAAAACAATCTTAAGATAACATGTTAAGAATTTATTTTGTATACAAAAATATTTTATTATACTATTATCCACAAGTTTATTTTCATATTTTCCACACCCACTACTGCAAATTGGTGTAACTTACAAACAAGGTTGGGGTACAACTGTACCCCAGGTAGCATTCCAGGGTTAAAATGTATTAAAAAAAGGTAAAAAAATTAATTAACATAGTCAAAAATCCTAATGCCAAATTTTTGAAATTTTGTAATTTATAAACATTTACAATAACTTTAAAAAATGGTTATTCATTTTTAAAAATTATGTCCGTAGAAACAATCTTCTTATATATTCGAAAAGCTAGTATTTTAACACAAATTTTCAAATAAAAAAAAATAGCCTGGGTTCATTTGGGACAAAGTTATCCATGTGTTTTTTTTTAATTCAAAGCTAATTTGTTTATAATAATTAAGGAATCTCATTTCAATCTCAGCGCAATTTTCTTTGCGTGCTTTTGCTAGCGCTTCTACAGCGTGTTTTATATGTTCGTTCATGGGCATTCTTTCATTTTTCCGACTGTATGTAGTAGTAGTAGTAAAAATATTCTTTTAAAATATCTAAAGCCAAGCATGTGGCTTACTTAATGCACATGAACACCATAAAAAACAAGTATTATTTGTAATATGTGTAATATATTGGTAATCACCAATACACTCTTCAAATTACCATACAGAAGGTTGTACACATGGCGCTCACCCGGTGACACGCCAGAAAATCTCATAAGAAACCAGATTGACTATATTTTAATAAATAAAAGATTCAAAAACTCAATAACATCAGTGAAAACCTACCCTGGTGCAGATATTATTTCAGACCATAACCCACTTGCCGGTAAGTTTCGTCTGAAATTTAAAAAATCCACAAACCTAATCCTATAAGATACGATCTCAAACAACTAAGAGATGATGACATAAAGCAAGAAGTACGGGAATAACTGAAGAACAACATATCTAAGTCAGAAGTAGTTAATGATGTTGACACAGAAATAAACCACTTAGAAAACATTGGGAAGGAAATATTAGACTAATACCTGCGACCGAAAAAGACAGAAAAGAAAAAACCATGGATGACCGACGGTATATTACAGATGATGGACAGAAGAAGAGAATCCAAGCGGAAAGACTACCTTGTATATCAGTTTCTAGACAAAGAGATAAAAACAGCTGTCAGAGAAGCTAAAAACAGAAATCTGGAAGAACAGTGTGAAGAAATCGAGATATTGGAACGTAAACACGATTCCTTCAACCTCCACAAAAAGATCAAAGAAGCAGCGGGCAACTATAAATCAAAAAGGCCGGGACACTTAACAGACGCTCAAGGAAATCAAATAGTTGATATTGAAGAAACAAAAACAACATGGATGAACTATGTGACAACATTTGAAGACGATAGGAATGTCACACAAAATAAAAATGACGATACCGGACCACCTATTCTCGAAGCGGGAGTAGAAGCTACTATAAACAACATTAAGGAGGGAAAAGCCGCAGGACCAGACGAGATCTACTCAGAATTTTTAAAAATTATGGATAAAGACGAAGTAAAAAGACTTACCTTGATCTTCAACAATATATACCAAAGTGGAAAAATACCAAACAGTGGCTAAGATCAACTTTTATAACAATCCCTAAAAAACCCAATGCCAAAAAATGTGAAGATTATCGAATAATAAGCCTTCTCCTGAAAACTTTTTTAAAATTATACATAAAAAATATATAAAAAGTGTGAAGAACACATGGCAAACACACAATTCGGCTTCAGGGATGCATTGGGTACTCGAGAGAGAGGCACTTTTTGCAATACAAGTTATCTTTCAAAGATGTAGAGACGTAGAGATGTAGAGTGTTTTGTTGATTACCAGAAAGCGTTCGATAGAATAAAACATGACGAACTCATGAAAATATTAAATTCAATTGGTCTAGCTAGACAGCAGAGATCGCCGTATAATAAACAATATAAATTACGAACAAACTGCAGCTGTTAGAGTAGGGGATCAGTTAACAGACGACATAAAGATAAAAAGAGGTGTGCGACAGGGATGTATATTGTCCCCATTATTGTTCAATACATATTCAGAGCACATTATGAACCTAGCGCTAACGGACATAGACGAGGGAATACTTATAAACGGAGAACGATTGAACAACATAAGATACGCTGATGATACTGTCATTTTTGCAGACAGTCTTGAAGATCTGCAGACACTTGTCTCCAGGGTGGCAGAAGTAAGTAGCAGGTTTGGGCTTGATTTTAACATCAAAAAAAACAAATACATGGTTAAAAAGATACGCTGATGATACTGTCATTTTTGCAGACAGTCTTGAAGGTCTGCAGACACTTGTCTCCAGGGTGGCAGAAGTAAGTAGCAGGTTTGGGCTTGATTTTAACATCAAAAAAACCAAATACATGGTTATAAGCAAAAATAGGATACCACCTGGTCAATTACTAGTTAACCAACAACCTATAACACAAATCACCAACTTTTGTTATTTGGGTGCAAACTTAAATGAACAGTGGGACCAATCGACGGAAATTAAGATAAGGATCGAGAAGGCAAGATCAGCTTTCGTCAAAATGAAAAAAATCTTTAACAGCCACGATATAAAATTGGAAATAAAAGTTCGTTTACTAAAATGCTACGTATTCTCCGTTCTTTTATATGGCGTGGAGTCATGGACCTTAACTGTTAACTGAAGAGACTCGAAGCATTTGAGATGTGGTGCTATAGACGCATGTTGAGGATTTCCTGGATAGACAGAGTTACCAACGAAGAAGTTCTACATAGAATGGGTAAAGAGCGCGAACTAGTCGTAACCATAAAACGTCGCAAACTGGAATACCTGGGCCATATAATGCGCAATGAACAACGATATGACCTACTTCGGTCCTTACTTCAAGGTAAAGTGCATGGGAAAAGAGGTCCAGGACGAAGAAGAATATCCTGGCTGCATAACCTGCGAAAATGGTTTAACTTAACCACTACCGGACTTTTCAGGGCAGCAGTCAACAAAGTCAGAATAGCCATGTTAGTGTCCAACATCCGTAACGGATAGGCACCATAAGAAGAAGAAATATGTGAAAACCCAGAAGAATAGACAGCAATAATTGGTTTCTAATAAATAAAGACAACAATACAACAATACTTAACCTAACCGCTAATCGCAAATATATGTTTATTCAGTACATCCACTATCACAAGGTCACCATATGTTCCTTCCATAGCGACAATTAAGGTCACTAAATTATGCAATAACTAACCTACCTTACTGTTATCACTCTTGTCATCTTCAACATCTTTACAAAAAATGTTATCATCGTCTTTTTGCATGATACCGATCCTGTATATCGAAAACACTTACTGAACTCTACATACATAGGTAACAAACACTTCACTAACTTAAAAAATATATGATGTGGCAGGAATTGATACTGGTATATGAATGATTGTATTGCTTACGTTGCCTCGCGGGAGTATAATTTGCTAACGTATAGATAAGATTATTTTAATGGATTAATAGAATTGTATGTTTTTTTAAATGACGACAATCTATGGTATGCCACCTCTGTGAAGCACTGAAAACGTATCGTTTACGTCCGTAATCAGGCGATAATGTCCTAGATATTTTCAAACTAATCTTGTATGGGTAGTAAAATATATAATAATTGTACCGCAATAAACATGTAATGACCGTTTTCCACTAAATGCACAAAACAAAAACAATACAAAAGCTCCTCTCGAATAAAACAAAACTGCAACTTTTCGCAAATTTTTTGAAAACTGGCGAGTTTTGCAGTTTGTGAGTTTTTTCAGATCCCGCTAGGACCTAGGAAAAACTGTTTCAAACATTGACGAAAGTAGGTTTTATGTATGTGGATGCTATCGCAAATATATACAAAAGTGCAAGAAGTGTCGTTAAAGAAGGAAACTTATCTGAATCATTTCGAATAACAAAGAGGCTTAAACAAGGATGTTGTCTGTCTCCGACTTTATTTAAAATATATATATTCAAATCATCGCGAGAGCAGTGGAGGAAACAAGTATTCGGAATGGGAATAGACATAGGCGGTGGTAAATGTCTAACAATTTTGTTTTTCGCAGATGATCAGGTAGTCGTAGCGCATGATGAGGAAGACATGGACTACATGTTTAGAAAACTAAAGAAAGAGTATGAAAAATGGGGCCTCAATATGAATATTTATGTCACAGACAGAGTATCTTAAAATAAGGGATGATGAAGATAATATTGAAGATTTATAAAGAATATAAATATCTCGGATATATAATATCTAAAGAAGGCACTACCAAAAGAAACATCGAAAACAGAACGCAGCAGGGCAAAAAGCGGTAAACATTCTAAGCTCTCTACTATGGTCTAAAGATATAAGACAAAAAACGAAATTGACAATCTATCGTACCTTGGTAGAGCCTATTATGACTTATGGGGCAGAAGTTTGATAGATCACGAAAAAAGATAGAAAAAGGATAGAAGTAGTAGAAATGGATTATCTAAGGAGAGCGTGTGGTAGGTATATCCAAAAAAGATTCCAGTGTAGATAGAATTGAAACGAGACAACTAGTGTGGTATGTATGGTCACGTGAAACGAATGAATGAAGATAAATGGCCAAAGAAAGCTTTAAATTGCATACCACAACAAAAAAGAAGGGGAAGGCCTTCAGTTGGCTGGGAAGAAAATGTACGGCACATCATGAGAGATAGAGCCCTCAAAGAAGACGAATGGATGGACAGAAAAAGATGGCGGTCGAAATGCGAGAAGCGGCAGAGGCTGTAGGAACCTCGCTTATAGATAGATATATGCTAACAATTCAATAATAGATTACTACGAGAAAACAAATACATATATACATCGAATGCAAGTACATATTAAAATTACAAAAGACTGTAGAAAAGTTGATTTGTAAAATTTACAAAAAAGAAAAAAGACTTACTAGATTTGTTTTGATTAAATTTGGAAATAACTAAATACTTCTGCCTAAATATAACTACTTATTGGCCAACAACACTTTTCTGGGAGATGTATTCAACATTTATATTTATTTCTAACTATAATTAAATTATCTATTTAAAACATTATACTGAAATGACAAAAAAGGCAACAAAAATTATATTAAAAACTAATTTAGTTACCTTTGTCTTGGAACCGATACAACCAAACCTCACGAAGAAAAGAGCGGTAATGATTGCTGGCTGATATTGCTCATTATCGCAAATATGTGTTCCATGTAAACCTGTCTCTATAATGGGTCAAATATTGTTTTGACCTTGTCGAAAGGTAGTACTATATGTCAAATTGTGCGCGAAATTTAAAATATACCAACGACTAAATAATAAAATTGTTATTACCAGAATTAGTCAAATTATATTTTTACATTTAAGTAGATTTCGCTCCGCTTATTACTTGCTTGTTATTATGAGCACTTAACCAATATGCGCTTATCACAAAAATATAACTTTAATATTGTGGGATATAAATATTAATATTATTTTTAAACCATTCAAAAAGTAGTTAAATGTAAGGAGTTATGTGAGAAAGTTGGGACACCGAACACCTAAAATAACGTTTATCTACTCTATCTCATATTATGCATAAGTTTTTAGTTTGTAAAACTGTCATTATATTATAGATAGCAGTTCGTGAAGGATTTAAAGTGTGCGTGAAGTAACAATGTATTTTAAATGGGGTTTACTTTTTCGCACTGTTTTTTGGCACACTTTCATAACGAGCGATCCATAATTATTGGGATCAAAGCTAGCCGTGCAAAAAATTACGTATGTCTTGTTTTAATCTGAATTTACATCATTGGTTTATCAATTAATTTTGATTAACATTATAAAACATAAAAAATCAGTCAAAACCTTTAACACAGAACTTTAATAAAAAATAAAAAGAATTAACAAAATTATAAGTAACAATAATAAATAAAATCAAACAATATGCTGTATATGTCCACCACCAACATCTCTACATAACCTAACTCTTCTTGTTAAGTTGACGTACACTGCAAATGTGAGGTAAACTCATAGGGTAAACTGGAAAGTATATCTGAATTAAGAATAGACATGTACATCTCTGTCGTTATAATCAAATATCCTTAACTCGCGTTGTCATGGTGATGACATCTGAGCAATAAACAAAAGTTTTGACAGTTTTGTGGTTTGAAAGAAGTTAGAATTTTTAAATGGCAAAGGTCTAAAAATTGTAGAATAGAAATGAATTCCAGTGACGAAAAGTTACAGTTTTTTATTTGTTTATCGTAGATAAAATATTGTATGAAACTGTGCGTGAAGTACTTTTTAAAAATCATACTAATCTAAGATCCGAATCTATGTCGACCTTCACCCATCTGCTTTCCGGATGAAACATTTTTTTTATTTCATACATAGACAAATAAACATTTCAAGCATATTTTTGTGAACTTTTTTTTGAAAGTATAGTAGAATTATTTTAGTTTTAAACTAAATAAGCGTGTTCAGTACAATTCATAGAATATTCAAAAAAAAACTCACGGAAAAATATTAACAAATAAGCCAACAACGGTTTAAAGACACCTCAAAAAACAATGGATTTTGCGGTGGACATCAGAATTCATCATTGGATCATGTCCACCAAAAAATTCAAAAAGTTTTTATCAGCTTATGAGTTTCTCGAGGTAACCCTGTCGAGTTTTTTTAGTTTTAACGATTTTTGACTTTTTGGTATTAGCCCTCGAACATATAAAGGCGGTTTGCCAACGTTAACGTCGCGGTTTACCTGAAAAACCCAACCGCCGAGGTTCAAGTTAACATAGAAACAAATTCAACCGCTCAACATCGTACACATGCAACCGCCAGTTTACCAGCGTTTAAAGGCAAGCGTCCACAGACCCGCATCGTACGCATCGTACGCAACGGATTTTAGTTTGACAATCGATAATGCGATCCGTACGATGCGGATCAGTGGACGCGGTTACATAAGTTTCTGTACAAGGCAAACTAAAATCCGTTGCGTACTATGCGTCCGATGCGTACGATGCGGGTCTGTGGACGCTTGCCTTAAACTGGTAAATCGCGGCGTCGACGTTGGCAAACCGCTCTTATATGAACAAGCCCTTACTCATAAGTCAAAACAACAGGTTTTTTTGCAAAAAAGGGGTGACAATCCACATATTGATTACTGTTAAGCAAAAAATAAAAAATATCTTGACAGCCTTACCTCACGAAATGTTTAAAGAAAATATCTACGAAATTGCAGGTGAATCGGTCAAGTAGTTTTTGAGTTACAATGTCTACCGCCTTTGTAAAAAGCAGTTTTGAGAAAAAGGCATTGAAAGTCTTGTCAACTTTTATTTTCAATTTCTTTTTTGTCTGTCAAATCGTTCTTTTCAAAATCAAACTTTTTTCTTGATATAATAACTCTCTCTCTCTCTCTCTCTCTCGTGCTTGGGCTATCTCTAATTTTCATTGTAAGTTCATTGTTTTTAGTTCATTTTTTTTGTCGATCTAGACGGTCCAGTTAGCTGAGGCGCAGTCGATCAACAAGTTTAGTGGATTTGCGATTTGCGATCGCTGGTTCGAGCATCAGCTAAGTCATGAAATTAATAAAAGGCCAACGCCGTAGTATAAAACTCAATAATATAGTCTATGGCTTGGTCTGGAATAAACTGGCGTCTGATCGGCCTATGGAGGAGCGGTACGGCAAGGAATAAGGGCTTGCGGCTTGGTGATACTCCTCCATAGATCCCTACCGAAGGGCGTTGACGCCTAAGAACGGTGTATATATAACTTCATTTTTTTCTGACTTATGTTAGTGCAAAAAAAAAGGTTTTTTGTGACAAACAAATTGAATAATTTTAAAACTAAATTGATGAATCACTCTGAAACTTTAACCCCTTTTTGAACACTAATATACCCAACTTTCCAGTCAATATCAAGGTATACCTCGTCCAATTTACTTACCGTTGCACGTCATCCGCGCCATAGCCTGTGACACGATACCAACACGAAAGATCTAGGCGGTGGGTGTGTTCTTTTTTGAAATCAAAATGATCCTAAAGGGGAACACACCTACCGCCTAGATATTTCGTGTTGGTATCGTGTCACAGGCTATGGCGCGGATGACGTGCAACGGTAAGTAAATTGGACGAGGTATATAAGGTTTGTTTTTACAACAAGCAAGGTATATAACAAAAACATTCAGCGTCAAATATTAACCTCAAACTTTCAATGAACCGAAAAGAAAATATTTATGTTATCAAACAATTTACATAAAACATAATTATTTACTGTGTATACTATAGAGTAATTCGTTTTTAGAGATGTAAATATTTACTAAAAAGGGATATTTCCCTGGGTTGGCTGTATACCATATAGTTAAGAAATTCTAACACCAAAGTACATAATACAACTTCTATGTAATAGGTATATTAAAAAATTCTAAAAAATCCCAATGGATTGTCTAAAATGTGTTCAGAACGAACGTTTTTCGGACCTATCAGTCCATCATCAATCATCAGTGAACTCAAGATTAGATATTTTTTGAAAATTTCGCAAAATTAAAAAATTCATATTTTGCCCAATTTGAGTCCCAAAGTTAAACTGTTCCACTTCTTTCCACGAAATTTGTCGCTCGTTCTTCTTCTGTCCTCAGAATATTTCTACGGTTTTACTATTACTATTTTAGTACGGTTCTGCTCGGAATTCAGCAAGGAGTCTACCTACTTAATTTCGTATTTTTCACGTCATTATTGTGAGAGTTACGGCGTCATGGGCAACCCCCTTATGACGTACGGGTATGAAATATAGATAACAACCAACTCCCAGTCCGGTCAAATATACCTGCCAAATTTCATAACAATCGGTCAAGTCGTTTCGGAAGAGTATGGTATCAAACACTGCGACCGGAGAATTTTTAATATATAGATGTAAAATATTTAAATGGCTATTAAAAAATAACGGTCTGAGATAGAAAATTGAAAATTTAGGATTGTATGTATCTTTTGGATCTACATCTCATAAAATTAGTAAAAAACGGTTTTTCCAAAAATTTAAAAAATACATGAGGGGGGCAAGCCCCCTTATGACGTACGGGTATGAAACTCCATATTATCCTATTCCCAGTCCGCTCGAATATACGTGTAAAATTTCATAAAAATCTGTTCAGTACATAATATAGTACAAAAAATATAAAGCAGGATTATGTGATTCCCCAATAAATTTCTTTATGAAAAAACTAGCTGACCCGGTTTTGAACAGATATAATATTAAAACTATAGTAAAACAATAAGAGTTCATTATAACTATAAACACGTTAGTAACAGATTAGTTTCAAATGATAAAATATTATTTTTAGCATGGCCAATGATAGAACACCAGCGCATTAATTGACATACCAATATTCGCAGTTAATAAATAGCAGCTTGAGTCTTGAGTGAGTGTAGAAATTATTTTCTCGGCATTTTCATTGACGCCATTTGCATTGTTTAGCAGCGCAATAATAGTTTTATAAATTTAAATTTAGACCAGGGCTGATCTGTGAAAAAACGTCTATTTTTGGATGTGAGAGGTGGCATTCGGATTTTTGCAGATAAAGTTAGGTGACACCTTCAGTAATAATAATTGACTTATGCTCCTCAAATATGCCCGGAACATTAATAAAAAAATTAAAATATTTAAAAATTTCGAAAAACATCGATTTTCTCTGCTTTCTTTGCTTATATGTAACTTTAAAACGATTCGTTTTGGAACAAAGTTGTAGAAAAATAAAATAAAGATAATTGAATTTTGTATGATATGCGACTGGTTAAAAATGTCTTAAAGTATTACTCTTTCTGCAAAATAGCAATAAATACAAAATAAGGGGGCAAAATAAGCCTGTTGTTTTTCAATGTGTTTTAACCACTTTGATGGCACTTGGAAACTTAGTAATTCGATTAGAAAATTCTTATAGCATACTTAAACCGTCTACCAAATTTCATTAAACTCGACCAAATAGATTTTGCATAATAAATTTGCAATCTAAATTTTTTTAAAAAAGTTCAAATTTTTTAAAAACTTTTTGAACAAAAAGTAGACCATTTAGAAGTTGGCCAATTTTTTTACATATAAAGAGGCGCTCTACCTATCTAATACACTTTCCATAATTAATTTTGGATTATTTTAGCGGCCTTAGCAATGTTTAAAATTATAAACAATTTTTTGGCTTATAAACAAATAGCTTTGTTTAACAATAAAAAAATTAATTTTTATCAATGCAAACTATTAAAACCGGTATAATTTGACTTAAGCTTTCAAATGCTGTAAGCAGAATTGCTATTTTATTTTTTAATCAAAAGTTATTCGGGGTCAAAAATTGCAATTTTTCGATTTTTTGAAAGTTGAACCGCGTTTATCTCGAAAACTATGCATCCTACTAAAAAACTTGTAAAACCATTTTTTGCTTAGAATTACCCAAGACATACAAAAAAATGTTGTATTTTGCGAAAAATTGCTGTTATGTAATTCCTCAAGTTCTTTGTTTATAACAATCTTATCGACATCCGGATCAACTGTTACCCAAAAAATTTCTGTTCTTCGGGTCAAAATACATATAAAAACTGGGATAAGTGCATTTAAATAAAGGAGCCCGTTGTACCCCCTCCCTGGCGACAGCTCTAATTTGTTTATAAGCCAAAAAATTGCTTATAACTTTAAAACATTGCTGAGGCTGCCTAAATAATTCCACAGGTTGATACGAACTTTGAAAAAAAAACACAGTTTGATTCGTACATCCGGTATACAATGAAAATTTAAGTGTTTAGCAACAAGATTATTACATCGGTATTTTTAACGAATAAGGCTATAACATATTAAAAAAATCACTTAAATCGGACAACAGGTTTAGGAAACACGTGCCTATTACAGCGATATTGTTAAAGAGTAAGGCTATAACATATTAAAAAAATCACTTAAATCGGACAACAGGTTTAGGAAATTCCAGACATCAAAAATGACCCATTTTTAAGGTGTCCGGTTAATTTTGCACCCCAGTGTAGTTTGTAGGATTTTCACATGCTTTATAACTTTTAAAATAGTTAAAATATACAACATAGTCAGAATTTTATTGCATTACTGACAACTGATAACCTATTTATGTTACAAGTGATTAAAAGTGTTTAAACGTATTTTAGACCATTTTATTCGTTTAATACAATTTATGTTAAAGTCCTTACTTTAAACAAACAACATTTTTAGCTAATATAAAGAACAATAATAGCCAACAGGAAAAGCACTTACACAAAGGTTTATACAAACTTAAATAAGGTGACTGCTCAAAAAATTACATTGGCCTAACTAGAAGAACCTTTACAAACGTATAGCAGAACACAAAATGGTTTTCAATACTGGAAAGCAGATCATACGTACGCACTTCACGTTCTAGATTATCTAGATCATAATTATTATTCTAATGACCAATTTCAAGTTCTCCATATTCAAAATAAAGGCCTTAAGCTATGTATATTTATTAAAATCTACGGAAATTAATAAATTAAAAAATACAAATACAAATTCTTGACTGACCAGACAGTGTAATCATTTTTTAGTGTAGAAAACAAAAGTTTTCAGTGTTTTATTCAATTATTATAACAATTACAACAATTAGTTGTCACCGTGTATAAAAGTTTAAAGTCAAGCCTCCAATATTTTGAGGAGCATTCCTGGCACACTTTATCTAAACAAATTTATTGCTTAAGACTTTAAAATAGGTACATTCTTTTAATAAATCTGCTTGTTCAGCCACCAAATACCACCAAATACCACCAAATACCATCTGGTATATCACAACAATATACACGTGACTATTTTTATACCAATCACATCTATAGTAATTTTTCTGACATCAGTCCGCCTATCTGTCCAATTTTACAAAATCGTCGTGTCAAAGGCGGCATCAAAATTTTATGAATGGATGGCCGTCCGGTCGTACTTTATGAATGAGATACGTCGTAATAGTAGAAGTAACCCCTCCACGCATTTCAAGAAGATAGCCAGATAAATTTTGTAGTTTGTATCATGCCGGATACAATTTCACATAATAACATTTCATGATTAGAGCATTTCCGGAGGTGCTTATCTAAATATATTATTACACACGAACCATTCTCTCTGAAAACAGGTCCGGTGTAAGGAGGTGTTTTCTAAAAAACACAAAAATTACTGATGAAATTTGGTCAACAAATTATTTTTGTATACTTCTTTAGGTGCGATTTCGAATAAATGTATATGTGCGCGAATTCTTAAAAAAATTTTAGCGCTGCGCGCAGATGAAACATTATACATTTGCTCTGATTGGGCATTACAATGACCTCTCAAAAATTATTCAATATGGCGGCTATGGGTAAACAAATGTTGTTTTAGTTTTTGTTATTGTGAAAACAGAGACAAAATTAAGTTTATAATTGTAGTGACTTTTTAAATGTTGTTTAAAAGTTGTGTAAAAAATTACATACCTACCTATTTGGAAAATATAAAATGTAGTAGGTAATTTCTGCCAATATTTATCTAATATATTGTTTTTTACTCTATATTTTATTGTATTTTAATTTCACAAAAATCAAACTAATTTGGTTAATTCACACAATAAGCGAATATGACCAATTGTCAAAAAGTTTAAAACGTTCAGTTGGCGTGTCTAATTGGCTGCATTTTAAGGTGCTTGATTCACAACCTAATGAACACGGGTTCGATCCCCAATGTAAATTTTTATTTTTTATTTGTTTTATACGTTTTATTATTATAAGTATATTTATTATATAATTTTTTTTTCAAAAAATACGTATTTAGTTAAAAATTTTGCCAACAATAATTGTTCAGAGATCATCTCTGTGTGGCATTTTTCAATGTGTTTGTGTGTGTTTTATTTTTTTAATTTTAGGTACTGTTTTAATACAAATTTTTGGAAAGTAGTAAGTGTTAAAATTGGTTTAATATTTAAACAAAATATAAATAAACTGTTTAAAGTATATTGATTTCGTTGAAATCATATAATAGAAGTATAACTTCCTACGCGCGTACAAAGTACAAACACACTCATCTTTTATTTAAACCTAGAAAGCGACCATTGATAGAAATTAATGTTCAATAATTAATATCAAAAATAACAGCACAACTACAACAGGAAACGAAACATTTAAAAATGTAAAAATTACTGGGCGCTATTGTTTAACTGGAATATTCGGAGGAAGTCAAGAGAAAAGGCGTACAGTCTCGTGTGTATAGAAATTTTTTACTTTCTTCACAATATTGAAATTAATGAAAAAAGTCGATTTTTTCGCTTAACACATTGCGTGCGGGTGTCTGATCCTAAGACTTATACTTATGACAAAAAAAATACATATTTAAAATCAATGGCATACATGCGCGCCGTCCGCACATTGGTAAAGGCATCATGTGCCTCACATGTATGCCATCCGCACGGAACGTGTTAAATGAAACACCATGACGCAGTAAAAAGTTCCACTATCAATAGACGAATATTTGAGTAAGACAGAATAGGCAAAAGATATCCCAACGGAAATAGGTATGGAGATACAGATACTATATAATAAACTATAACTACAGCAAATATTTAAAAAAAATACCTATCTTAAAACTCTCCAGGCTCCAGAGCAAATTGACAAAAAGAGCACCAAAAAATAAAATGCAAAGTAGAAGATCAAAAGGAATGCTACAGAACAAATGACATTAAAAAGTGACAGAAATCAAAGAAGACTAAGACTCAATCTGAACGTGATTGTCACTAGAAGGAGAAGGAAGACAGATATAACCGTAAATTCATAAAGCAAAAAAAAGACAATAACAATGCATGTATGTATTGTGTACAAGACCTTAAAACTGGTGGTCTGATAAGTAACCTCCTTTATTGATTAGGTCGCTGCCATCTCAAAAACAAACATTAGAAACCTTTTTCATATTTTTTATATTATGCTTATGTTATTTATATTTTTGACAGTTGCATAAAATTGGCGTGTCCGAGAAATGACGGAAATGATGCATGTGGAGGAAAACAGTTTTCGATCTCTCATTCTTCTTCTTCTTCAGGTGCCATCTCGGCTACGGAGGTTGGCAATCATCATAGCTATTTCAATTTTTGAGGCAGTAGCTCTAAATAGTTGTTTTGATCTGCATCCAAACCATTCTCTCAGGTTCTTCAGCCATGAAATTCGTCTTCTTCCGATGGTTCTTCTGCCATCTATCTTTCCTTGCATTATGAGTCGCAGGATGCCATACTTCTCGCCCCGCATCACATGTCCGAGATATTGTAGTTTTCTTTCTTTAATTGTAAGTTCAACTTATTTCTCTTTACCTATTCTTCTCAGTACTTCGTTGTTCGTAACTCTATTTACCCAGGAAACCCTCATAATTCTTCTATAGGTCCACATTTCAAAGGCGTTAAGTCGTCTCATTGTCTCTACATTTAACGTCCATGATTCCACTCCATAGTATAGTACACTGTATACATAACATTTTCATATACACTTCATGTACACTTCATAAAATTAGAACGTGCTTTTTCGATTCTGGCTTTGATTTCTGCAGTGTAGTCATTATTTTCTGTTATAAGTGTTTCTAGGGAAGTGTACTTTTTTACTCTTTCGGTCTGCTGGCCCTCTACTATCAAGATTTCGTTATTATTATGGTTGTTTTTACTAATTTTCATAAACTTCGGCTTTTTGATATTGAGAAAGAGTCCGTACTCCCTACTACACCTTACTATTTTACTCAGTATCTTTGCAATAGTCTTTGCAGGTCTTGTAAACTATCGGCTATTATTACTGTGTCATCTGCATATCTGATGTTGTTAACTAAGACTCTATTTACTCTTATGCCGACTGTTTCATCTTCCAGAGTTTCTCGCATTACCTCTTCAGAATAAGCGTT
Source organism: Diabrotica virgifera virgifera (assembly GCF_917563875.1). Taxonomy (NCBI): domain Eukaryota; kingdom Metazoa; phylum Arthropoda; class Insecta; order Coleoptera; family Chrysomelidae; genus Diabrotica; species Diabrotica virgifera. The sequence continues at coordinate 63,707,598 of NC_065446.1, read as the reverse complement.
AAATAATAGAGGTGATAGTATGCAGCCTTGCCTTACTCCTCTCTGTATTTCCATTTCTTCAGATGTTTCTTTTTCAATTCTTACTATTGCTCGCTGATTGTAATAGAGGTGTTTTATTAGTCTTAAATCTCTTTCATCTAGGTTTTATTTTTTCAGAATTTCCATGAGTCGATCATGTTTTACCTTATCAACCGCTTTATTGTAGTCTATAAGACAGACGTAAAGAGGACGGTTAACATCCAAACATCTCTGTGTCAGCACGTTGAAGGAGAATAATGCCTCTCTGGTACCCATACCATTGCGGAGCCCATATTGAGTGTCACTAATATCCAGCTCCAGATTAGTGTGTATTCTGGCGTGGATAATTTTCAGCAGAATTTTCAAGGTATGTGACATTAAGCTTATGGTTCGATAGTCACTGCATTCATTGGCATTTACTTTCTTTGGCAAACACACAAATGCTGATGTCAACATTTCTCTAGGGATGATTCCCGTGTATAGATAGCGTTGAACAGTTCTACTATTATGTCCAGGTTTTTCTTGTTGACCAACTTTATCAGCTCACTAGGTCATTCATCTGGACCAGCATATTTATTGGTTTTCATACGAGTCTATTGCCTGACTAACCTCTGATTTGGTTACCTCTGGGCCCACATCTCCGGTTTGGCTATCTACGGATGTACTAGCTTCTCTCTGGACATGAAGTAGTTCCTCGATGTACTCTTTCCATCGTCGTAGTTTTCGTTCTGTCTCCATTATCGTATTTCCATTTTTGTCGAGCAATATATTTGAGGTTCTTCTATTTCCTATTCCGGCTAGTGCTTTGACTTTTTTATGTAGGTTAAAGTTGTCATATCTGTTTTGCTGTTCTTTTATTTCTTTACATTTTTCAGAGAAATAGGTTTCTTTTCCTCCCTAATTTTTCTTCTTATTTGGTTTTGAAGCTGTTTATAGCGGGTATGGGTATTATTGATGGTTTTGTTTTTTCTTCTCTTATTCATCAACTCTAGAATTTCCTCCGTCATCCATTTTTCGTTCTTGCGTTTGGTTGTTGTAAGTACTTTCTTACTTGGCTCTAATATAGAGGTTTTGAAGAATTGCCACTGCTATTCTACGTTGCAATTATTTCCTGGGTTTCTGTCTAGATTTGTGTTAATTTCGTGTTTCAGATTTTCTTTTGTTTCTTCTGACTTTAGTTTCTGTATGTTAAGTTTATTGTTGTTGCGGCTTTTTTGCGCCTTTTTTAGTTGAAGTTGAAACCTAGCAATTTGAAGACTGTGATGAGAAGATACGTCCGCTCCTGGATATGCTTTTACTGCCTTAATTGAGTTTCGATATCTGTGCTTTATTAGGATGTAGTCAATTTGAGTTCTGACGATTTTGTTGTCTTTGTCAGCTGGCGATTTCCATGTATAAAGGCGACGCTTAAGTAATTTAAAGAATGTATTTGCGGCTATAACATTATGCTCCTGGCAAAATTCTCTCATTAAACATTATTAATTGAGGAATAAAACGGCGAAAGCGAATCAAAAGAAAGGTTAAATACATATTACGAGACTAATGCTCCTTCAGATTACACTGTTAAATTTTGATTCCATTGGATGGTAAACATTGTATGACCCAGGTTCTGGGCGGTCCACCGATGCAGTTACACCGGAAAATGTGAAAAAGTCACTAAATGGTTCTAGCTGATAGTAAAGTGAAGGTGTGTGCATTAGCAGAGGTCACAACAATATTAGAAAAGAGCCCACTAGTCATATTTTGAACGAAATTTTAAATACGAAAAAAGTATTTCGATATGAGTTTGAAAATTTTGAATATGAAAAGATCATTGACTGAAAACATAAGCGTGTATCGTGCGATCACTTCTCAACAGTGTTTGGAACTTATTAAGCGCAATGCGTCTTCCTTTTGGCGTCGATTGGTTGATGAAACCTGGACCTGGATCTATTACTACACACCAGAGAATAGAATGAATGCATGGCAGTGGACTGAAGCCGACAAAAGTGCCGAATCGGCCAAGTCGAACTGAATCAGTGAGAAGCTTCTAATTTAGTCCCTTCCAATTATTATTTGTTCCTAAATTTTAATCTGACGGGCTGGTTCGTAAATAAAAATTCATCTCAAACGAAGAGATAATGGACGAAACATTTGTAGAGCTTCCAGAATGGTATTATTCGTACGGCATAAAGAAGTTGGAAAATCGCTGGAATCGTTGTACTGAGGTAAAAGGAGACTATATCAAATAAAATAAAAGAATTGTCTGGAAAAACTTGTTTTTCATTTCAAAGGAGGTTACTTATCAGGCGTTCCAGTAATTTTGCCATATTAAAATTCTAATTACAAAAATATTTTGAGAATATTAAGAGAATACACATATTTTTTCACCTTGGATGTTTCTGATGCTTTTTAAAAAATATTCAAATTTCTATTTTTTGACCTGATTTATCCAAAATCCACATAGAAAATGATTTCCAGTAGCTGGCTGTACAATAAATGTGTTCTTCTTCTTCTTCCTCTTTATAAGCAATTCTGATTGTTCATTGGCGGATTGATACCTCCATGGAAGGTTGTCACTCCATCTTTTGCGCGATCGGCCGATACTTCTTCTACCGATTGGTGATTTATCTCGTGCTTGACCACACGTGTCTCCCCCATTCTGGTTATGTGGTTGTTCCATTCGTTTTTTCTATTTAGTGCCCATTCGTTTATACACTGTACGTTACATTGTCTCCTGATATCTTCACTCCTCTTTCGATCTCTCAGTGTATTTCCTGCAATTCTTCTCAGTACTCTCATCTCTGCCGTTTCCAATAGTCTTTGTGATGTGGCTGTATCGGGTCTTGTTTCTGATGCATATGTCATTATTGGTAATAAACTGGCTTTATAAATTCTTGACTTCATCTCAGTGTTAATATGCCGATTTCGCCATAATATAGTGTTATTGAGGCATCCTGCCAGTCTATTTGCTTTTTGTACTTGATTTCTCACTTCTTTGGCTAGGTCTCCGTAACTTGACAATGTAATTCCAAGGTATTTTACTTCCATTACTTGTTCAATACTGATACCATCAATTTCTATTTTACATCTGATTGGTTCTTTACTGATTACTATTGTTTTGGTTTTCTGAGATGGAGTTGTCATATTGAATTCTTTTGCTCAATTGTTAAATCTGTGGACTAATCTTTGCAGACTTTTGGACTAAATCCTTATATTGAGCTATCAATATTGCGTCGTCTGTGTAGCAGAGTATTTTTACTTCTCTGTTTCCCATTATATATCCTCTTCCTTTGTTGACGTTTTTGATGATTTCATACATGATTAAATTGAAGAGCATAGGACTCAGCGAGTCTTCCTGTCTTATTCCGCTGCCTATATCTATAGGTTCTGTAAGCTGTCCATCTATTCTAACTTCCATTTTGTTCTTTTGGTAGATGCTTTCAATAGTTTTTATGATATCTAGAGGGACTTCTCTATTATACAGAAGATGTTTAGAACAGAAGATGTATTATACAAATGCTTTCTTCAAGTCAATCAGACATAGAAATGCTGGTCTATTATACTCTAGTTATTTCTCAGTAATTTACTTTATGACGAATATTGCATCTGTACACGATCTTCCAGTACGAAAACCCTGTTGTTCATCTGCTAAACTTATCCTCTGATTCATTAGGTCTTGTAAAATTTTAGTTGTAAGGTTTAGGGTAGTATTTAACAAGTTGATACCTCTGTAGTTTTCTGGCTGCTTTTTATCTCCTTTTTTGAATAGTAAAATTAGTTCGCTCGTTCTCCATTCTTCCGGTATTTTATTGTGTTTTATGATTTTGTTAATTAATGTTGTTAATTGTTCTGTTATTGCTGCTCCACAATATTTCAGTAATTCGTTTGGTATTCCATCCTTACCTGCAGCTTTTCTGTTCTTCAGCATTTCGAGTGTTTTTCGTACTTCCTGTGTACTTACATTAACATTTTCATTTGTGGTAATTTCTGGTGTCTCCGGTTCTAGTATCATTTGTTCCTCCTCTGTATAGAGCTTTTTTAGATATTCAACCCATGTATCCTTTTTTATGTGTTTTGGTTCTATTAGTTCCTTCACCTCCGTTCTTTGATCTCTTATAAAGCGCCATATTTCCTTTTGAAGACCATAAAAATCATGTTCCATTTCTTTCGAAAAACGTTCCCAGTGATAATTTTTTTATTCTTCTTACGACTGAATGTGTTTCGTTTCTTATAGTCTTGTAATTATCGTATGGATCTTGAGTTTTTCCAAAACAACAAAAAATGTATTTAGTAAAATCCTTTATAAATGGTATTTATAAGGTTAAGTCCCTTAAAGTGCTACATCACAATCACAGGACGTTTTCGATCTAAAAAAATCATCACCAGTGCTGAAACAGGATGATAACATGCTGATCACCAAAGTAAAAATATGTGGGTAAAAAATCTTTAACAAATAGTACCTACAATTATGAAAAATTTACATTGTTGTGTTTAATTATAAGCGATGGTTGAAATTGTTCTAGATATAGCACCAGACATCACAGGACTCCCCACACGGGTTGCTCCTTCCCTGAGGGGTTCGGACAAAAAATCCCCGCAAATTATCCCTTGACAAAAAATCCCCGGACAAAAAATCCCCGGACAAAAAATCCTCACAAATTTTTATGGACCAAATATCCCCACAAAAAATCCCGGACAAAAAATCCTCAAGAAATATTTGCTGCCGAATTGATCTCTAAAACTTTTTCCGAAATTTTACTAAATTTTGAATTCCAATTCCATGACAAAAAAATGTGAGTTTTTTCAAAACTCGTGTAAGATATGGGGAATGAGCTAAGGCTGTGGGAATCATGTTGTAATCATTAGCTTAAATCTTTTGCTCACTCTGCTTTGAATAACTATGTTCAAAACAAGGCCTATTGTCTGTGTGCATCCATGCAAAACTTTTGCCCTATTACGAATGTTTAGCTTTGTTATGAAAATGCAGAACACAGGTTTTTGACATAGCTTTTGAAGTAGGTTTTTGAAGTGTTGTTTGCATTGAATTGAAACTGATGCCTTTAATGGACTTTTAATAAATACAGTGCGTCCATAAAGTAACGCATAAATTCATTATTTCGTAAACAGGAGGCTTTAAGGAAAAATCCCGAAAAAGGTCGATTTTTATTTTTATTTACGATTTGTTGGCTTATACATCATACTAGTGACGTCATCCATCTGGGCTTGATGACGTAATCGATGATTTTTTTAAATAAGAATAGGGGTCATGTGACAGCTCATTTGAAAGGGTATTCAATTCTCTATTCACTAATATAAATAATAACAAAATTATTTATACAGTGTGTTCAAAAAAAAAATTTTAATTAAATTAATTGTGACAAAAAGAAGAATGTATGTAATTTATTTAATTCAAAATACGTTTTACCGTTGTCAAAAAAACAGGAAAAAAATGTTTCCTTTACAAATAAATATTGTTTGTCGCTTAAATCCAATGTTAAAGCTCTAAACATTTCGTTTAGCGAAAATCAATGTTTATTTCTCAAATAAACATTTTTTTTCTGTTTTCTGACAACAGTAAAAGGTATTTTGTATTAAATAAATTACATATGCTCTTCTTTTTGTCTCAATTAATTTAATTAAAAATCATTTTTTTGAAGACCCTGTATAAATAATTATGCTACTGTTTATATTAGTGAATAGAGAATTGAATGACCTTTCAAATGAGCTATCACATGACCCCTATTCCTATTTAAAGAAATTATCGATTACGTCATCAAGCCCAGATGGATGACGTCACTAGTATTATTTATATGCTAAAAAATCGTAAATTAAAAAGAAAAATCGACCTGTTTCGGCGTTTTTCCCTAAAGTTTCCGGTTTACGAAATAATGAATTTATGCGTTACTTTATGGACGCACTGTTTAAACCTATTTAAAGGAGTTTACTAAATAAATTTTGCTGATTTATCTATTTTACGTTTATGTTTATACCTAGACCGGACCACTCAAAAGAAGATACATCGGCATGCGAACGGCAAATAAGAGATAAGCGCATTGTAGGCGTCCCATGATATTTTCGGTTATTAAAGATAAGGCAATAAAAAAACGTAAATAGTTTGGTAATGTAGGTGTATATTATATTAGCAGGTTTAATTTTTTCATGTCAGTAAAGGATATCTATATTTTCAATTAATTTATTTTTTTCTTCCATTGCATTCTCGCAATCTTGATTAAACCCATAATATAATTATCATACTCGTATATTGTTTTCTCATAATCACTGCTTAATTTATGCTTCCTTAAAACTATGCTTCATAATTTGGTTGTATACTAAAATCACAATAAAGATGCACTAGAAATAAGCAAACCAAGACACGTTCAATGTTACGAAGAGCACTCCCGAATCATGATTTACAATGTATAAAGTTTGTAAATCATGATTTGGGATTTACAATGTATATACATTGTAAATCATGATTTGAGAGTGCTCCTAGTAATAGTCCGGGAGGTAGTGTCAAATTTGACCTGAGCATTTTAGCATGGCTGTGTTTTTTTATTTGGATAGGTTGTGACGGGTAGCTCTTTCAGAACGACAGACTCAGTAAAACGCAGGTTAAAAACAAAGTAAATATATTTCGGCGATTTGTATATACAGGTTAAACAAACAAAATAAAATATATCGTCCCGTTGCAGTAAGTTCCCCTGGATAGATGTCTGCGAAAGAAAAATAAAATTAATAACAAAATGAAATATTCTTACACCTCACTCCAGTGTAAGGCACAAACAGTCACGCAATCAAAATATTAATAATCATACGGGAGCCATATGGTTTTTATCGGAAGCACGCTCACTCCACGGCTACCGTTTAATTACGAGTGTGCGAATCACTTCAGTACGGTGCCTAGCTATTCAGGTCGGCCTGCCTGCTCACTCCGCTTGGCTGGCCTTGGAGTCCAGAGCTGTCGCTACAAAACTGAAGACGAAGACTCTCCGCTCGGTGGCCTCGTTAAGTACGCTCTCTGCCTGGAATGTTTTGGAGAAGTGGAAATGAGTGAGGCCTGGTGTTGCGCGAACGGTGAAACGCTTAAACGTTCAATCTGTCGACGTGCTGCTCACGGCATACCATTACAAGGTGTTCCAAAGCCTATTAACAAATGATGTGTCAGCTAGTTGGGCTATTACGCTTTTAGGCAAGAAAAGATAAACTATGAAACAAGATGAAAAAACATACAACTTATATGTCAAATAATTATCTCCATGACTTACATACATCATGGCCTAGAATAAATGGCTCCTGGCTTTCACCCGGGCGAGCCGGGTTCGATTTCCGACGTCGGAATTTTTTTTGTTTTTAAAATTGACATTTTGATTTGAAAAATAATTATTTTTATAATACCACGTTTTTATTATTTATACGACACAATAAATAAAAAGTCTCTATGTCCTTTATAGAATCGTCGAATCATATTATGATGACCTTAAGCAAAGTTGTTGTACATGAACCCCTAAGGGTTCCTGAGTTGGTACGACCAATCTAAGTGAAAAGGGGGTTGCCCCTCCCCCTCTCGACATTCTTTTTTATTTTTTTTTGACAAACTTTATTTTATATCATGTACCTAGAGCGAAAAGATACATGCAACCCTTAACAACCCCTTTTTCTAATTTTTCTAACAAAATTTTTTTGTGATGTCTGCTTAAATAATGATTACTTAGGTTGGTCGTATTAACTAAGAAACCTTCCCGGGTTCATGTACAACAACTTTGCTTGAGGTCATCATATGATCAAATGCATAGTTTACGATTCTATAAAGGACATACAGACTTTTTTATATTGTGTCGTATAAATAATAAAAACGTGGTATTATAAAAATAATTATTTGTCAAATCAAAACGTCAATTTTAAAAACAAAAAAAAATTCCGACGCCTGGAATCGAACCCGGATCGCCTGGGTGAAAACCAGGAGCCAGGTATTCTAGGCTATTATTGATGTAACTGTCAAGTTGTAGGGTTTTCCATCTAGTTTCATATTTTACCTTTTCTTGCTAAAAGCCCCGGTTTTGGGCCAGCTGACACATCATTTGTTAATAAGTTTTGGAACACCTAACTAAATAAAAAGAAAACAGCCATGCTAAAATGCTCCAGTCAAATTTGACACTAGCTCCCTGGCTATAACATTTAACGTGTCTTGGATTGTTTATTTCTAGTGCATCTTTATTGTGATTGTAGTACAGTAAAATAATTTTGACATGTCCATGTTATATTCGTTATTCAATTCTTCTAATTCTAGTTTTTATAAATTCAATTTTCGTTTAGTTATCCTTTGATGTTTCAGACCTTGTAGAGGTACATCAATTACTACGAGTAGTAGGTGACTAAGTCAATATACTTTTATATTGACGATCATAGACATCCAATGTCTTTTCTATATTAAAATATAAATAGTTTGTTATTTCCTGACCGTGAAAATTTTTAATAAAAATATTTTTATTCCTGGGTTTTTCGGTCTGATAATTGAAACACTATAATAAGCACTTTATTGATTAAAACATTACACTTTTAACAATATATTTTCACATACACGTTATATTTTAACATTCAGAAAAATGTATGCTTCATTCTCGAGCTCGAGATGTTAACGGATAGCCGAAACGTTTAAGCAAGAATAGTGTTATATAGTGATATATGTTATATAGTTATATGTTGTATAGTTATATGTTATATAGTATTATGTTATATAGTATTATGTTATATTGTTATAATAGTGAATTTATCAGACCGAAAACCCGAGGAATAAAAATATTTCTATATTAAAATATAAAAGTAATAACAATAAAATATTAGATTTGCAAAAATTTGCAATAAAAAGTCCTTTATAAAAGGTATATTTATTTAAAAGACCCTATTGGGCTACACCACAGAACGTTTTCGGAAAAAAATTCCATCTACAATCTACAGTGTCAAGGTATACATACAATACCATGTATAAAGTAAAGTAAGATTATAAAGGAAAACACAAAATAAAAAATTATTTAAACATATTATTGTGATCATTGTTGTTGTGACTATTTATATTCATTAAGAGATAATATTTTCAATCAAAATAAACAATTAAAAATACTCTTTTCTGCATGCATCCGGTATGTTGTTTTATTATAATTTTTGTCTACGCGAAAGAGTAACAAACGGAACTAGAAATGGAACACAGTTATTTATAGCAAAATTTCTACTTCTAAAAACATAGCCTTGTGAGTGATATAACAATAAATAATAAGGATTTCCCCTTGAAATGACGCCATCGAGATTCTTAACGGAGTAACACAGAGTCTATATGCGTTGGTAACACATCGTTGGTAACATATCGGTTTATTATAACTGTTTTACAATCATAGTTTTAATTTTTACGTAATTGGTTTTTGGCCGAGTAATAGTCTGGGAGGTAGTGTCAAATTTTTACGGATATTTTGGCACGGATTCTATGAATTTATTTTGGTGGTTAGTACTTGTTTGAAAATGTCTGTCAGCTGGCGCGACTCCGGGGCTTTTAGACAAGAAAAAATAATATGAAAGTACATAGATTGAAAAAAATCACTAGAACTTATATGTCAAATATTTATCTTCATGCATCACATCCATCTAGTCTAGTGGCTAGGATAGCGAGCATCCATAAACTATGTACGTCGTAAAAAATTTGGACTTTTTAATACCCTTCCCCCTCCGTCGTAATTCGTCGTTTACAGACGAACCCCCCCATGTCGACGTCGTCATTGTAATTCACGACCCCCCTTTCAGTGATTTAAAAAAATTCAATGTTATTTCTGTTTTTTTTTTAAATCAACTTTGAAACTTTATTTGCGAATGTTTCATAACAAGAACAATTAAGGAGGCAGGCGCAAAATCTTGGTCCAATGCTATTTAAATGCATTATTTTTTTTCGAATTCTGAGAGAACTAATAAATATATTTGAAAAATTGAAGCCCAGAATGAAAGATTACATTATTACCGAGGACTGAAAGTCCCTTAGAATAAACAAAAGGTTTCTCTTGAATGAAATTTTTGAACTTATAAATCAGACTTAATTTTCTCTTCTTTTTATCCCTGTAACTTATTAAAATAAACATTATAGATGTTTTCAGGAACTTTTGGCCCTCGGTAATAATGTAATCTCGCAATATATGTTTAAATTTTTCAAAAATCTTTATTAGTAGTTTTCTCGTGTTAACGTGTTAACGAACAGTTGTCAGAAGAAATTGAAATTAGACGTGGGGTGAGACAGGGATGCGTATTGTCGCCAGTTCTCTTTAATGCCTACTCGGAAGAGATCCTAAAAAGAGCTCTTGAGGGTGAAACAGCTGGAATAAAGGTTAACGGAGTTCCCATTAACAACATTAGATATGCGGATGACATTGTCGTATTAGCCGAAAATATTAAAGATCTTCAGACACTGGTTAACAGAATAGCGACATATAGCCAAGAATACGGTTTAACAATGAACATCAAGAAGACAAAATTTATGAGAAGAACAAATAGACCAATATACATATCTTGGAACAAGGATCAACTCCACAAATTATTACTTCCAGGAGATTAAAATTAGAATAGAAAAGGCTAGAGCGAATTTTAACAAAACGAGAAAAGTGCTCTGCACAAGAGATCTAAGGTTAGAGCTAAGAGTAAGGTTGGCTAGGTGCTACGTTTTCTCGACTGTTTTACGGAATGGAAGCTTGGACCTTGAATGCGGCATCAATGAAAAAACTGGAATCAATCGAGATGTGGGTATATAGAAGAATTCTGAAAATATCATTGACAGAAACGTCACAAACAAAGAGGTTCCGAGAAAGATGAATAAAGCAATGGAAGTCTTAAATACAATCAAAATCAGAAAATTGGAATATCTCGGACATATTACACGTGGAGAGAGATACAACTTGCTCCAACTCATTGTGCAAGGAAAGATTCAAGGAAAAAGAAGCATAGGGAGACGCAGAATATCGTGGCTGCGCAACCCGAGAGAATGGTACGGATGTAGGTACATCAACCGAACTTTTCAGAGCAGCCGTCTCCAAAGTCCGAATAGCTATGATGATTGTCGACCTCCGTCGCGGAGATGGCACTTGAAGAAGAAGAAGTAGTTTTCTTAGTATTCGAAAAAAAAAATACATTTAAATAGCATTGGACCAAGATTTTGCGTATAAATCTTCGAAGAATAAATACGATTTACTAACTAAATTGAACACAATATTTTATTTCTATTCGTTTTTTCAGAACTATTGTTTCACACACAATATGCAGCACATGAATGAACTAACAATTTAATATTTTTTGCTTCCAGACGTTGTTCTGTATATAAAAGCGCTCGTTTAAACCCAAAGAACAATGTCGTATTGTTTGTTGTCCTGTACAAAAGTGCTACCTAATATTATTTTAACGCTGTGACTGATAAAAACGAAATGAAAAGTATGCGATAAAAGTATCTATAAAAGAATTCTTTTTAATTTTAACAAAGGTATATTTATTCGTAAACGTTTTGTTTTATTTTTACCTCCGAATTCTATCCTACTGCATGGATTTTAATGAAATTTTGGGTCTAGCCTCTACTTATCTCCTAATTCAAAGTCTACCCTATGCCGATGTGTGCTTCTATCTTGGGGGGTGGTTCTCACCCCTTCTTAGGGGTGGAAAAATGTTTGGTTAAAATTACCGCGGAATTCGCTAGAGAACCTAATTCTAAGCAAACACTGTTCTATAATTTTTTTTTGAAAACTCGATACTTTTTAAGATATTCGTGGTTGAAAATTGGCCATTTTCATTGAAACAATACCTTTTCGAACGGTTTTTTGGGAATACCTTAAAAACTATGCATCTAACTAAAAAACTATATTAAATATTTTTGTAGGTTATAAAAAAACAAAGAGACACTTGCCTTCATAAATCTTCTAGTTATAATACAAAAAGAGATATGGTAGGTGAAAATAGTTTGTTTTTTGGTACATTCTCAAATTGGTGTATTCAACTTGAAATAACAGAGAAACGCTCAACTTTAATGGTATAATGCTACTAATACCTTTTGTAATAATTGAGAAAAGACCTTTTGTAATGCTTGAAAAGACCTTTAAAATGAGCTATATTAGAGGTCCATGCATCGTTTTCCTTCTACAATACCTTTTATTATAGTGTTATTTCTATGTTCAAAAAATTGGACGGGTTTAAAATGAATGGTTTTTGAAAAAAAAAAGATCAAATTATAGAGCGCATTTTTAAATTTTCTTAATAAATCTTCCTTTTTCTATATGTAACTTGAAAATGATAAGAGATACAATAAAGAAAAATAAAAATAAAATTTATATCTGAAAAAGACCTACATTTTTGTGTGGTATCTTTTTTCGTATCTCTTATCTTTTTCGAGTTACATGGAGGAAAAGGAAGATTTTTAAGAAAATTTAAAAATGCACTCTAGAATTTAATCTTATTTTTTTCAAAAACCGTTAATTTTAATACAGTCCAACTTTTTGAACATAGAAATAACACAATAATAAAAAGTATTGTAGAAGGAAAACCATGTATTTAAGTTCTGATGGATGAGAGGTTAAATATTCTTCTCATTTCTTCTTAAAATATATTAGTCATCAACTTTTTTGCAGAATATCTCGCTTAGTTTGAATGTGGTAGACATTTAGTATTGGTCATTTTAAAGGTCTTTTCAAGCCCTACAAAAGTTATTAGTATCATTATACACCCAAAATCGACAGTTTCTCTGTTATTTCAAGTTGAATAAACCCATTTGAGCATGCAGCAAAAAAACTAACTCTTCTTACCTATCATACACCTCTTTGTATTTTAACTAGAAGATTTGTGAAGGAACAAATCTCTTTGTTTTTTTATAACCTACAGAAACATTTTATAAAGTTTTTTTGTTAGATGCATAGTTAATGTATTCGCAAAAATCCGTCCGAAAAGGTGTAATTTTTCAATGAAAATGGTCAAATTTCAACCACGTATAACTCAAAAAGTATCGAGTTTTCAAAAAATAATTATAGAACAGTTTTTGCTTAAAATTAGGTTCTCTAACCTCCTCCGGGGCTATTTTAACCAAAACAATTTTCACCCCCGAGAAGGGGGTGGGAACCACCCCCAAGATAAAAGCGCACATCGGCATAGGGTAGACTTTGTTTCTTGAGCTATTCCCTACTTACTGTGAAAATATCAAGTAAATCGATGTATGTAGTAGGATGGAATTCGGAGCCAAATACCCTCATTGACTGTCCTAATACGTTTTTATATGAATATCTGATACTTTAATGCTGGTAAAAGCTAGTAAAAAATTATATCTATAGAGACAATACCGACAAATTTAAATATACCAATATATTAAACGACGTCGAATTTGCACTCATATACCCCCTCCCCCTTTCGTATTCCGTCGCAATAAGCAAGCCCCCCCCCCTCCTTCTTCTCAACGACGTAGTTTATGGATGTTCCCATACCTGGCTTGCACCCAGGGGGCTCGGATTTCATTCCCAGCATCGGAAATCTTTTTATTTTTAAAATTGACATTTTCATTTGAAAAATAATTGTTTTTATAATACTTTTTTATATTGTGTCCTATAAATAAAAAAAAAACGTGGTATTATAAAAGTTCTTTTTTGAAGTTATACTTCTTTAGGCACGAGGGTAAATTCTGATTTTACTGGGCGCATGCGCACACCGACAGTATGGTATAAACGTTATACGGGAGCTGATTGGGTGTTAAAATCATCTGTCAATAATCAATATGGAGATTTTGCATAAACAAATTAATTGTATTAATGTAAAATTAATTGTAAAAATTAATGTTGTGTATTATATTAGTTTTTATTGTTGTGATAGCAGAGAAAAGAGTTTATAATTGTAGTGACTTTTTAAATAGTTTTTAAAAGCGACATAATAACAGGTACGTAATAATAATTGTAAATGTTTAAGTATCCTAATAAAAAATTTCATATTTGGAAAATTTAAAAAGAGTAAAATAGTATGTAATGCTTTGATTTACATAATTTGATTACCATCAAAATTTCTATCAATATTCACCTAATATATTGTTTTCTTGCTTTGAAAACCTCAAATTCAGAACTGTTAAAAGTTTAATCCGTTTAGTTCGTTGATCTTCGCACATGATGACGCATGGTCTCCGTGGGTAAAAGTTTAAGGTGAATGAATTTTAATACTAACTGCGCTGATAAGCGGGTTCGAATCCCAATAGAAACTTTTGTTTTTTATTTTTTTATACATTTTATGATTGTAAGTATATTTATTATATAATTTTTTTTTTCAGAAAATACGTATGTATTTATATAAAATTTTTTCCGACAATTATTGTTCAGAAAACATTTGTGGCATTTTTCAATGTGTTTGTGTGTGTTTTATTCTTGTATTATTTTAATTTTTGGCACTGTTTTAAAAAAAATTTTGAGAAGTAGTAAGTATAAATTAGTTTAATATTTAAATAAAATATAAATAAACTGTTTAAAGTATATTAATTTCGTTGAAATCATATAATAAAAGTATAACTTCTTACGTGTGTACAAAGTACAAAGTAAATTATTAATTTTCCTGGTATTTTTTTCATTTTATGCCCCGGTTTTGGGCCAGCTGACACCTCATTGTTAATAAGCTTTGGCTTATTAACATGGCAATTCTGATCTTGCTTACGGCACTTCTGACGACTGATGTGAGCCCGAACCACATCCGCCGATTTTGGAGCCACGAGTGGCTTTTCCTGTCTGGCTCCCGCTTACTGTTTATTTTCCCCTGGACAATCAATTGCAGTAGACGGTACTTATCGTGTCTCAATATGTGGTCTAGATATTCAGGTTTTTTTATTTAATTGTGCTCACAATTTCTTTCTCTTTTCCGACTCTGTGGATTACCTCTATGTTGGTGACATTTTCGGTCCAGGATATATGAAGAATGCATCGATACCCCCACCCACATGAACTATACACAATTCATCATCCCATCCTACACAACACAAATTAGCAGCCTACCATAGCATGATACATAGACCGACAGAAATTCCCATGTCAAAAAATAACTTCGAGATAGAACTGGACATCATTAAACAAATAGCAGTAAACAATGGCTATAACGAACAAACAATTAACAAAATGTTTAACCAAAAACTCCATAAGAAAGCCCTGAAATTAGTTTATCCACCACCACAGAAAGAACCCAGTACCTTCTGCTCTATCACATATACTGGCAAGATAACAACAAAAATAGCCAGATACATAAAAAAGAAAGGAACAACACCAGCTTTCAGAACTAACAACAACTTAAGGAAATATATTAAGAACAATAAGAGCCGAGGGAGAAAACAACTACAGAGTGGTGTTGACAAACTAACTTGTGTTGACTGTCCGAAAACTTACATCGGTCACACTGGTAGAACCTTTGACAAACGGATAGCAGAACACAAAAGGGCTTTCAACAATAGAAAAACAGACACGTCTATATACGCACTCCACCTTCTAGATCATAGTCATTCTTTTAATGAACAGTTTCAAATTCTGCATATCAAAATAAAGGCCTTAAGCTATCTTTATTGGAATCTATGGAAATTAATAAATTGAAAAATAAAGATATAATTCTGAATGACCAACTCGAGACAAACAGCTCCCCACTCCTCAACCTCTTCAGTTAAAGACTTTAAAAAGGCAAACACATAGTAAACTAAATCTGACCGCGCCGACGAGGGCCACTGGTTCTACCAGTTGGCGTACAATGGTTTCTAGAGGGGTGGTCGAGGGCAAAGCACGGACAGTACACGTAAAAATGTCAATGGAACCAACATCAACTCCATCAAACTTTCGTCTCTGTTGTCTTATAGCCTTCTGGTCACCACCGTCCGGCATAACCCAGGAACACCAGGAACACCACACTTGCCCCAGTGCGTTTTTCGGACTGTTTGCCTTTGCTACCACTTTTTCGATGTTCAACACAATACATTCACTACAAACCCTGAAGAGGACAAAATCCTAAACGGGGACACTCATTGTAAGCATTTCTACAAAGCATTTCAATCTTTAAACGCATCTATACATTGAGTTGGTAAACTAAATCACTTGAGAAAGGCACTCTGCCGAAACAGCTGTAATCACATAAGTAGTTGTAATAAATTTTGTGGAAGTACAGAAAACAAACGTTTTCAGTGTTTTATTGTTAGATAAAATGGACTTCTATCAAGTAACGGTCGAATCCATCAATTAGATAAATCTTTGCTTATGAGGAGATTTTTCATATTGTTAAATGCTGCTATAGCTCGTTCTATTCTCGCCGTGTTCCCATTTTGCATTTACGTTAGTGGCAAGGTATACATAAGATTCTAAATTGTCAATTAGTATGTTGTTTATCCGTAACTGTCGAGCAGGTCGTTGCTTTTTGCTTATTAGCATCTACTTTGTCATCTCAAAGTTGAGACTCAGGCCCTGTTCATCACTAACTGAATTAACCCTTTCCATTACCTTGCTACTGGCAAGGATCGCCGTGTCATCGGCATATGTGATATTGTTGGTTAACTCACCGTATATTTTTATGCCCTCGTTTTCATTTTCCATGCAACTGACTATACAGGGTGATTGATTAGTGGGGTAAAGCTCAATAGATCCGCTATAGTAATAGATAGCAAGTAAAAGTTAAGAACAAAAATTTAGCCACCTTTGAGCTTCACATTACAAAATTAGTTAGAATGTTACAGGGTGTTCGAAAACACAGTGGCAGACCAAACTTATGTTTTTTTAAATGGAACACCCTATATTTTATTTTAAATTCGAAATCCTGTTAACTTCTTTATCACAAAAATATAAAGGTTTGTTATGTTATATATTATGTTAGCAGATAAAATCGTATCAAGTTCAACTCCCTCTATACCTAAATAAAAATAAGCAAAACAGCAATGGTTTATTAACGCAATAGTTTTTTACGTATTGTCAAAATTTTCAAGAACGACTGATATTTTTCTTCTATTTTTCTTCTGCTAATTTTCTTTATATCAAATACAGGGTGAATCAAAACGCAAGTATGTACATTATTTTCTCAGTAATTTTAAATGGAACATCCTGTATTTTATATCACTATTGAAAAATACCATTACCGTACTTTAATTTTTAGTCAATGTCTAAATTTATTAGTTGTCGAGATATTTTCATTTTTCAATGGACCAGTAGCGTGGCCACCCAAATCACCAGAATTTAATAAACTGGACTGATTTTTTTGGGTTACGTTAATAATGAGGTTTATAAAATACCTCCAACAACAAGGGATGAGATGAAAAATAGAACACAAAGTGTACCTATTTCAATGTGTTAATTTACAAATGCTTCGTAGAGTAAGTAACTCATTCAATGATCGTTTTTAGGCGTGCATAAATGTGTTAGGAGGTAATTTTGAAAACCTTATGCAATTAAATATTAAAAATATTTTATTATACCCCATTCCACGAATATACGTCTGTTTTGGATTATCACGACAACGAATATTTTACTGTGCAAAATATGAAGAACGAAAGTAAATTGCAAATTATATTGTTGTTTATTGGAGTAATTATTAGAGCAAAATACTTTTGTACTTCCTATGTTGCACACTAAAATATTCGTTGTCGCGATAATTCAAAACAGACGTATATTCGTGGAATACACCATAAAAGTAGCTTCTAATTTTTTCAAACATGTTTTTTTGCAAAATGTATTACTGATAAATTATTTTTTGTTCTTTATTTGTTACATTGTTATATTTACATACAAAAGTAGTGTTTAATTTTCTTCACAAAATGTTGTATTTTGTGTTTGTGTTTTTTTTTGTAAAATTTATTACTAATTTTCTTTTTTTTATTTGCTATATTGTTACATTGATTACCGGACTGATAATCAGTGATCGTCAATTGTCAATTCAGTCATGGCTTAGTTAAAATTTAGATAAATTTAGACACCTTAAATAATTTGCTCTGAAAAATGAAAATATCTCGAAAACTAATAAATTTGGGCATAGGGAATGTTATATAAAAATTAAAGTACAGTAATGTTACTTTTCATTAATGATATAAAATACAGGGTGTTCCATTTAACATTACTGAGAAAAGAATGTACTTGCGTTTTGACTCACCCACACACACACATGCTCGTATCAACTCCAGCCCCGGGGAACATGTGTGTTCCAATGGAAAAGTGGAACCCACATGTCCGAAGATCAAACCGGTCACACCCCGTAATGGAGTGGTACCTATCTGACCCCCAAGCTATACCTCCACCCCTCCCCATCGAAGGACATACCGAATGGGGAGGCGTTGATCTTAATGTTACTTTGGATGCCCTGGGTAATGGGACATCCTTTGTATTACTTCATGTGGTTAAGCCACCTGGTTTTAGGGGTAGCTAGAAGAGCTTTTCTCCCTATTAATGACTAAGTTAATTTTTTACTTTACTTTGGACTTGAGTCCTAAAAAAATGTGTTCCGGACATCAAGGCACCAATCTAAATCGGTGTCTTGCTGTCCAGACCGTGTGTGCTCGGTCACTCAGCCGGCGAATTGGCAAAATAAATTTTGTTCTCCTCGACGGCTGAGCGCCCGAAAGGTGTGGCCATCAAGCCCACGTCTGTCGGTACGTGACCTTGATGCTCACATTCCGCGGCTATGGTCCATTTGACCTACCTGAAGGGTACTTAGTGCCTGAAGGGCGACATTTGTGTTTCGATATTCTGTGGTTATCTCAATTTTTCATTCTTAAGGGTTTCCTCTAAATCCAGCTAACTGCTGTCTAGGCCGTCTATGTACCGTTCTTTGGTTTTCGTCGTAGTTAGTCAATTCTCTTAATAATCTGCTAGGATGGTTTCTGATATTGTTAAATATTTCATGTGCTCTTTCGTCTATCATTCTCAGGACTTTCTTTTGTTGCGTATGTCCAAATACATATCTTAATGGGACATATGTAGGTATATTCAGAGCTTCCCTGATCATGTGGTTTTGGATGGTTTGTATTTTTTCTTATTGGTTTTACACGTGTGCCCCCATGCGGCTGAGGCGTATGTTAGTGTTGGCAAAATTATACAATTTGCCATCCTAATCTTTGTCTTAAATCTCAGTTTACTCTTTCGACCTATTAGCGATGACAGTTGACTCCTAAGGGCTTTAGCTTTGTTGACCGTTTGTTTTACGTGTTCTGTAAAGGTCAGCCTTTTGTCCAACATTACGCCTAGGTATTTGGCTTGATTTGACCATTCAATTTGGGTATCAAATAGGGATAGTACCTCATTTGGTCTGCCTCTTCTTTTTTGATACATAACGGCCTGTGTTTTGTCAGGATTGACAGCTATTTTCCACTGCACACACCATTCTTGTAGTTCGTCAAGAGCTCTTTGTAGATGTCTTGTTGCAAAATCTGGGTGGGTACTGCTAAAAGCTATCGCTGTATCATCTGCGTATAGACTTAGCAACGATCTGGGTTGAGTTGGGGTGTCTGCCGTATATATGGTATATAGATATGGCGACAACACTGCCCCCTGTGGCACACCAGCCTCCATGGTCCCAACTTCGGACAGGGTTGGCCCTATCCGAACTCTGAACCTCCTGTTGGCTAGGTATGACGAGAGAAGGCACGTCATCGCCTCACTATAACCATATTGGTTCATTTTATACAGCAGGCCGTCGTGCCATACCCTGTCAAATGCTTTACTGACGTCTAGAAAGGCGGCCGCTGTATATTTCTTTTCGTTGAACCCTTTCGTGATATATTCTGTTAACCTCAGCACTTGAAGTTCACACGAGTGCTCGGATCTGAATCCGAACTGTGCTTCAGGTATTGTTCCGATTGCTTCAGATTCTTCTTTTAGCTTTGACTCACCCTATATTTGATATAAAGAAAAGTAGCAATGTCAATAATTCTTAAAAATTTTGACAATAAATAAAAAAATATGGCATTAATAAACCATTGCTGTTGTGCTTATTTTTATTTATACAGGGTTACGATTTTTATACAAAATTAGTTATAATTTTGTAGATACCCTGTATAACATAACAAACCTTTATATTTTTGTGATAGAGAAGTTAACGGGATTTCGAATATAAAATAAAATATAGGGTGTTCCATTTAAAAAAACATAAGTTTGGTCTGCCACTGTGTTATCGAACAACCTGTAACATTCTAACTAATTTTGTAAGCTCAAATTTGGCTACAATTTTTGTTATTAACTTTTATTGCTATCTATTACTATAGTGGATCTATTAAGTTTTACCTCACTAATCAATCACCCTGTATAAAAAAAAACAGCCATGCCAAAATGCTCCGGTCAAATTTGACGCTATATCCCGAACTATAACAGAGCTGGTTAGTTTATATTCATTTGGTTTCGCTGCCAAAACAAACATACTTTATGGAATTTTAAGTTGCATACTAAGTTGCAATATCGGCAGATGACGGTTGGTAATGTAATTTTAAGATTTGTTTAAGGATATCCTTTACTTTGAATGTTTTTAAACGAACTCAACCCAAATATAGCCAGATCCAAACTACACTGACCAGCAAAACTTACCGGACACTAAGATTATAAAAAGTAATTTCACTTCAATTCCAATGTATTGTTTTTATTGTATGTTCAATGACAAACCATAAAATAGAAAACAAATTCCAAAATAATGACTCATCATCATCATTCTCTTTGTCTTATCCCTATGCGGGGTCGGTTTCCCTAATTACATTTCTCCACACAATTCTATCTTGGATCATATCAATGTTAATCCCCTTTACCAACATGTCGTGCCTTATCGTCTCCCCCAGGTCTTCTTTGGTCTTCCTCTCCTACTCCTTCCAGGAATCTGCACTTCAGTTATTCTTCGTATTGGGTGATTAACGTCTCGACGTTGAACATGACCAAACCATCTTAACCTATGCTCTCTCATTTTGGCATCAATTGATGCCACACGTAGACTTCCCCTAATATACTCATTTCTTTATCCTTCTTTGTCACTCCACTCATCCATCTAAGCATTCTCATTTCTCATTTCCGCCACATGCATTCGTTGTTCCTCTTTCTTTTTCACTGCCCAACATTCAGTTCTATACATCATAGGCGGTCTTATGGCTGTTTTATAGAATTTTCCCTTCAGCTTCATTGGAATTTTTCTGTCACACAACACACCACTGGATTCTTTCCACTTCATCCATGCAGCCCTAATTCTACTGCATTCATCTCCATCTATTTCTCCATTACTCTGTAATGGCGATCCTAGGTACTTAAAGCTATTGCTTTTCACAATCATTTCACCATCCAAAGATGCCATTTTATTTGTAGTAACTCCATCTTTAAATGAACATTCCAACGTTCCAACATTCCAAAATAATGACTAATGTAACAAAAAATAAAAATTTACAATTTTTTTTATTCCCAAGTTACTACATTTTTCAAATTAAAATCATAAAGTAAGTAATGAAACAAAAGACGTTCTCACAATCCGTATATTTACATTCGACGATCGGTTTCGCTGTCTATAACCATTGAAAAAACCATTTTGATAACCAATTTCGCTGTAAAAACCATTTTTATTATTTTTCTTAAATACAACACCCTATATCTATCCAAATCATAGATTATTCCTTCCATGCACTCGGTAAAATCAAATGACATCTATTCGGCAAGAAGGGCCATAAGCGTCGTCAACCGACGACACTTAACAGAAATGCGGAGAGCTGATGAGATCGAAGAGGACAAAACGTGTTTTTAGAGATGGACATTATACACAGCTTTGCGTTGATGTAGAGGAATATTATTTAATTAATATTAAAACATATTCGGTAATCTTATATTAGTCAGTCCATGTGGTGAGACCGCTCCCGTCTGAAAAACATTTCTATAGTCGGTTCGCTAAACTCAGACGCAACTGGCTAGATATTTTAGTCGATATTTTTTTGTTTTTTGCCAATTTTGCAAAAATTGGCAAAATTACTTAATATTTAGTGATTATTAACTATTTAAAAATTATTTTTTGCCAATTTTGCTAAAATTGGCAAAATTACCAACTAAAATATCTAGAAAGTTGCGTCTGAGTTTAGCGAACAGACTATAATTCGGTTTCTCTGCGGATTCATATTCAAAAACGTCCCCTTTAAACAAATCTGAAGGGATCCGGACGGAATTTTTGGGCAGAAATTGTTTAAACAATTTTTTTTAACAAATACATACTTAATATCACCTTTCATTGCTCAAAAAAATATATTTTTAGGGTTTTTGGGTCATTCTAAAGAAGAAAGGTATCTTGTGATTTTTCTCAAAAATTGACAGTTTTTGAGTTATAGGCAATTTAAAATCTAAAAAATGCGAAAAGACTCATTTTCGAGGCTTAAAAACTCATATTTAAATTAGTATTTTTAAGGGTGCCAATAACTTGGATTAAACATTCCTTTTCAATATTCCGAAGAGTGACCGGGTTTAACTTTAATTTAGACCGTAGTTTTTTAATTGTTGATTATGCGTGTCCATCCGGTTTTTTGCCGGTGCGGCGGCCCTATTTTTAAAAATCTCCTTATTTTCCTCCGAAAAATATTTTTTCTAGATTCTTTGGGACATTCTAAGTAAAATAAGTTTCTTGACATTTTTCACAAAAGTTACTAGTTTTAAAGTTATAAGCGATCTAAAACGCGAAAATGTGTTTTTTTTTCAAAAATGTCCCCTTTAAACAAATCTGAAGGGATCCGGACGGAATTTTTGAGCAGAAATTGTTAACAATTTTTTTTAACAAATACATAATATCACCTTTCATTGCTCCAAAAAATATATTTTTAGGGTTTTTGGGTCATTCTAAAGAAGAAAGGTATCTTGTGATTTTTCTCAAAAATTGACCGTTTTTGAGTTATAGGCGATTTAAAATCTAAAAAATGCGAAAAGACTCATTTTCGAGGCTTAAAAAAAAACACATATTTAAATTAGTATTTTTAAGAGTGCCAATAACTTGGATTAAACATTCCTTTTCAAAATTCCGAAGAGTGATCGGGTTTAACTTCAATTTAGACCGTAGTTTTTTAATTGCTAATTATGCGTGTCCATCCGATTTTTTGCCGGTGCGGCGGCACTATTTTCAAAAATCTCATATTTTCCCCCAAAAAATATTTTTTCTAGATTCTTTCGGGCATTCTAAATAAAATAAGTTTCTTGACATTTTTCTCAAAAGTTAATAGTTTTAAAGTTATAAGCGATTTAAAATCCGAAAAATGACAAAAAAACACATTTTCGCATTTTAAATCGCTTATAACTTTAAAACTAGTAACTTTTGTGAAAAATGTCAAGAAACTTATTTTATTTAGAATGTCCCAAAGAATCTAGAAAAAATATTTTTCGGAGGAAAATAGGAGATTTTCGAAAATAGTGCCGCCGCACCGGCAAAAAACCGGATGGACACGCATAATTAACAATTAAAAAACTACGGTCTAAATTGAAGTTAGATCCGATCACTCTTCGGAATCTTGAAAAGGAATGTTTAACCTTTAATCAAGTTATTGGCACCCTCAAAGATACTAATTTAAATATGAGTTTTTAAGCCTCGAAAATGCGTATTTTCGCATTTTTTAAATTTTAAATCGTCTATATCTCGAAAACTGTCAATTTTTGAGAAAAATCACAAGATACCTGTCTTGTTTAAAATGACCTAAAAAACCTTGAATATGAACCGCAGAGAAACCGAATTAGAAATGTTTTTCAGACGGGAGCGGTCTCGCCACATGGACTATATTATAGCTTAATAACAAAACTAGAGCATTTTTGGCATTTGGTAATGCGTTAGTTCGCTGGCTTTGCTTGAGTTACTTTGGATTGAAAAAAATGAAAAAAATGGCTCTATAATTATTGTCGCCAAGGGGGTACTACAGCATCCTTTATTTAGATGTACTTACCCAAGTTTTTTATGTATTTTGACCCGTAGAACATGAATTTTTGGGTAACAGTTGGTCTAGATGTCGATAAGATTGTTATAAACAAAACACTTGCAAAATTACAAAAAAGCGATTTGGCGCAAAACAAAACTTTTTTGCATTTTTTGGGTCATTCTAAGCAAAAAATGTCCTTACAAGGATGCATAGTTTTCGAGATAAACGGGGTTAAACTTTCAAAAAATAGAAAAATTGCAATTTTTGAACCTGAATAACTTTTGATTCAAAATAAAATAGCAATTCTGCTTACAGCATTTGAAAGATCAAGTCAAACTATACCGGTTTTGATTATTTGCACAGCTAAAATTATTATTTTTTATTATTAAACAAAGCTATAAACAAATAATGTTTGACCGTTTTGGCGAGTGCCCAATGCATGCGTTTAATGCATGCTACGTAGAAATTACCTTTTTGCAGGGGCTTGCACTTGTACCTACTTGTTCGATTTTAATTGAGATATGCATTGAAAATATCACTCAAATATGTGTTTATAGCTTTGTTTAACAATAGTTTAATTTTTAGCAATGCAAATAATCAAAATCAGTATAATTTGACTTGAACTTTCAAATGCTGTAAGCAGAATTGCTATTTTATTTTTTAATCGAAAGTTACTCGGGTTCAAAAATTGCAATTTTTCGATTTTTTGGAAGTTCAACCGCGTTTGTCCCGAAAACTATACATCCTACGAAAAAATTTGTAATGACATTTTTTACTTAGAATGACCTAAAAAATAGGTACAAAAAATGTTTTGTTTTGCAAAAAATAGCTTTTTTGTAGTTTTGCAATTTTTTTTTATTTTTATAACAATCTTATCGACCTCTAGACCAATTGTTACCCAAAAATTCGTGTTCTATGGGTCAAAATACATAAAAAAAACTTCGGTGAGTCCATCTAAATAAAGGAGGCCGTTGTGCCCCCCTGGCGACAGCACTACTAGGGGAAGCCGAGAAAATACATTTTTTAACGCATACCGATTTTGAACTTTAAGATTCTATTATCTTTAACCTAGTTTTTGATTGGGATTTTGCTATTTTTCACGCATAATACGTGATCGTTTTTATTACAATAATAAATATGTTACGAGTCTCTTGAAGATATAAAAAATTTGTAGGTTTTGTTTTATAATGTAGGTACGAGTGATGGTAATTTGACAGCAGCGCTTCTGACCAGCAACTGTGAAAAGTGAATAGTCGGTAGACTGAGACCCCATTCTCATCTGCTCCAAAATTGGTATATGCTCCAAAATTGAAAAAAAAGTTGTTTGTTTTTTTTTAAATAATTCCGTTTATTTTAAAAATATTGGTTCCATTCAACAACTATTTTATGGAAAATTTTAAGGACTATAAAACGACATTGATCACGTCTATTCTAAATCTTTAGTTTCTAAAAGGTAGGTAAAGGATTAAAGGGTGCAAGAATGGTGATACTCGTGTTATCGTTAACTTAAAGAAGTGATATATCTGATAGTTTTTTTGCTACCCTAATGAAGAATAAAACAAATTTTTTATTACAAAACGCTACATTTTTGTATTGAATCCTTTTCTCTTATCATTTTCGAGTTACCTGTAGAAAAAGGCAGATTTTTAAGAAAATTTAAAAATTCGGTTATAAATTCGGCTCTATAAATTGATCTCTTTTTCGGTTATTTCAAATTGACTACACCGATTCGAGCATGCAAAAAAAATCTCCTTTCACCTATTACATCATATATCATATCTCTCTTTGTATTGTAACCAAAAGATTTATGAAAAAACGAATCTCTTTGTTTTTTCATGGGCTACAAAATTGTTTCTTACAGTTTTTTTCGTTAGATGCATTATTTTTAAATTATTCGCAAAAAACGGTCCGACAAGGTGTCATTCTTCAATGAAAATGGCAAATTTTCAACCACGAATAACTCAAAAATATTGATTTTTCAAACAAAAAAATATAAAACAGTTTTTACTTAGAATTGCACTCCCGTGGTTATTTTGACAAAAAATTTCTACCTCCGAGAAGGGGTGAGAACCACCCCCAAGATAAAAGCGTATTTTGGCATCACGTAGACTTTGTGTCTTGAGCTATTCCCTACTATTCTACTTCTTTAAGTTAACGATAACACGAGTAAAGTAAATTTTTATTAGGGCCGAATTCGGAGCCAAATACCCTCATTAACTGCACTAAAAGTAAGTACATATTTATAAAATGTTTCCATTTTGTCACGCCGTAGTTCGCGTCTATATGCTTATACAATATAAATAGTTGCGGTCGGTGTTCACCAAAAAACGCCGTACGATGCCTACACTGTCACGCAGTAGGTTGCGTATGTATGCTTTATTTATACAATAAATAATGGATACGGTCTCTACTTATTGGATGTCGAACGCAATGTCGATCTGCTATGAGCGACTTTAAATGTTGGAAGCAGCGTCTTTATTTTCGAGCATGTCAACGTACGGCTGGTACAGTTCACCGAACATAGCTGAAAGTGTGAAAATAACCACGCTCATGATGCGCATTCGTCATACGACCGACCTCTCACTCGCACTGACGGACCAGACCATTTGTATGGCGTTCTCACTTCATTGGTCGCGCAGGCAATGGGAATTTCACACTTTCAGCTATGTTTGGCGTTCTGTGCAGGTTTTAACCTAGCGAAATGAGTAAAACAAGTAGTAAAAAAGAACAAGACGAGTTGCTTATCAACAAGTTGCAATATCGCGCTTAACTGATAACGAAAACGATCGCAATGTTGTCGCCGGCCATCGACAAACGCTGTGCCCAACTTACGGCATTTATTGATGACCACAGCTGACGCTGGACGCGACCTACGGTGTTTGTTAATAACCATGGACTATGTTTTGTATTGACAACGTGAAGTTGCCGGTGGCTGACAAACGCTGTATGCAACGTCTGGCTTGTCGCTGTACGTAACCTACGGCATTTATTGGAGACCATAGCCTAAATAATATAACAATTTAGTCTTACTCACTTTTATAGTATTTGAAATAACTTGAAAGTTATTTAATAGTCAAGTTACTTGGGAACTATTCGTCTAAAACAGTACGCCTCTCTAGTCCCTGTTTTCATCAGAAACGCCAAAGCAAACTCCTTTAACTTCCAAACTCAACTCATATCGTCTTTCTCTTTCCTCTTTCCGCTTCTCTGTCGCTTCTCTTTCATCTAAATGATAATGACCACGTTCCACGCGAGAGTTACTGCATTGCATCGACTGTCAGACCTTTTCCTAACTTTAAGGGCATGACAATTTAGATGAGATTGTAAATTTTGCCAAATATAAGACGAGTTACCTAACTAAACTTTTACAATATTGTGCTGTATGCTTTAATATTTTGAATAGGGTTTATTTGATCGCAAAATTAATTAGCTGCAAGAAGGAAGAACTTTAATAAAAGGAGTGGAAGTCGAAACGTCAACAAATTTCATTTTTAACTTAAATTGTGGCTTATTTCCCAATAAAACAGTAAATTGCATAAGATGCCACAAAGAACCAGCTTCAGAACAAAATTGTTTAAGTTGCACAAGGTTTTTGATACCAAAAGGAGTTACTTACTATTTTTGTTGGGAATAAGGCACACTTTTACTTTAAAGTTTATTTCACGTTTCGATTTCCAGTTAATTTCACGATTTTCGAAGTAGAAAGCCAAACGTCAAATATGTAGACTTATTCTAAAGTACAATCGTGGCTTTATTTATTAAGCTCAACAGGCCTTGTAAGCCTAGGGCTGAAATGTTTACATTTCTAATTACATTTAATTTTATTCTTATAAATTTTATTTAATTTCACGTCAGTCTTTTTATACACTCCTTTGATTAACTATTTTAGATGGGAAATAAGCCACAATTAAATTGAAAAAATAATTTTATTAACGTTTCGAAGCCCAAATCGGGTTTAGTTGTCAAAATACAAAATACTACTAAAATAAACAAAAATGTGGTTGCTTAATAATGTTGCTTAATAAATGTTCGAAACGTTAATAAAATTATTTTTTCAATTTAATTGTGGCTTATTTACCATCTACAATAGTTAATCATAAAAATGCCACAAAAGAAATAGCTTCAGAACAACATACACTCCTTTATTACTTGTCTCCATCTTCCGTCCAGTGCTAGTTCTTTCCATCTCTCAAAGTTACTTTTCTTCATGTCTTCGTACACACTGTCCTTCTATCTTTTTCTTGGTCTGCCTTTCCTTCACTTTTGTATTGATCTTCGTGAGAATACCATTTTTGGCATTCTTTCGATGTGCTCCAAATATCGTATTCTATGTGCTTTGATTATCGTAGTTATCATTGGCTCTTTATACACTTCTTCTCTTTATTGGTTCTTCTTCTCCACTGGCCTTCTATTTTCACACCTACATACATTACTCGTGGCACATTCTTCTCCCATCTTTCCTACAGGTCTGTTTCTGACTTTTTCAGTACCCATGTTTCGCATGCGTATGTTGCTGTAGGTCTGATAACTGTCTTGTAAATTCTGATTTTTGTTCTTCTGGAGACGTATTTGGCTTTCGTTAATGTTCGTAGACAAAACAAGAGAGCTCTTAGTACCCCTCCTGTCTAACACCCATTTTCTTTCGATTTTTTGTTGTTGATTCTGATCACCTTTTTTGTACAGCCATATACATTTGAGAGCTAGGAATAGCTTGTCAGTCCCTCTCTCTTCAACAGCTTTTTATATTTTCTCCCGTGATTCCAAGTCAAAGGCTTTTTAAGATCGACAAAACCGAAGGATAGTTTATCACTGTAATGTTTATCATTATATTATCATTTTAACAACATTTCTTAATTCTGTACACTTCCAGAAGATATCTGACATGTCATAATAACTTTAGGGCTCAGATTAGTTTAATCTTCTCAAAAACCACTCACTGAATCACGTAAGATGCGGTCTGCCCTTCAGTAAAAGCCAGTGGCGGATCTAGACATGCCTTGGGAGGGGCGAACTTCCAATGAAACACCAACCAAAATACCGGATGTCCACTTATATTTTCCCCCATTTTAACTGCCTATAAATTCTAAACGGCTCAAGATACAAATATGCGGTTTTCGCTGAAATGTTTTATTTTAGTAAAAGTTTTGTTTGAATGGATTTAATTTTTTATATCGCTTTTAATTACGAAATAAAAAAATGGCGGATTTTTGAAAAAAACGTTGAATTTTTTTTAATGGAATACTCAGTATATTTTTTTATAAATTGAAAGAACGGTCATTCGAATATTCAGCGATAGAAAGTTTTTTAAAATCGGTTGTCAAATGATTGAGTAATTAATTTTTAAAATGAGCGGTGCAACGTGGATATCACATAGCTAAATAACATGATTAAAATAACTAAGCAAATTGAATTATTATGATATGTGATTTCCACATTGCATCTCTCATTTTAAAAATTAACTGCTCATTTATTTGACAACCGATTTTAAAAAACCTTATACTGAGTGTTTCATTAAAAAAAGTCAACGTTTTTTTTTTCAAACATCCGTTATTTTTTATTTAAAAGCGATATAAAAAATTCAATCCATTCAAACAAAACTTTTACTAAAATAAAACATTTCAGCGAAAACCGCATATTTCTATCTTGACCGTTTAGAATTTAAAGGCAGTTAAAATGGGGGAAAATATAAGTGGACACCCGGTACATAAAAACCCCAAATAAACGCAAACTACATAAAAGATATAAATAATAACTTACATGTGGTAAGTTCCCTCCATTTTGTTAACTAGAGGATTATGTTTTAACTATTGTTTTCTTCACACCTATAAACCTACAATTCACACCTAGGCTCACCTATAAACCTACAATTATTTATCTTCAATTTTACACATTCACCATTTTGTCACAAGAATTTTCTCAATTTTATAAAAAATGTTTCATAATAATTGCTTTCCTTTAATCATACATTTCCTACTATCAGAATGACTATATCTTAATTCCAATTTATTTATTTTTAACTTTTTCACCTACATTCAAATAAAAATTTCCCTTCTACATATACAACCACCAATACAATATTAGTATACATTATGTTGCTGACATAGTAATTCCTTTGTATGATTATATCCCAATTCAAAATTAAAAAAAAAAAATTATTTCTATCATTACTACTAATCAGCTCACTTTTTTCATCTTGATTAATTTGATCAGTTTAATTTTATTTTATATAGTCAATTTGTAGTTACAGTTAAAAATAATTTTTATTTTGTAAAACACATTTTTAATAAAACAATAAATTTAAATAACAGACATTTTCAGATATTAAAATCTTTACCATACCATCGTTTTGGATCATGACTTTTGTTTTAAATTCTTTTGAAAATCGACTATCTTCTTCCTTAACTGTCAATGTCACATCAAGCATTTCCTTAAAAACCTTTGACACTTGGTAGTCATCGTTGACCTAAGATGGTTGATTGGGTCCACGGGTAGAGTATCACCATGTTCCCAGAGGTTATATTCATGAACAACGGCGTTTAGCCTTTACAATATTATTTTGACACTACTTATGTAGATTGATTTATAATCACAACCATTGTTTGGTTCTGGGGCTATTTTGCAAGTACGCAAGTAAGTTATCATAACCACACTTTTTAACTTTCAAAATTTCAACCATCTTTTCAATTTTAATAGTGGGATTACTTATTTGATTTTAAATTCACTGATGATGGACCGATAGGTTCGAAAACGTTCTGATGAGCACATTTTATTCAATCCATTCGGATTTTTAAAAATTTTAGTAATATACCTTTTACATAGAAGTGGTTTTACTTCATATTCCAGATTGTTTTCTTTAATTTTGGACCTTGTTGTGTGCGTGTGTATGTATGTGCGGGGAGAATTTTCGCATCCTCCCGTATTATACACATACCTTAAGCAATTATGTCTTTTATAAATTCTTTTGATTTTCAGTTCAATGAAATTCAAAGCACATAGTGTCTCGTTAGTTTAAGTATGACTAATATCAAGACAACTGATTAATTTTATCGTTAGGTAGCTTGAGCAATATATGTCTATTTTAGTAAAACATAAAACAATTGAAATACATGAATTCACATAAAAACGTTATATAACTGCGCATTGTGGTTGTCACTTACATTTTAAGTATCCCAACGAGATTGCTTGAAAAGATATCAGATCGGAATTCTAATGTGTTCTTGGTCTAAGCATGTTACAGAAAGTTAATAGTCGCCAAAGACAATTTATTTAAAAGCCACAATTTACTATGATTCACTAGCATTGTAATGTTATCAACTTGTTGTTAACTTTGTATGGTATGACATTTCATTAATGGAAATATACACTACTTCAAGAAATTAACACGCCACCTTAAAAATGGGTCATTTTTGATGTCTCGAGTTTCCTAAACCTGTTGTCCGATTTAAGTAATTTTTTTAATACATGTTATGTTATTGGGACCGTGCAAGTTCGGCAAAGCGACACCTGGTTTCCACACTCAGCAACATTATTCGCACTTTTAATTATATTGGCCAATTATATTAGTCCTGGTTACTGAATAATTGTCAAGGCCATAGTCCAAAAAAATAATAAGAAGAAAAAATAAGATTCAGGTTGTTATTAAAACGTAAACAATTGTATATAGTAAATAAAATTAGTTATTAAAATGCAGTACTGCAAGCAAAATTCAATTAATTAAATTTACCTTTATATAATAATTGCATATCATATCAATATTGTGGAGCAATATATAATTTGTCTTCTTCATTGACAGTAGATATGAAATATACGTCAATTTGACAATTTCAATTGACAATGAATTATTTAAGAAAGTTACAATATTTCTCCGCTATTCTCGCACGATCGTTTCTCGTATCCCCTCCAAGAACTTGCACACCGCTAATAGCCTTATCTCTAAAGACTGGAACGAAAGTTTAGTAATACTCTTACACAAAAAAGGGGACACATGTGACCTACAGAATTATAGACCTATATTGTTGCTCAGTCAAGTATACAAACTATTTATGAGAATTATCAACAACCTGTTGACCTACAAGATATGACAATTACCAACCGGTGGAACAGGCTGGCTTCCGCAAAGGATATAGTACATCAGATCATCAGCTGACAATGAGAACATTGATAGGCTAAAGCTATGGGCATCGAGAATTTTATGGTAATGGAGAATGAAGACATCTTGTCGACTAAAACTCACGAAGCGTCGTAACGTCACGGAATAAGTAATGTATATCTGTGCTAAAAATAAAATTAAGAGTGAATGGAAAAAGAGTCATAATAACAAATGTAGAGCTCTACATGGGAAAGCCTATACTAAAAAAAATCGTGTACAACATTCACAGGAGTCTTTGGCCTGGTCTAATTAATTTCAAAAGACGGGAGCTAAAGACGATTACACAGATGGTGACCGAATACTCTCAGCTGAGAGAACACTTCTGTAACATAGGTAGGGTTCATTAACCATGCGAGCTGAAAAAAGAATCAGCCAGATATTGTAGATGTAAAATGCTTAGATATATAGCGATACGCTTTAATTACTATTTTTGCTAATTTTAATTTTAATAATTTTTCTCAAAACGAAAAGTCACAGTTCATATACAAACCAGATGCTAAGAAAGACACGGTTTTACGAAACGAAATGCATCCCTAACCATACGGTTTTTGGTTTGTTCAGTTTAACAAAATGAATTCCCCATAAATTAATTACCATATCAGACCATATGTGTCAACAACTCACTTTGGACATGCATTCGAAAACTGTAGAAGTGTTTCTGTTTTTATACGCCAGATCTAAATAATTTATTGCCCATCTGGTCAGAGGGTAGAAACACAAACAGATTAGCGTCTGTGGCTTTCTTACAGTCTCTTCACAGCATGCGAACCACGCGGACACGCCCGCACTCTCAATATTTTGCTGTTCGTCGTTAACTTATTTTTATTATTTTTAATTAATTCCGTCAACTCACACCTACCGGAATAGATACATGAGACGATATACACTCATATGCTGACAAAGTCGGTATTGAGCCAGGAGAAATTCTTAAACAAGTTTCTGATTTTAGAGTTTAATGAAAGAACAGGACTTGGTACAAGGGACTGGCTGTCAGACATAAGTCGTTTCTTTTTAATTTATGAGTGAAAATTAATTCACGATTACACAATTCGACACAGTTTTCACTGGATTATAAATTTACAGTGTGGGCCAAAGAAAACAGTCCACCTCGATATTTGGCAGTATTTATTAGATTTTAAGGAAATGACGAAACAGGTCGATTTTTGATCTAAGGGAGACACATGTTTACGGTACACACATCTGTCATTCGTCAACCCCCTCTCTTCCACTTCCCCCAACCCTTATTTTTAAATAGGGAAGAGGGGTCGTGTGCTAGCGTGATGTTTTAAGCCCTCACTACCGCACTACCAAGTAAAATGTTTCTTCGTGGCCAAGTATCCCGGACTTACCCTATATAAATTTTATGTCATCGATTAACATTCTGTTTATCATTATCATTCAACAATTTTCCTGATAATGTCACTGTCACCTATAATTAGAAAGAAAAATGCTAAATGTTCAAAAATACTTCTTTTTAAATTATCTAATATATCATCAGACAACAAAGGTCGGATCGTTCCCATAATAAGTGATTTATGAATGTGAATGAATATATCCTTTTAAACACTGAATTTAAAAATCAACATGTTTTTGTACTTTACCACTCACAATCCTTTTTAAAGTATTCCATCGTCGCCAAGTGTTTTTTTTTACAGTTTTACTATTCACAATCTTTTTTCTGCGTCGTCGACAAGCACCAACATCTTTTTTGGGACAGTACGCCACTGGAATCATATATAATTCGACCGCCCTCCCACTTGACTCATGCTCCATATTCATTTAAATTCGACATTTGAACTCAAGTAACGTATTAAAATGACTTGTTTGTAGCTCTGTGTTTATGATTAGTGCCAATAAATGACTGTCGATCGAGACGACAGAAGTGGTAAAAATTCAAATTCCACTCAAGATACAGGGTGTTGAAATGGGTGTAAAAATAAGAAGTATTTTTGAAAAGTATTTTTTGAGATGTGAATTTCAAACCATAAGTAATTCAAAAAGAGGGTTTAGAGCATGAGACAACTTCGTGACCAGGGCCGGCGATAACGGACCTGCAAGGGATGCATTGCAGGCGAGCACAATAATTAGGTTTATTTAAAAAAATTCCTGTCGCCGTGGTAGTTAATCGATTTTAATTTTGCAAATTGCAAATGAAAGGTACAGGTACAGTACACTTCTATAAGCAAAAAAATTTCAACTTGCTATCTGCTTTATTTTCAGTCCTGTAACATTTTGAAAAAATGAATTTTTTTTGCGAAAGCTGGATTGCAAAATTTATTTTGCAAAATCTATTAAACCGATCTTAATGAAATTTACATTATTGTTTTACTGTATCATAAAGTTTTTCTGGGTGAAATATGAAGGTCCTAAGTGTAGCATAAATGGTTGAAAAACGTAAAATGCGAATACTTGTTTTTGTATGGTTTTTTTCGCAATTATTGCTATTTTGCAACCAGGGTGACTATTTTTTAAATTTTTAACCAATTCTATGTTGTAGGAAATCTAATTACGCGACTTTTCTCGGAAATGAATACTTTTAAAGTTATAATCAAAAAACGAAGAAAAAAATCGAATTTTTCCTTCATTTTTTGACATTTTGATTATTTAAACAATGTTCCGGACTTTTTTGAGAGGGAGGATAACTCAAATATTATTATTTGAGTTATTTTCAAGCAATTTCTGCAAAAAAATTGAGTCGCCTCTCAACGTCCAAATGTACTAATATTTTTACAGATGCGCCCTGGTCTATAAAAGAGAGCCTCTCTCGTACCCACTGCGTTCCGAAAACCAAACTGTGAACGGCTGATTTTTTCTTCGCAAAGTCTGTTTATTCTTTAAATTATTTAATTCCCACAATTTTTATGAGAGAATGTACATGTACACAGTCTACTGCAAGTATGCATCCGGTTAAATGTGAAGGTAACCGTTCGAGATATCGGATTTGCGGTAACCTTTGCAGCATAAAAAGAGAAAGTACACTTTACTCTGGCCTATTGTTCTTTGCTGGATCTAATTATTATACTACTAGCGATAGACTGACTTTTAAAATTGATCGAATGATTGCCGTGAATGGAATTTTGTAAAAGAAAATTTATACTAGCGTCAGATTACAAACTAACACAAAGAGAATTGATAGTTAAGAATAATTTCTCTTTTAGTTAGTATTTTGTAATTCATATTAAATAAATTGAACTATCTTTTATTATCACAATCACATTATTCTTTCATTTGTGAAAGGTTAAAATAAAACTGTTTCTTATCGAATTGTATGAAATTCATTTATGTAACAGTTGTCTCTTTATTAAAGAAATGTGTCTGCCCGTATATAATTCTACTAAAAACTGGTTACATAATATAATGTATAGTTTAATAAAAGCGAAAATCCTCAGATACAGAATTCACCATTAGAATAAAAATTAAAATGGTAAATAATTATTTAAATCTGAAAACTTTTCTTGTTGGAAATTCTTTCTGGTACATCCTTAACCTGTGACTTTTATAATTTATAAGACAACAGACGACGAATAAAGAAAGCGAAAAGGATTCTACAATATGTAGCCATATTCCGTAGTTTTGTAGTTTTTCTATGGATAGATTTTTTTTCGGCCCCCCCTTAACGAACTCCCCTGCATTAAGACCCAATATATGGTAGAGGTACATTTTCAGGGTACAAGGTTTCTCCCCATGTAATAATCTGACTCGCTCGAGTAACTGCAAAAATCCCCGCTTGGGCTCCCCAACCATAAGGCATCCGCCCAATACAAACGTCAGATCTACGTTTTTAGTTGAAAAATTCTCATTTACAATTTGTTACAAAAAATGCAACTACAATATTAACAACTTTTGTGACACAAGTAGATACTATTTATTTTAACAAATATTTTGAGATATTATTATAATTAACATTTAAACGAGTGATTTTGAGAGCATGCTGAATAGTGCAGCCGATATGTGAAACAATTGTGCATTTAATGATAGAAGCATATAATTTGGACCACATATACTGCACATATAAAGGTTCAAATTTAGATATGAGGCCATCTCAGATTTTGCCTTTTACAAAAATGGCGGGGATTCAAAATGGCGACTATACATTGTGACTAATAGCATGATAACTTTTGAACGAGACTTCAGACTTCAACCAAATTTGATATATAGGTTCTTTTTTTGATGTATAAGATCGAGGTCTTGAACCGGAAGAATCGGTTTACCAGAAGTTTAGTTTTTCCTGGTTTTTATGTTAAAATACGCTGTTTTTTTTTTCAATTCTTTCACCCTGTATGTATTAATTTTTCAAAAAGTTAATACCACCATTGAAAAGAGCGTAAAAATATTTTTTAGGAAGTAATTTGAACGTTTTAGGAAGTATTTTGAACGTATATGCAGCATATTCGTGCAAATATAATAAGAATTATTGTGCATTTAATGGTAGAAGCACATAATTTGGGACCACATATACTACATATATAAAGGTTCAAATTTAGATACAAGGCCATCTCAGTTTTTGTTCCTTTTACAAAAATGGCGGGCATTCAAAATGGCGACTATACATATGTGACTAATAGCACGATAACTTTTGAACTATCCGTCAGACTTCAACCAAATTTTGTATATAGGTTCTTTTTTTGATGAGTAATATCGAGTTCTTGAATCGGAAGAATCGGTTTACCAGAATTTGTGTTTTTACTGTTTTTTATGTAATAATATGTTGTTTCTTTTTCAATTCTTTCACCCTGTATATATAAATTTTTCAAAAAGGTAATAACGCCATTGAAAAGAGTGTAAATATATCTTTTAGGAAATATTTTGAACTTTTCAGTTGTGTTTATTACCATTTAATAAATGCATAACGTATGTTCACATGTACCTAGGGGCGGCAGATTAATTTTGAATGCCCGCCATTTTTGTAAAAGACTAAACATGAGATGGCCTCATATCTAAATTTGAATCTTTGTATGTGTAGTATATGTGGTCCAAATTATATGCTTCTACTATTATTACTAAAACTTTGGTAGAAACAAACCGGACGGATCAAATGTTGACGACTTTGGCATCACCGAAAACACGGACACGATTTGGTTGCTGGAATGTAAAAACACTGTATGAGATTTCTAAACTGGCTCAAGCAGTAAAAGAATTAAACAGATATAAATTAAGCTTTGTTGGTCTATCGGAAGTAAGATGGTTGGGCAATGGTGAACACCATACCCAAACAGGAGAACTTCTATTATATAGTGGTAAAGAAAATGGAAGTCACGAGAGCGGAGTGGGTCTTCTACTCAGTAAACAAGCCAAAAAAAGCCTCATTTCATGGAAACCCATTAATGACAGAATTATGACTGTCAGATTTTATACCAGATACCGTAAGATAACAGTTATTCAGTGCTATGCTCCTACGAACACATCTCTCCTCGAAGATAAAGACATTTTCTACGAACAACTAGAACAAACAACCCAACAAGTAAACAAAGGCGATATCCTAATAGTGATGGGCGATATGAACGCCAAAGTTGGAGAAGATAATATTAATTTAGAAACCGTAATGGGCAAACATGGCCTGGGAGTGATGAATGAAAATGGAGAGCGCTTTACAAATTTTTGCTCCAATCACCGTTTAGTTATTGGTGGAACCATCTTCCCACATAAAAATATTCACAAGGTAACATGGACTGCCCCTGGTCATACCAGAGAAAACCAAATAGATCACATCGCCATATCAAAAAGGTGGAGATCATCTCTTCTTGATGTACGAAATAAAAGAGGAGCAGACATCGCAAGTGACCACCATCTGTTAATTGGTACCATTAAAATCAAGATGGCAAAAAACAAAAACAAAATCACAAGAAACACCAACAGACCCACATATAACCTGAACAAATTAAAAACTCTTCCAGGAAAACACATGTTTAGGGAGGAGCTTCAAGTAAAAACAAGAGAACGTGAAGTAAATAGCTGGGAAGATTTGGCAAATGTTCTGACAGAAATAGCTGAAGACAAACTGGGTAAAAAAGAGAAAGATAGAAAGGAATGGATATCAGATGAAACTTGGAATCTTATCGAGGAAAGAAAACAACGAAAAAAAGATATCTTGCAAGCAAGAACTGTAGAAGAAAGAACGAACCGACAACAAGAATACGAAACACTAAATAAAGCAGTTAAAAGGAATGCAAGAAGAGACAAAAGAAGGTGGGCTGAAGAACTGGCAAAACAAGCAGAAACAGCTGCACAACACAACAGGACTAGAGAGCTGTACCAAATTACCAGACGATTAACAAAAAATGGGCCCAACTGTTCGAACATTGTAAGATCCAAGACAGGTGAATTACTTACTACAACGGATGATCAAGTAGAGAGATGGAAAGAGCACTTTCAGGAGATGCTAGGCACGCCCAGGGATAACGCGGATGAAATTGTCGAAAACCCGCAGAATGTAGACTTGCATATATCTTGCGAGCCCCCTTCCAAAATGGAGATAATAACAGCTATCAAATCTCTGAGAAATAACAGGTCCCCGGGAATCGATAACATTGCTGCCGAACTACTTAAAACTGACCCGCATCTAACCGCTGAACTTTTGCTCCCCATAATCCGAGA
Organism: Diabrotica virgifera virgifera; assembly: GCF_917563875.1. Taxonomy (NCBI): domain Eukaryota; kingdom Metazoa; phylum Arthropoda; class Insecta; order Coleoptera; family Chrysomelidae; genus Diabrotica; species Diabrotica virgifera. Next base: position 63,668,977 of record NC_065446.1, on the reverse strand, counting down.
GGTGTGGGAAACAAACCGCATTCCAGCGGGCTGGAAAAAAGGTAATATTATTAAGCTTCCAAAAAAGGGCAACCTCACACTGTGCAAAAATTGGAGAGGAATAACCTTGCTTACCGTCATAAATAAAATTTTTACGATCATCATACATAAAAGATTAACAAACAAGGTTGAATTTCGAGCGAATCAAGCAGGTTTTAGACCAGAATCTTCCTGCATAGATCACATTAATACAGTGAGGGTAATAATGGAACAATCGGTTGAATGGAACACACCTCTATACATGGTCTTTGTCGATTTCGAACGTGCCTTTGACAGCCTGTCTCATGCTGCTATATGGAAAATTTTAGAGCTAAGAAACATTCCTCATAAAATAATTTCCATTATAAAGTCACTGTACACTGAGGCGACGTGCAGCGTGACACACAATGGGGTCAACAGTGACGAATTTGACGTACGTACTGGAGTCAGACAGGGATGTGTGCTTTCTCCGTTTCTGTTTAACATAGCTCTGGACTATGTTCTCTCCAAACTAGACTTCGACACAAAAGGGATACAATGGACGTTAACCACACGCCTAAGTGATCTGGAATACGCCGACGATATCTGCCTGTTAGGACAAAGGTTCCAGGATGTGGCCGACCAATTGGAAACACTATCCACTGAGGCCAATAAAATAGGTTTAAAAATCAATATTGGTAAAACCAAGTCGATGAGAATAAATGCAAGGAACAACACGCTATTTAATATCGACAACAAGCAGATTGAAAATGTGGAGAACTTCACGTACCTTGGAAGTGTCATAACAGAAAGCGGAGGTACAGAAGACGATATTCGTATGAGGATACGAAAAGCTCAACAAGCTTTCAGCATGCTTAACCCTGTTTGGAGGTCTGGAGAATATACTACAAGGACAAAGATCCGAATATTCCAGTCAAATGTTATGTCTGTTCTACTCTATGGATGTGAAACCTGGAAAGTGACAAAATACCTTACAGACAAATTGCAGGTCTTTGTTAACAAATGTCTACGAAGAATTGTTCGTATTTTCTGGCCAAACACCATCAGAAACGAAGATCTGCTACACCTGACCCAACAAAAGAGGGTAGAAAATGAAATAAAATACAGAAAGTGGGGGTGGATAGGTCACACACTCCGAAAAGATAGTTCCAGTATTGCAAAAAATGCCCTAGAGTGGAATCCCCAAGGAAAGAGAAAAAGAGGTCGCCCAGCACAAACTTGGAGAAGATCCATCATGGACGAGATAAGAAGTCAAGGAAAGTCTTGGAATGAGGTGAAGGCCCTAGCGCAAAATAGAATCCGATGGCGCGTTTTCACTGAAGCTCTATGCTCCACTTAGGAGTTCAAGAACATTATATATACTATTAAATGCACAATAATTCTTATATTATTATTTGCACGAATCTGCCGCACATAGGTACCTACATGTGAAGATACGTTATGCATGTATTAAATGGTAATTAATATAACTAAAGAGTTCAAAATATTTCCTAAAAGATATTTTTACGCTCTTTTCAACGCCAGTATCACCTTTTTTTGAAAAAATAATATATGCAGGGTGAAAGAATTGAAACAGGAACAACATATTTTTACATAAAAAACAGTAAAAACACAAATTCTGGTAAACCGATTCTTCCGTTTCAAGACCTCGATATTATTCATCAAAAAAAGAACCTATATACCAAATTTGTTTAAAATCTGACATCTCGTTCAAAAGTTATCGTGCTATTAGTCACATATATAGTCGCCGTTTTGAATGCCCGCCATTTTTGTAAAAGGAACAAAAACTGAGATGGCCTCGTATCTAAATTTGAACCTCCATATGTGTAGTATATGTGGTCCAAATTATGCATTTACCATTAACCCGGCACCTGCCACGTGGGGTGCTACCAGCACCCCATAACATATTTTCATCAAATATTTGGTATTTCAAGTTTGTTAACCGTGCTGTGCGTCATAGTAGCTTTATATAATATTATATTGCATAGATCTGTTTGCGTTTGAAGTGGTTATTTAGTGTTATTCTGAACTTGTAGCTCTAAAGTCGAATCGGGGTGTCATCATCTGGCAGTTTAAGTTTTAAATTTTTTTTTGTGTTTTTGATAAACAGGTGGAATTTACATTTTTTATTGTAACAACTGATTTAAATTATTAATATAGTCTCTATACTCAATAAATCTTAATTTTTTTAGATATTTTACTTTACTTCATTTATTATGGGTTGGTACTTGATAATTTGCTTATAACACATTTTTAATTTTATTTTTTAACTTTTATAATATATTAGTAGCTAGTAAGTTAATAAAGCATGTTTTTTTATATACTTGTGTAACTCAACACATTATTTTGTTTATAAACAAGTAGATCACGGACAATTTTTAAGGGGTGCTGTGAGCACCCCACGTGGCAGTTGGCGCCTTGCAAAGCCACGTGGCAGGTGCCGGGTTAAATGCACAATAATTCTTATAATATTTGCACGAATCTGCCGCTTATAGGTACACGTGAAGATACGTTTTACACTTAATAAATGGTAATTAACATAACTAAAAAGTTAAAAATATTTCCTAAAAAATATTTTTACGCTCTTTTTAATGACCGTATTAACTATTTGAAAAATTAATATATACAGGGTGAAATAATTAAAAAAAAACAACATATTTTTACATAAAAACCAGGAAAAACACAACTTCTGGTAAACCGATTCTTCCGGTTCAAGACCTCGATCTTATACATCAAAAATTATACATCAAAAATCAACCCATATACCAGTTTTGGTTGAAATCTGAAGTCTCGTTCAAAAGTTATCGTGCTATTAGTCACATATATGTATAGTCGCCATTTTGAATCCCCGCCATTTTTGTAGAAGGCAAAATCTGAGATGGCCTCCTATCTAATTTTGAATCTTTATATGTTTAGTATATGTGTTCAAATTATATGCTTCTATCATTAAATGCACAATTCTTATAATATTTGCACGAATCTGCCGCACTAGAATGTCCTCCCGTGATATAATATGTGGTAGAGTAGAAATGGAATTCTGTCAGAATATACAAAAACATGGCGGTAGCAATGGTAGGTATAAATATTTAAGAAATTCGAGAAGCCGCTTTAACAATAAGAACTTGCCGATATTTTAACATCCCATTAATCACGTAAATTATTCTTTTTAGAACTTAACGACGTTCTACACCTTCGGCAAAGAATTAAGGATTTGCATGAAATTTTAGTATGTTATAGTTTACGTCAAAAAACTAAGACTTGATTTTTTAAAAATTGTTTTACCGTGCCGTTTAATTACTATTAAGGGTCAAAGTTAAGTTTTAACATGGGCTCTTATGGGAATTCTTAAACAGTTAATAACTTTTGACCCAAATTTACGATTTTTAATTATTTTTGCTTAAATTAAAGGTTTTTTTGTAAGGAATAACATATTAAAAAATGAGGATTGTTTACCGTACCATTTATTTTTAATTTATTTATTATAATTAATTCCGTAATTTATTCCGTAATTTCCGTAATTTATTATAATTTATTTTTATAAAGTATTCAATACTGAAATATATGATTTGAGTATTCTGCTATAAATACATTGTTACCAACTTTCGCTTGCATATAAGTTTCCCCCCTTTCCTCTGAGAGGCATACCCCGCAACGAAGGTGTAGAACGTCGTTAAGCCCGCACTTCACTCTCGCCGAAGTCGATCGAGGTTCAACAAGTACGAGAGTGTAGACGGCCACCTTGTGTAACTTCGCCTCACTTCGTTCTACTTCCATTCTCTGTCGGTCTGGTTAAAAGGATCTTTGTCGGTATCGCTAGTATCGCACCGCATTTTGTCGGTATCGCACTTCGAACGAGTGTGTAGAGAGGGTACTTCGGACTTCGGTCAACTTTGGCGAAGCAACTTCTCCGAGAGTGTGGAGCCCGTTTTACAGTAAACAACTTGCATATTAGTATAGTTAAAATTATTAGACGATAAAATAAAGCAGGAGAAATTAAACTTTTTTTACTTTTACGGACAAAAAAGGTAAGTTCATCAGCTAAACCGAATTCAACATTATTCTGGATATCATTCTTGAAACGTTATTTAGTTAAAACATCTCATTTTTGTTGGTAAAAAATATATTAATTTGTCCGCACTAAATTACGATTCTGTTTATATCCGAGAGGACTTGGTATTCACACAATGTTGCCAAACTGAATTTTGTTATATTCTGTTTAAATTTTCTAGCTGATTTCCGAGCCTACTATATTATATCCTCCGATCCTACATTCTGTACCTTTCGTATTGGCTGTTCGATGATCTATGGAATAACTTGACATAATATGACTAACTCTGCTGCTGAATGCAGCATACAAAATAATGTCCAACGTCATTTATGAAAGACTTAGACTACACGCTGAAAAAATAGTTGGCAGGTACCAAAGTGGCTTCTGTAGACAGAAGTCAACAATAGACCAGATATTTGTTCTGCGACAGATCCTTGAAAAAACAAGTGAACATAACATCGACACACATCATCTCTTCATAGACTTCGAAAGCGCATATGACAATATAAACCGAGAATTCTTAATAAAAGCAATGAAAGAATTTAATATACCAACACAACTAATAGAATTGATAAAAGAATCTCTAAAAGTAGAAAGTAAAATCCGGATACAAAACGAACTAACGGAAACAATAGATGTGAAAAAGGGACTACGCCAGGGAGACGCTCTATCATGCATCTTGTTCAACATTGTACTCGAGAAAGAGGAACACAACAGTCAATACTCGAGGAACAATAATTAATAAAAGCGTGCAAATACTAGCATTTGCAGATGATGTTGACATAATCGCAAGATCAAGAAGAGAAATGATAGAGGCATTCAATCAAATAGAACGAGCTGCACAAAATAGTGGCCTGAAAATCAACCAGAACAAAACAAAATATATGCAGGTAAGTAAAAACACAGAAATAAGGCAGCCACAAAATATAACAATAGGAGAATACAACATTGAGGGGGTAAAAAACTTTACATACTTGGGATCCCTAGTCACATCTGATAATAACGTAGCAGAGGAAGTGAAGAGGCGAATATTTATTGCCAATATAAGTTATCATGGCTTAATTCGGCAACTAAGATCAGACAACGTCGCAAGGAAAACAAAATGCCAAATATACAAAACCCTAATAAGACCGGTACTCACATACGGCTAAGAAACCTGGACACTCACTAAAAGAGAGGAAACATTGCTAGCCACCTTTGAAAGAAAAATCTTGCGACACATATATAAGGGCACAAAAGAAAATGGAATTTGGCGAAGAAGGTACAACTTTGAACTATACGAAATATACCAGGATCCAGATATCATAACATTCATTAAAATAGGACGGCTGCGTTGAATGGGACATGTAGAACGAATGGAAGAAGGCGAAATACCAAACAAAATATTCAAACAGATGCCAGTAGGAAAAAGAACAAGAGGAAGACCGAAGCTGAGATATTTAGAACAAATAGAAAATGATATAATAACCTTAAAAATAAAAAAACTGGAGAAAAAAAGCACGAAACAGATCAGAATGAAGAAGAATCCTGGAACAGGCCAAGACCCAGAAAGGGCTGTCGAGCCAGTGATGATGATGATGATACAATAACTCAATCGTTGACTGCAACACTGTCAACACTGTGAATATAAAAGTCAAACAGTGTTTAGTTTTAATGTGTGTCAAAAAGACATGTGTTTCGATAAGACTTTCCAAGTACCATGCACCCGCTCTCAGCCCTCAGTATGATTACAGGCGAGGTCGATGCAACACCCTGTAGAGACCGCAAACCCGCTTATTAGAATACCTCTTAAAGGAATATCACGGTTTAAGGAATAGAAATTTGAGGTCGCTAAACGTTTCTACGCGACCAATGATCGGTTATTAGAATATTCCGGTTATAAGAATAATTTTGATTGTCACGAAGGCTATTGCAATAAGCGGGTTCGACTGTACCTTCGGCTGAAGCCGAAGACGAAGCCGAAGATGACTAAAAATATATTAAATGTTAATAATTTAAATAATGTGCATTATATTTTTATTAACTTATGAGTGATAAACAAAAATATGAAATTATAACATAAAAAAATCAAACATTTATACATTATTTGGTAATAGTAATATAAGCTATACTAAAAATAAATAACATTAAAGTAAGTAAGTATTTCTGATTACTGGATCTTCTTCTTCTTCTACGGCACTACAGCCCAAATTGAGCCTTGGCCTCCTTTATTTTTTGCCTCCTCCCTTGCTTGTCTGTGGCTGCTCTTCTCCATACATCGACTCCTAAAAGGGATTGTGCGTCGCTGTTTACTGTGTCTTCCCAGAGCTTTCTTGGCTTTCCAAACGGTCTCTTTCACTGCATTTTAGCATTCAGTGCTTTTTTTGGTAGCCTATCCTCTCCTATTCTTATCACATGTCCGGCCCATTGCAATTTTTGTATTCTAATGAAGTCTGACAGGGAGGTTTCCTTATAAAGTTGATAAAGTTCGTTGTTTTATCGACTTCTGAAGATTCCGTTTTCCCTCACAGGTCCTAGTATTCTCCTCAGTACTTTCCTTTCGAATATGCCGAGCCTGTTTTTAGATGTTTCTTTCAGGACCCACGCTTCACTGCCATAGTATGTTATTGGTCGGATTAAGGTTTAATAGATTCTCATCTTTGTATTTCGGTGGACACAAGAACAAGAGGAAGACCGAAGCTGAGATATTTAGAACAAATAGAAAATGATATAAAAACCTTAAAAATAAAAAACTGGAGAAAAAAAGCACGAAACAGATCAGAGTGGAGAAGAATCCTGGAACAGGCCAAGACCCAGAATCCTGGAACAGGCCAAGACCCAGAAAGGGCTGTCGAGCCAATGATGATGATGATGAATATGACTAACTCTGACTTTGATATAATCTTTCATAGAAACTTTACACCCTATGTAATTTGTCATCTTCTTCTTATTCATGTGCCGTGCTCGATTATCGAGCGTTGGCTATCACATTGGCTATAGTGATTTTGCTGACGGCCGCTCGGAAAAGGGATGCAGAGGATCTGTCAAACCATTCTCTCAGGTTTTTAAGCCATGACGTTCTTCTTCGACCTGGCCCTCTTCTTCCGTCTACCTTGCGTTGTATTATTAAATCAAGTATATTAGATCTATCTGGGTGTCGCATAACATGGCATATTATTTGTCTGATCTATCTGAAACTAAATTTTCATTTTTGTCTTTCAGTTGGAAGATTTACATTTTGCCGTTTTCGATTTTTCTCCTCAATGGTTTCATGTTTATGTTTTCTTTTACAGTTTTTATAATTTTCTGGTTCTGGTATTGGTATTTTACATATACAGCGTGTCTACTTAAGTTGGAAACATATGGGAAACTTTTTTATTATTAATTTTACGAAAATATTCTACGAAAATATTTATTCTTTATAAAAAGTTCTGCATGCCCCAAAACCTAAGATTCAATCATCAGATATAAAATTTTCTCAATATTATACGAGGTACTTATGTCAAAAAATATGAATTTCGGTCAAGGGTAAAGTACCTTTATTTCTCTCAATATCGAAAATTCTTATGATAAAAAGTTGTTTGGAATTAAAAACTAAGATCAAATATGCAATTACATGCTTCTAATTGAAAAAAAAACTCTCAAATTTATGGATACCCAACATCGTTTTTAATTATTACAAATATGATAACTCGTTTATTATTCATTTTACGAAAAAAAGTTATTCTTCATAAAAAACTTTTCATGGTCTAAAATCTAAGACACAACCATGATATATCAACTTTTATTAATTTTATACGAGGTGTGTCAAAAAATTTGAAATTCGCTCAAGATTATAGTACCTTTATATTTCACAATATTTCAATTAGAAGGATGTAATTGCATATTGAAACATAGTTTTTAATTCTAAACAACTTTTTTAATAACCGTTTTCAATATTGTGAAAAATAAAGGTACTTTACTCTTGAGTGAAATTCATAGTTTTTGACATACCTCGTATAAAATTAACAAAATGTGATAGCTGATGGTTGCATCTTCGGTCTTAGGACATACAGAGCTTTTTTATAAAGAATACCTTTTTTTCGTAAAAGTAATAATAAAAGAGTTATCGTATGTGTAATAAATAAAAACGAAGTTAGTATCAACAAATTTGAGAAAAATTTGGAAAATATTTTTTTCCAATTAGAAGCATGTAATTGCATATTTGATCTTAGTTTTTATTTCCAAACAACTTTTCATAATAAGAATTTTCGATATTGAGAGAAATAAAGGTACTTTACTCTTGAACGAAGTTCATATTTTTTGACATACCTCGTATAATATTGACAAAATTTGATATCTGATGATTGAATCTTAGGTTCTAGAGCATGCAGAACTTTTTATAAAGAATATCTTTTTTTCGTAAAATGAATAACAAAAAAGTTTCCCATATGTTTCCAACTTAAGTAGACACGCTGTATATGTATACAACTGTATCTATATTTCAGTTCTATTGAAAAGAAATAAAATGGTTAATACAACAGTTTATAAAATAATAAGAAAGCACTATTACTAACAAAACACATTTGTTTCCTATGATAAGCATGAGTTGATTTTTATAACAAAAAAATTGATTGTAAAAAAAATTGCTGCTGACTTTCGTGGTATCATTACTGAAGTCAATGACTTGCTAAGAAGTCACAGTCTAATTAATTTTGTTTTGTAGTAAATCAAAAACATATGACATCTCTTTTTGATCAGTGTGTTGTTTACACTAACACACTTATTTGTTATGACGGACTATATGCTTAATCTAAATTCTTAAATACCCCAGAAGAATTGGAATGTTTTAACTATTAAATGTTATCATTCGTATCAGTTTTGGATGTTTAAGAATGTACTTAATTTGATTATGTAAAGTTGTTTGTCGTTTCCTTTAAAAATTTGTAAACAGCTAATAAGTACATATTATGGGTGTACTTTGGACATGAGTAGAAACAGACTGTCCTCACCTCACAGTCACAGAGCAAGTGTCAAGACCACGTTTACATTTATTTATATATCAAATTAATGATAATGCTAAAAAATAAAATATCAGTTAAAAAAGAAGTAAAAAAATCGCATGCGTAGCATCAGTTCAAAATTGCTTGATGCAGGTCTCGATCTTATAGTCTAAGAGCTAGTGAACCCTCCGACTAACGGTCGTCCTGTAAGGCTAGAAATTTTTCTAGTGATAATTCATAGCACACCAAGGCTAAAAACCATGACCTGGCAGGCCTCAGCGGTGCACGTGTATCTACCAGGTGAATCGAAAAGTACAAATTTAGGGGGTAAAATAAACTTTCTCCTGTAAGGTTTAAATTTAAATATGTGTTTGAGTAAGTCATTTAGAAGAAATGTGTACAATGACAGGCGATTCTGAAGAGCATAAGACCTTGCCAGGCGAGGGGAAAGATTAGGGGTTTTTCCTAAAATTATTCTTTTTCCATCGAACATTTTTTTTTAGGTTTTTTGAATCATTTCAAACAGAAAACGTCTTTAGTGATTTTTCTCTTAAGTTAATAGTTTTTGTTATATGAGCGATTGAAAATTTTGAAAATTGAGAAATCGGCCATTTTTAACCGTAAAACGGACATTTATCTAAAAATTTCAGTCTTTCCAAGGTAAGTAGATCTCCAACGAAGAGTTTTTTGCAATAAAATATCGAAAACCCCTTTGTTTTTTTAATTGCTAATCAAGCGTGTGCGACACTGTAGTATAAGTGAGGACGTTTGAGCTTGCATAAATTCATTATCTCGAGAATGGGCAAATTTCAAGAGAAATCCTCAGACAGGTCGATTTTTATTTTTGAATTAGGACTTTTTGGCATATATAATACTAGTGACGTCATCCATCTGGGCGTGATGACGTAATCGATGATTTTTTTAAATAAGAATAGGGGTTGTGTGATAGCTCATTTGAAAGGTTATTTAATTCCCTATTCAGTAATATAAACACTAACATAATTATTTATACAGGGTGTACAAAAAAATGTTTCTTCTATTTGTCAAATTTAATCAAAGTTAATTTAATAAAAAAAAATTTTTTGTACACCCTGTATAAATAATTATGTTAATGTTTATATTAGTGAATAGAAAATTCAATAACCTTTCAAATGAGCTATCACACAACCCCTACTCTCATTTAAAAAAAATCATCGATTACGTCATCACGCTCAGATGGATGACGTCACTAGTATTATATATATGCCAAAAAGTCCCAATTTAAAAATAAAAATCGACCTGTCTGAGGATTTCTCTTGAAATTTGCCCATTCTCGAGATAATGAATTTATGCAAACTCAAACGTCCTCACTTATACTACAGTGTCGCACCTGCTTGATTAGCAATTAAAAAAACAAAGGGGTTTTCGATATTTTATTGCAAAAAACTCTTCGGGATTTCATCAATCAATGTTTATAGAATATCTACGTATCTTGGCAACATTGAAATTTTTAGATAAAGGTCCGATTTAGGGTTAAAAATGGCCGATTTCGCAATTTTCAAAATTTTCAATCGCTTATATAACAAAAACTATTAACTTAAGAGAAAAATCACTAAAGACGTTTTCTGTTTGGAATGATTAAAAAAACCTAAAAAAAATTGTTCGATGCAAAAAGAATAATTTTAGGAAAAACCCCTAATCTTTCCCCTCGCCTGGCAAGGTCTTATGCTCTTCAGAATCGCCTGTCATTGTACACATTTCTTCTGAATGACTTACTCAAACACATACTTAAATTTAAACCTTACAGGAGAAAGTTTATTTTACCCCCTAAATTTGCACTTTTCGATTCACCTGGTAGATACACGTGCACCACTGAGGCCTGCCAGGTCATAGTTTTTAGCCTTGGTGTGCTATGAATTATCACTAGAAAAAGTTCTAGCCTTACAGGACGACCGTTAGTCGGAGGGTTCACTAGCTCTTAGACTATTAAGGCCCCAGTAGTGGCCAATTAGTTGAGCCAACGTGTACTCGTTACTGGCGTAACCTCAGGATACTTGGCGTAACTTCGGGATCGGTGGCCAGCGTTGGTCTACAAACCCAATGTAGTCCAAATGATTTGAACCTAGTTGGTCACCTCTTCACTAGTCGTCCCTACTGCTTCGCTAGCCGTATCATCAGCAAATATTGCAACTTTGTTGTCTTCCTGTACAGATATATCTCGTGTATAGTAGGTATAGACCGTATCCAAAACACTGCCGTATGGAACACCTTCCCTAATTTCTGAAAAATAGTCTCCTTGCTTAATTCTAAAATGCAGTTCATTTATATACAACTGCAAAAGTTGTGAGTAGTGTTTAGACAAAAACCTTTTATGTTTTTGTGATTCTGTGCACCTGGTCGATTGTTGTTTGCTTATTCCTAAACCCGAATTGACATGTCGAAATCAGATCCTTTGTTTCAATAATTGGTTTAATTCTCTTGAGAAGTTTCTCAAACAGTTTTGGTATTACAGGGAGCAGAGATGTCGGTCTGTATGACTTCGGCCATTTTTCATATCACTGGTGCATATTTTAATCTGAATGCAGCATTAATTAGGTTTTTCGGGGAAGATTTTTTAGCAGCTCACCCGTAATTAATTCATAGTCCGGAGCTTTATTCGTATATAATATCACAAGAGAGAAAATTTTGCCGGCAATATTTTCGACTGGTATGAAAGTTTGTTGCCTGGCTATTTTCGCGAATTAAATTTTGACTTAAATCACGAGACGTCAGTCGAGTGATTTTGTCAAAATTTCATAAGCGAAAATTACCAAAAGGCAACGAACTTGAATGAAACCAGGAGAAAATTTTGCCGGAAATAATTTTCTCTCAAATGATATTCGACAAGACTATTTCACGAGACAATTAATGCACCATATCAACGAAATATAATCTTTATTTATTTGTTATTACCAGACACTTTCGTGACGGACCTGTCATAATTTTGTCGCTGAGAAATCACGTCGCTAAGAAGTTTTGTCAGTAGGAAACGATGCGTTGCTATGAAGTTTTATCAGTTAAAAACAGTCTAGTGAAATAGTCGGGTAAATATTTTCCTTTATTTCTACAAGCACTATTTTGATGCAGTTAGTGGATTTTCTACCTCTAATTGAACAGATTCCTCTTATCTCTCTACATTCTCTTGACTGCAGTTCTCATCATTTACTTGCATTTGGTTTTAATGTATTTCCAAAATATGTAGCAAATAGCTCTAATTTTTGTGCATTACTTCGGGCCCAGTTTTCATTTTCTAGTTTAATGGCGAAGAGTGAAAGAGTCTTTTCAGTAGCCTTCCACAAGAAATAACCAGTGCTACCTCATCTGTTAACTCTTGTAAGTAATAATTAATTGAACCATTGTCTAGTTGTAGGATAGTATTAATTCTTATTCTTATTCCTTATTTTATCCTCCGGATAGTCCTTGCATTATTTGGTATATAGTTCGTTCGCTGACGGTAAAATATTGCAAAACCTCTAAATTTTAAAGAACCTCTTGGATTGACATAAAATTTGGCATACACATAGCTAACATATCAAACAAAAAAGTGATATTGTACCGATGTGTGCTTTTACCCTGGAAGTAAGTTTCACTCCTTCTTGGGGGTGAAAAAATATACGTCCAAAATAAGTCCGGAAGTGGATGCACCAATTAATTTTAAGCAACTTTCGTTCTATATCACCGAGTTTTTTCACCAAGTCAATACTTTTAGACTTACTTGCGAGTAAATATGTTCATTTTTCAAGTTTTTAGATGGTTTTTCGCAAATAACTCAACAATTAAGTATTTTGTCGAAAAAACATTCTTAACCCGGGAGTAGTCGCGCTCACTTCTGTAACGTCGATAGTCGAGTATGAGATTCTATCTCAAAATACGAATTTAAAACAAATTTTTATTTTGTACTATTTTTATCTACTTTTTATATTGAAAATATATATTTCTAACAATTTTATTAAAAAAACCTGTGTTAATGGCCACCTGCCAACATCGGCCACCTGTCCTAACAGCCAGTTTAAAAATTTCCCAAACCAATTATATGTAATGTACATAGACTACAAAACTGGCAATACCGTCCACCTTTCTATATCGGCCAATAGTTCTTTCATTTTTAGTGGCTGTTACTGACAAATTTTACTGTACAGTAAGACATGTTTTAACGGCCACCTGTCAACATCGGCCACCTGCCCTAACGGCCAGTTTAAAAATTTCCCAAACCAATTATATGTAGACTACAAAAACTGGCAATAGCGGCCACCTTTCTATATCGGCCAATAGTTCTTTCATTTTAGTGGTCGTTACTGACAGATTTTACTATATTACGAAAAAGGAAGAAATGTGAGATTCTATCTAACGGCGCGACTACTCGCGGGTTAAAGCTAATTGGCTCTCCCCAAAGCCATAAATTCCACAAAAAGAAGAAGAAGAAAAAAAATTCCTACGCATTACTACACCCTTCTTCGAGGCACGAATTTTTTTCAAAATTGCAAAATTCTTCATCAAGTTATCGCGAAAAAGGATAAAAATTGAGATTCTATCTCACCGCGCGACTACTCACGGGTTAACAAAAATATAGCCTGTAAAACACTGAAAAAAAAAATAGTGTTCTATTAGGTCTCTAGACCTAGTAGAAGCAGAGTAATGAATAATAGGTTCATATTCGTCAAATTCCAAATCAAATATCCCAACGTGAAATACCCAAAAATGAAGTACTTTTTGGGGAAAATTCATTCCAACTTTTTGAAAGTTTAAAAAAACTTTAGGTATTTTTGTTTTGCAGATTGAGTCTTTGGATACTCAGAAATATCAACATCTTCAAAAACGCTGATCTTGATTGCTCTATTCTTGATCGAATTTCTGATTTCGGATTTAGATCTTCCGTAATTTAGACTGCGCACCACTCAGAAGTACAGTAAAACCTCGATATATCGGACCTCTATATAACGGACGAAAAATCCGGTCAAATGTAAAAAAATTAAAAACGTCCTGTTGATATGATACATCCTTAACCTGTCACATACCAAGATACATTGAATACCAACGGGGTCCCCGTGGACTCCAAATGCTACACCTACCTAGAACCTTTAGTTGTAAGTTTTTGCCAAAAATACAACATCGCATATTCAACCCATGGATCAGGGAATAATTTTGGAAACCAAACGAATATCTAGTAAAAAAAATTGTCTGTTGGCCAAGATGCAGACATAAGATTAGAAGGGTTGGAAATTCCTGATTTCTGTAAGACAATACATATCTAATAATGCCGGAGAAGAAGTAGGTAGCTGAGATGTTTTATTTTACAATGGCTAGAAGTAGATGAAAGTGTCCCTGGGTATAATATCACGACTGAAAGTGAAATAGCAGATGAAGTTATGAACCTAAAACATGAGGATGGAAGTGAAGATAGCAAAGAAGGCAAAACAACACTGCGAAAAATGAAGTTCTCAGAGGTAAGATCGCATCTTAACGATCAAATAACATTTATTGATTATTCAGACAACGAAGTTCAACTGTATTATAGGCAATTTCTTAATTTTAGAGAGTTAATTATAAAAAACAGCAAACTTCAAAAGTGCAAACAAAACTTGATTCTTTTTTCAAAGCAGGAATACCGAAAGCAAGCGTGTCGATATCAAACAACGTCACTTCACGACGAATTTCTGAAGATAATTAAATAGAATTTTGTTTGTGTTTTTTATTTATATTTAAATGCAGTGTACACATTTTCAAAAAAGAAGTTTTTTTTATTTATTTTAAACCTATTTTTATATAACGGACTTTCAGCTTTAACGTCCCCCCAATTAGTCCGTTATATCGAGGTTTTACTGTATTTAATTTTGTCCACTTGTTCGATATCTTCATTTTTTATCTGGATCCTTGTTATGACTTTACCCCTCTTGCTGACCACCATGGTTTTTGTTTTCTTTTTGTTTATTGTTATACCAAACTGTTCCCCAGTATCACAAATTGTGATTGTCTGCAGGTCTTTCTCACTTTCAGCGATAATGACTGTATCGTCGGCATAACGAATGTTATTTATATTTTCACCATTTTTATAAATATATTCATTACTTTTAATTATTTCTAATAATAACCCTTTTGTTTCCTAGTAACCATCGATAACATGAATTAAGACTGCTAGAATCAGAATTGATAGTCTAAGAGCTAGTGAACCCTTCGACTAACGGTCGTCCTGTAAGGCTAGAAATTTGTCTAGTGATAATTCATAGCACACCAAGGCTAAAAACCATGACCTGGCTACCTGGCAGGCCTCAGTGGTGCACGTGTATCTACCAGGTGAATCGAAAAGTGCAAATTTAGGGGGTAAAATAAACTTTCTCCTGTAAGGTTTAAATTTAAGTATGTGTTTGAGTAAGTCATTCAGAAGAAATGTGTACAATGACAGGCGATTCTGAAGAGCATAAAAGACCTTGCCAGGCGAGGGGAAAGATTAGGGGTTTTTACTAAAATTATTCTTTTTGCATCGAGCAAATTTTTTTTTAGGTTTTTTGAATCATTCCAAACAGAAAACGTCTTTAGTGATTTTTCTCTTAAGTTAATAGTTTTTGTTATATAAGCGATTGAAAATTTTGAAAATTGCGAAATCGGCCATTTTTAACCCTAAATCGGACATTTATCTAAAAATTTCAATGTTGCCAAGATACGTACATATTCTTTAAACATTGATTGATGAAATCCCGAAGAGTTTTTTGCAATAAAATATCGAAAACCCCTTTGTTTTTTTAATTGCTAATCAAGCAGGTGCGACACTGTAGTATAAGTGAGGACGTTTGAGTTTGCATAAATTCATTATCTCGAGAATGGGCAAATTTCAAGAGAAATCCTCAGACAAGTCGATTTTTATTTTTAAATTAGGACTTTTTGGCATATATATAATACTAGTGACGTCATCCGTCTAAGCGTGATGACGTAATCGATGATTATTTTAAATGAGAGTAGGGGTTATAGCTCATTTGAAAGGTTATTGAATTTTCTATTCAATACTATAAACATTAACATAATTATTTATACAGGGTGTACAAAAATTTTTTTTATTAAATTAACTTTGATTAAATTTGACAAATAGAAGAAAAAATTTTTTTGTACACCCTGTATAAATAATTATGTTAATGTTTATATTACTGAATAGAGAATTAAATAACCTTTCAAATGAGCTATCACACAACCACTACTCTTATTTAAAAAAATCATCGATTACGTCATCACGCCCAGATGGATGACGTCACTAGTATTATATATATGCCAAAAAGTCCTAATTCAAAAATAAAAATCGACCTGTCTGAGGATATCTCTTGAAATTTGCCCATTCTCGAGATAATGAATTTATGCAAACTCAAACGTCCTCACTTATACTACAGTGTCGCACACGCTTGATTAGCAATTAAAAAAACAAAGGGGTTTTCGATATTTTATTGCAAAAAACTCTTCGGGATTTCATCAATCAATGTTTAAAGAATATCTACGTACCTTGGCAACATTGAAATTTTTAGATAAATGTCCGATTTAGGGTTAAAAATGGCCGATTTCTCAATTTTCAAAATTTTCAATCGCTCATATAACAAAAACTATTAACTTAAGAGAAAAATCACATAAAACGTTTTCTGTTTGAAATGATACAAAAAACCTAAAAAAAATGTTCGATGCAAAAAGAATAATTTTAGGAAAAACCCATAATCTTTCCTCTCGCCTGGCCAGGTCTTAGGCTTTTCAGAATCGCCTGTCATTGTACACATTTCTTCTAAATAACTTACTCAAACACATACTTAAATTTAAACCTTACAGGAGAAAGTTTATTTTACCCCCTAAATTTGCACTTTTCGATTCACCTGGTAGATACACGTGCACCGCTGAGGCCTGCCAGGTCATGGTTTTTAGCCTTGGTGTGCTATGAATTATCACTAGAAAAATTTTTAGCCTTAAAGGACGACCGTTAGTCGGAGGGTTCACTAGCTCTTAGACTATGATTGCACTACAATCGAAAAATCTATTTTAGTCTCACAATAGTTTCTAAAATACAAATCTAACACAAGTTCCATATTTTCTGGCTCACGTCCAGCAATATGTGTGCATATTCTCGAAATGATTGGTAATTCATCAGTGCATTCTTTGACGAACCATTTTGTTATTGTAACATGTAAGTAATGTGTCATTGATATGAAATTCCAGCTAGAAAATTTGAAGGTAATGAATTGTAAAAACAATTTATTTATTTCTTAGCAAGTCATTTACAAATCTACGAATCTACCTTCTGGTATGGAGAAAGTTGCCCTTTTATGGTGTTGGTTGTATGGAATTTTCTCCATGCAAGTATTTCACGATATTCCTACTTTTATTATAAATCGTAAGAACGAAAACAGTATATATTTCTTATAA
The DNA here is from genome assembly GCF_917563875.1 of Diabrotica virgifera virgifera. Lineage (NCBI taxonomy): Eukaryota > Metazoa > Arthropoda > Insecta > Coleoptera > Chrysomelidae > Diabrotica > Diabrotica virgifera. The sequence goes on along the minus strand of NC_065446.1, from coordinate 63,651,544 downwards.
TTTGTCCAAATCAAATTATTGTTCTACAGAAATAAAAATTAACCTTGCAGAAATGTTTTATGTAAAAATAATTCACAGTAAAATACACCAGAATCGTAAATCCAAGGATCTAGTGAACCATCAAGCCAAGATATTAATTTTAATTTGAATAACTTGGATGAAAGAGAAAAAGCGCTCCAAACGGTCAGAGGTTGAGATTTGTACAATTAAAAAAAAATAGAAGGTGGCACTTGCAGAGTGCCGACAGAAGTGAATACTTCTTTTAAATTCGATTATATTCGGTTTGATGTCATTCGATTAGATTTAATTTTATTTAATATACAGTATGGTGCAAATGTTTGCAATAAATTCGTTATTTCGTAAGCTAGCGACTTTACGGAAAAATCCTGGAACAGGTACATATATATCATCCTGCAACATATATATCATACTAGTGACGTCATCCATCTGGGCGTGATGACGTAATCAATAATTTTTTTAAATGTGAGTAGGGGTCATATCATGTGCTAGCTCATTTGAAAGTGTATTCAATTATCTATTCAGTATCTAATATAAACATTAACATAATTATTTATACAGGGTGTTCAACAAAAAAAAATTAATTAAATTAATTGACACAAAAAGAAAAATGTATGTAATTTATTTAATTACATAATACATTTTACTGCTGTCAGAAAACAGGAAAAAATGTTTATTGATCAATAGACATTGCTTTTCGCTTAATTTTAATGTTCAAGCTGCCACCCATCTGCCTCTTGACAGTTTGAACATTTAATTTAAGCGAAAAACAATGTTTATTTGTCAAATAAACATTTTTTTCTGTTTTCTGCCAGCAGTATAATGTATTTTGAATTAAATAAATTACATTATACATTCTTCTTTTTGTGTCAAATAATTTAATTAAAAATAATTTTTCCTAGACACCCTGTATAAATAATTATCTTAATGTTTATATTACTGAATATAGAATTGAATAACCTTTCAAATGAACTAGCACACGACCCCTATTCCCCCAGATGGAAGCCGTCACTAGTATGATATAATGTGTATGTATGTATGTGTGTGTTTATATACAGGATGTTCCAACGAAAATTTGACCCCCTCCGCAGTTACTCAGGACCCAAGAGTTTTTTTCAGAATTAAAAAAAAACATGTCAATTTGTATTGATGTTTTCATGCAAAATTCGTCCCCCTATCCCTGCCCCGGATCAGCACCCCAGTTTGTTTATTAGTCAAGTGGCACATCATTTGAAAGGTATATAATTTAAAAATTAGTTTAAATTAGTTTGACGGATCTGTCAAACTCAAACGCAAACAACGTATATTGTTCGTCCGCTATAACTTTTCTCATGTGTCGCGATTCATTTTCAAACAAATTAATTCAAAACATAAAGTGAAACGAACGTCGATGTGTATATACATTTTGTATACTGGACACATCAGGGGCGGTTTCTCCATTGGTTCACTCGTGCAGTGAACACCCAATCAAATTTCATAAAACTACATATTTTTAAAAATCTCATAAATATCATTAAAATATTTTTTCTTAAATCTCATAAATATCATAGTATTATTAAAACATAACTGTATTTATTAATCACATAATTTGTTTGCACAACACCGCTACGCTAGATGCACGTGGTAAGTGCAGAATTCAAATTGAACCCAGCCACTATACAGTAACCCTATAGAACAACGAGAGCTCTTAAATCCGTGAACCAGGGATTCTCCTATCTTAAAACATTGACGATTTTGTGCACTGCACACAGAGACCGGGACGAAGCGTTTCGTTTCACAGTTTGGCATTTTCTATTGTGGGATTTTATTAAATACAATATTGGTAGGTAGTTTTTTTAGGATGGTGGAGGCTTATTCAGTGAAGTTTATAAAAGAAAATGCAAATAGTTTTGAAAATCGACTTCTTATAAAAAGAATGGACTAACTTGGCCGGAGATAAACTTGGTACAAGAATGTGCAATAAGAAACAAAAGTTTAAACATTGTTTTAAAGTTGAACAATACAGAAAAACTTAGTGATTATGTGTGTCTGATAAACTACATTCTTTGTTTTCCATGTTTAGTATTTTCAAAGAATAAAACTATAATTTCAATCTGGGTCTTTGGATGCCGTTAAAATAAACGGATTTTTAAACAGTTTTGACAAAGCAATTTCATTATTCGTAACTTCTGCCTCCACCTTCACCACCGAAGAAGCGCCATCATTCAGTAGGTATTATATTCTGCACAAAACAAAAAAAGTGTGTGACATCCTGACTAATCGGGTCAAAGATAGGTTTCATTTTACAGAACATCTTTTGGCGAGGCCCCAAAAATTTTTCGCCTGCGGCGCTTATTCAGCGTTTGTATAATTACATTCTTTAATTGAACACCCTCCTTAAATTACCACGAGCCGCCACTGTACACTATACACTACACACATCGGCGTACGTTTCACTTTATGTTTTGACTTAATTTGTTTGAAAATAAATACGCATGGGAAAAGTTATAGCGAACGAACAATACACTTTTAGGTCTGGATCCCGCGTATGAAAAAAAAGTTGATTAATAGCAAGCTGAAAATTTGTTAATAGCTTAAGGGTGTCTAGTCGGATAAACTTTGATATATGGGAACACTGTAACAGGGGCAGTTTTAATTTTGGAAAGGGTTAAAAATTTGGAACGGCCAGACCACGAAAACGGCACATTTATTTTGTCCGACAGAATAGACTTAAACTCTCCCAACAGAGATTAAACTCTCATGCAAAAATCAGACTGCTATTTATCACCAAATGGGCGTTTTAATGAGTGGAACATGTAGAATATGTCAAATGACAGGAATTATGACAGGTGATAAATAGCAGTCTGATTTTTGCATGAGAGTTTAATCTCTGTTCGGAGAGTTTAAGTCTATTCTGTCGGACAAAATAAATGTACCGTTTTCGTGGTCTGACCGTTCCAAATTTTTAACCTGTTCCACAATTAAAACTGCCCCTGTTCCAGTGTTCCCATATATCAAAGTTTATTCGACTAGACACCCTTAAGCTATTAACAAATTTTTAGCTTGCTATTAATCAACTTTTTTTTCATACGCGGGATCCAGACCTATTTGTTGATACATAAAATCATTATAATTTTTTATGACTATTTGAATATAACAAAATTTGCTTAAATCCAATTAGTAAATAAATAATAATTCCTTTACTCAATTTAAATAGGTGTGTAGATACCTACGTATATTATGATATTTATACCGCAAGCTAACTTGTAGCGTATCGAGACGCTCTCGCGTCTCGATTTTGAATGACGCCCAATACCTATGACTTTACACCCGAAAAAATTCCTTACCGAACGATAAAAAGTATTCACCTCAATAACATAATTCCTTTATTTAATTTAATTAAATGTATAGATAATAGATAGATACGTAATACGTATGTTTAGACCAGGGCGCATCTGTAAAAATATTAGTACATTTGGACGTTGAGAGGTGACTCAAATTTTTTTGCAGAAATTGCTTGAAAATAAATCAAATAATAATATTTGAGTTATCCTCCCTCTCAAAAAGGTCCGGAACATTGTTTAAATAATCAAAATGTCAAAAAATTAAGGAAAAATTCGATCTTTTTCTTGGTTTTTTGATTATAACTTTAAAAGTATTCATTTTCGAGAAAAGTTGTACTGATATAAAAGTTGCGTAATTAAATTGCCTACAATATAGAATTGGTTAAAAATTTTAAAAATAGTCACCCTTGTTGCAAAATAGCAATAATTGTGAAAAAAAAACATACAAAAACAAGTATTCGCATTATACGTTTTTCAACCATTTATGCTTCACTTAGGACCTTCATATTTCATTCTGAAAAACTATATGATACAGTAAAACAATAATGTATATTTCGTTAAGATCGGTTTAATAGATTTTGCAAAATAAATTTTGCAATCCAGCTTTCGTAAAAAAAATCATTTTTTCAAAATGTTACAGGACTGAAAATAAAGCAGATAGCAAGTTGAAAAATTTTTTGCGTATAGAAGTGTACTGTACTTTTCATTTGCAATTTTGCAAAATTAAAATCGATTAACACCACGGCGTCAGGATTTTTTTTTAAATAAACAATAATTATTGGTGCTACGCGCAGGACAGCGGATAGTTTGTTTTTATTGGGCATTCCAATGACCTTTGATAATGATTGATACATTTTAATTTTTATTACATTTCGATTTAAATAAATAAATTTTTTATTGCAAAATAAAAACACATACTGACTTTGAAATAACACTTTTATTAGCAAAAACTTTCTTTGTTAATAATATTTTAACTTAAATAATAAAAGTTTATTATTTTTAAACATATGCAATTGTATAAACAATATTTCACAAATAATAATCAAATTAGTTTGATTTTTGTGGAATTAAAATATTAAAATACAACAAAATATAGAGTCATAAAATAATATATTAGATAAAGATTGGAAGAAATTTTGGTGGAAATCAACTTGTGTGAATCGAACACCGCTGTCCTGCGCGTAGCACCAAAAATTATTGTTTATTTCAAAAATTTTCTGACGCCGTGGTAATTAATCGATTTTAATTTTGAAAATTGCAAATGAAAGGTACAGTACACTTCTATAAGCAAAAAAAAAATCAACTTGCTATCTGCTTTATTTTCAGTCCTGTAACATTTTGAAAAAATGAATTTTTTTTGCGAAAGCTGGATTGCAAAATTTATTTTGCAAAATCTATTGAACCGATCTTAATGAAATTTACAGTGTTGTTTTACTGTATCATAAAGTTTTTCTGGGTGAAACATGAAGGTCCTAAGTGTAGCATAAATGGTTGAAAAACGTAAAATGCGAATACTTGTTTTTGTATGGGTTTTTCGCAATTATTGCTATTTTGCAACTAGGGTGACTATTTTTTAAATTATTAACCAATTCTATATTATAGGAAATTTAATTACGCAACTTTTATGTCAGTACAACTTTTCTCGGAAATGAATACTTTTAAAGTTATAATCAAAAAACGAAGAAAAAAATCGAATTTTTTCTTCAATTTTTGACATTTTGATTATTTAAACAATGTTCCGGACCTTTTTGAGAGGGAGGATAACTCAAATATTATTATTTGATTTATTTTCAAGCAATTTCTGCAAAAAAATTTGAGTCACCTCTCAACGTCCATCTCAAAACAGATGCGCCCTGGACTAATTATGATATTTATACCTCAAGCTAACCTCTAGCGTCACGAGACGCTCTCGCATCACTATTTTCAATGGCGCCCAATTACTTTACACCCGCCAAAATTCCATACCGAACGATAAGAAGTATTCACTTCACGAGGATCGATCATAGATAAATTTAACGTACTTCTTCTTATGATTTCTTCCCCTATCTGAGGTAGGTTATCATCCCATCCATTCAAATTTTATTGGTAGCAGCTCTAAAAGGGTTCTCAGCCAGAAAATCTTTCGGTCTATGGCTCTTTTAACCTTGTACGCCAGGGAAATAAGGCAAAAATATACAATGTTCGGGACACTTGAGCAGCCAGGTTGCAAATGGGTTTTTTTGGTACTATATACCTAATACATTATAAATACAAAAATGCCCGTCACAGTTTGGACGAGAAATTTAATTATTAACAAATAAAGGTCAAAAATAGGAGTTTTTTCGTTATAATCGCTACAGGTAAAAGTAGGGTAATTAAATATCTTATTGATAATATTTTTCTTTTAGTAGATGAGCCGGGCGGAGGTAAATTCGTCACCAACCAGTAAAAACATATAATCCGACAGGTATTTTCCTCACCAAATTTAAAGGTTCCTATTAATCCGGAAGGTATTTTGCTCACCAACTCACTCAGGTAATAAAATAAAAATATACTCGTAGGTTTAATTTAAAAATGTCTATGAAAGCATCCAAAATCCGAACACAAGACATTAATTTCCTTACATTATAATAATAGTTTATAGTATAGATAATATGCAAGACGTATAAATTATTATTTAATATTTACTATAATAAGACAGACACTTTACAAAATCCATTCTAGTCATTTGATTAGACTGATATCTTATTAATAAATTTACTATATTTTTCAATTTCAGTTTAACTTGTTTATTTTTGATAGGTTTTGCAATATGCATACTTTAAATTTTAACATACGTATCTACCTGAAATTCTTTAATTTTTTCAAAGAAAATATATATGGATGGATGCGTATTACAAAACGATAAATTAAAATGCGAATGAAAAGATTCGCAAGCATTGGTAATACGAATAACAGAAGAATTTGCCTCTGTCCGCAAATATGGGGAGAAAATGGCATTTTCGTCTATATAAGTTTCAACTAAATAATCAACATATCTATCTTAAATTTCATTTTCTGGTTTGCATGACATCAAATCAAACACAAAACAAGCTGATACGTCTTCTGGTTTTATATGTAAGGCCAAAAGTATGTTTGAGCCACTTGCCTCCTACAGAATAATTTTTATATTCTGATTCAGGAAACCAAAACATTTCTATACCAAGCTTGATGTAGGTGAAATTTACGGGCGGAGGTAAATTCCTCACCAACCATTAAAAACATATAATCCGACAGGTATTTTCCTCACCAAATTTAAAGGTTCATATTAATCCGGCAGGTATTTTCCTCACCAACTCACTCAGGTAATAAAATAAAAAGGTAGATGTAATTTAAGAATATTTATTATGAAAGAATCCGAAATCCGAATATAAAGTCGTTAATTTCCTTACATTATAATAATAGTTTATAATATAATAGGCAAAACGCATAATAGAGGAGTCAATGGAGTTTTTGCTTATGGAAAAAATCAAATAAGATAGAACTTTTATAATTTCATTAAGAAATGTTAAATAAACAACATATCAAAAAGTAGTAGGTACTCCAAAAGTGGGTGCTTCACTTTTTATTAAAAAAATGAACTGCGAAATTAATTGTTTTTTTAAATGCCGACGAAAATTATAAATTTTAGAAAACAACTGACTTAAAAATTCTACGTAAAGAACCGAATACAAAGATTTGTCTAATATTAAATCTACAGCTTCTATAATTTTTTTATTTAGAACGCTCAAGTCACCCTTCTCACAAACATTGGCGCACTTTATAGAAGCGTTCAACGCTGCGCGCGTTTGAATTAATTTATTATAAAAATCCACAAGGAAAAAGCTTTCCTGTAGGCTGTATACCATATAATACAAAAAACGAAAAAAAACCTTTATAAAAGGTATATATTTAAAAATCCCTAAAAAGGGCTACATCACAGAACTAGTTTTCGATTGGTTGACCAATCATTTTAGATAAGCACTGATGATGTGTGCTTACAAAATACCTTTTATAAAGGATTCTATTGTTTTTTTTTAATTTATTATAATTTCTTAACTAATTGATCAAACTAAATTTTACAAATTGGAAACGAAAGAAGAATATTAAAGCTATCTTACAGTTGAAATAAACAGAAAAAATATGGGCAAACGTACGGTGTTGGCGAAAAGTGAGACGTACATGAATTATAATCAAAAATGGTTTAAAAATGTGTAACTAATACAATTTTACCTATAGGACTATAAAATCTTACTAAACAACTTACTTATTAAATATCTTACTAAACGATGTTTTACTCAAAAAAAATCAACTTAACGTTTTTAAGTAAATTAGAAGCGATTATTTAGGTTGATGGAACTTTTAAATACTGCACAAAATTTTTTACTTAACTATTTACAATTCATGGACTCAATAATGGACACTTTGTGCCGTTATTCTTTGCTTTCAAATAAGTTAGCAAATTCATATGTGATTGCCTTAAATTGTGTCAAAAATTAAACCTTTTTAATCCCAAGATTGTGTATTCCGATTTCGAAAAAGAGATCCATGCAGCCGTAAGTGAAGTGTTTCTCTCTGCGAAAATAAAATGATTAGATTTCATCTCGGACAATCATGGTGTAGAAAAATTCAAAAATTGGATTTTCCTAGATCCATTAGACGTACGTGAATATTTTGCTATAGACTTTAGTTAGATTTGCTGATTACTTAGTGAACAAGGAAAACAGTTCATTACTTGAGCGTAAAACCATTGCCTGTGATAGCCTGCTTTACCATTGAAGCGAACCAGTATGTATACAGTTTTCGGATCGAAAACTATTATTTTTAAACTGTATTATATTAAAAGGGATTTTTGAACTCGCGAGCTAACTAGTGTGCTCCGTACTCAAGTTTAAACGGATATATTACAATTTTATAAGTGTTTTTTAAAGCTTAAGATATAGTCTTTAAAGTGCACTAAATTATTTTACTTCAAAATGTAATAAACAACTTCTTTTTGGGAAAATTAAGAAAGGTAAAAAATGTAATACAAAATCCGAAAATTATCAGTTAAAAAAATGTTTACACAAAGTCATCAAATTTTTTTCTGTACAACTTACTTACCAAAATACATTTAATAACAAGCTTAAACAATATTAAATGTTCAAAAAAATTTTTGCGCTCTTATACAGTATGTCTGCGCAACTTGGAACCTATGGAAAACTTCTTTATTATAAATTTTACGAAAAAAAGTTATTCTTCATAAAATGCTCTGCATCGTATAGAATGTAGAATCTAAAATGTATCAAATATCAAATATACCTTTGTATTTGAAAATATGAATTTCACTCAAGGGTAAAGTACCTTAGTATTTGAAAATATCGAAAATTGTTATTAAGAAAATATCTGATGGTTGAATCTTAGGTTTTAGACCATGCAGAACTTTTTATGAAAAATAACTTTTTTTCGTAAAATTAATAATAAAAAAGTTTTATATGATTCCAACCTACAGGGACATATTGTATATTGACTCCCCTATAAATTATTATTTAATATTTACTATAATAAGAGACACACTGTACAAAATCCAGTCTAGTCAGTAGATTTGACTGATACATACCTTATTAATAAATTTTCTACATTTTTCAATTTTAGTTTAACTTTTTTATCTTTGATTGGTTTTGCAATATGCAAACTTTGAATTTTAACATACGTATCTACCTGAAATTCTTTAATTTTTTCTAAGAAAATGTATATGGATGGATGCGTATTATAAAAAGATGAATTAAAATGCGAATAAAGAGATTCGCAAGCATTCGTGGTACGAATAACAGAAGAATTTGCCTCTGCCCATAAATATGGGGAGAATATGGCATTTTCGTCTATATATGTTTCAACTAAATAATCAACATATCTATCTAAAATATCATTTTCTGGTTTGCATGACATTAAATCAAACACAAAACAATCTGATACGTCTTCTGGTTTTATATATGTAAGGCCAAAAATAAGTTTGAGCCACTTGCCTACTTCAGAATCATTTGTATACTCTGATGTTAAACCAAGAGACTGAATTTTTCTATACTAAGCTTGGTGTAGGTGAAATCTACAACCATGTATGTCAGCGTTCGGCCATATTTGGCTAATTGCATTATGTATAGCCTTTTCAAAATCTACAAAAATTTTATTAGGATTAAACTCAATTTTCAAAGTTTTAAAAATTTCTGATTTTAATAAGTAAAACAGATTTTTGTAAATTTCTGTTTTTTTTTGTTTGGCAGTAAACAGTATAATAAAGGAATATAGTGCCCATTAATTAGCCCATGAATAGTGAATAATTGCAAATTATATTTGGTACAGTAAGAAAATGTGCCATCCATATATACAAAATTCAATGTGGGTAAAAATCTTATATTTGATTCACAACTAAATACAATTACCTTACTTTCGACACAGTTTATAAAAAGGAAAATTTTCTCCCTTGGTTGTTTTTGGAACACACTTCTTCACAAACTCTTGAACCTCATCAATATTGCAAGGAAGTCGACCAGGCATCATTTTCCGTCGATAATTATATATATTTTTTCGTATATAACTGACATCAGTTGTAGTAATTGTTTCCGGTAAATTGGTTGCAAGCTCTTGGCGTATAATTTTTGCTGGTTTTTCACTGATATTCTCTTCGGCTTTACGCTTGCAAGAGTTAGAAACAATTTTTCGATCTATCTTCTGACGATCTGGTTCATGATTATGTTGTCGGCTACTTCTAGAAATTGTAAAATTTGCACCAATAGTAAGCAATTTCGCAGTACAAATTGTTTTATTACACCTCCAGTACACTTCTTCACTTTTTAAAACTTTCATTTTATAAATCTTTCACTTAATAAAAAATAAAATTTTCAAATAGCAGTAAAGGTCTATCGCGATTACTTTCTATTAAATATGCCATTGCATATTAAATATGCCAAAATTGCAATTGTGACTAAAAATAAAATACCATAATTATTAACTCATTAATTATTACTACTGTAATCTTAGAGCAGGTAGATAAATAATTCCCTTGAATGCCTTTTTGTAAAATCTACCTGAAATAATCACTTCGATTTTGGTGAGGAAAATACCTGTGGGATTATGGCATACTCTTCCAAACCCAGGTATAAAGATTATTTTGGTGAGGAAATTACACCCGCCGAAATTTACAACCATGTATTTCAGTGTTCGGACACATTTCAATGATTACATTATGTATAGCCTTTTCAAAATCTTCAAAAATTTTACTAGCATTAAACTCAATTTTGAGATCTTTAAAAATTTCTGATTTTAACGAATAAAAAATATTGTAAATTTCTGTTTTTTTGTTTGGCAGTAAACAGTATAATAAAGAAATATAATGCCCATTAATTATCCCATGAATAGTGAATAATTGCAAATAATATGTGGTACAGTAAGAAAATGTGCCATCCATATAATAAAATTCAATGTGGCTAAAATCTTTCTTGTATTTGTTTCACAACTTAATACAATTATCCTACTTTTGACACAGTTTATAAAGAGGAAATTTTCCCTCTTGGTCTTGGTTATTTTTTGAGCACACCTCTTCACAAATTCTTGAACCTCATCAATATTGGAAGTAAGTCGACCAGGCATCATTTTTCGCCTATAATTACATATTTTTTCTTATGTAACTGACAACAATCGTAGTATTTGTTTCAGACAAATTAGCTGCAAGCGCTTGGCGTATAATTTTTGTTGGTTTTTCAATATTCTCTTTGGCTTTACGTTTACAATAGTTAGAAATAATTTTTCGATCTAACTTCTGACAATCTGGTTCATGATTATGTTGTAGGCTACTTCTAGATATTGTAAAAGTTGCACCAATAGTAAAAAATTTCGCACTACAAGTTGTTTTATCCTCCAGAACACTTCTGCACTTTTTAAAACTTTCACTTTATAAAAAATAAAATTTTCAAATACCAATACCGAGTAAGGTTTTACCGCGATCACTTTCTATTAAACATGCCATTTTTGTCAAAATTACAAATGTGACTAAAAATGATATAATATAATTAATCAATTAATTGTTATAGGTACCAACAGTAATTTAATAGTAGATAAATAATTCAATTGAATGCCTTTTAGTAAAATCTACCTGAAATAACTGAAATAACCATTTATGTCTTGGTGAGGAAAATACCTGTGGGATTAAGACATACCCTTCTAAATGCAGGTAAAAGATTATTTTGGTGAGGAAATTACACCCGCCGGATGAGCCAAGGTTTAAAATAGCCCTTTTTGAATTTTGGTACGATCATTTGTTGCTTCGGATATTGCAAAATAAAACTAAAATTTCGAAAATAAAAAAATTGCTATAACTTTTGTGAAAATGAATTTAGGACTTTCAAATTGCATGAAAAGTTGAGGCAAATAGTCCATACAATGCACAAATTTAAAGACGATGTGCCAATTAGTTTAAATTTTATTCAATTTGTTTATCCCAAAGAGCATTTTTTTTGCAATGTTATTGTTCAGAAAATAATAATATGGTAAGGGCGCCTAACCTTTGGATAGAAAGTTCCGAATGGTAGTGAGTTCGAATCTCACCAGGGTCAGAAATTTTTTCATTTATTATAAATTAATAAATGAAAATAGTTTCTGTCCTTGTGGGATCGGTACTCACCGGAGGGACCGCAGACGTTCGGATACAATTAGCGTCTCTTTGCAAAGACAATGACGTCGACTTTGCAAAGTAACAAGACACTTACTCAACACACACACTACATATTACACCTGAGTTAGTGATAAGTTATAAAATTACGTGGCTAAAGGTTCTAGTTCTAAACCAAGGCCAGGATCGAGAAAAAAAATAATAATGATACAGCAATTCTGTGAAAACAACATGAAAGAAGAATAGTCATATTTTCAAAGCATTTAAAAAAATCATTCAAAAGTTTTTTTATCACTCAGAAAACATTTTGCTAACATAGAGTAATTTTTGGCTTATAAACAATTTGAATAACTTTGTTAATATTGACTGTAGACTAAAACTACAATGGAATCTGAAAAACTGGTATTTTTATACGAATTTTCAAAGAAAAACTTTTCGCCTAGGTTAATTACGGTCAAAGTTAGTCACTTTTTTTATTTAATTGACGGCTACTTTGTTTATAACAATCAAGCAACCTAACTAGAGCCATTTTGAAGTTGAAGATATATAGGTTATGTGTAAAAGTTTGAGTAAACTTTGAACCTCAACAGAGTGGTTAATAAAGCTTTAAAAATGGCGTCCGAACGGAGTTAATTCGTGGTCGGTGGAGGGGAATTACTAAAATACGTGAACTCAAAAAATGAAACTGATTTTGCAAACATATGCTGCGATTAATATCGCTGGAACTTGTTGATGGATTTTGATCATAATTTTTTTAATTTGTATGTACTAGTAGTCTTATAGACTACGTTATGTACACACAACCCCACCTAACATTACAAAATGTTAGGGGGAACTCCCCTTATCACTCAGGGATATGAAGAATAGATTACGACCGATTCTAAGACCTACCGAATATACATATATAATTTCATAAAAATCGGTCAAGCGGCCTCGGAGGAGTATGGAAACTAACACTGTGACAGGAGAATTTTATAGATGTAAATGTATAGATGGCTATTAACAAATAGGGGTTGGTGATACAAGAGTGAAAATTAAGGGTTGTATGTATTTTTTAATTATATATCATATAAAATTGAGTTAGATAATTTTGTCCAAAAAATAAAAAAAAATGTCAGGGGGCAACCCCCCTTATAACTTATGGGTATAAAAAATAGATTAAAACCTCTTCAACGTCCTACAGGATAAACGTGCAAAATTTTATAAAAATCGGCCAAGCCGTTTCGGAGTAGTATGGTAACTAAAACTGTTACAGCAGAATTTGATGTTTATAGAAGTAACTGCGAATTAAATAATAAAAGTGGCTAACTTTGAACCTAATTATTAGCCTAGGCAAAAAGTTTTTTTCTGAAAATTCGTACAAAAATACCAGCTTTTGAAATCCTAAAGTAGATTTACTCTATGGTCAATATTTACAAAGTTATTCAAATTTTTTAGAAGCCAAAAATGACTCTATTTTATTAAACTTTTTTCGGAGTGATAAAAACGACTTTTTAATGATTTTTTTCAATACTTTAAAAATATAACTATTATTCTTGCATGCGGTTTCCACAGAATTGCTATGTCATTATTATTTCCTGAACAATAACATTGCGAAAAAAAAAAGCTCTTTGCGATAAACGAATTAAATAAAATTTAAACTAATTGACGAATCGTCTTAAAATTCTTTGTGCATTATATGGAATGTTTGACTCAACTTTTCGTGCAATATCAAAGTCTTAAGGCCATTTTCGCAAAAGTTATAGAACATTTTTTAATTTGAAATTTTAGTCTTATTTTGCACTTTCCGAAACAAAAAAGGATCGGACCAAAATTCAAAAAGTGCCATTTTAAACCTTGGCCCATCTACAAAAAGAAGAATATTATAAATACGATATTTAATTACCCTATTTTTCTTCTTCTTCTTATGCAATCCACTAATGGATGTTCGCGATCACGTTTGACCATTTTTCTCTATCCCTTGCAGTATGTATTAGGTCTCCTATGTTTTTTAGTCCTGTCCATTGTTTGACATTACGGAGCCATGACATTTTCTTCCTGCCCACTCCCCTTCTTCCTTCGATCTTTCCTTCAATTAAGGTTTGCAGAAACTGATATCTTTCATTTCTAATTATGTGTCCCAGGTATGCCGTTTTTCTCTGTTTAATTGTGCACATCAGTTGTCGTTCTGTACCAATTCTTCTCAGGATTTCTTCATTTGTTATTCTTGCGGTCCAGGGAACTTTAAGGATTCGTCGATAGATCCACATCTCAAATGCCTCTAGCTTATTCATTGTGTTTATTTTTTAAAGTCCATCCTTCCATGCCATATAGGAGCACCTACCATATATAGCATTTTGTGAATCTTAATCTTAGGTTTAGGTCAAAGTCAGAGTTCGTAAAGACGTTTCTGAATTTCATGAATGCACTTCTGGCTCTTTCTATCCGACATTTAATTTCCATATCCGACATCCAGTCTTCACATAGCCAGGTTCCCAGGTACTTAAACTTTCTTACGCGCTCTACATCTTGGTTGTTATATGCTAGTCTTGCATTTTGATGTTGACATAATTGACGGCTGATTATAAGGAACTTTGTCTTTTTTATGTTGATGCTAAGTCCCATGTTCTCGCTATGCTCTCCAATTTTATTAAGAAGGTTTTGGAGGTCTTCTATATTGTCTGCTATTAAGACCGAATCATCCGCATATCGTATATTATTGACCCAGGTACCATTCACTTTGATGCCGCTTTCGCATTCCTCAAGAGCTTCCTGGAAGATACTTTCTGAATATAGATTGAACAGTAGTGGGGAGAGAATGCATCCCTGTCTTACACCTCTGAGAATTTTTTGAGCTTGCGTTGTTTCATTGTCCACCTTGACGACAGCTGTTTGATTCCAGTAAAGAGCCTCTATGCAACGAATGTCTTTTTGATCTATGTCGAGTTGTTTCAGTATATGTACGAGTTTATGATGTTGTACTCGATCGAAGGCTTTTTCATAATCTATAAAGGCACATCATTACATCTTTCCTTTTTTTACCTGTAGCGATTTAAACGAAAAAACTATCATTTTTGTCCCTTATTTGTTAATAACTAAGTTTCTCGTCCGAACTGTGACGGGCATTTTTGTATTTATAATGTATTAGGTATATGGTACCCAAAAAATCCATTTGCAACCTGGCTGCTCAAGTGTCCCGACAAAAACCTTATTTCTCTGGACTATTGATCTTTCCTCGTATGATGAGTCTTAGTACTTCACATTTATGGTCTCTAAATATTCTTGTGCTAAAATTGTACAGTATTTTCGATCTCATTGAGAAAAAGTAGTAAAAATACAATACAAAAATACGGTTTATTGCATTTACCTCTCTATTCATCTTCTCCAAATGCAACTTTCTAAACATGTGATATTTGGAATTTAAATCGGATGTCACCATCATCATGCCACGTAGGCACGTACAAAAGCACACAAAGAAAACCACCTGTCAGCTGATGACTTCATGAGCCAATTCATTTGATATAAATTGATGCGGTCAAGACCTGCAGACCCGACTTAACCTCTACAGAACCATCTGTTATCGAAATGTCACATGAAACTACCGTTCGGCGTTTCTGGCAACGTGCCTGTAACATTTTAAAGATTTTTTATGGGAAGTTAGGCCAAAGCTAGGATGTATTTATAATTAAACACACTAGTAATCGCTTTTTGGAAAGGGGCACAGGTATTCAATAAATCGAGTGAGATCAGCAAGAAAACTTGGCAAAATTTTTGGATATGTGCGTCATGCCGGAAATCAAAAATTATTGCAAGATTTATATGCAAAAGGGATAAAATAACTTTATTGTGTTATTTTATAGTGTGTTCGTATAGTTATAAGAGAAATTAAGTGTTGTAGTATTTTGACCCTGTCGAACCTGTGCGAATCTCTAAAACAAATGTATGTATAGTGGGATATTGAATTTCCTAGATTTTTCTATTATTTGTCTTATATTCAGGTGTTCTCGATTATTCAAGTAGTGTTCTTTTTGATAAATCCAGTTTGTTTTTGGCGTATTTCTCTTTGTAGGAAAATATTCAGTCTCTCATTGATTATGTGTAGTAATTATTTTCCTCATAAGTAAGATCATGAAGAGGGTTCTATAATTGTCGCATATATGGAAGCTGCCTTTTTATGTATTGTCGTGATTGAAGATTTTCTCCAGTCGTCATGTTATTGATTGGAATGCCACATTTTGTTACAGAAGTGGAACAATTTTATTTTAAGTTTCTTCTGTGGCTTTGAGCATTTCTGCTGTTATCATATCTGAACTTTTTACTTAAGTTTACTGATCAATCTGAACGTTTTACTTGAGTTTACTGATCGCTAGTATTACTTCATTTACCCTACGGTGGCCGGAGTGTTGTTGTTTTATTTCTCAGTCCTAGTTTTTATACGAATCTTGGTTTTTTGCCTAGGAACAATATTGCTGTCAATATCACCTGCCTTCCTTGACACATGTATACCAGGTACGTGCGGTACTTGAGTTGCAGTGACTAACCTGAACTCATAGTCAAACTGGACTCTTGTCTTTAAGAACATGTAAAAGATTCTGCAATGACTCAATGTGTATTAACATTCATAAAGACTTCTTAATATTGTTTTAAAGCTATTTCTTTGTAGAATTTATGTAATTTACTACTCTAATTGGGAAATAAGCCACAATTTAACTTGAAAAATTATTTTATTGACGTTTCGACTTCCACTTCGGATGTCGTTATCAAAATGAGTACAAAATATTAATAAATTAAACAAAAATGTTGTTGCTTAGTAAAAAAATGCTTCTAATAATTTAATTTATCTGACTCATTCATATTGGCAATTTAGACATAATATATAATACATTTTAAAGTATGTATAATATGATATTGCCAAT
Source organism: Diabrotica virgifera virgifera (assembly GCF_917563875.1). NCBI lineage: Eukaryota > Metazoa > Arthropoda > Insecta > Coleoptera > Chrysomelidae > Diabrotica > Diabrotica virgifera. Next base: position 63,634,667 of record NC_065446.1, on the reverse strand, counting down.
ATTTATGAGTTGCGTTCCTGGGACGACTTTATTGAAAGATAATTCATTCGATTACATGAAATCAACTTTAACTCAACAACATCTGTCACAAAAAAATCATAGCATGTGATCTGCCTTTAAAAAGACAATCACGTGCAATGTGACAGTAAAATTCTCGTGCTAGTGATTCCATAGTAAATCACGAGGAAAAACCAGGAAAAAGCCTCATGATTAGTCATGATGCTATCCCGACATGGTAAGCATTTGGTCTTACACTCAGTTTACTCTCAACACCAAATTCTGATTTTATAGGTATAATATTTTAAATTATAAATAATATTAATAATATGTATAGATATGTAAATAATACTAAAATATAAATTATGTACTATTCTCGATATGTTATTGACTTACTAATCGTGGTATTTTCTTTATATTGACTTGCTCTTATTGATGTTGTTACCCATACTAAAAGTCAATAGAAAGAAAATACAACGATTAGTAAGTTAATAACATAGATAGAGGATAATACATAATTTATATTTTATTATTATTTATATATCTATGTATTATTAATAATATTTAGAATTTAAAATAATCACACATATAAAATCAGAATTTGGTGTTAGTTTTGAGAGTAAACTGAATCTAAGGCCAAATACTTACCATGTCGGGATATGATCATGAGATCTTTTCCTGGTTTTTCCTCGTGATTTACTATGGAATCACTAGCACGAGAATTTTACTGTCACTATTGCATGTGGCTGTCTTTTTAAAGACAGATCACATGCTATGATTTTTTTGTGACGGATATTCTTGAGTTAAAGTTGATTTCATGTGATCGAATGAAACTATCTTTCAATAAAGTCGTCCCAGGAACGCAACTCATAAATATTGGCAATATCATTTTTAAGTCTTCTACTTTAAAATGTATAATATATGTCTGAATTGCCGATATGAATGAGTCAGATTAAGATAAATTATTAGAAGAATTTTTTTACTAATCAACAACATTTTTGCTTAATTTATTAACACTGTATTTTGATAACGACGCCCGAAGTGAAAGTCGAAACGTCAATAAGCTAATTCATTATATTTTTTAAAATATAAAATATTTTAGCACGAGAATTTTTCAAGTTAAATCGTGGGATTATTTCCCAATTAGAATAATAGTAAATTCAAAAATATACCGTAATAATGCTAAAGAGAAACAACAATTATTAATTTTCTAATCGACCTTGATCATTTAAAAATAAATATTTTTATAACAGTTTTTTTAAAAACTAAATATATGAAAAATTATAAAAACTACCACAGAGCAGACTCATATTCAACAAAATCCAGTCTCGTAGGTTTATTGAATGTTTTAAAATTAGCATATAAATTTAGACGGATGTTGACCATTCGGTTAACCAGTACGTGTTAAAAAGAGGTGAGTCAGAAAATTCACGAATATGATTCACTAGTTTTATTGTCACATAAACACAAATAATAATTCATGTTTTTGATATACGTTTTCTTACGCCAGGCAATGGAAGCAAGAATAGGATATTACCTCCGAATTCTATCACACTGCAGGGATTTTAATGAAATTTTGGGAATAGCCTCTACTTATCTCCTAATTCAAAGTCTACCCTATGCCGATGTGCGCTTTCTCCGGAGTGGAAAATTATTCGGTTAAAATAACCACGGAAGTGGCTATATAACCTAATTATAAGCCAAAACTCTTCTATATATTTATTCAAAAACTCAATACTTTATGAGCTATTCGTGGTTGAAAATTGGCCATTTTCATTAACAAATGACACCTTTTCAGACGGTTTTTTGCGAATACCTTAAAAACTATGCATCTCCCTAAAAAAATTATATAAAACATTTTTGTAGCTTATAAGAAAACAAAGAGATTCGTCCCTTCATAAATCGTCTAGTTGTAATACAAAAAGAGATTGGTAGGTGAGAAGAGTTTGTTTTTTTGGTGCATGCTCAAATCGGTGTATTCAACTTGAAATAACAGAGAAACGGTCGACTTTAGGTGTATAATGCCACCAATACCTTTTGTAGTGCTTGAAAAGACCTTTAAAGTGAACAATATTAAATGTCGATTACATTCAAACTAAGCGAGATATGCTGCAAAAAATTGATGAATAATGTATTTAAAAAAAAATGAGAAGTATATTTAACCCTCATCCACCAAAATTTAAATGCATAATTTTCCTTCCACTATACCTTTTACTATAGTGTTATTTCTATGTTCAAAAAGTTGGACGGGTTTAAAATGAATGGTTTTTGAAAAAAAATAAGATCAAATTATATACCGCATTTTTAAATTTTCTTAAAAATCTTTCTTTTTCTCCCTGTAACTTGAAAACAATAAGAGATACAGTAATGAAAAACAAAAACAAAATTTTTACCTAAAAAATCCTACATTTTTGTTCCGTATCTTTTTTTCGTATCTCTTATCATTTTCGAGTTAAATGGAGAAAACGAAGATTTTTAAGAAAATTTAAAAATGCGCTCTATAATTTTGATCTTACTTTTTTCACAAACCATTCATCTTAAACCCCTCCAACTTTTTGAACATAGAAATAACACTATAATAAAAAGTATTGTAGAAAGAAAACTTCCCATTTTTTCTTAAAATACATTAATCATCAGTATTTTGCAGCCTCGCGTAAGTTGAATGTAATCGACATTTTTTAATATTGCTCATTTTAAAGGTCTTTTCAAGCACTCTAAAAGATATTGGTAGCATTATACACCTAAAATGGACCGTTTCTCTGTTATTTCAATTTGAATACACCGATTTGAACATGCACCAAAAAACAAAATCTTCTCACCTACCATATCTCTTTTTGTGTTATAAGTAGAAGATTTGTGAAGGAACGAGTCTCTTTGTTTTTTTATAAGCAACAAAAATATTTTATATAGTTTTTTTCGTTGGATGCATAGTTTTTAAGGTATTCGTAAAAAATCGTCCGAAAAGGTGTCATTTTTCAATGAAAATGGCCAATTTTCAACCACGAATAACTCAAAAAGTATTGAGTTTTCAAAAAAAAATTATAGAACAGTTTTTGCTAATATTTAGGTTCTCTAGCCACTTTCGTGGTTATTTTAACAAAAAAATTTCCCACCACCGAGAAGCGGTGGGAACCACCCCCAAGATAAAAGCACACGTCGGCATGGGGTAGACTTTGTTTCCTGACCTATTCCCTACTTACTTTGAAAATATCAAGTAAATCGATGTAGTAGGATGGAATTCGGAGCCAAATATCCTCATTGACTGCCCTGTCTTTCACACTCCAGATCTTCTTTTGTAGGCAGGGCCCCCGTAACCGGGCGTGCAACGCGTGCGACGCACGCGGGCGCAACCCCCGAAGGGCGCAAACCCGAGGGTTTGGTAACTAAGAAATATTTATTTTAAATGGGATAATCATTTTTTCAATTTTAATTTTAATTTTTTCATGAACACCTAGAGAAGTCTCAAAAATCAAATATTGTGGTATTACTGAAAAAATAAATAATATTTTAAGTATTCTATATTTGGTGTTAATAATTACTAATTACTATTATTGTATTGTTTACTTTTTACTATGTTTCTATTCCTCCATAAAAGATGAAATATTATAAACTAGATGTTCCTGAGTTAAATCTAAAACCCCTAAGTGAAACAAGATGGTCGAGTAGGATAGAAGCTATCAAGCCCTTCAAATTTCGTATAATTAAAATTTGTGAGAATCTTACAGATATAGCAGATATACCTTTTACCTTTTACATAGAAAGTAGACAGTGTTAGAATAATAATTGATCAAGTAGGTACTAATTTCGTTAAATAGTAGATTTGATATGACGTTATTGTTTTTTTAGTACATAAGTGTACTAAATATAGATAGATATTTTGTCTAAAAACTGTCTTGTTTTGTGTAAAAACTAAAACTGTCTTGATCTTCAACAAATGCTAACTGATCCAGTCAGAACAGAGGCGGATATTGGTGAAACTGATTTATTTAGTGAGATAAAAGCTTTAAAATTATTTTCATTGCACGACTCATCAGATCCTCTTCATAATCTTCAATATATATTTGAAAATATTTAACTTCATCTTTACCAAATATCAGTATTTCATTCAGAATCCTCCTCACTTTACCTGTGTCTGTTGCTTCTGGTGAGAGATCATTTTCAAAATTTTAATAAAAAATTATTTGAGGTCTACTATGGCAGAGAAAAGATTATCTAGTTTGGCAATATTAGTTATAAAGCAAAAACTAATCAATAAAATTAACTTTAAAGATACATATTATAAAAGAATTTGCTACAGTCATATCTAGAAAAATACCCATTTCAGGGGCGTCATTTGATAGAGTCAGGATGGGCATTTGCCCCCTCTCTATAATATTGGAATTTACAAACTGACTATAATAATTTATTTGTAATAATTAGGAACATAAACTTTATAATATATACTAATGATTCATTACTAATGGAACAAAATAACTACAGTATCAATTTATAAAGTAAAACAGTACAGTACCTACTGTACTGGTACTGTATGAGATGTATACCTACAGTAAAAATTTCATCCTTCTTCTACTGCTTGTCCCCCCCCCCCCCCAAATCAAAATTTGAAATGACACCCCTGGCTCATTTAATTCGATTTAGATTTAAGGTACCGATTTCTAGATTTAATTAACATATGAATGTTTTATTTGTTTCTTTTTGCCATCATTAGCAAATCAGTTACAAGAAAAGTAAAATTTGAGTTCTTGCAATTTCTGTTGTTTTATTACAAGTAAAAAATTAAAAAATATAGAGTTTTTTCATAACTGTATATATTAATTATGTAATGTTAATGTAATTAATTTTTAGCACATAAGCAAAACGCTCGGACAAGTCGATTTTTAAAATAATCATAGTATATTATAGCATCAATGTTTCGAACTTTACGCGGTCCCTCTTCAGGTGACAGTGATAACGTTTAAAAACAATTCGATCGAAATTTTGCGCCTACGCTCTTAAAAAGGATAAAAGTATTAATACATTTTTGTAATCAGTATTTCAAACACTTTTAAATGAGCTATCACATGATGTACTTTCCCATTTAGAAAAATCAAAGTTTTGCCTATCATCTGATCTGAAGAGGGATCGCGTAAAGTTCGAAACATTGATGTTATAATATACTTTGATTATTTTAGAAATCGACCTGTCCGAGTGTTTTGCGTATGTGCTAGAAATAAATAGGTTATTAAGGATGGGTAACACTTATTCCAGCGCACTGTATGTAGTGGATTTAAAGGGCGCTAAAATATGTCCCACACACGGGCGCCGCTCAACCTTGCGGGGGCCCTGTTTGTAGGAAATGAAGATAATTTTGGTGAAAAAAAGAAAAGAAGTATCGAGAGTTGAAACTACTTAAAATAGTGAAAAATGTGAAGAATATAGAACATCACCTTGGTGAACCATATTTATCTTAAAAGCCTTCTTGTAAGTGATACATAAACATGAACGTGTCTACAAAAACCGTACGATAGAATAACAGGAAACTCGAACACTACCAACTTTTGCGAAAAATGACAAGATACCTTTCTTGTTTAGAATTAGAATGACCTAAAAAACCTAACAAAATATTTTCTGGGGCAAAAAGGTGATCTTTTGTATTTGTTTAAAAAAATTGTGTAAACAATTTCTGCCCAAAAATTCCGCACGGCACCCTTCAGATTTGTTTAATTAAAGGGAACATTTTTGAATAGGAGTCCGCAAAGAAACCAAATCAGACATTTCTTCACGAGCGGTCTCACCACATAAACTAATAACAAAATTCATCATTACCGTATAATTCGACCACGGTGAAAGAACTTTATAGACGTAATAAAGCAGAAATTCACTACAAACACAACAATGTATCTACACCGACCAACGGAGAAATAAATCCTTACTTTATCGATTTTAACAAGAACACAGATATTAATAAACTGAAAATATCGACGTCAAAGTAGTCCTGACCTCTTTCCTAAATCACGATTCATTTGGGGACGTGAGAAGTGCACAGTGAAACATTTTTATCAGAAATAAAAATCTGCATTCCGAAGAACATTGAACCTATACATAAACAAGAAAAGGTGTGCACATAGTCTACACAAAGTTTTGGTAAACATTAGCAATGGAATATAATGAATGTGAACAAAATGTTGTTTAACAATAAAATATCAACAGTCTCCTGTAATCTTAGCGCTCATCTGGACATGCTGCTCGCCAGGACTCTCGACGCGCTGCTCGCGATTCATTTCGACAAGATGCTTGATGCGATCGATATCTTTAATAGTCTTTAAAGTAAATATGGAAATATGGATTTAGAAAAGGCCTGGGTATCAGGGAAGCACTAGTTGCAACCCAAGTGCTAGCACATAATTGCTACGATCAAAGAAAGGATGTAATGATCTGCTTTATAGATTATGAAAAAGCCTTCGATCGAGTACAACATCATAAACTCGTACATATACTAAAACAACTCGACATAGATCAAAAAGGCATTCGTTGCATAGAAGCTTTTTACTGGAATCAAACAGCTGTCGTCAAGGTGGATAATGAAACAACGCAAGTTCAAAAAATTCTTAGAGGTGTAAGACAGGGATGCATTCTCCCCCCACTACTGTTCAATTTATATTCAGAAAGTATCTTCCAGGAAGCTCTTGAGGAATGCGAAAGCGGCATCAAAGTAAATGGTACCTGGGTCAATAATATACGATATGCGGATGACTTGGTCTTAATAGCAGACAATATAGAAGACCTCCAAAACCTTAATAAAATTGGAGAACATAGCGAGAACATGGGACTTGGCATCAACATAAAAAAGACGAAGTTCCTTAAAATCAGTCGTCAATTATGTCAACATCAAAATGCAAGACTAGCATATAAGAATCAAGATGTAGAGCGCGTAAGAAAATTTAAGTACCTGGGAACCTGGCTATGTGAAGACTGGATGTCGGATATGGAAATTAAATGTCAGATAGAAAGGGCCAACAGTGCATTCATGAAATTTAGAAAACGTCTTTACGAACTCTGACTTGGACCTGAACCTAAGACTAAGATTCACGAAATGCTATATATTAGGGTCGGTGCTCCTATATGGCATGGAAGGATGGACTTTAAAAATAAACACAATGAATAAGCTAGAGGCATTTGAGATGTGGATTTATCAACGAATCCTTAAAGTTCCCTGGACCGCACGAATAACAAATGAAGAAATCCTGAGGAGAATTGGTACAGAACGACAACTGCTATGCACAATTAAACAGAGAAAAACAGCATACCTGGGGCACCTAATTAGAAACGAAAGATACAAGTTTCTGCAAACCTTAATTGAAGGAAAGATCGAAGGAAGAAGGGGAGTGGGCGGGAAGAAAATGGCATGGCTCTGTAATGTCAAACAATGGACAGGACTAAGAAACATAGGAGACCTAATACATAATACAAGGGATAGAGAAAAATGGTCAAACGTGATCGCGAACATCCATTAGTGTATTGCATAAGAAAAAGAAGAAGAAGATGATAGTAACCAACGTTCTGAAAAAACATGGTACCTACATGAAGAAGAAGGTTGATTTACAATCAATTTACATTCGTACATTAACATTTTACATACAGTAGTAGTTTACATACAGTAAATTTACATTCTCTGTGTACCGTGCATCAGAAGCACATTTGAAAAATATTGACGATAAAAGACTTCCAGAAAAAAATGCATCGAAATAAGTAGTATAGATAGATCAAAATAAAATATATGTAGCATACCATACAAGATTGTTTCCAATTCCGCAGAATATGATGTTAAAAACATAACAAAAACAGTCTCATTCTATGGAGAGAGGCACCTAAAATCCAGGTTGTTTATGCAAATTATTTAAAATATTTACCAAACCAGTTTTTAATATTGTAGGTAAAATTCAACAATCAAGTATTGATTGGAGTAAAGCTATACGAAATACATACCGTCTAGACAGGTAATATCAAAATGTAAATACAGATTGTTTATTTATTTTTATTGAAATGGAGGCACTTGAATATCGACATAGGTCTCAAAATAATAACAAATAAATACAGCTTTTGTGGTTAAGATACTCGATCAGCAAATATAATCATAATATAAATTTACAAAATAGGACAGTTAGCATACATCTGCTTGATTACGAAATTAAGATGACCTACAATTGATACAAGATACAATTTAAATACATAATGTTCATATTAAAACCGTTATGTGTCTCTATTGTACACAGGAGAAGTATTGGACAGGTTGTATATTAGTGCACCCTGCGTACCCTACATCTGAATCTTACGTTTGAGCGTCACAGTGTTGTCATACTTTTTTTGTTTATTTCCTTCATAATTTCAATCAATGTTAAATGTACCTACAAGAATAATAAAATAATTTTATAAGAATGTTTTAAGATTTATTATTATAAGAATAATTTATTATAATCATTCATCTATTTGCTTTATCTATTTATCTACTTTTTTATAACAATTTAAATTATCTTTGATTTAAAAACATTTATACAGTTTATCTTCATTGATCTTTTTTATTTATCAGTTGATCTTCTTTTTTATAACAATTTTAATTAACTTTGATTTTAAATGCCTCTTTTGAGCTTTTGTTGTATTAAAAAACTTTACTTTATTGGTGTTCCGAAACTATTTTTTAATTTATTATAATCATTCATCTGTTTGATTTATCTATTTATCTACTTTTTTATAACAATTTAAAATATCTTTGATTTAAAAACAATTATACAGTTTATCTTCATTGATCTTTTTTATTTATCAGTTGATCTTTTTTAAGTAAGTAAGTAAGTAAGTTGATCTTTTTATATAACAATTTTAAGATAAATTTGATTTAAAATGCCTCTTTTGAGCTTTTTGTTTTAAAAAACTTTACTTAACTGGTGTTTCAAAACTATTTTATAATGTAACTTTATGTAATGTGATAGTATAAAAAAATAGAGGATATGGCAACTGTGTTATGCCGGATTTATACTCAGCTATTGCCATTGCTGCTGCCGTTGACGGAAATATTGCCCGAAATATTATGATATCGACGCGAGTGAGGTGTTAACATCAGTTCCTCGCCAATGTCCTCACAACTCATTACCGAACGACTCACAAGAAAGGAATGTGGCAACAGCATCGTCTTGCTACTCACTTGCCGCTTTGCCGGCGGCAAGTGCGAGAGAGAGAGTAGCTGAATGTGAATACCCACTCGTATTCGCGCTGCCTCTCTTTTGACTTCCGCCACAAAAACCGACTTTTTAGGGTATGTAGGTGCAATGGCAATAGCATGACGAGCAGCAGCGCGAGTGAGCTATTTACACATTCACGCTGCCCACTTCCCTGCCCAATTCCCTGTCCAAGAGGACTGAGGTATAAGGGTATAAATGCGGTATAAGGGTGCACTAATATACAAGCTGTCCGAAATGTCTGCGTTTAATATATTGTAGCAGACAGCACGCTAGTAACGCGTATGGACGTGGGATACGACTCGGCTGATGCGGATTTTCTTTAATAC